>NC_140912.1:15782141-17109070 GCF_045865225.1 Trachurus japonicus
TTATCCAGCAATTCATCAGTCTGATGTGTTCTTCTGGGGACCATCCCTTAATATAAAGAGACTATGGCACAGGAACTGACTCCTACCTCCAGTATCCATGACAGGACCTCTGTCGCCCTTCATGTCTCATTCAACCAGAGACCCACACAACGGTGCGAACATACAGCTGCACACAAAGGTCATACTTAGACATCATCTACAGTGTTTTATTCATTGTCTCATCGAATGTCATTTTCTTCTCCTCCTCTGAATTATAAGACTTGCCTGTCAGTATAGATTGTAGGTAAGGACTTGAAGGAAAATAAAAAATATCAGCCAAGTTCACTGCCTGTCTCAACTCTGCACTCACAATTCCTGATAGATTGTGCAATTACAGACCTTTGCAGCCTGTGCCACACTCCATGTTATAAATCCTGAAAGGTTAACAGCCTCACTAAAGCACTTGCAGTGATAATACAAGGGAGCCCCCACTGTCCCAACACAACATCCTGTATAGCAATATTATCTAATTAGCCCACTTAGGGGCTTCGTTCATTTTGATGCTACGAGTGTGGATAGCCAATAGCAGAGTGGCATAGATAAAGATTCAAATTGTCTTCCAACAGTTGGGACCATATGCTAATGGCTATTCCCCCTCGGGTTCGAAGCACACCCCAGGGAGGTGGCACTGTGTGCTTCATGGAGAGAAAGATACACACGCATACATCACTTTACACCAAAGCTTTATTTTAGCACAGTGGCCTATTGTCATAGCAGGCTCTCTGCTGAGCCAGCGAAAAACCAACTAAGTGTGAGCTGAAACGCCTGCGTTCTGCTGATAAACTTTCCCACAAATTATACAGTGAGACATTTCAAATCTGATGCAAACACTAGACTTTTGGAGACACATTAATAATAAGCAATGTCTCTCTCTGCAGCTCAACTTCGCTGGGAAACAAAAGGGCTAAATATCTTCCCTGAATCCCTCACTACCTTAATATATCCTTGGGGGAAAAAAACGTACTCACCTAGAGATTAGTTGACAAACTCTGTTCATGTGATACCCCACCGCCACCCCCTACCCCTACAAGATGCTGGTCATTGTATGAACTGTAGATCACACCAAGTGGTTCCTGGATCCCACTCAAAGCCAGGTGTTATACTGACAACTGGCCCACAGTGAAGATTGTTGTTTCACACTTGGCTGAACTTACCGGCCTAATAGTAACAGATAGAGACACATTCAGAGTACTGATTGGATAGTAGACTATCATGCTAATACCCAGAAGAGGAAGCACTCCTGTACCTCTATTATATTTTTGTGTGCACAGCAGAAAGTTGTTCCACCTGTGAAGAAATGCAAATTATATTTTCGAGGACTAAACACGTTTGCGTTCTACATGGATATGGAAAAGCTATGTATCTACATTAATTGGTATAATTTGTCAAATGCTGCACTCATGGTTCCCCAACTTAGCTCTTAAATCAAAGACGACAAACCTAAAAAAGAAATGGACCCAGCCTTCCTGCTATAGATATCTAAGTCTGTTATTCTTGTTTCAAACAGACCCAGGCTGTTTTCTACAGTGTTTTGCTGTTTAGGAGTTTATATTTAACGTGAGCAGACAGAGTGAATTCCAGTTCTCTCCCTCTCTGTGGCTAGCCAGGACCAGTGTAGCCAAGGCAGAGAAGGGTGCTGTGTGTCCTGCTGACCCACCCTGCAAATGAGAGGGTGCTGTGGTGCAGTGGCTGCTCCTAATTACTACCAAACAGCTGCAAACACATAGTACTACAGCGAAAGGGGCCCAGCCATACTGCCAGGCCAAGGGGACAAGCCCTACAGTGTGGGGAGGCCACAGGCGGCTCGCTGTGCTCCTCGCTACCCTCAGTTCACTCCCACGCCATGAGGCCCCCGCTGCAGCCCGGCGCTCCTGCTGCCTCATCAACTTCTCTGGCTGAAATTGCAGGGTGGCAGGGGAATCATGTCTGTAAATACGACCGCACTGACAAAGAAATGTCATGGTCCCTGTTCAGCTGGCCGGGACTTTAGGGAGGGAGGTATGTCTGTTTAGATCCATGCACACCATGACAGCTGCTGAACTCTGGTCCAAGGGTGGAAGGAAAATAGAGGAAGGAGTGTAACCTTCATACAGGTACAGGACAGATTTTATTTTTCTGAGGCATAGATGTTAAGTAAATACAGTAACATCTTGTAAAATAAGTTTGGTGAATACATGATGACCCTGATGTTTATATAATATATGCATGACTATAATTGATTTGAACCTCTGACAGATAGATAGGACAGACAGATTCTGAGTGAGGAAACATGTTGACACTCACCTGCCTGTTCCTCTCATCCATGATCCTGGTGATCTGTATCTTCTTCCGCCCCATGGCTGCGTCCTTTCCGGTCTCTCTGACACCTCGACAATATCAGAAAAACAACGAGCTTTCTTCCGCTCCACGCTCCTAGCACATCGTGTAACAGTCTCTCTTCTTGTATACGCTCTTTCACTCTTCTCAATGCACTCTTTTGCTCTTCGGCAGACCACACCACAATCTGCGAGACGACCAAAAGAGAGAGTGAGAGAGAGAAAGAGAGAGGGGGAGAAAAACAGAAAGTTAACTTGATACTCAACAATGTCTCCTTAGGCACTTCAAAGCACCGCAGGGCTCTGTGTTGTGTTCTCAAGCACATTCAGAAAGTATGAGATCCACATGGCGTGCCCTTATCTCCTCAGCTGCTGCACTTAAACCACAGCTGAAGTCAATGAAAGACGGCCTCGCGCTTTAAGGGCAGCAGCGAGTCACAAAGACGAGTTGTATTGTCAACCGTACCATGAATCCAAACCATCAAGACACTTTTACTACTATTTGATCGGCCTAAATGCTGTGTTAGAAGCTTACATTTAAATACAGATCAAACAAACAAGATATAACTTGTTAATTGGCAAGCTGTAGGGGAGCTGGCAGGAGGATTTGGTTTCCTCACTCCTCCTGAGCTGACCCACTCTGATGCCAGCTTTGCTCTTAAGATGATTAAGAGAGCACCCAGTCTGGGGTTGACAGTGGCTGAAATCTCCTGGGCTGGTGGAGAAGCCTTCGGGGATGTGGAGGGTGGTGGGTGGTGGGGGCGGGGGTAGGGGGTAGGGGGAGGGGGTTGTATATTCCCACATGAGCTTGTAACCTGGCCGGTGGTTCAGACCGCACTGCTCCCCAGAGAACATCTAACTGTGTCCTGTCTCTGTTTCTCTGCAGGAAGAGATATAGCCCCCCTCCCTGGGGGTGGTGCATCCATCACTTACAACCAGCAAATAGAAAATGTCTAAACAACTGCACTTCCCCTATGGCTATGTATGTAGAAAGGTTAACAACTCAGGCCATTAGATGCAGTCAGCAGTTGTGAGGCGAGGAAGCCAGAGGCCGAATTGGCAGTGAAAATGAAAATGACCAGTTCCAGTGGCACACAGTCATTATGGGTTACAGATGGACTGGCATTATGGTGTCTGGCTGTCTGAATCGGGGCTCCACTGTAGGCAAACTTGACTGAGATCACCTCACTAACTACCCACGCACCGCCGTCTGAGCCAGGAAAGTAACCGCCTGAACCCCCACAAAGAATTTCCCCTAACCACATGGAGAATGACGGTGCTCTTGTTCATTCACCATTTCACACACACACACACACACACACACACTGACAAAGCACTGTTGAAATTAAAGGAAAGACAGGTTGAAGTCGGGCTCAGCCCCCCCAAAAAACATACCTGGGCACCCATGAAATAAACTGTGCAAGTTATAAAAAGTGATTATTTAATGTCCATTCACTGTTTTTTTATTTTTTTTAAATTGATAAAAATGAAAAATAATATAATATGGTCTAGCTCATTTTATTATTTAACAGTGAAAGAGTTCTGACATTCTAGCTCATATGAACGCATGCGCACTCTTCTGCCTGTCTTTATGAAGAGGAGCTGTCACTGTGGGACAATTCAAGTCACAGGCATATTAGACTGTGTCTTGACATTTTCTCTTACGCAGATACAAAATGACAAGCCGAGGGTGGGCTCAGACTGCAGGTGTGCCGAGCTCCCAACTTAAGCGTCCACATTCATCAAAAGTAAGTCGAAAGCTAAAACACAACGCTGACAAAATCTTATTTTCAGGATTTAATCTAATTGCCCATTTAATACAGTAATATCACAACATGCTCCGCTGAAGATGGAATAATGCAATTTCAATCTCCAGAACTAAGTGGGAAATTTTCAGCTGGCACCACTACCCAGATAAACATGTCAGAAGATTTTCAGATCACAAAGTAGAACAATGTCTGTACTGTGGCAGAGTACATGTTTGTGCCTGATACTCTGACTTCTCCTGAGCACTAGAACGGGACAGAGTATCTGTTTATGGTCTAAATCATGTGCTCTTTCTGTGTGTGTGTGGCTGTGTGTGTGTAAAAAGTTTCCAGACAAAGAAATAAACATAAAAAGAAAAAAGGAAAAAAAAACTTTGCCTGGAAGCAGGAGCAGGACGACTTGAGGCTACGAGGCCACATCAATAAAGACGTACAGCCACATGGTTGATACTTATACTTGTGTATTCAGGGCTACTGTGAAAAAAACACCACATCACTAACTCCACAAATAATGACAGCAAGAAAAATATTTTACGTCATTAACCTCGTTGTACTGTACCGCTCGGGTCACATCGCTGGTAAACTGGAGATGAAACAACACAACTGCATGAGCTACATTGTCTAACAGGTCGGTTTTCATTTGGTTAAAAAAGGAGGGACAACGTGTAATTATGCTAAGGGTAGCTTTTTCCATGTGGACGCACAGAGGACAGCGAGTGCAGTGTCACATCTGAACATCTCTGATCACAGCATGCTCGGGGCTTTTTGTAAGGCCTGTGCTGCTCACAACATCAGTACAACAATCATCTGTTAAACTTGATGTCGTTGGGTGTCTCATAAACCTTAGTTCACATACACTGTCTCTTAATAAATTCCACACAGATGGGTTTTACAAATTGTACGGAAATCAGATTGGTGATCAGTAACAGCCAGTTTGGATTTGCAAACATACAAAGCAGCACAATGTGCACATACTCTATAAAAAGACCTTCATGCGATACATACACCTGGTCCACGCTGATATAAACTAGTCCAGCACTTCTGAAAGATGCTTACCAAACATTTGTAACACCTAAAATCAATGTGCAGAGAATATGTCGCCATAGGAACAACTGTATCAGCTTGACAGAAAGTCAATATGACATGTCTAACATAACAAGTCCATGCCTCACTGTTGAACAGGCGCACAGACGCAGACAGAGGTTTTGGGATATGCTTTATCTCGAGTAAGTAGTTACACTAAAGCGTAACAGTCACTTCTAACCGTAGCTGCACTGATCCTCCGTGTCGAGGTGTGAGACTGGTCAACTGACAGGAGAGCCGGTCTGCCTCCTCCTCCTCCTCCTGCGGAGACAATGGGAGGCTTGGTGACAGCCGAGGCCCATTCACAATCAATAAAACATGCTCAATTCCCAGTGTAATTACTGGAACCAGCATCTCCTCCTCCCTCCTCTCTGCTTGTAAGCCTGTGTTCACTCCACACAAAGTTGAGGCAACACTCCCACCACTGATGTCCTATATAAAAGGCGACATAAAATTACATAGTAAAATCATGTTACATGGGTTCACCTAATGAACAGAAAAAGGAGGCCAGCGTTATTCTCTGGGTTTGTAATGTGATAACACTGTGTCGGCGGAATCTATACCACCATAATCTTTTCCAGTCGACATCTCAAGATGAAATCTAATATATTAAAGTTGAGTCAAACATTCATCCTGTCTGACTTGCTTTAGAGAAGCATCCACGATGTGAGGCGAGCGTGCCTCGGCTGCTTTGAAGGTGATGGACAGCAGCCAAAGTCTTGAGCATAGCCGTGACAGTTGCGCTTCCTGTGCAAGGCAGCGTTAGCCTCAGTATCCTACCACAAGCCGTGTGGGCAGACAAGACTCAACTTCCTGCCCCTCCACTTCCTGTTATTCAGGACCCTTCTACATGCCCTCCGTGGAGGGAGGGAGAGGGGGGAGAGGGGGGAGAGGGCGGTCAGGGGGGACTTGGGCCGAGATGGAGAAGTGGGAGAAAGGGAGTTGACCACCTTGGGGACAACCTTCCCCTCTGATCCTTCCCCTTATTACCATCCTGACTGGAAGTGTAAGACTAAACAACAACAAAGGACTCATCTCTTTTGGCTTCGCTCTGTGTGTGCTTATCATGTTTACTGGAAGGATCATTACACAGGCTGGACAATGTGCACACGCTGCTTTCAGCCACTCACTTTACAATTAGTAGGCAGAGAGAGACCTTTCCTTGTTATTCAAACACTCCATCGGTTACATAAGAGTGAATCACAGCTCTCACAGCACGAGTTAATATAAATTGAAACAACACGATTATGACAGAACTACGTTTTTCCGATAGGATGCAACAGCCTCGCGCGGTAATCTGATGCGCGGCGATATGATATGGGGATTCTGTGAAATAATCCATGACGACGTTCTTAAGTGTATCGAACCCAAAGTGTCAACGCTGTAGCTGGGTTGTGATTAGCCTCCGGCGAAACTGGAGACATAAAGCAAAAAGCACAGCCTAAATCCACAGTTTTACCAATTTGTTTCAATGGAGCCTTGACACCAGCACAGTAGGAAATGAACATCCACCTCTTTGTTCTTGCTTTCATCAGAAGGTGCTGTACCTGTAAATGGGGCTGTTGGCCTGAGGGGAGTGGAGGCAAGCCAGCCCTCTCACACTCTCTCCCTCTTGCCTTTTGTGAGAGTGCGCTTATCTCCCTCTCCAGCAGTGAAAGGCAGGATTGTGGCCCCGGCAGCATCACTAGTGTTAATGTCTCCTGATGCTAATCTGACACACAGCTGATCTTTCAACAAGCACTTTTTCCATCGCCTCTTTTCAACTGTCCCCCTCTATTTAAAAATGTCTTTCTTTCCTTTTTTTTTCTTGTGATTTCTTTCTTTCATTTTCTCTTTCTCTCTTTCTTTGAACTCATGTTATACATTCCCGCACCTCAGTTTCCAAGGCAACTAATGAGATATAATTAATAAGAACCATCGGAAGAACAAAAAAAGAAAAAAAAAAGTGAAAAAGGAGGAGGCTTTGAGAAATGTAGAGAGAGGTGGGGCCGGTCTGCAAATCATGGACTTTCTGCAGCACTTCCCCTTCCTCTGTAAAGCATTGCTGCAGGTGACATTTCTCATAACCAAGGGTGATTTAAATAACATTTCAAGTAAAAGCCTAGATGATTTTGATATGAGTATTTTGAAGGTTTTAAAGGAAAACTATTACATATAGTCTGCAGATAAGAAAAGCCTGCAGGTCAAAATCTCCGGGCGGTAAAGATTTAGGACAAATCTTAAACAGGTTGCTTACAGCCATGTAAGACTGAGAAGGTCATCCAGCATCTTGTCTTCAGCAATTTGCTTCCTCTACATATTAAATCAGTCTGAATGAAACTCAATCAAGAAAGGTATAAAAACGCATTGTTCTAAAGGAGACAGTGACCTGCGCAGTGAGGACAGCCACAAAGCCAGCATTAAGAGTCTGCACTAAAATGGCAGCCAAGCAGGCATGAGAGTGGTTAATCTGCCCTGATGACTGGTAGCTCAGTCCAACTCTCCGATGACCCAGCTGTAATCCCACATTGGATCAATGCAAGTTCAAACAATCCTCCATGCTGCTAGCACCTTGCTCGGGTTGGGGGGATGGTACTGTAAGACAGGGACCAGGAGACAGAAAGCTACTTATCACCTCCAAAATGACATCAAAAGGAAAGAAAACCCCACAGGATGAACCTGTTCTCATAGAGAAAACGTTGACACCGTGGGCCACGCCACACAGCCGACTGAATGGAAACGATGTCACTTTTCAGATAAATGCCGGACAATGTATCCAATCTACAAAAATCTGAATGATGATGAGAGGATATAACAACCAATAACCAAAGGACATCATATGCTGACAGCATTACCAGACAGACATCCTCCATCTCACTCTCACACTACTGTCAGGGGATCAGAGGACTATGCAAGGTGACTTTGACTAAGTGCCTTGGGGTTTCATGAGAAAACGCCATTGACATTACATTAATTTCATGTCTCTTTTTTAACTGACTTAGTGCCACTGAGTCCCTGATAGAACGAGGAGAAAAAAAAAATGAAATAGACGTTTTGCCTTCGCTTCAAGGCACATGCGGTGGGGATTTAGAGGCCAGGAAGACAACAGTGACAAATAGGTGACATGATCAGCTACCAACTTTTTCCTCACTTCAAAAGTCATTCGACAGAGGGACAAGACCTTCGCTCAGCAGAGCAGGATAAATGTTAGTCAGAAACTTTCCACTGTACTTCACGTGTGTTTGGGTTTGATAGCAGGTGTGTGCATGTGTGTGTGTGTGTGTGTGTGTAGAGACAGAACGAAAAACAAGAGAGTAAGGGAGGGAGAGTCAGACACAGTCAGAGCGGGAGAGAAAAGACAGTATGACTGTGTTAACTATGTTGAAAGATGTAAAGGAAACAAGACTAAAAGAAGCACCCCGCGCCCATCCCATCCCACCTCTGTGGTAGTGTGCGGCAGCAGCGTTGTAACATAATTACTGCTGGGACACTTCTATTCCCAATGATCCATTTGCGTCAGTCAGGTTTTCGAGCCCAGCCAATGAATGGATTCTCAGTTTCTCAAGGATAAAGAGATGACCCTCTCCTAGCAGTTATATCCATTTCATGTAGAAAAGCTACTCTCCTCCTCAAGGTAAATCCCTTGATGCATATTTGAGTGAAACTTTTATGAACAAAGAAAATAATGATGAACTTCCTTGATGCAAGGGTAGGGTGATAAATTATGTCTCATTAAAAATTGATGTGCTTGGCAGCTGAGGACTTATAGACACATGGTCCTGTTTATCTTTATTAGAAAAACACAAATATGCAACTTATAATGTGTAACACTGTTTTGAATGCATCTCCAAAATATGAAAAGACACTTACAGTACAAATATGTCATCCGCTCCCCTAACTAGTATTTTTTAAAACCTGTTTCAAGTTGTGCCAGCAATGACACAGCTGTTCACTTATATATATTTTTTTAATTAATTATTAAAATTAGAACAGATTAATGTTTCTTTCCATGGTGGTACATTTTCATAGTTTCGGGTTTTGCTCATGTTTTTTTTTTGTTGTTTTTATTAAGAGCAAGAATATATGTATATAGGTGAATAATTATAGTTGCATCTTGAAAAACAGCTAAAAGATTTTTATTTCTTTATGCATAATATTTTGTCATTCAGTCTGAGATAAATCCTTTATTACCTCCACAAAAGCTGCTAATAGATCTGGGTGGTTTTTAATCAAGAGGGTATCTATAGATTGAAAAATCTTATTTTTATCCCTGTGACTTGTATAAAATTGGAAATATATGAAGATACAAACAGAATAGTTTCAAGCTGTTAAGACTACAGCATTCCCCATAATTCATCACTATGACTTGACAAACTTCTTGATTATTTTAACCTTTTGACCCTTGGAAATAAATTCTAATCATCAGCCTAACTACAGTATGTCATGCTACATCTTTAAAATGCAATGGACACACTAATGGATAACTACTCACTTCATATTAACGCCATTGGTTTAACAAACTATGTCTCTGAGCAAAAAACCCTCCATCACCGACATTCCTTATGACAGTATGTCACTTTAACAAGTCAGTGTCTTGACATGGCACAACATCAGTAAATTGAGGACTCTTTATGGATGAACACTTCCCGTCTCACATTATGCTCCAACCGATTAAGTTACATTTGAGTGGGTTACTCATTTTCACAATATCAACATTGTTTATTGCCTTTTTTTGAGAAAAACTCTTCTCCCTTCTGTATTTCTAACACTTGTACACCAACACACAAAAACACATGCACAAAAAAAAGAAAAGAAACAAATGCATGCATGAGAAATTTGCACAGTATTATTGTGCGATGCTGTAGTCTGATATGGTGTGGTGGCGTGTGTCCATTTGCATGGTTGTCTATCATTAGATGGACTTCTCACCAGGGAATAATAATAATGCCAACACCATAGGGACCAACAATACCCCCCTCCTTCCCACCCTTCCACCCTCCCAGGAACCCTGCGAGTTGTGTTAACTGCCATGGCAGCCTTTTGATGTAGCGCAGACTGCAACTCAGAAATGGTAAACAGCGAAGATGAACCGAGATCTTCCTCCAGGGGGAATCCACAGTGTAAGGATATTAGGGACGTCATGCATAATGTGTCTCAGCAGTAGTACATTTACCCGCTCCCGACACATCTTTGGAAACACCGAGGATCCAGATTAGACACTGAGATTCCAGATATTCAATTCCCTCCCAGTGTTTGATGATCAGCAGGAAGATTTCCCTGAATAAATAGCCCACGAAAAACAACAGCTTTTGCCACACATACATGTAGTCTATATTGTTTAGGATTATAGTCACTGTCTGCCCTTAGAGAAAGTCTGGTTTTAATGGAAAAAAAATTAAAAAGCTCTGAATAAATATTTGATTTTCTCTTCCCATTTTTATCTTCCACTCGATGCCTCTTTCCCACAGTGTTCCATTACATAAAAGGTTTATGCAATCTGAGCAGTGAGGATGGCCATGAGTCATAACAACAGTGAAAGGAGCTAGCTAAAGTAGCATTGATTTTTTTTTTCTCCTTACAATCTCATGTTATGTTATTTCACGTCATGTAAACATTTCAAATAAGGAAAGTTCTCACCCATTTCTGACAACACCGTGTGACACATGGAGGCTGGAAGTGGCAGGAAAATGTATGGGTGTGTTAAAATGTTTGCCATGGGGTTTTATGTTATTAGGTTTCTGTGACACACTAGAAGAACGTTTTCGCTTTGAGTACTCAGTGAACCCTTTGATTCTTCTTTGTGAATGATTCGCCTTAACAGTAAAGAGCAGTTTTAACAGCAGTCTATCCTTGAATGCCCTGTTTTCCGAATCATTTCTTTACTGCCACTAAAGCTCTGTAAATTGACTTCAATCTGAAAGATGAGGGGAGCGTTGTTTCCCTTGTGTCTATCTCAGTTTGAATATCTATGAACGTCAATGAACGGCATTCACTGAGCAAATAATCTACAGGGCACTTTTCTTGTCTCGCAGTTACAACCCACAGTTTCTTCCCAAATCAGATGATGTGTGCTAGCTGTCACATGAATGCTGTGTGCAAACACTGTGATAGAGAGAGAGAGGGGGGAGACAGACAGAGAGAAAGAAATAGAGAGAGAGTGAGAGCGAAAGACCCCCACGGGCCCTGCTGCTGCTCACCTCTCCAGGAATCTTTTCAGTCAAACTGTTCACTGATAGCCCCTGGTCTTGAGTCCCTGGGCCAATGGTTGATGATGGATGCCCCCCGCTTCCACCCCAACATACATACACCCAGCCCAACCCCCATATATGTTCTGAACACCCCTGGCAGTTGGACCAGCGACAGAGGTTGAGGGGATGAGGGAAACAAAACAAAAAAAAAAATCAAGAACAACACAGTCTGACATGAATAAAGGCTGGCAACAGTTCAGTAGTGGAAAAAAGAGACTATTTTCACCTAGATTTGCAGCCCACAGCACACAGATGGAAAGTGGACTGGGAGAAGGGGAGAGGACAGACGGGCAGACGCACAAGCAGTGGGCAGACTCAACACCTCACTCACAATCCCTGTCACACTATATAGAGAGCTGGGATCTAGGGACTGGAGATGCAATCACAATACTACTGTATATGGACGAACTTGATTGGAAAAGACTGTTTTCACTGAATTGAAAATGAATATGGCTTGAGGTTGTGAAACTGGGTCTACTCAAAGACAAAAGAGGAGTATTGTTTAGAATGCTAACTGAGCTGGAAAGGTCTAAAGATAATATCATGGTTTGCAAAAAAAGAAAAATAAATAAATAAAATAATAATAGTTAATTTGGCTTATACTTCCCCCGAAGTGGGCAAGGCCAAAGAAGGCATTCTTATCAATATGAATCTACAATATAAAACACAACATAGACACAACACATACACTGTCTCTAATTTACAACAGTTTAGAAACTCATGCTCTCACACAAGAACTAAAAAAAAACAAACAACATGCATAAGGCGCTGCAGTGTTCATGCTGCTAGAGCACAACCCGAACAGCAGAGAGGAAGACAACTTTGAACTGCAAGTCAGAGCCCTGCGGTGGACTGGAGCAGCTTCCAGAGAGTAGGGGGGAGGAGTGGGGGGGTGGTGGGGGGCAGGGTCACTTCCCTTCCCTGTTCATATACGGGCTGATGTGTGCTACGAAATAATGGGAGGAATCACATCCCCCCCAGCTGTCCTGGTTCACAGGGCTTCACAGACAGACAGAAAAACAAGGATATCGCAGGCCAGGCCTCCTTCCTGCAGCTCGGGGGGCCACGGGGCTCGACCAGCTGCAGGAGATCCAACTCTTCCTTCCAGCGGCTACTGGACTTTTAGTCAATGGGTGCACTGTGGGAGCTGTGACACCCAGGTCTCACAGCTGTATTTACTGCACCATGCCATTGATTAACACCTCTCTGCGGCCTTTACTTCTTACTATCTTGGGTAAGGCAATGATATAAATGGCGATAAAGGTTGTAATATGATGTTTCAAGTCGCTCATTTTAACACGCGGTAAGAACGTAGTAAACAAGCCGCATCGCACAGAGCTTAGCAGACTTTGAAGAAAGTTTACTGTGCACACAATTCAATTGTTTGTCTGCTCGTGATGCTTCTACTTAATCAACTCCACACAAAGCCAGAAAAGTTAAATCTCCAGTGAGAGAGCAAGATCTACAGTACGGCATCAGTAATTCAATACAGTGGGGTATATTAGCAATCATGGGAGATCTTTTGATCTAGTAAATTAGATTATAATATATTCCTTTGATTTATGTATGTCTCATTAAAATTCAGTGAAAATGCAACTCAGCAAAGAGATGTCTTTCTTAACTTCCTTTTCAACTATCAGTTTTGCTTTATGATTCAACTTAATATCATCGCCATAGTATTGTGCAGCAACATGGTCGCTCCCCTGTAGTACGTCTCGGTGCAAGCGGGTGTCTGTGTTCACGTAAACAACAACAAGAAAACAAGCTAAAAAATAAATGACTAACTAAAACCACAGGGCAACCATGTTTGGGTTATACTTCTTCTAAGAGTGGCCCACTCACTTTTTAGACGATACACAGTGTGATTCTGTGGTTTCTCGTGCGCTCCAGAAAGCCAAAGAAGGAGGAGGTGCAGCTGAGAAAGGTGCTAAAATGAATTGACATCTAAAATGACTTGTCCTCTCTCAAAGTCATCACCTTTGCTCCACCACACGCTTCCACAATCTAGTGTTGCAAACCGCACAATGTGCATGTGGTATTATTCTGCTCATTGACTCAATTAGATTAGATGGATTTGTTAAAATTTAGCTCAATAATGGCAGCCAAGAGGACAAGAATTGGTTGTGCTTTTTTTATGAATAGCAAAACAGCAACAAGTCCTCCAAGCTGAACGACCAAAGAGTTCATTTATCCACACTCTTTGATGTGACCCATAAGAACATCTGAAATATAACTCCTACTACAGTAGTCATGCTATTTTGTCAATATGGAACGAGTTATGGTTGGGTTTACCTACCAAAAACTGCTTAGCTAGGTTTAGGGAAAGGTTAGAGGATGGACAGAAGATAGAAGAAACAAGGATCAGTTTCAAACTGGAAAAGAACTGCAGCCTCCCATGTTTTCGTCCTATGTCTTTCCAACACATCCATCCCCCACAGCTTCTTGCTAATGCAGGATTTAACACTCTATATAAAATATCATCTGACTTCCTCCTTTGCTCCGGTCATAATTACTATATCCGCTAGAGGTCGCCTAACAATTAAGCGTAACTGATAGTTGTAATAAGCTGCTTTCGCAGGCGACCCATGGGGTCGTTTTTTTCAGTCCCTATTGAAGGATACTACTGCGGCGACCGTGGCAATGTAGGCTAACACTGTGGTTTGTTTGTACTTTACTCACAATCACAGCCAGAGTCACAGTCAGCGAGCAGTATGGATGTGCAGTGAGACACAGACTAGGATCATAGTGTCAAAAGCAGATTAGCAGCAGATTTAGAGTGCGGCTCTGCTTGAGGATCTTCCTGTGGATTCTCCCGTGTGGTCCAGGTTGAAGAGGTGAATAGACCTCCAGTCAGGCCTTGTTTGGGAGAGCAGGGGTGACGGGAAAAGACGGTGCGGTCTTAAGCTGCTCTGCCCTGCTCAGCAGCACATGTGCTGAGTGAGCCAAACAGGGTGGCTTACCACCAGAGGTCTCAGTCAAGGGCAGGACAGTTGAAAGGTCACTGCTAGCTGTCTTGCTATACAAACGGTGCCCCAGTGAGTAATGCATTCACTCCCTGAGCTTACATCCAGGTATTAAAGGGCTTAAACAATAGGCTACTGGAGATTTCTGACCACAAGTGAAATTAAGTTAATAACTTTTGCACGAGTTCTATCTATTGGTCTGTGAGATATCTAAAAATGGTATTTCAGTGTACTCACTAAAGATCCCTTCTACTTTGAAGTAGTAATTCCATTTAAAAAAGTAGCATTTACCACCAAAATGTTGTCTGACACACTGTGCTTGTTAACACCAAGACCAAAGGCTCTCAATCACACCATATGAACATCCGGTTTAATATGAGAGGCACACACAAATGCCACACGGAAAGAACCCAGGATCTCTTTGCAGTGACGTTCCAGTGGTAACCAAAGGGCACCGAGACACCCCCACACACCGGATATTAGCTGGTACAATTGACCCATTTACTACTAACCAAAGGCAGAAAAGAAATAAAATAAAACCCAGTCTCTCTTGACTTGAAATCAAACCAACAAAAGTTTCCTGCCTTCAATTTATAGTCTAATAACTCTTACTTCACAACTACTCTTACAGCAGAAATAATGAATGTCATATTCACATCAATATGACTATTTGTTTACCAAAAAAAAAAAACCAGCACAACACTTTTCTCTTTAGCCAGCAGGGGCGAGTCCACAGTTAACTGCAGTCTAAAACATTATCTGCCAGGCTCAAGATTCTGCATCCAACCTCCAGGTCTCACAGGAGAATGCTGGAATCTCCATATTGATGCTCCAATAAACAATGAATCATGTTACTAAGACGCCTTTGTTAGTCAAAGAGAAAGCTGGACAGTTACACTGTGACAATGAACATGCTCATGCCACTATGTTTAGATTCTTTTTAAGCATTAAGTTACCATATACAGTAGATATAGATATAACAGAAAGCATAACATAGAGTTAAAATCAACTGTATGAAAAAAAGGAGATAAAACATTTATTAATTCAAAAGAGAAGAGTCTGTCACCTCAGTGCATGTAGTTAATTGTTGTCTGAGAACTTACAGTACCTTTCTACACCAAAACTCAGCTTCACCTAAGACTGACTTGCCAAGTGTACAGTACAAAAATATCGGCTATATCCAAATGCTCCACATCTAAGTAAAGCTAAATGACTGAAAAAAAAAGACAGATGTATAACCAAGTCAAACATTTTAAACCAATTGTTGAACAATTGTAGTATCCATAATTGGTGTAATGTTAAAGCTAAATTTGCAGTATAAAAGAACATCTCGGCTTACCAAACCATCAAAGAAACCCTATCCGCTTTATTGGACCAAGAATTTTCAGCTTCTATCGCTTATTTTTCATTCAATACATCCTTGGCTTTCAGCTCTCTGGTGTTTTGTCCTCCTTGGAAAAATGTCCTGGGAGGAGGAGATTGGAGGAGAAAGACTTTCGCTCAGTGATTCAGAGGCATCGTGTAAACGCCAGCATTCTCTTTCTGACAACCAGCATTAATTGCAGATCCTACTCGCCCACACACTCCACATTTCTCCTGGAAGGAGAAGCTGAGACACTGATATTGAAGTGGGATGAGGAGAGCAGTAAAAGATGCTGCAGCTGCCCGTTCCTCACACCGTCACCACCTCTCATTTCTGCCTTTCCACTGAGAACTTGTGCTAAGACGCCTCACACGCACTTACGCACATTTACAGAGACACACGGGGGGGTGGCACACACACACACACCATGTAACAAGGCTAAAACATTTCATAAACAGTGACAGTCACCGTGGAACATCGTCCATCTATTTTGCATTACTACATCCTCCTGTGCTCCATTTAACAATACAGGGTTAAAATTCAATAGTTGTAACATCAAACCTTTCCTTGTGTGTTTTCCATCACACAAAGTAGAGAATTAGGGATCTCAGGTTAGAGCAACAGTTCAGCGTGTGATGGCTCTATCCGTGCCTTTACGGACGCCACTTTTATTCCTGTGACTAATACACAACATAAATTGTTAAAATGATATTCATTTCAGCAGCGTCGAAACAATCCCTCATCCACACATTAGACATAAGAGCTCACGTGATGTGGATCATGAGCAACAAGGCCCATTACTGCCTAGGCCCGGGGCAGCACAGAAGCTAATGACTGCAGATTGGAGGGTGCTTTATGCTTTGCTTTAGAAATCACTGGCAACCAGCTGGTATGGTAATGTACATGCTGTCAGAACAGCGGTAAAGGAAAATGGACAGTGAAAAAGTATGCTTTAATAGTGCCGCAACAACTCATGTAGCCTTTAACTATAAAATATGTCACCGGTTTAACCAGATAACAGAGGCGTACACAGTGAAGTGTTTCTCGTTGAGGTTAAATCAAAGTGCTCATTGTTTGAATAGCCTATATGTAACACAGTTCAGTCAAGGCCTAGCTTTGAACACACTGTTTGAATTTACTGGACTTCATCCATACAATAACAAAAAAAACACCACTGTACAAGTCAACAACTGAACATTTTCCAAAGACTACATTCATACCAGTAATAACTTTGTGGTATTTTCCAGTTACAACTACTCCCTCTGTACAATATTAATGAGACATGTAGGGTGTAGGCATACACTAGAAACATTTGAGAAGGTCAGGTTACTGTTGGCTATTGCTCAGTGTGGCCAGAGGTTAAGGTCACGAGAGACCGAGAGATTCAAAGTACCATGACACACACACACACACAGCACAGATCCACTCCCACAGACTCGGTAACCAAAACTGACTGTGTAACTTATACTGCGCACTGTCCTGTTGCCTGTCATTTTAAATAATGAGAAAGTGATCCAAGTGATCTTATGCTGTGAGAAGTCTGTCAAGACAAGATCGCCTCTACAACATCTCACCTTATTTCACTCGGTCGGGACAAGACCGTTTCAGCTTTAACCAGTCATTAACCCCCATTACTTCTAAATAAAGTAGACTTTTTTTACTTGGTATTTGTGGAAAAATACATGAGATACAGGACACCAAATCACAGAATAGTCTGACATATTAAAGTGCCAAATTAGAATAATTTTAAGTTTGATGTCTCCTAGGTTGAGCTGATTAGAGGTGGTTGTAGGGACCAGGCAACACTGGTGGAAAAAATAAAAATAAAGACATGCATGGCTGTAAGCAAGTGTAGTGATACCACAGTGCAGACTGGGCTGACCAGCACCATCTAGACCTCAACACTGCTAACATCAAGCAAGTATCCAAACTGACAACTGGTTTCAGAGATTAAAGTCAAAATTCAAAAAATATCCATAAGGATTATAATGTTAAATTCATAAAATACATGTTTTTGAGAAGTGGCATCACGTGCAAACATACAATAATAATAATGTCAGTGTGAACTGTAGCCTGCTGTTGTTGTGGTGACGGCTTAACTGTGTTATTATTACACACACATTGATTACTATTTATGATCCGAAAAACGATGCGCCCTGTTTTAACAAAAGTGCACTTCGACATCTCGCGTTTTTAACGACGTAATTCGCGGATTGAAACACGTTGAAGAAACAAACAGTGAAGCGCGCGCGAGCGTGTATGTGTGTATGTGTGTGCCATGCCACCGGCGTGTTGAGTCCTGGCAAAAGTTTCTCGCATTCAGACTGATACAGCGCGCGTCTGGCGGCGCCCTTTAAACGGACAGCTGGACATTTTGAAGGCAGCAAAAAGAAGGAAAAAAAGAAAGAAAGAAAAGCGTAACACCGCTGATTTAAACATGACAAACGTGAAGTGACACGACGCGGCTTTTACAGTCACTTGTCTCGTACTGTAGCGTATGTATGCCAGCGGAGATGGTAAACAGATAAATAGATTAATGTCTCCGACTCCCAAATCCACTCCACATCTCCCTCTTGCGCTTTTCTACTCTCACTCACTGTAGCCGCGGCACCGCTGCCACACTCAACAACATTGTTTCTATTTCCGTTACTCACCTTTACTCCCAAGTCAGTCGCTGTATATAGACACTCTATATCGGTGGCTCCAGTGGATAAATGTAATTTCAGTTCACATTTACACGCTGACTGCTATTTTAGGGGGAGCTGACAAACTCAGAAAAGCCAGTCTTCCTCTTGTCAGTGAAAGACTCCTCCCCTTATCTGACGAACTGCCCCTCTCTCTCTCTCTCTCTCTCCCTCTCTCTCTCTCCCGCTCCCTCTCACTCACACACACACACACACACACGCTTACATACACACTATACACACAGTCAAAACATTGGAAAGAGTTGGGAAAAGTCCGTATTTATTTCCCACACTTGAAATCAATGTCTAGATGCGATAATGCGAGATGTATTGGATTCCTTGCTGGTAGTTTTTGAAAAACATAACACAAAAAAACTGTGTTTATGTCACAACTCTGTCCCAAATCAGCCCTGCTGGTGAGTCAACTACAGTGTAACACACACACACAACTTATTGAAACTTGGACAGAGCTAAAAGACACATCAAGCGAACAAAAGAAATGAAGCCCTCTTCGGAAAAAGAGTGTAATTACGTTCAAGTGTGTTTACGACTACTTTCTCAAATTGCTCGGCTCGGCCTCATCACATTAGACACATTTGACGTCATATCTCTAAGACAACAGCAATGGAATTTGGTTTGAGGGACGCGTGCGTCAGCCAATGAAAATCCTCAGCGTCTGTCGAGCGGCCAATTAGAGCAGGGGGGCGGGACCTGGCTGACTGGCATTAGAGCTCGTCACGTGTATGTGCAGGATCTGAGGAGGTGTGGTGGCCTCGCGCATCGGGACTGTCTCTACTGGCCTGTCGGAGGCAGGTGCGATAGAAAAATAGAGCACAGTTATCATTTACCCGTGTGATTATGACTGTGATGTGGATGGGAAGAACATTTTACCAGGTTTATATGGGTTTCCAGGGTAACAACAAAGAGCAGCATGAAGAAAGTCAGCAGTTTAAACCTTTTATCAAGTTAACATGGCCACCTGTTCTCACATATAGGGCTTGTACAGTGTTGTGAAGTGTACAAATCAGGTCAACTCAAGTATTTTTTCCATTATCTGCTACTTTATGCTACAATTCAGAGGGCAATAGTAGTTTTACTCTATAAGCCTGTAAGAGCTGTAGTTTAAATCTAAAATGATCACAGAAATATGATGTAGCCTAACAATTAATATAGCATTTTGTTTGACTGTTTCATATAAAGTGAAAAGCTACAGCTGCTTACACATTATAAATCTAATTGTATGAGAAGCTGATCTTTTTGCTCTTTATATTTGTTGCTACTTCGCACAAACTTTTAGGCCTACTGAAGTAAAATCTGAATGCAGGACCTTTCCTTGCTATTTACACTGGATATGAGTCTATCTTCCACTTCTAGTTATTGCATTGCAGAGTGGACTATGCACAAAGTTGCATTAGAAGTTGCACAAACCTTCACACATTAGGCTCCTCATTATCTGGAAGCAAAGGCGTGTCAGTGTTGCTCTTGAATGACTCCTTCTGTATCATATTACCTTATCCTTTAGGTCACATAGACACATGACTGAAGTTTTAATGTACTAACATTTCTCTCTGTGTTGTAGAAATAGCTGCAATTTGAGATCTGCTGCAAACAGGTTCAGTGATTGAATGAAACCATGTGTGATTATTTAGGTATCCTCTCCTAATGGTATCCTGTTTCATTACTCTGCATGTTCACTAATGAAGGAGAAGGGTTTTCAGAAAGTATAGCAGCTGCTGTAGCTCATTTGTTTTAGTCTAGTAAAGTGTCATCCCCAGTGTATTGTGCTACCTTTTTCACTAGTTAGTCCCCACTCCCAAAGGAAAAGATAGTGTCTAGTCTACTTCATCCCTGCTGATTGCTCGGGGCCCTGGGCCAAGAAGTCACAACTGGCCTTAATGACTCTTAACGCTGATGTAAAACAGTTCTTACAGTAATAACCACACTTAGGTGTATAGTATAGTTGGAGTCACAATAGATTTGTTTTAAATGTCATAATCTATGACAACAAACTGCGGTGACAGTTGAATTTAAAAGGCAATTACTTGAAGTTTATTACATTTTGTCAGACTTGTCTGCATCTCCCTGCTCTTGGCTGCTGTCCACACACTGATTCAGGTTAAGTGAGGGCATTCTTTATGCCCACATGTTAGCTCTTCCTTTAGTTTGCCTGAGCCTTGTCCCATTGTAGATTTTCTGTGCAAATCCTGGATCCAAATAACAATATTAAAGGACCAAGGAATTCCACCTGCTAGGTTTTAACAGGCCAGCAGAGATGTAATAATCACTTCATCCATTATAATTAATGCCAGTTACAGCTAACTGGATATTAACTAGTCAATAATGTGTAGGCCTACAACATGCCCATTTAAAGAGAAAAAAAATCTGCATTGTAAATGCTAAAGCAAAAGTGTTATTGTCCCCATGATAGCCACTGTGATGCTTGATTCCCTACACTCATCTGCTTTTCACACACACCAGCCCTTTTTTTATCGCAGTTTAAGTTTTCATGTCTGCAGTGCCTTCCCCTTTATGTGTTGAGGAGCTTTTGAATGTTACTTTGTCTTATTGATTGTTTGTTTTTGGATAATTATTTGACTCTAATCTAACTCTAACATGTCGCATGTCATATTAATTATGTTTATTATGCAGGTGGCTCAGATTGTATTCCATGAAAGCCAGAGGTGCTATTTTAATTCAGGTGCTATACTGGACACCAGCTGTGCAGCCACAAATGAGCAGAACATTTCTTTAATTCAGACAGGTAAAACAAGATCATTTATAATGATATGATTCTCTAGTATTTTGTAATAATTGAGCAGGAAATTTTTTTAAAATATTTTACCAAATATCTACATAAGCATAGCAGTTTTGAAATTTGAAAAATTCAACAAGCTAAACAATTGATAAAACACTAAAAACACTATTTTCTCACACATGCATGTTATTCTGCTCTTCCCTGTGCCTAATACAGAGTGTTACAATAGTCGTGACAGAAAACAATTAAGATAGAAAAAGTCCCCAGCTGTTTCCTTGGAGTGTTTTCAATCAGTAAAAGTTCTGCTGTGCAGTGATTCTTTGCGAGTTCAGGTTGATGCCAGCTGACAACAGTGTGGATCCAAATTGCTCTCAGCATCCCCTTTAGCAGCACTTTGTGTCAACATACACCCCTCCCATCTTCCCAAAGTGATGCCAGCAATAAAGAGAAACAGCCATGCTAGCAAAAAACACAAGCAACACTAAGGTAGTGAGTTACATCAGCTCATTAAATTTCACCTGAACACTTACGCAGCGGACTGAGTATGATGCAGTATGTGTGGGTAAAATTCACATAATCACACGCAAGATGTAATTTGGTATAAGATTCACAATAAAAACCTGACTCAAACCCTGTATGACATTAACACTCATTGTCATCACATTTCCATCAGGTGCAAAGAGTCAAGACCTTTTGTGACACCTGTGTCTCACCTGTTGGCTGTTGTTGCACTGACACCTTCACAGAACCTGCTGTTACAACCTTCTCCTGCGCGTCTTGACTTTCTGTATCTCTTCTTTTCGTTCTCTCTGCAACTCTTCTTTTTCTTCTACTACTTCTTCTTTCAGCTGCCTTTGTTTCACTCTGCCCATTGATTTACCTCAAAGCCAGACCAGCTGGCTTTGGATGCTTCCCGAGCCCGACAAGGCCCTGTTCCTCCTCTTGTCCCTTGGTCTCTCTGCCGGCAGAGAGTAAGGGGGGCAGTGGTTTGAAGAGTAGGACCCCAGATGGACATAGACATGTCGGGCATGCGTTATGTGATGGGGCTTGGCTCAGGGCTCTCTGGACCAGCCACAGCTGTCAGTCATAACTCCAGAAGGTGTTGAAGATTTTTCCCTCCTTTCACAGGGGACTGGGAAGAATGCACAAATGTAATTTCCTACAACATGATGCACATTTTTAGACACAATTCTTGTAAGGTCATGTGTGATTCTTCACTGATGCCTCATTTATTGAAAGACATATCTGGTCATTTAGATTAAAAACACATCTTTTTTAAAACTCTGTTCATCAAATGTCCATGTGCAGTACTTTGCCTTTTTAAATTAAGGAGTAAAAGTTATTATATATGACAATGTAAGTGATGTACTTCAACAAGTTGCTGTGATATGCCAAATAACTGTTTGTTCCAGCAAGGCTTTGATTTGCGACAGCTGGCATTTCCAACATTGCACCAGACCACAAATAGACCCAGACACTCTTTCTCTCCAATTAAAAAAGGGCCTAAAACTATCGTCTCATGCAGTGAGCTTTATTAGGCTATACAAGTCAAGTTTGATCTACACTACGATAGTGAGGAAAGAAATAGGTGTTTATTTTGTAAATGAGAAAAGCACAAACAGATCACTGACTCACACAATTTTCTGGGACAGCAATCTAACCACCACGCTCTGAAATAGCATTTCATTATCTGAGGCTCATTAAAACAGTCTCTCTGAAAAGCCCTCAACACCCCTCACCAATCCGTGGCCCTCTATACGCCACACACTACACATTCAGTCACAAGACAAATCCTGCCAACAAATGCTATACTGCATTTTCAGTGACTTTTGAGATAACGACTCTGGAATATGAAGTTGGCCCAATACGCTTAAGTTTGAGTTTTTTTTAAATAAACACCAACCAAATGGTTTTATGAAATAAAGGTGCAAGTAACTGTCAGAGCAGAACATAAAAAATGATCAGATCTAGAAGGGTTTTTTACGACAAAGCATTTACTGTAAAAAGCATTGATTGATTTAACTTATGTCTCAAAAACTTTGCGTCCACAATGATTTCAGTCATATTGATGGTACAAAGGTCTTCCAACAAAGTTGTATCTGAGGAAAGTGCGGTGATGTGTTGGATAATCAAGATCAAGATCTAAAAATACTCTATGTCTCACAGTCTGGATCTCTTCTCTTATTACCCACTGTAATTAAAAGTAACCAGGGCCTGTCGGCTCCAAATAGCGTAGAATAGCACGCAACTGTTAATGTGAAGGAATGACACTTGTAATGAAAACCCTTGTGATATCACTTTGCTGAGTAAAGTGGAGAAGAAAACACAGAGCTATGAGAACTCCAGGTCTGGAGGAAGGTGTCCAGTTAGCTGTGGTGGTCAACTGACGTCAAATGCTCTTCGTAAATCAGGTCAATCTCAGTGTGTTTGTTATACAGGTTTAATGACGGGAGCGACTGATGTCTTTTTTTTTTTTCCTCTTGTTTTTATCTCACTTCTGTACAACTTTGACACCCTGCAGTAGGTTTTCATGAACGCCTGTGCTCTTCCTGTAGCAGAGAGCGACAGCACACAAAGGTCCCTGTGATGAGCTGATGATCTCTCTAGAGATTACTTCTTCTTTCTCACCTCTACTTTCTTAATGCATTCCAGTCTGTTTAGCACACTGCCAAATTCTTACCAACTGCAAGGTGGAGTATCCCAAACAGCCCATCTTCTCTTGTTTGCTTGATGCCCCCACCCCTTTTTTTACCCTGCAGATGTACAGAGATCCAGCTAATAACACAAGCTCTTTAATTATCTCCAACATTCACATGAGCCTATAGCTCCATTTATAAAAATGTAGTCTCCATCGTACTGAGCTCATTAAAAATTGAACAAGGTCAGGAATGAAACTGCTCTTACCATTATTCATTTTGCCCCTAATTTCAAGTATTATTTAATTAATCACCTGGAATGACTCCAATAATTCACAATGTCATAAGTTGGTGGTAAGCCACTAGCCAATTTCGTACCTACAAACATACATTTGTGTTGAATAAATGGGGGGAAAAACATCTGATTTCCTTCTTTTTTTAAAAGAGAACAGTAGTATAAGTAAGTATTATGTTTGTATTTGTTTATAAAAAAAAAAAAAATCAAATTTATGATACTTTAATGTCTTCTGATTTTTTCAGGGGATCAAAGTTTCTTGTTTTACGATGCATAACAGACATTTCGTACTTCAGTTTTTCACTGTTGGCTAATTTCACAGATTTTCTGACTTGATGATTGCATCATAAGCAAAAACCTTGTTGTGTGTGTGTGTGCGTGTGTGTGTACGTGTGAGTTTCTGACATTGCCAAAGCCAGTCAGCAGGTGCCATCACTTCTCATTCCCACCATTTACAGTGCAAAGACATGTTGAGGACAAGCAGGATCAAGGGAGTCTGCCAAAGGGAATGTGTGGGAGAGACCACGCTAATTTCTGCCTTTCAGCCACTTCTCCTTGGCATTTTTTGCTCTGACTCCACATCAAGTTAATGCTACTGTAATTCATTTCGTCAGACTGTAGAGCAAGAAAGCAAATGATGATCTACTCTTACAGTTTACACATAGGAAGCATTTAGTGAACTTTTCTCCACTCTGCCCCAAATTATGTGTCCTTTTAAATCTTTTATTTATTTAAATATGGCATACAGGTTTACTGTACATAGAAACACATTTTAGAACATTTTGCCTCATAATAACTCTTGTTTATGCTCTTGTGTTTTCTGAATTGCTGCCTTTGAACACTGAGCGCAACATTACATGCATATTCTATCACAATGCTCTATTACTGCATGGTTGATTTCTAAAAACCTACCCTATAACACAATTGTAGGTAGTAGGTGCCCAGTTCTCGCAAAGCATTATGACTCATACCAGGCGTAGAGCAGCTATCCAAGTCTAATCCACAAGAGATAATTTGGTATTCATGTTTTACAAATGTGCTTGAGAAAAATCCCTAAATCTTTTTGGCAAGTGCAGTCGAGAAAGTCGTGCAAGCATGTCATCCACCATGAATAGGCAGCGGTATGTTGAGTAAAGCATGGCTTTGTCTCCTGAACTCGGCCTGAAAGACACTGTCATCATCAGCTTTCTTTGTTACAGACTTTGTCTTTCCAGTATTTCACTGGTTTCTCAAAAGGTAAATAGAGGCTTGACTCGGAGGGGCGCATGCAGTTTTCCTACAACAGGTAATAAATTTGTGTCAGGCCTGCGCGTCACAGATTAAACATGCTTTGTTTAGGATGATTTATGAGTGCGATGTCGTGCTGGGTGCACTTGGCTGTGAGGAGCTGAGGGTTTGATGGTGGTGAGGGGGTAGCAGGTGGGGCGGTGGGTTGTTGAGTGTCAGATTTGTCTTACAGGAAGACTGATCTGTAGCTGCTCCGAGGGTGCCCACTGCAACACACACCTCTGTCATTAATCACACACAGCCTCGGAGTAGAGTGCTTTGTCTTCTCCTCCTCTCACCCCAGTGCTGCAAGCTGTCACCATACTGAGAAAAGCTTACTTCAGAACAACTAAGAAGTAAGAGAAACTGCCTGTGCCTTCTGAAACTGCAGGGTATATATGCATTCTCACAGAAAAAGATATGAAGTCGCAACACTTGAAACAGGACACATACTTGTTTTCCTCATAGTCTGGCAGCTGCTGCGTGCCAACATCTCTACCGCTCACTTAAGAAAAGAATATAAAATCTATGATCCTAGTCTCATGTCTGGACATTCCTACGCTCTGGGTTTTTCTTTAAACATTGTCTGACTAAAATGTCTGCACTAGTCTTGTATTTTATCCTTCAAAAAAGGTTACCTGGATATACAGGATTAAGATCATTCACTATCCTTACGAAGAAACAGCTGATTCAGCAGGCAGCACAGCTAAAAGCATGTTGACTTATAATCCAAATGCAGCTGACCGCAGATGCCCTACTTTTCTACTGATCTCACACACTCACTCCTTCCGTTCTGAGCTTGAATTTGAGGTGATTAATCAGAAGATGTATTACATTTGGTATCTTCTCTGAGAGTGATTAGATTTTTTTTTTTTTTTTTTTACTTTAATGGGCTATGTTTTTTTTTTCTGTAAAAATCAAGATGAGCCCATCAGTTGTTTGTCCACCACGTAATTATGACCCCAAGATTTGTTTTGTTTTAGGCAACACGTAGTGATTATGACAGGTACCGTGCAAAGGGGGAAGAGCGTTGACATAGGAGCAATAAGGTCGGCATCAGAAGGAGGTTTGGGTGCACGGACAGGTCAAAAAAACACAGCAGTGCATTTGATGCAGTTTATGTTGTTTGTCCTTTCTATAGGCATTTGACAAAAGGAACCATGTTGTTATTGAAAACATGACTGCAAAGATCTTGTAATCTTGAGGAAGGACTTTTTGTGAACTAAATCACATTATTTTCCTAAGCCTGACCAAGAAGTTGGTTATTTCTGCCAAACCCTAAGCAAGTCACGACTGTCATGGGGATAGTGCTGCTCTTGGTACAGTTGGGTGTTTATTTTGGTAACCACTTTACCATAGGGGCACTATTTCAGGAGAGACTCCTTTGGGTCTTATCACCGGATTGAAAAAAAAAAAACAAACAAACAACCATTATGGTGGTTTCAGCTGGGGGACTTGTTTTTATAATACAATATGTTATAATACACCCTCTGAACAGCGCTACATCTTCAGGGCATTATAAGCAATACACTGACTCACTATTCAGAAGTCTTGCCAGACTGGGGCTAACTGGTTAGCATGCTAACTTCAGTTGAAGTAAAACAAGAGTTGCTGTTGCTTTTCACTACTGGAAACATCTCTCAGTTAAAATGAAGTTTGTAACTAAACTTGGAACCTTTGTTTCTTTTAGATGGGCAAGTAAACAGCTGTTAATGCTTATGTTGGCTAAGAAGTGGTCCTTTAAAGCGGAAGGTTTAGAAAAAACAGCATCATCACATTTCATACATGGTCCGCTCCACCTCTATAGGAACAAGAGCTAGATGTAATATCCTGCATGATAATTTCCCCATTCATAGTTTGATGTCTTCTTGCAAAAGTCTATCAAGCTCTTGTCTTACAGAAAAGCCTCCCATATAAGTTACAGCAGTGTTTTAATGGACATCATAGGAATAATAGGCAATACTGTGGCAAGGAGAAAAGAGCCTTTATAAAATCCAGAGAGGTGAAAGAAATCCATGACAAAGAGAAGAATGTATGAAAGAATGTATAACAGCAAATGGACCTTAACCTGTATGCCATTTCTCACTTTGAACATAAAAGGTAAGGAAAATGAAATCAAAGGGATAAAAAGCAGGAGGGAAGGTCCATTCTTGAGTTAGTGATTTCAAATTTAAGTCTTAAAATGTTCAGAAGAGAGGAAAACAGACCAAGCTCAAAGCAACCCACTAGTTTTGTAGTACATGTTCATCTGCGTGTGCGACATGCCTATCTAAGATTTGCATTAAACCGGCTCCTGATTTCGCTGTGCATTTTAATGTCGTCCCTGCCACCTCAGACTGTGAGATTTTCATGTCAAAATCTATATTTTCTTCCCACTGAAATATGGGCTGAAATTTGCCATCCACCCTTGGCATCTCATAAACAGTTAATTTCTGAATGTAACCCTAGGTGGCCAGGAAGGGGAATAACGATCTGTCAAAATACAGCTCAGGTCCACAAGGCTTGCTTTCACTCTGGAGGGCTAGATATGTGAAGTATATAATTGCATGCACTGTCTAACATTTATTACATTCAGTACACCATTGCGGTTTGTTTATCGTAACATACCAGGCAAACAGAGTTAATGTGTGCCTAAGCAAATATTTGCAGCACTATATCAAATTCAGCTACCAAATTAAGGATATCAGAGAGGCCAAATAGGGTCGCGTGTGAAATAACAGACTTGTTAGGCCATCCGCTGTTCCGTACACAGATTGCCCTATCACACGAGTGGTTGAAGTGTTTGCACACAGAGCTTTGCCGCCTGCAGGCTTATATATCACACTGTGCCTTATTAAGAGCTTTAACAAAATCTGGCTTTCACTAGCCCCCCTTAGTCACCACTCTGAGGGCAGCAGTCTTCGGGACCTCTGTTTGTACACAGCCCCGACTTAACGCCTGGTCCTCCTAAACAGATTGGGGCAATGTACCTGTGCTTGATAGATAAAAGGCAAGGATGGGGATAATATGGCTGCGTTGTATAAAGAAGTGGTCTAAAGTGATATGCTTCCTGTAAGTGGTCTAAGAGATCAGACACACTCGGCTTTATTGGATGTCATGGCCTGATGTGATTTAATTTCATTTTTCAATATAATGAACTGCCCGTTGAGATGTGCCCCACAAAATCCTTCACATTAACTGCAATAAAATTCAGAAAAAGACGTGTATTGAAAATATTTTTTCCCTCTCATTTAAGCCCAGACTTAACAGTAACAAGTTCTGATAACCATGAAGAGAGCATAGGGATGGTCCCATGGTACAAGTTCAGCTGTCAGAGAGACAAGTCATTTACTTCTATGCAAAAGTAATGAGCAGTGCTCCAAGAGAGTGAAGCACTGACCCATAAATTGATTATCTCCAGCTGCACAGTGACCCACTGGAATGACTTCACTGTAATCATTGAAAGTCATGATGTATGCTGGGTGTAGCCTGACTGTGTCCTATTCCTTCAGTCACTGAAATAGAGGACTCCATTTTATTATAGCATGCTGGGAATTCCCCTCCATTTCCTCGTGCTCTTGACCTCCCACCCTCCATTGTATGTGCGAGGAGAGGGTCTGAGGCCTGAGTAGCCCGTGCAGCTCTGCCAGGCTGACAGATCGGTTCGTCGTGCCCTCTGCTGCTCCGTCTGCACTGCGGCTCCATTGTTCTGCCCTCTCAGGCCGAGCCGCGGGGCAACTCCTCACCATTGTGTTTGACAGACCTGCAACCCGATACCATGGCAGCAGGCGCCGGACCTAGTCCCTGTGGAACACTGATGCAGCATGTATATGTACAAGTGGGTGTGAACATGAACTTTTAATGGAATCTATACCAACAAAACAAGTTTTTGTTTTTGTTTTAAATAAAAGTGAGATTATGAATTAATGAGTGGCTTGTAGCAATCAGGACCATGTAAATAGTTCACTATCACACAGGAAAAACTAAGATGATCCAGGCGCACGAACAAACTCTTCACTACACTGTTGTAGGATGTATATCTACAAAGGCCCAATGCTCCTATTTAGTAGCAAACTATGCGCTCGCAGTCACATCTTTACTGCAACAAGAGGAAGACTGACATCTTATCTCACCTCCACAGAGAAATGGAAAAACTGAGCCTGAAGAAGCCTATAGTGCAGACACAACACAACAGCCTATACACATCAAAGCAAGCCCCAACCAAGCTGAGCATGCCGTTGTATGTCACTGAGGAATAGTCCTCTTTTTATGTAACACACAGATGATTAAAGAGTTCAACACAGCAAGCAGACTAATGACTCCACTGGGTTGCAGGGGAACTCAGGAGAGAAGAAGGCAGGGCCTCTGGAGAATACTTGCCGAAACGGGGATAGGTTCTAAAATATACAAATTTATTCATCAGAAAGCAGTCTTTTTATGTCATCGATGTGTGCGTATGTGAGTGTGTGCAGGTGGCAGAGAGTGAATGTGAGCGAGGAAGGCAGAGGGGGAGAGAGAGAGAGAGAGATGAGAGAGAAAAGACATAGCTATCTGATAGTATCAGCCTCCTGTGAGCTAAAAAACATCAAGTATACAGTTACAACCACCAACACATTTCTGCAATAATGTTAGCTTCACTTTATTCTTTTTTTTTCTAATGGTATAATGGATATTTTAAATATCATTAATAAGTTATTTTGTGCCATTTCACAGATTCACTGTGGAGTTTTTTCTCACTTTATCAGACAACATGATGGAAGATATAGTATGTACATACAGTACAGAGGCAGACCTTTTTTTCCTTTGGATAAACAGACACCAGTGAATCCCTCGTGAGAGGTGACAGAGTGATGAATGGTTGTAGTGTCTCTTGGACAAAGTGCAGGAATTATTGTCAGTCACTATAGGAGGGGGGATTAATGACCGCAACCCAGTGGCAAAGGGTAATCATATGAGATTAAGAGAGGAGTTATTCTCAGATATAGAAAGTGCAAAGTTTGACCCTATAATCAGGTGTAACAAGGATGAAATGAGCACATCAGCAGCCATTCTGGTAGTACGAATGTCTCAATGTAACGCTAAGAAACTGTTCAAGTACATTTTCATGACAATGGAAAATGTAAAAAGATCTTAAAAATTACTTGTATTCAAAATTTAAAGTAGCCTATTCATCAAATATATATAAAGAAATATGTATCACTATGAAACACAGTGTAAGTTATGATATTATTCTTGTGTATTCCATATGTCTAAATACAGTATACAATATGTTTGGACAATGATGGACTACCATCAGTGACAGAATTCTCCTGTGCTTTCTGCTGCTGTCAGAGACAAAGTCATGACCCTGGGTTGATGCTACTAGAAAAATTGAGACAATATTTCCTTGTAATTTAATTTGTCTCAATTACAAACTTTCTTAATAGGTTATGAATGTTAGTTGTTTTTGAGCCGCAACCATCCTCCATTATGAATATGTTCTTTATTTTCTCTGAGGTCACAAACTGGCTCGATACCAACAAAGCCCTTACACTGACTCCTACCCCCAGTTCTTTTCTTGTTTGGAGTTCCTGTGTTCATTTGGGTTCATATGGTTTCCTCCCACTCTCCAGAGATCTGTCAGCTACACTGTTGCCTTATCCAAGTAAGATATTTCTTTAACATGGCAAATATTAGTGTAGCAATTTCCCAGTTGTGAGGCATTGGTACTTGCAGATCTGTATCCTGATAGTTCTCAGAGAACATCAAAACCTAAAGATGACCGTTCAATGGTGGAACATGGGCTCCATAGTCCACCAATGACATGAGAAACATGAGTTTCTGTAAGTCACCATGATATGTCATCATGGATGAATTAGGTCTTTGGTCTCAACACTCCCGCCAAATTTGAAAGATAACTTCTGGATTTATTTTTCTGGAGTTATTTTAAGTTGAATAACATACTATATCCTTATATTGAAGTTCATTTTCTGCATGTGCTCTTTAAGATCATGAGAGTGGTTGAAACAGGACACATTACATGAAAAATTAAGATACTTTAAACAGATTGCCAGTCGAAAAAACAGGGCCCCTGCTTGTTATGTTGGTTTGATTTGTTGTTTTGTTGTCTCCATGGATAGTATGTTGTTGTATTTCTCATGGTCTCATGTAGCTGTGTGAATATAGACCCTATTTCTGAGCAACAACAAAGCAGTGCATTGAATTTTGGGGGGATTCCATTCCCTCTCTTGTTGACATAACAGTGAGGCTGCTGCAAACCATTGTGTTCTGAGAGGAAACTTAGATTGAGGCGCTATTTTTACATGAACAGGTAGCTACCAGACTTGTAAAGAGAGTGTGTGATAAGCTGAACAAATTTTTACCAGGACACATTTTTAGAAAAAAAGAATAGGCCTACATGTTGAAAGTTGACAGTATTGTACATATGAGAGCAATTTCTAGGAGCCTATAACCAGATCACAACCCTGAAAATGAAAAACATTCTGCTTCTAAATGTACTGTAATGCTAATGAACATGTTTTAAAAAGGCTGCCAATTTCTATTTAGCATCATGGAAAAAAACAAAGACAGAATGTGAGATAACCCATTTAAAAAGAACATCATTTCCCTCAAGTGTATTTGTAATTTCATACTATCTGATTCCGTGTAAACCCATTTCAGTTCAATCTAGGGATTGTTTACTTTCAGCTTTTATATCCACAAGAGCTTTGCTAACCCCTCTCTTTAGTTCAAGGCCTCTTTTAGAAATAGAATATAATACCCAAACACACATCATTTTCAAGGGAGGAATCGTCAGCCCTAGATGTGGCGCTGAAATAGTAAATGCAAATCCACAAAATTGGTTACTCCTCATGAGTACGATCCAGCAGGGATGACAAGATAAACAATGGTGCAGATAGTTGTTCAAACCAGCTGCACAGTGCTTTTGTTAGGATTAGCATGGTAATCTCAGGGCCGGAGAAGCTTGCTATACAGACACCTGATCAGACAGGGTGGATAAGTATTTGTTCTTCTTTCATTTTGCACAATTATTACACACAGCATTCCTCATTTTTTGCATCGATCCTTTCGTGGAGTGATTTTATTGTTTTACTTAATGCAGAGGCAGTATCCAAATGCACATTCTTTGTGATTTCGACTAACTGAGTAGCCTTGTTTCCATTATTTAGCTAGTTTTAATTTGATTTTCCAACAGACAGACATCCAGTAAGATATTCCTCTAAGTTTAAAATGTATCAGAACTACAGGCAAGATGGCAATGATGAAAGATACAATGTTGAAGACTACAACCAGGCGAAGAAAAGGGTGGAGGAAAATATAAAGGAAGAGTAAGAAAGAAAAAGAAAGAAAGCAAAACGAGAGCTTGTGTGTGTCTGGACGGGCAGAAGGCCTGCAGAGCTTGGCAGGAGTCCTGCTTCTGACAGCAGCTGCGGCCTCAGTTTTATATCTTAAGGTGGTGCCTTGACTCCACACCAACCCTTCTATCTCCAGCTCTCATGTTTTCAATCAGAAGGGACCATAAATTATTGTCAGCAGTAATCACAGCTGTCCACTGTGGGCCTGCTAAGGGGTCCCAGCCTGTCCTGCTGCATCAAGTCACGGTGGATAGTGGCACCTCTGATACGGGCAGGGGAAAGGGCCTCCAAGGAACACACAACACAAAAGTTTAGAGGAGGAGCTGTTTATCCAAGAACCTGAAGCAGATGAAAATGATCTGCTGGAATGAAGCGATCACAGCCTGACTTAAAGGTACACCCACCTAAAAATGGCAATTCGCTTTTTTAATCAAACATGACACATAAGACATACATAAGAAGTATGTACCTTGTCAATGAATAAACATAAAAATATACGGTGCATGTAGTAAATTCTGTTACTCTGAGCGCTTCAGATGAACACTCAGATGAAAGTCCCTGTGTGTTTACTTAAACAATGGAAATTTGATGACATGGGTGAGCTGTTAATCACTGAATATTAAATTTTGGGGGAACAATTCCTTTTATTCTCTAACACTGGGAAGAAATAGGAAATGACAGACTGTACATCTGTGATCAAACATGATCATTAATTGTTGCACCCTTGAAAAAAAAGAGTTTCATTTCATTCTTACCCTGAACGAAATGGGAGAATGCCTGTTAGATTTTCACTAAATGCTGGCACAGCTCTCCTCCCTAAAGTCATAAAGCAGACAAAGTGGGTTTCCCCTCTTTCTTCTGTCCGCAAAATTCATCTGGCTCTTTTGGCAAGCTGCCCGGGTAATCGTGGCACGGTCTGTGTTTTTCACGACAGCACTGTTATTTTGCTGTGAAAACTCTCAGCATGGGGTGGCACACCCACCTCTGGCAAGACACTGCTGTCAGAGCTGATCAGCAGAGAGCAGCCTTCCCTTTCAATTAGCTTTGTCTGTCTAAGAACAGGGCCAGAAGCACCAGCACACTGCCACACAGGCACCCAGCGAAGGAACAGCAAGGAGAGCAGGTGGGAGGAGAGGGGAGAGCTGGAGAAGTAAGCCCCAAAACTCCAGACAGGGACTGAAATACCCTCCACTGCTGTGCGCTAAGTCCCTCTGTACCAGAAAGGGCCCTGCCATGGCACATCACAGTAAACACAAGCAGGCTCCATGGAAACACGGCCATTTGGCACAAAAGCATGGGATGAGATATGGCACCAATGAGGCAGATAATTCCCTGAATAACTATATCTTCCCCCTCATGTGCTATTGCAGTGATGAAGAGTGAGTGTGCATGTGTGTGTGAAAGAGAGAGAAAAAGAGAGCATGCAGCGAAACAGCCCCGTCACACGTTAGCAGAGGGGTTACCTAAGAAACAACTCACTACAGCCTGTTCGGTGCTAATCAGGACACAAATTACAGGTTGTTCGGGGAGCTTATGAACCGAGTTGGAGGGGCTTGAGGAGGAGCGCTGGGAGTTAAACGAGTAAGGGTGGCAGCCATGCCCCTAGGTTGTTTATTACAAATGCCACATCCAGGTGGGATTTGCAGAGTTGCACCCTAGCCAGCATCTTTCTCTCAATGGAAAGAGCCTGAGGTGGAGAATGGTAAACATGGGCAGCTGCAACACAAGCACAAGTGTCCCTATGGGCTCGGCTGGGGATGTTTCAATAGAGAAACTGCAAGGAGGAAGAACTGTATCAATAACCTTATCAAGTCTGTGGACAGTCGCAGCATTGAAAATACTGCTTGCAGTTTCAGTCCTGGCACCATACTTTTAATATGGCCTTTTCAAACTAGATCAGAGCGATCATTTAAGTCTGACTGGATGGAAGACTTTCTTCAAAGGCCCAACTCAGGTTAAAGCAGAGCACAAGCTCAGCACCTTGAGCCTTCGCTTCCTGTTTCAGTGTTTAGTTCAGTGAAGCCAAACGTGCTGAATGAAAACCAGGCCATAAGAAATAACAGAGAGAAGAAGAAGACTGTATGGTATGCTGCTCAAATTTTCCAAGCTACAATTTTCCTCAACAGCTGAGGAGATGCTCTACTATAATGAGTATCATGTGTTTAAAGCTGTTGTGGAGAGCCATTGTACCTATAAAACCAGCAGCTCTGTAACCAGCAGACTGGAACCTGGGAAACCCATCACTTACTGGAGCTTATAAAACTTCAATGTGAGCAAAGTAAAGTGTGTGAAGTGACAAAATGTGCAAATTTGTTCATTATTTGACTTTTTGTCATCTCTCTGACGTTATTCTCCTTTAGACAAGGGTTTGAAGCTCTAGAAATCTGTCGATGATGATCGTGATTAAAAAAAAAAGGCTCCATAGCAATAGCAGCTATTTGGGCAACGATATTCTATTTATTCTACTGTGTTTACAAGGTCAGTGATGCACTTCTAAGCTTCATCAGTGTGCAATGTAATACCACAGGGTAAATCTAATAAGGCAGTCATTTTCAATGTCACGGCACAAACACAGTGTTATGATTTTTAAGTGACATGGATGACTGTGTGCTCTTTTTTTCATTATGGGCTGGACTCTGTATCTCAGCACACTTTCAAGCAATGCCAAACCAAAAATCCAGCTGCTCTTCCATATCTCTGGTTCCATATGCATCCTGTTCAATCCATATATAACTAAGGATATGACTCTGAGTCTTTGTTCTGTTGCCATTCACAAAATATCAATACAACATTTGGTGGATACTTTCTTTTATCCTTATTTGACCAAAGCTCTTCTTTCTGATAGTGGTTGGAAATATGAACATAAATGAAACATTTGTGTAAAAGTAGAGTTTACATCAACTATCTGTTGTTCAGATGCCACATATGAATAGTTTATTTTATTTAAAAGTGTGCTGAAAGAATAATTTCAACTCCAAAAAAGTCTTTGTTTATGTTTGAGTGTCTTGCAGCTGCTATACTTAAGCTGTACACGTTGTACTTTCTGGGGATATGTGGAGAAAATATAAGAATTTAGCAAAGGACCGGTAGGACTCTAAGTACAGAGGGAAGGACAACATCCTCTCTCGCCTCTCCAGCTGATGTGTGGGACGGGGGCCCCTTCGGTGAGCGCTGTTGTCAGCCGAGACAAACTGCAGCTCCTGGGAGTGCCCCAGATCTGACAGAAACCTCCCCCTCCATCAGTCACATCATCTGAGTCAGTGAAGGAGTCTGCGCCCTGCTCGCGGTCACACTAACCAGGAGACACAAGCTGTTCCTCTCCAGGTGCTCATTAATGCACTTGTCCTTGATACCTCCACTATACAACAACACAAAGACAAACACGAGCCTGCCGTGTTCTAATTACACTTGCGCACACACACTCACAGGGATCGGGCATCATGCATTTCACTAAGAGACTTGTAAATGTCAAACAACAGCAGACGGCCCTTTACTTCCCTCTCCTGCTGTTGTTGTTCTTGTCTTTTTTTTTCCTTTTTTTGGGGACGGTGTTGGTGGGGGTTTGGAGAGGGGTACACATTGATAGGGACTCATGTGAGGCATAGAGAGACAGAGAGATGTAGTGCTATGTAAAGAGGGTTCAAGCCTTTGAAGTGGGGTACGTTGGGGAGAGCTGATAGGAGAGCCAGTACTGGAGTGGAGAGCCGGGCTGGAGGAATTCATCAAGCTTCCTCGGCAATTAGCATATGGGCCTAATTATCATATGAAACCAATCCTCCATAACCAGCCTCTGCCTCCAATATGACTCTCTATCCTTCTACATTATCACCCATCCCACTGAAAAATGGTGAGCATGAATGACCCTGGTATTGTCTTATACCTCTCCTCTCCAAGGCCTGCTTGAATAACTACCATACCTCCAATGTTCCTTTTTTCCATTATGCAGTTAAGCCAGACAGTTAATTATCCAGGAGCAGGGAGGCCGGGTCTCTTTGCTGGCTGCGATAACGATATGCTTTGCTGGGCAGAGAATGAAGAGGGCCAGCCCATAGGGAGCCCTGCTGATGTCAGGCAATCTTTCAAAAAAAGGCCCAGGCAATTAGATGCACCAGTGCTACCAGGGATGACTAGTGTTATTGAGGATACTGGCTAGCTTCTCTAATGGGGGTATTTAGGGCAATTATGATAAAGATGTCAGGGCGACCTCCCTGCGACTGCTGCTTTTACAAGGGGTGCCTCTAAGTGCAAGATCACAGAGCAGAAATAAGGAGTGACTAAAGATGTGGCCAGTCCCGTGTGGAAATCTTGCCACCAGCAGTACTGCACTTAAGTCCTGTCTCATGTGGAAAACACTGTCTAGAGGTGCTAAATGGGCTAATCTGCCCTCAGAGTTGAGTTTTTATGGGAATTTTGGAGTCTATTATGACAGTCTCAAGAAAATAAACACTCTAGTGCTCAATTAAAGAGTAAAGTCTGCCCGATTTGTTTCCATTTAGCATCATAAGGATTCAGCACATCTGGCCCAGGGAGAGTACTGTTATTATTTAATGGACGAGGGAAGCTTACCATCTGTAAGGTAGCGGAGACCCACAAAGGGGCCTTTCATGTGGCTACTTTTGTCCACTGAATTGTTTCCACACACACGTTTACCTCAGTCATCACCTTTTCACAACGGGCATCCCACCACCTCACATCAAAGTTACAACTCAGGGACATAACCAACAGCTACTGGTCACCCCACACACCTATAACAAGCCAGCCCAACTGCGATGTTAGCATATGCCATCCACATGGCTGGCATGACACTAAACACATACTGACTAATGTTTGAAGTAGGTTCAAAGAGACAAAAGCAGAGGGAAAGTGCAATGTGGAAGCAGCATGTATCCTCTTTCCCCCTTTTAAAACAGCAAAACAGCTGGTCATGTTCTTACAAAGTACTCAGTACATTTCCATGATTGTTTTTATACTGTGTCTGTGGATAATGCACCATGATATCCCTCTCTTTGTAATAACCTCTCTGGATATATATTAGGCAGTCAGGAAACAGCAATCCCACTCTACAGATGAAGAAAAGCTCTCCATTGAAGCACATTCCAAAAGTAAGTGTTTTTTTTCTGGCGTAGTTCATGGAACAGAGCCATACACTCGTCAGGAGAGACTGGGGAGATTAGATATTGAGTTTAATGCAATAAAATCCTCGAAGTACACTGAGCCTTTCATTATGATACTGTAATGAAGGAGTTCTGCGAGAGAAAATTAACCATCCAAGAGAAATGTAAACCCTTAATAAAGGCCAAATCTGTGTGGCATTATCAGACTGTATGTCTGTCTATTCATCTACCACATAGGTGAACTATATTAACTATATCAAATGACATTCATGTTCCCTGGAAGATGAATTTTACTGTGGTATTTTTTTATTTTCGTAAAGTATATCAGTGGCTATAAGGTGGATTGCCAAAAACAAAGGTGCAGATTGTTGTCAGTATGAACTGCAAGAGCTTTAAATTCCCCCTGCATTAGTTCAATATTTTTTGTTTATAACTACGAATTCTCAGATTGTTTGTGTTTATCCCCAATTAGCAAACCCTAGCATGCTGATACGGTGAATAGTGAATGGGTAAATGCCAGCATATGTTAGGATGCTAATGTAAGCATTTACACATTGCTGTGCCTGCAGGTTACTAGCATGTTTAAAAACAGCTGCAATTTATCCTTATGCTTTTCATCTCTCTCATTCCCCCTTCCATTGTGAGCATAACATTTATTTACTGTGTGCAAGTTGTGTTGCTGAAAGTACCACAACTAGGCTACCAAAAAAAAAAGGTTGGAATTTGCTCATGAAACATGTGCTCCCTTCCCTGTGAAATGAAAGACAAACACAATAAGGCAGCGTTCAAGAGTTAAACAGCAGTCACATATATATAAATAATAAATATCATCATGATCTCCTACAATGACCTGATTCTCTTCTTTTTTCCCATTTCACATTATAATCTCTCATCTTACACTGGCTGTTTTTTTATTATTTGTCTGCTTCTACACCTTAAGCAAATGGGCATGGGGGGCCTCTCAAGCCAATCAATCAGGCCAGGTTTGCCCTTCTGAAACAACAAGCCCCCATCGTAGCCAGCCATCAGTCATGGCCCACCTCTGGTTGTCCTCTTGCCTATTTTCACAGCATCTCTTTCACTCCGCTGCTAACATGACTTATTATGTTTTCCAATTTGATTCCCCTTGATGTTTGCTCTCTAACTCTCTCACTGTCTGTGTTACAATCCCTTCTGCCGCTTTTTCCATCATAGTAGCTGGAGAATGAGCTCCAAATGTTTGGCAGCGCGTCAAAAGCAAGCAGAGGGAACCTGTAGACAAGAGAGATGGCTTTGAAATGTGATCTTAATTTTCTGGCTATTTATCCTTTTATCAAGAATATTTATCATGAAAAGGAGTCTGTTTGGTTTGGATAATTACAAAGAAGTGTGTGAAGATGGCTTAATTGTTTTGCACGGTCAGCATAGTTATCTTAGCTTGGCAAGTTAAAGATTTCCATGCACCATTATGCACAAAGTCAGTTTAAAAGGAGAGGATGCTTTTTATAACCAATTGCAACATGTCAAAATACAATTTAAAATGCCAATATTGTACAGAGATATATCATCTTCTTACGTATAAGGCTTCATTTCTGTGTAATAACACTGAAAAATTATCAAAGCTTTCCCCAAAATCATATACATATGCTTCCACTATATTGGGTCATCTTGAAGGCTTCTGTGCAGCACTTTGCACACAGCCAGGAGGTCCATTTAAAACATCAGTTAAACATCAACACAGTTTCCCAGCCTGAGTGATTACACAAGTGTTTGTCTCTCTCTATCGTTTGCTGTGGATTGGTGTTGATTAGTGAGGTGAGTTTGTGAGGAGCTTCTACACTTGTCACAGGTGTAGAGAGATGAGTTAAGGGAACGTGCCTTGCCATAATGAACCTAAATCATCCAGAAAATTACCAAAAAAGTTCATAAATCAAAGCCTTCCAGACAACTATTCTATCAAAAGGAAAACATAACTTTACAAATTGCCGCCGTCTCAGTCATTTAGATCCATTCTCTTAATGCAAATGGATAATCAGAGCCCTGTATAAGATCTGGACAGAGGACCAGCATGACTTGCTGTGTGTACACAAATCGCAGCTGTAGTGATGGATGGTGGGCTCCACAGAGTACTGTTTTGTGATGTAGAGAGGAAGAGATCCCACTGTGACTTCCATCCACCATCGCGCGCACAAACCCCTCAAAACACCACATGTATCACTGTCTGCAGATGCTAAAATGAGGATGTGCGACAAAGGAGTTGTTTGAGAGAGTAGGTGTACACGAAAAGTGTGTGTATTGTGTGTGTGATTGCATAATCAAGAACACATAACAGCTCACTTATCTGATTACATCAGAGACACAACAGGAGTGAAAATCAGTCACCTTTGCTACACCAGCGCTCCTCCTTTTTCCGCTTTCGCTTTACATTGGTGGTCAACAGGAGGATAACAAAAGAAACAGCAGAGAAAGTGAGCAAGAACAAGAAACCCGCCATCCTTCCAGGAAGGACCCTGAAGGGTTTGGGGCCCTGAAAAATAAGGCTAATTTGAAGGTCATTTAAAGAGCGCGAGGCGGTGCTGCTCAGGAGGGGGGCCTCGGAACAAGTGCAGGGGGAGCGGCTTGGGTTGCACCACTGTGAGATAGGCGCTCCGACGCTCTCCCTGGTGCTCTTCATCAATCTCCCCCATCCACTGAGAGCCTCCTCTGACCCACATAGCAGCCAGAGGGAGGGGGGGGGTGCCTTTCTTTCATTATTGATACCACTGCATCATACAACCTGCACTTACCTGAACCAAGTCAGCAGAGGAGCTACAAAGGTCACAGAACCACAGGCAGACATTTAGCCTCTCATTCCAACCCTCATTCACATTCACGGCTAAAGGTAGGTGAACCCCTACACACACACACACACACACACACACACACACACACACACACACACACACACACACACACACACACGGCTCTCCATTTTGATACTCCTATTGTTTGAACCATGCATTTTGGAAGCATTTTCTATTGTGGTTTGGTCAAGTCTTAACTTTGAGCAGGAGGGATCAATTTCTCTAGCTTTACGTAAGTGCATTGAGTGTAGAAAAAGTGCCATACCTTCTATTTTTTTTTCATTATGACAATACAAAACAAAACAAAACAATCTGTAACATCAGTGACTGACAGATTGGGTTTTAAGTGTGAATTTTAAAGCACGATTGTAAAATCTAATGTTCATATAAATGCTGACTTTCTTTTGGACAGAGAGGTTCTGTGTTTCTCCTTCTTTTTCCTGGACAGATGCCACATACTTTACACGTGTAATTAGAGAAACTAGTAAAATGTATTTATGCTGGATACCTCTGTAGCATGAGTGCCATTAACTGTGAATTGCTGCGATCTGAGTGTTGCAGATTTCCCCTGATTAACACTAAGGTGACTAGGAGTGAGAGACTGGACCACAGCATACCAGGGAGGAGGAGGAGGAGCTGCACCATTTGGATTTAGAGGGTGTGGAGAAACCCCTCTGCATCATTTTGGAAATGCCTGGCGATCAGTTGCTGATTTTACACCTAAAGCTTGGTTGCTGGGCCATTGGAAGAGGATGAAACTCTGCCATACCGTATCTACCCCTTCACAATACCACTAAAACTGCAATTATGAAGGAATGTACTTGCTGTCAGCTCACAAAACACAGTTGTTGGTTTAAAGCGCCATTGTCTAAACAAAAAACGGCAATATCACCTCCAAAGCTCTCCGTAATCTTTGATTTTGACATTGAATAGAAAGAAGAGAAGAAGCTTTCGTGGTGAAACAATAGTAGATTTGTCTCCTGCGTATGCCTCAAATTAGGCCAAGGTTTGGGTAAGGATAAACACAAGTTTAAGCCAGTCTAAGTCTTTGCCATAGAAGGGAACAATTCACATTTGAATACGACACTATTGTTCAACAAAGCATTGGCATGGAACAACACTGCTGGATGGAAAGGCAGCTTATCTTATCGCACTGTAACTATCATGTCTTTGCTATGGACAGCTTCGGTCTGTTCAATGGAAGGGGTGCCTGGCTTAAGTGTCTGGCTTTGTTTCTACCTCTTAACAGTGGCATTACTTGCACAAATACTTTGATTACAGTACTGAAACACATTTCTTATTCTATGTGCGAATAACGTGCTTTATCTGAAGTCTAGCAGCTGTGAAGACATTAGCATTTTTGCTGTGAGTCAGAATAGGATAGCTTTGTTGAAGTGCTAAAACCACTCGTGCAATTTAACAGCAAAAGAAAGGTGCCAGTTTTTTCCCAAATTTGGAATTTCTGTTTCATACACATTGTGTTATATTTTATTAGGTCCAGATCTGCTGCCACAACCAGCATAGGAATAGTTTTTTATTTATTTTAACGATCGAGAACACAATATATATACAGTATGTCATAATAAATAAACCCTACTCAACTGTTTCTCACTTTAAACATTTGTTGTAATGTATTTGTTGTGACACCGGCTTAAGTTCGTCACTGAGGGGGGCGGGGAGGGGGGTATCTGTGGGTTAACTATCACAGGAAGTGGGAACAGCTGTATAAAAGTTAGGTGCTTGTGGTTATAACAAATAACTGTGACATACCTGATGAACCTGAGTAATATAAGAATGATGATGGAATTAGACGGTAAAAAGAGTCGAGTTTGTACGCATTCACTGTAAATCCATAAATTGTTTGGTATAGTTATGCAACGCTGTTCAGTCATTCTTACAGTTGAAGGTTATAACATCTTTTCAGTTGCTCTGTTAGCTGAGTGCTGAATAACAACAAATGATCTCTTTATGCAATGGTAACAAGAGTTCCAGTGAGTGCAGAGACGCATAACATTTTCTATTATTTCATTGATCAAAATCTATATGAAATTTAAGTAATATGAAAAGCACTTTTTATGACTTCAAATTGTGATGATTAATGACAATTAGATCAAGGAATAAAAATGTAAATTGTATCGTGCATTTCTTTTCATTCTGATTCGGTTCAACAAGGAGAATCTTTCTACAAGTTATATCAATCATGCAGCATGTTGATGACTCTTTCCTGCACAGGCAGAGGACAGTGTGGTTTGTTACCCTGTTGGTCTGTAACCGCACTGTTGTGTAGCAAAAGTTCAGCATACACCTTGAGGTATCACACATCATCTCTCTGTGCAGCTGGATGCAAGACATAGTTCATGAAAGATTATATGATTCTTTTTTTTTTCTTTATTTCTTTATTCATCAATCGCTAAAAATCTACTGTGCGCCGAGCAGCTATTATCCAACCTGTAAACTTAGTGTTTTGGGCTGATGCCCTCTTCCAACAGACACTGAGGTTTGCTGATTTCATCAAAAGCTTTGGTTTCATACAAGTGAAGCTGACAAGGTTGTCATGAGCCTCTTAAACTGTGAACAGGAAGGGCAAGTGCCACAGTGCTTAAGGGCAGATTTCTACGGTCGAGTGTCTTGACAGATGAAAACAGAGTAATTGCAAGCACAAGACTTAGCTCAGGCAGTGGATGTTATTCTAAGCTCAGAAAATGTATTAAAAAAACTCATGTACTGCGTTGTGTTTAAGGGCTAGCAATTTGGCCATAATGCATTGTGTATCATAGGAAGAAACCATTATTCAGAATCAAACACCCTGAGCCATTATATATTTAAAAGAAAGTTTACTGGCACCATGTTTATGCCTATCACTGAAATGGCCTCAATAAAGTTATTCACCATTAATGTTTGCTGGAATGGGTCCATGGAAAATGGAGAACTTTGAAAGTCTGGGGTGTAAAGGGTAAACATACATTAAATAAAATGTTTTTCTTCCGTTGCCTGCATGGTCTGTAACTAAACCTACAGTATGCATAGCTGAACCAGGAAGTTCTGTGTCTGACACACATCAACTCCAAAGAACATACACAAGGCACAAAATGTCCACAAAGGTGTGTTAATACCTGCAATATGGTCATGATTCTCAGCAGTTTTTTCAAAGAGAGGAAGTGTGGGATCAGTGGAGGGGTCATTAAAAAAGTGTAAAAACAAACAAGACATGGACTGAGGTAGATGCATCACTCAAAAAATAAATTGTGTTTTGTCTTCCTCAGAATATCTACTTTGGAATGTGTTCATCCAATGCAAAAATGTCCAAATGTCCACAAACATAAGGAATATTACAGATCTAGGAAGTGTTAACTCATTAGTCTTAAGTACAAAATGAGGTGACACAGCAATGGTGTGTAAAAAAAAAAAAAAAACAGATTGCAGTTTAGATAACAGCTTAAAATTATAAACGTAACTCTTTCAATAATTAGTCCATTTGCACTGTATACCACAGGTTTGCTTAGCAACTTCACAGTGTGATTGGAATAAGACAAGAGGAATGATTAGAAGTGTTTGAATGGAGTTTGGCAAGGGTGAGAAATTTTAAGCGCTCACCCTCCACCTCTCGCTTGTCATCCACCCCCGCGCACTCTTCTGAATGTCTACACATACACACAAACACACAGATGTCAGGAGGGTCTGAGTGACTCTACCCCTGTCACTGGGTGCCTGCTGTGAAAACAGCACCACCCCTCCCCTTCCCACCTCCTCTCCTCACCCCCTCCCCTCTCTCCCTCTTCTCTGGACGCTAGCCTGACATACCAGACCTTGTTCGTTAGTGCATATTTTTACCCACCGTTACTAAATTAGGAAGCCAGAGGGAGCAAATGGAGTGTGGCTGCCAAGGCAGAAGAAGAAGGGTCTGATCAGGCCTGGGTTTGCTGAGGGCCCATGCCAACCCTACCAGCTTCATTAAGAGCCACTTGGGTTTCAGAAATAGAAGCCCAACAGGGACCAGGGCCAAACAGAGCCATGAACGGCCAGCCAAAAACTCACGGGACAAACAAACAAATAAACGGGTTGTCTCATGGTCTGCCAGAATCAACCGGCAGCAATCATCCCAAGGAGCCATAAGAAGTTATCTTAGGCAGTATTGCACACAAAATGTGCTCTGCCCCAAGTTTAAAAGTGGTGACAGTACACATACTGCCAGCCCGATACAGAATAAATTAACCTAGAAAGCTGTCTCCAGAGACCAATTTCTCAAAGCAGCCACAGAGATGTTACTTCTTGTTTATTTTGCATGGATTTTGGGCACTGATGTAAGAAAGGATATTTTCACAAGGGAATGTACATTTCCTCTTTTCACTACTGGCATATAGATTTAACGCGTATGAAATACAGAAAAATTTGGAGCACAGGTATCCCTTACCTGTATTTTTAAGTACGTTTTACTTATATTCTCTGTTCATCCTCATCAACATTCACCATTAAACTCTACACATGGAAAAATGGCTTAGTATGGTATAGTTCTGAAATAGATTGGAAACCTCTTGTTATATTTTTAAATAACTTCTATTATGGTAATTTTTTAACACGTTTTATTTTTACATAAACATACAGTCAAGATTTAAAAAATACTGCAGGACAATGTGTTCCTTCACACAGTAAAATGGTGGGTTACAAACCATGGAGGAATGTCTTTCAGGTTCATTGTTTACTTTCTCATCTGAGTGACACCTCTCAACCTGTGCACTACAGTGACTTCAGTCCATTTAACATCCACTCATTAAAACTAATGAGCTATTAGAAGCTGACTTTGAACAACTTTAAGGTCAATGTTGCCACATCCATGCAGCTTAATATCCAATAAGGACACACAGTATAGGATGGTTTTCACTTACTGACAGTGACACTGTTCTTTTGATGATAAGACCGATATGGTCATAACAAAGGCATTGGGATATCAACAGTAGCATCTGCAGGTAAACACATTAGTGTTTACAATTCACAAGCAACATCGCTGAAGAACTAAAAAGTCATAAAATAAATGGTGTGATAAATGCTGAAGATGTAGTACTGAAAAAGAAATGAGGCCCCCTCCCAGGTTTAACATTTCAAAGTGTGAATGCCCTTAGGAGAGGCCAAAACCCAAGCCATCACTTCTTAAACGAGCACAACAGTATTATAATAGCCTATTCCCTGGAGCACAACTGTAAAATCTGCATTATAGCTGGGGGACTGTATATTTGTGTTACTATATTGACATCTTGTGGAGAAATCAGAATACTACAGCTCATGTGTTCAAAAAAAGGTCAACATGTTGCACAATACCATGACTGAGATGTGAAAAATTAAGATTGATTTAAAATGATCCCTCCTGTTTATGACACTTAATTTTGAGAGGTATTATAGAGAGATGTGCCTTGAGGAGAAACAATTATCAGGAAAAAGGAAAACAAAAACAAAAAAACATTCGCAACAATTGTATACCAAGTTCAAACCCACTAATTTAATCAGTTAAAATTTTTGGCCACAATTATTTTGAAAAATTACAGTGGAATTATCTCTTAATTATTAGCCTATTTGTTTATTTTAAGTGTTTCAATCATTTTGACTCTAGCAATGAATGAAATGGCTTTCACTGTGCTTTATTCCTCCACATTAAACCGGTCCTGCACGCCCCCAAAGGTGTTTTCAATTACTCTCCCTAATTAGACTTCGCAATATGCTAGGAATTCCTGAATGTCACCAAACCCTGTTGATAGCTTTTAGAAGGTGAAAAATAATAGTGATATTGGTGTTAAGGAAATAATTGTCTCACCTTTACAGGTGTGTAAAGCTAACAGCTGTGAACAAGCCCCATGTGTAAGAAGTCAGGGAAATCTAATCAGGCAGCATAATTCAGTAGAAACACTGCCCCCTGTTTGCGGCCTATACAGTCCCAATATCTCATCCTGTCCAGAGTTGAATATTGGCCACAAGTGTTATTGCAGGTTATTTTGTCACACTGGAATTTGCCAGTTTGGAAATCAGAAAAATACTCAACAAATATACCCTGCTTGGCAGTTTTGCCCTTTTGGGGCACCAGGAGGGTTTTCTAGCCTATGTGCGTGTCTACATTTGGACTTACCCAGAAAATGCCCACATAGGCTCTATGTGGGTTAGCCCATGCTAACCCACAACTGCTGTTGGGCCCCATCTTTATGGGAAGCCCACACTCAGCGCATACCGTGGGGTGTGCTACTTGGGGCCCACAGAGGGACCCACACGTGCTCCACATTTTCTGCCCATAATGGAGCCCACAGTGGGCTACCCGCAGTGGGCCTAATTTTCTGCCCGCAGTAGCACCAAATCCGAAATGGGAATGGGTAAGCCTGGTTAAATTCTGTTATAGGCCTAATTAACGTCTCTTGAATTGTAAGCAAGTGGAAACTCACCTTATATCACCCATTGGTTTGTGACCTTCCATTTTGATGTATGGATGTTTGTTTGTTTTTTTTAAGCCTGGCATTTGGCAGTGGGCATTTGGCAGTGGACGTAGCCATCTTGGTCCTGTTGGAGACGGGGAAAAAAGCATATTGGTAGAGCCAGGAGTTACACCTACAAACCCTACAAAACACACAGCCAACACTGAGCTAAGTCTGCTAAATGTAACCTTGGAAGAAATTGCATTGTAGCTGAGCTCGCTGTGTAGGCTATAAGCCAGCTAAGAGTAGGCCTGTTGCTAGTGTATATTGACCCATCACAATGGTAGCTTGAAATTGATGAATGATAGCATGGCTACAAATCAACCACCTAAAAGTCAAGTCACCTATACAACCATACAACAGTGGTTCCCAACCGCGGGAGCATTATTTGATAGGATGTTATTGGACTATCAAAATATGCTACAAAATATGAAACTGGACCATCTTATTTCTTTAAATAGTTTTTAAAACTTGCTATCTAATGTTCTGCCTGTATGTAATTGTGGATTATGATCTTGATGTATTTGTATATTGTATAACTGTGTGTTTTTGTAATCAGGGCGTCATTGAAAAAGAGAGCTCGCTCTCAATTGACCTTCCCTGAATAAATAAAGGTGAAATGAAATGAATAGAGTAGCGGGAGCATTATTTGATGGGATGCTATTGGACTATCAAAATATGCTACCCCTGAAATATTGAATAAAAATATTAAAATGGTATGTCTATATATGCTGCCATTCATCCTACAGTGGCAGTGAGGTGATCAGTAGTCTAGTCTTACATGAATGCATAGTAGTAGCCGGAGCATTATTTGGGGTGTTATTGGACTATCAAAATATGCTACCCCTTGAATTCATAGAGTAGCGAGAGTATTATTTGACAGGATGTTATAGGACTATCAAAATGTACTACCCCTTTACATGAATGCATAGAGTTGCAGCATTATTTCATAGGATGTTATGCTACCCCTTTACATGAATGCATAGAGTAGCGGGAGCATTATTTGATAGGGTGTTATTGGACTATCAAAATATGCTACCCCTGGTGATTTTTTTTGTATTAATCATTAATATCTTTAATCAATAGCTTCATTGTTATACAGAATTGAGACTCCAAAATCACCACACACACCAAGTGTAGTGTAGCCTACCATACTGACCAGATACAGTATTTACTTACCACCTTGTAAATGTTTCCAGTCCAGTGTGCTGGCGTGCCCCTAGCTATGTAGCCTATCCCTTGTTGACAATCACTGATAGACAACCTACCTGGATACAGTAGGTAAAATATTTGCCGAAGAAAGTAGCCTAATGTAGCCTACTTACAACAATTTCTTTCCTTGACAATCCACTTATTCCACAAACCCTGTCTGTCAATACAAAGGCTACATTTAACTTAAACATTGAAAGCATAAGTGGATAGTCTTTGTAAATTTCAAGCAGGCATTTGTGAATGATTCTCCGTAGCTTGTTTGCTTTTGCATTTACATTACACACTGTTCAGTGGTAAACTATCTGAACGAAAACCGGGTAGCCTATCACTCGGCCACTTTCGGAAAAACTCGGGATCGCCTACTCATGACGTCATTTTTGCTTTTCAAAGTAAGAGCACGTATCCAAAATTTTCCCCCAAAATATTCAGCGATATTAACTCGTGGCCTACTACGTTGACGGTTGTAGAATATGAAATGGCATGACCCATAAGGTCCTAGTGCTAGTAGCCTACCGGTATACCTTTTTGGTGTTGATATTCGTTCTGTTTAAAAAATGAAAATAAAATAAAAATCCAGTTTTATATTTTATTGTTAATAGGTTCATCTAACATTAATTAGCCTACTAAGCTGACACTTGTTGGCAGTAGCTATAGCCTAGGTGATGAGAGCAGGGTGTTTATGCCGACTAACTTTTAAGTCCTTACAGAAATAAATGATTATAAAAAAAGAAGAAGAAAATAAATGGTAAAACAAATGGCACCCATTCTCTCTCTTGCTACATCGTAGCCTATGATTTTGAAATGTTATTCCGTTACAATCATGATCACAACATAGCCTAAAGCTTATATCCCAAAAGAAAATTAACTTAGGCCTAAATGTTTCAGCTGTTGGTTGCGACTAATTGCTACATTTTAAACATTAAACGCCGACTAAAAGAAAAGAGAAGAAAATAAAAAGGGGTTAAAAAGGGCGTTTTCTTCTTAATTTTCTCTCTTTTTTTCATTTGTTGACATCTTAGACTCAGGGCTGAGTGTTTTCCAAGAACACAGCGCGTGGTTCTTGAACGCATCCCACTTACACAACACTTTCCCAACGATTGCTCCTGTAGTTCGTTGCAGAATCGCTCTGGTTTGTTGGTCCGTACAACTTCAGGACGCTCGCTCCCGTAAAAGCCATGCTTGTTTGATGTATAATACACCACACAAGTTATGTGTTTCGGTTTTTTAAAGCCCATTGTCCAAATAAAGGCAACAGCAGTTTAGTTAACCAGTCTACGTAGCGCTGGAGGGTAAACGCGTCGCTTAGTGTAACCAAGGAAACGCAAACGCAGCGTTCAGTATCAGAACTGATAGGCTAATGGCTCGATTTCATCAATAGCCCTTCGGAATCGTGTCTCTTTTGTATGACTTTCCTCTTACGATGGCTGACGACGGTCACAAAATGGCAACAAGGCGACCTGGTTCTTCCGAGTCTCACACTGAGTAAGGGATTTTATCTTCTCACCATTGTTTACGCTAAAACTCTCCAGTCCTATTTCCCATGACAAAAGTATTTTCCTCACAAATGTGCTTGCCTTTTTTTCAAAACTGTTACCCTGTTTGACCAAACTTGTAAACAGGTCCCCTGAAAGCATGGGAAGCACTGACAGGGGTGTGGATGGGTCCCCTAACTGCAGCTCAAATATGCTGCTAAGTCCCTCAAAAACAGAATATTCTAAGAGGGATATTATGATGATGCCTCCAGAGGAAAAACTCAAGCACTTTGACAGCCAAGCTCAGGCCCATGAGGACAACCAAGAGGTGGGTTTAGTGTAAGCTCCTGTGACAAATTAATAGGGTATTCATTGTTAATAGTTTGTAATTAGTCTGCACAGAAGATGTGCATTCACAACATGTCACATTGCACAAATCATATGTACGCTGCTTAGTGTCACTTATAATTATCACTGTTTACATGCACATTAGTATCCTGGTTTTGATTGAAGTCATGCTGGTGTTTATATGGAGCACAAGAAACTGGATTATTCACACCCCTTTATAAACATAATCAGCTCCATCATTTTTTCTGATCATCTATAGGCTATAGTTCCTCAACATCTCAGCCACTCCTTTACTAACTGAGGACAATCAGAAACGTAAGGCGTTTACATGTCCACTGTTTTCTATCAGTTTCCTCTCATATTCAGGTTAAGACTGTATCATTATCTGCATTAGTAAAGAAAACAGTTTTCTTCAAACAGCTTTCTTTGTCTGACTAGATAATCAAAATCCAATTCAGTTCAAATTATAGTAGTGTACCCTCATCTAAGAAACTGGAACCAGGGGATACTTGCTATTTTTGCTTGGTAAATGACCATTTAACACGTTTGTTGTGGATACATTTTTTTTGTACTCATAGAGTATTAAAATTAACTTCTCTTGGTATGGCATGTTGTATTTGATGCATGTGAGATATCAAAATACGTGATACTGACAGTTACTTTATTTTCACAGTTTGATGCTTGTATCCAGGACCTGGTGCGTTGTGTGGCTCTGACATGGCTGGTCTATGGGGAGGGACATCTGAAACTAGCCCAGGCCCACATCAGACTGGCAAAAGCATATTTCAAGCTCAAAGGTAATTTTAGAAAGACAATACTGTAAGAAGTTATTAACAGACAATCCACACTAACCCTTTGAGGGATCCGTCTACAATTCACACACCTACTGCTTTACCTCTTTTTTAATTGATAAGTGATAATTTATTTATTTTTTTTAACTATACTGTTATATACACAGGCTGGGGGCTGCAGGCCTTGGAGCACTGTGTCCTGGCCAGAGAGCTGCTGTCTGTCTGCTCCTCCTCCATCTCCTCCTTCAGAGGTGAAAAGCATGAGGTGCTAACATGTCTCTTGAGTATACACCTCACACAGGGAGGAGCTGCACTGCTTACAGCCAAATATCCTTTCCATGATATGTTTGATATACTAACATATGAGTCTGAACAGAAATCAACTCAAAATTGCCAAGTGAAAATGTCCTTGACTCTTTTCCACTCTTGAGGAGGCAGAATCCTCTTTTCTGGAGGCAGAGCATGTTCTTAAGGAGCTTCATCGACATGGTGCCATTGACCAGGAAGAGACGATAAAGACTAAACTGGAAATCTTCACTGGCCTTTGCAGGTTGAGTAGTAGGCTAAAAAAAACAAACACATTTTTGTGATACTTCTGTAATCTTTTAGTAGTAGTAGTAGGCCTACACACAAATTATGAAGTAAATCAGAGATTGTTGTAGAGCATTTGTAGCCTGTGGTGTGTGATAGCAGCTGCCACTCAGTTTGTAGCAATGCTGTCTGGTGATCAGATGATTTGCTCTATTTATTTCCTGTGACTCTTGTATCATGTTCAAGCTGAGCCAAACAACCTGGCACCATTGCAAAATGAAAGGTAACAGGTCAGGGCTCCCCAGTGAGGATTCAGAGTACAGCCTGGAGCATTTTACATAGCAACTGTTATTATATATGAACCATACTTGTTTTTCTGAAACTCCATCTCAGCAACATTAGATTATACCCCAAAGTCCCCCATTTGGGGGACTGGCAGACATAAAGAACAACCTCAGAGCCTCTACAACAGCACTAATTATGAAAGAATATAGTCATATTTTAGGCTACATCAAATTAAAGCAGAAGTAAGCGATCCGGTCGTTTTGGCTATCTTCTTGTCAGCCGATGGAGTTAGCAGTCCCCGCCCTCGTCCCTACGTCACCACATTCACGCGCATCCCTTGGCTGCACACACAGAGAGGACCGCCCCTTTATGCCGTTCTCTCTCCTCATTGGATAAAGGTTGTAGGATACAAGGAAAGTTTTCTCCTTGGCTTACTGCAGAGCAGAGTGACTGACAGACCCGTGTTTCAGACCAAACTCTCTATGTAAGTGATTGCCGCCGGAAGATATAACTATTTAAGACTTATATTAACACAAACATTTCGCTTACTTCTGCTTTAAACAGCAGAAGCTGGTCTACAACGTGTAAAAACCATGTTTATATGACCCAAACACAGCCCAAACACTACACAAACAACTAAACATCAAACTTCATGAAGCACCTCTGTGTGGACCCAATCGCCACATTTCTGGCTCGTATACTACTGTAGGCCTACATTATGCAAAATACATCAGCTACCGCTCATATGAAAGAGACAAAGATTGGGACGTTACATAGCAACCGCGGCTAACACAGAAGCTACACAGAAGCACGGCAGAGAGAAGCCAACAACGAGCAAAGTCGAGCAAACACAGACACTGCTTGGCCAAAACATGGTTGTAAATTTCCTCTTACCTTTGCTGTTTTGCCGTGAAAAGTTTGTTTTATGGGTAAATCCCATGGTAAATCCACAATATTTCCCGTTTGAACTTTGACCGGTGTTACATCTAAATCGGTCCGGGCGGGCTTTAGGAGCGGGGGAACCTTTGTGAGTGCCGCACACAACAGCCTGTGCGTCACACATTTCAGGATTTGGCTGATTCTGATTGGCTGCCAGTACTGTCAATCACATCAACATTCAACGCCTCATTCTATTGGCTCTAACGGTTCGAATGAGCTGTCAATCACTCAAATCAACCAATCCGCTGCAGAGATAGAGCCAGGCGTAACTGCAGCAGGTCAGTGTAGCTTTACGCAGAGGGACACAGAGGGCCTAGATTAGAAAGTAGTTATTTACAGATTATTTAGTCCCGGTTGATTCTTTTTCAGTTAGTTTATGCAAAGTGTGTGAAAATAAAGATTAAACAATGGTTTATAGTGGCAGGTGGTTCCAAGCTGTGCCAAAAAATTGACATTTTGGAAAGCTCGCCTGAATATTTTGTAGTAAAATCTCAATAATTTTGTACTGCTTCACTTTATCAGAATCAACCACTGCAGAGATAATGTTCATACACTGTACAATCATTTGATAGAGGTTTTGAACTTTAGCAGCATCATTCTGAAGGACACTCATCTAAAATATGATTTTTTGGGGGTCGAATATTCATTTTATTTAGTTTTTTCTGTGTGCCATCTTCATTTACTCTTCACCAGTAACACATATACTGAAATGTACACATCTCAGCAATTTCCCATTTTTTTCCCTTTACTATGACACCAAATGTATTCAAATAGACCTTGTGGTTGCAGAGATATACTCATTTTATTATGGATGCAATTTCGAGAAAAGGCCTACAAAATAGGCTTGGTTTTTAATACGTTATGTTTAAGTTTGGCCACAAGATGGCAATAGAGTCCAGCAAATTTGCATTAAATCAACCTTCTGTGTACTTTTTGGAGAGCAGAGTGTTTGTGCTGACTTAGTTACACTAGAAAAAAATGCCATCATTTCATGTTCTCTTGAAAGCAACAACTTAACAAATCAGGACTTTCCCCATGTCATTGTCCAGTCCACTCAGCAGTCTGTGTGGGTGTTTTGTAACGATGCTTACTGAGCTGCTGGCTGCAGTTTCTGCTTGTCCTCTCATACATTCACTGCTCAAGCAGAGGCACAGATGGGAGGGAAACATTTCTCCTCTTTAAGAACAACACTCCCATTTCTCTGTAAGAGCTCTGCTTTTTTTCTTTTTCTATTTATTTAGCTTTGGATCCCTCCTTAAAGGGATAGTTCAACATTTTGGCAAATTGGCCCATTGCCATAATCGCTATAGTCATAGCAGTAGGTTCGTTACCTTTAATTGTCGGTGTAAGCTATTTTTAGAACGGAGCAGCGGAGCGGCAGGCTGCTCAGAGCTACGCTATGGAGGCTAATGGAATTTCTTGGTTTCCCTCATCAAACTCATCAAATACACAATCCCAAAACTCCAAAACGCTTTCGTGGACAAGTTGTGAGCTGCACAACCACCACGCTATGAGATAATAACAGAACGTTACGAGACGGAGCCGTTTTCGAGGTAAATACAGGGTAAATACAGAGTCTGCTTGCTGAAAAATTGTCCCTGAACGCAACACGCATCAGCGGTTTTGCATGAATTTACCTCGAAAACGGCTCCGTTTCGTAACGTTCTGTTATTATCTCATAGCGTGGTGGTTGTGCAGGTCACAACTTGTCCACGAAAGCGTTTTGGAGTTTTGGGATTTTGTATTTGATGAGTTTGATGAGGGAAACCAAGAAATTCCATTAGCCTCCATAGCGTAGCTCTGAGCAGCCTGCCGCTCCGCTGCTCCGTTCTAAAAATAGCTTACACCGACAATTGAAGGTAACGAACCTACTGCTATGACTATAGCGATTATGGCAATGGGCCAATTTGCCAAAATGTTGAACTATCCCTTTAATTATTATCCTCCCTTGATTTATATAATGATTAGATATTGTTTGTTTTTTTTACATCCTTTGTATATTTGAATCTCTCTCTTAAATGCCAGCTGCTTTGTTTACTCCACACAGAGAGCTATTATCATACTATTGATTTGTTTCTACCATTAATATGTGGTTGTAACCTAATGACAGTGATAGCAGAGGTCCCAAGGATTGAACTGCATGCTTCAGAAAAGATAAAATAATTAGTTGATCATGGTGGAAGCACCAAGCACAGACAGCAAGTGCAGCAGACACCGATGGCCTCTTTGGTAAACTGTGTGGTAACATAAAAATAGCAGCCTCTTATCATAGCTTAGATTTCCGTTGGTGAAATTAGAATCACATCCAGGAAATATAAAGTATAGTCTTACCTGGATTGAGATCACCCCAATTATGTCTCTCTTTATTTTGGCCCTAATATGTCTGTTGATTTGCCATAAATACAATTAAATTAAAAAATACAATGTTCTCCATAAAAACATCTGACAGTGTTGGTAAAATTGTTTGCAAAGACTTGTAAGAAACCATTATAGTACTATTAGAAATGTTATCATTTGTATAAAACATTTCTCTTAGTTTTAGAAAGGGAAAACACATCATTATGTAAGGAAAGAGTGTTTCAGCAGGTTTGCCATCCCACATGTTTTCTGAAGTGTTTCACTCTCAGACTCAGACAGAAAGAACCCACACTATAGACAACACTCCCACAACATTAACTGTAAATTGGCCTTATCAGCAGCTGAGGTGATCTACTCTCATTGGAATCTGTAAATGATGCCATCTTGGTCTATTTCAGAGAGTCAGAGTTTGTTGACATGATGTGTGTAATTGAAAAAATGTGCAGACTCTGGCTGGTGTGTAAGCTTGCTAAATCTCTTTTGTTAGGTGATGACTAAGAATTTGGCATGCTTCTAAAGCTCTGTCAGTCAACACTGTTGTGATGGAGGGGAATGTTCCCACCAAAGCCTGGAACAATAATGTAAGCTCTACCCCCTTATAGATCCGGGTCCAAATATCCCGCTTAGTTTCAGACTCTCACTCAAGGTGTGCACTTATGATCGGCCAGATAGCATGTTTCAGTTAAAGGAGTAAAAGGTTTCCATTGATCTCATGTGTATGATGTGTTGTTTGTCTAGGTACGGCTGTTTAAGCAACTTATTGTCTTTATGTCTTTATTACCGATGTCATAAATCTAGCATTTAGGTTGACCTTTTAATACATTAAACAGTTTGTGTTGTATTTCATAAATTCCCTGGAGATAAATAATGCACTTACGTAATCTTCCATTTTTTTTGCCCAGCCTTTATTTTAATATTTATGCATCATATTAATTGAAATGGACTTGCTGTTTGCAAACTTTGTACATTTGCATCCAGAGTTTGTGCTTTTGGAGTAATTGGTCTCTCTCTCTCTCTCTCTCTCTCTCTCTCTCTCTCTCTCTCTCTCTCTCTCTCTCTCTCGCTCTCTCTTTCTCTCTCTCTCTTAGTGAAAATCTATACCCTCTTATTCCAGTAAAATTGGCTTCTGATTAGCTGGCTGAAGTAAAGTAGGAGTAAAAGCAGAAGGAATATTGAGAGAGTCACTACCCATAACCACTCAGGTGATTTAGGGTTCTGCTGCATAGCGTTTTGCTATTTACTAAATCTGCCTGAGTTACACGATAAAAAGACTCATCAGGCAAAAGGCCGTCAGTTTCAAACACCACACAGATTTCCCGGAGCCGACTGTTGTGTTTTTGACCCTCTGTTTTCACTTTGAGTTGGCTTTTCTGTATCATTTTCCAAGTGAAAGCCCAGAGCAAACTTACGTCAAGCATGTTCTGGAAACGTTTACAAAAGAGGGCTGTGTGGCTTGCCTGGCACTACATCAACAAATTCTTAATTATATTAATTCCTTGCCCTGTGGAGTCTTGGTAGATTTCTGTGGGATGTGGCATATTACCGTTTTGCCAGGAAGTGCATAAGGATGCAGAGTGAATGAGAGGATAGAGAAGCATTGTCTCTGTCTGGCCATGCAGGCAGAATGGCAGGACTCAAGCCATGCTGGAATGTACTGTAGCTGTTCTTCAGCTCCGCTGCCCTAAAAGGACTTAAGTGACTGCCTCGTGAACACTTATGGGCAGGGCACTCCTACTGTCCATCATGGCATTTTAGCGTTCATGGGAAAATTTAAAGAAATTAGCTTTGACTTTGTTTTTGTAACCTGTTCTGCCACTGAGCCAGGAATACCCAAATCCATGCTGTCTAGGGATGAGAGCATGACATAACACTGTCAAACGTAGACATCTGGTACACACACTCTGTATGTACAAACAAATGAAATGCCATGCTCTTCCAGTTGTACTGAATTGTAACTTTCATTCAGATAACGACTACACACTATAGTGTGGATGGGGGAAGATGATCTGGGAGGGGGTTTCCAATACTGCTGTGTGACAGCGTTCTAACTAGAGATTGTATACTACTGAGTTTTGTACCCTCTGAGAAAGGCCAGCCCTCTTGACTGGAGAGCTGAATTAAATTTAGAGTCCATTAGATGATTTGAAGCTGTTAGCAGAGTGGCCTGATGGATCCAGTGCCCTTGCAGTGGTTAATGCAACTATACCTCACTTTCCCCCTCGCCTGAGCTCTTATTGTATAGTAGGCGAACCCCAGCTGCTTGCAGTCTTACAGAAAGTGGCTGTCCTTTTAAAACAGCAAAGACTGTACACACATACTGTAGTAAAACCTTGGTAGCAACAGCACATGTACAGACGAGTGACGCTTTTATTATAGAAGTAGAGCTCTCAGTGTGTCTCATCAAGACCATGCTTCAGTGTTCATATTTGCATTTGTTTGTTCCTATAGGGCATCCCTGAATATAGACACCCTTGAATGATAGTTTGAACACACTGCGCTGCAGGAATTATTTGCCAGACACTGATGTGCAGTATTTAAAGTGAGGGGGAAGGTGCAGTCTAACTACGATGAGGAGACAGTTATAGACCTGTGGAAGGATGCAACAAAAAGGTTATTAAAGGGCAACACATAAGCTTTCCCTATTATAGTCAGCACTGCACTGCATGTCAGCTGCAGCCATCACCCAAAGGTATTCACCTCTCTCTTGGTTACAGATCGAGCAGGTACTTCAGTATGAGAAACAAAGCAAGTTTATGGGTTAATAATGTACACTAACAAGACGTGGTAAAAAAAAAAAAGAAAGAAAGAAAAGAAAGCGTGTTATCATGCAGAATTAATTGAAATAATGCTGTAATTTTGTTAATTCTTATTAATATAGTTTGAGCATGGTCAGCTACTAAACATGCACTGCAGATGGTTTGACTGTATTGCTGTAATCTGTCGCCTTGTGTGGCAGACCAGACTGGTAATGTTTGTCCTCTCCGCTCTATAGGATCCATAAAAGGCAGAGCAGACCAGACAAGGCCTTAACGCAGTGTGAGAGGTCTCTGCAACTGCTGAAAGACTGCGATAAACCAGAGAAGACATGCTCCGTCTATAGGGACATGGCTGCTATTGAACAGGACAGAGGTCATTTGGACAGAGCCATAGAGCATCTCTCCAAGGCAAGTGGCATATCACTTACACATCATACACAACTTCACAGCATAAACATATATAGCACCACATGAGGGCTTCTTGAGATGGCGCCAAAGCTGTGTTGTTAGGTAACGGCACTCACACCCCATATTTGTTGACATGTGATCTGTCTTATTTTACGTGGGTGTTCCTGCTAGGCTCATACCATTGCTATGAGCCACAGCCCGGAGAAGCTGGAGGGGGCTCAGATCTCCCACAGCCTGGCCCTCATCCTCTCTGCTCCAGCAGAGTCCCATCACAATGGTGAGTCTATGCACAGACGCAGGCCTGAGCAAGAGGCACAAGGGGTTAATTAGGACTTGAATCTCCCATTGTCTTCCTATATGTCACATTCTTCAAGATGGTGTTATGGAAACCAGACATATGAAAGCCTTATTGTAACAGCCTTACATGTCCAATCATGTCACTATGATTCAGTCATGTCATGTCATGCTCATGCTCAAAGCAAACGTCTGCTCCATGGTATCTATTTTAAGTGTAACATCTGGAAACTAAGAAAATGGAAAGAATTTGTGTTAAAAAAAAAAAGTTCACATATTGTTGTGATAACGTTGCAGCATGTTTTCAGGCTCAGTTAATTTGTCAATTATCTCTGTAATTTAATAGTCAATGTGCATCACTCTTCTTTTTATTTCCAGATGTGGGTGTAGACTCTGCAGGCCACTACTTTGAGCAGAGTCTGAGTGCATATAAGAACTGTGTGGGTCCACAGGATCCAGCCTTTCTCACAGTGCAGGATGATTATTGTCGTTTCCTCCTCCTCAACGGCCAGCAAGAGGTCACACACACACACGCACACACATTCCCCTTACATACATAAACATATTTGTAAGATCAGTAAGAGTCACTGAGATTTAATTCTAGCTCACCTCAAATTTTTGTTCATGCAATTTTAAGATCCATATCAGCATTGGTCAACATTTTCTGTTCAGAGAGCAGCAACATGGAAACACCCACATCTCACAGTTTGGAACTGTCGAGGGATTGCTTCCACCTGCTGATCAGGGTGTGTCTCTTTCTCTACTGATGACTTACCTATTTGTACTGTACCGTTGCAGAGATGTGTGGAGATTCAGAGAGCCTCACTTATATTGAAAAGGTCTACATTTGGTGATCTGAGTGCCGAGGTAGCAGACACCCTTCAGCTTATAGGAAGTGTGGAGATGACCGAGGGCAGGATGGTTCAGGCCCACAGGACTATGACAAAGGTAATCACACAGTACACAATGTAAACAGCACTTGTGAATATATTAGAAAGTAGTAGTTGCTGTCAACAAACATGGATGCTGTCCCTGCCAAACTATTCCGGGGGGGTGTTAATAAAAGGCCAGGAGTCAGCAGGCGTGGCCACCTACACCAGTGAGAGGCTTTTCAAAATACACACAAAGAGTCCCTGTCATGTTGAGATGAGCTATTTCCGCCATCTCTCTAAAGCTCAGTGCTATCAGAGTCGCATGCTAATCTTGGAAGGGTGCAAGGTGCAGAGCCGCCCTCCCTGGTGTAAAATATCACACAGAGTGACTTTGTGTTTCCTCACTCTGGATATAGACAGACAGATGGGCAACACAACTTTCTAACGAGATTGGCTGGTTGCCAAGCGCTGTCAATTAAAGGGGCATTGACCCCCATTAGCGTGGCATACCATTATGTCCCTTTGAAACAAAAGTGACATTCTGATGTCTTTCAGCACACGTGTTGAATAAACAGAAGCTTTTCAGCCGATTTCATGATCCTCCTTTATAGCCATTACTGCCTTACTTGAATTCTTAAAAGAGTGCTTTTGGTTTTCACGTATGTAGTCACTGCACATGTTTGACCTATGAGTTCACTTTTGCCACCCATCAAACATACTAAAATACACCGGTAAATGGGGGATTTCTTCATACTGGTAAAGGCAAGCCTGTCAGTGAAGAGGGCTGGTTGCTATGTTGTTTTGTTATGGCATCTAAGTGCAGAGGGGTCCAAGTATGACAGGGGGCATCAGGACTCAATCTCTCTACACCACATCCGTGTAGTAACCTTTCTGAAATACCCTGACACAGAACAGATGCGTCAGGTCTTCTTTTTTTTTTTCCTGTCATCATGACACCATCTGTACACAACTGAGCAACGTGTGTTTTTCCGAAGGAAAACTACCTTCTACCGTAGATCCACTCTAAACAAACACCAAGAACAATGGCACACACACACTTCACATTTCCCCCTTCCTCTGTAGTGCCCCTGAAAAAAAGGGCCTTCCATTACATCAACCCTAGCAACAGTGAAAACATCCATGAGACCAGATGGATCTGTTCCAGTTAACTGAGTGTTTTACTTTCCCCTGTGAAGAGAGAAACTTTCACTCCCCCTGTCTTTGTTTTAACAAAGTTCTCTTTACATTTTGTTGTTTGTGATGACTGCAGGAATCGCAGATGGCTTTTATCAGGACTGTTGTGTCACCATGGGGACTGGGCAATCATAACTGTGTTCGCAGTTCAAAGTTTAGACCTTTCTGGATTTTGTTAAATTATGTAACATTTTCTGATGTCATAGAGCTCTCATTTGATTGGACCAAACTAAATGTCAACTGAATGGAAAACGACTCAGGCTGCGTCTTAAACTCAGAGTTAACTTCAGATCGCTGGGTGGTGAGTTTAGAGTTCTTGTAATAAATCTTGCAGATCCTCCTTGTTGACCTGACACTTAGAGTGGTCAGCACAGGTGTTATCTAAACCTTGGACTGCTACAGGGGTTATTTTGGGATGTTTAGTGCATTCACATGTTGCTAGGAAGTGTTTATTCCCCTCTGAGTATGAGTTGCACCTCTCATCTTCCACCAACCATCTATTACCATTATTTTTATTTTTAATTTTAGTGCCTGGAAATCCAAAGTTGGATACATGGTCCCCAGCATAAGGAGACAAAAGCTACACAAAAAGCTGTGGACATGCTGGCCCGGTAAATCTGTTTCATCTTTTATTCACTGGTACTTTATCTCAATACATTTGGTTCTCCCACACACACACACACACACACACACACACACACACACACACACACACACACACACACACACACACACATTTGCCAGCTTACCTTTTTCACTAAATGTTTTAATACATTTCAAGTAGATTTATTGATTTGTTAAATGGTACAGTGAATTTGAAATCAAAACAAAACTGAATTTTATTGAGTAAAGCCTGTGTATCTACGATGTAACCAAGTACTGTATGTCCTGCAGGGCACCAGCAGTGGCTGAGAGGCTACAGAGACAAGGTGGAAGAAAAACAAAACGTCATATGTTTCCAGTTGCACCTTCAGGCCACGATGGAAATTCCATGTCAGGCTGACTTTTCTTTTTACATCCCACATTTTGGACCAAGAACTACTGATCCTTTTGTTTTGTTTTTGTTTGTTTGTTTTTTAATCTATTTCTTTTCCATAAAACATGTCTGTGTATTAGACTGTACAGGCAACACCTTTGTGACATTGGCTTCTCAGTACTCTCACGATAATCATTGAAGAAAAACTCACACACAGAAAACATACCCACAATAGGTTTTAATTGTGTTAAGATATGAATCAATTTCCAAGTAAGGGCTGGAACCACCTTCAACCAAAGCAGTAATGTTATTTGTTCAGTAGAAATCATCATGTCAATAAAAGCAATAATGTTGGGCTATCCATAGTGTCTAACTCTTATTTAACACTCTTTGAACTTTCTTTATACATCATACATAACAATGTTTATGCTATGAAATGGCACGTGGCATCCAGATTACAATGTATACACACCAAACAAAGACTCCTTCATTTAAGTGCACTGATGTGTGTTTTTGTTTAATTGCAGGTGGTGAAGTGTATGGAAATATGCTTTATGGGCACTTTAAAGCTAAACAATATTTTAACTGATTTTGAACAATTTTGTTGATTTCTAACAACAAATATATTTCTAAAGCATGGCATTCACACTAAACATTGTAATTCTGCACATTGTTTCAACCGGATAATGCAAAAAAAAAAAAGTATTTTTGTGAAGACACTGTTCAGTGGTTGCAAAGTGTTCATCAGTACAGCCACTAACACAAAATGCGTAACCAGTGTAACCAGGCCATAAACACAGTGAACTGTTTCTGCCTCTCCAACTAGTACACAACACAACAAACCCTAGTGAACACTTGATGCCACTAAGCTGATGATCCAAAAATAGTCACAGCCATGTACACACTCTTATGTCAGAGTAAAGGTTCCTCAATTCCTCAAGCCAACACACACTGTGATAACCAACAAATGTGGACAAGCAAAAGGTGTTCTGACACCATATACATCAAACCCAGATGTGATTATATTTTTCTTTCACAACATTATCTCTGCATCCTGAATTTATTTAGATTATACTACTTGTTTTTCCTTCTGTCATCTTACTGTTAGCTTTTCAAATTTCAAACAACTCTGGAAACAACCCTTCTCTGGAGTTACAAATGGTATAAATGCACCATTTAAAATTCCAAACTCAATCACAAAACTGGAAATGGTAATGACACACGTAAAGAAACAAACATTTTTCACATTGATTACATTGAGATTGTAAACCACATGTGGTTGCATAATGGGCAGTTCTTTTTTCTGATCATTCAAAATGTGTTATGTGCCATTTAGTTGTGAGTAAAGTTAAATAATTTCACAATACCAAACTTTGTGAGCCACTTTTAAGTGTCACCTTTACTTGTTCTACACCTTGACTTTAGCATTCAAAACCTCCAAAATCTCATGCGACAAATTACCATCCTTTGCATCACTCCCCCATACCGTCAGTTACAAGCTGAACTATTCTGTTAACACTAGTGACTACTCCTTAAAAAAAACCTTTGTCTTCCAGAATGCAGTATATAAGTCTCTAATGTGATTCCATTTAGTAGCAGTGCCTGAGACAAAAGAAAAATGAAAGGTCCATTCTGCAAACGGTGCACAGCACCTCATAACTCCAACTGTCATATATTGGTATGCACAAAATCTTGATTAAGTAGAAGTAACACCATGGTAGACAGAGCCACGGTGTGTTTGTTTGTTGGGTTGATGGTGTGTTGGAAACTGCAGAACAGGCTGTTTAAGCTGAACAGCACAGGTTAGTACAAAAATAGAGAAATCTAGAGAGTAAACAAGACAGTCTTAAGATCAACCGCAAGCTATAGAAGGATTACACAAACCAGCGCAACACTCCATCAGTATGAACTACATTAAGAAATTGCTACAATTATGTTATAATCCTTATAATTTAAGCTTGCTCATATTAGTTGGCATTGAGTATTCTTAATGCTGCCACAATGAATATCAATAAAATATGTATTAATCTGGAAAAAGAAGTTGCAGTGCAGGTGCAGTTAGGTGCATTAGGTTGTAACACACTCTAAATGGGGAAAGTAAATGAGCATACCAAAATCAGTTAGCTATATAATGTTATACTGCAAGAATTACAGCATCATTACAGTGTCTACAATCACCATTAACGCCAAATGTGATTAAGTGCTGCATCGGAACAACCTCTGTATGTGCACAAATGATGCATTGGCAAGCTCTGGGATTTAAAATTTTTCTAACAAATTCTTTCTCACTCATCTTCAGGACTTTCAAGGAAAATTGTTGCAACTTTTTTCTCTTCAGAAACCTTCACTTGGGTCTCAGGGATTTGGGATTGCAGCTCTTGGTTTGGGGCCGCCTCAGAACGGCTGCTCTGTACATCCATCTGGAAGGTGAAGGACTTCTCTGACGGCCCCAGTTTGATATGTTTCTCAGTGATTTCAGACACAGATTGAGCAACATCCTCTTCTTTGGTGACTTTGTAGCTGTATCCTCCTGCCCCACCCTGGAAGGCTTTCTCAAGCCCTAGGTTAGATGACCTGAGAGCTGCCATGATCTGCTCATCAGACAGATCCTCCTCTGTTTCCAGCAGGCCTGAGTCCTCCAGAGTTTGAGAGACATTTAGCTCAGCAACTATAGTCATGGTGCCATTGTCAGTTGACTGCTGCACTTTTTTGACAGCCACATTCTGTGAACTTTCACCGCTCACTTTTGAGAGGAAAGCCAATTCCTCCCTCAGTGGACCCGAAACTGAGCTTTGTATCTTTTCTAGAGCTCCCTTCAACTGCTCTTTGGGGTCCAAAGTGTCCTCTCTCAGGAACCCAAGCACTGATTCCTGGACGACGGGGGAAACACGAACCTCCTCTTCAATGATGCACTCTGGAAAACTCTCCTTAACAAACGAGCGATCACCTGGCGTGAACTTGTACTCGTCACTTTCCTCTACAATCACTCTTTTCAGTGGCAGACTCTCATCTTGGTAATACCGCTCATCTGACAAGTCATCCACGACACCGTAATGGCCGTACGAGGTAATGCCACCACCCTCCTCGGGTTCAGAAAGATTATCATCTGGTGTTGAGACATAATATTCATGAGGCTCTTGGTCATGGGAGAAATATGAAGATTCACTCTGTCTAGAGACCTCTTCAACATGAACAGATCCACCTTTGGAGTGATCTGCATCTCCCATGGAAGTCTTCGTGACATCATCGTCACTCCTCTGAACCTGAACATCATGAGGGACATTTTCTAGCTCTTCAATTTGGAAATATGTTGATGAGGGCTCATAAAAAGTAGATCTGGACTGGTGTTCAACCTCAATCTCCTCATCACTGAAAGAGTCGACTGGTTCCTCGATGATTTCTACGTTGACAGACTTATTTTGCAGGTTCTCAGCTCCCTGAAGGCCACTGAGCAAATCCTTGATCATGCTTCCTGTTGCTGTGTCCTTGATGTCCTGCAGTGACACTTTCTTCACACCTTGGCTCAGGAGTTCTTCCAGGGCAGAGTCCTCAGAAATATCCAGCTCTTCCTCCATTTTGGACTCCAGCACGATCTGTGTCTTGGTGCTGCCATCCTCCTGCTGAGTTTTCTCCACATGATATACAATCTTGGATTCTCCAGATGAGCAAGGCTTAGCTTCCATACCTGCTGGCCTCATCACTTTCTCAATGATCTCTTCTACAGACACAGAGTCTAATATCTTCTTCTCACTTGGCCCTGTTCTCTCTTTGTCCTTGAGCTCGCCGTCATAAACATGACCTGTGTCTGTTTCATCTGACAGTTGCTTTTTGCTTTCTGTCTCTGTTTTCACACTCAGGCTCATCATTGGCGGGGACACCACTCTCACTGATTTGGTCTCAGCAGTGGAGGACTTGATGGGACTGATCTTCTCCTCCGCCAGAGAGACCCGTTTGGTTTTCACAGTTTTCTCCTCTCCTGTTGCTTTCTGCACAACCTGACTCACATGGCTTTCCCTCTGGACTGTTTGTTTATCTTTGGCAGCTGTGGCAGCAGTGGTAGTAGCAGGGGCGGAAGCAGCAGCCCGAGCTTTGGCAAATGAGATCATGTCCCTTCTGGATTCAGGACTCTGATAACGAGATTTGCCTGCAACTGAAATGGGAATGACCCTGGAGGGGCTTATGGACCCAGAGGGAGGCACGGGGGATCTTCTCAGGCTCGACGTTGGCGCCGTGTACCTGACATCCATATGTTGTCTGGTGGTTAAGGTGGAAGCTCTTGGTTTGTAGGGTTGGGCTGGCATCTTGATATCTAAGGCCGAGAAGTAATTAGCATAAATAATTACTTCATGCATTGACATGTCATAAGTAGTCAGATCTCCTTACATCTAAAACAAATCAATTGTTCAGTGTGGCTAAATATGTGGACATATACTCACATTTAACACCAGTTTTAAAGAGTTTTCTTGTGATTAATGTGTCAATATTAACAAATAAGTTGATACCGGTCAATACAATACCTATTATTCTTTCTCTCTGATGCTGACCCACTCTCCTTTGGGCATCTTGCAGACCCACTCTTTCACCCTCCAGGAGAGCCCTGAACAAAGAATAAACAAAATATTTAGACAAAGGCACATATGTCATTACGACCACTACTTATCCCCCTATTTAAATCTAATTATTTTTCACTCACACACAGAAAATAAAATATAAATACCTCAGAAGATGGTGTACATCTTTCAGCTCTTCCATCTCAAGTCTCTCAAACTAAACGCAACAGGCTTACAAGACGATATGAGCCCCGGACCTGACCATATAGGGTAGCAATCATCAAAAACACAACAAGCCAGAGTCATGCCATAAAGACCATGTAGTAATTTCGTTAAGAAAGCTCACCTTTCCTCAGCCATGTTTCACCATACAAACAAGAGCAAAGCAAAGTCCATCATAAGGGAACAACCTCTCCTGAGACTGTCTTCCGAAAGACTGACCTAAAAATACAATGTGGGGCTGTCCACACATGTCCTTGTGAATCCTGCAGAAGCCGACTCCTGACAGAAACACATGCCATGGCCACGTCTCTGAGCAAACATTCTGCATATTCCAAATATTCAAAACAAACCAGATGTGCCAGTAGAGAACCTGCCATATACAGAAATAATGGAGTGGTAGCCTTCAACAGACAACTTCCTTGGAATTAGCTTAATACTAATAAAATATTGGGCAACATGTGAGCTGTAAACTGTTTAGATATTCTGACAAATGAAGTTAGAGTTGATAATGGTATGATGTTTCAAATAATAACTCAAGAAAAAACAACCAGATATAACCTTGTAACATGAAATTCAGTGTGTTTGTTCAACCAATAAATAAATAAATAACTTTTCCTTTCAGTAAGAATAGTCTGTATAAGTGACCACGTGTGATATGGCTGTTTGGAGCATGACAACCGGACATGCAATTACAAGGTATGAAATGCCAGATATTATTTGTTTTGCATCGACACTTAAAATAAACCACAGTTTGAAAGTTTGAACATCTCTGTTAGATGTGTATACAAGTATTTATATGATAGTAAACCTGGGTTACTGCTTTTCAGTTTATCTGTCGAGGCACAAGTGTTCAGATCAGAGCACTTAGTGCCAAGACCAACTAGAAGCAAGATTTGTTCCAGTGCATTTGATGGAATAGCTTATTAAGCTAAGAGTACTTGAGGCAGCAGGGGCTGCTTTGGACAATAATCTCTTGTTGAAAGCATGTAAATGTCACCGCAAAAAGCGGATGCACTGTACCTTTCAAAACTCATTTGCAACGCCTGTGCTATTCCCTACAAAGGCAGATCAAAATGACTGCTAGGTTGTTGTTGTTGTTTTACCCATGGTGATAACTGATTTAAGTCTCTTGACTGGACAACTGACAGAACAAATCAGCTCATCACCTGTAGGAGGCCACCTCCATGCCCAGATCCATCTTAACCTGGAGAAGGTGCTGATGTTCTCGCATCTTTTCTTCTATGGTGTTGGCCATTGCGTTCCTCTCGTGCTCCAGCTGGTCAATAATCATCTGGGGTGGTGAAAATAAAAAGCACAGACAAAAACAGAAGAGACGTTTTCACTTTTCACATAGTTTAATTTTACAGGTCTACAACCCGTCCATTGGGTATTAAAATGTTTATTTTTTTTGTTTATTCCAGCAGTTTAACTGAAAATACAGCGAGCATTTGGCTTCCTCGTTAACCATAGAGTGTGTAACCTCATTTTATTTTATAGCTGCCTGCAGAGTTGTTAACTAATGTGAATTGTTTTTTTCTGTGTTTCAGTCCCTGTTGCTTATATTTGTTTACCTATATTCATCATACAGACAATATAATGAATTCAAATGTTGAACTTGGCCTTAAACTGTGACAAATGTGCCTTTGTTGCAATACTGGAGGCAGCACCACTCTGTAGAGCAAGTACAGTCATTTGTAGCTGGCTGACCTGCTTGGTGCTCCATCTTTAGGAAGGCTAATAAGGATTTCTCAGTCTGACAGCTAATTGGTTTAAGTGGCTCCTGTAATCTAGCAGCAACAAAGTCCTGGGGAGGCAGTGTCTCGTTCGCCCACTGAAGCTGTTCAATCCTTTTATTCTGAGGTCAAATGTTGCACACGATAAATGCTTTTAACAGTAATCAGAACACCAACTTGTCAGGCACCACTTTAACGCTGGTGATGTCATTATGAGGTGGAGGAGGGACATTCATTTCAGAGCCATCATCCACTACTCTTAAAGGCTTTTAGGCCAAGGAGAGGTTAGTTACTGGATGTCACACACCCCAGGTATTCCTCTTATATATTTCAGCCTTGATATGTGATAATATAATAATAGTATTCATGATATTTTGCATGACAGCCGCAGCTTCCTCGGTGCCTTTAAAGACAGTGGGTGTGGCACGTACGAGAGGGAGTAGCCGCTCTCATCGCCCAGCAGTGGGATCAACGGGAGATTATACTGTTTTCTAATTTGTATTTAGATGCTTCATAAAAAACACACATTCAGATGGAACAGTTTCTTGTGATATTGATTTTACTCTCTCTACCCTCTCACCTGATATCCACCCAAGTCCATTTGGAATTTGTCCTGCATGTGCATCAGTTGCTCCTCCAGACGCATCTGAATATGCCCTTGTTTTTCCGCCTCCGTGCGTAATTTGTCCAACTCTGAAGCGTACAGCATCTTCTCCCTCTGCAGCTCATTCAGCATGGTCTGGTCCGCTTTGATCTCCTGCTCCATCTCCTCCACCTTCCTCTGATACATTTCAAAAGTCTCTGTCCAACCCTCGGACATACCCCGGGCGTACTCTTGCACCTCTTCCATGGAGACCGTCGGGGGCCCGTGGTAAGTTTGCGTAAGGATGGGCACCACCCGGGCCTCCACCTGACGCCGGAGATGGTCCATCTCTTGAATGTGCGCACCCTCCAAACGCTTATACTCGGTCTGTAGCTGATATAAACGCTTCTCCAGGTCACTGTTGGTCTTGTGGGCGACGTGCAGCTCCTTCTCACAGCCTTTCAGCTCGCCACTGATGTCCCTGCACACACCGGTCTGTTCGCTGCACAGGGACTGGACCATCTGCAGCTCCCTCCATAGTTTCTCTCTCTCCATCTCGGCCTGGGACTTCTCCATCGACAGCTGCCCCACCATTCTCCTCAGGTCCCGCATCTCTGCCTTGTACTTGGGCTCCCACTCCGCTGTCTTCTTTTGCCTCAGTTTATTTATCTCGACGATAAGATGCGCATTTTCCTGCTCCAGCTGCTTCGTCCTGGAGAGGTACTGGGCAAGTCTGCTGTTGAGCTCCTGGAGCTGTTGTTTTTCGCTGTCAAAAGTTCTCTTGAAAGGCAACATCGTGACATCTAACAGTAATATCAAGGATCGTTTGTAATGCTGTCCAGTCTGGATCGGGCTAATTTTAAGGAGACGAGCTGCCTGGTGTCAAATGCGTCTGTTGGGCCCAACTGCGATGTAATTTGCGATCAGTGCCCTTTGACAAGTGCAGGAGGAGGAGGGCGTGTCCTGCCTCACAGGATCGTCCCAGCCCGTGTCCCTGGCAGATGTGATGATGCATTTAGGTGCAGTCTGAAATATTGTGGTAAACACAACTGAGACTGAACTAAAAATTAAACCTTTTTGCTGAAAATATAGCACAGCGAACGATGGATCCAGCCGAACTTACTTTTTTCCCCAACGAAATCTAATGTGTTGTTTCATTGCGTGCAGCTTAAAAATTTAACCTCATCACTTTTAAAATCTTGTAGCCTACTTTATGCTACACTATTTTCCAGACATTTTAGCTTACTTATGTTGCAAATTTCACGTTCAAAACTTTGTCAGTATAATCATGTAGAAGTAGGAATAAATATTATTCTGTTTAGAACTATATTGCTATCCTTTCCATGTAGGCTACATTTTTCTGGTAATGTTCATTTACTCTTAGGTAACATGTTGAATGGGAGATTTATAATGGTTTACATCTGGGTATTGACAGGACTTAGGCTACAGCCTCTTTAATCATTATGTGATGTAGAAAAAGCACAGTGTTTCTTCATCAGACAATTGAAAAACAAAATAGCTATTCTTGGGTTATTAAGTATTGCCGGTTTTATTTTATTCCAAAATTGGCCCCTGACATCAATATTGTTTTTGTTGTTGTTTTTTGTTAGAAATTGTAATTTTATTGATTAAGTTGGTCTATACAAAGTAGGCTCTCAATCTGGTTGTGATGAGATGCTCAAGACTTGGACTTGTCAATTGGTTGTCGAATTTACCGCAGGCGCCTGAATGCATCACTTCCTCACCCTGCCACAGTATTTCTTTGTGGGAAATAGCTCCGCCAAGTGGACAAAGAGGTGAACGACAGGACCGGGGCTTGTTTTTCACTATCCTGACCTGACATGAACCCACCTGTTCTCACTGAAACCAGAGTAAACGTCACTGCAGCATGAGTGGAGACGAAACTGTGGTCATTACTGGTACAGAAACGCGTGTTTAGTCACGAACACACGAACTCTACTGGTCTTTATTTATTTTCAGGTGGGATTTCTTATCTTTTCTAGGGTTTGGACCTTTTCGACAGTTCTTGGTGAACCCGAGCTGGAAAGCAGCCCAGGTAATGTTTGGGAACTAAACACCGGTCAGTGCTGAAAGTCCGAGGCCATAAAAGTAAAATATCTGAATATTTGATTTATTATAGGGGTTGAAGTTGGTCGGACTGGGAAAGAGGACTGATGTTTACATTAAAGAGGTGCCAGTGGCTTATACTAAAGCTGAGCAAATCATTGCTGATATTTGGCAAACCTTGAAACCAAAGGTAAAATATGACTATGACTGTAGCCAGACACTTAAATCAAACTGCAAACTTATTGATTCTGAATATTCTATTACGGTTTTTTGCTCAACTGTTCAATTATAGGTGGGTGATTATTTTATTTTCCAAAATATAGGCCTATATGCTGCTTCAAAGAACAATTCAGGAGTAGATAACAAAACTTGTACTTTAGCTAATTTAACACCAGAATCAAACCATAAATAACGACAATCTGTTTATTTCTTATAGCAAGATGCCCATGAGCCTGTAAAAACTTTGTGTTTGTTCCAGTTTGCAGTGCATCTGGGCATAGCTAGAGGCTCCAGTGTCGTCATTTTGGAGCAAACAGGGAAGAACAGTGGCTACAGAGACAGAGATGTGTGTTGTTTCTGTCCTGAAAGTCACTGCTGTGTGGATGGAGGACCTGAGAAACTCTGCTCTGTCGTCAACATGAGTGCTGTGTCCAAACAGTTCAGAAAAGCAGGGATGGAGGTGATTCATTCAAGAGATGCTGGCAGGTAGGCTTCTGCTTCTGCTCTGTGGAGAGGAGACGCACTCTCAGCATCACTATGAGATCATGCTTTCTGTCGTCTTCTCAGGTACCTGTGTGACTTTGTCTATTACTGCTCCCTGTATCACGGGCAGGGGAGGGCAGCCCTCATCCACATACCCACGTCTGGCAGCCTGGCCTCAACTGACAGACTGGTACCTCTGCTGCAGACCATCATTCAGACCATGCTCACCCAGCTGGGCCACCCTTCAGAAACAGCACGAGGAGACGAGCAGTCGCACTCTGGTAGACCTTCTAGTAAAGCCATGTCACAGCAGCACACAGGGAGACACCACATCACTGAATGACGTGGATCAAAAAGCATGTCTTCAGAGGGAATCAAGTAGAACAAGCAGTCAAAGTTCTCATTCATTTATTTATTCAAAATTTCAGAAGAAAAAGAAAATACAAGAAATTCTCAGATACACATTTGGAAGATGGCATGTCAAAAATACACCATCCCAGCTATAGGTGTGAAAAAACTTTGAGGCCTCAGATATAGAGTTTGAAAGAAGACAAGTCTAGTGAAAGGTTTTTGATTATTTCGTTCCCCCAATCTGGTAATGAACACAGATTTTGTGAAAGTATTATAGTAAGATAATAGCAGTAGACCAAGGCCCGCTCAGAAGGTGTAGGAATGCAAATCATAAAGACAGAGGCATGATAATGATAAACCTCAAACTTATTATTGCAGTTTGAATGCACTGACGCATCCTCCATAAACCTGAGGTTTGCATGAAGAACATTTGGAAGAATAAAAATGATTAAATGAATATGTTGAATGTTTTCTAGTAAGTGACTCTGTATTTATGCTGAAAATCTGGTAATGCAAAAAAAAAAAAAGCAACTAGTGTGAAGCTGTAAACGTAGGCCTATCATTTTTTGTTTATTTATTTCTATTAATGTCGTTTACTCTTCACTGTGTCTACCCGTAATCTATGCAACATCCCTGTCCTGTATACTATGTCCACATATTTGCTTAAATGCTGTAGTTTGTGACAGGTTTGGGATCTAATGGTTTCCAGTAATTCAACAGCAATTCACCTCACAACAGGTCAATGTATAACGTCTACTACCAGAATTGAAAAGCTGAAGTTATATAAGAAATATTTACCATTACATACATCCAAACTGGAAAAAAAACAAAACATAAATGCACAGATATGTTAAGTAACTACACATGATGTTTGCTTGTCAGTGGTGATTTCTGTACCAATGTAATTCAGCAGCACTCGCACTGTTTTTCAACCAAGAGACTGTTCACTCTTTGATTGCTATTCTTTTCAATAGTGCACAGATATAATGCTAAAGAAGAACCAAGATTGAGCACCCAGATTTCACATTAGAAATTACCAAGTGGCCATTTATTATTAGCATTGTTATTGCTTTTGCATTTATTTCAACACCAATTTGATTTTATGGCCTCCGGCTCAGAAGCCCTTGCGTTCATGCAGCCACTTTGAGTAAAAAAGTAGAAGTGAGGTTGTTGTTTTTTTTTAAGCTTTGGGATGTAACAGCTCCGTTGCCACCTTTAAACTCAACATTTGTGAGGACAGAATTAAGATCCACTGAGGCAACAGTATTTTTGAACCAGCAGCATAACTGTGAGTAGCAGTACAACAGGCCAGAAAAGGTGTGTAGAGTTTAAAATGATCACTGAAGAGATTCACCCTGATGATAGTGGAAATGAGCACTAGAGCTAGAAGGTCATAGCATTCAGCAGGTAGACTTGGACAGAGAGGATAATGGCGTTTACATCGCCATAAAGAGGGGTACAACAACAACAAAAAAGATCAAATCTAATAGTCTTAGTGACAAGAACAAAGTTTTTTCTGCTGCTTTGACTGAACATCAACTGACAAACTGCTGAAGTTGTTCATTTAGGCCTGAAGGTAGAAACATGTAGGAGGTGGAGTTGCTGCTATCTCTATAAAGGTTTTTTGTTTTGTGTAGAAAGTACAGAAATATCTTTTATTACATTCACAGTACAGATCCATATTTATAACTCAATGTATTTATTTTTTTTCTTTAACAGTGTGGTCTGGATGTTTGGAATAAACTTAAGTTGCTGAAAATGTGGAGCTGTGCTGTAACCTTGCATCATTACAGGCTGCAGGTGAACAGCAAATACATTATTTTTCTTTTAAATCGATAAAACATTTCCCTTTTTTAAATATTCCTCATGATAACCGTTTAGACTTCTATATAAATGCATTTTAGATGAGAAAAATGAAGGTTGGTCTGTCTATTGAGGATTTTGAGGTTGTGGCAATAGGTTTGGAGTCGGTGGAGATGGAATGTGTGATGTTGATGCTGTGCCCCGGCCTCTTGTGTTATCGCCTGCTGTACCGCACCTGCTCTAAACTAACCCAGTTGAATTAAGAGTGTAAATTTAAATGTTATATTTCAAACATATGCAATAATATAAACCAGTTGAGGCCGCAGCACACAGTCCTTTCTTATGTATGCTCAGAGGAAGAAATGTAGGTTATGCAAATCACTGGGCCAGAAATTGGTGGACTGAACTCACAACACCTAAATTCCATCTCCTGTCCTAGTTCGCTTTGTGAGGTTTGTCTAGATCCCTGTGGGTTTTATCCAGGTGATGAGGTTTCTGTATAGACTAATGAGAAAGAGTGAGATGTACTTGTTTTCCATATGTATACATATATTTAAAAAGAGTGAGGTAGATATATACTTGAAGGAGAAAAAAAGGTTGTTGTTTTTTAAGTCCCCCAGTCATGACACCAAAGAAAATACATACAAAAAATCCAACTTTATACTGAATCATGGGGCATTTATACAGTGATTTAAACTGATATCACAAAAGGAAAATAAAAAAATAAATAAATAACACTCCTACAGAAAAAAACTTCAAAAGAGGGGAAAAAAAAATCTCCAGGCAATATTTTTTAAAAGATGAGGAGAATCCTTCAAAACACTTTCACTGTTCAGCCTCTATTTTTAAGACCTTTTCCATTCATGACATTGAAGTGTGTTCCCTTCCCTGGACTTTAACCCATCCTTAATTTGGTTTTTCAGAAGCTGTGATTATGAAGACAAACAATAAGACCTGTTCTCGTGTTGAAGAAGTATTAACATTAACAGAGGTGACGTTGTATTGCGCTTTGTTGAAGTAATAAAAACAACAAAATTTAAAAAAAAAAAAAAAAAAAAAAGGTGGGGATGGGGCAGATTTTGAGTGACTGAAAGATGGTTGGCATGGTTAAGGCAAACAAGACACAACCCAATTAGCCCTATTGATCTGAGACGAGGCAAGGAAATGGATGGGTTAAAATACCAGATCTAGTATAAGAGGAAATATCTTGTATAGTGGAACTAATCCTGACTTCAAAAAAAGGAGGCACCGGGGGGGGAAACGGGTACAGTTTGTTGAAGAGGTCAGAGAGGGGGGAAGGAAAGAGGGCACTATTGGACTCAACAAAACATGACGACGATGATTATGATGATGATGATGATGATGATGGTGGTGGAGGCGTGGGGAGGGGGGTTACAAGGTGAGACAAGTAGAGGACGATCATGAGAATGTGTGGAGAAAGCAAAGCCTTTACTTTGACCTGAGATTGAGTCGCACCTAGAGGACAACACTAGGCGCAGTGCGAGACGACAAGTACAAAAAGGGTGCAGAAAGTACACGCTCACACATCGAGCTAAGGTGTCCATTCCAAATAATAATATTAATAATAATATTAATATTAATAATGATAATGATAATAATATAGACATCCACAAAACAAATAAAGAAACATTTCATAACAATAAAAGGCAATGAACAAAATGTAGTGTTACAGAAAAACCTTTTTGGGTAACAGAAAAAAAAAAGTTTTTATATCTAAATCATCTTATTTTTTGTGGTTTTATTTTCATTTTATTTTTTTAAACAGAGTTTGAAGATATAAGAAATGGACTGTAGTGGAGACCATAAAATACCAAACCTGAAGGATTCCTTTATATATAACATCCAAAAGAGAAAAAGAATAAAATAGCAGCTTTGTTCTGTACAGACATAGAGGCAAACATTTTTGAACCGTAAAAAGGTTTTTAAAAAGTGACAAAATCAATGATGTGTATAAAAATGATCCTGCAGTCTAAAATACAACTGTAAGACCTTTACATGTTTGAAATGTAGAGAAACTAATGACTATTTTAAAGAGACCTGCTTGTGACTTAAAAGTTGTCTCTAGGCTACTAAAATCGTTACCGATCCAACACCCTCTCATTTTTCTGTCTCAGGTCTCAGACTCTGTTTGTTTGCTTGTTTGTTTGTTGTGGTGATTCTGGTGCCATTAAATTTAAATAGCAGTCATCACCTCCCACATGAAATGCACACTTTATAAAAAAAAGTCGGATAAGGTTTGCGTAATGAAAGTGGAGGCAGAGTCGTATCCCTTGACTGTGAAGTTCAGTGTTTTGCAGTGTGGGACTTCTGATGCTTTGATGTTTCATTTTTTCTTCTTCTTTTTTAAATTTTTTTTATTAAAACAAAGACAGACGGAGGCTGTGATTCAGAGTTGGCTGACTCAAGTCACATAACTTCCCTCAGATGTTCAAAAGATGAAAGCAATGAAGGGATCAGGTTATTCTTAGATCTGAAGGGATTTGGGTGTTGCAACAGAAAATATTGGTGAACCCATCTCCTGCAACAACAGGCAGAATCTTCTGTAATTATATCAAATTACAGCAAATAAACAATTCATTTATCAACTATTTTTAGAATTAAACTGTTGATGTTGATGACCAATCGATAGACTCAAACTCATCCAGTTCACAATGATACTTTGTGGTTACTTACCAGTTGTGATCAATTATTTAGGAATCCAGAATTATATTGTGCCCAATTATCTTTTTTGTAATTGAAGATACCTTTGCTTACATTTCAAATCTTGAATTAAATAAACAGTCTTGATTCTATACTAGTGCCACTTGTTTGTGGTTGTTTCTTCTGTGTTGTGTTTCTTCTCACAAGCCTGTTAAGATTTATCCCAACCCCAGTGCAGATGCTGCATATTTTGAGAAAAACTTCGACTGCAGGTGTGAATGCAGCACAACTCAACAGTGACACTGTTCTGTCTTTAAAACATTACTGTAGTTAACAGCAACACACACACACGCACAGAGACGCACACACCTGCTACTGGAGCAGCTGCTGTTTAAGATAAGCACGAAGCCTGAACACCGCCAAACAAGTTTTGCTATTATTTCCCCGAGAAACTTATCTCAACTCTGAATCACAGCCTTACACAAGAAGGGAGACCTGTATAAAATTGCAGGAAAAAAAAGCTTGATTTGGCAACAGTTTGGTAGATACACAATAGGCCCTCCTCTTCCATTTCGACCCACTCCTGACACGGATCTACACCCACAGAAATATCAACAGAAAAATGAAACAGTTATCTTAGTCCAAACTTTACTAATTGAGGCATCCTCACGTGACATGAGCCAATCTGCTCATGGAAACAAAGTCATTTTGATGGAAAGTCATTTTAGAAATTGAGTTATTATAGAGAGAGAATCATGTGTTTGTATAAATACACACTCGGATATCCACATTATCCTCTCTGAAATCATCAGGAAAAAAAAGTGCTCCTCTGTTGGATTTGCTGGCAGATATGCTAAAAAAAAGATTTTTCTTAAAGTTCATGTCTAAATCTGTAAGTCAGGATGCACGCCTGTGTTGTTTTTCCTTCTCGAAGAACTTAGGTAACAGTGAGCGCAATACAGGCTGCACAGAAAGGAGTTCCCCAGTGTCGAGTCTGAGCCACCAAACTCCAAATGCTTTAGCAGGTTTCTGTTATTTTTCAGTTCGTAGAGTTTTTATTTTTGACCTTAAAGGAGTGGAGAGACCATCTACTGGCACACAGTAGAAGAAAGTCATTCCTTACCTCACCCATCCCTCCTTAAGAGATGGAGGAGAGGTTTGTGTTACCCTGTGTAAGAGGAGGAGGAGGAGGGGCTGGGTCTAATATCAGCAGGCCGACGACTGGGGCAGTGGTAACGCCCGTTCGTTCTTTCTGCCCCCGTTCATGTGTGCATAGGGTTGTATCTCGTCAAAGTTGGGCCGCAGCACCACCACAGGCCCGTTGGCCGAAAGATGTCCTGAGTGCTTGTCCAAGGCTTGGCCTGGAGACGCCAAGGCCGAGGCCACCGAGCCTGGAGAGGAGGGAGACATAGGTCCCAGTAACGGAGTACTCGGGCCTTGCATGGGGGATAACTGCTGGGTAGAGGGAGGCGGCGTGCCTCCTGTGCACCCCGACGAGGGGGCGGTGGCGGCTGAGGGCTGCCTGGTGGATGCAGGGTCCAGTGGAATGTTCTCCATGTTTTCTACCTCCATGTCCAACTCCTCGGTGTCCGGAGGCTTGTTCTCCTCGCTGTAGAAGAAGCTCATTTCCCTGAAGGGAGGATCCAGTTCGTCTTTAATGCTGCTGATGATCTCCAGGAAGGACGGACGCATCTTGGGGTTGTACTGCCAGCACATCCTCATCAGCTCAAACCTGCAGGTGATGGACCAGAGATAAAGATCAGCGCAGTGTTCAGTTTTGGCATTTGTCTTTTTTAGAGCACAGATTTTGACCACCACTTGAAAAGATACCAACTTAATATAAAAGGTAGACTGCAGAAGCCTTATATCACGTGAACATAGTGAACTGTGGATTTTCTCACCCATTTCTTACAGGTTAATTGTATTTCTCCACACACAGTATGGATGGACAGGAGGAGGAGTGCTGTGACACCCTTTGCATGACATCTTTGCACATGTTGTCGAAAATGTAACCCTATCCTTAAAAACATTACAGCAGGAGGACTTCATTTTCTCACCAGCAGGTGGCAGAAGACACTGACATTTAAGCCCATTTTATACTCTGTCACATGGAAACTCTCTGCCACATTGCTGTTTAGGAACAAATGTATGGAAACAGTACATTACTACCGTGCTGTTAGTGTTTTAAAGCAGTGCTTTGATTAATTCTCCTTGTAAATTCATTCTGTGACTTCCACCACAGAAAACAAAGCAAAACATTCACACAAACAGAATCAAGTAATGTAATATTCATGTTAGTGGGTGTGAATGCAACTTTCAGCCCAATGGCAGCAGCTAGACACACTAAATGGGACTTAGACATGGCTGCACTTTTTCCTTGGACTCGCTGTTTGATTTCATGCCAGGTTTTTAACCATCTCTCTTAATACTGTCCAAAGAAAAGATACATGAACTGCAGTTCACTGAAATAGTGGACAAAGTATAAATACATGCAGATGTAGTCTAGACTTACTGACAGCTACAATACTTGTCATTTCATACATATAAACCCTTTTTTTTAAAGAACAAAATTGAGGATGGATAAGATTTATTTATTGCTACATGACTACACATACAGTAAGATCAGTAGTGTAGCATGTTCTCAGCAGCACAGTAAATCATATGTAAGGTTACTGTGCCAGGCCAGCAGCAGAGCTTTGGGAATGTCAAAACAACATCATAAAAGGGAGAATTATTACAGTTTTGTGTGGCGCTGCACCACACACCACAACTTCAATTATACACAAACAAGCTAAGAATACTCTCTAAGGCCCGCTGACATAAACACCTCGGTCATCTCTCCTCCACTTTTGCTGTTCCCTCTCTCTTGTTTTCCTTCTCTCCCAGCGGTCTCTTTGCAAGTCTACAACAGCCTCTGCAGCTGGGTGCCAGCTCCGCTCCGCACAGAGGAATTATGGGTAGAGCTCTCCTAAGCACGTGCCTTGCTTCGTACTCTGGAGCAGCAGGGGAGGGCGGGAAGGGGGGTGGGGTGCGGGGGGGGTGTCTCTGACTTGTTTTTCAGCAGCGCAGCAAGTGTCTTAACTTTAACGTTCAGATGTCCAAACCCCCCGGCAGCGAAGACCTCCCGTGAAAAAGACGTGTAATGCTTGGAGCCGGGCCGACGCTCCAGAGTAACCTGTCTGTGTGCGTATAGTCCTGCCTGCTGAAAACACTTCCACTCGCCATCTGTTGCTGTGCATGAGGCTTGTTGATGCAAATTTAGAAAACAAACAGTGCAGTAAATCCTGACTTCTTGTCAGCATCCTGCCAATCATGGCACACACAGACACATGCTATTGCCATTAAGCCAAATTGACTCATATCTGACCTGTCGTCAGTGACGTTAGCAGCATGAAAATGCCCAGCCTGTTATGATCTTTGCCTGGTATAAAGACAGCACCTCAAGGTCAAACCCCAACTCTGTTACACATATTCTGTTTTAATGTGCTAAATGGTATGTAAAAAAAAAGAAGAAAAAGCTATAAGTTGATGACCAAGACGTTTTTATGTGCTTAGCCTGACATCTTTATAAAGCTATATATCTGTAGCTGTTTCCTCCTGTAATTGTGTCCCCTTCACTGTCTATTTAGTGAGAACTAATGCGAATTGGAGGCAAATCCCTCGTAAGTGTCAACATATTTTTCTGTCACATCAATAAATTTTTGAGTGCTGTGAGTGAATGTCCAACAGTGACTCTGTCAAAATGCTGCTTTTAAAGATGAGGTTCGGAGGCGGCCAGGCTTTTATAAAACAATTTGCACAGACACGGCCAACATTTCACCAGCCAAAGAGATGGACAAAAAGTCCTTGAAACACTCGAGATGAAATCAAAAACAGACACACTGCAAGGCCAAGTGTGAGTTCAGAGCGGTCTCCAACCATCTTCGGTGAATGTTCATAAAGCTAAACAGGAATGTATCGCAATAGAACTTCAGAGCTTCACACATGCAGCGTCCCCAGTGTGGTGAAACATTTATGTATAATAGCATTGTACGCGATACTGATACATTCCACAATAAATCATCATATTAAATGTGATCTGATCACAGTCTGCGTTTCATTTTTGCCCAACCCTGCTAGAGAGAGAAAGCACTTTTTGTCTCAGGGAAACCATAGACAGAAACATGGGAAATCCAATCACTGACCCACAGCTACCTGACCATGGGAAACACAGTAGAAGGAGGAGACGCTCAAAGCTCTCCAAATGTGACTCATCCCTCTTGTCTATTATTCTGCCCACTTCCTCCTCTTGTATCTTTGTATTCAGTCTTTGTATAGACTCCTGGCTTCGCTACACTCCAGCAATCTTCTGGAAATCTCCATTAAGTCACTACAGCAGAGGCTTCTAGCTGCAGAGGCCCGACTTCCCAAGTGTGTAAGCTCAGATACGGGGAGGCAACCCCACCACCTCTGTAACACAATCCACACACTCCTGTAATCAGGACAAAACAGTCAGGCTGCCATAGAAACCAAAGGTTTGTGTCTGCACAACACTTGGCCATGCTTTTTTTTTTTTTTTTTCTTGCTCGCACTCTCTTTCTAAGGTGAGGTCAGCCATGGAGAGTGGGAGGGGAGGGAGCAGAATGCCTTCTTATTGAGGTCAGAGAGAGGAGAGGAGAAATGCATATATGCAGCGCTGCACACCGACAAGCTGTGCATTCTCTTCTCCGACAGCCAGAGTGATTCATTAATGAATTATAAATACATTAATGAATTCATACTGTCGCTCTCGCTCCCTTTTGCTGATGGACAGACACCGTCTCGCCACTCATGCCTGTTCCCGGCAGCAGGAATGAGGAGCATCTTTCACACACGGGTCATGGCATCCCTTCTATGGGCCGAGGCCGACGGGTGAGGAGGCTTCTTGCTGCCAGCTGACCACCGAGGACCATGTTGTCAGCGGACCGCTTTTAACCTGTGACGTTAATGTCAGGCCTCATCTTGGCTCTACCTTAGCACACACACCACATGATATCCCACACACTTAGAGCCACAACTTAAAATAGACGCGGGGCAAAATATTAACGAGGCCGTTGGCGTGCAAGGTGGTGGCAGCAGAGGATAAAACAATACATCTTCCAGGAGATGTTTGGAACCTAAACCTTGAGGGTCCTGAAACGGTCGGTGCATGTTACGTGATTATTGATCATAGAACCAAAGAAACTCACAGCATGTCAGGACAGTTGTCTGGTTTGTCCAAGAGTCCTCCCTCCATGACGAAGCGCAGCACTTGTTCATTGGACATGCCCTGGTAAGGCTGTTCTGCTAGGGTGGCGATTTCCCACAGCACGACACCAAATGACCTGCAACAAGAGATGAGTTTTTTTTTTCACATGTTTACCTCTTATGTGATACCAACTCAGTATTGCCTATATTGAGTAACAGAATAACAAAAACTTCTCCAAAAGCTGGCTTGGCTTTTTATTTTATTCCTTCAAAATGTTTTCTTTTGAAAAAGAGGCGAGTGTCTTGTCTTGTCTTAACTGTGAAGAAACCAAAGAATCCCACAGCCAGACAATCGCATGTATTAACTTTTTATTAATGATATCTTGACCCTCAGTTCCTCTTCAGATAAAATTCTGTGTAATTAAATCAATACATTTTCCCTTATGACAGCCTGAGGACCAAAATGTTAATCGAATTGACTGGCAGTGTGCAGGCCTCAGTGGTTTCTTGGTTTATTACAGCGTACCTGACATTACTGACAACTATCTTTTACAACATGTGGGATTGCTTTCAACTGTTTCCTCCACTTCTTTCTCTTTGTTTCACCAAACACCTGCTTCCTTGCTGGGTTAAGTAATTTCCTTTCTTTTATTGATAAATCCTATTGCATTGAAACAGTAAACCAACAAGCAGAACATGTATGAGGCAAACAAAAACATTAGAATGGTCCTTTAAAAGTACATTAATCAAAAGTTTGAGATCAGTGTTATGTTGAATAACTGTACATTTCTGTCCCCAATTGCCAAAAAACAAAAGATTAATGCTGCTTTAAATGCTGTAAATTCCTTCTCCATCAGCTAGAGTAAAAGTACAGTTCAGAAATCTTTATGTTCAGAGCAGGTTATGGGCTGCAAAATATTTGAAATATCATCCAAACTGCAATGAGGTCAAGTGCAATTTCCAAATTGCAAGAAGTTGCATATTTTCCCTTTGATAAAGGTAAAATGAGACAAAATTAGACTACAATACTTACAAAATAATCATAGAATGTACTTGTTTGTTTTTTGCATATTGTTAGCTGTAGAGAAAGTGCGACCTGTCACTTAGCAGACACTTCTACATTATGTTAAAACTTAAAACATGTCAGCCTGATGATTAATGATGTGAATGTGAGAAAGAATGTGGGCTATGCATCAGACTGCACTTCACAATGATTTCATTAATTCAAGACATGCAAACTATTTAGAGTAAACATTACCTCAGTTTGACCTCGAGCTACCATGTGGTGAAACTACTATGAAAGTCTTACTGGAAAAATCTGACAAAGAGCACAATATTTGCTCGCTCTTGTTAATCATATTTTCACCACTGGCACCAGTTCAGAGAGCACAGTCATCAGTCGACTGTGTTACAACACTGCAGAAAACTCGATGTAACCGTCTTTCGCTGACAGACAAAGCCACAGTAGGACAGCTTTTCTTGATCAACAAAACAAAAGTCACCTACTCATGGAAGCCCGGAATTGGGTTCATCTTACACTGAACTTCATCTGTGTGACATCAAAGAGTAAGATAATAGTAAGCGAATGTGGAGGTGGGTTTGTGCTGGCACTGCAACCTCTCATTTAAAAACATCTGGAGCAGTTTAAGCCCACTCTCAGGGACCGGCCCGTGGGACACTGAGTTGGGAAACAAAAACTTGCAAGGGAGCTAGTAAACAGTTGAATTTCTCTGGAACACTATCATTCATGAGAAGACTGGGATAAAATAAGGTGTCCGCAGAAAACAAAAAACAAAAACAGGATCAGTGATCTTGTTCTATACTGTTCTGTGATAGAGAGTGGAAATTCCAGAAAACCAGCTGGATGCCAAAAGGTTTTGATGGTTTTGTCATGACAGGAAATGCATGTTCAAACTATTAAGTAAAAAATGGCTGTGAGGTGATCTGTAGGTTGTTGTTTTGACTGCATAGCATGAACTGTTTTTAAAATTGCCACATGCTCAAAGACACAATATGCAGACATTTCTGCAATACTTTGCAAGCCCCCAGGATTAAGGCAGGTTTATACATGTATAATACAAGCTTTGTGTATGTGTGTGTTTTCCTGTGTGTGTGTGTGTGTGTACGTATGTGTGTGAGTGATGTGCTTTCATACCAGACATCAGACATCGTAGTGAACACGCCATCTTTCAGCGACTCAGGAGACATCCAGCGGACAGGCAGCAAGCCCTTCCCTCCCTTTCGGTAGTAATCCGTCTCATAAATATCTCTGGTCATGCCAAAATCTGAAGGAGAAAAAAAAATGAAAACAGAGTTTGGGGAAGCCACTGAATATCACTCATTCTGTGTGGGAGAGGAAGCTCGAGAGAGCTCATCCATTCCCCTCACCTCCCTCCCTCCCTCTCTCCCTCTGTCCATCTACATTAAGACTCTGCTGCTTCAGGCACTCACTGAAATCCAAACACTTATTTTTGAGGCCAGCAGAGTGGGTTCGGCATTGAGCAACCCAGGGAGGCTGAAGGCATCGTATTAACTTGACTTACCTCCAATCTTCACAGTGAAGTCTTCTGCTACCATGCAGTTCCTGGCAGCCAGATCTCTGTGGACAAATTTGTTGGCATTTAGGTACGACATGCCGTCAGCAATTTCCCCTGCCATCTGGATCATCTTTTTGAGCGGGGGTAGGACCTGGCTGGTGGCATTCTGCGGCAGAGGGAGGGGAGATGAGGTAAGAGGGTGAAGAGCACAATAAAGCACTGTTCAGTCCGTCTTCATGTCAGGTTTCTCTCAGCAATGCAAACTGAGGGGATGGATGCTGTTTGTAGGAATGTGCACGAGGGAATGGGAATTCACCTATTCACGTAAGAAACCGTATCTGATATAAAGTTCAAGTGTGTGTGTGTGTGTGTAACAATCTTCTTACTTCTTTGCGCAGAGATCGCAGGTGGCTCTTGAGGTCACCACGTGTCATCAGCTCCATAATCACCAAGGTGGGCTGCCCCTGCGAGACCACGCCCAGCAGCCGCACCTGCACCAAGCACAGAACAGCTCAGGTCAGGGGGGATAAGTTCAAAAAGTTGTATCCCAAATCCATATTACAAAGTAATTCAAAACAGGTTTTGCGTAAGGAACAGTAGGTAGTCGACTCTACATTCCTGCACAGGCAAAAATCATTCCAGCTGCTTATATTTCATATCTCAGAAAGCAAAGTTTCTCTTTGAAGAATGTAGAAAAAAAAATCCCCTTTTAAATTATTCAAATTGAATTTAATAATTGAGTGTTTGGTTTTTTGGCAGCCAGACTTGATAAAAAAGGTTGTAACCAGCAGCTTTCCAAAGGGAAAATCTTGAACACATCCGTTTAACGTAGTTAATGAGGCTGTGATCATGCTGATGAGAGAAATGTACACAATCTCCAGGAGGCTGCACCCTGCCTCGGGCCGTAAAGACAAACACGGCATACTCGGCGCTCAGTGCTCGTGACCTGCTGACCTCTTTTCCCTCTACTTCCATGGAGATTAATTAGGGAATCATCATAATCGTAAGCGCTGGCTTGCTACTAGATTCAATTTGTCAATCTGCTGTTTTATTTTCAGCCATATTGCGATGATTTATCTGCATTTATTTGCGGATTTTTCTCTCTCTGCGGTGCCTGACAGACAGCGACCATTTTAGGATGTTTCCCTCGTACCACGTGGTGACAGTTGAACTCCTTCATGACAGAGGCCTCGTTTAAAAACTCGATGCGCTCCCTCATGCTGGCAGACTCATTGACCGTCTTGATAGCCACTCGCGTGTCAGGTTCGTCCTTGACCACCCCCTTGGCGATGCCTTCGTACACCATGCCGAAGGAGCCCTGGCCCAGCTCCTTGTGCATGGTGATCTTCTCCCTGGCCACCTCCCACTCATCCGGGACGTACACTGGCACGAAAGAGCGGACAACAGGTCAACACCACATACCCACACCAAAATATAACTGAAAATTTGAGAAGATATTCGATATTCATACTCTCAGCAGCACTGAAGTACTCGGGGTTGACAGATGCGTAGAGGACTCCATTTCCCAATCTGTCGCTATTCCTGTTGACGCCAACACAACTCAGTTAGCCAGCAGGCATCTCTGATTATAAACATGACATGTTATACTCTATAGGAAGCATAATGTTTACCACAGGGGAATGTTAATGAAAACAACACCTATTCACTCAAATTAACATTGCACAGGTTGTTAAATTTGAAATGACTTGCCTCTTTTTGTTGACAAAGAAGAGAATGGTGGTGAGGCTGGCGATGAAAACTGTCACGATAATGGGAATTATGATGACCAGATAAAACGCAACACTGTCGTCTCCTGTCAGACAGAACAGAGCCATCGAAGTGATTAGTGCCGACTCAAGTTTGTCACCTCTTCTCTACTTGAAACAAGTCAAAGAAACATTGAATTACGTTTAGGTATAGGCACGTAGAAGGACACGCTCTCCGTCCAGGAGCCGTTCCCTGCTAGAGACCTGGCGCGAACATGGGCAGAGTAATTTCCTGAACCGAGGTTGGTCAGCCGAGCTCCTTTGTGCTCGCGGTACTGCTGGCGTGACACGCACTCGTGTTTCTCAGGCTGAAAGAAAACAAACATGCTGTGGTCACTGGTTGAAGGACAGCAAAGAGTCAAGGTCAAGTAAAGGGCACTTGTGAGCAATATTTCCGTCTTGGGAATTGAATGTTTTTTTGATGTATGTGCAGAGTTTGACTCCACATGGCCGTGTTTACATAACTTTTTCAATCGTTTCTCTAACAGTCCATAGTTTATTATTCATAATTATTTAATATGAGAGAAAAAAAGATGATTTTTGAGTACTTTCTTTCACAAATTGATTATTCCAAATAGTACGCTTCCTGTATATACCATTAAATATCTCTATATTCTTTTACATACATTCCAATAGGTCTGAGATTATCATTGATCGTACCAAACGTGACTCACCTCAGTCCCCAGACGAAACATGATCTCGTACATCAGGATGAGTCCGTTGGGCATGATGGGCTCTGGCCAATGCAACACCACACAACCTTCAACCTTTTCACTCCTCTCATAGATCACCTTTCCGGGGATGTCATCCGCTTTGACTGGGAAACACACAAGTATAATCATTACGACAAGAATGGGTCTGCATTTTCACAAAACAGTGTAACAAACACAAACATCTCCATCACAGGCTGAGCCAAGGCCAGTTTCTCACCTGCGGGTTTGGTCCTGGAGTAGACAAATGCTCCAGCGCTGCACTGCCCCACCTCCTCATTGCAGGCATGGATGTCAATGCGGTAGACTGTGAAGGGACGCAGGTTGGGGATCTCCAAATATTCGGCTGTGCTCTTGTCTTCTGAGAATGGGTACTCTTTGATAGGAGGAATGCCATCTGTGCTGTTATCCCCAGGGCCGAGGGAGGTGTTCCCCTTACCGGCGCCCTCAGGAAACAGTGTGTTGTTAGCCACACCAAAAACGTCTCTGCGTCGACGATCTGGAGGTCTGAAATACGGAGGGAAAGTTGATTTAAGCACCGTCAGTGTTATTATGACAATACAAGACAGAAAGCTACACTGGAAATCCTATTGTAACAAATAACTGTAGCTTTATAAATCCCAAAAGCATTTTCCACAAGGCTTAAGCATCTTGCTGGACCGGATGAAGTGAGTGTGTGTGGGGGTGTGTGAGAGTGTACGTGTGTGTTTGTGTGTGTGTGTGTGTGTGTGCACCATGCGTCCAGATGCTAAAAACTACTCCCTGTGGAGCTGTGTAGAAGGATGAGGTCAGACAGATCATAGCTAGGTGGACAGACGGAGACAGGAAGAAAAAAAGTCGGACAGATTTTTCCACAGCAGGGAAAAACCTGAAGCACTGCTGCTGTCCCAATCAACTATGGACGAGTACAAAAAGGGTAACATGTAATGACCGAGTCTGAGCAGCCAAATGGACACAGTGGTGAACGGACACACGGTCTCGGAGAACAGATGATAAGCAGTGGAGCCGCCTGGACATTGTCATGTCAGGACAAGCAGCTGGTGACAGCTGTGACTGCAGCAGCAGCGGACACACACACATACACACACAACCTTGTCTGAATGCACCTTTACAGTGAATGAGAGACCTGTAGAAGAGTCTGCCGAGACACAAGGAAAAAGAAACGAGTCGTAGCTGCGACTGACAGCAGGTGATGGGAAGTGTGGTGTGGAGCTCTTGCAACTATGATAAATCTTCAGGAACTGAACTTGGATCAGTACAAGCACAACATGAACAGGTGGCTCTGGAGAAAGAAACTAAAGCACACAATTCAATTCATAAAGTGTATCCAGGAAACTAACAATTGTTTTCATATTGACTAATCTGCCAATTTATCCCTCAAATGACTGGTCTTATAAAAGAGTCAACACCATGAGTGACACCTAGAAATAGCTTGTTGTCAATCCAACAGTCCAAAACCCAAAGATAGTCAATTTACTGCCACAGGGGTCAAAACTGTAAAGCTCAAACAGGAAACAGTTTGGCACAGAGTCCTACACTGATATTGTTTTATTTCCTGTCACTCAACTGCTGCGTTCAACACTACCAAGAGCACTAAAATGCTCAACTAAGAGAGTCAAGCATCTTCTTTATCTGAGCACACACAGACCAACAGGAGAAGCGTACAGACACAGACAGATCCGTGGGAAAGGAGAGTCGCACGGACATGTTAACATTCCTCTCTGGCAGTCATAACTGGTGCAGCACTGCACAATCCAAAAGTCCAGCACTCAAAAACAGTTACTCCTGACAATATATCAAAAACATATGAAAACTGACAGGAAAGTAGAGACACAGATGCACAAGTCGAATTCACACTGACTCGTAAAACCCTGAGCTATCCTGCATTAAAGCAGCAGAACAAGAAGGAGAGACGTGGTTGGTCCTCACTGGGAGGACGGAGGAGAGAGAAGTTGAGGTTCCAATTTTTTTTTTTTTTGTACATGTCATAGAGCATTAGGCTGAGCAGGGCAATCCTACCACTGTGTGAAGCCTCCTCAGCTGACTGCAGCATGACCTTATAACTAGTGAGTTACTACAGTTAGTGTCCTGACCTCACCCGCTAAAAAAAGATCTACCTTTACGCAATGGAATCTAGAAAGGAAAGCCGTGTCTACGCATCCAGTCTGTGGCTAGTGGGGCACATTATTAGTGCCTGCCTGACCTTAACTGCAGTGACACACAAGTGGGCTCACAACACAAAACACTGAGAGATCTGTGGGTCTGACAGAAGAAGAGGTAACTGCGGAGTTCCAACAGCAGGGGGTTACTGTTTATAAATTTCCCAGTTAACGGATAACAGGTTTTTGGGTCGTACCACAAGGTCTTCTTAACAGATACGAACGGGCCAAACCCCTTTGTGCAGCCAGCCACCCTCCTCTTCCCCAGTAAATGAGTCTGCCTTCCATACTCTCTGTTTGTATTGTAGCGCTGATGGGGCTCTTCCCTCATTCATTTAAATTCCAGATGGATTCACTGTACATTTCCTGGCAGCTGTCTCAGTCCAGAGAAAAAGAAAAAAAAAAAAAAAAAAAAAAGACGAGAGAGAGGGAGAAAAAAAAAGGAAACGAGTCTCAGACAGAGAGAGCGTGCAAGGGGAGGAGGAGAGTGGAGTGCTGAGTGGAGAGGGACAGAATGGAAAACATTTCCTCTTCTTTCTGTTTCTGTTTTCACCCGCCCTCTTTCCCCTCACCCCTGGTCTAAACCCTGAACTTTTGAAAAAACCTCCCCGATTTTGGAGGCTTTTCCCTGGAGTGGTTTGTAATAATGCTGGCTCTGTTACAGTGGAGAGTCTGTGCGTACACAGGCTGAGGCATTCGCTGCAGGCCTGGGACCTGCCACCCGCCTGTTTCCTAGACAGCTATACTATAACAAATCAACACAGCCAGAGAGCAAGGAGGAAGAGGAGGGGGAGGAGGAGAGGGACAGATGAGTTCAATTACAATAGAGAGCTATGTTTTATTATTCTCCCTTGAACGCCATATTGATCCAATTCCACAGGAGCATTGTGAAAGAAGAAAGAAGGGCATCGTAACGCTGTTTGAATGAATGAACTTTAGAGGGCCAGTGGCATCATTTATAAATATGGATTTATAAGCAACCTGCTCATTGGGTTTTCTTAGTGAGGACCAATGGTATCTTTATATTACGGTGAAATCTTAAGTGTCTACATGAGGACACAGGAGTACGGGAGAAGAAAGGAGCTGTAGTCTTTGAAACAGTTAAACATCCATAGCCACGAGCAAGTTAAATGATAACACAACACAAATGTCAGTCCCTATTGCGGGGAACAAAAGCCTAAGCAGCTACGAGTGTGCAGCCAAACTAAGGCCCTTCAGACTCCTTAATCACATCTCTCTCCTGGGTTTGTTTGTGTTGCCTAAATTGCTGCCTGCTAGGTCCTAACATCCCCCGTGCCACCGTTGCCATGGCAACAGAAAGCCACAAGAGCCCCGAGAAGGCTTTGGATCCCGCTCAGCATGTCTCCTCATCTGCACCGCCACCAACAAAAGGGCCGAGCCCAGCGGGCCGGCTCAGCCCCCGTCCGGTCCACCGACGGCCCCATGCTCGGGTCCTGTCAGCTTCACAGAGGAGCCACCTCATTCCTCATTTTGGCAAACATGTTCAGCCCTGTTTTTGATGGCCATCTCCGTGAGAAATGAAAGAAGCCACAGAGCAGTAGCTGTAAACAGTTAAAGGAGAAAGAACACTGTGGGGCCGATACTGTGTTGCCATCTGGGGTTTTACTATACCTCGGCAGGAAGATGGCATTGTGAAGGAAGTTCTCGAAAATCTTTAAAAAGACGCGATCATCCTTCTCCCGATCCTTCTCCTCGGGCGTCTTCTGGCAAGCACAGCAAGGGCCCTTCTCTGCCCCTGCCAGGTCTGACTTGGTGGGCTTGGTGTTCTCTTCCATGTCTGTAAGCCCAGTCGCTGGGATGGGGATCTTCAGCTCTGTTTTACGGAGAAAAACGAGAAAAGTGTTTAGTGATGGATGGAGCCTGTATTTCCTGTTCAGAGTGATGACCCTGTATTAAAAGTGTAATCTAACATTTTCGGAAATACATCCATTTCCTTTTTTTTTTTTTTTTGCCAAGAGTCAGATCAATACCACTTTCATGTCTGCCTGAAAGTGTGAAGCTACAGCCAGCATGCCATAATAATAGATTAGGAGCAAAACAGACAGTAGGTTCATATTTCACATCCAGACACTAGAGTGGCATTAATCTCTCAGCAAGAAAGGAAATAAGCATATTTCCCACAATGTTGTACTCAGGAAAGCTTTGGCAACAAAAAAAAACGATGCTTATTGTTTTGTAGAGTGAGTAATGCAGACCCTTTGAGCAGTAGTTATGTTGATATAGCGTCCTGTCCTCAGGCTGCTGCTGCCAGCGAACCAGGTAGTAGGTCAGATTGCCATTGGGAAAGACCGGAGGTGACCACTTCACCACCAGCTTAGTTGAAGAGTTGGCAAACGCACGGGCATCTTTAGGCACAGACGGCACTGCAACAAATCCAAAGTCATGGTATGTCATATCAAAATGAAAGGGTTATAATAATATCGAATTATCTAAAAACATTGTGTAAAGAATAATAAACAGCTACGATAATGACTTACGTGATGGGCGTGTGCGAATGTAGATGATATCACTCTTTGCGCCACTAATGTGTTTGTCATCCATCAGCAGGGCGATGGCCTTCACAAAAATAGCATACTGGGTCCAGGGCTTAAGGTGTTGAAGACTGACTTTTGGGTCATCGTTATCATGAGGAAAATCCACATCCACCATGTGCCAGCTGTTTGAGCCACAGCCATCCTGACCGTCAAACTCTGTAATGTTCTGGAAAGGGCTGGTGAGGGCACAAAACATTTATTTTATACATTTTATTACTTTTTGTATGAAAGTGAAATAGATTCTAGATGACGATATGACTTATTTTTCACAATCAGCAGCCTCTTATTTACAAATGTTTCCCATTTTATGTTCCTGGTAGCAATTTGCCAAAGCATACGATGCAGCTTTTCATTGATTTTCAGGGTTCAAGGCAAAATTTAGTTTCAATTTGAACCAGTTCAGGCTATTTGGGTGGTTGTTTTGCTTAAGACATAGTTCTATTGGCCATCTGAAATCAAAGTGGCTGAAAGTCATGAAACTAATAAAACATTGCCATTGGGACATGACTGGCAGCAAGCTGAAGTGCTCTAATAGAAGAGAATGTGGTAAAAATAAAAAAACAACCAGAACCCTGTGTGCACTGCAGCAAGTAAGATGTCCTAAAATGATCCTTTTTTTAACTGACCAGCTAAAAAACTCCACCACAAAACTAACTAGCAAATCATACATAAGTACTCATCCTCAATGTCGAGCTGATTTTATAATAATGCAGGGTAATGAGTTGGTTGTTGTCAGGGTACTTACGACTCCTTGTAGTAGACTATGAAGCTTGCAAGGTCCCCCAATTGGTCCCCCAATTCTGGCGGCCGGTAGCGCTCCCATGTCAGGTTGATCGAATTACTTGTTGTGTCGTTGTATTTAAATGTCAGGACATGGCTTTCACCTGTTTTGAACAGAACAGGAGACACAGTATTTACATTTCATGGTAGTTCAAATGTCTGCGAAACAAGCAGAATAACATAAATACTGGTTAATCTGTAAGAGTTATTTCACACTCACAGCTGGCTCTTTCACCGTTGTTGCGGAAATCACCCTGCTCTGCCTTCCCAGTTATTCCCGTCTTCTCCCACATGGCACGGATCTCAAACATGCAGAGTTTGGGGTTCAGACGAAAGAAGAGACGACCAGCCCGAATAGTCAGATTGTGCTGACTCCAGTCCCACAGGTACTGCAAGTGCTGGTTGTTGATGGCGGAGAAGGAGTACATGCTGATAATGGAGAGAGATAAAGCTTATGTTACAACAAAAAGTATTTTTTTTTGTTGTTTTTTTATTTCATGCACATGTTTCATGGAAGCTGAAGTTGTCTGGAATGTGCTTATGAGGGGATTTCTTTTTGCCACCTGGTGGCAGTGTTAAGCACCAACAGAAATGAACATCAATGAGCAAAGGTTTGTGCGTGCACTGTGTGCGTGTCTGTTTTCTCTCTCATTTCCTCCCTCTGTAGAAACCCAGGCTCATTGTCAGTGTCTTGCTAACACTCTGAGCTCTAGCTGGCCAAGTACTGTAACGCAGCAGAACACCTCCAGAGCGAAGGGAATGTCTGCCATCCTCGACGGCATTCCTCCGAGTGAAACTTTACCCTGGGAGAAACAACAAGACGGGCAACAGGCTTTCCCATGACCCCTTTGGCTATTTCCAAAAAACCTTCCCCTCATATCTATGACTGCTGCTGATATCACAGTAAGGACAAGGCTGATGGACCTGAGACTTTCCCTGCAGATCTGTAGGCACGCCCACTTATCTGGCCTGTCTGTATGACTATGAATCATCTTAAAATAATTTTGTAATATCTAAAAACAGTGTCTGCCTAGGCCAAAAAAACCTTGTGATTTATATTTAGATTTATCAGTTTATGTTAATGTGCACGTCCACCCTCTAGTGCAGACGCATATTCAACGAGAAGTCCCTTTGACAAGTATGTAGCTGCAATGATATGTTGGTGGCGGCCGCCCCGCTGGGTTGAGGTTTGCTCACGTCCTCTCATTCCCTCAGTCACCGCACACATTCACAGGCAAAATAGCTGCAGACAAACAGCGCAGACAAGCCATACTTGTCGATGAGTTCCTGCCCATTGATGTAACGCAGGCTCTTGAGGAAGGACAGGGAGCCAAGTGCGTGGGAGTGTCGAATCTTCACATAGCCCGTCACTGTCTGGATCAATCCCATGAAGCTCTCCAGCTCAGACGCTATGTTATCTGGGGACAAGAGATAAACACACAAAACACACAGACAGACGCACACACACACACACAAAACAAACCGCACAGAGATACATTACAGCATATGAGAAAAACAGCACATGAAAGCTACATTTGAAAAACCCACAGGGACCTCCGCTGCTACTGCTACTGCTAGGACACCCAGACAAGCTCTTAATGCAAATATCCCAATGAGTACTAAACTGTACAAGCTTTATCATACGTGGAGATTAGCTTGTGAGCCACCCTGTCAACTGAGCAAATAAACAGCATTATAGTATAATGTGATAATTGCTTTAGAGTGTGGAAAGCAGATGCAATGTTGATTTTGTGGCCCTCCTTTGCATCCCAGCAGCTTAGACCGCCAGCCTCTCTCGTACATTATTTACCTCAGTAGTCATAATATTTGCAGGGCAGCTGAATGCAACACAGTGTAGTAAAGTTACTATACTGCAGAATGATTATAGCAGATTATAGCTGTGTTAAATATTCTGCTGGGTAGTGCACACCATTTTCAAAGCAGAGAACTACTGGTGTGTTTAATCTTCTTAATTGTGGATGATTTAGTCCACTAGAATTCTTAGAGTAATCTCCTAAACTAATTCACGCTGCAAATGTTTTTTTGTTTTTTTTTATGTATGTGTTGTTAAAAGCACAGTGCTTCTGCACGGATGCACTCACTTCCACGTCGAATGTTGATGTCCAGATTGCCCTCGATGACCGTGCAGTCCTTCAGGGACTGTGCGGCGTCCACAGAGTCGATGACAGGGGATGTGCAGACCTTGTCGCACAGGCCATTGCAGGCGCTGCAGAACATGCTGCGCACAGCAGAAGCAGAAGGGAAGACGGGAACGAGGGAAGGAGACATGGAAAAACGTTAGGAGCTGTCAAAGAATGAATAAAATCTCATGCGAACTTTTCTACCTCACCCTGAAATCATCTGTCCACTCCCCTAGCTCCCAAGCATTCCAGAGGATTCAGGCAAATAAATTCACTGCGTGATACAAGGTCACCTCTCACACGGAGAGTATAATCTTTTATGGGCCCTCATCTGAACTCTGTTTTGTGAGAGAGCAGCTCACTGTATTGACCTCAGAGACAAAACAGCAGTGGTATGGCCAAAACAGCTACAGCAGCAGACAGTCTTCATGGAAAGTTTTGGAACTGATGGGACAAAACAGGGAGGAAGGCTCCACACAAAATTGTCTTATTCTAGATTAATGTTAAGCAAAGAGAACGTTTGACAATCGAGGCCTCTTCTTGATACCTTTAAGTATTAATCAGAAAAGATCTACAAGTTCACTCTTTCTATCTAAAAGTAAATCATTAATAGTCCAACATGCTTTTAACCTGTAACACTTCAAGCTTGGAGACCTACTTTAAGAAAGAAACGTGTGAAGGGCCGGGTCAGGTGAAGTTCAGCTCAAGGAGACTTTATGCAAATTAATTCATTATGCGCAAGTACACAGTGAACACAAGCTGCTATTTACAGAGGGATTAGCCAGCAAATAAATAATACAAACACCTTTTCCTCCCTCTGTGACAAAGATCAGGTTATGATCCCCGACAAGTTAAAATACAGAACATTACAGCAATAGTTTATTTTTCAGGAGCTCCTCCTAGTCTTTTGTGCATTCAGTATGTCTGCATGACATTTGAAGTAGAAGTTGAAGGGTACATCTTTACCGATTAGTTTCATTGCGTGTGAAGCCAGAGGGGCAGTCAGGCATACATTCTCCCCCGTGGATGACAAAGTGAGTGTCACCGGGCAGGTGCACTTGAGAGCACAGGTCCATGGTGATGCAGCGCCAGCCCTCAAACTTGTAAGTGCCCGGGGGACAGTCTGGAACACAGCGGTCCTCGTGGAAATAGTGGAGGCAGGCGGAGCAGGCCATGTCGTTGTTGGGCTCAGTGCAGCTGCCCAGGCACTGGCTGTGGCAACACTCCCCCTTGTCTGTACAGGCCAGCTTGCAGTGATCTGGGCAAACTGGAGGAGACAGGGAGAGACAGGGGAGAGGTCAGTTTTTGGGGTGTTTTTAAACAGTCAGCACTGCTGCTGGACAACAACAAGGTCAACAAGCTGATGCAGCTTCACAACATGTCCAGTGATGAGAAACAGGCAAGAAGATGTGATAAATAGGTTAAAGAGGAGCTAGGATTTTGGCTGCGTCACACCAACGTGTGTTTCTAATATTCTTCCTCCCGTCATGTTTGTATAAAACATTAGAAACATCTCTCCAGTATAACGAAGTCCAGTTCACACTGTAAACAACAAGCTCATTAATGAACATGTAATTGAATTAACACCTCTCTGCCTGTGCCAGAGGTGCTGATATTATCAACTATAGTTATGCTTGTTTCTTGTTTTTTAAACCAGACTGCAGCTGAAAACAGGAGCCATTAAAAATCGCTTCGCAATCAAATGTTACCAGCAAGCCGCTTAGACATAAACTGTCTAACATTATTAATACGTTGCTGAGAATTAAAGGAAAAACAATTGCAAGTCAAGCAAAACTCATTGCCTCTGTCATTACATCTTCTTGCTGAACATCCATCAAGGCTGAGAGAAAAACAGTCACAAAACTTGTGCGGGGTGTTTCAAATTAGGCTTGAGCAACACGAATAAAAGAAGCTCCTCATTCCTTTATTGAGCATCACTAAGAAACCAAAACCCAACACAATGTGCTATCAATAACATGCAGCATTTTCCCACATGCATGGGACAGGCAGACATCTGACTGACTGTGCATCCTGACAAGGTTTATTCTAAAGATCCTCCAAATCCCTGTGACTGCATCAGTATTTATCTCAAAATGACTATTGGATCGTCCCAAAATCGTACCGTGACACATGAAAACAGCAAATGGGTACAATAGGTGTTCGGTTGGTCTTTTACAGTAGCCTATTCATAGAGAAGTACCTCAGGAAAAAAGCTGAAGATTCCAACTGCTAACTAATCTTGAGACACTGCAGGCAAAGGTGTCCTAGTTTTAGACGAATCCACTCCACAGAAAGGCACCTGGAGTGTGTGTGTGTGTGTGTGTGTGTGTGTGTGTGTGTGTGTGTGTGGACTTGGATGAATGGTTGTGAAAGGCCAAGTAAGAAGCTGTTTTTTGCTAATGATTGTTCCCAGTTTGAGCAGTCTCTGTCTCGATAAGAGCTGCTCTGGGAAAGACTGAGTCAAGAGTTCATGTTTCTTCAGGGGAAATGTGGAGCACGATAAAATCAGTCAACATTTGTTTTTTTCAAATGTGCCTTTTCTGCATATTAGAAAGTGTGGATGCAGCAAAGCCCTGCCCCCCACGCCCCTGTGTTGTTTGTATATTGGGGCCTTAAGTGTTTACTATTTATTGTTATGCTCTTTGTTATTGCTGCAAGACAAATTTCCCCACAGGGGCAATAAAGCTGAACTGAACTGAAATAAGAGGCACAGCACTACTGGTTCCTTAGCAACCGCCTCCTGGTGCAAAGCCAGAGCTGGAAGGAAATGTGCACACATTCACACACACACACACAATCTTACGCACTCAGACAGAAGTACACAAAAACACACACACATTTTAACCACTTTCAGGTGTGTTAATATAATTTACAAGACTGTGACACCACACACAGCTTCCCTCCGTGATCAATGTCATTATTTCAGCCATCTGCATCACACACACACACTCACACACTCAGGAAAGAGAAAAGAGTCTACATGATGAAGCATGAGTAAGCATGAGTGCACGTGATGTGTGCACATGCATGTTTGTATGGGAATATTCTGCACATGGCAAAAAAAAGAGAGAACTCGCAACACTGTCTTCTCCCGAAATAGAAAATATATTTATTCAAAGGGCTACATATTAAAAGAGACAATATTCTGCACATGCCAGAAAGACAGAGGAAAGGAGCGCTGCTTGTTTATTTGTTTTTAAATTAAAAGCGGGTGTCAGTCAAGAAAATGAAGCCGGCTGCTGAGCTAATCTCTTAATGAATATTTCATGTTGCTTTACAAAAACATCTGTGTAGGTTAAGAGTGTGACGGTGGACTACACAAATGCTGCAGAGCAAAAATACACATATAGGCTGCATCACTGTGCCAACTATAGTCGCACAGTTTCTCAAATACTTGTCAGTCTCTCTCACATCAGCAACAGTGCAGAACATCTCTGAGCATTCCTTCAAAACAAAAAATAAATAAACTTCTGCAGACCCAATACTGTATTTTTTTGTCCAATACGCTGCAGTACCTCAGGAATTTCCAATAATTGTTCTCCTGATAAGTCAGGCCCTGAAGCTACACTGCACTTTACAGTGGGTCCAAGTATTTTCATGACAGCACAAGTGGGATATTTAGCTGTTGGCCTTTCCTGTGCTATGTATAGTTTGACACTATGTATATGTTCTGCCACACCAGGGCTCTGCGGTGCTTCATGAATACTGTATCTAACTATCCTGGATCTTATCCAAAACAAACGGCAAAGATCTTTTTTTAAAACTACAGCATCAAATGCCAACACACACACACATGCACACTCAGACACACATACACACACAGGTCCTCGCGTAACAGCTGTGATTTGATTGGAAATATGATGCTGACATTAGGGTGTTTAAAGCAGGAAGAGCAGGGTTGCACATATGCAGAGCGAGGTTTAAAAAAAAAAGAAAAAAAAAGCGACAGAAACGTCAGCCAGGCTTCATTTTCTTGGACTCCTACCAAAAGGGGGCAGCCAAGGCAAACTCTAATGAGCCTCATTGGAGGAGGTCCCTTCCTTCTGCATCATTTTAACAGATTCCTCAATGAAGAGAAATTCCAAACATGCATACCTTCCGCCAGAAGAAAGCCGAGGGAGGGGGAGTTGCTGCCTTAAATCCATATAAGTCGACCCGGTTTCACTGTGTGACCAAACAACCCGTGGTATCAAGGATACAATCCTCTATTTATAGATGCCCCTAATGCAGCCCTATTTCCACACTGCTGCTCTGTACAGATAGCTATGCTGGGCATTGTGGGTTTCCACTACTTCAAAGGGAAGGGACTACCTAACAAGGGGCTCCTCTTAAGATAAGTCGTCATCATCCTCGTAGTCCCCTGAGTGGGGTATTTGATATGAGCAGGAAGATATTAGAAGCGTCAGCAGATTGGTATTTGACCCCATTGAAGCATAATATGTATTACATAAAGCAATTACTGAGAGAACAAATAAACTGAGGCAACAAAAAACTTTGACAATAACCTGTGTCTGCAGAGTTTAATAAGTCAAACTAGCCCAGAGATGGGGGCTGAGAGGTTTCTGATCATGTTCCTCTCATACAGTAGTTACACAACCTCCCTCCCTCCTGCTCTTTCCCTGAGCAAACACAGTCAGGTCAGACACCATAGCCAACCACCAGCCTGCCCCTGCTGTTCACCAGAGCACTGCGACACAAGGAGTGGCACGGTCCATTTCATCAATAGCAAAAACGAGACAACAAGTCAGCACCAAGGAGTCTCCCGTCCCCTCTGAGCCGGCTGGTGCATCCCTACAACCGCCGTTACATACAGCACCAAGGAGGGAGGGTGGATGAGTATAAGTGTGTGTGTCTGTCTGTGTGTATGGGGGGGGGGGTTGAGGGGGGGCATCACTAATAGGCTGAGAGACACTGTTTGTTTTTTGTTCTAAAGGTATCCTCCAGTCGCTGGACTATGTGAAGAATCTGCAGAATGTTCCAGGCCGCAGAGGATTCAAGGGGGAGAATGTTAATCCCTTGTTCCGCTGCAACAACACAATAACAACTTCAGGAATTGCCACGGAAACCTGAGAGGAGGAGACTATTTTAGCTGCAGACATGATTGTGAAGAAGTATCTGAGATAAGAAAACAGGAGTAAACATCAAATGTGCAGAAATCTGTCAGCAGCGATGAACAGAACCAGATTTAGATAAAAACAAAAAAAACAAAAAGGTGATGTAGAAGTGCAGAGTAGTAAATTTATTCCTCCATCAAAGTGCAGCATTGCAAAGGGTAGGGAGGTGGGGGGGTTTGCGGGTCATATGACCCATAGCCCTTCAACCATGCCTTACCCCTCCTATTTCACCACAGTCTGTATCAACAACAACAACAACTACAAAAAAAACAGCTTTTATTCAATAACAAGATGACTAGGTTTCAACACCGTCTACTTGGAGAAGTCTGAGTGTGATGGGACGGTGAGTTCTCACATTTTGGTTTCTAAAAAAAACATATTAAAAACCTTATTGAATAAAAAATGCTGGTGCATGAGCGGAGGATTGCAATGCAGCAATGCCTCTCATCTGAATGCAAGTCATGCCCCGTTTGCTGGAGAGCACGCTGTGGAAGTCGACTACTACACTGTTTACACCGGGAGGCTGGTGACACGTTTACTGCCGGCAGGCCACTGCCACCTCTGAAGGTGAAGTACGGTGTGGAAATATTAAAAAAAAAATTGGAAAATGATATAATTCAACCCCCCCCCCCCCCAAAAGAAATAAAAAATAAAATAAAATAAAAAATAAAAAATCCAATCACAGTTGTCAGCCATAGTGAAGCATGAAAAAATGATTAAATGAAAGATGAAACATTTCATTCTTCATAACATATCAAAGAGCACTATGTTTTCCCTGTGTCATTGAAGATAGGCAGGAAGCGTGACAGACAGTTGGGAAATCATTCATTATTCACAGTGGGGCTCAGGGGGAGGGGGGGAGGAGGGACAGGAGGGAGGAGGGTGTAGGGGAGGAGGAGGGTGGGGGTTAAACTGGGAGCTCTGCGCTGGGCCAATCGCAGGCGGGCAGGGGAGGTTCTAATTCTGATGACTGACATGTTATTGAGTCTGGAGCAGAGATGGTAAACAAGTCCTCTCTTGAGCAGGCGTTGGGAGGAGGGGGGAGAGTCGTAACCATAGTGATTAAGCATGGCTTTTCCACTGATTCGTGGGGAACCATAAGTTAAGGAAAAAACCTGAACAGACGTAGCTTACTCCACAACAACCCCCGAGTAACAGTATTCCTGTAAACACTGCTGAGCTGACCCTTAAGTGGAACACCGTCTTAATAACAAAACATGACCGGGTTATGGGAGGAATTATGTTTAAATATTCCGCAGGAAGTAATACATTTTATCTGCCTGACATTTTAAAGCCACTTAAGATAAATTCAAGAGTATAAATATAATAATGTAAATTAGTGTATTTTGAAATGCTTGAGAGGAAAATAAGAACATAATCACCATTAGCTTTGGTGCGACTGTGTGATTTTGAAGGAGTTGATTATAGTAGCTGCACATTAAGTGTCAGTGTATTTCTTTGCTCCACAATATAAACGGGGCCATAACTCCATTAGGACATGATTAAATTTATCTCTACATCACCTCCATTTACCAACGTATTCACTCTGCTGCACACCACAGTAATCCACTGCACTGTGGGGATGCAAAAGACTCCCACTCTGTGCACAGTCAGAGCCGGTGAGCTCAGGTTACCAGAGCTGAAAGCAGTAGCAGACAGTAAGGTAGCAGAACAGGAGTACAGTAGGAGACGGCAGGCCCATCATGGGCTGCTGCAGCTTGGATCGAGGGGCCGACCCCCCCGGCTCCCCGAGCTCCATCAGGCCACATCCTCATCCGGCAACCCGATCCTCCCTGGGAGCCCCCAGTGGATCACTCCAGACACTTGTTTAAACCACATCAGCCCAGACAGCCAGAGAGAGGATGCTTCCTCCGCTCAGAGCCAAAGGCAAACCGCATCAGAGATTCCAGTGCTGTCTCACAGCTACAGTGATAGAGTCTCAAGTCCCAGGATGGACTGATCCAACCTAAAGAGGTGTTTTCCACCTCTGCAGACCATTCTGCTGATCACAGGGCTTTTTTGTTTGTGTTTTTTTCGGGGGGAACACTGCACAGCGTCATGATGTGATTTTCTCATGCAGACAGCTGGCTCAGGAGAGCTTGGCTAAATCTCTGTTCAGTCCTGCTCACAAAGGTGTGTGTGAGCCCACTCCTCCCCGTCCCAGTGTTTCTGGGTCTCTTCCACTCCCATGCCCACTAAAGACCAGCAATGTGTTTTTCACACAACTATGTGCTGGTCTGTGTGTTCAGGCATGCGTGGCATTTCCCCTCACTCGCGTTCTGTCACAACAACACACACACACACACCCCTTCCTTCTACCCTCAGGCCTCGACCAATTCTGCAGCTGCTGCTGCTGTTGTTGTTATTGTTGTTGTTGTTGTTGTTGTTGTTGTTGTTGCTTTGTTGTTGATTGCACCCTAGCAGGACACAGGTATGTATCAGCATCACATGTGAAAACATATTAAAAACATGTCCAAACAGTGGGAAAAGCCAGTAAGAAGATACAATGTCACTGATACTTTACCAACATAACACTATATGCATGGCCATGAATATCCTCACAGGCTTTGACATAATTCTTCACAAGTGTTATGTTGTTATAACCTTAGTATGATAGGTAGGGGTACAATTAAATTAGCCATGCTGCCGAGATATCTAAATATCACATTGCATTAATATAATAATAATGTTGTAATTCTACCCAGAGGCGGTTCTTGCAAGCTGAAAGGACTGGTTGTTTATTTGATTACATAAGTAACAGAAAATAATCAAACATAGAAAGGAAATGGACATAACCATTCATAACACATCGCAAATAAACACATCCAAGGGTCTTTCATAAAGAGCTACTTCACAAAAGTATCCAGAACTGTGCAGTGAAGTCAAATCCAATTAACTGAGAGCTGGACACAAGCTGAACTTCTGAATCCCTGTGGGCCTGACTTCTAGTAAGCCAGAGGTCCCAGAGTCCTACTACGTCCCCGGACAGAGGAACCCCCTGGAGGCATATTTGTAACATGAAGGCAGGCCTCTGCAGCAGTCTTCCTCATTAAATCAGACAATCTTTGGACTCACTCACAGTGGTAGCCATGAGTTGGAGGGCTGGCTCTATCATGCGGATTTATGGTTCAGAATCATTTCAGCCGCACTTTGAATGGCATATCTAAATCAAGTATTATTACAGAGATGTGCTCTGTGACTTTTATAATATAATAATAAATTAATTATATAATAATTATAATACAATTCTGATGCTGATCTGGTCAGTTGAACGAGGCGAGGGGGGCAGGAGCAATTCAGAAATACAGCCACTTTAATAGTTTTATTTGTTTGTTCACCTCCTCTGATTAAGCCACATAAATGGCTTTGAAAAGTGACAAGCTGCTAAGCTTAGTCAGATGCTGTAACACGTATTAGTATGGGAAAAGCAACTTTGGGGAGAATTCTGTTAATTTTTTTTCTCACATATTCGGAGGTGTTTCCTCTCACTGAAAGTGGCTTCTAAAAATACCTGACTTCCCAGATCTGCTTCATTAAATACAGTGTGTTTCCTGGCAGCGCCGTGTAATGCTGGCCGGCTGGCAAGTTGCGTGGCCTGGCTGTTTTGCTAGCTGGGTGACTGGTAGGGGTTATTGAGAGCATCAGGCCTTCACATGTCTTCCTTTACGTTGCATTATAATCCCTCTAGTGAACGTAGAGGAGACACCGACAAAAAAAAGCAACAAAAAAAAAAAACACTAAGGACTAATACGTGGTTACTTGTACAAAGTGTAAACGGTATTTATGAGACTCTAGCTTTAGAGAAACATGAAGTGTACACATGAAATGATTTGGCTCAGGTGCTGGATGTTTGCAGGCTCAGTCTAACACCTGGCTGTGTACCCACCTGTCCCTCCAGCCATATGGACTAATGTTGATTCTCTACACTTTCAAACCAAAACAGCTTTTCAATAATAAACACCTTTTCTTTTTCTCTTTTTTTTTTCCATAAGCAACCATATGCGGTACTTTGTCTTACATTTTTACTCTGTACCCAAACTTGGTTCAGCCTATCATCACCATGAGCATCAGAATAGTAGTGGCTCCGATGCCAAGGTCTATTTCGGCAGATGACCATCTGCAGCTTTGCGGCACACGGTGCCCAGACTTCGTCCTGGCACGCTGTCCGGCATACATTCTCCCTGCTGGCACGACGTCTGGACTCAAAATGACACATCTTCATTTCACATTGACTTCAAGGAGGCCCTAATCCTGATTAAGCATAGCAACATTTGCCTTGAGCTTAAAAGCTGGTGGGGATAAGTTTGTCTTCATTGTGAACATTCCTACCAGGTTAAAACAGAGTACTCTGCAAACACTGATGAGGCTATTAGTCGACACGGCTGATTATCAGTAGACTGTAAATCCTGATATTAGGCTTCAGTTTGGTTAAGTTTTATGTTCAGATTAATGTTTGTTTGTATGTGCAGGCTACATGTACATCAGGGATCACATTAGGGCCCAGTGTCTTATATTGCAGTCTCTGTCTGCATGTCTGACTGCAGCTTTCAGATGACAGTGGCTGCTTGCTGGCACTTGCACGCGCAGACTGCGGTGAAATGCTGTTGCTCAGCCCGTTCCTCCAGTACATCTCCCTCTTCTCTTTGGGATATTATGCCTCAGTGTCTGCCACCTCAGTGGAGCCTGACGTTCTGTACAGTCCTATTAACCACTTCAAATATGACATCTGGATTTAGGGTTTCCTTTTTCCTCCATTTAATTTCATTTTCACAGTGAGTTTCTTGAGGATACACACAGTCTCCTTTTTGTGAGGCAGCACTCGTTCATAAAGAAAAAAAAAAAGGACAAGCTGCGGGTTCAGCAGGGACAGTTGTGCCCAGAGTTAACATCTGTTACGACAGGACACTGAGACTATTCTCTCCAACCGGGATCCTGCACGGAGACTTCAGGCTAGCCTTTTCAAGTGCTATAGTCTGATAAGATAGAATTGTCCCAGATGGTATCACTGCAAAATGCATCTGCATTGATCCAGTATCTGTTGTAGACAAAGCTTCATTTCACATGAAAGAGACCTGTCAGGAGTTTACCTGTAAACACACAAACCATGCGCTTGTTCTGCCAGTTTCCTATCTCTGCAGTGAGTTAAAAGCTTGCAGCTTGCAGGCACTTTATGGACAGCTGAACAACATAGAGGGGTAAAGGCACTTACTGCTGACTTTGTGGCATGTTTGCATACTGATAAAGCCAGAGAGCAACAGTGATGGGAAATGTTTGGCAGCATTCAACAATGCACTAGTTTTCACTTGATCCTTTTACATGAAAGAGTGTGCCTGGATACCAAAATTAGGGGCTACATTACCTTAAATGTATCCTTTATTCCAAGTGGTTGAAGGTGACAATCAAACAACCGGTGTGGGTTACCATTTAAACGCAAAGGCACCAATTACACTAAAAAGCCATTACAGTGCAGTAAACAGTGAACTCATAATAGCTTGTCCTCATTGGTAATTGGGTAACAACAGCACCAAATATGGCAGTTGCACAAAGCCAGTGCAGTGGAGTGTAAAAAACGTCACTGTTTACAAGTCTCTGAACAAATTGGGAGTTACGTCACCTTCAGTTAAGTTTCACTCACAGCCTCGGAGCAGACACAGCTCCTCAGTTTCAACCTAAGTTTCTGTGGTAATCAGATTTTACCATGACGCAAGTCTCCCATTCACCTCTGGTCTTAAACACAAGCAGCGCAGTCATGTTACAGAAAGCGTGGAAATCATAGGAGTTACAGGCTGTAGTCCGCTATCTAATCTCTACCACATTTGGTTTAGGGACACAGTTCCAGTGGGAAATCAAATACAGGTTGAGCTGTGCTCGACAACCTGGTACAGTATGATAGACATGGGCCGTGAGACTTGAAAAAAGAGTTTCTGCTACAGGGGCTCGGGACGGACCCAGGGGTCAAAGGTCAGAGGCTAAAGGCCATGGGGCAGAGTATGGATAAAGCTGTGCCTGGCCAAACTGTGCCAACAGCAGAGGACGGCAGCCGATGTGGATGGAGCAGGACAGCTGACGGGCCTTAAACAGTCCCCAGCCCACACTTCCTATTGGCTACCGGTGACATCATGGTTCTATCCCCATTTTTCACCTCCTCTTTTCAGAGTGGGCGGAGAGTTCAGTTCTTCCTCCTCCTCCTCCTCCTCCTCCTCCTCTCTTGCTCTCCACTCGACCGGGATGTTTCTCTCTTTCTCTCTCTTTCTCTCCATCTCACACACTCACACATGCACGCACACATGCACCACACACACTCACCACACACACATTCAGCTTTATTTGCCCCCTTTTAGGGACCTCAGCAGCTCACATGGCCACCCTTGTTCAGGAGGAGGAAAGAGAGGGGGAAGAAAGGAGCAAGAAAACGAAAAGAAGAACCAAACAACTACAGAGGGGGAGAAATCTATCTATCCTTTGATGGAGGTGCGTGCAAGTTGTCTCCCTCCGTTGGTGTGGAAACTAAAGGCTGCTAGTGTGACACTCACAGGACGTGGCATGCGCACAGGGCTGCAGAGTGTACTCTTCGTAGCCCCCCCCCCCAACCGCCACATCACACTTAGTTACCGTTAATGTCCACCATGTGGTCTCCAATGGGTCAGCGTGTGGTGCGTTAGCATGAGGCAGAATGAGCCACACAAACAGAGCCGTACACCAACACACACTGCACATATGCTAAGGTTTGTTTTTTTTCCTCAAACAAGCCTTTCTTAATTAACACAAGCCAAATGAGGAGTTTTGTTTGGTGCATCATGCTTCACAATCTGTTATTGTGAAAGTCTGGGTCTGACATTTTCACTAGCAGACAGTTCACAAAATTACCAGCTGGGCTTCACTGTGATATGTCTCCAGTAATGAAACAAAAGGATGCTCAAAGGAAGAGAGAAAAAGACACACAGAGAGAAAGAAGACCCTCGGAACAAGCATATTGAGAAATAATTGCCTAATATGAAAAAGATGTGCTGGAAGAACAAAAAAAAAAAGGAGGAACATACATGTAGCAGAGGGATGTGGCTTTTTTGGCGAGGTCGTAATCACAGGAGTTGATCCCTGTGCCAGACAGGTGTTCCATGTCTGATGAGGAGGGATGGAAGGAAAGGTGACAAGAGTGGGCTTAAATCGGCCAGTCAGCTGACCTCCCTGAGCTCTGCAACAGTCAGAGGCACTGTTCAGTCCAGGATCACATCCCTCCATTAGAGATTAGCTTTTAGTCGGATTAAGGAGGAGTCAGTGCACGTAGGAGAGGTGAAATGTCATCACAGCACTGCAGGAGGAACCGAGGGGGCTGCGGCGGAGAGCAGGAGCAGGGTGGAGGGGTCTGGTGGAAGGATCTGCCACGGCCCCTGCATGTATCCCACAAAGACTAGATGTTAAACCGTGTTCAGGTCAGGCCATTAGGGCAGAGCGTGACAGCTCCTAACCTCCTTCTCGTCTCGTCCCCCTTTGATAAGTGCAAGCGGCATCATTATAAACTCCACAGGTGTGACTGCACAGTAAATGAGATCATTCAAAAGGATGGCACAGAGGGCAGAGAGGAGACGTGCCAATAGCGAGGCAGAGAAATGGGCACAGAGAACAAGCCAGCCACCAACCACGGGAAGTGCTAAGCCCCCACCGTGTCAAACATGAGACTTCCAGAAATGACTGAAACAAAATACCCACGCTTTCTCCCCCAAACAAACAATGACTTCCATTGTGTAATGCAGCAGCGCACACAAGCTGTCAGGAAAGACATAAAGACACAGTATGTAAACACAAGTCTGGGGAGATGGGTTTTGGGATATTTAGTACAACAATGCATATACTGACAAAGACAGTTTCCCTCAATATTATTTCAACCACTGGTGCACTTACATAACATAGAAAAATGATGCACAGTGACTGGTTTGAGGGAATCCTTCAAGCTGAATGAAGAAAGTCTAAGCAGGAGCTGAAGCTGTGAGACATGATCAGGATTGTTTTGTGCGACTTTGTGGAATATATCCTGTCATTCACTCTGCTCCTCTCTCACATACGTATGTGTGGGAATCAGCAGAAAGAGGACACTGCACCAATGCACACGCTGCATGGACAAGAGGAGCCGGCTCTATATTTACTTGGGAGCTGCTGTGCCCCTGCTGTCCCCAGATGCAGTAATTTGTTGGAGTTATTTCATAAATGTCTTGTTAACTATTATTGGTCTGAAAGCCGCCAAATTGCACATCATGAACTGTAACAAATTGAAGGCCCGAGGCTGAATTCACTGTTTCACGGTAGCACTGCTGCAGCCCTGGAACTCACCTAGTAACAGATGATACAAGGAGCCTTTGTCACATTTATATTCCCCGTGCAATATTATCTTAACACAGTGACATGAACTGGTGTTAAACATTGCCTGTGCGTGACTGTGTGTGCTGAGTTACACATCGTCTAGTCCTCATTTTTGAAGAATGAAATCACAACAAGCACCCAGAGGAGAGCAGGATCCACACCTGCTAGATCAGTGATTTCCTCCAGAATGCACTTAAGACAAACACACAAGGGCACGCACACATTCACATGCTTTCGAACAGCCGGTGCTGGGCTGGCTACAGACAGCCAGGGGACACATAGCTGGCTGAGAGAGGGAATGGGAGCACGCTGCTCAATCAATGAGCCATCAATCACTCACACACTGACACACACACACACACACACACACACACACACAGTGAGACGGAGCAAACACAGGAAACAGGAGACCATATCCTTTAACTACCACTCAAAAGAAAGTCATCAAAGTGCTGGCACTGACTACAGGCCTTTCTTCCATGGCCAAATTTCCAGGCACTGCTTTGTCTTGTGGTGGTTTGATTGGAGCTAATATTACTTTGCCCTAACCCCTCTGAGGAGTTGTGCGTGTGTGTGCGTGCCTGTCTTATACAGTCTATTGCACCACAACATTTATCTGCTTTCCTAACTAGCCCACTGCTACTGGGCCTTACTGCACTCTGCTGAGCTCTCAGACAGCAAAGGGTTGTTGGCAAGGAGATGGCAGCAATTTAAAGTGATACACTTCTGTCATCTATTTGATAGTTAAGGGGAGTGGAGTATTTCTTTATTATCATTATTATTATCGTTGTTGTTGAATAATCTGTAGAACTATTATTGTTGGATAATCTATAGAGCTGTTTATTTTATTTTTTAACACTTTATTCTGAATTCATGGACCTGCAAAGTATTGTCAATCTTTTGGCTCTAAACTTTATACAAATTATAGGAAAAACAGAGGTAAAACAACAAAACTTCTAATTAGACAATTAATATTAATTAGTAATAAAACCTTTACTCAGAGCACGAAGGTCAGAGGAAAATGAAAAAAAAAACCTGTATAAATAAGTGAAATTCAAAAAAAAAAAAAAAAAGTTTTCCTGGAACCTCTGCTGTTTTGATGACATCCCGTGTTTACCTAAGATTAATAACAGTTAACAGTTTACATAGTTCCTTCCAAGGACTTCTCTGGAAATTGCACAACCATAAAAAGTGTTATCACGCATTTTTATCTTCTATAAAAGGTTGAGAAATTAAAAACGTCTGTCACGATTTCTGAGAACCAGAGACACAACCCTTTTAAATGTTTATGACTTTGTTTTTTGACCAACAATCCAAAACCCAAATATGTTCAATTTGAAATGATCATTCACATTTTAGAAGCTGGAGCTGGACAATGTGTGGCAATTTTTTTTTATTTCATCAATGACTTTTATGTCAAATTGATCATCAAAGTTGGTACTGATCAAGTTTTGGTACGAGCTTGAATAAACAGGAGCGGAATCAGGAGCACAACATCAGAGCGAGTGGCAGACACAGACAGTCCTCCAGATCAAAGGGACATTCCAGCGTTTCTTCCCACCCCCTTTTCTGCCTGCAGGAGCACATTCCTGCTGCATGTAGGCAACACCAGGCACACCTGAAGCATGTTATTACTGCATCGCCTGTCCTCGAGGGGGAAAAAACACAAGTTCATCGAGTTGCCCTGGGAGCAAAATGAGCTCACCCGGCTCTTACATCGTGTTCCCGATGTGTCTTGGAAGCAGAGCACGTCCGACACGTAAACAAGAGTTTTGAGTCGTCTCCAGGCCGAGCGGCTCCTTTTCTGTGGCCCTCGAGGGGGGGCTGGAGGGTGGGGAGGTGGCGGGGCCGGGGGGGCAGCAAAAGGCGGCCATCGGTGCCAAGTTAATGTACACAGTGAAGAGTAAACAACACTAGAGGATGTCCTCGTGTCCCTGAACATGTGACAGCATGCCCTCCTGTCCGCACTGTCACTCTGTGTCAGCTCTCATTACCTACAGCACTACATGACCGACGCTGACTGACGGACGGATACCTAATGCTGCACGGGTGAGAGCAGGGGGCTGGGATCCCCATGGCAACGGAGGGGGTGACCTCTAGGCTTACAAGCTCTTATAAATATTGCCCATCAATTATTAATAATATATGAGGAGTAGGTTTCAGGTTTGGTTTTTGATGTGTTTCACAATTAAGGCAGAAATAAGGGGTCACGCTTTTAAATCGGACCAAAACAACACAAACAATGATCAAACTTTCATCCTCTCCCTCCACTGATCTCTCTGTGGTGGTTGTTGTCGACCTCGCCGCCTCCACAAAGGTCCTGTCGGCTTATTCAACAACAGCTATAAGTTATGTGGTTAGTGCTGCAGCACCAGGGGGGATATACAAATGAAAGGGTGGAGCGAGCCCTGAACACTCAACCCCTCTCCCTTGACACAAGACACCCCCCCACACACACACACACACATCCCACCCCATCCTCCCCGGGTCTCATCATGCATCAAACAGAGCTGCACGCCCCTCGCTTCTCCACAGAGACCCGAGGACGGCCACGCCAGCATTGTGTCGGCGTTTTTTTTTTGTTTTTTTTTTAAGGCCTGGCGAAGTCAGCTAGCGACGGGAGCGGGGAGGGATCAATACATCTTGGCAGCTCAACGCCTCATGTCATCAGCATCCATGTAATATACTGCCTCAGAACAGGAGAACAGAGGATACACTCTGTGTGACCTCCAAGATAAAAAAAAGGGAGAATCTGTCAGTGCAGGAAAAAAAAACAAAAAAACTCATGCGCTTGCCTGGATAAAGATTTCATTAAGCCTTTGAAGAAGAAGTTAAACTCTATTACTCTACTACTGTTGCATCTTGAACAACTGAAAGTGAGAACTGGGCACCTCAGGATTGTATTTCACACTGTTAAGTCTCTATCAAATATGTGGAGGAATGTGTATTTGTCAACACCTGCCTCTGAGGAAAGGAAACTAAGTATTCCAATTTTTATTTGCAACATAAATAGTAAATAATAGTTCAAATAAACTACTGTATAACTTGTCTGGTGAGGCCCCTGGGACTCCACTTTAAAGCAGCAGCAGTGGTGTATGTTTCATGGTGCGACCGGGACAACAGCGGAGCATGAAAGCGAGCTGACAGACAAACACACAGCGCCCAGGAACACACACACACAAAAAAAAGCCGCTTAATTGCCAGAAGTCTGTCTGTTCAGTGAAGCTGGTGGAGACATTATGAACGTGTTGAGGTGTGTCTGTTACTTCTCATGGCGAGGGCCGATCTGCTGCGGCTCCAGACCGGGGACAGCCTCAGGCGGAAGCTCAAGCCCAAATTGGGCCTTTGTTCCAGGACGCACAGTGTCTCAGCAGAAGCATGAACAAAACACAAACACACAAAGCCTGTGAAAAGGCGAGAGTGTATGTGTGTGGGCCTACCCGAGGCTCCTCCTCAGCCCCAACACTCACACACACACACACACACATAACCAGCCCTACCACAAGCGCCTCCGAGCCGCGTCTCACCCACCCACACACATACACAACACACAACCTGACCCGCCTCTCCTTTCGCTCTCGCTCCTTCCTTCTTCCTCTCCCCTCTCTCTTTCTCTCTCTCTCTCTCTCTCTCTCTCTCTCTCTCTCTTCCCACCCTCATTCATAAAATGGCCGCTTCACAACTCCAGCTGCTGGCACAGAATTTATGGATGAGGGGTCAGGGGCAGCAACGGGCCAGGAGGGAGTTGTTTGTTCTATTTTTCCCCTCCCTTCCATCTCTCCATACGCCCCACTATGTCCGTCTAGCCGTTTCCATCCCGCAATGACGCTAAGATTTGTGCTCCCCCTAATTCTCCTCCTCACATACACCGGCCATCCTCATCCCTGTCCCCTTCCTCCTCCTCCTCCTCCTCCTCCTCCTCCTCTTCCCCCTCCCCTCCCGTCCAAAACAAACCTGATACCCTCATGGCCTGGGAGGGAAACTGAAGCTATGCGTCTGGCAGGGGAAGGCAGGAGCAGAGCAGAGCGGGGGCAGGAGCGAGCACTGGTGGCTCCTCCTCTGAGGCCAGCGAGAGGGGAACGGGGACATTCTCAAGTTCCATCCCTGGAACACACAACCTCCATGTTTCTGTAGTTTTAACCACATCACACACACACACATGCAGACTCTCAAGGCATGCTTTCAAAGCAACATGAGATTCATTGCTATAACGATTGCTTTCTCTCTCTCTCTCTCTCTCTCTCTGTCCTCTACCCTTTGTAGTCCAGAAATAGGAGATTTTTTTTTGTACCCAAACATTTTTGCAAGGTGCTATTTGTGTTAGATGGACAATCTTTGTTCAAGGAGTGACAAAATAAGGCAGGGAAAATACTTTGTGTCCCCGAGAAGCTCATTCTAGCCGGAGAGAGTTTTATAAAACGGATCAATCAGTGGGTGCACACACACCATCAGGCTTTAGTTCAGGAGAGAAGACACAAACTACAGCGTCAGAACCATTCACACAACACCGCAGGGTGCAATAATAAGTGTCACCATGTGTGTATCTAGTCCGAGGTGAATGAGTGCATGAGCACTGATGCCCCCCCCCCTCCCACCCCCAAACCCACACACATACACTACATCACTCTGCAGCGTCTTCTGCTGTAAGCACACAAATTAAAACTCACTCAAGCAAGTGCTTTGGTCACCCTCCCCCTCCCATCCATCCATCCATCCCTCTCCTCCTCTTCCTCTGTGCGCCCCCCCCCCCTCCTCTTGCTCCTGCTGCTGCTGCTGCAACCCCAAGGCAGACAAGGGGGCAAGGAAGGAAGGATGGAAGGACCGAGGGGCCGCAGCAAAGCCTAAGAGACCCACCTCTTGCTGGAATGAGTTTTAATTTGGGAGGGTGGGGCTGAGCCTGGGCTTCTGTGGTAGGACAAGCACATGTGCCACACAAAAGGGGCATGTGTTTAGTCCGTGGCGTGCACACACGTACACACATACACACAAACGCACACATACACACACATGTGGCAGACACAGTGACATGGGTCAGTCTAGAGGATGAAAGAGAAAATGTCTCCTACTCTTTCCTGCATATAGCTCCTCACAAATGACATGTCTCCCATTTCTGCATCATGCATCTAAATGAGGACACCTGACTTAACTCTCTCTCTCTCTCTCTCTCTCATATCCTCTATATATATATAAATACACATATATATAAATATCTGTAAAAGAAAAGGTATGTCCTGGTTATATAATCTCCGTACTAGTTATGGAACTGGTAGTGTGGTTCGCATCTCATAAAAAGCAGCAAATTTAGTTGTTCAGCTATAACCAGGATATTGCATTTCCCCTCCTCAGCCCACAGGCTTCAGCCCACGCAGGCCACCTTCAGCCCACCCACCACCCACCCGCTGCCTGCCTGTGTTTCAGTCCTGGCCCCATTCCACTCTAACTTTCCACAGATGGGCACAGAGCTGGTGTGGACATGCATTGAGCATTCAGCGTACGTGCGTCAGTCGCACCACAGCCCGGGGATCAGAGGATCAGAGGTGGAGTTGAGGGACACGGGGGGGGGGGGGGTGCTGCGTACCGGACGACGGCAATGTCAAGACGCCGCCATATCTGAGCTGGCAGAGCAAAACAGGGACTGGAGCAGCAGCAAACGAAGGAACCAACATCCAGGCTGTGCTGCTTAGTGTGGTTACGTCTGCCTGGCTATTTATATGTGTCCCTCCTTCAGAGAAGGAAGCCGCTCCTATTGGATCCAGATGTGAGAGGAAGGACAGACAGCAGCCCGACTGAAAGGTGGCAGCCTGGACCCAGCGGAGGTTCGGCTGTTGCAGAGCTACTGTGCTGTCAGCTAGGAGACAACTACTTAAACCCACTTTGACAGAGGACAAAGACGAGGTGGCGGTCACCTTCACAAATATTTGCGGTGTGATTGGTTGTTGTAGGCGACAGTGAAAAATTCTCTCAGGTGAATCATCATTTTATTCCTTTAGATGTAAAAAACAAAGCCCACCAAACACGAATGAAGGAACATAAATCTACGTGGAATAAAAGAACCGTTCTCATGCTACGTAGGTGACACGTGGGATGAAGTGGTTAGGGTGAACAGCATTCCTCTGACAAGGTAAGGTCACTGCCCCGTCAGAGGCTTCAAAGATTAAATCACGCCAGCCAACTAACATAACTTCACACTGCTCTCCTCCTCCCTCTGCCTGACCATGGAACTTGAATGACAATGAGTGCTTGTGAGACAGGGCTAAATGTGTTGTGACCCCTGATGATGGATTGCCAGTAGCTGGCCACCAGTGGGCTATGAGCCCATTGATCCACTAGAGGATCCAATGACACATCATCAATCCCTCGGCTGAGCTCCCCTCCCCTCCCCCCCGAGATGCAGAGGTGGCGACTGGGCGAGGTGAAGATAGGGCAGGAGGACCCTTGATATTTTCCTCCAGAATAAGCCTGAATGATGGAGGAACTTGTCCATCTGTCCATCAGTCCACAGTCCCCTCCCGACTGCTTGTTGTTCCTCTGTCTGAGTCGGGCTCTTGCAGCCACCGAATATGATACGGCAGACAAACAGAGGCTGTGCACAGCTGCTAATCTAGTCACATCTGGCTCTATCGGCCCACACTTATGCCTCGTCCACACAGCGAACGGATACGATAGGGAAGAGTATTCTCAGAAATGACAAACTGATCCCTTGATCCGCTGTTGCATCAGATATGTCTGGCATGAGAAAGTTGATGCAAGCACACACAAACACACACACAAGCGCTGTTTGCGGTTGTGGGACGTGAGGTCTGAACAGGAGCCATTGTGGACTGCGCTACCAGGCAGCCACACTGACTGGGGCCCATTCGCCCCTCTGATATGGCTCGAGTCTGAACACCGACGTCAGCCCACAGGCAGCCTGCGTGACGTCAGCACATGTGTGCTTTGACCAGGCGCCTGAATGAGTCGGTTTCACAGAGAGAGAGAGAGAGAGAGGGAGGGAGGGAGGTGGAGAGAATGGGAAGGAAGGCAAAGCACAATCCGGATGTCACAGACATTTGCGCCACCCCCACCTCTTCCAAAAAAACTGAATTTGAGATCAGCTTTGATTAGAGCGAACAAAATAAAACACCAGTATTTCACAGAGAGCATTGCTGTCGATGTAATGGTATAATTATGTGTCTGCTCTCAAATAACTCTGAGGCATTCGTGGTGCCCACAGTTAGGCCAGTGTTCAAATAAAATAGCACTGTCTGGTTGACCAGCGGCTGTTGGCTTGTATTTAAAGAGAAGTGATACAGATGGCAAAGGAGAGGAGCAATAAAAGTAAATCATTTCACCAGTCGGGGGGTACATCGGTGTCATTCCAGATTGGATAAACAGGTTTCTTGGAACAAAATCAGACCTTTGCGTAAGTCAATATTCTCCTCCGTTCCGTGCGCTTCTTGTGTAATACAATGTTCTCTCTCCTCCGTCCTGCACAGGGTAACAAAGGCAGCCACCCGCCAGTGATGCATTGCATTAGTTAATAAATGACATCCCAAAATGCTGGGGCTAACTGAGTTGACTGTTTGAGGAAAAGCACCAGGAGGAATGTCTCACAGTTATAAAAAGTTTGCCCGTGAAATTGAATTTTTTTCTTTTTCTGTCTCACAAACACAAGACACCAACTCCGGAGCACATTCCATTGATCCCTGCGTCGCCCCCCTTGCACCCTCCTGGTACCCTAAGTGCTGGCTCCGCCCACCTCAGGCCACCCGCCATGAGGTGAAGCGGGAGAATGGTCCGGTATTCCACAAGCCTACGTGCTACAGGACACAACCGCGCAACGGTGCGCAAACACACACACACGCACACTCAGACGCAAGGCGAGGGGGCCCCTTCCCTCACAGCACACCCCGTCACACTCCATCACAACAACACACACAGACTTGAAAAACACTTTGGCACAGGGGGCAGAACATGAAAAACGTCAATGATTTCTGATTTCTTTGGAGTATCTGTCGCCTTCAGACCGCTGTTTGGTTAAAAGAGCACAGAGCTCCACCTGCCAGCCCCACCACAATACTATCAAAACAGCTTTGAACTTGGGACTGTTGACCAATGAGGAGTAAAGAGGGCCAAATGGGCTTAAGTCAGAGCCCAGACTGCCCACTGCTCTCCTAAGCCTGTTTGACCAGCTGTCTGTCTGCCTAAAGACAGACTAGAGAGCTCCTCACGCGCACACAATCACCCACTTGAGGGAGAGAGCACCAAACACACTCCAACCTTCGGTCACCCCCTCCCCATCTGCTGCACCAACCGCCAAAATCAAATCACAACAATAGCAAACGAACCTGTGCTTGATGAAAAACCTCAGGCAATCATAACACACACAAATATATCCTCAACATACTTGCAAGGTGTATTTTGATATGGATATTAATTTCAATGTATGTTTATACTAATGTAATTTCAAGTTAAGTGTATTATTCAATTTCACATGATTAATGTTCACTAACGTTAAACATAAGAACCCAATATTATGTAGAAAAATACACTGTGTTGTGTTACGTGCTCAAAAACGTAAGTGCTGATTGGCCGAAGAGGAGTCCTGTGTGTCTGCGCTTGACTGCTCTTCCTTAACGACCCGGATGTCTGTCACAGTAAACTGAAACTGAATTGTGAGAACTGAATGTGAAAATATATAGAGTTGAATTTTCAGTGAGGATCAAATATGGTTTCAGAGAAACCGAATTAAATGTCATTATCTTACATTCAGTTTCAAGTTTATTGGAATTCAGTTAATTCAATTTCAATTAATACTATTCCGATTCCGATTTTCAATGCAATGATTCAAATTAAACAATACAAATTCAAATTATGTGATTCAAATTGAGTTTTTTAATGCAATTATTCTGCCCATAGTTACTATACTACAGCTTTGAAATGTGACAGACAGGAATTATAAAGTGTGAGAGCACCCTGCAGTGTCTGTGCGTTTTCTGCCTCAGCACTTCATTTTCCTCCACACGCTTGTTGTCAGAGGTTGCCAAAGAGCAGATTCCCTCAGTGGGATAGAGTTTGTTAGACCTCCCTCATCAGTATACTACCCCCCCCTCTCCAACCCCTGGTCACCCCCCCTCCCCCCCGGCCAACATCTCCTCTGGTATTAACCAGATAGCGCTGCGAGATGAATGACTACATTAATTGTCTTTGATAGCTCAGGGATCTGCCTTGTGCACAGGAGGGAACAGTGTGTATACATGTACCGGACAGGATCATTTAGTGCATCTCGGTATGTGTGTGTGTGTGTGTGCGCGTGTGTGAGTGCACTTTGCGTACACGTTTATGGAAAACAACTGAAAAATGCTAAGTTTGGGCCACACTTAATGGGCGTTTTTCATCCCTGTGCACCCACTGTCTCCTGCTCTAGATGAAGCTCATAATGGAACATGGCAGCAGGCTCTTAACCCCACTTTCTCAGATGGACACATGACTGCATTTGGTCTCGTGCTCTCCCCTCTCCTCAGAGGTGAGCCCCTGTCAGACAACCACAACCTCTACCTCGTGCTCTCACGTTGCTGCAGCTGTCAGGGAAGACCCCAAGGTCTCAGACTTCCTCCCTCTCTCCCTTAGTATTTACCACTATGAGATAAAAAGGCACAGTGGGAGAGCTTTGCAGTGAACACCTGCGTCAAAGTGGCCACAGGTGTCCGGCCATGATACATGGCCTTGCCCACACATCTGGGAGATCTTAGGATTCGCCGTCACCCAAAGACATCAGCCCGCAGACTGTGTGGGAGAGCTAGTATGTCTGCAGGGTTTGCCTGCATGTGTTGTTGTGCAACAGTGCTGTATCATTATGGCACCTTTCTCCAGAGGGTACCTCTAATCCAGTTACAGATTTAAACAAGGGAAATGGTTCCAAGGCATCCATCCCACTTATCCTCGGATCACAAGGAGAACAGAAAAGCTTCTTGTCAACCCTGCAGGAACTTCAAAGGGTTCAACAGTCTAAACATTTGTAGAAATTTGTGGAATTCAACATACTAAATTGCACCTGACCCACAAGTAGACTTGAATTCCGGCCCATTAATCAAATCCCAGAATGAATCAGGCAAACCTTAAAACGTGCTGCTATATGCAAGTATTTTAGATCAGAATGTGAAGAAATAACAGTTTTGACGTTGAGTCAAAGATGTGTGCACTGTGTCGCAAAGATATCTCCTGAACTTTGCATGCTCGCCAGCCACCCTCGGCCAGTTCAATCACGTAATAAATACCAAATCAACAGGCAATAGTGAGTCACTATTGCATCTGGTGAGCCCTCAGTCCAGCATGAGAAGATGAATAAGTGACCTCTTGTCAGTTTTGATGAAGGTACTGAGCAGTAAATGCAATGATGGCTGGAGCTCTCGGCAAACTACCATTATCATCACCACCACCACCATCATCATCCACTCCCGGCAAGAAACCACAGTCGACAACAAAGAAGAGAAGTGATTGGAAGAGAAGCAGAAAAAGAGCAGCGTTGCTTCCCAACACTGGAGACTTGCCGCTCTCGGCGAGTAAAAGAATGAAGCTTGACACTGAACTTACAATGTTTCTTCTAGACTGGTAAGCAAACAGCTGTTGTAGTGATAGCAAATCCTTAAATGTGGCACCTTCAAACGAGGAGTGTGAGGCATGCGAGACATGTGAGGCAGGGAGAAATCTATGTCTATTAATTCTTATTTACACAGGAGGAAATAGCAGAAGGGCAGGGAACCTGGCACTAGCTGCAGGAGACAGTGAGCGGCCTCGTAGTAGATGCCATAGTGGTATGACATCCAAAGAACATGATCGTATATCTCTGGGGTTAAGGAAGAATGTATGTGACCAAGCCAAGAGCAACAACAGCAGTACATCTGGACCATTCCCACTTCACTGCTTCATACAGAAACCATCAGCGCTCCATATAGCTCTGAACCAAAGCCCGCATACGCTACGCCTGATGCTCTGAGTTGGAACCAGTCCAAATAAGTGGACAATGTGACATCAGTGTATGAGAAAAGACAACATGTCATTGTACAGGGGGAATGCATGTAATGTAACCTATATATGGCCTTTTACAGCTCAATCATATTACTTAAGTAGGGAACAATACTGGACATGTCGTCACTGGTTAATCAGCGTTAAAAGGAATAAGAAGGAGTGGAATTTTCTAAAAATACTCTGATTTGTTGAGGTCTTAAAGGCTAAACACTGCATTCTGGAAAAGCTGAGTGCAAGTGACGTATCAGCGGATCACTTACTGTCATGCATTCTTTATTTGAGCTGCGTCCCTCTTGATTTCCTTAGGTAACTTCACAAATACACGGAGGAATATGGGGTTAAAGTTTGGTAAACAGATTACCAAATGAGTCTAGTGCTAGGCCTGTACTAACGCTGTTGGTCTGCTGCGCCGTGCCTAAATGCCAAACATCCGCTGCTCGGGTGGCTGCAGAGAAAACTCAATATGATAGCCTTCGAGGACTCATCCATATTTTCCACTTGATTCTATACAGGAGCAAAATGACACAGGGGGAAAAGTAATGAGTCACCCAGTATGAATGCTGGCTTACATTGTTTAGCCGTGCTGATCCAGTGAATGGGGGTTATGGAGAAGGCTTGGCTGTTGAGTTGCCACAGGCCTGGACAAGCTGAGAAGTAGTGGATTGAGAAATGAAGTTTTTAGAGGGCAGGGGTTATGTCCTCTTTCTGTCTGTGACATTACATAAAGGCACCGGTGTTATCCTTTTGTAACAGTGGAAATGAACTGTACTGACAGCAAAGACAGTAGTCTTTTATGTAATCCCTGTCCAGACCGAGGCATTTTTTTATCCCGGGTAAGCAGGCCAACAGTGCCCACAGGCTGAGAGGTCTTCCAGCTCAGCAGCTGTTCGGGCGAGGATCAGCAAGAGCAGCGAGAGGATGATGATGAGGAGGAGGAAGAGGCCAGAAAGGAGGACATCAGATGGGGAAGAAAGTGTAAGGGAGGTAGGGGGTGTGGGGGGGGGTAGCTGGGTGACAACCTAGGGAGGAGAGTTGGTGTTGACAGCTTTCAGTTATAGAGTTGGTCTAGAGTTTATCAGACAAAGCAAGTGATGAGGAAACAATAGGCATTCTTCCAGTTCTCCCTGTGAGGGTCAGACAGTGAAAAGAACAACCCCCCTCCTCCCACTCCTCCCACACACACACACACACACACGCTGTGCCCCACAAAAGCATTTAAAGCAAAGAACTGTTTGTTACACAAGCCTTAACTAAGGCGTATACCGGGCATTAAGAACAACAGACAATTTCACGAGGCAGACATGACATCACCGAGGGAATAATACCAACACTGTGACAATATGTAAGACACAGTAAGCCTGAGTCAATACCAATTGGCCCGTTTAACAGAATCTGCCCATTGTCCCCTTTGGCCTCCCTCATTCCTCATTACCGTTGTCTGCCCTCTCCTTATCTCTCTCATAGACAGAGGAATCTACAGTATGCAATAAGAATGCCAGCAGGGAGACCAGCCGCTAGACTGAACTTAAGTAACCCTGGCTGAGGGGGTAAAATGTTGCACAGCAGTCAAAATATAAATATGATGAAGCACAACAGAAAGCTCTGCCAAACTTTAATTTCAGAGAAAATAAGTTAATGTTGCTTTTTCTTTCTTTTTTTCCCCTGCTTCTTGCCTCTTGTGGTAGATTCTGGTGGGATTGTCCATCACGGATCAAAGACGCCTGAGCAGTCCCAGATTGCGGGGCATCAGTAGCCACTATAGTGACCACCAGTCAAGGCTCTAAAATATTTCCCTAAGCAGAAAGTCCAGTGAAATCAAGATACCGTAAAGGGTTTCTTTTCAATAGCATCCACATGCTTATTCCTGTTCAAGAGACCTTTTTTTTTTCTCCTTTCATCGATTTAATGGGGCGGCACAATTTAGAAAACTCAATTAGCAGATTTATGGTCCTTCAGCCCCATGGTCACAGGCACACATATGGCAAGGAAAGAGAGGAAGGCAGTTAATGGAGAATAAAAGCCGCCCAGATGAGCAATGAAAAGATCTGGATCCAATAACACAGGGTCCATGCACCTATTACCTCCAAGGAATCAATTCAGAAGTGATAGCAGCAATGATAACCGATACTCAGACTGAATAAAACACTGCTGCGCCAATATCCTAACACAGAAATCTAATTACTTTCTCGATGTAACCCCCGATTTCACTGTCAATTTTGAAAACAACAAGGAGCTATCTTGGCTATAGTGTTAATCTGAGTAGCCTCGTATTGGATGCTGAGTGTCCAATATTAACATCAAGTGCAGTGACTCTGGAATCGCTGGATTGCCTAATAGAGTCTGTGATTTAACTGACTTAGATCAAGAGTCCAAACTAAACTAACAGACCATTAATGGCTATTTGTAAGAGGCTATTGGCAGAAAAAAAGGCTAATTCATTTCTGCCGAGCAGCACGGCTTACTCAGAACAATGACACTGAGCACTGATGAGGGTATGAGGCCACACTCGAACTAGCTTATGATCTACTCCGTTCACCACCACAGCCACAGGGACAGGGGGAGTGGAGAGACGAGGAGGGGACTAAACTGAAGCCATGAAACAATGAAGCAAATGTTTGTCTGCTATCTGAGATCAGAGATGCCCCCCTCCCTCCCCCCTCCACCAGGGAGAGAGGTAACAAACAGCGGCCAGGGCAATGTAATCCCAATCAGAGAGCCTTTTTTCTATATGAGGATGCCCACGACAGGCCCAAGATGGGGGAGGATGCCAAGCAATTAACTGGAAAACTCACTGGTTCAACAGTCACGGTCTGGAAGCATTTTAATAAGCTGGAAACTATTTCCAAAATGGTTGATGGTTCTGATGCCGACCAGAGACAAAGGCCTGCATTGTAAAGGCAAGAGTGTGTATTTTTCTTTGCTGATCAAGTTTACTGCCAAGAGGCAGGGAACAGGCGACAGACCCAAGAGCAGTCGCTGTTGTTTCTTTAGGCCCCACCTCCCCCCACCCTCTACTCCACCTCCTAACACACACATACACACACACACACACACAAACGCAGCCTTCTCCACCACAAAGGCAGACATGCGAGACCTCCTCCATTCAGCTATGTCAGAAAAATGCCACGCTGCAGACCATCCCCACAGTGGCCTGTCGCCAATATCCTGTGAATCAATGTGCGGCATGATAACCCTAATTTGAGCCATTCACAGGGTAAGTATTTACATGAGAAAATTAAAGTCAGTAAAAACCACTACAGATTCCTGGAATGGGTGTGTCGGTTACTTGACAGAAACAATGAAAGGAGAGCAGGAGAAATAATGTCACTGACAAACACACTTCTCAGCACAATGCCTCTGTTGCAATTACAGACACACGACAGAGACAGCGATGCTTTTCACTGCCGTCTCTTATGTGTCACCCTCACACAACAGCCCCACTCCGCAATTCAGTCAAACACAAACAAAACCCACACTTATACGCCGAAAAAAACCAAACACACACAAGTGAAGGATGGATTTGACCAATTTCTCTTTTTGTAGCAACATTTCAGTTCCTCCTCCGCTCGCTGTTTTCATGTGGCCATACCATGTGCCGTGGTCATCGATCAGAGCTGTGGGGGGTTCAGACTTGTTTGATCTCGACTTTCTCTTATTATATAGATGTCAATGTGACCTCACCGCTGGGTGGGGACACATGAACCTCTGCCTTTCTCTTTTTGTCTCAATCTTTTTTTTTCTCTCCTCGTTCTTGACGTCCCCCCCCTCTCCCCTTCTCTCCCTCCAGTAGCCGGCCTCTCTGGCAGGACGTGACCCGCCCAGCTCATACTCACTCCATAAATCAGGAGCTGCGTTTCCGTCGTTGCACTTAAAAAGAAAGCCGGGGCTCTGCCTTTTCTTTGCTGTGCCCCGAGAGGCCGCTTCCTCCCGCTGCACCGGTGCCAAGAGTTTAAACACATGCTTTTGTGCAAGCATTTTCTGACACCCGCAGGCACAAAGTGACATGCAAAATGCAGAGGTGTCTGTCTCCATGGAAGCACCAAAGGGCATGATGGGCAGAGCATGTACCTGCATGCTAGGAAATAGCAAACCCTCTTTGATATTTACATACACTCCAATGCAAAATCACAATGGCCTACTGTATGCCGCTGTGTGGCTTGACTGGGAACAGATACTGTTGTTGTTGTACAGCGCTTTACTTGCTTTTAGTGTTGAGATTTGTCAACAGTGGACACAGATTGGGACCGTGAGTGTAAAAAAAAAACACAGCACAGAGAATTGCACAGATGAGGCCTTCCCAAAAACTCTCGAATTAAATAAAAGCAACTCAATCCAAATTCCAAGAGTTTAATAACTGCTATCAATCCACGACTAGAAAAGGTCACAGTCTCTAAAGCATCCCTGGTGGTCTGAAATATTTCCTTTACTTAGTTCAACATGCTTATGTAATTACACCAGCCACTTTAGGCTTCCACTTAATTAAAACACTGGCTAGTGTACCACAAGGTGTAAAAACTTCAAGAGCATTCCAGGTTTGTGCTTCTATACGGTACCTGGGCCCCTAACCAGGCCAAAGGGGGCAGCTGGGTTGTTTTTTATGACCAGGAGGCTTCCAGAGGCACAGAATGCTAATAATACCATGGCTGCAGAGAGTAGGCCAGAGTCCAGCCTCTCTAACTATTCCTCTATGTGCCAGTCATGGCACTGGTGACAACTCGGCTACTCACAGTCTGATTCATCCACGCAGCCTGTACAAACACTGGACTGTCTTTAAACACATGTAAGAGGAGTCCTTTTCCCGACAGCACTTAGACCCGCCAGCTCAGAGTTCACATTTTCAGTTATGATCCATAACGATACACAGAAGTGCCCCCATTGAACCCACAGCTCTCAGTGCCATACTTCAATATAAAAGTTATGGATTCTACTGCTGCGATTCACAGACCATTCCACACCTCGGTGATAAAATGAAGTATGTCTCACAATCTCTTCACTCCCCACAGTCTCGCTTTCTATCGCTTGTATGCACATAAGTCATAGGTTTAGCAGAGGAGCAGGTTATGACCAGTTGAGGGTCAGTTGGTAGAGTAAACCTGGCGGAGAGCAAATTTAGCGCACCGTCACAGATAAAATGGCAGAACTGTGAGCAAAAAGTGATATCTGGCTTCGGTCAGCGCGATGTAACCAAGATCTCAGACCTGACAACATATTTACACATCTATAGGTGTAGCCAAAAATTGGTCAACAATGTCAGGTGAGCAACCTAGTGCATAATTATAAAGCAAATATAAATGGGTTGTGATTAATATAACATTAGCAACTTGTCAGAAAAAATATATATTAAATGCAATATTTCCTGCATTTTTACAACCATTACACTTTTATTTACAATCTCTTGCACCAGAAATGTAAGTCAGTTAAATTAATTAACATTGTATAAATGTACAACGCAGGTTAACTATTACTAAGATCTTATGCTGCCACCTGCATCCCCCCACCCTCCCCTCCTCCATGCACTAACGCCCAGATGTTGTTAACCAACAAGGTGTAAAGTGGGACAGATGACATCTTGAAAACCAGCATTGTTTGACAGTATTTTGAACTAGAAAATGTAGATAAGGTTGTATGCAGGCTGTGTGAGATGGAACTGGTATATAGCCTACTACAACCCAGCAACGCATAGCCACATTCAGCGCAGGCAATTCAGAGTTAACCTACAAGGCTGCTGGTGCTGACACTTAGCCACACTCTACAAACTAACACAACATCGTTATCTGCAGGTTCTGTGGGATGAAATTTTGGCCATTTTCTGATTGTTTTCTTGCTTTTAGGCTGGTGGAGTTTTCTAGATTCAGAGGCGAATATGCCATACACAGGCTGAGAGGCAGCGGTACGCATAATTCTTCATGTACCTTTCTGCTCCCGATTCATTTTCAGGATTTCTGGAGTTTGGTTTGGACATTTATTCAAAGCACTCAAAGTTGCAAGACCATTGCGGTGAAAACCGTCTTTTTGTTGTTTGAGTTTTCAAACTGAGTTATGATCTCTAATCCGATTTGGATAAAACTTCATAAACAGAAAACTGTTAAAAGCATTTCTGGAATGTAAATATTTCAAAACAACTTTTCAGATTAAAATTCAACTATTGTAGGCTATTTATTCCCAAAAAGGAAGTTAGTTTGGTGCATTGAAATGGAGACAAAGAAGAAGAAAAAAGCAGCCATGTACAGTAAATAAAACATACATCAACAGTAACAAAAGTGCTGCCTTCAGGGGAAAGAAAATCAGGAACAAAAGACTTCCTAGTCTTGTTGACTATAACAAGGAAAACAGAGACAGACTTCCATTAATGTATGAAAAGGAATGTGGACGTCTTGTTTACATGGAGTCACGCTAATGTATTCAATTGAACTTCAATGAAAACTGATATTTTCAACGTGTGTCCATACCGTAGCTACAAGAATAAACAGAAGATAAACAGAAAAGTTTGCGGCCCATCTATTACAGGTTGAAAAAAAAAAACAGAAACAACAAACAGAGAAAGTCAAAGCAGGCAGAAGAAGCAGGGGTTTTCCTAAACAGGAGCATCAGTGTCATTACCCCACACACAGGCAGAGGAAGAGAGAGCAAAAGAAAAGGGCTGGAAGATAATACCATATATTATGCAGGAAGGTAGGAGGAATGCAAAAACAAGCTTTTTACAAGCAAGTACATGTCTGGTCTGGGAAAGTGCTAGCAACAGTACCTATAGGACAGAGCGGTGTCTCGCTGCTGGGAAAGGCTGACACACGCTCCTTGGAACAGCAACACAAGCGTTGATTGCCATATTTTTTCACTGTATCACAGTGGAACAGAGGGTTTCGACTTACTCATCGGCAGCAAGTCACGGCATTTTCAAACCACATCACAGTCAAAACAGAGCGGTGTAACAGAACAAAAGCTAAAGCAAGCTGAGGGCCATGGCGTGGGTCCACCGAGGACAGGCTACGCTGAGTAAATGAGTGTGAGTAATAAAATATGAATGAGAATGGGCGGTGTTTACATGCAGGCTGTGGGTTAGTGTCCTGACGCACACTCGAGTGCAAACAAGCCCCACAAGCCTCGTCTCTGTAATTGATGCACTAATGGGAATGGGTGGCTGAGGGTGGGTGGCGTTGGACTAAATGGGGGGGGACAAGTCCAGACTGGGACATCAAAGGCCTGCTGGACACTTAACAAATGCACTCTCATCAGACACAGGATGATGGAACAGATGAAAGGAGTGCTAATGCACCTCCACCTCCACCCCCATCAAGCTATCCTTTCTGCTCTATCAGCAGCAGACCTGAGAAGCCAGGCTGCCAGAGGAGGACACACACACACACACACACGCACAGGGACAAAACCACACATACAAACAGCAGGGGTCAGTGAGTTCCTAAAGCCAGTAAGCAAACTCATCACTCAGTAGCAAATCGCTCACCGCGGAAGGTCACACATACACACACAGCAGGCTTCAATCAAGACTGACCAGTCATTCACTGTTGTACTGAAACGTGTGAGTTAAAAAAAAGTTAATACCATCCACTATGAGATACAGGAAAAAATCTAGTAAGGGGGAATAGTTTTGTCAAACATTATTTCCACAACGAGTTAGCGTTGGAGCGTCTTCATATATGACGACACTGTAGATACAACATACTGTATATAATTATTACATAAATATAAATATCCTATGTGTTCACAGAAAGGTCACAGAAGGTTATGAATGAATGAACTCTGATGCTAAACTTTATAGGCCAAGTATGAGAAGTTCTAGATATAAACTCCATCTGATTTTAAAGACTTTCATTTTTTCCCAACACTTTAATGGCAATAGAGAAGAACAGAATTTAATTTGCAAAAATGACACTGAAAATAAATCAACAAGACGTGCAGGTTCTTATTCGAAATTGGGGAATAGTTTTGTTTTTTTTTTGTTCTTGTGTGGTTGTTTTTGGACTTTACTGCACCTTCTGTTTTCTATGAATGTATAAAGGATAGTGTACTGCTACATCTGAATGAATTGTCATGTATTGTCTGTCTGTTTTGTTTTTATGTTGGTATAAAATTAATAAAAAAAATCTTAAGAAAATAAATCAACATTATTATATGAAACTTTGCTTATTGTTCCTATATTGTAATAAATACAAATGATATTACAGCATCATTGATTTTAACCACATTTCCCACCCGCGCCGAGTTGACAAATCTCTCTGATGAGCTCATTATAGGTCAGCACTATGCTGTCGCGCTACGCACACACCCCGTGGGTTTATGGGAAAGCAGCGACAATGTTCTCCTGTCACATTACCTTACCCTGTCTGCCACTGTAGAGTCACAATAATCTTTAATGTCCTGCGAGTCTAAAGCAAATTTAGTGAGGATGAATGAGGATAGTGGAGGGTCCCAGGTGACACGGCCTTTCCCTCCCTCTAAAGCAGCAGGCGGAGATGGAGCTGCAGTGGGGAGCTCCAGAGACCTCTATATTTATCTGACACAGTAACAAGCTGCTGTCTGACTGCTGCATGGTGCAGTACAGCTGTACAGTTTCTCTTTAACCAAACCCCCCCCTTGCCCTCCTGCCCTCCCCATCGCTGCTCACTGCTCTCGCTCCACCGTGGCCAGTGATGAGGGAAGCAGGGATGACCCGGCAATATGTCATCACTTTGTGACTCACTGTGAATGAAATGACATTTATATCCATGTCTACGGGAGGAAGAAATACACCGAATTCTGTCACTGTATGGCTCATCAGCGTCGCTTCACACGCTGCTGGATTTCTCTACAGGAAGAGCCATATTTCAAAGTTGAGAGCCATATTTCATCCTGGGCCACCCCGACGCTAACAAAGCACCAACTGGTGATTGCTGTGCTGGAGTGGCCCATTGAGGCGGCCGGCCAAGGAGCTGCCGGTTTGCCAAGAAGAGAGCCATGCCAAGAGGGCTGGAGAATGCAGAGGAGCCCCAGCCACCTGTGCCCATTAGGCTGTGTGCTGACAACTGCACTGGGCCCTGGGGATCCCACCCAAACAATCTGAGGACAGAGAGGAAAGGGAGGACCCAGACAGGGTCAAGGTCATTTTTCAGTCATTGACAGAAAGCAGACTAATGACATTAGACAAGCCAGGCAGGCTTTATGGATTGTTGACACTGAAAAAGTTACATGGTGGAAGATTCGCAAAGAGCTGACGGAGCTGAACTTTGTTTGGAGCTGATAAAAAAGGACCGTCCTCATGCTGGCACACGGGGAACTTGAAGAGAGAGGGTTTGAGGGGAAATGTGTGGTTGTGATAGGCATTTCATCTGGCTGTGTAATTCATGAGATTTCCTTTGTAATTTTATGATGGCCTTTCATCTCCTCCTTGTGCACATGCTCTGAAAAAGAACAGTCGGCAAAAACACCGCTGGCACGCCGAGGCCTGCTTGATATCTCTTTTATAGATGCATAGATGATGTTGTGCACACACATAATCCCACTAACACACACAAAAAAAACACACCCATCAGATCCATTACTCATAAGCTGTTCTAAGATACAATAACTGTCCTTCAGTTGTTCTAAGATGTAGCCCCATTCGGAGCTGTTTGTGTTCCTGCCAGCGTATTTAGTACCAAAGCCGCTCGGTCATAAAGCTTTAAAACAAAACACATCCCACATCTACACAACGCTGACATGCCCTTGGGAAGGGGATCTGTTTTCAAAGAGACACACACATTTCAGCCATGTGTGGAGGGAAAGGTAGAGGGAGTAGATCACCCCCCCACACACACACACACACACAAACACCACCACCACCTCCCTACCACACAACAGGGGAAGAAAATAGAGGAGCAGTGTTTCTGTGACCTCAGTGAACCTAACTAACTATTCTGGCAAAGCAGAATACTCTCCTCTCTCTGCGGCATGCCAGCGTACATCCTCACCTCTGCAGGAGAGATTTGTCAGCAGGAGATTTCTTTTTCTTTTTCTTTTTTTTCTTTTTCCTGCTGTGGAATTAACCCATGCTCTCAGAGCTCACTTGCAGGCATGGCACATTATCTCCCAGGAAGAACTGCCAAGCGAGTCCAGCAGTGAGTAAATGGCTGCTCTGGCCTGCACTGTGTGGAAGGCTAGAGCTGTGGAGGGCGGGCGGACAGGCGGAGAGGCGGAGAGGCGGACAGAGGCACGGCTCAGGCAGCGAGCATGGGCACTCGTGTCTCTCACTTCCCTGAGAGGAGGAGATAGCCCTCATCCTTCCTGCCATTTAGCACGGGATCGAGGGGGGTTGAACCTACCACAGAGCCAGAGGGGGCCCACGGCTCTGCGAGAGGAAGTTGTAGTATTCACGCAGATTTATGAATGAGCGGTGAGAGCAAAGGATGAGTCACAGCTTCCGAGCTGCACACAGCCAGAAGGCAGCAGGCAGCCTATCACCAGAGGCACTGGGTGGCTCAAATAGGCATCAAGCGGGCTGGAAGCACACTCCACACTGCACTGACACTCATATACACACACACACACACACACACACACATTGACAAACACAGCAGGCACAGTCACAGTGGGCACACACACACACAACCTGGGCACAAGCTGAGGAAAATTTGTCAACGAAGGGAGATGGCACGTGAGAGAGGAGATGGAGAGTATGTGTGTGTGTGTGTGTGTGTGTGTGTGTGGATGAGTGGCTGGGTGTTTGGATGTGAACGCAAGTGTGTCAGTCAGCCTCTTTGGAGGCTAAGCAGCATGACACACAGGTCCTTTTTTGGTCAATCAAGTCTATGAGAGGAAACCTAGGAAAAGAGGCCAATCTGTCAGTGCTTTGAGAGGAGTCCTTTGTAGGCCACAGAGGACAGGAGTCGGATAAACTCACAGCGCCGACCATCAATGGACAATAAGCCCTGCTGTTCATAAATGGACAATAAGACACTGTATGATCATGTAATCATGAATGAACTTTTCTAACTTGCAATCAAATTGAAATTATGCCGAGAAAGACACTGTTGTTGACATTAAAAGTCAGCAATAGTGGCCAACACGTGTCTGTGGCTTTTCATGAGTTTTCACCACACTCTCGCTCAAGCAGTCGAGCAAATATAATATGTTTCAATTTTGCGTTTGGGAGGAACTCAAAACAAATTAAAGCGTGAGGCAAAAAGAATTCCTACTGACCAATCACACTTGCCACTCGTGCTCCAGGCCTCTCAAAAGTCCAAAGGCAACCAATAAAACCAATTGAGCAGAAAAACTATTTGTAACCAAACAGAGTTTTTTCCCCCTCCTCGCTTTAACAGGGCTCCGGTTCTGGGTACTCAGTGAAGAAGGTCTCTGTTTTTGGGTGAAAGTACTAACATCAGCTGCTAATGGTTCCCCAAGAATGACATTTATGAATGTGACCTAGATGGGAGAAAATGTGGCAAAGGCCAGGAGAGAGAAGGAGGGAGAGAAGGAGGGTGTGAGGATACAGTATAGATGGAATGTACTGAGACAGAAAAACACAGAGGTAGAGGCAGAGGTATAGAGAGAGAAAGCAGCAGTCATACACAGTTTTAATATGTTCTGTTGTAATTAGATTTTAGATACTACGTTATATCTGAGTTGGACATACACCAATATGATTAGCTCATATAACTAGACTAAATATAGATATAGTGTATTATGTACTTTAAGGCAACACTATGTAGGATACGTGGTACTGGTACTCTGGTTGAGAAGAGCAACTGTCTGCTACTGTGTCTTTCCCACAGTAGTGAATTTGTCGCCAGTGCCGGTGCCATTGCCGGCACCGGTGCCATTGCCATGTCCGGTAATGACGGCAGCGACTGCACCAGTACTGGTGCTCTGGAGCTTTGCTCGGCACCGGTACCGGCAATGACGATGGCTACTGGCAACGGCGACAGCACCGGTATTGGTGACGACAGTGGCAACTGCACCTGTACCGGTGCTGTCGCCGTTGCCAGTAGCCATCGTCATTGCCGGTACCGGTGCCGAGCAAAGCTCCAGAGGCCCCAGGGAGGCTGGTCAGCTGTGCGGCCCAGCACAGTGCGCTGGTGTGTGGGTGAGAGGAGCTCAACACAGTGTTCCTACCCGCGCAGAGGAGTGACATAGTGCAGTTTCAGCCGACACAACCCCGCTCAGGCTGCAGCGGCGGCACCATTCATCCTATTAACCATTTTTCTACCACTTCACTGAGTTTAGAAACATTATTTTAAGGTCAATAAACTACATAGTGTTGCTTTAATGCAAACACCACTACATTTTGCTGACCTGACACTCTTCAAACTCTGGTTTAGATGAGATCTTAATAATTAATAATTCAACATTTTAGGGAAATACCCTAATTCACTATCTGGCCAAGAAGATGGACACTACTCTCATATTCATTAAATATGAAGTTAGTTTGCAGCCAGTAAGCTTAGCATAATGTTAGTGGAAAAATAGGGACACAGATAAACCTGGCTAGTTTCATCACTGCAGGTCCACGTTTAATGTACAGATGAGAGTTTGTGATAAATCTCTGCAAAAAATCTAAGTCCTTCAGACAATATTTTGTAGTATAATATATCCAAAATCTGGTAGTGCTAAAGGAACAAACACGTTTATCTATAAAGAAAAAGTCACTTACTCACTTGCATTTACTGATTCACAAACTGACTTAAATCTGGACATTAAGTTGACAGTAATGTGGCAAATCAATAACTCACGAAAAGACAATTGGGTTTTCAGGTTGTATATAAAAAGCTTTTCATATTGAGCTAAAGACTACAAGTGGAGGAGCATCAGTAGAGGAATGTAAGACCTTTCTTTGACACACACACACACACACACACCACGGTTTAAAAAGGCAGAAGCATCTAAAGACACATAAGAATGAAGGACTGCCGTGAAGGGAGCTTTGTCCGCTTCCTCTAATGTATTTATTTCACTGACACCATGGAGTTGTAACTGTGAATCAATAGTCCCCTGCACTCTGGGGAAATAATAGAGACAAGGGCATGGTCACACACACGCGCACACACACACACACACACAAACAAACACAATGCCGGGAGGGTTAAAGTTAGCTGAGCAGTAAGACTGTGTTTAACATGTTGAGTACATCCTCCTGAAGTTATACCTACAAAATCTACACAACACTGCGGGCAGTGATGTGCTGCTGTTGCCGAGCACAGGTTCAGGAAGCTGTGGTGGTGGTGGCCCAGTGAACAGAAAGTCAATCTGAGGCCGCCGGTGGCTCCGATTATTCCATCTTTAGTCTGGTGGTTGGTTGTGGGAGGGCAGGAATGAATGAGTCTGATCTATGTGAGTGCCATCTCTGTGGCACTCACACTGGCACGCTGCCTAAGCTTTGTACAAAATGGAGCAGAGCGCAGACGAGCAGCTCATGCCGGGTGGAAACAGCGGATGTATGGGCACTGAGTCATGGTGCTGAGTGCGCCCCCAGGAAAGCACCGGACTCTCAAGCCTGGAATTTGAGCCCTTTTTTTTTCTCTTTTCCCCTGCCTCCTGTCCCGATAACCGCAGGACTTTGATAAGCTTCAGAAAAGCCATTAAATATTTAAAAGCTTCCTCGTGTCTGCTGATGGATGTTGGTTAAACAAAAAAACGACTGACAGATGATCACATGATGTTGGCCCACCTTGGCGCACAACACCCTCAGATAAACACAAAATAGACCACATCCACATCAATATCATCACCACCATCAATTTCCCCCCTCCTCCTTGCTTCCAACAAACGGTCTCTGTGTGGCTCTGCACATGAAGCCTGCACACACGGCCTGTGCTGCGCATTTCCCCCCCTCTTTATCCCCTCACAACTGCAATGATTAAGCCAGCAGGAATCTCTACCTTATATACTTAAAGGGGCAGCCTCATTCCATACAACTTAACATACAAGCCTTATACCGAAAGTATCAATAAATCCAGCTCCCGGGCAGCACAGGGGAGCATAATCTTTGTACAGTTCGATCTTCCGACAACTAATCTTGACAACAAGAAGTATGAGCTATATCAGAAATCAATGTACCAAAGCCTCCGAGGGTAAAGGTGGATTTGCATTCTGTTTCCCCTCTGATTAATTTATATTGCCCTGTCAATAACTTTTTGATTAAATAAATTAGCATAGTGAGCCAGGAAAACATCAAACTGTGAAAAAATAAATAAAACCTAAATATTTGCTATTAGGTTAGTTGGCCTGTATTGTTGTTGTTGTTGTGAATTTTTCATTTATAGCTAATTTTTACATTTTTGAGTACAACAGTGTAAAGAAGTCAGAAAGTATTGAGACTTGTACAAATGGATGTTGGTTTTGTTGTTTTCACTAGATCTGGTGACAGAAAGAGTCATTCCGACCATCCCGGGCGTTCCTTTAAACCCTGGAAAACACGAAAACACGAAAACAGTAGAAAGAGCAGAAATCTTTAACAGCTGCAGTGTGTGATTTTGTCTGGCCATCAGTTGCATCGTCAAGAAGGAACTGTTTGCCCCTGCTGTGAAGTGGGCACTAGGACCAGAGCTATCAAGTGGGTCTCTGGCAGGGAGGGAGTAAACATATTATCAAATGCAAAAGTCTCCTAGGGCGGTGGAGAGCTCTCCCCACTGCCAGGGCTCCAAAATGCTTTTTGCTCTGCCGAGTTTCTTGTGGGTTCAGTACAAGGACACACGGAACACAGACTGTCTGTGGCACAGGAGGACAGCAAGTCTCCTTACGTCAACTTTTACCTTACATCACTATAGCTCGGGCACTAAAATGAAAACTGACAACACGCCACTTTCACCAGGCTTTTTTCCCCCTCCCAAAAAGCAAAGAGAGTTTCAGTACGCGGACATTTCGATTCATTAAAATTTCAAAGGCAGACAGGCAGATAGATAGATAGATAGATAGATAGATAGATAGATAGATAGATAGATAGATAGATAGATAGATAGATAGATAGATAGATAGATAGATAGATAGATAGATAGATAGATAGATAGATAGATGCCATAGGGAATTTTTTTCTGACAGTCCGTCACAAATGACACACAACACACCATGTACACCACCAAAAACATAAGGCAGCATATAGGCAGATTCGGGTTCTCGCATTTGTCAATCAATGTCAGGATGCAACAGCGAGGACATGATGTTCCTCAAAATCTTACAGTGTAAAAAGAGATATGGGTTGCAAAAAAAAAACAACCTACACCGGGACGCAGAATGCCTGCGAGGCTTGAGCGTACCATAAGTTAATATTCTTATGGAGATGTGAGCTGTGTGAGGACAAGAGAGGAAGAGAGTGTGTGCCTCCCGGTGGAGCTGTGCACACTAACCTGCCCTGAGAATGGGCTTTGAAACAGCAGCTTGCTTTCCTGCTCGTCTGCCTAATTGTAAAGCCTCTTGTCTATCTGGCTTTGGCTCGGCTCCAGGGTTAGAGGGCAGGCCTGTCTGCAGCAAACACAGAGACCTGAGGAAGCTATTTGAAGCAGGCCAAACACTTTTTAGTCACAGGACCGCCACCCCCCCTCTTTCCACCCCAAGACTCAAAGCAAATAGCATGCATGTCAAAGGATCCCGGGCCTGGCCAAACAAACTGGTTGGCTATGACCACTGTAGTGATGAGAGAATGCCTCCGACAAGTAAACAGTGGAGAGATATCTGACAGCCGGAGCTGTTAACGGCCCCTGATAAGCCCTGCAGGAAAGAGGGAGGTGAAAATAGAGGAGGAAACACCAGCAGAACAACTGACAAGGACAATCAGAGATGAGATCCAGGTTGAGGATAAGTGGAGTAGAGAACGTGAGGGAGGAAGAAACGGACAGACAGGCGTGTATGAAGAGAGGAGAATATCAGAGAAGCCAGGGAGAATTCACAAGGAAGAACGGGGGCGGTGGGGTGGGATGGGATGAGGTGGGGTGGGGGGGGCGTTCAACCCCTCAGAGCACCCTCCGCTTTAGCAAGAGCTTGCCGTTGAGCTTGTATACTTGACATTTGTCTGACATTTCCCCTCAGTGCCCCTCCTCATGCGTCCAGCTCCTAAGTCAGGGCCTCGCTACGCATCGCTGCCCGCCACTAAAAAGCCCCGTGAACCTCTTCTCCAATCTGCACTTCCCTTCACTGTCACGCCCACTCACTTCCATCCAGCCACAAATACTGCATTAACCTGGCTAACTGTGCCCAGCCAGCAATCATATTCATATATTATCCTCTAATACACCCCAAAACTGTTGTGGGAAACAGTATCTGATGAGTGGACACACATATGGAAAGAGTGTGTGTGTTTTTTTTGTTGTTGTTGCTCCATGGAGCACTAGAAGGCCCAGAGGCTACAGTATACTGTGCTAGGCAGACAGCACTCCCTCCTCATGTAGTGTAATTAAAGAGGAGACCGGGCCGTATTGACTAGAAAACCACTGCATGCCCTTGAAGGAACATCTGTACTGGAGAAAAACAAGGCAATTATGCAGAGGGGCGGAGGGAGGAGAGAGGAATCTTAAGCAGGAAGGAGAAAGAGGTAGACACATCAAGCCTTTAAGAAAAAAACAGACAAAAAAGACAGGGTGAGAAATGTTATCTGCTCGTGAAGCCATGGAAGACTTGCGCACATCACAGATTTGTTCTAGCTTCATTGTGTTCTATTATTGCTTCAGTAACTCCTCCTTTTCTTTTTCCCCACTGTGTAGCTCCCTGAGGCCTTTATCTGCAGCCTTGAGACCTCAAGGCCTTCTAGATGAATGCATTTACCCTGACCTCGGCCTGGGCCTCCGAGAGGAGTGAACTGGTTCAAACAATACTCCAGCTCCGGCTCTCAAATCCGTCATGCGAGAACAATGCCACAAAACGATACGTAGCATCCACTGTGGGGTGCGTCTTGAAGGTCACTGCAGACGATCGCACGTAGCGTTTTCGTAAATACGCACATCTACTGTTGTGTTTTTTTGTAACAAAGGATCCATGTGGAGCCAATATTAATCTTTTCATTCCCACTGGTAATTGTATATGGATCACGCAATCAATAACAGCACACGAGGAGCTCCGGCAGGTCAGAGTAAACACAGCCACAACAATAAACACCATAGCTTTTCTATAGAGATGGACGTGGTCACTGGGGAAAGGACGCAAGCTTGATTTCCACTATTTGTTCTTCGAGGGTCCCGAGGGGTGAAGGAGGGTGGTGTTTGAGAGACTCTCAACCGGCCATGGGAGCTGTACACAGGTCTTCTATAGAAACGACCTGGACCCAAGAACATTTTCCCACCATTATTTCACAGATTAGAGAAGGGGAGGGGGGGTGATCTCATCCTGTTCTCCAAGCAAAACAAACATGTAACTGTACATCTTTTATTGACTCCTTTGGGTTACACAACAGTGTAGATTCAGACTCTAGAAAGAGGGGAAAAATACAAGTGGCCAGGCTCTCTCTAAAGTACCAGCGTGTTAATGGTCTATGCAAAGTTAACAAATAAAAAAAGGACATAGTACGCCGCAACTAAGCCGCACCATTGACATCACATTTCACCTGCATGTAAACCACATCAGCATGCGCTATCAAAGCAAAGCTGCAAAAGAGTGAGGGGGGGGGGGACCTGAGGGGTACAGACTGTCCTCTAGTGTAAAGATAGTACAAAGGATAACCGTGAACATCTCTCCTTTCAGCTTAGAGAGTAGAAGGCAGTTGTCTTCACAGAAGGAGCGAGCTAAGAGGAAATGTCACGTCCTGGTGCGTGCATGTGGGGGATGTTGTGAAAGTGACTGGCAAAAGAGGCATTGGTTATAGGTCAAGGAATGATGCAGCATACGAGCTCAAAGACACTGAGGCTAATCGTGCCGTTCCAGTCCCATTAAGTCAGCATGGTAGGTGGCTGAAAGTGCATGTGGCCGGATCCATCAACAAATCAAAGAAAAAGCAGCAGAGCAGAGGTTCCCTGGTGATGTGTCTGTCTGCCAGAAACCATCCTCTCTCCGTTCTCGCCACAGTCCATCCAGCAGCTTACCGAGGAAAGCGCTGTTAGAAGGTTATCAAAGCGGCCAGGATGTTCTCTGTACAAATTGACACCTGGGGAGATCACCTCCTGCAGGACCAGCACTCTGTTGCTCTGAGATACGTTGCAGACACAGTTCATGACAGGCTTGTCGCTATTGTGAAGTGCAGAGACTCAACAGGTCAGTATTTTGTCAAGATGCTTTCAAAAGCTGCTGACAACCTGAAATCAGATTTAAAGCATTGGCATGCCACAGATGCTGCATCCAAATATGCAGTGTCACTACAATGGCTCCTGTGCCCTCGTGTCAACAGTCCCCAAATCAAGTGCATGGGATTCTGATTAGACTCCTAATGAAGGTGAGAGACCAGGGTCAGAGCGAGATCGACCTCATCACGGCATCCGGAAACGACAGTAAAAAGTAAAACATTTGACATGTTTTATCATGTTTTGTTCTTTCATTATTAACGACTTCTGCATTCTTGTGACTCCATGAGAGAAGAAAAACGTCTGATTAACTGCAGAAAATTCCCTGTTAAAAAAAAAAAGATAATTGTGGATCACATTGCATTAGGGAAGTCTCAAAAACCCAAGTTCACAGATCACAAACAGTTTATAAATGCAGATTCAACCGTTTGCGTATAAATGTAACAATGTATACAGTATTTATGATGAAAATGTAATGTTTTATTTTGAGTTGCACAAGACCAGGTGATCATGATGAAAACAAACACTCAGGTAAGCGTGTGTCGATCTATCAGGCCTTTGCTTAAGTATGAGGCATCACCGCTGTCCAGACATCTGTAAACAGCCGAGACGGGCAATGTGCCTGTCCACAGGATGGTTAGGATGACACATGAATGTCTGACAAACTTGTTGAGAAAGTGTCTCCGTCAAAGCCTCAGTGGACAAATTAGTACATGAGAAATTGCAGAAGCGGGATAAAGCAGCATTATTGGAAATGGAAGCCACATTGGCTCATTTAGAAACTGTCACAAGCCCAGAGAATACTTTGGAGATCACTGTGGATAATCCTATCATGGACACAGCCATTGAGACAATGCACAAAAGATTTCTGAGTCATTGCACCCTCTATTCTTCCAGACCCTAAAAACTTCTCCCCAGTGAGGTTCCCGCCACTTCCACAGTTGGCCTTTCAAGCTCTCAGTGAGCGTCTGTTGGAGTTGAACACAAATGAAACCGAGGAGATTTTGCAATGTGAATTAAACAGTTTTGCTCAACAGTGGGAAAGACTGAAAATGTCACCATTACGAAAGTATGAGACAAGAACGGTGGAGAATGAGAATGTGAGGGAGGTTGAAATCTGCTGTAATAAATAAAAACCTCTTCCTCCAACAAGTCGCCTGTTAGGGTGAAGTTTCAGCTCCACTCAAGGCCGAGTTTCTTTCACAGCACATATCTGGGTAGAATATGAGTTATGGCAGAATTTTGTAATATTTCTTATATAAAGACTTTGAAATTAAAGCATCCATAATGACGTAAATCATTTTAGAGGTAATTGAGCTTAAGCATTTTGTATTTAAAGACATGTTAAAAGCCTCTTCCAAATTTTGGTGATATCTGTGTCAACTGTTGAGATAAAGCATTGTCTGTTATTTTCAAGTGTGGAGGAATTCAAACCTCTGTATGTGACCTTGCATGCAGCCGTGAAAAATTATTCATGACCCTGGCCTCTGCAACCTTGCAGGAAAGTTAAAAATAAAGCACTGATAGCTGACGGAAACAAAGAGAAGCTTGATGTCTTGAAAAATAGCTGCACGGGGAGCAATACAGGCAAGAAAGGTGGCGCTTTAAAACAAGAAGACTAGTTGGATTTTACATCAGAAAGCAACAGAACATGTCTACAAGAGGCCTCGGTGACAGTTCAGCTTAGTCTGTCTGTGTCAAACAGGCTGCAGGAGCATATCACAAAAGGCTTGAACTGCCATCTACAGTAGTTTTTGAAGAGGCATGAAACAGCTGATCCGGTTGTCCCAAATTCTAATCAAAAACCACGAGCTGTCTTTCACTGCATGAAAAAGCCTGGTTAAGATATGTAAAGTGGCAGCAAGCTGCTACACTCGCCTTGAGTGCTGTAGCAGCGACTTAGACAAACCAAACACAGGCGACAAATAGACATAACTGAATTAATTCAAACCTGCAGACTGAGAGGAATGTACATTTTAATATGTATAAATATATATATTTATATATAAATGACATGACCCTCCTCTGAACTGTTTTAAAAATGCATGACCCTACCGCGGGGCCGAAGTTAAACAAGGATGACCCTCCCCCAGATTCTTCAATATACCCCTTTTCATAAATTGCAAAAAGTCCCTAAGGCAAATATTTAACTGACATGGTCCAGACAGGTAGACTAGCTCATTTCTTGGCAGGGCAACTTTAACCTCAACTGAGTATGCCTTTCTAATACCTGGTGCTCTATATTGCAGCCATCCTTCACTCCACAAATAGCCTGATCTTAAGACAAGGTCTCTATAATGAACAGAGAGGAAATGTTTGCACTGGCCCGTGGACAATCCTACAGCCTGACGGAAATGAAGGAAAAACACTGCATAGATTCATGGGAGTTGTTCACTGGCGAAGAAATGCACAATTTCAGAATGTTTGTGAGACTGGAAACCACCTACCTAGATCAAAGTCACATCTGAATTTACTGTACTCATGTTGCACAAACACCGCTGCTATTAAGATTAAATTTATATATAGTGGAGGGGGGCGGGGGGTCACATTTAGAGCACCACGGCTTCTTTCTTTTTTTTTATGAAAGCATGAAATAAACATGACATGAAATTCTTAAAATTACCTTTTTGGCACTGGTTAGAGGTCCAGCAGCGGTAGTCGTACTTGTCATTGAAGGACGTCCTCTGACAAAGAGGGTTATCCTCCATGATGCCCGGACAGACATTGTCACACTCCTTTGCCTTCTTATTTCCATTGATAATGTTGTTGAATTCAGCATCCATAATAAGAGACCAGTCCACAGAGTCCAGGTAGCAGAGCTCAGGGTTCTTCTCGATCCTCATGGCCCCCCGGGTGATGTTCCTCAGGTTGTGCAGGCCGATGTCCTTCAGGCTGGTCATCTCGTAGATCACCAGGGCGTAGTTGTAGAAGAGGTTGCGCCCGCGGATGACGCTGAGGTTGGGAAAGAGCATGCTGAGGCTATCCAGGCCCGAGACGCGAAAAAGCAGCAGGTAGTCGGTGACGACGGTCAACTTCGGAAAGGTGAGCTGGCGGAAGGCCTCCTGGTGGACGTTGTTGGTCTTGTCGTTGATGAGGAGGATCTGCAGGTAGCCCTCCACCACCGTGCAGTTCTCCAGCCGCTTGAACTCACTGATGTCATTCCGGATGTCGATACTGGGACCACAAACTGGCAAAGACACAGAGAGACAGAGAAACATCACATGACGAAACATGTCACCCCCCCCCCCCCCAAAAAAAGCAACATGTACATGTACAAACCTCCATGTACCACATGGAGTATTACAGATTTTCTTTTGTATCATGGGAGTGTTTAGGAATTTACCAATGCTACATATAGATTAGCATGTAGATTACTTTTGCCAAACGATTTTAATTATAATAATCTTCCTGAAGCATATAATCCTGTTAGTCAAGATGGTGAGGCTGCTACTTTGCTGGCAACATGTCATACACACAAATAACACCGAGCGAGTGTGCAGTTAGGACACCGTGTTTCCACAATGAATAAAAGAAGATGATGTTTGTTCTGAGTGTTCTCTCAGGGCAGACTCTCTCTATTCTAACAAGGGAGAAAGATTATCATCTGGGTCATGTGAGGTGAGCCTGTTTTTAACGAAGAGGTGAATGGAAAAATCAAGCTTCATTCAACATGTCGGTACACCTTCTGTGTAAACTGTATCAGAAGTTAAGCCCTGTGTCTCTCAGGGAGAACGTTTTGTCTGTCACCTCAGATAACCCCGGTGTTTGACTAAGTTTGAATAAACCGTTCCTCTGCCTCTGTGCTTGGAAAACAATACTTGAAACCACAGTGCCTGGAGTGTCCACACGCACGCACGCACACTCTCTCTCTCTCTCTCCCTCTCTCTCACACACACACACACACACACACACACACACACACAAAGCAGCATTTACAAGAAACCCATTTATTTTTGATGACAATCAGCTCCCCTCTAATTGTGCCTATCATTTACTACATGTGGGAATTAACGGTATTTGATAATCCCATGATGTGATTGTGCTCTAACGCAGCCACTGGTTCCACAACACTTTTTTTTATTCGATCCACCTTCACAGACCAGTGCAAACGAGCTCTGTGCTATTCTCACTTTAAACCGATGGATATTTTTATTAATGCCATTAAAATGTGGAGACTGTTACAATACATACAGTTGAACTGTTGGTTTGTTTGGTCACATTCCACTTGTAGTGGTCGACATTAGAGATTTCATTTCAGTCATTAATCTATTACTTTTATTAAACTATTTAGATTACTTATTTTAATATTTTAGTGATTTCAACCATTATCCATCACTATTAATTATATTTTCTCTATTATTTAAAGCATTTCATTATTTATCCATGACCTCTATTTACTGTTGACCATTCATCCCAAACAATTAGATATTTCACAGTTTCATTACCTTTATCTAACAACTGCAAACATTTCAACATGACAATTAACTTCTTTCAACCATCTATGCACTTCACACTATTTCATCCATCATTCATGACTTACTGACTGTGATCAATTTCCCACCATCCACTACATGGGTTAGGGTTACTTACTATATTAACTATAGTTTAGCTATCTGTTTTACCCATTAACCTATAACAAACGTTACAGTTCAAACATCCAGCAGCTTTTTAGAGCTGCCTACTAACTTGCCAACAGGTTTTTATGCACTCATGTCTTTACAATCATCGCATTGTCTTGTACAAATGTTTCAGCTGATTCAACATGCAGATTTCTATTTTGAAATAAAAATTTTGTTCATTTAAAATCACTTGAGCTTCCACATAGCTCCAAGCAACTGGGACACAAGCACCCCGGTCTGCGACTGCTCTAACATCATCACTGCCAAAAAGCTGAAAACTCTAAACTCTAAAAACCACTAAACCGCTCCAATGCATTGTGTTAAACAGTCATGAAACAATGAGAGTTTTATGTAATGATAGAATTGACAGTTATTGCCACAAGGAGGCTGCATATGTTTTGGACCGTGTAAAAGAAGGTTCAACAGTCAGCACAGGAAATGCCTTGACATACTGTATAAGCTCCTTGGTTAAACCTGTTATGTTCCTACAGAGGCTTAGGATGTCGTAGCAGTGTCACAGCGCCTGTCCAATGAGACAAACAGGCATGTTTTCAATAAGTCTTCGATCCCTGTCAAAACACGGTCTAACCACGACTAGTGGATAAAGCAAGGACCTAAACTGTGTCTCATCCTAAAATAAACACTGTGCCAGATTGTTCTTTTATAGGAAAACGGCTAGAGAAGTCACGCAAAAAGAATAAATGCGATCTTTCCTTGTATGTTCAACCATGGGATGTGCGTGTGCACTCAAAGTGTCCCTGTGAGTAAATTAACTCCACTTCAGTAGAGACAAAAAAAAAGGCCATGTTCGACGTTCTTTGTTCAAACTAGTCTGCCAAAAATAGAAGCCACATTGTTTATGGGGATGAATGGGCTATATTTGCTCCTGTTTCACTTCACCAAAATTAGAACGGAAACGATTACTCCAGAAAGAAAATAGTATTTGCTTTGTCCAATCAACACCAATGCCCCTGGGATCCACTTGTGAGCCATCAAGCTGCATGTCTTCTTTGTTTCATTGAGAATTTTCTTCCAGCTTCTCCAGCAGCCGGAGAGAAAGGGAGGAGGGGTGGAGCCACTCAAATACAAGGACTAATTTGTTTGTCAGTAAAGAGAAACTCTAGGCCCCACTTCCTGATGAGGGCATTAATAAAATCAGGGGGTGTCTGGCCAGAGAATGGAAAGGGGTTGAGGGCGAGGGTGGGGGTGGGGGCAGCAAAGAGATACTGTGGCGACAGACAGATAAGGTTTCTGCCATGCATTCCTATCAGCGCCATGCTGCTGGTGTAAAACCGTGACAAACAGAAAACGCTAAATGCATGCAAATGCATTTCAGAGCATTATAAATGCCGAGCAGATATTCCACTGTGTTTTATCACAAGCTGAAATTGATTTCTGCTTGCATAATGCTGGAAAAGAAAGAAGAATAGAGAGAAAGGAATGACGAATGAAAGGAAAAACCTCCTCTTTGTGATTCCCTTGTTCTACTCATTAGGCATGTTAAGTACCAGGAATTCCAATCATTTCCTTGGTAAAGGATTGAGTAGGATGTTGCCTCAAACTAAGCCCCCGGGTTTCTCCGATTCCTGCCAGTCTATCCATTTGTTGTGAAGATAACAATGCGCAAATACGATTTAGATACCGAAGCCTTTATTCATCATTATATAAAGAAGAAGTGGAGAAAACACAGAACATTAAAGCACTGATAATAATGACCTCGGAGAGATGTGGACATTCAAGAGCCAGTGTCCACAGAGACAGATAAGCCTGCATGCATGTGTCTGTCTCTCCCTGCTGTCTCTCTTTGCTCTTCACACTGCTGAGTAAACACACGTATCTCCACAGCGTAATGGGATCCATTGGCTCATGTTTATAATTGATAAACCTTGCCCTAGCGCTCTGTGGAAATGTCATCACACAAACACATGCGCACACCTGTGCACGCACGCATGCACAAACACAGTCAAACATGACCCTGTGTGAGTCAGTCAAATTAAGCCTGAAGCTCATGAACACTGTTTATCTTGACCTCACTTAAAAATCTGATATAGATTTAGTAAACAAACCTTCTATGTAAATCAACTTAATCTCAGTTTTGTCTGACAGGAATATGAGATTGAAATCTGGAACCTCAGGCCAAATGTTTTTTGCTTTTCCAGATATCCACCTGAAGATTCTTCCCTCCAATGTTTAGGATAAAGTTACATTTTTTAGGTCCTTAAACAGACCCCAGCTGGTACCGAGTTGTGAGTCCACAACAAGCAAATAGCCATTTCAGACTGATCAATAGTAATAATATAAAAAGAAAAAGATCAACAAATGATCTCAACACAGGGTTTGATGTCATTCTTCTAGAAACTTATGTGATTCTCATTTGATACAGGTGTCAACAGATTTGTTATTATTTTATTTAACTGGTTTTGTAATTGAAATTCACATTTCAATAATTTTTTTAAAAAAGGGAGAACAATCTAATCTAATAGAAGTTTTATGTTTACAATTGGTGTGAAATATTCAGACATTAAACAGCTTTAGTGTCAAAATCTTTCCACTAATGTCCAGCTAGTGAGAGCAGCGAGGGAGCTGGTCACTGTGCGGTCATATCCCCTCACACCTGCCACATCAACTGGCTCTAATCCCCAGCATACTGGAAGTCATCTGACCAGCGGTCTGGTGGGCCACTTCCCCTCAGTGGTCCTTACTTCAAACACTGTGGCTCAGATATCACCAAAACCTTAAACAGTAACACTACACTCCCCATCATAACAACCCTTACAAAGACTCCCCCTTCTCCCCTCCTACGATAAGGGGAGGTGGCAGGAGGAAACACGCTCTGTGTTTACATGCACACTATTACCCGATGACTTTAAAGATCAAACGTGACATTTAACGTGTGTGTTTTTAATCAAGCACAGTGGAAAACCGCATACACATCGACCTTACTCTGATGCCTTGGACAAACCTGCTGCTCTTTACGACCACTTATTTCTGTAGCCTACACATCTGTCCTCTCTGATCGCACGCATGTACAACAAACCCCTTTCAGCGACCATTACTAACTGTTTTTCTTTACTGCAATAAATATGATTCCCAATATGATAAACATCATGATTCTGCAAACTCTCCGCTGATGAATTCTCTCCTCAGGACCGATAAACATTCAGTTCTTGATGAACAGCTTTCAACTGATACAGCGAGTGGCTGCCATCCATTAGAAGAGCTAACATTCGCAATCATCTCACAAATTGTACAATACTCCATGGGCCATTAAAACCAGCAGCCCATGATGATGTATTTGCGGTTGGCCAGAGACTGCGTTTGAGCAAATCCAATGACGGGCCACTTGAAATAAAGTGTTTAATTAAGCATTGTAAACCTCAGCTGGCAGCCTGGAGGAGCTGTGGGACAGCTTTTGACTGCACTCTCTCACAAACTAGCCCAGTGACACACTTTCACATCCTCACACAGGGGCACGCCACTGACTCGGGGTTGTCACGCCGAGTCCTGCTGCAGTATACACGCAGGGAGAGAGCAGCACAATAAACTCACACGCAGGCACACACACACACACACACACACTTGCTCGCGAACAATTCTTTTTTCTTTCTTTTTTCAAAAGGGCCATGAACGGTCGCTACACTTTCTCGCCAGGGGTTAGACAAGGCATTCCTGCGTCCGGCCAAGCCAGGAGTGGGGGGAAGGGAAGGGAAGGGAAGGGAAGACACGGTGGAGGGAGAGCAGGAGAGAGGCAATGGAGGAGGAGGAGGGGTGAAAGCAACCATGTAGCCCCAGTCACAAGATGGAGTGGGGCACCTTGGAGTAGAGTGACAGCAGTCATATCTAAGCCACTTGCCCCGTCACGACAAGGAGAGTTGTACTTGCGACATGCCATACCCCAAAGGGAGAGATAGAGGGGGGAGCCTGTCAAACACAATGCTCGCTGACATTTGATTATTTATGCCGCCATTCAAGTTTTCCAGAGCAACATGTCCTTTCATAAATAACTGAGCAGGGAGACTAGCGTGTCCTCATGGAACGGGACAGAGGGTGTCTGTACTCGCACAACCCCTGCGCCAATGTTGTTGGTGACACATCTATTTATAGGTCTAATAGTAGTGGCGCCAAGTGAAGTTAAGCGCATCGGTCTATACAGGAGACCGCTCCGTGTGAACAGCAAAAGCCAATAAAACAGTTCACAAACTCTCCACTCTTCCAATCAACAAAACCAAGTCTGTTTCTCTTGCAAGTGTATTTTTGCACATTCTATTTCCAAACACCAAGTCTCTATCTCCCTCGCACTCTCTCTCCCTTTTAGAGACTTGTTTGCTGCATACTTGGAAGCCATGGCATGGAAAGTTTACTGTGGTGAGAGTTAAAAGGGAGCTCAATTACATTTTATTGGTGTGGACAGATTATCAAAACGAACAGAGCAGAAAAGTTTTCAACCCCTAATGGAGCTCTTGGATATCTGTGATTTTCCACTAAAGTGATGATAGAAGCTGGAAATTCTGACCCTATATGCCGTCCAGTGAAGTAAACATCATCCACAAGTGATAAACTGGTGAACCTCATCCTTCTCTTGATATCCAACAGCAGTCATTGTCTGAGCTCTTTGTGCTGGATGGCCTCATGTATTATACACCACAGAGCATCAAGATGTGAGAGCAACCACTTGTCTCCCAGCCCCCAGCTGCGTTCATGGGTGCAAAGAAACACACGCACACACACACCCACACATCGGCTGTGGTCGGACCACTGGTCAATAGGAATGAATTACGTTTTTTTTTTCTTCTTCTATTTGGATGCTAATGGAGGTCAGTCTACACGTCTCCTTCCCATGTCAAGTTGTCTCTAGCATCCCACATATCCTCTCTGGAAAAGGGGAAATTAGTATAACAGAGGTGACGTAAACGACAAACACACACACTCATACACAAGAGGAATCAAGCCACGCCACCCACATCACGCAGGCACACAATCGCACACTGTGAGCTCAAGGTGGAGTGATGCGCCTCGTCCTGAACTTGAATGGCATGGTAAATGAGCAACTTTGGGTGCGTGTGACTTGAAAACATAAAACATCTTCAAAAGAGTCGTGACTTTGACACAAATGTTAAAGCGTAAATGTTACAATTATCGACAGAAATGCAACCAAAAGCACAATTTGAACTGAAACTCAACTTGAGTAAACCACATCCTCATCCCTGTTTAAACACAGAAACTTCACTATTTTTTTAACTACATATATTTAATAATTAATTAAAAATAAATAAATCAGATCTTGCTAAATCATCTCCTTAGATGAGTTGCTGTTGGCCTGAAGTTTTTGAAAGACAAATTAGATTTCATCGTTATCATCAGGTTATTCAGAGAGTTTCCACTGAAAAGTTTCAATCAATGACAGATATTATTCTGAAGCTTGTACATAATATCAAATTAATAAGAGGAGAGGAAACCCTCAGTGATCCCCAGTCTATTCTAGCACCCACTGCTCTTTTATTTACTCTTTTGGATTAGATATGACTGGGTCCCTTTAGATAAGGGAAACTTTTAAATGCTCTTTAAGGCATTCATGAGCCCATTCTAAATTTGAAATGATAAAACCAAACATAATTATAATGTAAACACTCTGAAAGTGAAAAAAAAACTGTGGGGAAACTCTGAGAAATGATTAGGCTACTACAAGCTTCATTTCAAGGTCACTTATTGAATTAAATACTGAGAGAAAAGTGAAAGATAGAAGATAAAACTTTGAAATTTGGAAAAACAAACACTTTGACCAAATCACCTGTGTGTGTTTTTTTTCCAGCAGGTTTATTATGTAGCCTATATATGCCCTTTATTACACATATGCTATTTTAAAATACTAACCAGACAAAACTTTTTATTATTACTATTTCTTCTGCATCATTTCTATTGTTTCATTAGTGATTTAAGATGATGGTGTGGATCTGCATTTTAAGTTTTGCCTTAATTAACATTACATCTGAATATAGATTATTATAATGTAATTAGGGATAAAACGCCTCACAGATTATTTGTCTTTCGTTATTTATATATAATAACCGACTACTGCATATTATTTGCCCTCTTTTATGATATGGCGGCATGGTCTTTTAAGAATCAGAGGTTTATCTGATTTAGGTGGTTCATGCGCAGCGACGCCACACTACGAAATGCAAAATGGCCACATGGTCGTAGTAACCTTCAGCTTCGGTCCCTGGATTCATCCTCTGCTTTCTGGATGTCTGCTGTTCAGATTACGGCGACATGTGCCTCGTATCTTTCCCCTGTGTCTAAATAAAACAGCACCGCTTTACTAGATGAGGGGATATTGTTTAGAATAAAGTAGAGTCCAGGTTAAGTCGCGGCTGCTATAGACCACATGGTCTTCTCCAGCTAATGTAAGTAACAGGCACACGTCGGTGAGCTGTAAGTCATCCAGGTCTGTCCTATTGAACCCCCTCCAATACACCAGGTATTCCCCATAATAACATTTTAAAAAACATTTTCACATCATTCACCACCGGTCAGCAAAAGACTCATTCTCAATAGCTTAAAACTGGGCAATAAAAACACTCTATATGAAGGCCTTCTCCATATTTAACCAATAAACTATAACAAAATATTATTATATAAGATATAGGCTACTTACTCTCTCCATATGTGGACCACATGCAGATAGTGGAGACAGACAGCATCAAACCCCAAAACAAGGTCGGGCTACCCATCGGTGAGTCAGATCTCATGTTCCTGAACATTATTCTCCTCTCAAAAATAAAAAGAATAAATAAAAATAAAAAAACAGGGACGAAACTTAAATAAAACAATAAGGTCCTAAAAACACCAGCCAGTAAAAATAGGATGAAAAAATGGGGACGAATGTATGTGTCTGTAGCCCACAAGGCTACTCTGTGGTAGCCTGCAAATGCGTGACTGCTCCTCGACCAGGATTTAAAAAAAAATAAAAATAAAAAACAAAATAAATGTTTAGATATTGTTATAGCTGGGAATTTCTTTGAAAAAATTAAAATACAAAAACAATCTGCTATTTTTGCCAATCACAGGATACTTTGACGTCGGCTGGTATGGCACACATGCCAGTGATTTCACTGGATAAATGATGGTAATCCCCATCTTCAGTCTCCATCTCTTGGAAAACAGCAGTGCGCGTGCAGTGCGATCAGGCCTGGAAATAACAATGAAAATATCAGACTAAATGTTATTATTAGTCGCCTCCGCCACCATAATAAATTAAGCCAAGAATCCCCCGGGTCAATGGCTGTGTATGAGGGCAGGAGTAGGAGGAGGGGGCACAAAACACGTCCAGATCCACAGGGGTGGTGGCTGGGAGGTTGAAAATGAATGAAAAACCTTTTCTTTTTTTTAATAGCCTATGCCATTCAGTCAGCACAGGCTCTCGATCCCCGACGAGCAGCCCTGGCCCACAGACAGAAGTCGTTTTTTAAACCAATTTTCCAGCTCCTCGGGTCGGACTTATCTCCGCCGTCGGTCGGGATTTGCAGCTGAAAGAAAATACCAGACTTGTGCCACGCAAGAGAATGGGTCTCCAGCTCTCCAAGCTAGACGACCTCGGCTAGGGTGGGAGGGAGAATATGTCCAAGGAGTTGCCCTAGAAGAGTGTTTCTTGTTTTGTTTTTTTGCCTTTATCCTCGCAAAAGAAGGAGAGAAAACTCCCGGTGCGCGTATATCCAGAGGCTGAAATGGTCCGGCTCGCCCTCGGTTACAGCAGGCTGTGGGTCTCCGCTCCTCCGTGGAATCTCTGCTGTAAACAAGAGTCGGCTTCTCTCACAGAAACACATAGTGCTACAGATAAGGTGGCCGGCGGCGGAGTGGAAAATCCGGAGTGGATTCAGGTCCACGGATTGTCAAAAAAAAAAAGAAAAGAGAAAAAAAAAACACGCACACACACAACAGTCCAAACAGGACCGCACACACCATCAGCTGTGTGTGTTTAAAAGCTATAGCATAGCTTTAGTGTAGCTTTATAAGGCTTTTTTTTTTTTTTTGATGGGGACCCCTCTATGTCTGGAGCAAAGATGTTCTTTATTAATTTCTTAGTGAAAGAGTCTGTAAAGTTGATCACAGTTTTGTCTGTATAGGCTATATGTTAGGTCATATAGGGTTACATCTGAGGTTCCTGACAGCATGCTCCTATGAAGGGCCACAACACCACCTGCTGCTACATCACATTTGACACAACTGGCATGTTTTACATATTACAATTTGTGAGTGACAATTCAACATTTCTTAGTGAAAGAGTCTGTAAAGTTGTTCACAGTTTTGTCTGTAGCCCTAGGCCTATATGTTAGGTCATATAGGGTTACAGCTGGTTCCTCAATAGACAGACATGATCCCAATGAAGGGCCACAACACCACCTGCTGCTACATCACATTTGACACAACTGGCATGTTTGTTTACATGTGAGTGACAATTCAAAATGTCTTAGTGAAAGAGTCTGTAAAGTTGATCACAGTTTTGTCTGTAGGCCTATATGTTAGGTCATGGGTTACGTCTAGAGGTTTCTCAATGTGACAGACAGGATCCTATGCAGGCCCGGTTCTACGAGGGTGCATAAGCATGCATTGCACCCTCAGTTTATGTGTTTGCATGCTCCGTTGAAAAGAGGGGAAAAAAAGTGCACGCGCGTCAATGCACGTCACTCATCTGCGTCCAGCGCGCAGTTACCTGCACCAGCAAAACGCTGCTCTCTGCAGCACCGTTAACATAACGTAAATATTCGGAAGTGGTTCAAGCAGAACCACGCCAGCAGGTCGGACAACGGTGGTCATGATGAGACAGAGACTCGATCTCAACTTGAAATTCATGAAGCTGCTGCTGCAGCTTCGTCGGGCTGCTCAATCCTGCCCGAGCCGCTGCCGCCGCCGTCCCCCCTCCCTTCACCCCATGAGCAGGTGCCCGGCCCACCCGACGACCTAGGTATGGAGGAACCACTTCAAGTGCGTTTACAGAAATATCCGTCATCATTTTTTGGAGGGGTAAAGCGCTCCTTTTGCAGCTCATGGTTTGATAACAGAGAATGGCTAGAATATTATATATATATACAATTATATATATACAATATATAATAATATATAATATTATATATATTAATATATTAATATATTATATATATTATATATAATATATAATATATACAATATATACAAAATATATTATATACAATTTAGTGTTGTATAACATGCCAGGCATGTGCACCCCCTCTGATCTGAGATGCACCCCTAGTCATCATTTTCTAGAACCGGCCCTGATCCTATGAAGGGTCACAACACCACCTGCTGCTACAGTACATCACATTTGACACAACTGGCATGTTTACATTTACAATTTGTGAGCAGGGCCGTTGCTAGGAATTCTGGGCCCCCTTAAAGAATACTAAAGTGGACCCCTCCCCCTAACTTTTCCAGTTTTTTTTCTTAGACTACATATGTATTATCATTTTTTATTTAGCCTACCTTGTTTTGATGCTAATGCGGCATTACACTGCAAAAACTCAAGTATCTTACCAAGAATATTTGTCTTATTTCTGGTCAAAATGTAATTTCTAGTCAAAACAAATATCATTATACTTAAAATAAGACACATCATATTAAAAGTAGCTTGTTTTTAGACACTTTTTACTTCTTTCAAGCATATTTTCACTTGGAATAAATAGAAAAAATCTGTTTTTCTTCCTTATTACAAGCACAAAAAACATGTTTTCACTGGCAGATTTTTCTACTTATTTCAAGTGAAAATTAGTTTGAAACAAGTGAAAATTATCTAAAAACAAGTTATTTTTTAGGTGATGAGTCTTATTTTAAGTGGAAAGAGATTAGCTTTGACTAGAAATGAGACATTTGGACAAGAAATAAGACAAATATTCTTGGAAAGATGTTGAGTTTTTACAGTGTACTATGAGTATTAGTCAGGGTCTTACGCAGAATAAATCAGTCATACAAAGATTAGACTACTGGGGTTTTTTATGGGCCCCACTGGGCGCTGGGCCCCTAGAATTATCATCACCTTTCTCCCCTATACAACGGCCCTGTTTGTGAGTAACAATTCAAAATTTCTTAATGAAAGAGTCTGTAAAGTTGATCACAGTTGTAGGTTAGGTCATATAGGGTTACATCTATTCTAGAGGTTCCTCAATGTGACAGACATGATCACAACACCACCTGCTGCTACATCACGACTGGCATGTTTACACTTACAATTTGTGAGTGACAATCGTTTGTCCACCAGTTTGATATGTTAAGTAAAGTGCGACCCTGAAGGCACCATATTTACAATGGGGCTAACTGGAGTGGTCAGGTTTTGGGTAAACTTTGTTAAATCCTCTTGTGAGCTAAGATCTTGCAGAGGGGGCCGTGTCATTTTGATATTTTAGTTTAGTTTACAGACACACAATCTTTACACAGTGATATACAAACCTGCGTGTATCACTGCTATTTTGTATAATATTTGGTTTCTGGTGTTGGCCAGTAGGCAGTACCCTCAGAAATGTTGAAAACTTTGAAACATTACAGGCTCCAGCAAGTGAGGACAGAGGTATTTCACACTGTTACACCCTGGCCTCTGTAGCAAGTTATTGTTGAGGTAAAATAAAACATCCATGAACGCGTGATCTATGATAAGTTTCTTCCAAGGCCATTCGGTCTTGACTGAACGACCTTGTGTTTGAGAGAGAACATGATTACATTGTTTGCAATGAATGTGAGAGTTTCTTGCTAAAAGAAAAGAATGTGGGGACTTGTCACTTGATAGTATCTCAAATGAGCTTGTTGAAAACTTATTTTGTCAGACAGAAAATATTCAATAACAATTCAGTTTGGACTGGATTGTATATTATATAGAGATTTTATAGATACCAAGTTAAGGAGGGACGAAACAAACATATTGCATGCCTTGATTTAATAAAGATGATTAAAGTAAGTGAAAGTAAAATCACATTGTTGTCTACTTCAGGGAAGTAAAATCAGCCCTGACATGATCTTAAATTTAGGACTTTTACAGTTGCAAAGACATAGTTTAAGGTATAGTAGTTCATTACTGGTTTTAATTTAATGGCAAATTTAACAATACATGGGAATGTGCTGTTCAAATCACAAACTATTTATAAAGTTTCTGTGGTGTGTTGTGGAGAATAATAAATAAATAAAAACACAGCTTATTTTTATGTTGTTGTTTTTTTTAGTATTTCTATCTCTAGTTCTTCTGCATTACAGTGAATAGGACCACAGTCAAACCTCCCATACCATGTAATGTAAATTGTGCTCTGGAAATGTAACATAGGTTACACTCATCGTCACAGGACCACAATAAAACGTGACATGGAGCTTTGTTGGAGGGGACTGCCAGCACTGCCTTTATTGTTCATTCATCCCATAGCAGCCTACATGTGCAGCAGAGACAGCGCAGTGTGCGAGGGGCGTCGCCATTCATCCTGAAGCCCGTTTGATCCTGGATGCAGGTTCATAATGCCACAGTCAAAAATCACATCTAATGGGACAAACTGCTGGGACGTAATGCTAACTAAATTCTTCATTTTTTTCAACACAAGATTATCCGCCTGATTTTTTCCCCCCGAAATACTCACCACTGATATTTATTGTTAAGTTTTCCCCACTGTTTTAGCCTACTGTAAAATAAAATAAAAAGACGTCAATATGATCTTCGGGAAATTATAGCGGTTTTAGTTTTCTGAAGTGACCAAAGCACTCCGCCATATCTAAATTCCCCATATGATTTAGTTCTCCCAACAACGACCTCCACTAAAATTAAGTTAATTTGTTCGTTCTTATTATCCTACTTTTATTTTAAAATTTGACCACCAAATAGGCCTACGTGATGAAAATGTTAAATTGGGGTCTTTCAAACAAGGTTTTGAAGCTGACTAAATACAAGCACGTAGCAACCGCTGTGTTTGAGACTTAATTTGTGTGTTATAATTAAGGGTAACTTTCGTTTGAGTTTGTTAAGTTAGTACTCACCTTTGCGTTATGAAGTCATCAGTGCAATGTGAACAGATAGGAAGTCTCAGTGTGTTGCTGTTCTAACAAGTCCAAAATATAAAACAGCAGCACGTGCTAAACGTCGACGTCAACTCCGTGGCACCATCTTTCTTTCACCATCTTTTCTTTTCTTTTTGATATACTTTTTTCCCTCTCTTTTTGGGCAGATTTTCATACAGCAGTTTTGTCATTTTGGTTTTCTTTTTTGTTACATCTCCTTCTCTTCTTTCCTTTCCTTTTTTAAGGGGAAACATCCTCTTGTGAGATGCCCTCTGTGGCAAGACTGTTTGATGCTTTCGGTGTGTGGGTGTCACCCTCTGCTGGTGAAAACGGTGCACTGCAAATATTATAGTTAATCTAGTTTATTCTGTAGGCTATGTTAAAAAATATTGGACCATAACTTGTACTTGTAAAGCAACAAAAGCTATACCACCATGTGCATTCATCTTATATTCATCACTATGTATTCAGTGTTCAGGTACCATCTTTTGTCTCTTTTCTCTCTTTCCATCACAAACAGAAAGACACAGATTCTATCAGATGCAAAGATTAGACATTTTTTTTAATGAACACTTGCAATCACAAAACATCTAAAAATAATAATTCTATATCTAATTCTATATCTTAATGGTCCGTCAACAATGATCCCTTTAAAACATAAAACAACCGAAAGCACTTGCACCTGCAGGCACCTTGTGCTAGATTATTTGGAACACTTAACCTCAAGTATTGCACCTCCAATAGCATTTGAGAGTTGTGCCCTCAATGCTTTGTAAATACAAAAAGGAAAAAAAAAAGAAGCTTCATAAACATCTGACCATGGTTAATGGTCACACTGATTAAAAAATACAACATTGGTATAGTTTAACTGATTGAAAAGGTTTTGAGTGGAGAACCTACGAAAATGTTTGTTACGTATAATGAAGGACTAAGGAAAGCGGTTCATTTTAGGAGGATTACGACCATGGGGAAATAAAATTCAATCCTGACATTAAGATCAGGATTTCAAGTTCTTCATACTGTTTGTGGCCTTTATCTTTTCCATCAAATGGAGACAACATTCTTCAACTGCCTCCCTAAATCACTCTCAACACACTGCTGGTCAAAGTTTGGTGCACGTAAAGCATATATAAATCAGTATTAAACACGTGTCATATACAGTACGTGTAAAATTGTGCATAAAGAGTCTGTGCAGAGAAGAGAGTTGGTAGGAATTTGCATAAAAAAGGGGTTTGGGTATATTTTAGCTGAGGCTGTATTGAACTAAAGCTTAGAACTTTGTATTCAGGATACTGTTCTTTTTCTCTTGAGGAATAGGCTCTTCATCCTCCTCCTCCTCTGCTTCCGTTTTGTCTTCAAAAACCCCCATTAAATCCCAGGACTCAGGGATGAACTGGTGACAGAAAGCGAGATCCACCAGCCAAGACACTGTAATAATACATATCACAGAGGAGACCATGGACAGAGTCCTGTAGGGAAAGTACTGTGTGATGACTCCTTTCTCGTCCTCCCTCCAGCCAGGATACAGCAGAACAGGAGGGATCCCGAGCAGCGGCTCTCCACTCAGCCCGCGCAGCAGCAGCCCGCCTATGTATCCACTGATGGCGCCATAGGTATTTGCGTAGGGGAAGTGGAGCACGCAGATGAGCTGTGGGAAGACCACGCAGTAGAGGAGGTCCCCGCTCACCAGCCAGAAAGCGAACACGCTGCTGTCACCGAAGGCCAGGCCCGTTCCCGCGAGGCCCACCAGCAGCACGCTAAGACGGATCACACACTGCAGCTCCCGCTCTGAGGCCTGCAGGAAGAGGGAGGAAAATAGGGACAATAAAAAAATTGAGTCACGTTGCTTCGTACTGGACCAAACACACATGCACGCGCGCTCGCTTGCTCATCCATGCACACACACCTGCTTTCTCAAAGTTGTCTTGTAAATGTTTTGTGTAAACATGGATGCTGAGGACAGCAGCACAGAGTCCATGGAGGACATAACTGCTGCCGCCACAGAACCAATGCCTAACACTGAGACCCAGGTGGGTGTGAGGTAGCGCAGGGCCAGTGGCAGGATCTTCCCTGCCTCTCCTCGTTCATAAGGAGGAGGTAGACCGTACGCTGTCAGGTTCCAGTCTTTGAGAAAAGGAGAGGAAGAGAGGAAAGGAGGTATAGAGGCAGATATAGAGACAGACAGGTGTCAGAAGAAAAGAAATAATGGGAGGGGGAGAAGTGTTTTCAGATTACGCTGATGGTGTCAAAATAATTAAAATAAAAACTCAAGCACTGGGGAGAGGGAAGCAAAATGTGTGAAAATAGACTCTATGTCCCACCATAAGTATGATAATGCTAACCAGCCGGGCAAATGCTTTGGGGGAACATTTCACACAAACAAGTTTATATCAACCCATGCACTTTAGCGTGATGGTGGGTCGTAACATGCCTAACTGGACATAAGGATGCACTGTGTGTGAACCGTGTGTTTTTATTCATTTGTACCTGCAGAGGAGGCCACAGCTCCGACAACCACAGAGGGGATTCCCATAATAAATACTGTCCCAGCAGCAGCGAAACAGGTGACCTGAGCCTGGGCCGAGGAGGATGCAGAGAGGATCCTTTGGTATAGAGCCTGATAGGCCAGACCCCCTAAAGCCTACAATGTACACACATACATGCACAAAAAAACAAAAAAAACATTTGAGAATTCATGCAGTCCACAGCAGACAGTCAGCTAATCTGGTCAAACACAGATATATCTAATCACTTGAATAACAATGGATGTATTATAATTATCATTATAATGGCTGAGTTCCTTTTAGCTGTTTCAGATTCAGTAGTCCTGGTGCTGTTCATGCTGGCTCATTGTCACACCGTCGTGGCTTACTGGGGCTCTTGACAAGAACAGAGCCATCATTGTTATGCGTAACCTCTTAACAGAAGCGTTAGTGTTATTCTTAACACTGACACTACTGTGACAAGTCAAAATGCCTGTTGTGAAAAAGGTCTGTTAACTGGGGGCACCAGATTTTCCATTTGAGAATAGTTGGTTTTCACTTGTAGTATTATTCCATTCATTTTCAGCATCACCTTGAACCTTACAGATACAAAAAAACTGTATGGGTTATATAAAGGTCACGAATACTGACAATGTTGTTGCACATAAATGATGCACTTTTTTTCTGGAAAGCTTACACCAAATACTTTATACTATGTGGTTGCAATGATACATCTAAAGACGTGGTGCTTCAGTCACTTAACTCCAGCACACACAGTTATACAAAATAAATTGTAAAAATCTAACCAATAACAGCATCTCATCCGTCCATTTTCCTGCATCTGCCAGCTGCAGCTCTCCCATCCATGAGTTGCCCTGTGTTTGGTTGACGTGGGTTATCTGTGAGTTCTCAGTGACTGCAGGACTGAGTATCAAAAAAGGAATGCAGAGCCACTGAAACAGAGGAGGAAAAAAAACAGCAATTATAGCACAACCAAGGACAAGTCATCTATTGAATTACTCAAATTTCTCAATGAATGTATTTATTTATCTAATTTCGATCCAATTATTTCTGCTGCCTTCCCTCCACCCTCCTCCCTTCCTCCACTTCACCACACTCCTCTCCCTCTAAATGTCTCGTTTCTCACCATGCTGAAAAAGATGAAGGAAAGCTGGATGATATCAGTGTATGCCACTGAGTAGAGACCCCCTAGAAACGTGTAGACAATGGAGACGGCCGCCGAGATAATGATGGAAAGGGCAGATGACAATCCAAGAATGATGCTCATCGTCCCTCCTGTGTGTCACAGAAAATTCAGACACGGTAATCAGAACTGTAATGTGATGATTTTAGTGTTTACAGTTTTCACAAAAAGGCACTTGACTTGTGTGTGAAGTGTCAGTTACCTAGGGCAGCGAGGATGCAGGCAACCCACAAAATATCACTGACCAACGCAGGAAGCAGTAGTGTTGCAGTGAACATGTTGCCATAGCGATACTGAAATGGGTCCAACATGGTCACGTAGCGCTTCGACCTCATTGGTTTTGCAAAAAACAAACCCCCTTAAGATAAAGAACATACAAAGCAATAAGACTATTGTTCTATCATAAAAAACAATCTTAAATATAACTTGAGTTAATTAGTTAACTTTATTAGTCCACAACAGAAAAACAATCTGCATCAATTTTCATCGGAAATTTTTTCGTGATACAAAACTGAATCTCTCTGAAACTGCACATACAGTAAAATTATGTTGTGTTTAGGAGATATGCTTGTTTTTGTGCCAGATAATATCTAAATGTAGCGTGTATGACCCTCTAGAAGAAATCTCAGCTGTGGTCAAATTATCTGCTGCTCACTTGAATGAGCACAATGCGTGTGCAGCAACTTGCTTGCATCCCAGCTTTTCTCCCTTTTGCGCTTCAAACATGTGAAATATAACTTAAACTAACGAACAAAAACACTTTAACATACATCTGTGGGTTACACGTAAGTGTTGTGAGTTAACCTGGTGTACAGTTATATAAATATCTATTTTTCTTTTATAAAGAAGCATTTTATGGAACTAATTTATTCCTTCATTCTGGGAAAGATGTACTGGTGTGGGCGGAGCTGTGTTTTATTTACCTGGCCAGAGTGTGATAAATGTGTTGTAATCTGTGTATTTATGTGCTTGCTCTGTCTGGTGAAATGTAATGGCTATGTGGAAAAGAATTTCCCTAAAGGGACAATAAAAGTCTATCCAGTTCTCATGCTGCAGTGGGGTGCAACAACAGGAAACAAAACTGTGGTTTCTTTCTTCAGCAATGAAAGGATTTTAATGTGCTATATTTGGCAAATTATTTGTGTGAGTTTGTTTATTCCAATATGCGAGGAATCTAAATTAGCTCTCTTTCTTGGCACACATCCATTTTAACTGGTCTCTGATTCTCTGTCAATCATCTTTGGATGTCCCCTGTGTCTTTGTCCCAGAGCATGCTGGGATAGGCGACAGCCTGCAACCACCATCAAAGAAAAGTCCTGCAGGTAACTGGCACGAAAGGATGAAATCCTGTACTTTGCTTTCGGTGCAATTCTAAATGATTGTGAAGTAGCAATATCTGTAAAACAGTCATCCCAACACAATCTGACATCTGCCGCATCAGATCTTTTTAGTGATGTATCTTGAGATTAGTTGGACGTCTGAGCAGCCTTGTGTGCAGTTGTGGTATCAGCCTGCACACATATTCAAAACTAAACATAGCTCTCGGTTCTAATCTGAGTACAGTCTTTGGTTCTCTGCACATGCTTTCTGTCTGCCACTAATCATTATTTTCAGGTATCATTCAAGGTTGCCTACAAGACATTTTAGTTCAGATTATGTGCATGTGTGAAACACTGCACTCAGTGTTGAGACCATATCAGTTATGTGCAAGTTTATTTTGAGGAATGTATGCCCTGTAAATTGTTTCTGCATGACCTGACATGACTGTTGTTGTTGTTTTTTGACTCATCTATTGTTGAGGAGTAACAGCAAAAACTATGGCACACCCACAAAGACACACAAACATCTGTGAATGTGTCACATCCTGTGACACACAAGAATGCGAGGCTGAAAATACACAACCCCAGCGTGCTACTACTTACCCAAAAGAAGAAGCTCATATGTCAGATACATCTCAGAGCAGTGTATTAATAATGTTTATGTACTAAAGATGATCTCTTCCTCTGTTTTAAGACATTACAAAGAGGCTTTTGTGTGATTCATCTACTTACCCAGAAGAAAATTGATAAGATATGCTGGAGGTCCCATAGCCCAAATAAGACCTTGAGTAGGAGAATAAACAGCCTCAGCAGTTCCCATAATATAACCTCCACCGACCCATGTTGCTGAGAGAGAAGGAAAGAAAACAAGTGACAACAGAAATAACACCAGAGGCAAAAATGGGCGTAGGAAACACACATTAAGGAATGCCAAACACTAATAAATGATGGAAATGGAAAGAACCTTTTTTTACCTGTCATGGTGAAAACTCCAACTAACACACTGATGTTGCGGCCACCAACAATGGCAACTTCGCTCTTGCTTCCGACACATGTCTTCTCTACTTTCTTGGATTTTCGAGATGCCCAGATTCCAATGACCAGGATGACGAGATAAAAAACCACAACGCCCACCAGTCCAGGGACATCCACTGCCATGATTGTCTGGTTACAGAATGCACAGCGCATCAGTATGTCATATAAAACACAAGCACACAATATGAAACAAAAAAGCAGATGTTGCCAGATGAGTCAGAAGTTTAACACTGTGCTGTGCTACAACCCCCAAGAGTTAGTGCCATTGTTTTTTGCCAGTGCCTTTGTCACTGAGAGCCAACTGTGTCCTGATTTGACCTCCATAGGCTGTGAACAGGCAACATCAAGGCCACTCTCACCCATCCGCCATACAGTATACTATTGTAGTACAATTGCCTGAATGGCTTACTCTGAATGCAAAACCTCTTGTTAAAGAGTAATCCAAAGTGATCTAAGGAAGTAACTTTACATCCAGTACTTTTCCACCTGAATCTTTTTTTTTTCTCCACCACAGTAGTTTTCCAAGCAGTGACAGGGCTTTCAAGTAGCATAAACCCCCCTGTTGGGAAATACACTTATTTTAAATTGTTTATTTTAAATTATGGGTCTTCAATTTCTTCTTAAGTTCATTGGCAGTTTCCTGGAAAGAGCGATGTAATCTAGCACTAATTGTAGGGAATAAAGCTCTGAGACATTTGAGTTCACCAGTTGTTTATTTCCAGAAGATTTTCCTTGAAAGAACTACTTGTTCTTGTAGACGTGTATAAAACATTGCCGTGCAGTTAACTGTGAAAAATCTCAATAGTTAAAATGTTATCAGAAGCCTAATTCCTTCACTGACACTGGATCCTCTTAAACAGGATACCCAAGTGGTATAGTTAAACTGTAATGCATTAGGTCTCAGGTTTATTAGGGAGTACAAACACAGTTTGTCATTGATAATTAGGACAAATGAAGAGCTTAAACAACAGCTTAATGAATACCAGTCTGAGCAGTCTTTCATCTGACTTATTTTGGTATACATTAACCACCAAATACGTGCATTTTGATGCAGTGGACAAAAATAAGCTATTGAGATGCTTTACTTACATAGAATAGCAATACCACAATGTAATCCATTAGAAGTAAAAGTATTCTATCATAAAATCTACAGGAAGTAGCCACTATACCAAAAAGATGTCGTAAAAACATAGTAAATAGGTACACATAAAAGATATACTACCTTAAGTATCAGGGGCAGGCCTATAAACTCATCATTGCTATCATTATGCAGACAGAAAGACCAATGTTCACTTCTTCAAAATGCTGGCTGGTGTATTCTTGAGTAACACCATTAAATTGCTGAGGCGTTTGGAGGGAGAGCTGCTGTAGGTTACTCATCATACTGCGTACCGAGTACAAATCGTAATAAATTACATGTTATAAGCAAACAGTAGCCTACGTATTTTGTATGCAACGTTAGTGATACAAATATAGATGATAGATAGCAGGGCGGGATTTGGTGGAGTACTTCCTCTAACTAGCATCCGTATAAACGTAAATACTCCAGTACAGTACAGTACAGACAGCGGTCCTCCACCTATAACTACTGTTGGTAGCCTGCATTCCTCCACTGGTTAAAAAACACCTTGAATGTATCACCTGAGGTAGAGGCTATTCTCCCTCAGTGAATATGGGGCAGCGCAGAGTACAAGTCTATCAGTATTTCCTTATTTAGGAAAACTGAGTCAATTCCTCTATTCACAACAAATTAACGCGCAACCTTCAAAATGAATATACTCCAATTAAAAAAAAAAAATCCCTGAAGCAGGTCTTTGCTGGATAATTTCTCCATTATGTGCCCATGAGGACTGTCATACATAGGTCATTTATTGAGCATATAACGTGTGTACCAGGTTTCATGACGTTTCTCTCATTAATAACGCAAGGCTTGGGCTACATTAACGATAAGAGGACAAAGCTATAGATAGCGGAGATCCATCAGAGCAGGAAACCATCATTAGCTACTAAATACAATTGATGAAAATATAAATTATGTTCGATATTGGTTTTATCCGGTGTAGACAGGTTCAGATGCCTGCGCCTGTTTCTCACAGTGAGGCTGAAATTAGCAGGCAGCTGCGTGCTAGACCCCGGTAGTAGCCCACATTAAGCTAACGGTATTGTTTTAACCCGTTAAAAAAAAAAAAAAAAACACCCAAATATTAACACGACTTAATATTAAGTCGGGAAAAAATCATTTGAATTAAAATTATTTGAAATGATACAGTCACCATGTAGTGGGTTTTTCCATCCTGCCGACATGGACCGAGATTAAAGATGAGATTAAAATTGTATATTCCAGTGTAGCCGCTAGCGTGTTTAGTCCTACCTTTGATGAGAGCCGACGTCCTTTCTTCCATACATCTGCCGCCTCCGGTGAGCTACTGCCTCGCTGGTCACTTCTTCCCTATTGTTGTCTCCCCTTTGAAACGTGACTCCCCGAGTCGCGTTCAGCGCTGTCAAAACGTACAGAAACGTTGCCACACAGCGGCCACCGTGTATCAGACGCGCTGTGGCCAACAGCTGGCTGCCGCTGCCTCAGACAACAATTAGATGACACCCACACCGGAAAGGTAAATGCAAGTGCGACATCTTCTTTAATTTCTGTTGTGAAACGTTGCAAACCGGTGTAAATGAAATGTTTTTTCACTTGAATGCTCCCTGAACAGGAGGCTGTAATAAAAGAAAAAGGTCCTCACTGCACTGAGCGTTATCTATGACGGAGGATACACGTGTGTGCACATTGTACATACATCATGATCAGGCTACACACACACACACACGCTGGTGCGCACCCACGTCACCTCTCCACCATAGAGCAAAAATAAATTAATGTCCATGCTTAGATATTTTTCACTGTGTTTACTATGCAGACACATGATGCCCGAAAGGTAACACCACCTGCTTGTCATGTTGTGCACCCATGAGGGAGGGTTGAAAGGGGTAGTCTACTCATTTCATTTAGTTAATGCACAAGTGATGGACATAATAGACTAGAACTATATAGTAGTACAAGTAGATTCAAATTAGACAAGTAGTACTATTCAACAGTGAAGTGAAGCAGTAATGTCCCAGCTACATTAACACCTATCTAAAGTTTGTAACATTAGTGAACATTTACACATGAATGGTTGATTACAGACGGCCTTACACGTGCATTGTCACAAATGGTTGAAATAATCTACATGTGAAAATAAATTTCCTATAAAGAAGCAAGAATTAAAACCAATACCACCTTTTTAGACTAACCTTTTAGACACTAATAAAAATCATCCCATCCATATCTCATGAATATCCCCTAAAAAAAAAAAAAAGATAACAAGGGAATTTCAAAATGTTTGGAAGACTGGCCAAGTCACACTAGTGTCCAGTATCACATTTAGTTTGCTGTTATGCTATTGCCTAACTAGAACACAGGGAGTGTTAGAAGAAACATATCAAGTGCTTCTTTCTACACAGCCTCCTGGTGGCTCAGTTGGCATGTGTATCATATGACATTCAAGCAGGAGAACTGCGTGGAATCTCCTTGCACAAGAAAAAACAAAACCAGTGATCCAAAAAGGGGGAAAAAATATCTTCATTTTGAGAGGTGTGGGTGTTGTTGATGTTGTGTGTGTCTGTGCTTCTTTAAGTTTCAATATGAGAGCGGATTGTGTTAGACTTCGTCTGGGGTTGGCTGTGCGGGCCCCTCGTTCACCACTGTCTCTGGGTTTCTGAAAAGTACAAGCTCATCTCCTGCGGGGTCGGCGGTGCACAATATCCAGTGGTTTTTGTCCTGCTCAGCTTTGTGGGAGTCCAAGAAGGTGTGAGCCGTCACCTCATGCTCTTTGCCATATGCCGTCCTGCAGAGACACAACTATTAACGACAGAACGACAGAGGGCATGCATGTGCTGTAACATTACTTGAGGCTGCCATGTTGGAGGCCCTTGTTTTTGTCGCTCACTGCATCTAAATTAGCAGTTTAACTGTGAGTTGTATTTCTGTGACACTTTGAGAGGAAACTGTTTATTTCTATTAAGATACGTTAGAATGACTGGGTTATGTCTGATTCTTGCACAACTGCATGGCCTAGTTGCCCTGGAGATGATGTGGAGTAGAGTCGGTCACCGTGACCTGATTTGATGATATCGTCCTTTGTGTGATAAGACATCGTTTCACCATGATCCATGTCATGGTGGTTACAGTAACAGGATCTCACGCTTTATATATCGAATACTTAGCTCTATTATTTGCAACAAATTTCAAACGAACAACTAAGTTGTCATCAGACATGGCACAAATCAAAAACCTATGTATGTGTTGTATTCAACACTTACCAAATGACTTGATCACCCAGAACAGCAAGGGCCTGGTTTGTTTTGCAGTGTATAATCAGCACTTTCTCATTAGCCTGTTATAAAGAGAAAAAAAGAAATTACTGTTGATGTTTGGTTAGAAATTCTCACGGCGACAGAGGTAATGGAAAGCAAAAGAAACACAAAGCATTCTGTGCTGGTTTTAAATTTAAAGAAGAGTAAACACTGATGTTGTAAAATGATTAGTCAGCCATGACATTTCCACTAACTACTTACAGGAACAGGTTGACCTTCATATTCAAGCCTCTCCTGGGGGTCAAGGTGCACTATCTTCCAACATGACAGAAGGGAGCAGTCTTCCAGCAAGTTGACCTCTTGCAGACGGGACTTCTTTGCACACTTCAAATGAAGTCAAAATAATATGAGATTAACAAAAGTGGACAATCTAGAGAAAATGACAAACACACCTGCTTCATTTGCTATTCATCTTTACGTATGCATCTCTGCATTTGGACTTTGTTAAACATCTAATCAGAGTTGGTTGCTCAGTATAATATATTCTGTGGTCTTTTACCTTTAGAAAGCTTTGCAGGTCACTTGTCAAGTAAAGCTGAGGGAACACAGGAAAAGTAAATCATTGAACACAGATACTGAGACAAGATATGTAATTTATGTGCTTCTTCAGAATCATTTATGGATGTAATACATTAGCCATTTAATAAAAACATGATATTCTCAGAATTCAACCACTGAATTTCTTAATACGTTGTGTTGATGTTGACGTTGCACTCCCATAAAGGAGGGGGACTCTAAAAAAAATGAAATATTGAAAAGTCAAAATTGACGCAGCACAGATGGAGATAACCTGACTTCCCATTTTGCAGCTCTGTGGCATCTGTCTCTGGTAAACACCCTCTTCTTTCAAACTCTAAGCCTCACATGTGTAACACAGTCTCCAAACCCAACTGAGTTAACCTGGCTCCATAATAACCCATCATCAAGCCTATTTTCTTTAAAAAGATCCCCTCTGAGCCACAGAGGATATTACACAACTGTTTTTACGAGCCACATGGTACTCCTCGTGACATACAAACTGATTTCCAGTTGTTAAATCGGAGAGTCTCTTTAAAATAGAGATCAGTCTTTGTGTAAAGTGCTATGTGTGACTCCACAACTTTAAAAGGCTGTTTGAGAGTGAAGAATTTGGTTTTAGGAAGTTTGTGTTTGTTTGCGTGGGTATGTTTGTGCGTGTAAGTTCACTTACTCCCCTGGCAAAGCCACTTGTTGTTTTCAGGGAAAAACTCTGCCCAAAAACCAGAGTCGATCCTTCCGGACTGCCGTCTACACTGTAGTCACACAAGCAGCATTGCAAATTTCACATCTGTGAGTATTACCATGTGTGTAGAGGTGTCTGTTTGTGTAGTTTTAAGTGTGTTTCCTTGTGTACCTGGTAATTATGAAGGCAGTGCGTGCACAGGGATGAATACCTCTTCCTGCACTGATCTCACATGGGGCCTGGATGCCGGGTGAAGGCATCTGTACCACACTGTTGATGTCTGCATAATGCTTAATGTGGTGCACTCTCTGTTTTCTCTTCCTATGTTCAGCAACATCACTACATCCCCAATGTGCAGTCTTCCATCATTTGTCACGGAGAGATTCACCTACACACACGGACAAACATCATCATTGTATTACCTACCTCATTATTATTGTGTATAACTGTTGATGTTAATGGTTTACTTTAGAGATTTAGCCTAATGCAATTTACCGGTCCCAAAATGTTCTGTTTGAGGAAGTCTAATCTTTGAGCAGCAAGCTCACCCCTTTTCATCTTCTCCAAAAACTCATTCTTGGAATCCTGGAAAAAAAACAATTAACATACCAGTACACAAAGTGTAATTTTAATGTCTACCAAGATCGCTACTGGTTATGTAACAATAAAAGCTAAAACAACATGCAATTTAACTTTGTTCAAACCTTGGAGACTTAACAGTTCAAACCAACAAATCTCTCTTACTATTATACTCTACATTATATTGTAAGTATCATGATGCTCCTTTTTCATCTTTGTTTGCTTGCACAACTTGATGCCATAAAAAACACTTTTACTTGTAACAAAGTATTTCTACACGGTTGTAACTTACTGCTCCTTTTGATTAAGTAAAATGAACTTCTATCATTAATACTTCACTACTGATGCGTCCCAGAGTTGAGTAAACCTACTAAACCTGGGTGGCCAGATAATTATGGTGCGTTGTTAGTCTGACGTTAACTGCATGTAAACATTTAAAAAGTCGTTCATGTTTAGACCGCGTTACGTTAACGTTACTGTCAACAGGATGAGCCAACGCCATCGACTAACGTTACCAGCTCCTTTCAACACATTTAGCTTGTAGCTAACTAAAAGTTGTCACTTTGTCATTAAAACAAACCTCCGCTCGGCACATGTCTTCATACCAGTTTCCAATTTTAGCCTTTGGCCGATACCTTCCCATATGAGCCATTGTGACTATTTGTGAAATGTGAAGTTCTCCAGTAAGGCTTTAGAGACTCCAGTTGCCTTGGCAGCCGTTTCCAAGGTAACTGGGGACAACAAAAACAACCCGTTTCATTTGCTGTCAGTTCTCGTCGATTCTCGCGAGAGTGCCGGTAGAGTCACTGTGCTTGAGCTTCATAATACCATGGCATGGATCTATTATAATATAATTACATCCATGTACCACAGTAGGAGAACATTAGTTTGCTCAAATTGTAGGCCTACTTTATTTGAGATCATGACCCTTTTCAGCACATGGTCTTTTATTGTATGCTGCCTGACGTTATGCAAATCCCAGCAAGGTTTAGTCCAGCCTACCTGTCTAATAAGCCATAAAATGAAAAACACCTGTGTTGGCGGGCAGGGCCTTTCATCTATTCTATAATTATGCACCATGCTGTATTATCTGAGCTTTGAGCAAGCCTACTGTGAGTGTGAGTGTAATATTTCCATGGATGTATTATGAATATTTCCTACTGAAATGTAGTAGCCTAGCCTAAAAGTAGCCTATACGCTACAATTAAACTGGAAATAATTAAGTGAAGCAGAAAGACTGTGCCTGAGTAAATGTAGGTCTACTTTGTTATCACCACAGCTTCTCGTTATCAGCAAGAGACAAAGGAATGTGACCTTTGAACAGTCTTGAACATAACCACACATGAATCACATTTTTCCTATTGTCATTCACCTTCAACAGCAAAAACACAAGAGCAACACTTTTTTTTTTAATTATATGTAGAACAAAAAGATTAAAAGATCTGAATTCAATGAATTTCAGAAACCATGTAGCCTATCTTTCAGTCAGTTTAGTAATCCTTCACAGAACCTATAAATACAAAATTCTCTGCCCATGTGTCAAACAGTTGCGATCCAGTAGTCTGTCTGTGTCCCATTTTCTCTGTTTCTGTCTGTCTGTGTCAGTGGCCGTTGGCTCGGCCTCTGCCCCCAGAGCCATTCATGTGACTGCGTTTGTGGTTTTCCTTCGGTGACTCACTGTCTTCCTCCTCTTCATCACTTCTGTCATCGCCCTCCAGCTGCAGAATAAAGATGAGCCACAGAGAAGAAGTGGGAAAAGAGGGTGAGTCAAAGATGAGCTACACAACAATGCAGACATGACATAGCTTGATACAGTTCATCCAAACAGAAGCAGACCTTGGTAAAGATACACTTGTAAAACATGCGTGAGATAAGAGCAGCCCAGTAGAGGTGCAGCATCTGGAGAACTAACAGCATGACATTGAAGAAGTAGTAGCCAAAGAAGGGAGGAAACTTCTCCGGTGGGTACACCCAGGTGCAGTGAATCACCCTGCAGGAAATATGCACGCATAATATTTTCAATCATGACTTCAAGATCATATGCATCATGCTGCATCTTTTGTTTCACACACCTACCAGAAAGGAAAAATGACAAGCCTTGTCAGCATGAAGAGAAGTGTAAACACCACAAAAATGCCATTAGCAGTCTTTTGCCACTTGGCGTAGTTGAACACCTTTGCACCCTGTGAGACAAAAACATGGAGAATCAGGTAGCCACCCATGGATAAATAAATGGATGGAGAGATCAATGGATTATATAATGCAATATGCTTATTTTAGTACACTGATACATTAGAGAACTAATGGAAAACCAATTAAACTAGGCTAATGCAATTCTTTTGTAGTATATTTTTGGGGCTTTTGCCTTTAATTGATAGTATAGTATAGAGAAAGACAGGAAATGGGGAGGCAGAGAGAGGGGGATGACATACAGCAAAGGGCCACCATTCGATCTGGGACCAGCTGCAGCGAGAACTAATAGCCTCTGCATATGGGGCACCTGCTCTACCCACGACACCCGAACTAATGCAATTCTGATACAATATGTCCATTGTAGTGCTCTAATGCAATGCACACATTGTATTAGAATAGATATACATATAGCCTACATAAATATATATTAAGTTTTGCAGAGAGCGCCATCTAGGGCACTCAAAATGCACTCAAAAAACATCCAGTATTAATTGTGGTGTTGTCATCGCATCTTATTCACACCAGTAACCCTCTACTTCCCCTCTTTTAAAAATAAGATATCAATTTCTACCCACGAATTTGAGTTGTGTTTCTTATGTGCATGTCATGAAATGTAAAGGATGTGGGCAAGGAAACACCCTCACGTTTACTGCTGTTGAAGTTGAGTCTGAGCTCCGAGTTCATGTAGAGGGAGGGGTAGAAAGCTAATGCTACATATCTGTTTCAGACCTGCTTTACTTTCATTTGAACCCTTAACTATTTACTCAGACATTGGTCACGCTCGTGAAGCTTGTTTTTTATATTGAATAAAATAGGAAAAAAACAAGAGTAGGGGAGACCAGGGACAGTAGCAACAGGGGATGGTTGCAACATGTCATTTTCTTACACTCAAATGCAAATTGTGAAGAATGTGGATTCTGTAATCATCTATTAATTGTGTTGACTATTAACAGACAAATGTAAGTTTATTGTATATGTGACAGTGGTGGTCCTGTCACTATGCCTCCAACTGATTATGTTCCCTGGCTACTTGGCCAAGGGGATGTCCCTTTGGGTGACTGGCAAGCGCGCGTGACTCTTACCCGGGAGGTGTGGGTTCAATCCCCGCCCGGGCCCTCTTCACCTTGCCACATATACAAATTTGGTTTGTCTAATCCAAATGATCTCTGAGTAAGAGAGCCAAATGCAAAAAGTGTTGTAACTGTCCCCGGTCTCCCCTACTCGCAACTCTGCAGGACTCAGCGTGTCAATTTATCTTCCGAGGAAGAGCACACCTACACACCTACACTGCTCGAAACGTACAGTGTAGGTGTGTAGGTATGCTCTTCCTCGGAATAATAATCACTCACTACAATACACTGACACGCTGAGTCCTGCAGAGTTGCGAGTACTCGTGTTTTTTCTATTTTGCTCATTGTTTGTACTCTGCACCTGCCCTCACTGGTGTGATGTGCGTGTCCACTCTGTTTTTTTTTTACATTGAATAAGCCATTAAATAATTGAAAGTCTGTTAGAACACAGCTTTGCTATGTGTAGCGTTTGCATTAGAACAGTGACGATACATAATTGCCACTTGTGTGACCACACCAGCCTGCAGGAAGACAACTACAGATATCCCATAGATTAGCATGCACATGCACGGATGTCAGAATGGCACTGACCTCCAGCAGTATGTCAGCAGAGTCATGAACTGCCATCACAATCGTTCCAATACGGATGTAGTTTGAAATCCAGGAGAAACTGAGAAGAGTCAGTGTGGCTATATGATGAATCACCTGCTCTTTGAAGTCCTACACACAAGCACATGACAGGTAAACACTATGGCACCAGGATTTTAAATACATTTCAAATAAAGATCATTCATACTTTGAAAATGAAAAATAACATTCAGAAGTAAAATATAATAAACAATAATGATATTAGTGCATTCATTAATGTAAAAATCTGCATATATGTGTACACTTACTTTTCGTTTCACATCAAATGAGAGGCGAAGGAGCAGGGAAAGGTAGAAGCCCATTTCAAACAGGTAATACAAGTACTGAGATGTCAGCATGGACTGCATTGACACAACACACACATTATGGATGTTATCACACTTAATACTGTAATATTGTACATGAGGTCCTGATAAATAAACAGCAAAACACTTACCTGTTTAGGGAAGCCTTCCCAAACCTCCCTCAGGTTATAAAGCCAAGGTTTCTACAGCCAGCAAAAACAGAGAAGGAGATGACTTTGAGTTGGGTAATGGAGAATAGCATTGAAAACAGTATCAAAAGGTAAATGTTGGCCAATGAGCTCATGCATGTTTGTCTGCCATGTCAAGAAAAACCCTGAAGCACAGAAAAACATGAGATAGAGAGATGAAGACGAGGAGTTTCACTTAGAGAAAGGGAGAAAACTTGAGGAAACACCAAGATAAGGGAATAGAAATGTCACATAGAAGCAAATCAAACAATCCATGGAGGGGATAAAAAAACATGTGAAATATGAGTTACACACTGTAATAAAAATAGTTCCTGTGATAAAAACAATGACTTACATCATGGAGAGCTAGGACTCCACCGAAAAAAGCAAAAAAATAAAACACACATCTCCAACTGTTGGCAGACGAGAACAATAATGTTAGATATTTGAGCACAGTCTCACATCGTGTCACACACACACAAACACACATAAATGTACACACACCTGGCCTCACAGAACCTCTTCCGAAGCTCTGGTCGCTCCTGGTTCCTCCTCCTCCTGAACCAGACTTGAACTGTTCTCTCTGGCCAACTCGTCTTTTTACACAGAGACCTCACATCGGCCTGAGACACGAGGGAGAAGAGCAGACTGTTACACCCTGTCCACCCTCTGTTTATTCTCTGATGAGCAAAAACTGAGAAACAAAAATAAAACCGAACCATCTGTGCAACAGAGGGGTAAGATCTTTGTAATAAGAGAAACTAACTGTTGAAGGTGCAGTGACCCAGTTTATCTGAAAAGACCAAAATGACAAATAGATTGTAAAGGGTTATTTCACTTATATTAAACATGCACCAACTTCAAAACCAATGGCAATAATATTGTTTATTGTATAACATAAGCTATTTCATTTATCTGAATACTGAAGGTTCTATGTGGAAATATATGGACGTTTACTTTGGTTGGTAAGTTACCATCATACAGCTATAAAACATTATCGGTTTGCAGTTAAGATCAAAATGAAGGGCAGATCTGAAAATAGGTGTGGTGCCATAATGTGATAATGATAGAGTAGCAATAAATGACTGTTGCATGGATATGATGCCTAATACGGTAGTATACACTCACCAAGCACTTTATTAAGCAACACCATACTAATACAGAGTTGGGCCTCCTACTGCTTTCAAAACAGCATCAACTAATATGGTCTCCACTGGATGTTGGAAATATTTGAGTTTTGTTTCACATCATTTCTGCAGATTACACTTTTTTTATTGCAAATATCCTCTTCAACCACATCCCAAAGGTGTCCCTCTGGACTCAGATTTGGAGACTGGGTATAGGATCACTGAAGTTTACTGAACTTATTTCCATGTTTAAAAAAAAAAGGGTTGGGGTTGTGGGGGCTTGGAGTAGCCATAAGAAGATGGTAGGTTCTGGCAGTGGACACAAGGCAGGTTGACATTCATGCAGTTGATGTCAAATTCTGATCCTTCGGCTAGCTGCCTCAGTAGATCCATCAGACCGGGTTACAGTTTCTTCAGGACTAGAGTGGGAGCTCCTTCTTCACATATAGCTTTGATGTGATGTCCATCTCTGCTCCCCTCCCCCTGGTTACCTCTCATCCAGGCCAATTCTGGCCACTTCTGGCAATTCTCCCATGACCTCTCTCATCAACGAGGTGTTTCCATCCACATAACTTCTGTTCACTGGATGTTCTTTGTTTTTTGTTTGTGTGAAACTCCCAGCAGATTAGCAGTTTCAGAAATATTCAAACCAGCCTGTCTGGCACCAACCAAAATCACTGCGATCACATTATTTTCCCAGCTCTGATGTTTGACGTGAACATTAACTGAAGCTGCTGACATCTATCTGCAGGACTTTATGCACTGTCACATGTTTGGCTGATTGTACGAATAAGCAGGTGTGCAGGTGTTCCTAATAAAGCACAGTGAGAAACCCCTTTAACGTACCTGTGATGGAACCCTTGCTTGGCTGCAGAAGTACTTTTCTAGGATGTGGTTTGGTTCTGCTGTCAGACGCACCCTGTTCCTGATTCCCCAAACATCTGCAAGTGGTGAAGCCAGGTACCTGCAACAACACACGAGCAACGTGACAGTAAACGTGTGTCAGTGTATCAAGCTGCGTCTCATCTGGCAATGCAAAACTTTGTTTCTTCCTTCTAAACACAAGTGGCCTGGTTCGTTTGGAGTTTTCTTAACATTGCTACAAAACAGCTTGTGCAACATAAATTATCCTAGTCTTGTGAAACCAGACGATTGCATTACTACACTCAGACACAGGCATGTTTTCTAACTTTACTGCACAGTATATTCCCACCTTTCAAACAAGTATCTGACCAGCAACAGGCCGAAGGCGCAGGGCAGAGCAGCGTAAAGGTGAGAGGCTTTAGCGTAGACACGACCTTCATCGTCCTCCAGGTCAGACCAGGAGACGTTCCCCGGAAGCCACAGACGCTCCCACCACAGCCACTCTCCAACTGTCTGCAACATGCTGCTGGGAAATGTGAAATACACCACAAAAAGTTACACATTCAGTTTTATAAACATGATGCAATAGATGTTTTTTATTTAAGGCTTATGAACTAGTTACTAGTTTGTTTACTATAAACAAGTCAGGTTTTGACTGGGTACATTGTTTTCTGCACTGTCCTTCGTAGAAAGTCCTTTTTCTCTAATATAACGCTAAGACCACATTAAATATTTCCGCCCTTATTGCATAAACCAGTGGTGGTGACTCTGCGGTAGCCAAACCAGTTTTTTTTTTTAAGAAAAAAGCTGAATATAGCATACAGTGGCATGATGAGGCAGCTAGAGCTCTGATCCAAGAGGAATTACAGCCAAAAATGCACCATGGTTTGGTTGTCTTGAATCTCCAATGCCATTTTTTTTTTTTTTTTAGCTGTGGGCAGTACCTCCTACTGGTGTGTGGCAGTAAAAATGCTCTCTGACTATACAATCATGCAGGAAGCGAGTCGTTTTGGAGATGGAGAGCTACAGTAGATATCAAAGGGCGAGGAAGATAAAGACGGATGAGGAGCAATTACAGGAGGCAGAGATTAGAGAGAAGTAAAGTCCTTCCTCTTATGGACTCTGCCCATAACAGCTTGTAGATAAAAACATGTTATCTGTGCAGGTACAAATCTACTTTCAAATGTGTACTTTACATGCCGTCTAATAAAAAATAGAAAATTATAAATATTCACTGCAATACACTTAGTTACTCAGTGAGAAAGTATAAGTCATACAAATGCCTGTCTGGATGTCAGCATGGGAAATTAAGCATACCTGCAGGCAGTGCTGTCTTGACAAGTTCCAACAGATGAGAGGGAAACTGAGACAAAACGTGGACACAGAGACACTGTGTGTGACAGAATCCAGTGAAACTGAAGTAAAATATTGCGTCAAACCAAAGCAGTCTCTATTTGATCTCATTTACACCTACAGTTAGCTTTAAGTTTCATGTCCACAAATGTCTGAGTGATTACATCCCTCACTACAAGCCAGTCAGAGAATACATCAGAGAAAGTAAATGTATGCACATGGCCATGTATATACACACACACTCACCTTCAGTGTTGCCCACTGTGGTGTGTTCTCCAGGGACTTATTTCTTATAAGCCAGTCTGCTACTTTTACACTTCATATATATTGCACATATCCCCAAGAGATAACAGCCTTGTTTGATCCCACTGTATAAGTTCACTGCTATAACTGTTGTGGAGCCAATCTTCAAAGAGAGAATAAAAGTTTGTACCAAATGTTGACTCATGAGCTAATGCCTTCGTTGATCTATGTGATGCACCTCATTGTGTGTGAGGCAGCTGGCTCCAGTGAGCATGTTGATATTTGAGCATGCGTGTGGTCGCTCACCTTTTTTCTTTTTTTCAAAAGAATGGGATCCTGCCCTCCCACTCCTGACCGCTCTGGTGATCACACCCAGTACGTCCTTTAAGGTAGGGTTATCTCAGCACTGGAAACAGCTAACTGCCCTTGGAGCATTTTTTTCTTTTGGATGTTCAGTTATAAATGGTAAGCTGCAGCAGTCATCTGAGTGTGGGATTGTTTGCGAACACCCTCACCTGCAAGAATTCCCTTGGAATGCTGGGAAGCCCCCACAAAGGCCCCATTCACTGGTGGGGCAGGGGAGGAGGAGTCAATTACGCATGTTACGGACAGAGGAGAAGGAGGAACTTTCATATACAAAGAGAGTGAAACATCCCTCTTCATAAAAAGCAGGCCGGGTTAATAACAAACATAAAAATGCAAATGAAGTGACCTTCGTTCCCTGATCAGTTTTTTGGGGGGAAATTTGAATTTACTGCAATAAATTACACATGACAGGTGTTTGTGTCTGAGTGTGTGTGTATGTGTGTGTGTGGTTTTGCAGAAGAGAGGTAGAAATGTAAATTTTGAATGATAAAAAAACATAAACAAACACATCACTGAGCATCCAAATTCAAATATCTGTTTCACAACAAACCAGAGGGGGGCAACAGAGACAACATAATAGGCCTATCGGTGCTGATACTCACAGTTAGGATTTAGCAGTGACATGTGTTGTTATGTTTCTCAGCTTGCCATCTGCATATGGATATGTGATGTTACTTGTAAGGTTTAACTACATCATCACCTTCACCTTTCAATATTCTCCTTTACTGTCGAAGTCATTGTGACAATGGAATCAAGGCTGAAATGCATCATGACCTTGAGAGTTAAGAAGGAAAAACAGATATCAAAAATATGTCCTTCTTTTATTATAATTTTACATTTTTATATATCAAAATCTCTAAAAATAAACAGTAGATCTACAAGCATAACTGTTGATACTAACTGGTCTGTATACATTTCCATATTCCTCACCATATTCCAGCACTGCTGCATGTGTGGGACTGAAAATAACGAAGGAGCAGTGGCTATTGAGCTGTGGTTGTGGGCAAAAACAAACCAAAACAAACCAACAAAAAAACAACCCAAAACAAAACAAAAACAAAAAAACAAGAATAGAAAGAGTCATCGTTCCAGTGGTGTTTTCACGGGCATGGCAAGCAGAGTTTCAGAACAGTGTTTCTCTGAATTGTCCAGCACTTCCCTTGTCAGGATCAGCCCTAAACCACTGAGCGGTATAAACATCTCTGTGCAGATTAAGAGGATAAAAAGGAGGTTCAGTTGATCTGGATGGTCCCTCTTCAGGGGTGAAGCTCCAGGCACAGACAGGAGAGGCTAATCTGGATTGCCCTACCCCTCCCTCTGTCACTGTGCCTCGCCTTCCAGCTTTTCTCATACCGGCGTGTTACGCCTCAGTTCACTGGGGGAAGGGGGGATGCGGTCTCCCAGCTTCGTAAAACTGGTGGAGTGGCTAGGCTTGGTGGAGGGCTCCTCGGGACCAGGAGCTCTTTGTCGTGGAGGCAAGGTGGAGCACCGGACTTTCCCCCTGGAGCGTGGCTGTTGGGGCGGAGGGCCTTTTAGTGCAAATAGTTCACTGGGGGCTTTGGGCTGTTGTGGAGACTCGGGGTTGACCGGTGGGGTTTGCGTGGGATGATGTGGAGGTGAAGGTGACACCGGTGTGTGTGGGGGGGAGGACGGGCTGGAGGAGGCCGGTAACGACCCCCCCAGGGGAATCAGAGGAGTGAGGGTGGCCGCCTGCTGGAACCTGGTGAGGCTGATGGAGTGGCTGGGTCGCGGCAGGCTGTAACAGGCCTCAGCCCCTTTGTGGCGGGAAGGCAGGGTGGAGCAACGGGCCTTTGCCCTTGAGCCTGGCTCTCTGGCAGGAGGAGGAGGAGCGATGAGTGAGAAGAGCCGAGTGTCAATATCTGATGCTGTCATTTCTGCCCTGGAGCCCCTCAGACTCTCAGATGAGCCTCTTTTAGATGATGGATGAGAGGGAGGCTCCTTCTCTTTCTGGAGTTCCTGTTTGGAGCCTGAGACAGGAAGCTCTGTATCTCGATAGGTGCTCGATGTGGGTTCCTCATCTACGTGACAAGAAAAAAAAAAGGAATTATAACACAAATAATACGATAATACACTTTACTTGATCTTAAAATGCTGAGCAAATCAAGGAAAACAGGTACGCGGTGATGTAAAGTTTGTATCCTCTCACCTAGCAGGCCCAGGTCGCTCATGAGGGAGTCCAGATCAACACTGAAATTCTTCTCCTCGGCCGGTACTTCATTCATTTCTTCCTTTCTTTGTTCTTCTTCCTCTTTTTCTTTTCCTCCCTCTTCCTCATTATCAGCCTTTCCATCACTTTCATTTACAACTCCATCTGTTTCCTTTTCTCCCCCTTCTCCCCCTTCTCCCCCTTCTATCTTTCCAACCTCTTCTTGTACTTCTGCTGCCTCTGCTTCTGGCTGTATTTGTTCATTCTCTTCAACGTCTTCAGATGTCTTCTCAAGCTCTGGATCACTGTCACCCGTCGTCCTGGGTTCATCCAAATTGACCTCAACCGCTCCTTCCTCCTCCTCGTCATTCTGCTCCTCTTGCTCTTCCTGTGGTGCCTCCACCACAATGTCAATGTGAGCAGGCAAACGAGGAATGGAGCGTTTTGGGGAGTTAGATTTGGCACGTGATTCTTGGTCTTGATTCAGCAGAAACTCCATCAGCATCATATTCTCCTTCTTCAGCTGCTCCCGCAGAGGCCGTGGGACGTCTGGGATCATCCAGGCAACCAACATGCTGAGGAACATGGCGAGGTTCTGTAGGGGAAAAGAACATTGTGTTTTTCTTGATACATAAAAACAAAGCTTGGACTTCATTGTTGCTCTAGTTACATGATTTTTTTTACACTATCACATTATAGTAGAAAAAAGTTACAAGAAGTTTAATAGGTTCAATTAGATGAGGGTTTACACCCCCCAAGCTATCAGGATGCACTGTCCTGCAAGATCAGTATCAGGGGGTTTGTTTCATTATTAAGCTGACTGGCTATTCACCACATAAAACTAATCATCATCCACAATATGGATTCACTTTGTAGGTACCACTATTAAATTCAGCGTTTCCACTAACAGATACACTATTTCAGTCATGGTGGCTTCACATTAGTCTTCAGTATGTGGAGATACTCTGATTTCAGATACAGAGAGAAAATGATAGATCAGTGCTTTGGTTCTAATGTGTGGTATCACATCTGTCAGCAACAAAAACATAAGGTGCTACATGAAGCAAAATGGGACTGTTTACAAGAGGGCATTGGCCACAATCCAAATGCAAAGGTGTTCAATAAACATTTGGAGACACAACCACAGTTTCTAAACTGACAACAACAAACTACCACCACAAACATGTAAACCTATTTTTTTTATACCTGGAAGAATATCACAAAGGCCAGCTTTGCCGCCAGGACAGACCAGTACTGTTTAGAGAAGGTGTAGGCATCTGATGCCCATGGAGGGTCTCTGTAGTCCTTATACCTGAAAAACACAGACAAGGTGGGTATTAGCGAGGATAAACCTGGGACAGCTTTAACTTATGTGATTACAGATCAGAGAAAATCAGGTAGTTCCTAGAAAGGTTTTCCTCCATAAATCCTTGCCATATTTTACAGTTTGTGAAAACTCCAGACAAGTTTGGGATTTAGGTAAAGTATGAGCTAAGCTGCTAGACTGAAGGATTTACAGGGAGATTCAGATAGGTCAAGGTCAAAGAGAGTCGTTCTGACCTGCACATGGAGACTCCAGTACTGAGAGTGGTGGTGGGCGCAGTGCCTGGTGCCAAGTTACTGACATTGAAGTAGGACAGTGAGTGCTCTGTGTAGCCATTCATAGTGCCATTTACACTGTACATGTACTGGTAGACCATGCGCGGGACAAACTCTGACGTGAAGGAGATGACGAAAGCCTGAGGAGATAAACAAGGGTTGGAAATGACAAAACAGTATAATCACAGACAAATAACACAACCATGTACGTATGTAAGCACCTATATACACTATACACTCCTGTCAGACAAAGAATTAAACATCATCTAGCTGTCAGTAGCGTGCGATTCCTCTCCATCTTGGTTGAAAAACAGCAGAGCTGCTGACAGAGGAAACAAACAACTACATGAAGATGGTTCTCCTGAGAGTTAGTAATCCATGTCTGACCCATGGAGGAGTTGTTTTCATCATTATCCCTAAGGCCACTTATTATTGTGTCTTGCTTCCTGACAGAGAACACGCTGATTGCTTTCACACGCTCTGGGTTTGGGCCATGATTTTTTATTTTCCGTTATCAGTTTTTGTCAGGTCGGTGTGCTGAATGATTTGCTAACTATGAATTTCATCAGTATTACATAACAGGAAACAGCTCAATGCCTCAGCCAGAAGAAAATGTACCCTGAATGACTGAGGCATAGACTTATAACCCTTTGGCACTATGAGACCGGTGTCTCTATGAGCAGCTATCTCACTGATCAGCACACGAGGAACTGCAGCAATGGGCTAAAGCAAGAAGGCAAATGTGACGGTAAATCCACCCATATAAATGATTTTTGGATGTGGAAGCTAATACATTCAGCAAACAGCACATTTATTATTTATAAAGAACAGATGCTAATGTATCTATAATACTTTAATTTTGTTTCTTTGTTACATGAAAACCCCACAGGACACGTTGGGAACTGGACAAGGATTCATAGTGTTACAATGAAAAAAGACCAAATACTGTTAAAAATAAAAATGTAAATGTACATTTTTTTTTATAAATTTGCACAACAGCAAAAAGTTTAAATTGAAACATCAATCTTATGGATATTTCAGTGTTCGTGACCGGTAACTCGTTCAGCAGCGACAGCTTCTCTGCCAGAGATCACACTCAGACTTACACATACACACTTACATTGGTAATGACAGAGAACTTGCTGATCCCACAGAGAATGTTGTACCAAATCCCTGGAGGGAGCATGTGCATGAAAAAAGACAAAGAGGGAAAGGGAAAAGTGTGTCCATCCGTGTGTGTGTGTGAGTGTATTTATGTGAAGGAATGGACAGAGAGACATGGAGACAAAACAATGGAGGGACAGAGTGGAGTGAAGGAAAAGAAAGTGATTAGAAGTTCAAGCATTGTTTATCTCACATTCACACAGGGACTCACAACGTGCACGTGCCCTTGTGTGTGTGTGATCCATACCTATGTCTTTACATCTGACAGCATCGGGCCGACGGATCTCAGTGACAAATTTTGCAGCATCGAGTCGGATCTCTATGACGTTGTTGAGCAGAGCAAATGCTGGTGCCAGCGGGAAAGAGGCCACGAACAGAGACACGAACCCATACTGGATGACTGTAAATATGAACACAAGCACATGAAAATGACATTGTGTGATTGCAAGGGTGGATGAATAAAACACTGAGCAATATACTAAAAGAGACTCACTCATTTCCATGTACTCTGGACTGACGCCTTCGAAGGGTTCAAGGGTGAAATCTTTATCAAATTGTTGTTTCGGTCTCTCCTCTGTGTCATCGTCCTCATCCTTCTTTCCCTTTTCTTCTTGCATTGTTCTGTACATCTTTTTCAGCTTCCTGCAAAAAACAATAAATCAGGACAGAGTCAGAGCGAAGGTATCATGGTGTGAAAATTTGGCAAATGGAAGAAAACAAAACAAAACATACGGTACGAGAACTTCAAACACGTTGTTTTGAATAAGCTGCTTTCCAAGCATGATCATGCTGAGCTGGATGCAAAGTTCGATGAGGCAGCCCGGAGGAGCACACTGTGGAATACACAGTACACACATTTACTCAAAACTGCGACGCATACACACACATTTACATATTGTGTGCAACATGAACCTACTTCCTCCATGCGATAACCTCCAAATACGTAAACATAATCGCCAGGCCGCCCAGCAAACCTGCAGGAAAAGAAGACCAAGGGAAGTGTCAGGAAATAAAGTATAAGACTGATTAAAAAAAAAAAAAAAAGTAGAAAGTAAAAATAAAAAAAAACTACGCACCTGCCCTTGAAGAAGGCCACATAGAAAATAGGTGCAAAGGCGTTCATGGATTTGAGAAAGAAAGACTTGAAAATGAGCCTCTCTTCAAATTCTTCCTTTGTTTTAGGAAGTTCTGAGGGAAAGGAGAAAAACCTCATCAGGTCCAATCCACATTTCCTACATCACATGGCACTAGGTCTAGGTTTATTGGCTGTCAGTATCCTACTTGTCTACTTGGTTCTCTTGGATCTTTCCACATTCTGTCTCGAGCTCCACATTTTTGCAGCTAACATTGTCAGTGTTAAGCTTTCCCTTGCTGATGCTTTACTCTGTAACATATTGAAAAGCAGTACCCAGTTCAGTCAGCCACACGGCGATTGCTCCATAAACCTCTTCCAACACCAGGACGACCAGCATGTTGAGGATGATGCCTGTGGTGGTGACGGTCATCCTCACGCTGGCCTTGGCTTCGGGATCAGGGTTCATGGACCACACACTTAACATGCAGATACGATAAACTACCACCCCAAACACTGCAGAGAAGGTCACGAAGATCTGAACACACACAGGACACACAAAACAATATGAAAAGGTTAGAGACTCTGGTGTGGAGAAATATTTCTGTGTCTTCTGGATGATATTGTATTTTTAATATTTGCTAAATACAAATATCTTTTCAATAGGACTACCATTATAAATGATTTATAGGTTTTTAATTTGGTTGTCAACACTTATAATAATAAATAGCAACTCATTCATCAAAAAATTGTGGTTTTTACACTTTACAGGGCTCCTTTTACCACTTACAAATAGTAATGATACATTAATGAGTTCAATAAGTATTGCATATTAACTTGATCTTGCTAAATGGTGAGACATCAATGTACAAAAACTGTAATAACATGTTTATGAGTGTTTATTTATGATTCATAAAGGGTTAACAACTGAACAAATAACCTAAAGTTGTATCTTAACATCATTTAAAAAAATATTTTCCACTTCTTCTATATTGTTTCATTTTGTCTTTCACTGTTATCTGTCTGTTATTTTCTATTGATATAAAGGTCTATAATAAAGTGAAATGAGTGGCACAATAAAACCTTTTGTAAGTAGTAAATCTCCATTATCAATAACAATGACTAATTAATATGGAAAACAGCAAGGAAAACATGTAGATTAATAAAATATTAATTTATATAAACCACCAAACATTATGGAGACATAAAAAACTATTTCCCTTAACTGCCTGACATCTGTATATAAAAAAAGGACTTGTGGATATAAAAGTGTTGCAAGATTAACAAGGAGGAAGGTAAAGGTTAGAAAAGGTGAGCGTGTGCACGGTGCAGTACCAGTAGTAGTAAGGTGGACACATTGATGAGGTAACCTGACAGGTGATCCTCAATGTCCAGAGACTCTGGCTCATGCTGTCAAGAAAAACATGCATGTTATCTGAGCAAACAGCGGGGAAACACAGCCATATTGATTTATGCTATAATGCTGAGCACATGTTCTTCACACACACATTATGTTTCTTGTCTGGCAGGTGCATGTTTGCCATCTGAAAGGACAGAAATCCCCTCCCCTTCCTCCTCCCTTTTCTCTCTCCATCAGTAATCTGGGCTAATCTCAGGCAGGTAAGCAGCTTTGGACTCAACCATCTACAGCAGATGCAGGGGGTTTCCTCTTTATGCACCAACATAAACTCATATACTTCCCAGTTAGTCTCTAATAACTTCATTGTAGATAGACGGCAACATTTGCTTCTGTTGCATCGTTTTCTTTTCTTTCACTTTGTGCTGTGTGATTGAAGAGGTGAGATCTGCGTTCGCAATCACTGTGCGGCGAGTTTAAATCCTCTCAGTGTGACAGCTCTGCCCTCCTCCCCCCTCCCAGCAACTCTGTCCACCTAATGTCCGATCACATAGAGCAGTGCAGTGATACCTGGGAGGCCAGCATCTGGTCTGTTTCTCCATCTGCACCATCTGCAGCTTTTGTCAACTGCTAATGAGAGTGAGAAAAGTTGTGTGAAGTTTGCACCATAAATCATTAAACTGTATCTGAAACACACATACACCAACAGTTAGACACAATACCTTCTTCTTAGACAGTGCTTTCATCTTGGCTTTTTTCTCCTGTAAAGCTTCTTCATATTCAGGCCTCATCTCCTCCTGCCGCACAAACCAACCCACAGTTGTTAAAGCCAATGGGAGTGCATCACAAAAGTGAGGAACATACACAATTACTCTTTTTGTTTAGCCATTCACAGCTTCACAGTACAGTGGCTTGAGTCACATACACTTTACACACCATTTGTAAAAAATAAATAAATAAGTAAAGCTACAAAAATTACAAGCAGCTATATTCTCTTTTCTACCCTTTTCTATGGGTGTTGCACAGCGTGGGTTTTGGATCTCCGTTTGTATGCCAGATTTCAGTGACCAGCTTTGACTGGATATTAGCTCACAACAGATCCTGTTCTAGGTTCTACCTTCAAAATATGATGTAACCTGGCAATGATTTCAACATGGTCAACAGCATATTTGCTTGGAAATTGTTTTTTTGTTTTCATAACATACCTTTTACTCATTTTGGAGGAGATTTTTATTGTTCAGTTTTCTACCAATCATAAATATCTTAATAAATACCAATACTTTTTTTTTTCAAAAATAAAAATATTACACCATCTTAAACCAGACTGTGATTCAACTGTTGAATTCAGTTTGGTACACATGTAATGAGCACAGAAACTTGCCCACCTGGACTCGCTCCTTCAGGCAGCGGAGACACAGATGAGATGAAAGAGAGACACATGGAGAGAGAGAGAAAGAGAGTAGAAGATGTGTTAGGATGTGAGTGGTTCTGTTGTGACCCTGCTGTGTCACCTTATCCAGCAACTGCGCTGCTTTAAGAACAGAACAATCCCATTACAGCCCTTTAGAGGTTAAGGAGTCATGTAAACATGGGTGGCCATGTGTGTATGTGTATGTGTGTGTAAGTGGGGAAGGCAGTGCTTTGAGACATATGATAATCTGTGAGGCAAACCACAACTGTCGTCAGCCTTGACCCGGGCCACGGGATTAACCCTCTCACCCTGAATGACTTAGCACTTTAATAAACAGGACTTGTGACCATCGAAAGTGAAAATAAAGACTGATGTTATAAGACAAAGGTAAAACAGTAAAGGCTCTGCGTTATGAGTATTCTTCAATCTACCTCCTCATCCTCCAAGCTTGTCAGGTCCCAGGTATGTTTCAAACACATCTGTCGCCTTTTCCAGTGCTCAAGGAAACAGGCAGCTGCAAGAAGATGAACAGAAGAAATGTTAGTAATCACTGAGCCTTACATTTTAAACAATGTCAGACAGATCATGACATTCCTATACTGTATAATAAGAAAATAAGTCCCTGTAAGCCCTTGAGCAATGTGGTGAATCTGGAGCTTATAACATGTGTAACAACTGAACTTTAACATAACAAACATTTTTAATGCATAAACAGAATATGAAACACTGGAAATTGGACAAATGTCTTTGTCTATACTAACTATCAGTATTTACATCAGAACACGGCCACTGGAAACCCTCTTTACATGAGACTCTTCAAAATGGGTGGTATTACCTTTACAAACCAGGAAGCAGCTTGATGCTCATAAACTATCTTAAGTACGATGATTATAAACACCAATTCTCATAGTTGCACCAACACTGCTGTGTCAGTGCAGATTCACTGGCTCTGATCATGCATAATGCAAATAATGGATCCTACTCCTTCATCATGCATCTGGTCTGCTGAAGGACACTGGCCTGCCTGACCATGCAGTATTATTATTGTTACCATAAATCTGTCATCCCTCTCATATTAATGAGTAGTAATTCCTCCATCATTACAGCGATAAAAGATCAATGCACTATAATGTACTTCCTACTGAGACATTTACATCGACATTTGGCAGACACTTTCATCCTAAATGACCCACCAGTGAGAGGCAAAACTAAAGCTTCAGTGCAGTAGAAACTATTACATTCACACTACACCGGCAAACCAACACTAGTTAAAGGTAGAGCGCCATATTGATTTGAAATATCTTTTAATCAGCTACACATCACTATATAGACTGGTACTGGTATGATTAACATGCACTGATAAACAGAAGATCACTGAGGTTAACTGACCAGCATCTCCTTTCTTTCCTGAGATTAAGTCTAAACACTAAGGGAGATAGCGTCTTCATGGTGTCTTGTTTTCAGCACTGTTTCCAGTATGAGGACTTACTACACATGGGATTTACTGTTTTAAATGTATGCATTGTTCCAAATGTAATGATTTTATGTGACATGGTTTTTCTTGTCTTGACCAGGGCCACTGGTCCATTGTGCTTAAATACAGAAAGATTCATAAAAAAGAGATGCATTCAAACCAGCTCTCCAGTCTTTAGTCTCCAGTGGCTGGTCTACTGAAATGTCCCTGCTGTGTCATTATCAGGAAAGTGTATTAAAATGCATAGTTACCCCACAGAGACATGAAAATAGCAAAGAGGACGGTGGCTCCATTGTCAAACAGGTATGAAGCTCGGGCCAGCGAACACACAGAACTCAGATGCCAGTAGTCACATACTCCATCACACAGTGGACACATGGTTATGTTCAGGTGCTCATCGCAAGTCTCCTGACTGAAATAGACATGTGCAATGACAACTCAGCGGATAACATCATCACACTCATGTATTTCTGATAACGAATACATGAATCAATTCAAAGAGTGCACATCTTCTTACCTTGGCACATTGGTATCCACAGTGAATATGCCATACAGGAAGACGATGATGCCCAGTACAGAGGGAGGGATGAGTAGCTGAGTGTAAACACCCAGCCAAGCAAAATACAACCCGATCTGCTCTCCAAAGTATTTTCTGTTAAAATAAAGTAAAGTATTTTAACCATCCTATCCCATGAACCAAAGGCCTAAGGAATGACAAAATCAAAAGGTCACACTGCTGTTCAGTTCACTGAGTGCTTTTTCATGGGAGGACACACAGGACACATCCTTTCCATCCTCAGAGGACACATCCTTTCCATTTTAGACACACTCTCTTTCAACATAGCTTCCAACTTGAACCACTCTCAGGTCATAATGTTATATTTGCACATCATGAATCATTTATTCAACATAAAGGACTTCCCTTAAACTTTATTGGCACACCTGAGAGAATAATAACATCAGTGCCTTTTTTCTCAACATCATCAATAGGCCAAACTTCATATACTTAGCCCCACTGGTGCCTCTGGAACAGCAGAGTCATCAGTATGTTTGTTCAGTCAGGTTTTTATCGGCGGCTATACTGAATAATGCACTTTCTACAGCTCTTAGACTGATGTTTGATTGCACTGCTCTGTACCTGATCAGGTCCACGGGCTGGTATTTATGCATGACTCCATAGTTAGCCCACTCCTCATGCAGGAGCTGAAGGAAACCCAAAGATGACAAAAATAAATTATATGTTGATAACAGTGATTAAATATAAAAGTCACATAGTAACCAGGACTAAAACAATTAACACTAATATAAGAAAATCACATTCTCAAATTTCTAATATCTCACCAAATATATAATTTCTAATGTATTTGTTGAATGCTTTTGAAAGTCAAAAGCTCAGTAAGACACTTTCACAAACATAGCTGTTGGGTTGGTTATAATGATATTTTGTTAGACAAGAGTGAGAAAATAATATCACACATTTGATGGTTTTAGCAGATTCCACATCTCAATAATAAACATTAACTATTTTTAACTGCTGAACTACACAATAACACATTTTGTCCAGTCCAGTAAATAAAATTCATTGGAAACAGGTCTGACTCATCTGATGTGAATCCTAAAAAAACACATACTACCAAGGTGAAAATCATTATTGGGGCCAAATTAGGGCAAATTCATCAGGCTTTTAAGAGAATATTCAGTTCCTCTGTCACCTTCAGTGACTCCAGTAACAGCTGTAATTGGGTAATTTTGCAAACATTATGTGACCAAATTTGTCAACTTACCTGTCTGTCATTTCGTTGATCTTTCCCTCCTCTCCTTGTGAACGACCCCTAAAGTGAAACAGTAACCACCTCTTTACATGGGACAAATTGCTTCTTACAGCATGTCATATTTTATGCACAGATAAGAGTTAGGAAACATTTTTCTATTAAAATTGTTCATATACATTTGACTATATAATCCTATGCATATATATGCATGTGAATACTGTATCTATTTCCTCTGTGCATATATTGCATGTATTGTGCATAGTTTGAGCAAAGACACTTCCACAGTGTCCAGAGACATTGCTATTTCTGTATTACTCACATCATGCAGAGGGAAGGCAGAGTCATAGACACCCCGAGCCAATAATGAGTTGATGCCTTATGACACAAAGACGGAGAGTAACACAATGTCACAGAGTCAGCTTTGTGACCGCTGGCATATGGATCAAATCTGACTGACAGCAAGCATGTGAACAGAGTGAAAAAAAAGCTAGGCCTCACCAGTGGTTTGGCAAGTATGTCTGCAGGTAGTGCGTGAAATAATCTCAGCCACCTGGGAAGCAAACATAGCATTAGGTATTTAAACTCAGATATGTGTATGCAAATCAACAAGAAAATCAAAAGTGAAATTAGTAGATGTGTGCTTCCTGGACTCACTATTCTGCTCCGTGTTGCATTATCAAATACGGTGTCTGTTGACTGGATGTCATACCTGCAGGAAGTGACAGGAAACAGGCACAGAACAAATGTGAGTACGAACAATAGACTGGGTGGGGTCATGTGTGCTGGGATCAATGATCAAACCTGCACTTTGGTTTCTTTTGTTTAGTAGTACACAGATTACAAAATTTCCATTGCAGTGACGTAAAGAATAAATGTTCAATTTCTGTGAGAGCTGCACTGTGCTATGATCAGGATGATGAAAGCACACAGCCTGCAGGTGATCTAGATATCAGGGTGTTATCACCGACCATGACAAGTGTGTCCCTGGCCAAGGGCGACTCCTAAACTGGGTTAGTTTTTTTTTTTTTTTGACATAATGCCATGACATGTGCACTTGGTGAGTGTAACAGAGCAGGTACTTACAGTTGGAGCTTGTCTCTGATAAAAGGGTGTTTGAGGGTTTTCATATGGGAGTGTGTCTGCGAGTCTTTTTGGACGTCAAAGTCGGGGACGTCTGGCTGAAACGGCGTGTTGACTTTGGTCATAATGGAATCCCATATCCCAACGATGCCGGCCCGTTTCCGCAACTCACACTTCTGCTCGATGAGAACACGCATGAAAAACATTTTGATCAAATCCACTCAGTCACACGCCGTTCTGTTTGATATACCGCAGTCTAAAAAAAGGTTCACTGGGATGATTGTGCACCCAAAATGAATCTCTTGCCAATAGCCACAAATCTGTTCTACATAACAACAGTATCAATGACCAGTGGTGTTAAAGGCTGTACAAAGCTGCTGACCTTTTTCACAGCAACTTTGATCTTCTGAAGCTCTGCCTCTCGACTCAGTATTGGCCATGGGATGTGCAGCCGAATAAACCCCATTCCGTTTGACCTCTGCACGTAAACACATTAAGACAGATAAATGAGACACACACACAGGACAAGAACATGAGAAACACTATGTCACATCAACCACGGCATACATGTCAAATTAAAATCTGAATTCTGACTATGAACTTGATGTTTCAACATTACCCCCGCTTTATGGGTCAGATGGACAGATTAACTGTGTCTGTCTTCTTCACTCTCTTCCTCTTTGCGTTTAATTGCATGTGCTTCTTGTCCTGAAGCAGCCAGATGAGCCCTCTCTAAACCGGTTAGTACACTACTTTGTGTTACAATGAGGCAGTTTTGTAGAAAATCCCATTATTTCAAGCCCAGAACCCCCAAATCCCACAAAGTACAGAAATCATTAACTGTCGGGACAGGCACCTGAAAGCCGCCATGGTATAGCCAGTTATCAATTCTGATAATGTTAAAAGGGAAAAGCTCTCCTCATGCCTGCAGACCACTGAATTAAAACCTGTCCATGCAATTACTGTAATGACCTCATTGACTCAAACAGCGCCGGCTACACCTCTAATGTTGTGTTTTATCAGAGATTTATCAAGCAATTTTCCAGAATTAAAGCCTGTTCAAAGGTACCAGACTCTGCACTATGGTCAGGGAAAGTATAGATAAAAACAAGATCACATACACGAGAGTTTTGATCAAAAGATGCGACATAGTTTTACCACAATGAGGACGATTATTTCCCAAAAATTGAGTTGCACCTTCAGGAGGAGAACAACTGTAGTGTAGCCTCACTCATGTTGTACACAAACAACACAGCTGAGCATACTCATCCCCTGATCCACAGCGCTATATTATCAAATAAATCCTTCACTGTTCGGTTGTCACAACATCAGCCTGATCATACTTGGCACACACACACCGATACAGGACACAGTGACCATGGCGCACATCCTTCTCACTGATCATGCTAGATATACATTCATGTGCCAGCATACACACTTCCGAGTAGTGGATCGCTCTCTAATAAGGCCCTATAATCTGGCCTTTGGCTTCACACTTACGGTCAGCGGTCTTAATCCTCAACCAAAACAGCAGCTGATTTAACACGCAAGCGTCGCACAACACACACACACAAATGCACACACATAACACTCATGCTTGTTGCATTATATCTGTGGAGATCCATCATTGAGATAATGCATTCCCATCTAACCCTAAGTTCAACTGGATGCCTTACCCTAACCCCAGCCCAAGTCTGCAACATTGTTTTTATTGCTCTTGTTGTTATTATCATTATTACCATATTGTCCTCTAATATCAATAAGTTCTCTCTTTAATTGGAGTACAGGCATGTCCTCTAGCTGCAAGGGACAAGCTGAGTCTTATCCTCAACCTGTTTGGCAGCTGTCCAATCAGAGGATTTTAGGTCACATCACTTAAGGATGGCTCTGACCCACAAATCTGTATAGGAGTGTGTAGCAGATGAAAAAACAATCATAGTGAAAGCACTGTAGCGCAGGATACACACCTCTCTATCACGCTCTATCTGTAGTCCAGCTTCCAGTAGCCCCGCCTCAAACTCCTCCCTCATTAAAGCCTTCTCCTCCTCGGACAGCTTTGGCACCTCATCTCCTCCAGGTGCACCTGCGTCCCCAGATTCTCCTTCTGTTTCCCAGTGGCCTGGAATATGTATTGGTATACTCCCATTGGATGTGATGGAAAGGCGTGCCTTGGATGCCCGCCTTTTCTTGTATTTGTAGCAAAGGACATAGTCCACTTTTCTCTTGCCATCAGTGAAATAAAGCCCAGGGCCTAGATCAATGCCAGACTCCTGGACAAACAGACACAGGTAATTAATGAGCACAGTAATGAGGTTTTACAAGGAGGGACTACTCTAGTGCAAGAGCGTGACAAACAAGCGAAGCTCTGTGCGCTCATGGAGGGGGAAACTGTGCTACAAGATGAGTGTTTATAGTCAGAGGAGACCATACCGGAAGAGGAGGGTCAGCAGTGTCTGGGGGGTTGATGGGGCATCCATTGGCGGCGTCGAGCCCAAGCCCGGACAGAGATCGGGCCAACGAAACAAGCTTCAACGAGTGAACTGACGACGACTCACTCATTTCGGTGGTGACAGGTATACGCTCTTTTCCGTTTCATCCCTCTACTGGTGCATGAAAAGAAAATAACACAAGTTTAGTATCCAGAGGTCGCGATGACCTGGCACTCAACTGCCAGGTCAAACAAAGATCTACGGTAACCATTAACCTCCTTTCTGCATCATAATATCTCAGCACAAAGATCCTCAGTCTGGCTTGTTAAATGCCTTATTGCAACAATTACGAGTCTATCCGTTGTAAAAAATGACCTTCTTTCTCATATCATCCCATATTTTTCATTGACCTGAACTGTAAAATGATCCAATAACAAAAAAGCGTGAACAACACTATAAAATAAACTGTATTCAGTGAACCATTTCAAAAAGCACAAATTCAATCTAACCAAAAATGTTTTTTTTAATTTTTATTACCAACTGATTTTTCTCATAATTACGTAGTTATGATACCATTCCTGAAAAGAAAAAAAAAAGTTAATTTACATTTTTGTGTAGTAAATTATATGTATTAAATACTACTTATCTCAGATGATTTATGCCATGTTATCATGCATTTATTAGAAAGTCTCTTATAACTGTCTAAAGTCATAAAAATGGGTGCATTGACGTATTTCCCCTCAGCATAAGGAGTGTGCTTTGTCCAACATCTGGAGACCCCTCACCCTCCAGCTGTCTTGTTAACCCTCAGGGGGGTTCTTATGGGTGGGGGAGAGACTATTTTATCTTATAAAATATACTTGTCACAAATTTAAATAGCTTTCTTGGAATTAACAGATTGCTTTTGGTTAAAACATACACTGTAGGTTTGTTTTACAGTCAAATATCATGTGTGAAAAACCACAGAGTAATGTCTGTTTTAGCCTGACAGATCACATCAAAGACAAAGTTAAGCCGTCTCGCCTCTTTTTTTACCCAATTGAAACTGTAGGCTCAGATTAAGCTCGCACACAATCCAAGCGGCACAGTTTACAATCTGTTGGGGTAATTTGGTCACTTGGTTCATTCTTTCGAGATCAAGCTTTCTGAGTTGTTAAGTCTCACTACTCGATACACATGTGCATCCCACACTTCCAGACATAAAATATGCATTTTTTCTGTCACGGCAACAAGACTTGGATGTGTTTGTCAGTGCTTGAAAGACATTTGTGTAACTTGAAGAACATTTAGATTTTTTTTTGACTGAGGTTTGGTCACTCAAACACTCTTTCAGTCCTCTAATGCCACATTAAAAATCTGTTTCTTTACAAGTGCTCTGAAAAATAGAGATACTTCTTTCACTTTTGTGGTGGTAATAGTAGTTTCTTACTATTACTATACATTTAACACCTAACATCAAAGTCCCTCATCTGTGACTGATTGTTAATGCTTAATGCTCTAAGAAACTCAGTTCTTTGACCTAGATTAGACTACTTAGCATAGACACTTTACTCAGTTTGTAGTTCACAGTTGCAAGTAGTTGCATGCCTAAATCATTTAAGTGATCAGTCAGCAAAAGGGCTACACATGTGAGCCACCTGATGTTTGACACCTGTAACGTTAGCCATGTGTACCACTACCAATAATAATAACCCCCTAACCCTTAATTACAGGTATTATACAGATGCAACCCATCTCTATGTGTCATTGTGTGAGGGGAATTGTATGCAACACTGGTCCATGGGCAGTTTCCATCTACCCAGAGTCCCCAGAGACCAGGGGCCAAAGCTATGAGACATGCAAATATGTCAACAGACAGCGAAACAGCCGACAGCATATACAGTGGCCTTCAGCAGTCAATCCCCTTACACATATGCACACACATCCACGGTAATCCCAGTTTAACATGTGTTGGCAAACACAGAGCTGAGATGGAAATGGAGACAATGTCAGTTCAGTTTCAGTTCAGCAAGTGAGAAAGCTGTTATGTAACATCCTGATGGTCTAATTAAAACCATCAGGACAGTGTGACTCTCTGTGTTTTGGGAATGTGTCAGTTATAAAACAGCGATGTCTACATACTGTAGGTCACTGTATGTTATCAGATCTTGTAGATAAATATTGTTGAAACAAATAGAAGTGCTTTACTGTGGTTGTTTGGGGAGAAACATAAAGAGGTCTGAGTTTCTTTACCTCTTATGATGCCAACCACACGTTCCACATGTGTTGCATTAGTCACATACTGTAGCTCAATTCTCATGACTGCAATGACTGATATTCCTGCTGATGTTTACACTGCTCATATCAATATCCCAGATTTACCACAATGTCAGTGATAGGCCACGTATTACTTTATTTCCACATCCCTTTTAAAGGATCTGGGAAACAGCACTCTCTGTGAATGGGTTTGGTCCTAAAGTCAGACCTGTATTTATGATTCTTACTGTAGCTATTATCTGTACTCTCTTGCAGAATGTAATACTCATTTTACTCTGTTTATCATGTGTGCAGTGTTTTATGCTGCCCTCAAAAGCAGGTCTCTTAAATAAAAAATCTCAATAACACTGTTTTGTCAGTCAACTACATTTTTTCATCTGTAATTGTAAAAAATGGTTTTCCATAAAAGAGGAAACAAGGTAATTTAGGTGCATAATGTCAATTACAGACATCATTAAGTAATTATTAATTAACACTTTGTATGACTGTGGACATGTTTATTTACTTCTGTACAAGTTTCTCCTCTGCAGCAGAAGACACCACAGCATATTCTAATATTAGCTAACATAACATAATCCATATAGTGTTTTATATACTTTTCCCCCCATATGTTTCTTACCAAGCTGTTGCTTCTTCTTTTTGTATTTATTGAAAGGCCCTAAACACTTTTTTTAAGGCTATATCCACCTTGAGTTTTCACCCTAGAGTATAGGCGCATGAGGAGTGCGCAAATGAGTCCAAGATTGCGTCTCAGCGCAGAGCTTAAAGGCATGTAAGCTCGCTGACAGCTCAACGGCAGAGGCTGGAGGGTCAGCTGCACCCTCACACTAACATTAACGGGGCAGAGGGCAGCAGGGGAGCGGTCTAATACTGTCTCTCCTGGAATACAGCAGATTACACATCGCTAATTTTAAACAGTTGCTTTGCTGCTTTTAAAAGCCTCAATGGGAACCAACAACTCCAGCAAAACATGTTAATTCAATGAATAACCACACAAACCTGATCCAAACTTTCACTTTAACCATTTCACCTGTCTGTAAACTTTCTAAAAATAAAAAAAGACAGAATACCAACAGCACCGAAACTTGGTTGTAAAAAAAAAAAAAAAAAAATTCCACTCTGATTATTTAATCCCCGGACAGCAACAGGAGCAGCTTATGTGACAAATATGTGTTTAATTAAAAGCTCACGGGCGCAACAGTTGTGTGCGCGCAGATGGTCGGATGGAAAAAACAGTCTCAGCACCTTGACACACACACACACACATACACACCGCTGCAGCCAGCACCATGGGATTTAAATAACCTAATAAAAGCGATGCTTTCAACGTCGAGCTTTATGGAGCTAGCTACTGTAAACAAAAGCAGCTCTGCGTCACATAAGTAAGTGCAAAAGTGCCAAAAGACGCTGCCAAAGCCGACAACGGGCGATGTAACCAAGGCGCCAAAAGCGACACAAAGGTCAAACGCGCAGTTTAGAAATGTTTATTTGGTCTTTTCGTCAAATTACACACGAAAAAATAAAGACAAAAAAGTGTACTCACCAGTGACAGTGGAGGATCAGTTGTTCGCTATGGAGATGGATGATAAGACGCGCGAGGTGCACAGCCTGGCGAGGGGCTGAGATGGTGGACAATCCGCGCGCGCTCCCGGAACCCCTGGCTTAACACACGCACGCGCGGGGTGGCTAATTCCCTGACCGTTCCATACGGAAGGAAAGGAAGGTGTGATGCATATTACCGCTGCAGGAGGTAGGTAGGTGTGCGTGTGTGTGTGTGTTTGTTTGTGTGAGTGAGTGAGAGAGCTTACAGAAGTGACCAGACCTGAAACTGAACCTCGCCTACCATCTGCAGGTGTACACCACAGGTGACGCATAAATAAATAAAGGGTTATTATCATACAAGACAGAATATTATATTATATTATTTAAACCTGCATATTAACACATCTTAACTGCATTGTATACTATTTGTATAGTTTCATCTATTACAGGGTAATACAGGGTCATGAATTGTATTGTACTACTCTATGCACTTTTGAGTAAATGGAGTTACGGTACATTGCACCACTTCCACTTTTGTATGATTATTTGTTTAAGGGATAAACTGAATTGGTATTCAGCAGTTCTTCATCATTTCAAATTGTTTCAACTTAGAAATATGACCTAAAAAAACAACAAAACACAGTTGTCATGTGTATACAACTGAAACATTTTAATAGTAATTATCAGATAATAACAAAACACAGACCAAAAAAGTAATGCTTATAGAAACTAGTAGGTTTGCTTTATTGTTATTTGTGTTGCTGTTTTATATGGGTACATTTTATTTGGATACACAGATACCATCCACATTTTATAAACTCTCATTCTCTCAATCTCTCACACACTTTCTAGCTGCAGTGTTTGGACAGGCAGTCACATGAAGTGACAGACAGGACAGTGTGGTGTGTACGGGTGCCATTGGCACACAGGATGGGAACGTCGAGAGGCTCGGTCTCCACAGCAGCACAGCACACGCACTCCTGCTCCACAGCGGCCTTCTCCAGAGAGTACATGGACTTACTCTGACATTTGCCCTGACGGACAGACGGACAGATGGACAGCACCCCAGGGAGAGACAGAGAGGGTGGGATGGTGAGGGATAGTATTATGATTTCATTCAACTTTGTAGGCTAATCCTTGAGGGGAAAAAGTATTAATCAATTCTAAAAGTGTGTGTGTGTGTGTGTGTGTGTTTGTGTGCATGTGAGTCTGTGTGTACTATTTTACCTCACAGTAGTGCAGTTCTATCTGCTGCTCTGATTGGCAATCATCCACTTTAATGTAGTTAAGCGTTCCCATGGCTCTCCGACACTGTGGCTCCGTACCTTCACACAAGCACAAACACTGTTATTAAAATCACAGCACCTACATTTTTTTTTGGAAAAGTGTAACAGTCACGTAGAGGACACAGCTCAACTTACACGTCTCACAGCAGGTTGTTCCAATCTGGCTCACTTTCCCCTGAAAACAAACAGGAGGGATAAAAGAAAAATATGTAAATTGGTGAGAGATACTGCAGTGTAAGGGCGTGAGGTGTGGGAATAATGTGAGACGAATGTGGCCGTACCCCTTCGTCCAGACAGGCCTGTTTGTTAAAAGGAGGGCAGGTGGTCACTTTGGTCTCCAGCACAAGACCTCCTTTACTGTTTAGACCACAGGTATACAAGTTGCAACCCTCTTCACTAGTAGTGTTCACCTGGAGGGAAAGAGAAGCACACATGTGTCTGTCACATCACTGCAACTGATAAGCTGTTTTCTTCATTTTAAAATATACTGGAGTTATGTAAAATTATAATTGTATAGCGGAGTATAGTATAATATACAATAGGATAGCCTCATAATACTGTACATATAATAGGGTAAATTATAGTAAGCTAAGCAATGTTATGCTATACTATGACATACAATTTAGTGTAGTGTTTATTTTAGTTTAGTGCATAGAATATGAAAAGTGTGATAAAACGATACAGTATAAACATTGAGATGATCATTATTATGAAGTTTTAACACAAGAGTGATTGCTGTATTGTATAGCATGAAGTTTGTATTCTCTGTGAGTGGCAGCATTCATATGCAAGGTATAGTATTTTATGCAAAGCACCCACCGGTACACTGATCAGTTGTCCATCAGGCCTTTGCATGACACAGGCTGTGGGAACACAGCGACCACAGCAAGCATCTTCCTCCTTCTGCAGCGTGTATCCCTGAAAGTATCATGGTTGGATAACAAATGTTAGTTAATACATGAAGGAGTTTACTGTAAATACAGAAACATAAATGTGCCTGGACCATTTTGTGGAAATAAATAATTCACAAATTTACCTCTGTGAATGGAGAGAATCATGGAATATTGATGTGGTTGCAATTTAATGATGAACAGGGAGGAAATGTGGTCAGACGATTAGAGGATCTCAGATGAAAATGATTTTTAAATGCACTGGTTAGCTATGATGATGATAGATGATGGCAGTGATAATGAAAAAAAAAAAAAAAAAGATCCAACACTGGTTACCATGGGGCACGTGGGACAGCTGATTCTCCTGCAGGACAGTTTGTATTTCTTCATGACACCATCCTCCACCGTACACTCACAATGTGTACACACATCCATCATCATCCTCTCCCCAGCCTGCACAAAACACAGATGGAGATGGATCACTGACAGCACTATTCAAAGTATCAAACTTACTGTAATATGAAACAACACTGCATTTGTGCATGGCTTACCCCTATCACAGTGTTGTTGAGGACACAGGCATCCATAGGAGCTGCAGAGAGAGAAAAGGACAAACACATATGCTTCTTGCCATCCACTGGACATGATACTGTTTGTTCACCTCTAGGCTTTTTAAGGTCATATTCAGGACAACTAGGCAGCACCAAGATGAGAGAGTCCTCTGCTGGACAGAAACTGCAACTGCAACTTGGTATATAAACATTTTGTATAAGACAAAATGATCCGGGTAGATGAACTCACACATGCTAGTTCTGCTAACTCATGTCAACGTGCTGTACCGAATGGTCTGGCTGCATATGCTTTTCGGTGTGTATGTCATTTTTCATAATGCATGTGCGTTTACCACAGTGGCAGTGGGGGCAGCAGTCATGGGTGTCGCAGCGTAACTCTGTTCCCAGCGGGCAGGACGGGGTGTCCATGGCAGAGCAGCTGACGTTAGTTGAAGAGATGAACACCTCTTCTTTCATTTTCACACACTGGTGTAAAACACATTTATCATCTGGAGACTGCCACACCTCACCCACCTATAAACAAGCACAGATCACATTAAAATCAAGTTGGAAGAAGATAAATAAAACAAATCTGTGCTTACAATCAGAATATCTATAGCCAAAGAGGTGTGATTGTTACCTGAGAGCACATTATGAGCAAGTTGTGTATGAATACAAAAAAACACACTGTACTGTTGTGTGTGAAAAAACACAGTGTGTAAGAGCGGAGAGAAATAAATCATACTGTATATACCATATTTCTGCAAAGGCTACCATTGACATTTACAGGAAATTAATCATTATCTGCACATATTTTTGCACATATGATTCCTCTTCACACATACATGTCTCAGGTTTCCACCAATCAGTGTGTCCCCTCGCATCTCTCCGTCTGACTCCACACAGCTGGTCGGTGTGCATTTCCCACAGCACGCTCCATTTGATGGGATGTATGTTGAGCCCTGAAATACATAATAAAAAAATTAAAAAGTGAAATATATATAAAACATATGAGAGTTAACAGCTGTAGAAGTTTAATGCGTTTGTATATGTGTGTCTGTGTCTCACCTGAGGGCAGTTGCGATCGCAGACAGGTGGGGTACACTGGGCAGTGTGCAGAGACGTCTCTTTGTCCTGCAGCTGGGTGCAACTGCACTTCTCACATCCCTCCTCCCATTCACTCCCCATTGGGTGAATCACACCACCGACCACACACACCTGGAGAGACACGCAGCAGCAGAAAATCAGCACAGACAAAGCAAAGGAAACTTATGCGGTGAAAGATGCAACCGACACACAGACTCACCTTGTCCGGCAGGCAGCTGGTTTCTGTGCAGCCACATTCATTGGTAGAGGTGGATGTGCTGAACCCAGGTGGGCAGGTGCGGGTGGAGTTCTGGCAGCTGCACAAACATTCGTAAACGTCACAGCACTTTGTCTTTTTCACTGACAGTTTGCGATATGGGGGGCAAGTAGGGGGGGCTTGAAGGGTGCACTCTTCCTTTTTGCAGACTGAGACAGAAAAGAGATGAAGAGAGATAAGTTATTTCTGTATATTTACCAGATTGGACATCACAGAGAGTGAGTGAGTGAATTGCTTACCGCACTCGTGTACTGGCTGACATTCCCCAGGGTTTTTCAGAACCACAGTCTGACCGTCATCACAGCGTGGCACTTCAGGTAGATCACAATTCACCAGATCACACACTGGAAAGTCACAGAGAGAGATAGTCAGGGCACCAATCTTATTCCTTATGTGAAATGATTAAAGTTTAAGCTCTATTAAATCTCTGTAGTGAAGGTGCTACAGGGTTTTTTTCCACAGGTTAATTTGTCTATTGCAGTAACCGACCTTATCGACCTGTATCTCACATTCATCACATATTGAACACTGACAGTTCTGTTGATAGGGCTGGAATAGGATCCCCTTATGCATGTGCAATTTTCCACATACCACACTCATATTCTGGGCAGCACTTGGTTTCTCTCTTCTCCTTCAGGATCTCACAGGCTCCACAAACTGGACCTAAACACACACACTTCATTTTAAATAACATCTAAACTCAAGACAATTCAAAAAATGATGCTGGCTGCACAATACCAGGAAACACAGGAAGCACACAGTGAGCTTCAATAAGCAATGGTGCTTACGCTTGATGTCGTTGCAAGGCCGGGCAGTGCAGTTGATGTGTTGTTGGTCCAAACACATGCAAATCTGACATGGGTTCTCATCTGGTACCCAACTCTGCATATACTGTAAAAACAGAAGCAAACCATGTTCCTTTTAATTGCAGTATTTGCTTGCATTAGAAATAAACACTAGAGGGCACTCACAGCACACTTTAATGGTGAAGACTTAAGTCACTCCATTATATTCTATTGGCATGCCTTTTTCTGTGATTAAGAGTTTAATTAATTTTGCATCATTCCCTCACACGGTCAGTCATGTTTTCCTTGTCTTCTTGTGCGACTCACCATGTGTGTGTGTCCGTGGGGGTCGACGCACTGCGTGCACGCTTCTGGCGACACACACTGTCCATGATGCAAAACCATCCCCCCAGTACAGAAACAGCCCTCGGTAGGCGTGTCCATACAGGATGACCCGTTACCCCTGGCAACCGACCAGTCACCAGGCAACGCCTGTATGCTATCGCAGTCGTCTACACAACCGGTCCGACATGCATCATACTCCATGGAGCCGGGGCACTGCAATGCTAGAACACAGACCAGGCAGAAAGTTTCAGTCTGGGCTCAAACAGGCCGTTAAAATGCAGCAAATGATTCATTTGCACATAAGTGACTTACGGCAGAGGTGGGGGCTCCTCCAGTCCACACACACCCCTCTCTGTCTGCAGAGGCGTGCGTAGGCAGAAATTAGCTCGCACACATCTGACTCCTCACATGCCTGCTCCTCACACTTGGCGAGGAACACCTGGACGGGGATGTGCTCGTGGCACGGTTCAAACACCTCAGAGCGTAGGGCCTGACATCCCATCGCTGCTCCGGACACACACAAGGCCTTCCGTTTGGGCAGACACACGCCTCCGTCTGCAGCCACGGTCCAGTCTGAGATGAAGCCAGGCTTGTCGGTGGTCGGGCTGCCATCGCGTAAAGTGAGGACATTAACCTTCTCCTCCCCACAGGCGCCTAGAGGAAACAAACAGAACAGTCATACATCACGACAGCAACTGTGTTTCTGCTGCTCTTATAGAAGGAAGAAAGAAACGAGGGATCGTATTTCTGTTACCGCAGAGCCCGGCAGTGTGGCCGGTGGTGGAGGAGCTCATCAGTGTGATGGTAAACTCATTACTCTGTGGAGTGAACGTCAGGACATAACCGTGGTCTGATTTCAGCTGCAGCATCACTCCTCCATAACGCACCAGCTCCAGGCCACCGAACCGCCACGGCAGTGCAAGCTCTTCTCGATCAATCACTGCCTACTCAGACAAACACACACATGCACACACACCCAGTGGGTAAATAAACCTTCATATACTCGCAGATAATGATCAATTTCAGCGTCTGCACAGGCAGCAACACTCACACACAGCTTACCGTCATGTCGTCCTTCAGCAGCAGCTTATGCGGCCCATGATTGACTTCCATGGATTTCATGCAGACTTGGTTGTAATTCTCGGAGCCCTGACAAGGTCCGCTGTGGAGTATGACCTCTGACCCTTCGCTGATTCCTCTGCTGACAGTGAGGAGCGTGTAGGAGCACAGTCCCTCCCCATCCAGCCTGAGCGCCAGGCCGTCAAACCTCACCACGTGATTGGTGGAGCTCCCCATGCACATGCCTGTCGACACAAAAGCAGGCAGGAGGGAGCAGAGTGTTTGTGCAGGAGTCAGGAGGACATTGCGTTATTTATTTATAGACAATATAAATAGACTGGAATGCGATTCTCCAGCATTCATGGTTAACAGCTCAAGTGGGAACAGTTGTGCACTTGATATCAAGTAGATCCTTTTGATATACATACAAGGGCATTCCCAGTGGCAGCCGCAGGTCTCCTGGACTTTGATTGGTGGTATGTTGTTTCGGCAGGCTGGCGGCTCCAGTCTGTCACAGCTGACTTTGTGATTCTGTACTGTCACTGCCCCACTGGGGTGACACAGAAGAGAGTGGCAGCCATCCTCCAGCAGCCATGATTCTCCAGGCTGAAAAACACATGAGCAGAGAGAGATCCAGATGTTCTCACAGCTGTAAAAGGTCACTATATTGCTGTAACTGCTATTTTTCCACCTTAGTAGACATTACTCACTTTTCTCTCATTTCCATTATCATCCACACACACTCCTGGTGGACCAGCTGAGAAAAACAAAGCACATAACATCTCATCCACTGTTATAAAATATTATCACTACCGTTGCTGAAATTATAATTGGTCTATTTAAACTAAAGAAAGCAACAGAACTTTCTTGGAAAGAAAACAAAACAAAGCAATGTAATTGTGTATTTGTGTGTGTCAGCACCTCTGCAGATTCTCTCTGTGTAACCATGGTCCAGAGTCAGCAACATCAGTAATTGATCCATGCTGTTCAAATGCAATGTGTTGTCTTGGTTGCCATGGCGTCCAAGCACACTGAGCTCGCTCCTGTCATAGCCTGGTCCCACCCCGATGGGGAACACGGAAACACCTGAGGGACAAGACTCTTATCAGTGAAATTTAACTGAACCGAGGAGGATGAAGGATGGAAACGCGCCAACGGAATTTTCAGCCGATGCATCAGATCTTTTTCATGGCGTCTTAATTACCTGCTGCCAGCGCCTCGTTAACTGCCTCTTTGACATCATCAGCTGATTTGTCCGTCACCAGCATCACCACAGCTTTTGGTACACCCACTCTTCCGCCACTGACTGGTGAGATGGACGCCTTCACAGCAAACTGCAAAGCGGACCCTGCGCATAGACGGAACAGTGAGTCTGTGTGTGAATTTGTGTTTGCTATAATGTGTCTTCGTGTGTGTGTTTGTGTGTGTGTGTGTTCATCCATTACCTAGCGCGGGAGCAGCAGTGGTCCTGCGAGGTGTGCTCTCAACCAAGTTCAGGAGGTGTGAGGTGCTCTGTTCATCCTTCCAGGTGAACTCTGCTGTGTTGGTGTCTCCATACTGAACCACACTCACCTGAGTGCCATTCAGCCCTGCACATAGACACATTGAGTTAAATAACTCAATCAACATAATAATTTTCCAAACTGCGGCTTAACCCAAATACATCCAGAGTTGTTTCAGCTTTAATCACAGCTGCAGGCAACCCTTAAAATCTAACTTAAACGCGCATCTGTCATTTCAGTGACAGGTGCAGTGCACCTGACAACATATAATACTGGGTCACACCTACCTATGTCAGAACTCTTAATGAACTCTTTGACAAACGTCTTCATGTCCTCAAACTGGTCTCCAGCCTTCAAGAGGAACAACACGTCCACAGGCTTCTTACATGGCACTGCTCAAAGAGATGTTCAAAAATGAATCACGGCCGAGCACTCCTTGTGGACTGAGTGATTAAATTGAGTGTGTGTATGTGTGTGTCTTCTGTACCTGAGGGTGGCAGGGTGGAGAGTGTTGGGAGGACCAGGGGCGGCAGCGTAGGAGAGCGGGGCCTCACCGTGGTGCGTGTGATATTGACTATTCGGTGGACAAGGGTTGTCAGATGGCTGTAGTCGTCGACCATCATTGGTCTTTGAGGGAAGCTGTATGGCAGCAAGTCGGTCTCACGCACTTTTGGTCCAACTCCAATAGGGTATACTTGTATATTTGTGGTTGTGGTAGTGGATGGTGGGCGTGTCACCGTGTCAGTAGGTGGGTTCTCCGTCACAAGGAAGACCAGCTGAGGTGGGGTGGGGCCACGTGAAGGCTGAACGGTCGTAATTTCCTGGATGGCTTTATTGACAGCTGTGCCTGTGTACGTGTCTGTGTTCGTCTCGGATTCGCCACTCCAACGAATCTCACTCAGTCGCTGATGCAGCAGCGTCATCTGTCGCCTCACCTCCCACCGGCTGATCTCCACGGTAACGGTTACCGAGTACTGGATCACTGTGATGCGGATGAACTCCTCCTCTTCCGCCAGCTTTGAGATAACTTCCTCCAGGAAGACGAGCGACTTGTTGAAGTTGGTCTCGCCAACGGATTTAGAGCCCTCCACTATGAATGTCACATCCTTGACTTGAGAAGTGGAAGTGGTAGTGGGAGACAGGGCAGAGGGTGGGGTGGTTGTAGGTGAGTGGGAACTTTGTTTTGTGGGGTTTGGCTCCAGGGGTGGAGCAGGTGTAGTGGTGGTGGTGGTGGTCGTGCCCTGGACAGCTTTACCCAGCGTGGGCTTCGGTGGCGGAGGTTTGGCCCCCTCGGGCTCCATCCCCAAGGTGCAGAGGTGATCCGTCAGGTCTAAGAGATTATCAGGCAGCTCCGCTGTGCTGCTGAGCACATATTCCCTGTTTTCTGGGTTGGCCTTGGTGATGTCATTAATCTGTTGCATGTTTACCCCTGGACCCAGTGCCACAGTCAGGGTGGTGATGGCCTTCTTGCGAAGCATCTTGACTAAGGCGCGGACGGGTCGGGGGTTGGCGCTGGCTGTCAAGATGATGGCAACGCGGCCAGCATTGTCACGCTTGTTCTTATCGTAGATGTTGATGACCAGATACTTGACAGCCTCATCCAAGAAGGCAGCATCTCCTCCTGTATAATGTAGCTCACGCACAGTCTTCTTAAAGAGCCACTTCTGAACCTGCACGTACATACAGTATGAAAGAAAAAGACATGAAACAAACAGGTGGCGACCTTTACTGTGACATTTAATGAAAGCAAGTCAGCATTTATCTACCTGCAGGTCATATGTTTTCACTCCAGAGTGGTAAAGCAACACTGTGGCTCGAGTGTGAGCTGAGCCCATGCGAAACCGTTCAACCACTCCCAGTATAAAGTCTTTGGCTGCCTGAAATTCATCTTCAGTCAGGGCTTCCGAACCGTCCAACAGGAACGCCAGATCCATGGCGCGGTCACACATGCCCTCGGGCATTAAGGTGGTGAAGGGCATGGTTGTGGATAAGTCATAATAGGGTGTTGGTGTGGGGGTGGTGAACATGGCGAGGGAGGTACACGCTTCACAGGTGAGGGTGTTGTTGTCACAGTGACTACAGAAAAGGAAGAAAAAGCATCTTAAAATGTGCAAATAATCAAATCATAAAGTCATTATGGTAACTATTAAATAGCAGTTAAAACATTTACAGACTTATTTCTGAGTGCTCTGATGCGGTATTACCATATTTGGCAGTGATCTGGATCATCGTTGTTCAGGATGACCTTGTTGCCGTGGGAGATTCTCTGACCCTCATGGATACACACATGACACTGAGAGGGATCTACGCAACGCATCGCCACCTCATCCAGCAGTTGGCCTTAGAGAAAAAAGTTTTTTAAAGAATGCATCAAACTAAATCTATTTAAGTCTGTATTGAGATGCTGCATGCATAAATGTGTAAGTGTTGTATGCGAGGGACTATGTTTGGCACCTGGGGGGCAGTAGGCATGGCAACCCTCCACACATGAGAGCGAACAGTGGAGGGGTTCTGGGTGCTGGCAGGTGACTGGGCAGGCTGGGCCACAAGTATTAAACCTCCACTGGCATAACTCTTCCCCACCACCCGGAGCCCTGGGGTTCAGCTCCTCGCAGCTAATGGCTAAGAAAAAAAAAGAAGAAGCTCAATTCACATCAAAAGTCTTTTTACTGAATGTCCGGTGAAATTGGTTAATAGTTAATACCGTAGTTAATCTTCACTCAGGTCTCTCAGTGTCTGGTTAAGTATCAATTGAGTGAACAAAAGCCAAAACGATAATTCTGAGTCTGAATCTGTTTTGTTCAAGACTTTCACAACAATTAATATTCAACGTTTCAGACCATTTGATTTTGACAGACATTGTCTGCTGGTTCAGCTTTGTCAAGCAGCCATGATAATCATTATGATGATTAATTTAAAACATGAGAGACAATGTCTGCTGTTCATAACAGTTAAATATAATGAAAGATGATACAGTACAATAAATTGTTCACACTCACGGCAAAGATCATTGGATCTCCAGCTGATATGTACGTCCCTTTCTGAACAAGCTTGTGCGTAAGCCGCGATGACATCACAGAAACATGCACAGTCGCCCACTGAGGGACAAGAGCATGCTGCTTCCACACACATCTCCACGTACGGCTCTGCATCCACCTAGAGACACACGGGAAAACGTAAAGAAAAGCCCAAGTGCATAAACAATGAACGTTGTGTCGTGGGATATCTAACATGTCTGGAATCACACTCACCTGACCGTTGCATCCTTTGAAGAGGGGACCAGTGATGACACGACATGACTGCTCTACTGTTACCAACTTGACAATGTTGTTGCTACAAGGAGCCGGTACCTACACGGACAAGACACTTGTTAGTGCACTGAGTTACTCTAAATTATTCAGTCTTATAATCAAGCTTTTACACATTAATTTTATACATTAACAGGAAGTAAGAATATAAACTTTAAAGCAGAAGTAAGTGGTCCGGTCGTTTTCGCTAATGCTGCGTTCCAGGCTTTTGAAATCGTAAATTACAGCTTCAAGTCACAACTTACGCTACTTTGTAGCGTTTCAGGCAACCCACTCGTGTTTTTCCGACCTGTTTTACCGGTGAAAGTCACTATAACGGCCACTCGTAACTTCCAACTCGTACCAGATCGACCTGGTACCACTTCACGGTCGGAAAAATACGAGTTTCCTTGAACGCACCATAACAGTCCTCGTCCCTACGTCGCCACATTCACGGCGTTCCTTGGCTGCACACACAGCCCTGCATGCCGTTCTCTCTCCTCATTGGATAAAAACTGTAGGATACGATAAATGTTTTCTCTTCGGCTCAGAGCAGAGCAGAGTGACTGACAGACCCGTGTTTCAGTCCAAACACTCTATGTAAGTGATTGCTGTCGGAAGATATAACTATTTAAGACTTATATTAACACAAATATATCACTTACTTCTGCTTTAACTAAGCAAATAGAAGATTCAACATCGAAAATATGGTTAAAATGAGAATTTTTAATAATTAATAAGATAATCTAGACTATGCTGATTTTGGATGGTCATCCATAACTATACGAACAAAACAGCTTTCAAAATGTTTCTGATGTGTGACCATGTGATTTAGCACAATTTGTAGCTGACTACAAATGAGTAAAAACTACCTGGGATAATTTCATCAAAAGAAAGCAGTTCTAGTGAAAATTGTTGATTATCCAGAGCAACAAGGACATTGTGTCTGGAAAGAAATGTTTTGATTCAATCTTATATACTATATGTGTATGTGTGTGTATATGTATATGTATATGAAGGGAGTTTTTGTTGTATAGCAGTGACAGCAGAAATATAAAAAATAGACAGATTAAATGACACCAAGCATCAGGAGAAAAGATGTTATTCATAATTTAAAATTGTACCTCTGTTACATCAGCACAGCTGGGAACGACCTTCCAGGAATTCCCAAAGTGGGGGGAGTCCACCTCCAGTTGGTTGTTACTGCTCATCAAGTCATTGTTGACATTTCCATCAAAGTTACCACACAAACCACACACCCGGCCCTAAACAAAATATGATGTACAAACAAACAAAAAGGAAAACGTTTCATATAAAATACTGTGAATGGAAAAAATATATATATATATTTCACCAGTTCAAAGTACTGTAGTGTTTTGATATGAGTACCCTGTAAGTGGCTGAAATGTGGACCAGGAGATGGGTTCCCTTGTCCCAGCTGAGGGAAATGTCTTTCCCCAGCAGCACAGTGTAAAACTGACCAGATCGGATGATCTCCACCTGTGAGCCCTGCAGCACCGGCTTCTTCATCTTCACCTGTGTGAAGTATGACAATATGAAAAATGCATGTGAATAAAATCAAATGAATTTTCACATATTTTAAAGGAACACACCTACAATTAATCTTTCAATGACTGAAGCCCATTGTAATGTTTATTAAGTATTAAGTAGTATGCTTTTTGGTCAAATTGTGACTTATGAGGGAATAAAGTTGCAATTTTAAGAAGTTTTGTTCATGTTTGTCAGATGACTCACAATTGCCACAGTATTTTGGGGTCTTTTAAATCAGTGTGGGCTGACCACTATGGACTTGACATAACAAATGCCATGAAATTACCAGTACATGCATGTTTGAGAGCTGGTATGGGTATATGTGTTGCGACCTGAGTGCGTTACCTCTCCATGTTGCATTACAATCAACCCTCCCTGGTAGAAGACTGTGATAGCTTTTGCACAGCGATGTCCAACAATGCCACAGGCCTCGTTCTCAACCAGCACTCTGAATGAACCCTCCTCTCCATTACACATGTCCTGTTGACAGTGAAAGCAGAGAAAAGTAGTAAATAGAGAAGATAAATCATCTATTTTCGATTTTAATGTCATTCTCTGTACCACCCTGAAACTCTTTTGAGGTCTCTCTGTCTTACCTGGACCAGAACATACTGGCAGAGGCCAGGGAAGGAGTACTTGAAGCCATCAAACGTGATGTAATGGCCCTCCCCAACAGTGCGGCACACGCCATCACACAACTTCTTTGTGCACTGCCACTTTCTTTTCTCGCACACACTGCAAAACCGAAAAGGCTGTTAAGCAAGCAAAGTGGAGGTATTACCTTTCATAGCCACGAAACGCAAGCCATCACTTTACCAGGTGTTGCAGTCCACAGAGATGGTTGCTCCTGATGGATATGGCCTGTTGTTATGGTAACAGGGACACTGCTCCGGTGCAATGCAGTCTCTGCGGTGACGTACCTGAAATCAATTCACGAGTCAATCACTATTTAAGTCTGAGATGAGAAGTGCTTTATCTGCAAACACACACAACCACACACATGCACACACCCACCGTGCCGGGTGGACAGAGGCAGCCGGAGATGCACGAGAGGCTGACGCAGGGAAGGTCCAGGTTCTGACAGGTCCTGGCACATTCCAGGCCTTTTCCGCCGGCGTTGCACTCTGCACGAACTAATGGCGGAGGGCACTGGGCAGACCGCCGCTCTGCATACAAAAAAAACACCATCATGTAGTTGATTTACATTAAATTGATTTAATAGCCCTTTAACTTACATTAACAGGACTAAAGAAGACTTATTTACTGATAGGACTAAAGTTGCACCTTATGTAGATTTTCGAATTGTGAGGTTCGTTGTATTTAATGTACCCCCATAAGGAAACTGTAGTGAAAACCTGTTAGATTGAATGCATTATGCACTGGGCAGTGTGTACCTCCCGGTTTTTTTAGGTGATGGGCACCTGTGTTCACCATATTTGAAATTGCACTTTGAAATTTAATCATGATGATTTTTTTAAAATCCTTAGTCTTATGATTGCTGTTATCAATGTACCCTGAACTGTTCAACTGTTCAACCTGCACTGATGTCTATTTATGATGTCTGTCTTTATGTCAAGGACTACATATGGAAATTTGTGTTCTTGCTAAATCTGGTGCAGCCATCTTTTTATTTGTTTGAATAATTAATGTCACTGGACGCTGTCCTGTTATAAACACATGAAATACAGCTACAACACGGACACAAGTCAAGAAGCACAATGAAAAAATAAAGATGTGTTAACTCAAGTACTAAAGTATTGTAATTGTACCTCTGGACGGAGCCAGGTCGTCGTCGTAGAAGAGGTCGGACAGCATGTTATCACTCATTTCGGCAGAGCTACAGCGCATGGAGGCATTCTCACAGTAGCTACACACACAAACAAAAAAGTAAATTAAGATGCTATAATTAGATTTATTTTTGAATACATATACGCATAGACACTAACCAGATGCTGTTGTGATCTGCGTAGACGTCACTAGGCTGGTAGAGCTCTCCATCATGCAGACAGGAGCACAGGTCAGCCGTCACACACTCCCCTTTTTCGTTCAGGTACTTTCCAGCAGGACAGAAACAACCCTCCTCACACACCTTCTCTCCTTCACAACCAGCTTCAGCCCCCGACAGAGCACGGCACGTCTGGTCGCACGCACTCCCACAGGCCTTGTACACTTGGCCTGCAGGGCACTCGAGCGCTGACAAAATCAAACCCCCACTGATTAGTCACCTGCTCTCAGTTGAGCTTTGTCTTTATATGTTAAAAATAGTGTTTTGTATGCTAGAAATGAGTTACCACAGAGTGAGGGAGACCTCCAGTTGAGCAGAACTCCTCTGGCAGAGCAGGCAGCTGCGTAGGCGGACAGAGCAGAGCACAGGCACTCCTCACCGTCCACACACGCGCACACGTCATAGCGACAGAAACGCTGGAACGGAGCGGGGTTCACCAGAAAGTGGCACGCACTGAACACGTCTGACATCATCATCGCACATGCCTCTTCTGCAAAATGCACTGAAAGGTATTGGAGGGTTAGATGTTGAGTTTAGTTGTATTTTGGGTGACATGTGCCTACAGTACGTGAGTGTGTATACCTCTTTTGGGGTTAGTGGCACATGGATCACTCTCATGTTTGTGTGTGGATTCACAGTCTCCATTAATCCTCCAGGACTGGCCGAACGCCTGAGGTGCTGCCTCTACCAGTCCAGAACCAGACAGGAAGTCATCACCTTGGTTACCATTGAAGTTGCCACAGAGACCACAGGTTTGCCCCGCCCACTGGGTTTCCAGCTGGGGGGGGGTAGACAGATTCCAATACAGTAGTTAGCTTATCCTTTTCACACACGCATCACGGCCAATTACATCTGTAATCAGTAAACATACACAACCTTTAAGAGCACCCGGCCACGCCCATCCCAGTCTAGACGGAGGTCATCTCCAAACTTTACACGGACAGAAGACTGGACAGATCTCAGGATATGCAGACGGCCTGTGAGATACAAGTTGAATTCAATTCAACTTTATTGCAGGCGATTTAAACCACAATATATTCAAACTTAACATTTTATTTCAAATAAAATGGTTGATGATGACAAGTTTGTGTTAAGAAAGGTTGACACAGAATATTCAAATCAGCCATTTCTTATTCCATGTTGATATGTGGGATGAAGCACTTAAACACACAATATGGCAATTTCAAGCATCACAAGTTCCAAGTATATTTCCCTGTATCATATTATTGAAGAGGGAATATGAAGACTCTTATCCACTCATCTATCAAAGTCACATACCATGATGCATCGGGGTCTGGATGTCCATGCCGTTGACAGAGACAACGCCTCCGTGCTTCAGCTTCACTGTCATGTCCTCCAGCGAGGGCAGGGTGAGCGTCACTGAGCGTGTGCAAACGGCATCCTGATCATCTGCACACTGAGTCACAACATCAATAAATAGCAAAAGAATTATGAGCGATTAGTGGAATCGAAGTGACAGAGGGAGAGCGAGAAATGTCTGGCAGTTAAAAACACACGCTCATTACCTGCACGTTCTCGATGATGACAGAAAATTGGCTTTCTTTGCAGTCTTTTGCCAGCAGGTACTGACAGTGGCCACTGAAGGTGAAGAACTTGTTGTCGAAGGTCTTGAAGTGAGACTGGCCCACCACCAAACACTCACCTTCACACAGACAGCAAAGACATAACCACCAAATACAAGCAACCCAGGACTTTATTAATGTATGTATTAATGTATTGATTACTACTGCAGGCCTCTCTCACCGGGGCAGCCTTCATTGGTGCATTCCCAAGAGCCGTGACGACACACGCTGCAGAACAGTTTAGACACTTTAGAGACAAACTGGAAGCTTTTTTTTTAACGCACTTATGCAATTATTTGGGCACGCCTTGTGCTGTCTCACCAGGTGTTGCAGTCCTGAGAGATGGTGGATCCTGGAGGGAAATGTCTTCCCATGTGCACACAGGAACATTCAGACACCTCCACACAGCGATTCCCATCCAAAACCTTCCCCACTGAAACACAAACGCACAATGTTACAACTGCATGTAACAAAGAGACAAAGAGAGAAGGAGGGAGAGGTAGTGAGGAGGAGGGAGGTTACCAGGACATGTGCAGCCGTCCACACACTCCTCCTTGCAGACCTCCTGGATGTTGAGACTGTGGCACGTTGTAGAGCAGGACTTGGTGCATTCACTGTACTGCATCCCAATCGGACACTTCGGGACTATACATACGCAAACACACAATTAGATCACTGATGTAACCCTATGGCCTGCTGTTACTGTATGTTTTACACACTGACAAACTTACAGCACTGGCTCTCCTCAAGCCAGCCTCGTAGAAGTACCCCATGGGCTTGGCATGTGCGTGCGTACTCGAGCAAGATTGGACAGTAGCAGTCTTCTACGTCCTTGTGGCCACAGTGACACGCCTCCTCCTGACACAGCGACAGGAACGCGTCGGGAGAAACCAGGTGGGCACAATGCAGAAAAACACTGGAGGTCTGCAACACAGAGCAGCTGGACAAAATCTACACACACACACACACACACACAAAAGTTACTTTTAGTAGTTGTCAGGCTTCATACTTCTTTGTGTCTTGATTGTTGGTGATTCATTCAAATATTTGTATTCTTGTCATGTTATCAGCCTTTGTGTCTTGTCAGCTCATGTAAATGAGGAATAATGGATTAGCAGAATGACATTTAGTGAGTAGGTTTTAAGATGGACTAAAGAATCTATGACAACAACGACAAGACAAACGCTGCTGGTGTCACCAAAATGAAAACAGGATTTTGACAGGTTAAAGATCAAACAGAGAGAAGTCAATGAGAATTATTGAAATTAATATAAAATACTCTAATATATATCTGCAAGGATATCATTGACCTTGTTATAGTACTTAGATATTTGATAGTGACACAAGATATGTGTCAGATTGCAATGAAGGAAATGCTGCTTTTTTGCGTTACAAATTATTCTTGCTAAAACTGGCTACTCCTTTTCATATCAGCACACACACAGCCACTACAGTATACACATTAGGTAAGGCACCCATATCAGTCAGATCTGAGCTTGCAGGCTTGTCCCCACTGCAGCATACGGTAATGGCCCTTGCGTTCATTTGCCGTATACTGTACTGTATATGTAAAGCCCATTCCCACCATTGTAAGTCAAATGTTTGACACAACTATGATCATTATGATCATAAAAGAGAACTGAAAGTAGAGAGATGACCGGAGGTTAAGGTAGAGGAAAGACTGGCAATAACATGCAGCAGAGTGTTTGAGAATGTTTTGCAGTTCATGGCTGGCACATTCACCATTGTGGTCACGTATCCCATGAGATTTTAATACTTGGACCACAGTTTTACCATTTCGTATTAAATCCAATTAGATATTTAACACAATATTCACAGTTCTGCCATATCACCACAGAGTTTTTACATACAGGTCCAACATTTTCATTATGGCTTGATTATCCATAAGACTGACCAAGCTTAATTATGATTTACAAAGTCAAAATTCGTCTCCTCACCGCTGAAGTGCCTTTGGTGGTGTTACAGGACAGGTTGAGCTTTGAGACACGTCGACATGACTGATCAGCCCCCTTCACTGCCCATGAATTTGCAAAGTCAAAACTGTCCTCTGTTAGGAATCCTGAAAATAAAAATAGTTCGGCAAAGAACAAATGAAATCTGAATTATCCATGTGGAGTCAATTTGTGCAGTTTAACAGTGGGAACACATAAATGGGTTGACAGATCTATCCTTAATCTCATCCTAACACTAATGTTTCGCTTTCTTTCACCATGTTATCTTTTCCTGTACTTAGTTGCTATTCTTCCTGTTGCTGACTTCTGGTGACCTAAATTCCAGTAATAATAGTCCCTTCCTGATTTCTCCTCACACTTAAACATCCACACGTCCCAAGAGGTGCACAGGAACGGAATTTTAACTCTACCCATTTCCCCTCACATGCACCTACCCTCTTGAGCGGTATACTCATCAGCTGATACAGAGTTGAAGTTCCCACAGAGGCCACAGGTGTGGTTGGCATGGTGCTTGGTCAGTGTCACAGCGATGTTGGCTGCGTTATCAATAGTAACAGTGAAGCCAAACTCCTCACTCCAGAGCTTGTAAAAGCCCAGCTCAGAGCCCGCAAACACAGCGTGGGATGCATATGGCAGAGACAGTCTACATGAAAGAAGACACACATCAATCCTCAAACTCTTAGCTGACTATTTTTTTGGAAATCAAACAACATGAACGCACATAAGTATTGGTTTTTGCACGACAATTTTGACTTTCTATGACCTTTTTTCTCCTTGTGTGAGCCGTCCATCAACAGACAGGTGCAGCTCCCAGGCATCTCCCAGAAACAGAGTGACTCCTGTTCTTTTGCCATTCATAAAATCCCCTGCAGATACGCAATATGTTAGTTTTTATGCCATATCAAACCAAAATAGACTGAAGCAAACAAAGCTGTACTTTGGTTCACATAAAATTAAACGCAAAGGTAAACTTTGAACTCAAATTTTGATGGTCTAATATATTACTGCCAGTACATTCACTGTTTTAACATAGATCACACTATTAAACCCATGCACATTGCACTGCACAGAATGAGATTCAGATACTATTAGAATTCAAATCTGTTTTGTTCATGCATTGAATCGTCTGAGTATGACTCACCCAGGAGTGTGAAGGAGTGATGGTGGCAGTCCCCAGCCAGCAGATAGCTGCAGTCTCCAGGAAACTCATACAAAACCCCATCAAACGTGTGAACGTGGTGTCGTCCGAACAGACTGCACCTGCCTGTCATACCCGCCGCAACACAGGCTGGACACACACAATAAAACAATACACAATTGAATGTGGGAAGAGGAAATCATCCATGAAATATTGTATGCAGTGTTACGTTTGAAGATCACAAAGAATTTGAATGTCACACACCTGTCAGGTGCAGGAGAACCCAGATTTGTTGCAAATACCTCCTCATGCACACCTGGAAACACACATAGAGATATGCTGTACATTATCACCTTCACCTACACCAACATTGTACTCTAATGTCTAAACATCTCATTATTCTGTGCTTAGTGCTCAGTTCTCCAAAATCAAGTTAGTCCTACCTCCATGGCTCCAGACTTAGCAAATTCACAGAATTAAGTAAAAAAAAACAAAAAAAAATGAGAGAACACAATCCAAATCAAACGTTCAAATTGCCCAGTCAGGGCATGATGATTTTATGTGATGGTCTGTGTCAAACATAAGCTAAACTGAGGAAAAGGCTCAAACACTTTATCACACACACAGACACCCAGCCACACTGGAAATTTTATTTTATAGCAACCCCTCGTTGACTTTCCAAGAAGGCACCTCCCCTCACCAGGTTATGTCAAGAAGGGCAGAATATCATTCTGTCCACAGCTCTGTGCTGGCAGACTGACACCATCAAACAGATTCAGCAGGACAATACCAGGATATGCCCACTGATCGCCTGGCTGAGTGATTAGTCTACACGTACGGATCTGTATCGGCGCCAACCCAAACAATTCTTGTAGAAAACACACTTACTGGAGATAGCTCACGCAATAACACGTCTTGGTGGTGTCACATGGACAAACACATGACTAATCTGTGCTAAAATTACACAAACATAAACACACTCACTCTCACTCACTCACACACACACACACACACACACACACTGGGAACGTGTATGGATCAACAATCTCAGGTGCAACATTCAATGATCATCTGGAAAAAGGACAATGACAGAGAAGGAGTGGATAATGCCTCCAAACAAAAACATTCCCAATCAGTGTCACCATCTCCAAAACATAAACATGGTGTTCTTTAATATCTATAACAACTAAAGCTTCAGTGTTGTGTATCCAAATAAATGCCTAATCAATTCTACTTTGATATAGCTAGTGTGCCTTGTTACAATAATTTAAAGGCTCTGTATTTTATATCAGCTATTCTCATTTATAAGTTCTCTCCTAAGGTTAATGTTGAGTAAAGCTACACTGCCATCTAGCTTAATATACTAATGGTGATATGATAAAGGTATAAGTTGTCCCAACATGTCAAAAGCATTGACGTGGACATCAGTCAAACACAGTCCGTAACAATGGCATGGTTGCATTAAGTGTGTCAGGACCTTTTATATACAGTCTATGGTCAGGAGGACCAGTCAGTTATGTTGGCTGTTGTCCCTAATTGTTGCCTCAATAAATTCCTGGGAATCACTCACCTGTGCTGGTTCGTGTCTGCATTTGGGTCCAGCCCCCTTCAAACCCTGACAAAGTGTCCCTGCAGTCGTGCCCATGTGAACCAAGGGCTTCTAGAACTATCTCACCTACTTTTTAATGTTATTTCTATTATTAAACTTGTTTCTATGATCCTTCACAAACTAAATGCTTAGTTATTGAAGGTCAACCAGTGTGGTTGTGTTGGTCACTCTAGCACATACAGCACACCCAAGCTGATCCCACCAAGTGCTCAATTGGGTTGAGGTCTGGACTCACGACAGGCCACTCCATCCTCTCAACTCCTAAATTCTGAAGGTACTCTGAAGGGTATTTTTTGGCACGTTTTTTGGGGGTACTGCTACCCACATGTTTAGCTGTGTTGCTCATTCCATGAATGCACGATCCACAAGCTGCACCTCATCGTAGAGGTGAGGTGACTATGCTTTCCAACGATATAAAATACAACACCAATTCGTATTATTAAAGGGGCGAAATGATTGACTGAAATGTATTCAAACTTTTTTTAAGAGTTTAGTAACTGAGGCAGGTGCTAAGCTCATAAATCAGGTAATGATCACCCAGCAGATGCATCCAATGGGAACTCAGGGGCTGACTCTGATGTGTAAAAATAGACCTCTTGGACCATTGCCAAATCAGGTTGGTTAGGATGACGAAGTAACTCCAAGAAAAGAACCTGAAGATAGGAGAATGGCCTTGTCAAATATAAGAAATTAGGAAAGGTCTACAATTGGTGAAGACCTTTCCAGACACAAGGGGCAACACTTGTACCATAATTCAGTGTATGTGTTCACGAACCTGCCTCGTTTTGCTGTATCTTTCCAAAGTACAGTAAATCTTACTCTTCTCTGCAATGTCTCCGTATGTTTCTTGACTCCTAAAAGTGTTAAATGAATGTATGAAAAATATTCGAAAAAGGGTTGTGGATTCCTTCACTTTAAAGAGGAACTATGTAAGTCCGGTACTTTTCCGCTGTTTTGCTAACCCTCGTCCATACCATGTGCATTTGTTTACAAAGAAGCTGGCGAGAAATCAATCAATAGAGCGGTAAATAACATACAATGTTATGTTGTGTATATTTGTGTAGTCCTATCAGTGCAAAGCCCCGTCACTACACCAACTTGCTGATTGGCTGAATGGGGTTGTCTGTCAACGCTACTACCAAAGCTATTAAACCGCTACTCCCGCCCAGCTCCCGCCCACCCCAAACGCTTGCAGGGGGGATGAGGCCAGACCCTCCCAAGAAATGAAATGAAATGAAATGCATTTCCGCGAGAGGCTGGTTTACGAGGCTAGCAATAAGTGACATGCACGTGAAAAGCAGAGAGCCTCCATTCTCCCTGGTAACAAGTTAAGCCATTTATTAAACCATCACAATTACTCCAAAGCTAACGTAAAAATGTAGCATAGTTAAGCTACAAATCCTGCATCTTTAAAATGTGACAAATCAATTGATAAAGTGGGTTTTTTAATTGGTGATAAGCCATCAAGAAAAAAAAGAAGCCATTTAGAAGTAGATTATATAAAATATATAAATTTTCACAATAATCTATCAAGTCTGTGATAAATGTTGGGTTAATAGAATGATTTCTGTCTCGATTTGCAGCCTTTTTCCAGGCAATAAGTTATCAAATATTAAATTGAATAGCTACATGGTTTATAGTTGGTGTATTTAGTGGCAGTAAATAATTTAATGACTAAAGCAATTTTTTACAGTCTAAATAAGCCCTTTATAATGGATGCCTTCTTGGTGCTCAATAATCTAAATAAAATAGATATGTAGCCCTATACTATGAACTGCCAGTGTGTACTGTCGGGGATACGCTGCTGGCCAGGACATGCTCGTGCACCGTGTTCATTCATGTACAGTATATTCAGTCCATGAACGCGCTTTTCTTATTCCCGGAGAATTACGTCATCGCACTGTGCATGTTCTGCAGAAACTTGCAACCACATAGCTCACAGCAGGCTGCAGGCTTCTCAGTGCATTGTTGTGCCATCGTAGAGCAGGAAATACAGGGGCTGAATGTAAACTATAGGTCACATTGGTTACGACATCTCTTGTACAGACTATAAACTAATATGAAGAAGAAAAAAAAATAAGTAGCTGACATAATCTCATCATAATGGGACAGTGCTGCCAGAAGACATTTAGACATAGATAAAGGCTACGTGCAATATAACTTGTGAATTCCCACAATATGTTTGCCCTTTTATGGCGATAAGAGGGGGATTGGTGATGGCTGTAGTATGAAAATGCCACAAAGAAAAATAGGACTGGTTTTGGGGAAAAAACAAACAAACAAAAAAAACTTAGAGGTAGGCTAGGCTATATTAGAGAAATAAATAAAATGGACACGAAAAAGAATAAAACGAGAAAAAGAGAGAGAGAAAGAACGATTTGCAGGAGGCTTTGCATTTGCACCGTTGTCTGTGGGGGCGGACCACTACAGGCGCGCACAGCACGACGCGCATATCGGTGCCGGCGGCGCGACGGCAAATAACCTCATTCTACATACTGACTGTTATTTAGAAGGTCTTCTCCGCTATTCTACCGTCGGTGTGGACTGGTGATAGTGCCAGCACGAGTGTGATCCACAGCTCGAGCACCGCCATGGCTGCGCTGTCGGGGGGAGAGATGTGCATCAAATACCTGATGTTTGCCTTCAACCTGGTGTTCTGGGTGAGTTTGAAGCGAGGAAAAAAAAAAAGTACACCCTGTCTTGTGTTTTTACGCGCGTGGGCTTCGCGTGCATGCGCATCCGTGTCTGAGCAGGTTACTATAGCTATAGTAGTGGATTTAATTATGCGGTGTCCCACATAGAGAATGGAGGCGAGCACTCTGCCGGATCTAGCCTGGTGCCACTTATCAGAGTTTATTCCAAGGTGCCCCCTCGAATGATTTCTTGGCTCGGGCCACCACTAAACAAAGTGCCCCCAAAAGCTTGTGGAGACCGAGCGGGGTGGAAAGAATAATCCCCGGTGGCCAAGTGACCCAGTTCCATCGCAACAGACTACACTCTGAAGTTTGCGCGCACGGCATTTTAATAATTGCAATGGGTGAAAGGGGAGGGGAAGGGAAGGGGTGGGGGGCGCTTCATTGTGGTGGTGAGAATGTGACTGATATAATAATAAAGATTTCAGCTGGATCACGTGACGTGAAGAGTTGCGCATGTCAGGGAGCCTGCCTGTGTATGTAGCGTGTGTGTGTGTGTGTGTGTGTGTGTGTGTGTGTGTGTGTGAATGAATCCAGGATATCCCATGTAGGCTATTTGTATCCTACAAAGCCTACAGGGTGTGTCTATTTGTTTGTGATCTGGAGCCTATATGTGGTTTCATTTGGATGTTTTGCCCTTTTATGAGCATTTCTAATTTGTGCAGCTATAAATAAAACCAAGGAGAGCCATTCATTACAAGGCAGAGAGGGGTTTCCCACAGTCTGTGTGCATGGGAAAACAGTGACCCTGAGAACTACCCATTTTGGATATTCAAGAGCCTAAAATATGCAAAGATTCAAGTTTATCATGAAAAACAAGACTTTAAGACATACGATAAATCCTCAACAGTTTGTAGTAAAATATATAAGAAAGAAACCCCACTCTTCCACTCTTGAATTAGATCAAACAGGAAGCAAATTGTGACGCACTCTGGTCTGTTCATGCAGACACAAATCACATGACACAAATATCTAATTACAGCTCAGTCTGGACACAACAAGAGTGTCAATGTCCAGCGTTTTGTCAGGAGCCTGACCTTGCACAGAAACCTTGCTTTCAATAATAATGGCCTCTGGGAGAAGGAATGTGAGGAAACCATATTTGAGAGCATCTTATTTTGTGGCTGTAGTAAGATACAGTTCAGGTGGCAGAACAGTTAATATGCTGCTAAGCAGGTTTCTTGGGAAATGTTTTGTGTCAACGTGCCTGAACAGAGCCTGATCTGTGCTGCTGTAGGCTAACTCTAAAATCATAAAACGCTTCATGCCCTAGTTATATACATGCATATTGTACATGTATGAACATGGCACAGGGACACAGGATGAAAGTCAATTTCTCAGGTAAGATTACCACTCTAGCCACTCCCTATACCTGTGCTGTAATTAAATGACTGTTTGAGGGTGTGGCACTGAGAGCCATTCTCACTCCGCCTACTCATTTGTTTTTATTGTAACTGACACGGTTACGCTTTTACTTCCTCCACAAAGGTAGTTAGTTATTAAACACTCTTAGCAGTTCTGTGTGTAGACTCGATCAGAATGGGTGTTGCAGGGGGAATCAAGTGTGTGAAATATCTCATGTTTATGTTCAACTTGGTCTTTTGGGTAAGTGAGCTGCACTTGCTGTTGTGTTGTATTGTGTAGTGTGTGTGTGAGAGGGGAGAAAGAGAGAGAGAGAAAGAAAGAGGAAACAATGAGAGGTAGGAAAGCTTCCTCGACTAGCATGTTCCAGGTTTTCTCTGGTGTGCCATTTTGCTAAAAAAAAAATTACACAACTGAAAACAGACATAAGAAAGGACACACATACGTACTTTTAAAAAAAGAGGCTCTCATGGTTAAAAATTTACTGACCTGTTTACCCTGACAAGGCTTATCAGTTAGTGCTTGTGTACGCGTATTACAGGGAAGCATGCATGGAGGTTTATAGTGTTAAGTACAGAATTTAATGGAGAATACCATAAACTCATAACATACATACCGCTATCTGTTCATGAATAGCCGATCAACTCTGTGTTACTGTAATATCAAATACATGTTGATAAATGAGGGAATAGTGTTAAACTACAAAAGAAGAGAAACTGGTTCCTTTTTTCCATCTGTCTCTGATTGTGAAACTGGTCTTGCGACTCATTGCAGTTGCAGAAGAACTGATCAACTGACATGTACATATTCACACATTACATCATATCATCTGCACCATCTGTGTATGTGAAACAACAGCAGTATGAAGCACATATTGGCTAGCAGTTTTCTGTCTCTCTGCAATGTGTTCCTCCAATCTTATCTGAATCAAGTGAAAAAGCTGAGTGTAATTTGCGGTGGGCTTATCAGAGAGCTAATGACACAAAGAGAATGAATTGTGATGTAGATATTAGACACTAATGTTTATTATTTTGAGGTCAAGCAGAACAATAGAAATCGCTGTGGATGTAAGAGTCTTGGGTGGTTAGACACATCAGAGGTGATTGGAGACATCTGTTGGTAAAGATTTGGACATGAGGATTTCAGAAACCTCTTACTGGACTGGAAAGTCAGCAAAAAAACAACAAAAAAACAGTGAAGATGAGCCTTGATGAAGGATTCCAGATGGCGAATGTCAATGTTGTGTTGAAATGAAGTTTGAAAGCAGCCATAAGTTATTCATTCCAACAGCAATAAAATAACCGTGAAAAAAAAAATTGACCAAGGGAAAGGGGGAAAAAATTTGAGATGTGTTTTTTGTTTGTCTGTTTCAGCTTGCAGGCACTGCTGTCTTTGCATTAGGCCTTTGGCTAAGACTGGATCCCAAAACCAAAGGTCTTTTTGAAGGACCAGAGTCTCCGTATGTGTTTTACACAGGTAAGACATTCTCAGTCCTTCAACAGGATCATTGTCTATTATTAATGAATCAAAATTTAAACAAGCTCTATAATATTATATGTCTGATACAATTATCTGTATATTGTGTGTACAGGTGTATACATCCTGATAGCAGCTGGAGCCCTGATGATGGTGGTGGGTTTTCTGGGATGTTGTGGGGCTATCCAGGAGTCCCCCTGTATGCTGGGCCTGGTTTGTACAACTTTTTTATTCAACATGAAATTAATTTCTTTTGATTTACAGCTAGTTTTTAAAGCAAAAATATAATTTTACTTAAATTCTTAAAGTTCCAGTTTCTTTTTCTAAGTCATTTTTTGTAGTAATCTCTCTCAGCAGCACTTGGACTAGTTATTCCACTTAAGCAAGTGTGGACTGTTGACTGACCACCTTGGACACACTCAAGATATACGAGATGTGCGCCTTCATCGTTGTTTAGTGAATAGTGTCAAGGCGAGAGAAGAATCTCCATACTCCCTCTTTCCCTCCCTCCCTCCCTTCTCTCAACCCAGTCTGGCCCTAATCTTCTTGTACTAAATCTCTCAGGGGGAGGAGCCTATGTAAATTGGGTTCAGCTACACTCAAATGACCTTATGTGTTCACACATGCAAGCAAAGGACAAGCATGCGCACAAGCACAACCAGAGTCACACATTCACACAATGAGCTGAGTTTAATGTTGTCTTTTCCTCTGCACAGTTCTTCTTCTTCCTGCTTATCATATTTGCAATCGAGGTCGCAGCTGGAATCTGGGGGTTTTCCAACCAAAGCAAGGTAACATCCAAATTTATAATTATGTTCCACTGATAATTTTATTTGTACAACAATTTTCAACAAAGCTAAAAGCACTTTGCATCAATAAAGTCGTACCGTTATTTAAACAAACAGCAATAGCACCAGGTAGAAAAAAATGAAAGTAAAACACAAAATAAACCACTGAATGACAAGTGCAGATGTGTGATATACCTAAAACATGTACTGCTTAAGCAATGCACATGCAATAATGCATAATTCTTGCTTCCTGCTGTGTTACAGGTGGTGAATGACATCACGGCGTTTTACATGCAGACCTACAAGAATTACTTGACAACAGCAGATGAGCGGCTTAGGGAAACACTGAGGGCGATTCAAACGAGTGTGAGCCATTTCTGCTTCATTTCAATCTAGGCTTTAGACTACTACTTTGACTTCACTCAGATCTTCCCTAATGAGTTTGGCACACACAACATTTTCAAGAAAATTCAATGCATTCCCGTGGGAACGCAAGACTTCAGAAGATATTCTTAATGTTTATGACTGCAAGGTGAGGAAAACACCTATTGGAAATTATCTGAGACAACTGATACCACTCACAGGTTTGAGTGTGGGTGTGAATAGAGGAGTTCAACTTCAGAATTTAAGGTGGTCAGCTCATAGATTGAGATAGCTAGAGATATGTGCACAAACAGTTAAATTGTTGTTTTTGGGGTAGTCACAACAGTTCTTGGTGAACCGTTTAGCTGCAGACCACACACACACTCAGTATGTCTGTGCATCGCACTGTTTGCCAGGCAACCTCACTGTGACCGCAAAACAGTGGAAACTAAAATCTGAACCACATACAGTAACTATTCCTTTACAAGGAACACTTGTAGTGGGAGAGATGTGTTTTCCTTCAGCAACTTGTCTTGTTCTCTAAATGTATAATGTTGTATGTTTATAGCTGAACTGCTGTGGTCCAACTGGTACTGTTGCTGATAATGCCAGAGACACTTGTCCTAGAGGAGAGCCACTTGAGGAACTCATTACCAAGGTACAACCACACTGAATGTGTACACCTATTACTGCAGTACCTGTCAACACAGGCAGATACTTCAGTCAAGAGACAGTCAGAAATAAAAAACTATTAAAAAATGGGAGATGGGCCATTGATCTGAGATATCAGACATCCATAACTTCTGTGAGAGTTGTGGCAATTACTGTATGTCAAATACATAATGATGGTCTGACATGTGTCATGAGTCCATCAGTCTTCCCTTTGCAGCCTAATTTCCTGAGCCTCTTGCTGTTACTATGGCAACAATGGTTTACTGGAGTCTGTATGCTCTCAGGCTGTCATATGCACCACAACACATATAGCATAGGTTTATAGAGAAAGCTGAAAGGAATCATGTCTGTTGCAGAGCTGTCCTGACGCCATTGATGAGGTATTTGACTCCAAACTGCACATCATAGGAGGGGTGGGGATCGCAATAGGGGTCGTTATGGTAAGTGCGTGATTTACGATTCTATAATTTCTCAAATTTCATTGTCTTCTGCTTTTGAGAATGAACACAGCCCAAATGTGAGCTGATACAGACACAAGTACTAATCATTTTCCTCTCTCTTACAGATGTTTGGGATGATCTTTAGCATGCTCCTGTGCTGCGCGATCAGGAAATCGCGGGAGGTGGTGTGACACCTTCAATCACACCTCACAGTCCTTGTTAATGTTGCATGATGTCATTCCTCGAGTCACAGATTCTCCACTGCCAATAGAAACACTGCTTGATTAAGGAGGATGACCGAAACAAGGCTGGGTGCAGATATTTCTGATCGTTGCATTATTCGTCAGTTCTAACTGTACTGTTGACACTAAGGCCCACCTTTCTGGACTAGATAGATGCGATTTGATTATTGGCCCAACTATAGAATGGGTGTCATCTGTCCTTCAGTGGTAATGTAGTGCAGAAATGTGTAATTCGTGGTCATTTGATTGAAATTAGTGTTTGTGAACAACTAATTATCGAAACAAAGGATCATATTATTGTATAATGGTATCACATTTCTATTGCTACAACTCGGGGTCACTTGCTGGCAAGAGGAATCATGGTCCAGGGTCATAAAAAAAACGACCACCACATCAGCACAATACAGCAGTAACCAATGAAATTCCACAATTGCTCTTTCTTACAACACAAACTATGGTGACTAGTAGCCAGCTGAGCTGTGAACTGCGGTGACTGTGCTTTTCCCAGCTCGGGTATTAGAGTAGCATTTCAGTTCCATTAGAACAATAACATTTTGTTTATTCTTTTCCTTTCCCTGCCCATCACCTAAATTGCCCTTGTTTAAAACGCCTTTAATTTTTTTGTCACATTTTGTAAATGTGTTTTTTTTTATTTTATTTGCAAAACATTTATAATCTTAGATGGTTAAATTGTATGTGTGGTTTGATAATATATTTTATAATTTCATTTTCATTTTACAGAGACTCAGTTGATTTGTACCATATGCACTATGTTTCACAGAGACAAAAATTAATGAGATCCAAATAAATCAAACTGTACTAAGATGACTCTGAGGACTATTTCTATTCACTATTATGTACACATCACATACCCACAAAAGTACACACAGTCCATCAGTCAAATCAACAGTTTTATTTGGCAGGTCATCACATAGTAAAATCATCACTAAGAAACTGGCTCTGGTGTGGTAGATTAAGCTGTGCAGGACATTAGGGTCAAGCAAGGGTTAGGTGCCTTCATAACACTGAAAACTATATTTTGGTTCTTTTTTGAGTGCACAGTGGGGGAAAAAAACATTCTGAATACTTCCCCAACTTCCCCCTCTTTGATATTTACATCCATCAAGTGTGACTCATCCAGCAACTATCAAGTGTGACTCATGGTGAGACACAGTTCAAAACAGAGACAATGCCACGAGCTCCAACAATCACAATTAATTTGTGGAAAAATGTGTGTTCAAAATTAGGTTTACACAGTAATTACAGCAAACAGTAAACTTAATGTAGTGAGTCCAGTTAATGTCTGACTCACCATTTCCCCCAAAAGAGGTGAGAACAGACTTAGCGTTCCACTGATTACAGAACAAGGAAGTGCACTTTGATTTGACTGTTGACAGCGTTCTGTTGCTGTTCAAATACCCCAACCCCATTATAGAGATAACGTTGATTATAAAAAGAAGGGTGTATTAGTATATAATTGCAAGGTTATACGTCCAAGTTGCTCAGTGTTTATGCCACTCACATAAGATGTTTACTGGCCAAAGGAAGAGGGCAGGAAAACTGAAATAAGGACAGTATTAACACTTACTCGCTCTATTTGCTTAAAATGAACACAAATTATTTGATAAAAACTGCACACGCTGTATTAAATAAAGATTAACACTACTGGTCTAGCCTCCACCACACTGTACTAAATAAAGATTAACACTACTGGTCTAGCCTTATGACAGAATGGCACAGTACCACCTTAAATTTTTATTGGCCTATAAACAGCACCACACAACAGTTCTGCCATGGAATGAGAGAGGACTTGCATTACAAACAAATGAATTATAAATATTTTGCAGGGGAGACAAAATGCTATGACCATAGAAAAATATCTGTAACAGTCTGCGATAAAGTGCATCTTATTTCTTCCAGCTTTTGATACCTGAGAAACTATGAAGAGAAAGAAAATGTTTATTGAATACAATACAATCTCAGTCCTCAGCCTCATCCTCTGTGCCCTCCCAGGAAATGTTTTGTAGTCTGTGTGATTGTGTGAGCAAGGCAGTGTGTGTACACAGCATCATGTCCACCCGGAGAAGACTTGTGACACACTGCAGGACACCCAGAAGCAGCTCATATTTGCAGGAGACAGACTCAAGGCCCAAGTCCAACATAAAATCTTTTGATATAATGTTAGCCATTCTGCAACAATGCAACCTTGGTTTACTATCCCCTAGAGGACATTTACTCGTACCATGACTCTGTGTGAGGCTTACACTGTGTTTTTGTTTGTATGGGAGGCTGAAAATGTGGGAATGATTTGGAATAATACTCAGGACCCTGGATTGAGTCTGCAGGAAATGTCGCGGATTGTGGGAGTAAATCTGTCGGGGGACACTCAGTAAAGCATTCGATAAAATCTCGTTAACAGCAGGGATGTCTGTGTTATCAGAAACTGAGGAACGGTAGCCATAGTTTAACAGGGCATGGTTTAAGAGAAACTCGAACGTGCCACCAGCAGGTATAATACAGCCTGGAAGCAGCACACTCTGCTGGACGGGAGATGAATTGGAGGAGTTGTAAGTGATTTTATTATAGGGATCATCTGGATGAAAAGATTTCTCACTTCTCAGTGACTGTGAGGTCCTTTTTGGTGTTGCAGTTATTCCAATGGGTTTGCAAGTCGTAAGTAGCATCCGGATGGCATCCTGAAACGCACAGGCATATTGGTCTGTTTGCCCTTCCCCCGGGGCACAAATGACCAGACTAGTGGGTTTGACCATGATCCTTTCCTCTAAATCATGGAACGCCACATGGACATATCTGTGGAAGAGAAAAATAGTTAGTCATGAATTAAACAATAAATGAATGAATGAATGAATGAATGAATGAATGAATGAGGAAAACATGTGTGAATGCATATTAATTTGACTGCATGTATCTTTGTGACTCTTTGTATATATAATTAAGCAAGAACAAGATGTCAACAAACCTGTGGACTCCCAGTAGTATTGGACGGCAAAAGGTCAGGGTAGCAACACTGACTGATTCTATCATCCAGCAGTCTGAAACAGGCGTTGTCCCACTTAGCTGGGCAAAGAGAGACAGCTCATCTTCACTGATGCACTCCACAACACACATCTGTGCCTGTGCAGCTAAAGCCAAGACAGCAACAGACTGTTTCACTGCAGACAGAAGCACGGTGACACCCAAACTCTGCAGGTTTGCAAAAACACACTCTAGTGACCTTTCTGACCACATACTGAGTTCCACAATACTTTTCTCCTTCCTTGAATTCTCCTCCATCATCTGACCTCCACAGCCCACCTGAAGCACTTCTCCTGCACTGAGCAGCTGTGGCTGCAGGCACATGGTTAAAACAACAGCTTTAACTGGATGGTGGTCAGTCCGAGGGCAGGGTGTGGCAAAGTCCCTGTGAATAACCTGCCCCTCAATCAAACGTGAACAGCTAATAGGAAAGCCTGATACAGGTGTATGCAGGGCAGGGAAGTTGTCATTTACAAACTGAAGTGCTGACGAAGGTTGGCCATCTACATATTTTAAATGCCTGAGCATTTCACAGGTGAGGTTGCTGATGCAGTCACAGTGGGTATGACCAAGACGAGTTTGAAAGAATGAAGCTAGAAGCTTTTGAACTCCGGGATTGTTTGCATGAGTAAGTGATTGCGTATCTGTTGCGATATCGTCCCACAACACACAGAACCCATAAGGGACCACTCCTATGGCAATGAGATCACCCATTTCCTCCAATGCGAATGCAAACAGTTTGTCAGCCAAGCGCCTGGCAGTGGCGGCTTCAGCTGCTTCCCTGGAGTTATAAGTGTGAGACATATTAGGCTCTTTGCAGGCCATTGTATGAATCATCCGTAGCAATGACGCCAGCAGTAGGATAAAGGTCTTAGATCCATCACCCGTCACCGTGCTGTGCTTCCAAACACACTCCACGACCATCCTAAAATAAAAGACACATAAATGTAACAACAAACAATACAAAGACAAATTACACTGGATAGAAACAATAATAGTGAAACAGTTCATCAGCATATGTTACCTAGCCAGTGGATGCTGAAGTTGCAGCGCTGTGAGAATGCGTTTTCCACTGCGGCTCAACATGGCCTGTCCTGTATCTCTGGTGAACAGCACCTGCCCTCCCTCGGGACCAAAACTGCGGAGGATGACCGCCTCCAGAGCACATACTGTCTGCAGGACATGCTTGAGGTGAAAATGCTCCACTGGCAGCATCCCCAAACTTTGGAGGGCACACAAGCTGCCTTAAAACGGACAAACTGTGAATTGAAAAAATATATTATGTCATCATTTGCTTATTATTATTATTATTATTATTATTATTATTATTATTATTATTATTATATGTATTACTTAAACTAGTAGTCACAAAGTCTTATCAATCCCTGCTTGGATTCAGAGACTTGTCCAAATAAAGCATTTTGGTTCAATATGTGAAAGGCAACCAAACTTCAAATGTTATTAGCTCAATGTTCATGTGATGAATAAACTACAACTGTAATCATGCAATACAACCATTATGCATTACTCAGGTACACTTTGCACAGTAAAAGCTATTTATTATCCTAACCAATGACTAATAATTTTCATAATAGGCTTCTACAATATATTGGAACAGTATACAAATGGCAGACACCGTTTATATGATGTATTTCCTTATTGAATATATGGTTAACAAATCTGTACAGACTTTTGCGGTATTTAATTAATGTGGTCCACAGTCCTTCATTTTTTACAGAAGCTGCTTATGGATCTTTGTTGACCAGTAGGGCGCCTGTTATCACTTGGTTGCTACTATCTGGTCGACAGATTTAGAGATAGAAAAACAACACACCTACACTTGTAGATGTTCTGAATGCACTTTATTACAGAGTCCATTGACAAACCGTACACCACTGCAGGGACGTCGCCGTCCGTTTCTACAAGTCCTGTCCGCTGAGACAAACTTGTGACTATCGACGTGTAACATGTTACAGTACTAACTTGACGAACTAGCTCCTGATTAGCCTGCTGCTACCGCTAGCTACGTAACGTTAGATGCCGTTTGTTGTGTGCTAGCTAGGTGGCTAGCAACACGCTCTCCTCGTTAGCAACAGTTAAAATGAGGTTGATATGGGAGAAATCTTAGAACTGACATAAACGCGCAGTCACGAAAACAAAGAGACAACCAGCTCCCTTTTCTATCCAACGCTTTTAATCAAGCAAAAACATATTTGTAAAGAATACAGTGTGTGTAAAGAAGAGCTTACCATCAGTCAGACAGGACGCTTTCCGCTGTATCCTAGAGACGAGGCTTCCTCTGTGGTGCTGTGCTGTTGACATCTACTTTCTTTTATCGCCACCTAGCGTGTGGAGCTTGTTATCGTTGAAGCCAACCACATTGCTTCACATTGTTTATGGAGTTGGCCTAATGAGCCTAAAGGAAACACTAAAGGACATGTTTTTTTTTCCTTTTAATATTTTTATAACGTCTATATGTGAGAATTAAATATATTCATATTATGTGACTGGACTGGTGCTGTGTGTACTCATGAAACAATGTGGAAGTCACACATAAGTTGCAATAGGAAGAATTTCATTTTACAAATTAACTCAGGGTTGTTGTGTTACTATGCATGTAAGTTACTCAAGATCACATCTATTAAAGTTTCTCATTACCAGTGAGGTGGGAGAGAGTGATCGGTGTCTGTGTGATGGTTGCTGACTAAACTGCCCTGTTGTGATGATGAAGGCTATGTAGCTACTTCATGTATTTCTTGTAAACGAAAACAAAAAAATAAAGTTTAATTTACAGATATGACTCTGCATTGCAAAGGCCAAACATTTTGATTTCCATCATGGCAGCTCAAGATTCCAATGTGGAGATGGGGAGTAATAATCTAAATCTAGGCCTAATCTAAATTGTTTGTCCCTGCAAATAACTACACGCTGAGTTTATATTTCTAAATAACACAGACAGCCCGTCCTCCCACCCCCTCTGTGTCCCTTCTTTTGTACAGTAGCTCTGTGCAGCTCTGATACCTCAAGGTGATTGGGGTGGGGCAGGAACTTGATCTCTCTGTTGCTGCAGAAACCACATCCTAAGTTTCTAAATCAGGCAACATCATCTATACATAGACAATATGAGACAGTTCTGCAGCCACTGCCAGATGTACCGACACTCACACACACACACACACACACACACACACAGAGCTGTCCACTCTGAATGTAAATGTCCTCTATTGCTGAATTCTCAGTATGCTAACGAGCCTTTAAAAAGCCATGTCACTATACTAATGAATATGCATCAGTGGCCCGGTGAGGGTGACCTGTAGGGATGGGACAGAGGTCACAGAAGGTGTGGCGTCAGAAGTAAGGACCAGCGGTCCTGTGAGACCTGAATAGACAGAAAATCACACATTTGCCCGAACACATAACACCCCCACACACAGAGGGAAACTACACAAGATGCCTGAGCTGCAATCACACCTATCCCAACCCCGACTCTATCTTGTCCTACCCTCTCTCTCTTTCCCCCTCTCTTGGTCCAGCTTACACACACCTGCTCCACTCTTGTTGATGTCTAAGAACTGGTGAGACAGAGGCACAGGGCAATACGTTGACACGTATCATACCTCACTGTTTTCCTCCAACCTCTCTGGCTCTGCAATTTTTTTCTCCTCCTCCTCCTCCTCCTCCTCCTCTTCCCTCTGAGAGGAAAAGGAGTACCTGTGAGTCTGAACACTGCTGCTGAGACGACTAAATACAGGTATGTGTCTGGTCCTATTTTTCCACTTTATTTCATTCATCAAATCAACTTTGATTTATTTCTCGAGTGTGATAAATGAATGCGTACTGTTTGTAAATCGTGGATGCAAAAAAAAGAAAAAGAAAAAAAGAAAGATTACAAATATTATTTACCAAGTCTGTCTAGGTGATTCTATTGTTTACTTGAGACAGACTACGGTACATCACCTACTATCCAAGGGAAATTTACAATCCAGTTTCAATGATTTTTTATTTGCCTTCTCTAAAACATCACACGGTCCTCCGATGTCAAGCCACAAACAAGACTTATTTTCTTAATAATGCCTTTTGAGATACAAGTTTGCATTTTATAAACTGTCATGATGGTGAAAATGTATTAGATCAGGTGTAAAAAAATTTAATTAAAAAAATAATAATGATTTTGAATCAACAAATGAAGCTAAGGAACCATATGGTGTGAATATTCATTCAGTCATTTGTTATGACCTCTGCAGCAAAAAGAAAGAAAAAAAGAGAACTAATACCTAAAAATACAAAAGCTGTGAATTATTCATTACATGAGCAGTTGGTTATGCTTTCAGAAGAGCACATCAGAATAAGAGATATTGGTTAAAACATATAATAACTAAATTTATATCAGATAGCTGAAATATAAGTCCTGGTGGTCTTTTGTGTCCTGTTCTGACATTACTACTCATCACTTTGGCTGTACCTTGAATTTTTCTGTTTGTCCCATCAGTTCTGCAATATATTCTGTTTTTATTTCTTTTCTTTTCAGAAAATATAAGTTGCCTAAAAATAACAACAACAACAACAACAAAAAAAAACGTAACAGTTGTCTGCGTTTAGGTCATTGCCAGCTTGGGTGCGAGATCACATCTGCTGATTCAGCCCCAGACACTCAATACCTGTGATGTCTGCAGAATAGAAAATAACATATCAAAACACTATTTCACTTTAGAATGACGTCTTGGCTGACGGGTTTTTTTCTCATATAATTTATTGACCTGCACTGAGCACGACCTTGGCTTATGATTATCACCTTTGGCAGCTCACTGTGGAACAGCAGAGATCCACGCATGACACCTCAACTCGAATTCTCCCCTTCCTCTCCTCCTTTTCCTCTCCTCTCCATGTCAGCAGGTTTGGCAGAGACAGCAGTTTGCATATCCTGTGTTCAAGTGTTAGTGCCAGGCCAGCAGAAACAGAACGCATCATTTGACTCTGATGGTCATACCATGTCTATAAACTCATTATTGTTTTAATCAATAGCATTGGTGAAAACTCTGCTCTAGTGTAAATGTGTGTTTATGCAATTAGCTTAGATACCATTACCTAAGTTTAGATTGTTGCGCATTTGGAGGGCGCTTACAGGTGTCCCTTTCTGTTCTATTGAAGCATGATGTTCTATATATTCGACATGATGTGATTTATTTTTGGACTGAACCATGTTTGTTTTCTTTCTCAGCCAGTTTAATTCTGAACCTTCTGTCAATCATTAAATAATGACTGGGAGCCATCAAGCTGCCCCGGCTCCACTGGGCACCTCAGCTATCCCAACGCTCTTGCCAAATGCAACATCCACTCCAGGCCAAAAACAATCTGGAGACCACAGTCCCAACAAGTTCATGAGTGAACTCCACAGCATCCACAGTGAGTTAGGCACCTGACTACACGTTTATGACATTACATTGAAAATCTTGATACATATACGGGAAATAAGAACCATACAGTACTGTAGATTTAATCCTCTGGTAGAGCAAGTGAGACAGTTAGACTGTGGCAATTTGTGACAAGTGGGGAAATAGGGCTGCTGTAGCCTTTGTTAAAAGAACATGAATGACATAGCAACTCATCAACTCATACAATGCCAAAAAATACCCAAAGTGTAATGATCCTCCACAATAGCATGTTGGAAATACTGGACTGAGGATACACGATTGAAATGGCACAGAATTCAATAAGTAAGATTACAGATATCTCAGGTGACGTACATATTTTGTTCTTTCCATGAGTGTATTTTAGAAAGAGTATTATCTGTGCTTTCTAAAACATTCAGTAACTGACCCCATAAAGCTAAAATGATTATATGTCAAATTATCCTTTGAAAGTAAAAGATGCTGCTGGGGGTATCTTATATCCAGGAACATGTTGCTGAACTAGGAAGAGTCGACTCGCACTGTGTATGAAGAGGCCTGACAAGTGGCTAAGTAAGAATGTATGCAAATTTATCATGTGTCATGTTTGTGTGTGTTTTATGTGGATTTGCAGTGCCATCATGGGCTGTTGCTGCCCTTTGCATCGTGAGTTTGTGCGCTGTGCTGTCATGCGCTGTGTGTGTATGGAAGAAGTGCTTAAAAAAGAAGGACAAGGACAAAGACAAAGACAAGGACAAGGACAAGAAAAAGGGAAAAGAGACGAATAAGGGGGGTTTTGACACTGAAATGGATGGAGGCTACGAGGTAGGCTACACACACACACACACACACACACACACACACAGTCTCCCCCTGCAGATGTATTGTCCTTCCAGTGTAGTGCGGGCGTTTAGGTCACCATGGACTTGTAAAACTGTCAGCATGTGTTGAGACTAATGGATGCTTTGCACCTCGCCCATGTTGTTGTGTAGGTTTATGTCTAAGTTTAGTTTTCTTGAAGTATCTATCTTCAAGGATACAGGTCCTATTTAAACACACCGATGGTGTAAAATTCATGATTCATTCATGATTCCTTGCAAAGTTATATTTACCTGCAATTTGGTGTGTGTGTGTCTGCATGTGTGTGTGTGTAGCCGCTGAAAGACGAAGGAAACAAAGAAACAGAGCTGTCAGATAATGAGCCAAAGGAGGAGGAGAAGCTGGGAAGACTACATTTCACATTAGACTACAACTTCACAGATAATACGGTGGGTAGGGCACAGCTATTCCCTTCTGACATTTTTGCCCACTGGCTGCCAACTCTAAAATGTCACATTTTAACATGTTTCTTCCCACTGTCAATTAGCCAGATTCTCCTTTCTTTCCTGTGTTATCCAATTCTAGCTGGTAGTGGGCATCTTGCAGGCGGCAGAGCTTCCTGCCATGGATGTGGGAGGCAGTTCCGACCCTTATGTTAAACTCTATCTGCTCCCGGATAAAAAGAAAAAGTTTGAAACCAAAGTGCATAGGAAAACCCTCGAACCCAACTTCAATGAGACTTTTACATTTAAGGTAAATTTAAATGCCACGATGAATAAAAATGTAAAGTACATGATTAAATATGTTTCAAACTACTGTCTTTGATGCGTGTTCTGTTGTGTAGGTACCGTATACTGAGATGGGCGGGAAGACACTGGTGATGACTGTGTATGACTTCGACCGTTTCTCAAAGCACGACGCCATAGGAGCTGTGAAGATACCGATGAGTAGTGTGGACTTCAGCCAGTCTCTGCAGGAGTGGAAGGACCTGCAGAAGGCAGAGAAGGAGGAGGTGGGAGCACACTGTGAGAGGAGGAGGAGCTGAAAAGGACTATTTTCCCCCAAAATGTTGTTAAATATACTTTTTTTTATTATTTGTTTCACTTTATCCCATGGTGTGTTTCTTTGTGTTCTCTATTTTACTGAACAAGGTTAGAGATGCTCCTTGTTCCTAGTGAAATGAAATACTTTTTCCCATTCGATATTTACACTTCAATTAAAAGTCAAGAATACAGACTGTTCTTTGGTCACACCTCTGTCTCTGAGGAAGACTGTAGCTACTTTTGATTTTAGACCAAACTTTTTACAATTTAATCACAAGTCCATACAACAGCATACTAATACATGCACTTGTTTTTGCTGCATCAGAGCGAGAGGCTTGGAGACGTATGTTTGTCCTTGAGGTATGTGCCTACTGCAGGGAAGCTGACAGTGGTGATTCTGGAGGCCAAAAACCTGAAGAAAATGGACGTAGGTGGATTATCAGGTGAGTCAAGCAAAGCAAAGAAATCTGGATTCAGTTGCAAGCTGCGATTGTCTTGTCTCTGACATGAAACCTCCCTGTTCTCTCTATTAGACCCTTATGTGAAGATCCACTTAATGCAGAACGGGAAAAGACTCAAGAAAAAGAAAACAACGATAAAGAAGCACACCTTAAACCCTTACTACAATGAGTCTTTCAGCTTTGAAGTGCCATGTGAACAGATAGAGGTACACATGTTTTTCCACACATACATATCCATACAAATAACATTCATGAGGAATTCATTTTTTTTCTTTCATTATTTTCATTTATAGAAGGTGCAGGTAGCAGTGACTGTGTTGGACTATGATAAGATTGGGAAGAATGACGCCATAGGGAAGGTGTTGCTGGGCAGTAGCAGCACTGGGACTGAGCAACGCCACTGGTCAGACATGCTGGCAAACCCCCGGCGGCCGATAGCCCAGTGGCACAGTCTTCAGCCAGAGGATGAAGTCAACGCATTAATGTCCAACAAAAAATGAAAATGTGGGCTCCCTGGGGGCTATGAAGCACTGCAGCATTTACCTCAGCTACTTCAAATTTATGTTTGTATTTCTGCCCTAATTCCCTTTAAAAACATTTAAGCTACTTTACTGAGTAAATGTACCCATAATATCCTGTTTCCCCCTTGATACTATTACAGATTTAAAGCTTTCCTTCAATAATTCTCTACTGCTCTTACTTAATGCTACAAACAGTTTTCAACAATGTGTATCACTCCATACAGTGCTATTAAACCAAATGAGATTCTTTTTAAAAATGTTTGTCTTTCTTTTTCTTCACTTGTTCTTAGCCAGACAATCAAAAGGATAATGAAATTAAGGCCTCACATTATCATCCAATAAAAATCATAAAAGCTAAGAAAGTTCACTGATTGTGATGTTGTGACAATGAGAGAAAGTGAAAGACATGTTTTGGCAGTTTCTGTGCAGTATCATATCCAAAATGAAAGAACAGGCCAAAATCACAATCGGAAAACATATAATTTTCCCCCTCTGTCTTCATTTTTACCTTTCAATTATTTATGTTATTTCTAAGTAGTAGACTAATAGTATGGACAAAGCAGCAGAAATGCTATTACATAATTTTGAGAAAGCTGCTTTGTCTCTTACATTGTCAATCTCAGTATGATATACTGGAATCGACTTTTTTGTGGGCAATGGGTATGCAGTATCTTTCTCTGCTGCTAGTCTTAATGTACACAGGCCTGTGTATTTTCTTGACATAGGCTAATACATCTACTTTGATAACTTGTACCATCTGATGTTTGTCAAGTCTGGGAAGATGAACGTTATCAGGGTTTCCTGTTTTCCAATGTGGTACTACTTTAGTACTAACTGCCAAAAGAAAGTGATGAATAGTTTAACAAAGCACAGCATTCATAATCAACATGATCCCAATTTACAAGTATGGATTTGAATTGCCTGTTGTTCTATATTTGTATAAAAACATAAAAGTATATGTTAAGTCGGTCAGTAAGAGGTTACAAGATTATGTTATGTAAATAATGCTGTTTTCATGGTTCAGTATACAATCCTCTGGATTTTGCAGTAGGCTACACTGTCAGCGTCTTGCTTTGTCGGCCACAAGCTAGCTTCATGTTGTCAGTTAGGTTGTTTTATGTGTTATGTGTGAAAAGTTTATGAAGTCCAGTGAAAGCTGCCTCCGAACCACAAGAATAACAACACAAATTTACCCTGTTACAAACTAGCCCGAATCATTAGCGCCATGTGTGCTCGCTAGCAACAACCTACAGTACCCAATGATTGCAATTTGCAACACTTAGCAAAAGACACGATTAATTATCAATATTATAAATTTTATATGTCGTCAAATTACTTACATTGAGAAAAAAAAGCCATTTCAGAGTCAAACCGAAGCCCATTAGCAGCTGGGAAGGCCCTCCATCTCGGTAAAGCCAAACCAAACACCTGACTGGTACCTCACCTGCCTGGACGGGGTTGTCACGTGCACTGACACACGTACCTGATCCAACGTGCACGCGCTGTCTGTCAGTTCAACTCAACTACCAAATTGGAGCAGAGATCCAACATGGCGGTACAGGTGATGCTGTTTTCTGTCCAGGATGCTGTTAACTGACTAATATCTTTAGTCAAAATAACTGTTCGCTGCTAAACTACTGTTTAACATCTTATTTACTGAACCTTTAACCGTATTTATTTACACAGCATCATGCTGTTCTAAGAAAGCTAACTTGCTAATAGACTTAATAAAAAAGACCAAGCTGAACCAGCTAACGTTAACTGTTAGCTTAGTTGGTTACATCAACTTTAGCCTAATCACACATTACATAACCCCGCTTAATTGCTTTTATTTTAATGTAACTTAGCTTTTGCTGTAAAGTTACTTTATAAAATGTGTATCCATCGGCGCAAAATGTTTGGCTTTAATTCTGGCTGAACCACCTGACAAACCAAACATATTTTAGTTGCACTTGTAATGGCAATGTGCTGTCTGTCCTTAAACCCCCTGGTCTCTGCCTCAACAGCTTCGTCATGTACCTTCAGCTAAGTGTTTTATATCTCCGTCCAAGTGTCCCACCCAGGTCATGTGTTCAGCCAGACAGACATGTAACGGTAACGCTACAGGTGAAAACCTCTGTGATGATGGGGCGACAGACACAGCAGTGGGCTCAGGCACTCACACAGGGACCACGGGGCTGCATGCTGCTGGCTGCGGATGTTAGAGTGACAGAGCAGCGCAGGGCAGGCTTACCTGGCCACACAGGTGTGGGCTACTCGTCATCTGCTCAGGGGGGGCTGTCACCACCAGGTAGCTTCTACACCGACCAGCCCAGCCATCGTCCTGGTGCTGTCAAATACGGTAAACCCAGTTCCTGTTTTCCTCTCGGGACAACTGAGATGCACCGTTAACGTTTCGGTGGGACTTCTTCTCGGACTCTGAGATGAACTTAAAGTGGACAGTGAAACGATTTCTTCTCATGTCGTTTTCAATCTCCCACTTGCTGTTACTTGAGGGTGAGTCTGTCAGTTTTTGCTCTGCAAAATGTTACATTGGAGAAACTGACGTGATATCAACAGGTTTATCATTGGAAATATCAAACATGTTATATTACATGTCATATCAAGCGTCCTGACTATATATACTATTATATGATAGAGTTAAGGTGCTTATATGAGTTTAATAAATCATATATTGCATAAAACTGCACTGTTGTTCCTTCATGATATGCCCTAACATGACATTCAACTGCTGAATAATTACAAATGACGCATACCGGTATTTCAATTACTAAAATGTGTTTGAACTGACCCTGTGGCCATAAATATACTTTTATAATAGATAATTGTTATTTACTTTGACAGGTTAACAACTTAATGTTAATTGTACCACTCTGCATTTAGGAGCTCAGAGCCGACTATCAGTGGCAGAAGGAAGACTACAGAGGTAAATTAAATGAAGAAATGGAATTAATTTATCTCCATCATTAACAGTGGCCAAAATATAAGTCATATTGTGTTTAAAAGAAAATACTTTCTTTCACAAGTAATATTAACAATGTAATAGATTGACAGTGATGGCTGCATTTGCCCTTTCTGTTTGTGTCACTACTAGAGCGTGTGACAGAGATAGCATACAAGTGTGTGTGTGTGCGTTGGTGCACCTGTGTGTGAGAGTTCAGTTAAGAGTAGTTTGGAGTCTGAATTCAAGCGGTGTAAAGTGCACTTAAGTCTCCCCTCTGACTGTTTCTTCCCACTAATGTGCATGTTTGTGTGTGTGCAGAAGGGCTAATGCACTTCGGAGGAAACGGGATCTCCTCGGGGAGGAGGTTGGTACACTACACCTAAGAGAACCAGACGAGGTCAGGGCACCCACATGCGCACACCCTATCCAGCACAAAGCTGTCTTTGTAAAGAATCAAACACACACACTAACACATACAGTTTCTCCCACTCAACCTGATGCAACTTTTAATTTACAGCATCAGGTACACCAACCGTACAGCACTGTGTCACTGATGCCAGTCGAGCTTTAGAAGCATTTGAAGAACTGCTCTAAGTGTTTATTGTTTATTGTTTTCCAAGACATACAGACCACTGCTATCAGAGGGTTCTCTGTCTCGCAGCATTTTACACAACTACACAGCCAGAGATTCATCCTCGGGTAAGTACACGAGATCCCAGATCATAGAAGCTTAAAACCATCATTGTCCAGATGGGCTGGGGCTATGTGAACTTGAGTTTCTTTATGTGTTTCCCAGAATATTGTGGCTGCCTCAATGGTGGTTGGTGTCAGGAAGGCGGTGTGTGTGACTGTGCTCAGTTTCAGGCACTGGGAGACCGCTGCCAGATCAGTGAGTAATGCACACTAACACCTACATATCTTCCTTTGGTGTCAGCTCAAATTTGCAAGGAAATAATTCACAGAGCAATCCCATGGTTGGCTAACAAGCACCAATACGTCTACAGTATGCAACAGCCTGGCTGGTTAGCATGATCGCAACTTTTTAATAACAGTGACATGCTATATTGTTGTACAAGAATGAGTGTGTGTGTATGAGATTGTTCGTGTGTGTGCATCATACTCTCCCATCATTCAGCAAACAGTAATTACCTGCACACACGCCAGCATTAATCATCAAATTTCCCCAGATCTCCCACTCTATCTCTCTTTGTTGAAATAAATCCAAAACCCTCCAGTTCAACCCAGACTACACACACACACACACACACACACACTCTTCCCTACGTACTCCCTACAGGAGCACATATAAAGTCACTTGAACTAAGGTAATGGGGTAAGGGCTGAGTGATGGAGTTTCTGGTTTCTATATTCTGAACAGAGTCCCTATACAGTATATCAAGAGATCTTAGGTCACAGTTATCAAAACGACATTTTAATTTAAACAAACTAATTTAGTGTTGACACACGCTGGAAAGAATACTGTATAGCTCCTGAGGGGCCTCAAGCTGAATTTAAGCTTGAGATGAAATCCAGAGATCGACTATGTACAAGGCAGTAAAGAAAATGGATTGTTCATCAAACCCGAGAGAACAAAGTTGTTGTGAAATGAGCCGTACCTGCAAGGTTTCACCAAGAAAAGACCATTAAAGCTTCATCCAAGAGAAATGATCAAGACTCCCAGGTATATTGCAAAATTTGAAGAACAGGGTAAAGGACCTAATACCACATAACACACGTTACTATAACAGACAATGCCTATTTATTATTAAATAAAAGCAGAAATATGTTGTTGATTTAAGTGTGGGTATTTTATAATCAACATATGTACAGTATAATTTGCAAAATGTATTATTTTTGGATTACCATTAGCATGACTAACCCACCGTCTGATAAGATTAGAGGATGTGACTCACTGTCACCAGCCTCCACCCCCTCAGAGTTTGGGAAAGGTCGTAGGCATCATCTTGGCATACCCACCAGCTCTTGAAATTAACTGCAACAAAGGACTTTTTTATAAAATTCAGGTATTCATTTTCTGCTGATAAGGTTCAGTGATGAAAGATATAAAGATGATAAAAGAGATAACATGTATCACTTGCTCTCTTCCTTTGATAAGGTGTCAATTTCTGCTGAAGCTTTGTGTCACTGCATGAAACTGATTCACTTCATCATTTCAAGAACCCTTAATCTGATTATCTGAGTGAATTGCCCCCCCCCCCCAGTACCTAACCAGGGCCAGGACAGAGACGGGATATGCAGATCCTGGGGTCAGCACCACTTTGAAACATTTGATGGAATATACTTCTACTTCCCTGGAACCTGCTCATACGTTCTGGCCCAGGACTGCCACTCAGCTACACCACAGTACACGGTGTGGGTAAGAGCATTCAAATTTAAAATGAAATCCATGAAATACTTAACTAGTATTCAGCATACATTAAATTAATGGTGTTTGAAAGCAACGCTATGGTTCCAGTTAAAGTCAAATCATACAGAGAATCACATAAAGCAGTTCAACACAATGCTAACTATCAAAAATACCTCCACAAATGGTTAAATGAGGGGGTATAGCAGTAGTTGCAACGGTGTATATATAAAACTATAATTGTCATATTCATTTGTTTAGTTAGACATTGCCTGTATTTGGGACAAAAGTTATCTAATTTTGCTTTTTACAACTCATGTTAAAAGGAAAAGTCTAGTGATATATTGTCAACAGATCTTATAAACTACTTATGTCTCCAGTGGAAGCCAATGGGTTTGGGGATAAGAGTCATTAACAGCATTATTGACAATTGTAGCAATTATTATTTAACATTGCAACTGCTTGTGATGAATTTGCTTAAGGATGTATGTCCCCAAGTGTGTCTATTTCTTGTATCTTTGGTGCAGGTTACAGATTGTGGTTCATTGACCCTTCAACCCTTTCTTTGATTCTCTACAATTATCTTTCTACTCAGGTCCACAACAGCAGGGTGTGTGATGGGAGTGTATATACATGCCCCAGGGCTCTCAGCCTGTTCTTCCCAAATGAGGAGGAGATCCACATCTCTGGATATCAGGTCCACCAGGGAGGCCGCAGGTGCGTGTGTTTTGTTCTGCAAAGATGTAGAACGAAAATGGATATAGATAGATAAATATTTTGTTATTTCTCTTCCTACAAAACTGTAAGAACAGAAAGGAGAGAAACAACTCAGTTAATCACCATCCTCTCCCCACCTACTGGAAAGTCACAATAGAGCATTATTATCATGCTTTTCAAAGAGGCTGTTTTTCCTAATTTGTCTTAATGTGTGTTGTGTAATGTCAGACTAAGTCTGCCTCAGACTGTAGGAGGTGTGTTTATCGAGCGGCTGGCAGATTATCTACTGGTGAAGAGTGTGTTTGGGTTTTCTTTGGCGTGGGACGGAGGCTCTGGTGTCTACCTGAAGATGAGCGAGGAGCACCATGGTGCCCCGTGTGGCCTGTGTGGGAACTTTAACCATATTGCTGGCGATGATCTCACCACAGCTCGTGGTAAGACCGGCCTGACCGGCCCCTCATCCTCTTATCCATTCTCTCAGCACCCACTCACCTCAATTATTATTATTATACACTCAACACTGATTCAGACCAATTATAGTAGCGGTGGGACTTGGAGAGACCACAGAGAGAAGACAGTGGAGAACTGATAGTTCTGGTTTGAATGGTTGGAAGGAGCAAGAATCCTTCCTCGGATGACCAGAAATATGAACTGCAGTCCCCTGCTTGTTTGAGCAGAGTTTGGATGAGCGCAGAGAAAGAGAGTAAACAAGTGGAAAGGCTTTGGCTGTAAAGCTGCTAGTGTCTGAGTTTCATAATTTACAAACTCTCAGTTTTAATCAATTATGATTATTTTAATCCTAATTATGCTTTTTGTTTTTACTGTGTTTGTTGACAAAAAAAGGGAAGAAATGCAGGTGTGCATGTTTGAATTATATCCACTGCATCTTTACACAGTGTGCTAAACCATGCATTTTGTCTATTTCTGGTGTTTTTTGTTTGAGAATATGTGCTACTGTAGGTGACCCCCACATACTCTGTGTGTCGATGGTGTGTTTTAGGCATTCATACAGATGAAGCTGCAGTGTTTGCCAACAGCTGGGCAGTGGATCTGCCTCATGAGAGAGCCTGTCCCTCAGTGGATCTGGACTTTAATGGACCCTGCCACTCTGAGTCAGACATGGATGTAAGAACCACAAACAATCACTCCTCTTATTATAACTATTGGCATATAGTCCAACTTTACATATTCAAACGTTTATCTTTTTAACTCAGTGAGAACTAGAGTGGTGCTTCTGTGTTTAAAGACTGCAACAGTGTTTGTTTTGCTAGATGTCTTGTTATGTTCATACTTTATTTACTGTGAATATGTGCAGGATGCCATAGAGAAATGCAGTGCACTTCTCTTCTTCCCATTTCTGTCTTGTCATGAAAACATTGATCCAAATCCCTTTGTGGCCAGCTGTGTATCTGACCTCTGTGTGTAAGTAAAAAAAACTTCCATTGTTTATTGTTACTACACCCTCCTCTCTGTGTGTAAGCTCAGTTGTGGTAAAAAAAAAAAATATATATATTTGTAGAGAAACCAAAAACATTTCAGACAAGATTTTTTTCTTTTTCTTTTTTGCAAGATCTGATGATGAGGAAACGTTTTGTCGAGCCTTGGTTGAATACACCCGAGCCTGCTCACATGTTGGATATCCAGTGAGGGAATGGAGGGACAGCTTCCCCTCTTGCAGTAAGTTAGCATTGCAGCTCTTGACACTTGTAAAGTGAAAGATCAGTTATCACTTAAATATATTTAATATACTGTATAGTTTTACTTTTACAAAATCATTAATTTAGCCCAAGAATAGCTGTGCCCTTTCAGTAAAAACAGACACACACATTTATATTATGCAGATAAATTATTCTGTGTGATGTATTATACCTTTATTTGAAAACTCTGTGTGTGTTTGTATGTAGATGACGGCTGCGAGGAGAGTTTCGTTTATAGAGATTGTATCAGTTGCTGTCCACCTACCTGTACATTTGAGAAAGAGTGTCTGGGAACCAACCTGCATTGTCTGGATGGCTGCTACTGTCCTGATGGTATTCAAACAAAAATCTTTTCAAATTTCTTTTCTCTGCTCTCTATAAATCAACCTTGAATTTACTCTTGTTTTCAAATCCTCTTTCCCACAGGTCTTATCCTGCAGAATGGAACATGCATTGCTGTTTCTCAGTGTCCATGTGTTTACCATGGAACATCATATGTGCAAGGACATGTACTTCAACAGGGCTGCAGTGTTTGGTGAGTGCAGCTGTGAATTCCCTTGTCAGCATACAACATAGTCAAGGTGCTGCTAATCTATTGTTGCTGCTCTTTTTTTCAGTGTATGCATGGGAGGAGTGTGGAACTGCACTGAGAACAACTGCACAGGTGAGATTGTCCTTTAAGACCATGTAGTCGTAAATATGTGAAGTGAAGTAGAAGTGTGGATTGAGATTCAATAACTAACTCGACACTCTCTGTCTCCTTTTCAGCGGAGTGCTCGGTGGTGGGGGATGTATTTGTGACAACGTTTGATGGTAGGATGTTTCTCCAGGCGGGGGCGTGCCAGTACGTCCTGGCAAAGAGCCGCAGCGGGAGCAGATTCACTATCACACTGCAGTATACCACCTGTGCAGAGGTATTGTGAACCATGGTTCTCATGCTCACACCAAGCCTGCTTTGTCCTTTTCACAAAGATGTTAACCATCTATAATGTGTGGTATGTGTGTCTGCAGCACCACGCGTGTATTCAGTCAGTGACAGTGGTGTTAGATGAAGACGTGGGTCATCAGATCACTTTGACCAGAGAGGGCGAGGTGATAATTGGTGTCAACCCAGCACCTGCTCTGCCCTATGTTGACGGTAGGAATCACAAAAAGCTGGAGAATTTGAGCTGCGGATGAAAATGACTTTTTTGTGTTCAAAGAAAGAATGGTTTTCGATTTACACACTCCTCATGGTCATTTAATTTTTTGTTTCCGGGTGTATAGATACAGTGGAGGTGCGGAAGCTTACCTCTGTGTTTACTCAGCTAAAGGTAGGGATTGGTCTGAAGCTGCATTATGATGGTCAAGGGGGCCGGGTCTACCTGCAGCTGGACAGCCAGTGGCGTGGACAGACGCTGGGCCTTTGTGGAACCTTCAATGGAAATCTGCGAGATGACTTCCTGTGAGCAAATACTTCAGAATTATAGATTAGTTTTGAAAATGACACTTTAATGGACTGTGTTTGTGTCTGTGTGCCTGCTTGTGTAGGTCTCCAGCAGGTATGATCGAGGGCACTCCTCAGCTTCATGCCAATGCTTGGAAGGTGTCATCTGCCTGCATAGCTCCAGTTAACCTGCCCATTGTCGATCCTTGTGAGATGAACCAGCATAATGGTAATTATGGTCTACCGTAATTTTCTTTTTATCATTGCACCTCCTCTTGTATCTTAGGGCGGGTTCACACCTAAAGATCCATTATCTGATTCGAATCAGGGCAAGGATGATACATTGTTGCAAATTTTCAGTTGGTCTGGTTTGCGTTCACATAGGCCGAACTCAAACGGTCCAAAAATTGTAAACAAAAGTCTCGTGGTCACAAATGTCGTTTGGTTATTGGTCATACAGGTTAAGCAAGTAGACAACAATGTCCTCGCAATTACATCTTTTTTTTTCTCAAAACTTTATTAAGAATTACAACATCAGTATAGTGCAATGTAATTCACTACAACAACAACCGCCGCCAGGGGGCTACAAACATACAGAGGCAATTTTTCAGGATATTGTGTTATACAAAAACATTATAAAGAGTACATAAATTCAAACTCTTGATAGCTTTCCCATTAATGGATTTTTTAAATAGTATATATTGTTTGACTTCATTTTCAGAGATGAGAAAGAGTGGTTTTTGATTTGTGTAACGAAATTCATGGATATGCCTCGCAATTACATCATGGAGCATTGTCGGGAAAGATCGAAAGATTAAAATGGTTGCATGGATAAACTCATTTCACATGAAAAAGATTCATTTTTGCCAGCAGGTTTACATACTGCACTCTACATCCTGATTTGATGATGAAGTTATTACTCATTACTTGAGTTCTACAGGTTTTGGCTGCAGTCTCTGTTCAGACTAGATCTGTAAATATATTAAAAGTTTTATTGACGTTTTGTGTGTTATAGTATTCTATGCGTCCCAGTGTGAGGTGCTTCTGGGGAATGTGTTTGCCCCATGTCATGGCTACATCAGTCCAAACATCTACCAGCAGCAGTGCCGCTACCAGGCCTGTCGCTGTGGGAGCAGCTGTCTGTGCACGGCGCTGGCTCACTATACTTACCTTTGCGCCAAACATGGAATCAGTATAAATTTCAGATCACACGTCTCTGAATGTGGTAAGTGTTTTCCTTCTGGATTTTGTTCATGCTATTTTGTGTTTATGTTTGAATATCCTACCCAAGATGGTTGCCATCATGTTCATTAAAATCAGAAAACCCCCATAATGCAGTTCAGTTAAAACATGCACAAAGTACTGTAGAAATTAAACTTTCATTCAAAAAAAAAATGTGTATGTGTGTACGCAGGAGTGGTGTGTGTTGGTGGTATGCTGTACCACTCTTGTGCGTCATCTTGTGGGCGTTCCTGTCGGGCTCTGTCAAGCACTGAGACATGTAACCGTGACGACTGTGCCGAGGGGTGTGGCTGTGCAGACGGCAGTTATTATGACGATGTGCGCCAACGCTGCGTGCAGTTGTAAGAACTTCTTCGGCTCATACATCATCTTAACGACGGTCATCAATTACCAGAAACTATGCACATTAGTTACCGTAATTAAAATACTGTCATCTTCCTCCATTCAGGTCTCAGTGTCACTGTTACTCCATGGGTGGTGTGTCACAGCCAGGGGAAGTGACCTTCAGCGCCTCCGGCCCCTGGTGAGTCACAGCTGGCCTTGACCTGCCACCGAAAGATAAATCTAGCATTGGCTCGTCTCCAGACTGGACACAGTGGAGCTCGAGCGATTGTCAAATGAGATGTAGAGCACTTAAACTAACCTTGTGTTTGATAACATTACACTCTTTCGCAAACACTCACTCCTTTTTCTCTCTCCTTCCTGTCTCCTCCATCAGTCTGTGCAGAAATGGGAAGATGGAGTGTGTGCCAGAGGAAAGAGGTAACCTCTCCACACTCTCCCCTCCCTTTGGTTCCTGCTCCTGTTCGCTCCACCAACAAAGTGGTGTTTCATGCTGTGTCCCTCTTGCTGAAATCAAGAGCCTTATGTCTGCAGTTGTAGCTTGTTTCCCAAGATTGGCTGTTGAGGCTGACGTTTAAGGCAACTCAGGCATTGATTTTTGTGTGTGTGTGTGTGTGTGTGTGTGCGTTTTAGAGCCTGATAGTGTAGAGGTTGGGGAGTGTCCAGAGGGGAAAGTGTACCACAGCTGCACTGAGCAGAGGGGAGGTGTGGCCTGTGCACCAACTTGCCGGAACTTGATGTTGAACCTCACCTGCCCTCCGAACACACCATGCATCCCCGGCTGTGTCTGCCCTCCTGGGTAAAACAAGCTCCTGCTGCCCTACAATGTTATGAATTTGTGTTTCTAAAAGGTGTTAAAAAGTAATTATTCCAGCCCACTTTGCAAAACATACCTTAAAGCAGAAGTAAGTGATATATTTGTGTTAATATAAGTCTTAAATAGTTATATCTTCCGACAGCAATCACTTCTATAGAGTGTTTGGTCTGAAACACGGGTCTCTCAGTCCCTCTGCTCTGCTCTGAGCCGAAGAGAAAACATTTATCGTATCCTACAGTTTTTATCCAATGAGGAGAGAGAACGGCATGCAGGGCTGTGTGTGCAGCCAAGGAACGCCGTGAATGTGGCGACGTAGGGACGAGGACTGTTATGGTGCGTTCAAGGAAACTCGTATTTTTCCGACCGTGAAGTGGTACCAGTTCGATCTGGTACGAGTTCACCAGTCGGAAGTTACGAGTGGCCGTTATAGTGACTTTCACCGGTAAAACAGGTCGGAAAAACACGAGTGGGTTGCCTGGAACGCTACAAAGTCGTAAGTTGTGACTTGAAGCTGTAATTTACGATTTCAAAAGCCTGCCTGGAACGCAGCATTAGCGAAAACGGCTGGACCACTTACTTCTGCTTTAAGTTCTTAGTCGATAGTCAATTAATAGTCACCTTTTTTTGTATTGAGGGACAACAAACAGAACATTTGCCATAGTGTATGCTTTTGTTATTTGTCAATTAAGTCTTTATCCAAGGCACCTCGACAATACATTATTTAATTTGGATACCTTTAGTTACCAAAATCCCCTCCTGAGATCATGCTGATGTTTAAAACAGATTTACTGTGGAATTTGCTGAATGTGGTGTCAGTTTCACAGAATCAGACATTTGTGATGTTTTGTACCTCCTGTGTAACTTATCTTTTGTCCACAAAGGCTGGTTCTGCACAATGGGGAGTGTTACTATCCAGAGAACTGTCCCTGTGCCTGGTTGGGCCTTGAATACCTGCCTGGAGAAAGTGTAGAAACACCATGTTACAAATGGTACACACATTTACTAATCTAATGTAATCTACATTTAATATTTTGCCATTGTAAGAGAAACACCAGAAAGAGCAGTGATGTTATTATTTTATTTGAGATACACATATTTATTTGTGAATTTTGTGTATGTACATTTTTCCATGTAAGACTTAAATTAATTTCTAACACACTAAATCTTCAAACACACAAAAAAAAATGAAATGGTACTTTTGTTCCACCTCTGTCTCTCTTTACTCTTCTCATGTGCCTCCACCTGTCCGTCCCTTCAGTCTGTGTCACCGTGGCTATTTTAACTGCACCCACTCACCCTGTCCAGCTGTGTGTACTGTCTACAGTGACAGACACTACCACACGTTTGATGGCCTTGAGTATGACTACCACTCTGACTGCCAGGTCTACCTGCTTAAGGTGAGCAGAACTCCTTGGTGTGTGTGAGTGAAGATGTAAAATGCTGTGCTAGTAGTGCGGTGACAGGGTTCACATACTAGATTGTGTGTGTGAGTGAGTAAGATTGGATGTGTAGGAGGAGCATCTTTTACATTTCCCAGCCAGGAATGATTCAGATCTGTGAGAGAAAATCCATGCCTGTTTCTGATCTTAGAAGGGAGAGTGGTTTTAATTAGAGCAGATTAAGGTGTGTGTGTGTGTGTGTGTGCTGGTGGGTTTGCACCATGGTAATGCTAGCAGACATTGTGCAAAGCCGTAGCAACACAAAGAGACCAGTGTTCGCTCCAAACCCCAGGGCTCCTGCGCTCCCAGGGATATAGAATTAGAATTAACAGAAAAGACCCAGCAGCCTTGTGGCCTCCATGCAGACCTGGAAAGTATGGGCGAAGCAGCTGTACCTTCATAGCCTAGACTTCCTTCCTCTTGCTGTCAACGCTCACATATCCAAAACGACAGCCTGTCCTGAATGAGTAGAATCAAATTTGCCATGTGGGTTGAATTTTTTGATACAGTGGCAAATTAGACCTTGGGCAGAGAGTAATATTTTGTCTTACCCTGTGATCAGAGTGCAGCAGAAACCGAGATGTCCATTGTTGCCCAAAACAAGGACTGCTATGAAAGCGGCATTGTGTGCATGAAAATACTGGTCATTCATGTGGGACTTACCAAAATCTACTTCACCGACAACTCTGGCAATCCTGTAAGGACAATACACACACACAGTAACACTCTATATATCAATCAAAACAATTTACCTGTGTTTCTACAATATATATCAATAAAATTTCAGCACTTTCTGCTAATAATACTTTGTCCTGCCTCAGAATCCGGCCACTGTTGTAGGTCGAGGGTCAGAATTTGAGTTGTGGAGAGCTGGCTACTACACTGTGGTCCACTTTTCCAGTCAGGACCTGACCATCCTCTGGGACCGCAAGACAACTGTACACATCAGAGTCGGACCTCAGTGGAAGGTCTGGATGAGGAGTAATGTATTTTGTTATTGACCATTTTAAGTGGCCCTCCTACAAAGACTGCTATGTGTGGTCTGCTTTCTCCCTCAGGGCCTTCTCAGCGGTCTATGTGGGAATTTTGACAGTGTGACAGTGAATGATATGACCACTTCTAGTCACATGGAAGTCAGTAATGCACAGACCTTTGGAGATAGCTGGGCTCTGGGACAGGTATGATGAGTCCTCCCTTGATTGTCCATTTACCCTTTTCTGTGTCTGTTCCTCACCCCCCCTGGTCTTTCAGTGCTCTCCAGCTCTCTGTAGCTCCTGTAATCTGTGTGTGCATGTCTCCCTCGTGTCCACCGTGATATTTACAAGTAATCAGACACTCCATCACCTTGTGTGTGTGTGTGTGTGTGTGTGTGTGTGTTTCAGTGCGAAAGTGACTATGTTGTTGCGCGACCATGTGAAGGGGACTTGGGGAGACAGCCGTATGCCAAGAGGGAATGTGCTCTCCTCTACAGTGATGTCTTTGCACCCTGTCACAACGTGGTGAGTGCCATTGAAGTGATGCACACACATTCAAATGTCCCTACAGAATGAATGCTGCGACAGAAAGGTTATCTTGGCTCCAACAGGGGAGAAGAGGTTGTTGAGGGGTTATGGGAACTACCCTTAACTGATCCCAGCACACTGTTCCACAGAGATAAATGCCAAACGCCACACCAGATGCTGAGCTACACACATCTACAGACACACACATCGATGTTCTGTTACAGTACAGTATTTCTAATTCTGGCCAGCAGATGGAGACATGTATATATGCACAGAAACGACATTTGGGCCATAACTCACCCTGTAAACAGAAGCTTAAAATCACACTCAGTACCCTTACTTGATTATATTAATGTTGTGCAAGTAAGTAACACCTTCAGTAAAAGTGAGCAAAATGGATATGCAAAAACTGATCTTTGCATATTTCTGTTGAACAGATCCCTGTAAAGTTATTAGTTTGTTTTGAAGTCAGTTGATTATTGATGATATATTCTTTGTGATGATTGTCTTCTTGAATAGTTGCTGTCACTACACTGATTTAAAGTCAGTGTAGTGACAGCATTTATCGTCTTATTTATCGAGAAGCATGAAAATGAATTTACTTACAATTTGTTAATAAAGCACTGAAGAGTAAATGACTTCTATGGCTTTCCTTGCATTCTGTTTTTATAAATTAGCCAGGATATGATCACTCTGGGAAAGTGTTTCTTAATATCTCTAATGAGTGGGTTCATCTAAGACATTGTTTCTGTATTTATTTTAGCACTTTCCTTTTATGGTTTCTACATAGGTTTTTTTATTTGAGGGCTGTACAGTAACTGGCATTAGTTGTGATACAGTACATTTGTCTACATTGTTGTGGGAACACATTAATTTGTATTTCACTCTTAATTCGAAGGGAGTAAATGGTCCACATCATTGGTCCTGCTCTGTTCATGGTAGTTTGTTTCTTTGCCTGGGTTAAAATAGAAAACATGATTTTGCACAAATGATTAAATCCAGAGAATTTCAAAGGTTTAATTTATTAAATTTTGGTCAGAGGACACATTCAAGTGCTTTTTTTTTTTTTTTTGCGTCTCTTACTTTCAGACAGTGAATCTTTTGTTCAGATTTCTTTTCAAAACAATGTGATGAAAGAAACATTTAAAAATACCAATGAAGTAGCCAGACCTCTCTACCTTTACCAGACTTCTCTATTTCACTGTAGCCTTAGTAAAGCAGACATAACCTGTCTGTGTACTTTTGTGATTCTAGCGCTTAGTTTTCTAAGGAAAAATACCTTCATTCTTTGTCAGAATATAAGCGCCCCTGCTCTGTGAAGACAGTAATTGTAAAGGTTTGCATACACTATATGAAAGTTACAGTCATTGTTTATGTTTAATATTGAATTTGAATTGATAGATAGGTTTTATGATTTGAGTGGTGTTACCAACATTACCCAGATTTTATTACCAGCTTTCTAAAGGGTTCATAAGCAGTATAAACAGGATAAAATGTCTGCAGAACCCTTTTACTAACATGACTTTATTAACTGCAAGCCTGCTGCTCCAGCCGGGATGCAACACACTGCCTCATCAATATCTCTGCTTGTCGCATCTTCTGAAATCATTAGATTGAAGTAGATTAGATTAAAATTTTGCTCTTGCAAAGTATGTGGTGCATCGTCGTATGCAGTGCAGTAGCCGCTGTCAGAAACACAGAGGTATTGTGTGAAACTTGCCGCTGGACGGACCATCTCATCACTCATGCATTTTTGTCTGTCTGTCATCTGAGCTCATCTGATCCCCTCTGCACCAGAGGTTGACCCACATTCCTTTATCCTGATATCTCATCACTCCTTGCCTTTCTGAATTATTGAGAACAACTCACCCCCTAAACAAGACCTCCCTTAGCTTCCCCCAGTGAGATTTGACCCGGTTCACTTTATGATTTTGTGTGTGTGTGTGTGTGTGTGTGTGTGTGTGTGTTGTGTTTTGTTTTGAATGTGTGCATACCCTCCAGGTGGATGTAGCCTGGTTCTATAGGAACTGCCTAACAGACACTTGCAATTGTAACCGCGGGGGGGATTGTGAGTGTCTCTGTACGTCCATCGCTGCATATGCACACAAATGTTGTCAACAGGGGGTCACAATACACTGGCGATCTCCCTCTGTCTGTCGTGAGTACACACACACACACACACAAACATGTTCATACAGTCGTGCATTTGCCTTTATACAGGTGAGGGATGTATCATGAGCCCTGCCTACCTCTCTAGCTCACTTTGTCCACTCCCTCTTTGCAACAGCCATCTTGTTGTCTTGTAATAACTTCTATGTTACTGAGACACTTCATAACTAATGAACTGTGTTGCTCCTTTTCAGCCTACGATTGTGAATACTATAATCAAGGTATGTATGAGTGTAGCTTGAGGTTTTTAGTTGATTTTTGTGTCTAAATGGCAATCACTGATTCCCTGCCATCTTGCCACCACATTCATTTCTTCTTCATGCTCTGGCACTTCCCTCACAGAGCTAGGCAATGGCCCATTTTCCGTGGTGAGTGCTGTCTATAATGACAGCATGTTGGGAGTGAATCGCACCAGCGGCTCTGTGTTCCCTCTGGTAACAGTGAGACCTGGGCAGTTACCTGCCCCAGGCCTTCTGTTCAACTTTATGATCACAGCAGGCCTGCAGAAGGACAGAACATCACGTGAGCGTCAGCATTCACACAATTGTTTGCTACTGTTCTTTCTTTTGGAGTGCATTAATTCCCATTCTCTTATTTTTCCAGGTGTCCCTGTGGTGTCCCTGGAGTCTGCAGAGAGACCAAACTTTTTTCTTGTCGTGTCTCAACGCAGCCGCCTTAAGTTGGAGCGCTGGACTCGAGGGGTAGAGTTTAGTCGCAGGGCGACCTTCATCCAGCACCAGGGGCTGTTTTTGCCAGGTCGCACTTCATTCGAGCTTGTCAGCCAACCCGGGATCTTTCTGACACTGACACGCACCTCTGCAAGAGCCCAGAGATACGACACCTCAGAGAGCTTCAAAATTAGCAGCAGCTTCATATTGGAGGGTCAGAAGCACAGTACTACATCCAACATGCATACATTCAAACACTAGCTAATCAAGTGTCTTCCTCTCGTCTTTCAGAAAGCAGCTTTGTGATACCTTACCGTATGATGTGTGAGTGGCGCTACCAGGCTTGTGCGAGTCCCTGTGTCCACACCTGCAGTGACCCAGATGCCACACGTTGCCAGTTCCTTCCTCCGTAAGAGGCTTGCCTAATGAAAAGCACTAAATATACAGCCATGATAATCGACCCTACAAGCGCTGAAATGAGTTGTGTATGTTGCAGTGTGGAGGGCTGCTTCCCACGTTGTCCTCGGAACATGGTCCTCGATGAAGTCACTCGGAGATGTGTCTACACAGAGGACTGTGAGTACAGCAGATTAGCTTGTTGTCTAAATATAATGAGTTTCTTATACAACACATAGATTAGTGTTGCAATGACTTTTATTAAGTCAGTCAGTTTTTACAATATAAATTGTCTGCTCTAGGTGTGACCCTTCCCCCGACTCCGACTCCCTTTGCGTACGTGACACGGTCCAACAGAACTACTACAGCACCACCAACACCAACGACCACTACGACTACTACGACCACCACAAGGCCGACGACTACCACCACCACCTCCACAACCACCACTCCGAGCACCACCGCGACTACAACCACCAGAGCAACAACTACCTCCTCCACTACTACTATCAGGCCCACAACGACAACAACAACCACCGCCACTCCCGCTACTTCCACTGTAACATCATCTACCGAGCATGTCACCAGTCTGCCCACCCCATCTCCACCCACATCTCCTCCTGCTTCACCCACCGTTACCGTGTCCACCACTCTCGCTCCCTCAACCCCGCCGGAGACGACCACTCTCACTACAACTGAAATGACCCCCACCCAAACCTCAGGGGTCACTACGACCGCCACCACAGCGATCCCCACCACTGTATCCACCGAGGGCACTACTTCTCCTCTAGCCCATACTACCGTTTCCGTGTCGTCCACCGCTCCTACCTCTACCACCGTTACCGCACCATCAACACCGGAGACGACTGCCCCCATAACCTCCGCCCCGCCTCCTCCGATCTCCACCACCACAGCCGTCCCAACTGCCCCCGCTTCCGTCGCCTCTACCCTTGAAACCACCGCTGCGTCCACAACCGCTCCCCAACCTACACCGACAGATACAACCATCACCATAGAGACCACCGCCCCGTCGGACATCCCAGCAGTAGCTGCGACAACCACGGCAACACTTCCTACAACTGTGGAGCCCACTACCGAGTCGGCGACCACAGGAGTCGTCACGAGTCCCGGCGTCTCTCCTACAACAGAAGAAGCATCAGCCACACCGCCGGTTCTCTTCCCCACTACTCCCTGCACAGTAAGTGTTGCTGTCATGATTAAAGGTCGACTCACAATCACACTAACACCTAAAAGATAACTCTGTGAAGGGAACAAAATGCGAAAGTACCATGTAGTGTATATAAAATGTATGATTGATAAATTGATTATTTATGTCATCACCCTTTGTGAAAAAAACTACTACATTCTTAGAAATGTACAAATTAGGCCTATGCTTTACACTTAAATGCTTTATGTGGATTGTTTGGTATTGAAAATGTTAAATACGGTATATTATATCACAGTGTGTGTGTGTTAGGGATGTCACGATTATAGATTTTCTTGGTACGATTATTGTCAGAGAAATAATCACGATTATTACATTCAATAATTTTACAACACTATGAATGTGTGAAATGAAATATAGTCAAAATATAATTGCATTACTAATGATATAAACAAATTATTTAAAGTATCTATTAATATAGGACCAATTCTTAATCCTTCAGAGAAAATGTTTGAAGTATTATGAAGTTTTTTTTAATCTTTTTTTTTTCTTACAAATTCCTACCAGTTCAGTGTTACGTCAGGTAAATTGACATTAACGTAATTTAACCCATTTACTGTGTATTTACCTTAACTCTGGCATACAAAGCCAGGTGGTTATCCCGCAGGTGATGATTCATATCGTTCATAATGTTGTGTAAGTTTGTTTTCGTTCCGTGCGTGCTGTGATGATCTGCCGACATGGTTCCGACATAATCTCTTTTGGAAATGGCGGTATTTAGGAACCTGTATGATTAAGTAATTGTGGCGTTTAATACCGCGATTAATTGTGAAAACAAGTAATCGTGACATCCCTAGTGTGTGTTTGCAAATGAGATGAGAACAAGTCTGTCAGTGGTTATGAATGAGTGCTGTGGCTTGTGGACATGAATATTACAACAGAAAGGTGTTTGACTCCACAGCCGCCGTACTCGTACCGTATTGATGAATGTGCAGAGCTGATCTGTTTCAATGGAGAGCTGCTGCTTCACAACTCGTCTCTCCACTGTCGATACAACACCACCCAGCCCCAGTGCAGTCTGCTGGGCCTGCCCATCCTCATCAACACAGACCCCTGCTGTCCTCAGTGGCAGTGCCCCTGTAAGTTTGTTTTAGTTAAGTTAGTTAAAAATCAGACTTTCCTTTTGGTTCAATGTTGGGAAGGCCGAGTGATTAGAATCTGTATTTGCTCAGATGATGTGTTTGATTTTACTGATATAGCTGGCTCTTCCTAGGTCGCTGCACTGTGATGTCAGACCTGCGTGTGATCACCTTTGATGGCAACAATGTAGCTTTGTATGATAATGGCTCCTACATCCTGGTTAACCTGCCCGGAGAGACTATTATTGGTACTGTGGAGAAATGCGAAACCAGCCAGGTAACTTACATAGGATGTAATACGAATACCATAATGTCATATGACAGCGCAGTGAATCTTAAATGAAATGTTTTGTCCTCTTTGTAGAGTGTGAACTCCATCAGACGAACTGTGAGTACAGTCTCTTCCCCATCATTCCCCACAGACGTGTTTGCATCAGGATCAAAAGTTCATGAATATTAATGTCGTATCATTACATCATTTTCTCAAAGAGTCCAACGGGTGGAACATCTGGTCTGTGTTTTAAGAAGCTGAACATCACTACTTCCTCCAACAGAATCATTATCAACCGTCTGGATCGCAAGGTGCCTCTGTTTGCCTAATTTACTGCCAAAATTAACTCGTGCCTTGTGAATAATGTTATTTTTGTGCATCTGTGTATCAATCTGTCTCCAGGTGACGGTGAACTACCGACCTGCCAGGCTCCCGTTCTCCCGTCACTCGCTCTATGTGGAAGACACAGGTAGCATGTACCTGATTCATACACCTGGTGGGGTCAGCATGCAGTGGTATCACAGCACTGGCATCATGGTGCTCCAGTACATTACTCCGTATAATGCATCTGTGCCAACTCGAGGCCTGTGTGGTGAGTCCACACACACACACACACAAACACAAACACACACACACATCAACTTTGACTGCACCAGCTCAGCACCATCCTCGTTTATCTGAGTGCCAGCTATCAGCACCCAAGGGCTAATTGTCTAAACAGCAGCATCACTTTGACTTGTGTCATTATGAGATATGACAATTTGAGATGTTGAGAGCCATTTGGTTTAATTGGGGCCATTCACAAGCACATTATCTCACTCAACAGTTACATTGCATGATGACAATGTAGCTGTGTAACTCGACACATACACCAAATATCTGTCTGACCGTTGTGCCAGGTTGTTGTGATGGGAACCCAGAAGATGACCTGAAGCTGCCCAACGGCACGGTGGTCAGAGAGGTGGGAGACATGATGCTCTTCCTGCAGGCGTGGAGGGTGCACACTACAGATGAAACTGAACACACACGCAGGGTCGGAGACAACTGTACCACAGGGGATTGTTCCACCTGTCTCTCTATGCTCCGCCAAAGAGCCTTCACACCATGCCACAGCAAGGTAGCTGCAGCGTTGTTATTGTAGAGCATGTGCTTTGTTACTTTGTCATTTTCTCTCAAAATTCTCTGTTTCTAGCTTCTCTAATGTGAGGATTTAGGTTTTATCATTGTGATTTGAATATCTTTGGATTTTGAACAGTAAAACCAACTATTGGACAATGACACCGTAGCCTTTTTTATGATACATTTTGAATAATCTAAAAAAGATAAATTGGTTAATTAAAGGAGACATATTATGCCACTTTTCCATAAAAATTAAAAGAGTTCCCAGGTGTCTTAAAGACATGTCTGTGACATGCTTTGGTCAAATACCCCAAGGATCAAACATCACAACTCTTTTCATCCTCTCAAAACAGCCTTGTTCAGGGGGGCCTGTCCCTTTTAAATGCAAATGAAACACTACTTGCATTGGTATTATTCAAATTCAACAACTAGTTACATAATTGGAAGACAACTGAGGGAACAGTGCATAAAACCACATGGATTTCAACCCAGGGAGCCTGAAAATCACAGATTTTCTTTGTAAATTCTCACATTCTGGGGGCCGGAAGGCAAGACAAACACCCACAAGTGATATTTCCATAATATGTCCCCTTTAATAATGAAAATGATCTTTAGTTGAAGCATGACATGATTGTGGCCTGGTTGTGCGTCTGTAGGTTCCTCCAGAGCAGTTCTGTGACATCATGTGGGCAGGGGACCTGCATTACAAAGACCATCAGTGTGACTTTCTGGCGGCGTATGTGGCAGTCTGCTACACACATCAAGTCTGCATCAGCTGGAGACGACACAATTTCTGCCGTAAGCAAACACAAACAAAGCAATGATACACACACATACAGATGTACTCACTCATTTGTTCATGCATTGCTAAGTGCCTGTCTTCCTGTAGCACTGCGATGTCCCCCCGGAAAGGAGTATCAGCCGTGTGTGAGCACCTGCACCAGCCGCACCTGTCTGAACAGAGAGTACTATGAAGAAACCACCTGCTCCTTTATCAGAGAGGAGTGTGTGTGCCGCGGTGGCACCATCCTGCACCGCGCCGACTCTCCTTACTGTGTAACCGAGGATCGCTGTGGTGAGTGAAAGTGTAATTACATGCATTGTGATGAAAACTGCACTGTCAGAGAGTCCGAACGAGTTTTGGACCGCGCCTCATGTTACTCCTCGACTCGTATATAGCTGCATCATCAGTGTATTTACTCGGCTGTGATGTATCTAGTGTGCACAGATAACGACGGTAACCCCCGGGCCCCAGGCGAGGTGTGGAATGGCTCTGCTCGCAGCTGCTGTCTTTACAAATGTATGGAGAACGGCTCTGTAGTGGCTGTTGAACCAGACTGTAACTCTGTCCCCACGCCACTATGTGAGAGGGAGGGAGAGTATGTACTGGATGTTCTGGAGGAAGGAGCCTGCTGCCCCAAGAAGATCTGTGGTGAGTTAAAAGTTGGCCAGCGAAACATTTAGTCTATAATTTGAACTTTCAAGAGATTGTGATTTAGAGATAACAGTTGAATCTTCTTTTCTTCACTCATTCTTGAAGTCTCTCTCCATAGTTATTGTACATTATATTGCTGACAATGGTCCATTGGGTCTGTAGCTAAGAGTATCCCTTAATTTCAGGCTTCAAAAGTCATAATATTTCAGAAAACGTAAGAGGCATTAAATCACCTTTTCTTTTTGCTCTTTCGCTACCTGTCAGAGTGCAACATGACCATCTGTGACAGTGAAGTTCCACCCTGTGACAACGGGAACAGGCTACTGATGGGTTACAGTGCTGTGTCCTGTTGCCCAGAATACCGATGTGGTACAAACACAAACCTCCATTTCTTAGATTTTTCCCACAAAGCTTTCAGACTTTTTTGAAACTTTCTGTTAACTGTGATACTCTGGCTTAACTTTTAACTTTCTCTAAATGCTTTGCTGCAAATGATCTTCTCCAGAGTGTGACCCGCTGGCGTGCCCTCCTGTCTCTGCCCCCGACTGCAGGGAAGATCAGTTCCTTGTGGAGGTCAGGGGGCAAAAGTCCTGCTGCTACTCTTACCTGTGTGGTAAGTTTTAATTGTGGTTCACAGGTCAGTCTAAAACTGGAAGTCTTTGGTTTGGGGTGGGCCATCTGCTTTGGCTCCTCCGTCTTTGACTGTTCCCTCAATTACAGCAACTAAACTGTGTTTGTTGTTTGTCTTTTCTGTCTGAGCAGTGTGTGAGTCATGCATTGAGCCTATTCCAACATGTTCACATGGAGAAATTCTGGCTGTGGATCTTAACACTACCAACAGCTGCTGTCCACAGTATCACTGTGGTAAGTGTGTGTGTGGGTTTCTTGTCTGTCTGTGTGTCTGTCTCTTCAAAATCATGTTCATAATTTATCCCATGTGTTGCAGTGTGTGATGTCAACCTGTGCCCCGAATCACCTGTGAGCTGTGCACCTGGTCTCTCTTTGGTTCAAACCTCTGTACCCGGGCATTGCTGTCCACAGCACCACTGCGGTACACACACACACACACACGCACACATGCACACACATGCACACACATAAATCCTATTTGTTACTGGTGTCAGTTCACTGCTGCCTGAGTTGATGATTGGAATAATCTCAGACTTTGTTATGCCCGTCATGTACTTGCATAATCCTCACGCTGGCTCTCTCTTTAACTTTCTTTCCGTCACTCCCAGAATGCCAATGTGAGGGGAGCTCCCTCCCTGTCTGTCAGGTGGTAAGTCAGCAAAAAGCTGCATCGCAAGTCACTATCTAATCAGGTCTTTGCTGGAGGGAAGAAAAAGTGAGGGATTCTGCTAAGTCAGCTGTTTACTCTGTTTTCTGTCAGGGGGAGGTGTTGGTCAAGATCCCAGACAGCAGCACCAGCTGTGGCTGTCAGCAGCATATATGCCGTATGTATAATCCATAAAAACACATACACACACCTTTCACCAGTGTGACAGTAGACGTGCTGTGCTGTAGGTATTATTTATCCACTGATTCAGTTTGCAGACACCATGGCAACATCTTTCACTTACAGTTTAGTTATACACCCTGTTTGTGTTTGTGTCCATGTGTGTGTGTGCAGAGAAGGCAGAGGTGTGTCTTTTTGAAGGGGTAACAGTGTTGGGACCAGGCCAGTCTTTGGTTCAGTACTTTGAAGGAGAGCTTTGTTATACCGTCCACTGCCTAAACCACAAAGACCCAGAGTCTGGCTTCTACGCCATGGAAATCAGCTCTGTCAACTGTTCCCAGAAATGCGGACCAGTAAGCATCCAACACATTTTGATAGATCCCTAAGTCATTGCTCAACTTAACCTTTATTCCTGCATTTGCTTCATCTTTTTCAGCACCAGGTGTATTTGCCATCCTCAGATCCTCAGGTGTGCTGCGGCTCCTGTAAAAATGTTTCCTGTACTTTCACCAATGAAAACGGGACAGCAGAGCTTTTTGCTGTAAGAACTTATACATCCACACGAGCCCCCACCCCATCGTTAGGCAATACTGACTCTGATTGTGTGTGTGTGTAGGCAGGGAGTTCCTGGGTGGAGAACTGCACACGTTTCGACTGTATGGAAACAGCAGTGGGAGCAGTGATCCTCGCCTCAGGGGTGGTTTGCCCGCCTTTCAATGATACAGAGTGCATTCAGGTCAGGACCTCCGAATATACTTTATTTCAGAATTTAATGTTGAAACTCTTTAAAGCCACATGAAGTTTCAAAACCTTTCTAATGCACATGAATATTTTCTTTTGGTTTGTTGTTTTTTGATGAAACAGTTCTGTATATGTTTACCAACTTTTTACTTTTTATTACGATTTGTGACAAATTCCCTTGTGCCCAATATTATGTACTAAAATGTTAAATGGTGTCTCCAATTAACCCTTCCTCATGCTGTCCTCGTCTTGCAGAATGGTGGTGTGGTTCAGAGCTATGTGGACGGTTGCTGCAGGACATGTGAGTCTCCAACTTTATTGGTGCTTCTGGTTTTGCTTTGAGCTGTCAATCAGACGGGTGAGCGCCTTGTTGCCTGGCAGTGGATGGGCTTAATGGCTGAGTGGTTGGCGGTGTGGCCTGTTGTAGGGGGGTGGAGATAAAGCCTGTTGTTGGCCTGTCACTACATTTCCCATAACCCTTGGCTTTCACAGTTTGTCCCCAGATTTTCTTCCAAAAATGTCCAGGAGCACAGCTAAAATAGAAGTATTTGATGGACAACTCAAGGATTTAGAAATTAGAAATTATCTAGAAGGATGAAACATGAATGCAGTCAACATTAAGTAGTCATTACTTGTGTACGTACTTAACATATGTCAACTTCCTGAACTTGTAGTTGCACTTTCCACATTGAGTAAAGCAACATCTCCAAGTTGTGTATATGAAACCTTTAACTAAAATGCAATGGTGATATTTTCCTCCCTGTGGACTTGGCATCATAGCCTCTCCCGCTTGCCTGCTTTCGCAGTGACTTTGCAGTCCGGCCAATCAGGGTGCGCCATGGTGAGTGTTTTACCAATGAGGAAGCAAGATGGTGCAGGGGATAGAATTTTCCCTGCTGAGCTGCTCTTTGTAGTACATCAAATGACTGGGTTCCTTGGCTGGCTGCCTGGACTGACTCAAAAAAAAAGAAGTGAAATCCATCTGCTTGCCAGCTGTTACTGATTCCATTCTTGTATGTGTTTGTGTGTAATATTAAGTTTGTTATCTGAACCAAACGTAACCTTGTGTGTGTGTTCTCCCGACGTTGTTTGAACCGGACGGCTGTGATCCCGACGATGCTCCCAGGTTCTGGAGTGGGTGTTTTACCGTTTACCGTTAATCCTGTAACTCCCACTGGTAGTACTAACTGTGACACAGGTACCACCACCTTGCACTGTTGCCACTACCAATAACTCTTTGGCACACCTGACTCATTCACTTGCACTTTGAACCTTTGAGTGAATGTGTGTCTTTTTTGATGTTTTTTTGTTTTCTTTTCATCTCCGTCCTCTCTGTTGTTTACACTAAAACATCCTATATCACGGACAACATTTCACCCCTGTTTAAATATCTACTGTGAATGACCCATCAGACAATAAGCAATGTTAACTTCAATAGCAAAGTCTTGTGAGACAAAATAAGCTCAAGGTTAACACTGATCCTCTAGAAGAAGCTGAAGATCGTCTGCTCATTCATGCATTCCAACTTATACAGAATCCATTTAACCAGCTTTGACTGACTAAAAAACAAGGTTGAGTTCAGGTCAGTATCCAGTTGGCGAGCTCGATCTCTGCTGCGAGAACTGTGCCCCCCGTCACCCAACTGTCAATCAAAGCAAGATCCTACTGCTGGGCAACAAAGAGCCCTGCTCAAAAAGGCCTTTCGGCTTGTGTGAATGACAGGTCTCTGTTGTAAATGATCAAAGAGTTAGAGGAGTGTGTGTGAGCATGTGTTTGCCAGTTTGTGTGTGAGTGTGTGTGTTTCTTCGTGTATGTTTGTGCTTGCACCTTCATATTTCTGAGGGTTACCTCTTTTGTGAATCTTATTTCTGTGTGAACCGGTGAATAGGTAAAGAGGATGGTAAGACATGCAAACGTGTGGCCATTCGGACTACCATTAGAAAAGATGACTGCAGGAGTAATGCACCGGTAAGAAATGCAAGCATGAAATAAGCGTAAAAAAAAAAGACTACAAACAAAGCGATGCATTACTTTCTATTATAGCATTCTCGTCTCGTAGCATAATCCTCTCTATCCTCTCACAGGTTACAGTGTATTCTTGTGATGGGAAATGTCCGTCTGCAACCATATTCAACTTTAACATCAACAGTCACGCCAGGTTCTGTAAGTGCTGCCGCGAGAGTGGACTACAAACCCGTTTCGTCACACTCTACTGCTCTCGCAACGCCACAGTCGTTGAGTACAACTTTCAAGAGCCCGTGGACTGTTCCTGCCAGTGGAACTAAAAAATAAGTCCAGGCAAAAAAATGAGTGCAAGCTAAACAAACGAAGAGAATGTCTGAGTGAGAGGATCGTGTTTTTTTCCAGTACTACAGAACAAATATGAAAACCAGCCATGTTTTATTTTGTTTATCACTACTAAAATGTACAATTTACAACACTGGCCATGTGTCATAATTGTAAACAAAATATACTGAAAATAACTGCTGTAAGTGGGAAATATTTTTCAAGTAGTTTTCTCTGCACTTTAGTCCTCATTTTCTGTATGACCTGCTGTATCGACCCCGTCGGCTTTCTAGTGCTTTCAAGAGATGGTATGATTCCATTAGCCACTTATTCTACTGCTTATTGGGGGTTGATATGATGTTTATATCCACTGTTGGGTTCAGACAATGTACTGTATATGCATTTTAGTTTATCAGAAAGAAATCTAGCCCATGTACAAATGAAAGTGTTATGGGATATTTTGTTTCCTTATAAAAATTAATGAGTTTAAAAAATGTGATTTTTGTCCTTTTTGCAGTTTCTTTACTTTGAAGTAGTTGAATAAATGATTTAAGAGTATGTTTGTCTGAATGTTTTTCAAGGCTCGTTGTGTCCTCAGGACCTGCAAATGTGGCCTTTTCACACTCCCTTGTAGTTTGTCTTCCTCAAACACACATACTCACCCTGATTCAGCATTTGTAGTGCTGACATGTGTTTGTGCTTCACCTCTGAGAGGTTATTGCTGTGTGGGAGTCACCTCCTCATAACAAAACCCCTCAGCGAACTCAGCTCTCCGTCTGTCCGTCACGTCTCGCTTTCACATTCCTGTCATTCCATGTAGACCATTGCTTCCACCACACCCCATCTCTGAGCCCAAACCATTCTCACCACTGAAATGTTTTGAACAATTTGAAGCACATGCATATTTTAGAGGTTGCACAAACTCACGAAAACAAAATATTAGACCTGTCTGCTGCTGTGACTGAGTGGCTGACTTGTTGCTCGTGTGGAGGCGGGAGGCTGGAGGCGTTGCTCTCTGAGCACATCTCAATTCCCCAGAAAACATCACCACATCTCTTATCTCTCTCCTGTTCCCTTCAGCATGCCCCCTCATCTCCCGCCTTCCCACCTCTCCTCTCCTCAGGAGCCCAGCTTTGGAGTGGCCATGTGCCCATGGTTGCCATGGTGAATCGCTCTTATCCCAACAAAGAGGCAGAACAAATTGGGCTGAACTCACACATGCACAATCTCTCTCACACACACTCACTCTCTTCTCACATACACACAGGGACAGAGTCTCCTTTTTTCACATCAGGGTTTGCTTCTCTAGGGTTAACAACCGTTGAATGATGACTTTGAGTGCGCGCTAAATTCAAAGTCTAAAGAAGCAAAGATTTCCCCATGATTTAAGTAAGGCGGCTATGTATTTACTACTTACTTTCAAGAACTTTCAAAGTCTGCGAGTCAGCCTTGCTAAATAGCTGGGGACTTTCCATGGCTCATGTTTATGCATAGCTGTCTCATAAGCCTGCCAGTGACTGAAGGTAAAGCCAGGGTCCGTTGTGTATTGCTGCAGAAGTGACTGTATGTATCCAGCTGGATCAGTGACTGGAGGAATCTGCTTGATGAGATGGAGTGACATTCCCAATGGGTGGAACAGAGCACCTGTGGTTATTTGCCAGTTTATATCAGGTAAGAACAAGGCCTGCTCAACTTTAACGCCTCTCTAAAGAAGTTTATTTTCTACTTCCTCTCTGCTGAATTGTTTTTATTAAGTAATTCTTTTTTACAAATAATTACATTAAACACTAACTCTCACCTCTGTATTTTCTTATTCCTCAGGTGGTGCTGCTGACCTGTGAACAGCACTTGAACCCATTTGAGGTTGAAGTAAGGTTTCAGTCCTTCCCTTCCCATCAGCATCCAGACAGCTTCACAGTCACCTGCAGGAGTGCAAATGGCCATCTGGTAAGAACAGTAGTGAAGGTGGATGATGGCGGGGATACAATGGTTCAGTTACTTTTTTGTTGTTTTGTGTTTTGTTTTGTTTTTTTGTTTTTTTTAACAGTGCTTGACTTTATCTCTGCAGGTGTATGCAGAGCCCATTGATCCCTCATCATGCTCCCCTGATTGCAAGATGTCACTCCGATTGGTCGAGGATCAACGGGGATACAACATCTCACTGAGAGCCACTAGGAATGACACCACACTTGAGGCAAAGACCTTTCACTTCTGTAAGTCTCTGTAAACCTGGGTACCACAATCCTGATTAATCTAACAAGCATGGTTGTTTAGACTATTGATGTGTTGGTTAATGATGTCTCTCTGGTCTCTATCCACCTACTCCTGTTTTTGCATCCAGCACCAGTCTCGCTGTCTTCACTTCATGTATCCAGCACCACGACCACTGCTCTCCTGACATGGAAACTTCACAGACAACAAAGTCTATCCACCCTGAGTCTGTACAACACCCACACGCGATCCATCACACACATCTTCAACATGACGACATCAGAGGTAGCAAAGTCCCAGTACACAGTGTTAGGTCTCCAGCATGGCACACGCTTCAAGGTCAAAGTCGTGGTGACTACGCTGCTCAAGCACTACAATGTGGTCTTGAAGCAGAGGCTCAGCATCGGCATGGAAACAGGTGCAGTATATACAGGAGCTACTCCAACAACACATCAAACGTGAAACTGACTTTAAATTGATGATTATTTCTTGTCTCCAGCTCGGTGTCCCCATGGTTGGCTGGCCAATGGGAGAAGCTGCTACACTGTGAGAAGAAGAGGTCTAAGCTGGAGTGAAGCCCAGCGCAGCTGCAAACAGCTGGCAGCTGGAAGTCAACTGGCTGACCTGAAGACCCCAGACGATCTGCTTTTTGTATCTTCTGATCTGCTGGGCCACAACAACATGTTGCTGCTGTGGACAGGACTCACTGACCAGCAGGTAGCTTATTTCATTAACATAGTAGCAGTACTTTTCATCCTTTCAGCAAGAGCCATAATGATTAATCACTTAATTATGACTTTGATTAATTTTTCCATTGGCCTTTGTTTTCTTTGAGAATGATTATACCAATATATCATTTAATAGGGGTTAGCAGGTGAGAATCACCATAAATAAACATGCCTTTAAAAATGCAAAGAGGCTTTGTCGAAAGCCTTTTGGTTAGACACTCAGTTAATTTGTCACAATTACACAACTCCTGCAGGACACAATCAGTGCTAAAGAGAGAGTAGAGACATCCTCACATATTGTTGAAGGAAGGGCATGACAATGAATCTTTGTGTTTCTGGTTTTCTAAGATATTTCTTTATGATTGGTTAAAATAGTTTATTAAAATTTAGATCGTTTTAATATGTCATCACAGTATTTCAAAACGTGTCTCAAAATACATTTTCTAGATGGAGCTAATGATATTTTTTCCATAAGACTCCAAACGGTGTATTTATCCAAAGGTGGGGCCAAGTCATGGATGGACAGACTAATACAGTGAAGCAATCAGCGTCATTCCACATAATATGAATCATTCACAGTATATATTTGTCATCTCATCTGTACATATACATACACTAATGCTACTTTTTTTTATTCACAATTTACATTAAATTATACTTCACCAATTGATACTGATGTTTTTTCTTGTGTTAAATTATCTATAAAGAATGTACATACAGCATTGAATTGAAGGAGCAGACAGAAATGTGACTCTAAAAGTTGAAGCCGACATGAAAACTAAGATTTAAAAAGTGGACCAAAATGACAGTTTTCTTTGGGTTGTATTTACTGTAACCTATCATGGTTTATCCTCTGTCACAAAATGATAGACTTTAACAGTATTATAATGACAGTGATCTTGGGATGCCAGTGTTTACGCCACATAATCTTTGTCGTCTGCCTCTACCCAGGAGGAGGGCCAGCCTCTCTGGTCGGATGGTTCATCATACAACCTGACAGATGCTGTGATGTCATTACTGCCAGCCAATCAGACTGACTGTTTTGCCCTTCAGAGGAATGCCACAGGCCCAGGATACTTTCTCACTCCATTCTTCTGTGACATCCCCCTACCCTTCATCTGTCAATACCAGAGTAAATAACTTCTGCTACACATCCCCACAAATAAATCACTTGTTTTGTCACCACCTTTTACCCACACTGGCTTGTTAACTCAAACTATACAAGATGTGAGCATTTCTTTACTTTACTTCCACCTCGATGTTGTTATAATGTTTCTGTTCTCTTCCCTTTCACAGCCCCTCGAGTCCCCGCTTCGTTCTCCTTTGACCTGGTTCAGGTGACAGAGCAACAGGTGGAGCTTCGTTGGAGTGACTTCCCACCCCTGAACTCTCTTGATCGTTCATCTTTTGAGATATTCTTGCAGTACCAAAAGGAAGCCAGTGGAGAGCTGGGGCACAGTGACGAAGGTAGAGGCAGGACATCAGAGGACAAAAAGGGAACACACAGCCAGAGCAGTGTCACAAAAATTGTGAAAGTCCCCATCTCCCTCTCTTCCAGAGGAGTAACTGTGGCAGGTTTGTCTCCAGGGAGTGTCTACTCTTTCACCCTTCAAGCCTTTCATCCTGCAGGCTCCACCTGGAGCTTGGGACAGACACGGGCTGCATACACCAGTGAGTTTCACGCAGAGGTTACACAAACAGCAATACAAAATACAGTATCCTTTGCTCACATGTAATTTCAAATCTGTGTGTTCTTTTTTAAAACAGGGCCGCTTCCTCCTCAAAACATCACTGTTGGCCCAGTTACAGTCTGTCAGATTAGTGTCCACTGGATGCTGCCAGATGCACAGTACGTGGCTCAATGGACGTTTGTTGTCCGCTACGTGGACATGTTGTCAAGACAAGAGAGGATTGTTGGAATGACCAACATCTCCACGTCATCCGAGACTGCCGGGTTGCTGTCATACAGTGTTGTGATTGGAGGACTGGAGTCTTACAGGAAGTACACGGTTGAAGTTTACACAGTCACCCAGCATGGGATCGAAAGCTGTGGACAAGCGCCTGTGACTGTGGAGACTGGTAAGCATGTCGCAGCAGACATTTTGACATGGCATAGTGGAAAAAGCACAGGTGTTACTATTGACATTAATTATGGCTCACAGTTTATATGATTGATTTAAATTAATCAGGGACAAACTAGAAAAGTTGAAAGTTACAGCAAACATACAAATGAAAAGTTAACACACACAGCCACATGAAAGTCGGATTATACTAATTCTCTGTGGCTGCCTCACTGGAGCATCTAATTCTGATCTGATGGCTAATCTATCCAGCCAACCAAAAGAGATGAGCTGGAGATGCTTTGAAATTTGAAATTGTATGAGTTCATTAATTGTCCCGACTAAAATCACTTCAACATAATTACACATGAGCTTTTGCGGTCACTTAACTTTGCGAATGCTCTTTGGTTCTCATTAGCCGACAACCCATAACATTGATTTTGCTTTTTCTCTTTTTAATATATAATATATAAATAAAGTTTTTTATCATTAGGATTGTTGGTTGATTTGATTATTAGAGAAGTAGTGATTCAGTAACTTCCTGTTTTTGTCCATCCTAGCGCTGAAGGCCCCTGGTGGTCTGGTGGTGTTTAGCGCAAGGGGAAATCTGACCTTGTGCTGGACCGATCCACCAGACAGCCATCCAGATGGTTATCATATCACAGAAAACAAACTCGGAAATCCAAGTATTTCTTCATTGTGGATAAACCAATCCAGTCCTGGTGTCCTCTGGATAAATGAGTCCATGTGTGTTGACTTGGGCACGTTTACTCCAGGTCAGACTTATGAAGTAGGAGTGGTTGCACTGAAGGGAAATGACAGGAGCCAGAGGAGCAGCGTCATACACACCCCAGGTGAGAGAAACAAGAATGCTGCCATTAACAATGTGGATACATTTAGTAATTTTGTAAAAACCCTCTTTGTCTCCTCTTCACTCTGTGTTTATACAGATCACAAACCAGTTCAGGTAGCAGTCCCCCTGTCAGTCAGCGTAAACTCTGCACAGCTGTACGTTCAGCATCCACAGCTGGGTCGGATCGATGGAGTGAAAGTGTGTGTATGTCCAGGGGTTTGTGACACTGCATGTGAGGGATTATGTGGGTATTCATGCAGCTGGTACTCCCTCCCTGTGGGCAGTTATATTGTAACTCTTAGCAACCTCAGTCCAGGATCAGAGTACCAGCTCAGGGTTCACAGCACCAGCCAGGAGCAAACAGGAACACCTTACTACACCCACCCCATAAAAACAAGTGAGTTTTTTTTTTTTGTACTGTGATGGCCAAGGGTATTTATATCAGGTTTCAAATTATAATATGATTGGTAGAGCTTGGTAGAAATTGTACTTGTTTATGATTTATGTGTGTATCTTTTATGTAGACAGATTCATCTGTGGTAAACCTGAAATCAAGATATAACATCAATGTGGTGTTTTTTTATTCCTACGTTCCTTAATTAGATTAAAATATTAGACTTATGAAATGAATGTCATATTTAAATATGATCTCAAGTCTATGAAGAATTGTATGTGGTTTCTTTTGTAGTGTTGTATTACTTTAATTTTTTTTAATAACTTGTTTGTAAAAATCATGGTTAATAAGGCATTTGAAATACCCCAAACCAAAGGTAATTAGTACTTTAAGGATGTCAGCGGAATAATTACATAATGAGTTGTGGTGTGTGGTTTGTGATCTTAGGTCTGGCGCCTCCCAGCAGAGTGAGGGAGGGTGTGGTGACGGATTCATCCATAGAGCTGCTTTGGGATCCTGCACAGGGATCAGCTCACAACTACGAGGTCATCTGCCTCAACTGTGACCACTCACACATGGTGAACAAAGCTCTTAAAATAATGCGCATATTCTGAGAATCTCTTAAAGTCTGGATCAGCTGCAATAACTAATGATATGCAGTAGCAAGCATGTATTCACCTGTAGCCTCTATGTAAAAAAAAAAGAAGAAAATGTATGTATGAGTGTCTCTGCTCCTACTGCTGTTGTTGTAATAATTATAATAAGGCCCTTATTGCTGCAGGTGCAGAAAGTCTTCGGTCAGAGTGCAGTGTTTTCTAATCTGACTCCAGGCAGGCTCTACCGCTTTTCAGTACGAACAGAGAAGGAGTCCTACGCAGACAGTTCCCCCATCACCATCAACATCACTGCAGGTAGACATGCACACACACACACGTGCACCCACTGCTCAGTCTCTCTTGTCTGTCATTTGACTCTGTATTGTTATCTTTGTGTGCCAGCCCCCAGCCCTGTGGAGGTTTCTCTCATCAATAAAACCACATCGTCCATATGCATTAGCTGGAGTTTGGTCAGGGGAGTGATGAGTGCACTCAACCTGTCAGTCAAAAACAGAACATCCAATCAAGAGCTAATCATTTCTCATCAGGAGCCCAGGTCAGTCTCATTCTAGGTCAGCCAGCGTACAAATGATTACAGTTTTATGAGACTGGAATTGAATTCATATCAGCAGATTCAGACTTTCTTTTATGACAACAACCAGTTACAAAGTAGTTTTTTTTTTAAACTCACTGCTGCAAAGCACTGACTGCTGCGACTGTGTGTGTTCGCAGAGCTTACAACTTTGAAGGTCTCGCTCCAGGAAGCCAATATACAATTGATGTGATTTGCACCAGTGGGGAAAGGAAGAGCAAACCTTCTACTATGATCCTCAATACTAGTAAGTTGAAGGCATATGCAGTACCTAATGAGGCACCAAATGTTGTTACAGTAGTTACTGTGCCCATATCTCCATGTGTGTGGGAGAGAGGAAGAAAGAAAATGAAAATCAATGTAGTAGGAAAGGAGAAGCTGTCAGAGGAGAGCAGAAATAAAAAGTAAATGTTTGCCTCTTTGGCTGTAGTCTTTGAATTAAAGACTGGTGAACTGTGCTGTTAACAATGATACTGCTGATTATACTCTAATTTTACACACAACAAGCATTTACCAAATGCATTTTTCATATTGAAGTAAATATACAAAATTATGTTTGGATCTCAGCACTTGTTTCTTAGAGTTTCTTAAAAAACTATCTGAAGAATCCACTTCACCCTTGTATTCACTTGTTCATTACCCAGAGTTACTGACTGTGATGATTGTGTCAGTATGGTGTTACATCCTAATGAGGAGTTTGTTTCCAGTCCCAGAGGTACCACAGGAAGTGGGTCTTTCAGAGCGGGCCGTAACGTCTATGTTTGTCACCTGGAGACCACCACCAGGACAGGTGGACAGGTACCGGGTAAGACGTGTTTAACTGTCCAGACGCCCAGACAGGGATTATTGTTTTTACACCAAAGTAACTTTAAGACATTTCAGTTATTTGTCATACTCATACATTACTTGCAGTACAATGTTAATTTTTTCAAGGACAAAACAGGCCACCTTCGTCATTTTCCGTGCTCACCTGTTGGTTACTTAGCAACTGTTATTAGCACACTGCAGATTCAGTTACCAACTCTTAAAAGATGTATGACCTCCGTACAACCTTGGCCAGAGGGAATGACCAAGCACATTACAAGAATACACAGTGGTAAATTCACATTGATGAAAAGAAATGAGAGACTTTGTTAAATGTAAAGGGTTATTTCACCAAATTATGACTTTACTAACAGTAAAAAAAAACAAAAAAAAACAGTTAAGGACTCAGAGTTTCTCTTTATTTTTTCTCAGCTTGTTTTTGGCCTGCTGTCTGTGGACAGGAAGTCATGGATTGAGGTGCTCGTCCTCAGCACAAGCTATGAGATCAGGGATTTGACCCCAGGGTCAGACTACGGTGTCAGCGTTCAGAGTGTGTTGGGCTCAGACATCAGTCAAAGGATCCACAAAGAGTTCAGCACGTGTAAGAGACACAGGAACACACACAAAAATACTCAAGCCTCAATGCACATCGTTTACAAATAGATCAGTAAGAATAAAACAAAACTGTTGGTGCTTCCTCAATAAGAACAAAGAAAATATTTAAATTGTGGCCTAAATTATGAAAACTGAAGTTATAAATTTTAACTCCTTATTTTTTTCAGACCCAGCAGGAGTATGTGCCCTCCGTTTGTTTAGCGTGAACTCTTCCTCTGTCACCGTCAGCTGGGACGATGCATTTGGAGAGTTTGACTTCCACAGAGTCATTGTGGCTAACGCCTCAGTCACAGAGACTCTCACGATACCTACAGAGGAGCGGGTTGCCACGGTTACGGGGCTGGCGGACGGCTGCAGCTACAATGTGAGTGCTGAGAGAGTGCGGGGAGCGACAGCGGGGGCCGCTGCCCTTCTGACCGTGACCACAGGTAGACGATATTACAGGTGCTGCACCGGTCAACACCTCGTTATTATCACCCGGGCCTTAACACCACTTGATTAAATTAGAGACTTCCTCAATGTCTCTGACTCTGTTTCTCCCTCTCTTGTCCTTAATGAGTGCCAGCACGCGTCCGAGGAGTGGAAGTCCTGGAAGTGTCTGCACGTGCCTTCTCACTACGCTGGGAGCAGGCAGCCGGGTGTGTGGATCATTACCAAGTGAGCCTGCTACCTAACCGGGGAAAAGTCACTGTGCACCCCGGACGTGATAAATACATCCAGGTACATACATGCAGTTTTTCTAATCTAATAAAATGTGTGAAGATGCTTGAACAACAGAACAGCGTACTGTAGTTCACCTACAGTACGTAAATGCAAATCAGTGCAATGTTGTCAAAGAAAGAGGCGTGTTGTTGTAAACCTTTACATTTGAAGGTGAGGTGATACTGAATGTACAAACTTCACACACAGAAACATGCATGCATTTCTCCCTCCTCCCATTCAACCAAGTACCGCCCCATACCGACTCTTCCCGGCTGCCAGGTGTCAGATACCCCCCAAAAAGTAACCTTACACACAACACACCACACAGCACACATACACACATACAGAGAGAGCATGCAGAGCGCAGAGTTGAGTAATAGATCTCATTATTTATTAAGTTGGCCTCATGAGCTCAACCCTGAATCATTCATTTGCTTAAGCAGCTCTCCCCAGAGAGTGAGGCAGACCAGAGGGAGAATGTTAGCCTTGTGCTAATGAAAGGATCCACTGCCCTTCTTTGCTAACCCACTAAAAATTTGGAATACCTCAAGATCTGTCATTATCCAACGCCTGGACGACTAACCCTGTGATATTCACTCATGCCACTAACCAGCTTCTAGCCTTGGAGTCGGCTCAGTGGATTACCTGTAGACCACTGCTATCATCTTGTGCACTAACACTGGATGCAGCTCTCCCAGCGAGGCCTCTAACCTGCTGTGACTAGACTAAAGCTAACCACCCAGCATGGTGTTCTTCTCACTCACCCTGCTGCTCACACTCTGCTTGGGACAGGTACATTCACAGGTAAGAATTCAACGCTCTGCAACAATATTGCTTTGCACGCAGATGAAAACACTCTTAGATATATACGTATATACAAATACAGTATGCTTACAAATGATGTTAATCGTGTTTCAGATAGATAGATAAGGATACACAGCGTACAATACACAAAGCATACACAGTTTAAGCTGAGGGCATGCACAGACAGATGTCAAAAAAAATCTTGCTTATATTTCTAGGAGTAAACATACTGTGAGGTGTTACAGTGACTCATTTCCAGTCAACATGCTGGTGTCAAAGGCCTAAGAGTTGTTTTCCACACACACAAAAGTAGAACAAGTGCAAGACTAAACATGTATTGATGCAAACAGGTGCAGCCGCAAGCAGAAACAAGTGGTCGTTAATTTGCAGCCACTCTCAGCTTAAACAGATGGTTCATCTTGAAATTGATGGTGGAGAGTTTTATTACGGTACAGCTTGAAACTAAAACAGAAGGCTGAGTGCCTTTTGGGTGTGTATGTGTGTGCGTTGTGACCAGGTGTCTGTGGTTTTGCTGTTTTCACAGGCCGACGTGGTCAATGTCAGTCCAGGGACACAATACAGTGTAACGGTCACAGCAGCCTCGTCCGCCAACATTAGCCCAGGAGTCAGCCGCATGATCAATACTAATGAGAGTGGTGAGATCCCTACACACACACACACACACACACACACACACACACACACACACATTTTGTTGGTTGTTGTTTGTGTAGGTTTTGTTTTGGGGTGTTAAAGCAGCATCAGTCTCTCATCTGTCCCCTATGCTCTTTAATTCAGCCCTGGTATAGCACGTACAGTACACACACACTGTGGAAAAGGAAATTAGTACAGTAGATTTGTCTGTGTTAGTGTGTGTGTGTGTGTGTCGGGGGTGGAGGCGTGGGTGGGTGTTCTCCCTTCCATGTTTAATTCCTTTTAGGTAACTTAAGCCTGAGCTTTTGAACCGCAGGATGAATGGGTCGACAGTGAATGTCAGTGAAATGTCACTGCTGTGTGAGGCCTTATTCATCAGAGTTCGGCCCAAAACACACTCACGCAATTCCAGAGAGTCACACATACACACACACACTTACAGGTTAAGAGGATCAACCCCACCATAGACAACAACACTATTCTTCCAACAACTTTGTTGCCGTGACTCTGCTAGTGCCCTGTTAAGATCTTAAGAAATACCAGAGTTGCTTTTAAACAAAAGATTTGTACAAATCTTTGCTTACTGGTGTAATTTTACACTAATTTGATCTAATAAAACAGGGAAAATAAACTCAATCCCACTGAGACACTGAAAATAAAAAAAATATTACAGTATCTCTTCTCTTCTCACTTCCTGCAGTTCCTGGTCCTCCTTTAGGCCTAGAAGGTGAGGCCGTAGGCTCCAATGGTATTCTCCTCTCCTGGACCATGCCATCTGATACTAACAATATTGATGGATATGTCATCAGGTAGTTTTTTCTTGTTGTTGTTTTCTTTTAAATTGTGGATCTATTTCTACAGATTGTGTCTACCCAGGATTCAAGGTTTCTTTTAACAATGTTATTCAAACCCCATAACAGAAAAAATGAATATCAAATAAATATCTGCTTAATTTGCTCGTAATGGTCTCCGTGCACGTAGTTCATCAATGTGATACTTGATTTTCTGCATGGGAATGGCTCCATGTAGAATAAGTATTACAGACTCTTACTTAAATTGTAATTTTGCAATGTAAAATGTCTCCATGCAGGATACTACACACAAAACAAGAAACACAGGGGTATCACATTAACATAATTTAGACCACTTGTGTGTGTTTCTTGAAATTAGGCATGTCAGTGCGTTACATTTACTGTATGAAAAAGCTGATTGTAGAAATTGAATGATTAGCATTGAAAACACATTGATTTATTCTGGCAATATTAGCCTCGTGGTACTTATTGGTTCTTTTGCATCTGAATCGGATCATTTGAATGTGGATCATTTATATTGTGAGTTTGGGATTAATTATCTTAATTGCTTTGTTGTTGTTTTTTCTTGTAGGTACAAAGAGGTTTGTCCCTACCCTGATCTCACCTTCACTCAGGTCACCAAGAACCTGGACATACCAGAGACTCTGCTCACTGATTTCACCTCAGGTTCTACGTACCTCATTCAGGTAGGATGCATGCTTCCTGGTTCAGCATTACATAGTAGTTGGCAGAAATGTTAAATAGAACAATGAAGAAATGCTACATACAGTACAAGACAAATTCCCACACATATTATTGTAATGTGTTACATTTATTATTAATAATAATTAGAAAATTAAAAAACAATCCTCAGAAAATTGCCCCCCTCTATTGTGTGGATGTGGCTAGCTACCACAGATCCCATAGGACCAGTCTATTCTCTTATCCGGTTGAATACCGGTAATTGATCCTGATTGCATTATTAATCAGGTAAACAGATCTATGGATCAGCCATGGCTCTTTCCACTGTCTGTTGTCACTGAGCTTGAATGTGATCGTGCTTATTAGTTTTCGGAATTCATTAACCCACAATGACCCTCATACGAATGGACTCTGAGAGAATGACAACACATAATGATTATACTTGGACATACTGTATTTGTGTGCTTGTGCGTGTGTGTGACTCACCTGGTAGAGTGCATACCACAAAGGCTTTTGAATTAATTGCAGTGACCGTGGGTTCAAATCTCACCTGCAGCCCTTTGCTGCCTGTCATTGCTTCACTCTCCCCCCACCTACTGTTTCTCTGCAATGTCCTCTCAAAAAAAAGACAAATAATGTAGAAAAAACTCTTTATTATTCATCCACAGTAGGTTAAGTCCGTTAGCTGGATAAGTCTTAAATCGCAGTGCAAATTCTATTTGAACAGCTGAAAGAAAGAAAAATCAAAAGATGTGTCACTTCAGCACTTCGGAGGCTAACTAACTAACCACACACACTGATCCAGGGGGGGTTGTGTTATCTGTTAACATACTGTTAACATACCCGATGTATAATGTTGTGTCGCTGTTGTGTGTTCTGTGTTACTGGGATCACCTCAAACAGATTGTCATTCCTGGCGTAACCATTGCCTGATGTTAGCACCTAATTGGGATCTGATGACAGCCCCGCTGACAAGAGCATGAATTAATCATTATAAGCAGTACCTACCAACACTCTTTCGCTCCATCTCTTTGTAGGTAGCAGCAATATCTCCAGCTGGAATAGGAGCATTCAGCAAATCTTTATACATAAAGACTGCAGAGTCCCGTGGGTATCCTTGCACATGCACACATGCCTGCCTAATGATCTCAAAATCTAAAATAACACTTTTGCACTGTGAGGTCCAATTATGTGTGTAATTACATGTCCATATGTATGTGCATTTGTGTGTGTGTGTGTATGTACATCTCCTGCAGCCCCTGGCCTGGTCACCAACCTGACGGCATTCGCTCAAAACCACACCTATGTCATGGTTACCTGGTTCCTGCCACACCGCATCAACGGCCTCATCACTAAATTTGCTGTCAAAGCAAAACACGCTCGTACTGGGCAGACAGTCCGCATGCTGGAGGTCAACGCAGAGGACATCATGACCGGAGCGCTGCCTCACTGCAATGTACCGTATTACACATTATGCTGTCACCTCCGTCTGTCTTGTTACTTTGAACTGTTCTCTTTCTGTACTCTCTCTACTGTCAGGATTATAAATACTATCTAGGCTCAGGGCCATCTGTGCGACATACGGCTAGAAACAACTTTGTTTTTCTCATATTTTACCCTCTGTGTATTTTCCTATGTGACTTTGCATGTCTAGGATGCAGCTGATATCCTGTCTCGTGCAACTCTGAGCCCATTGGAGATAACGGCATCATCTCCACCCATCACCCTCTCCGCCGTGCCCCCTGCGGCTTCCTGGAGTGTGCCCATATCAGTGGGAGTTGATCAGCTGCGACCTTACACTGCCTATCTGTTTGAAGTGTCTGCCTTCACCTCTGATGGAGAGGGACAGATAGCCTCCACTATGGTCCGGATGCCAGAGTCAGGTGTGGAAAAAGAAACTATAGTTTGTATTTCATTTCTGTGTTAAATGGCTACATGCAGATATCTTATATTACTGCATATGTGATATAATGTAACATACTGTAATGTCTCTGTTTTTTTGTTTTGATATGGTAGCCCCGGAAGACTCCCCACAAAACCTTTCTGTACTGAATATGACATCAAGATCGATCTCTGTGTCCTGGAACTCTCCCAACATCATCACAGGAAAATTCACCTACATGCTCTACCTTTATGGACCTACAGGTTATTAATTGTTCTCTCAGGAGCACACGTGCTCACACAAACAACTAAAAAAACTCTAGATTGATGGAAACCCATACAATTTTCTATTTCTTCTTCATCCCAGGATATCTGTATGAGAACAGCACAGGAGACATGAGGTTCCTTTATACTGGTTTGACCCCCTACACGAGGTACACGGTGGCCGTTCGAGCCAAAGCAGCGGGAGAAGTGGGTCCAGCAGCAGAAGAAGACATAGTTACACCTGCTGAAGGTGGAAACTTTAATTCCACAAAGAATTGTGACATGATGACAATTAAGCCCAGAAAATGTGTTGAGTGTGTTTTCTCCTCCTCCTCCATGTCTTTGTCTCACTCTGTCTGCCTCTGTTTATGTGTGTAGCTCCAAGTGCAGTGCAGAACCTGGTGGCAGTAGCTGAAGATTCAGTATCGATCCGTGTGAGTTGGAAAAGCCCTGCTCAGCCCAACGGGCCGATAATCCAGTACAGACTGCAGGTCCTGGTGACCGACATGCTGCTGCAGGACATCACCCTCACTGCAGAAGTGGTAAGTCAGATATTGTAGCCCATAAACTCATCCCATCACAGCTCAACACTGTTGAAAAGGTTGGATCAAATCAAAATTAGAATTCTTACTGTGCATATTAAAGAACAGTGCTTGTGTGGACTGAAATTTGAAATACAAAGGTACTGATTAAACTCTATTTTTTAGTCAAGAGGATTTAAATATTATAAGATTTACAGAGGTCACATGTTATGCATGGATTGCAGTAAACTGTAATGCACAGATGCCGAATCCACTTCCTGTACATGGTCCTCTGTGAACTGGTATATTTCTACAACCACTGGAATAATTGTCCATTTTTTATAAACATAACATCTTTATATGCAAGCTCCAAGCAACTGTCTCTGTCTATTCATTCAAGTGGACATTGCCTAAAGGGCTGATAAGTCCAAGTGATTAACTTCACACTGCACCCAAACAGAAAATGAAAAACGACTTTCACATTATTATTTTTTCTTCTCAGAATTCAACTGATATGTATGAAGATGAGACACCTCCCCCTGACGTCCCAGGTCGACGTAAGAGAGATGCTGAGCTCAGTCTGGTCACTTCTCCACCGACTTTTACAGCCACTGTATCTGAACGCACACAGCCCAGCATGACGGCTTCCAGCTTCACACACTCTGGACTTCAAAGCCCCGACCTCATCACGAGCGCTGATGCTCAACCTACCGATAACTCAGTTGTCACAGACGACAACAGCACCAGTTATGCCACTGCTTCACAGTTTAACGACACAAATGTTCAACCTACTGACTCCCCAGTCACTGGGACCATTGCTTTGTCTGTTACCTCTGAGCCGCCTGCTACGCTTCCACCCTGGCTGACAAAGCAATCGTACACTGGGGATACGACCCCAGATTCTTCCACCTTGGCCCTGACCCAAAGCCAGGTCCACTTGTCCACACGTGATGCATCAATCGTGAGACACGTTTCAACACGCAGTGCCACAAGTTTGGGCACTACAGGTGGGAGAACATTAGCCTTAGGCATTGCATCTCTGCCATGGATATTTTTTTTCCCATCTGTGCTGGTGCTTATGAATGCTGTGTGTATTTGTCATCATTTATATCCATCTGTGTCTGCATGCCACAGGTGTAACAGTGAAAGAGGAAGTCATGGATGTTATGTCTGGAGAGTTGTCTTACCTGGTGTCAGATCTGAATCCCTTCACTGAGTACACGTTCAGGGTCACTGCTTCCACCACCGTGGGCGAGGGCCCTGCCGCAGATATCTCTGAGAAGACCAGGGAGCAAGGTGAGTGGTCACTTGCAAAAAAGAAAACATATTGAAAATATTCTTAAAGGTGCAAAATCTTTCATTTTCATTCTCCATTCTCCATGTTTGTCTTTTAGTCCCTAGCTCAGTGCTTGAAGTGTCCTATCAAAACATCAGCTCCACCTCCATTCTCGTGAGCTGGGTCCAACCACTCCACCCAAATGGACGGATTACACATTACACTGTGTATGGCCTAAAGCTGCACAGTAACCAGGCTCTGAAGTGGATAACTAACACCACCAGCATCTTCCTAACAGGTGGACTTCTCATTTCTTTCTGTCATTCATCCCACTAAAATACTGTATATGTCTGTTGCTAAATATCTTTCTTCTCTTATTTAATGTGCAGATCTGGACAAGTATACTGGTTATAAACTACGTGTGGCTGCATCCACAGCTGTGGGAGAAAGCTCTCTCTCTGAAGAAGATGACATTTTTGTTTACACTTTGGAGGATGGTATGTTCTGAACACAAACTATTTGCATGCTTAACACTGAGAATAGGCTAAATATTACAATTCGTCCTCTGAGGAACATTATATCATGGTTGAGTTAAATTAATTTGGCCTAAAAAGTTATTGGATTACTAATTTAATTTGCATTGTTACATTATTTGTTTTTGTTTTTTTTGTTTTGATTGTGTTTAATTCAATAACTTGTTCAGTTTGATTCACATTTAATGACTGAAAAATCATTTTCTTGCCCATCTCACCCTCAGAGCCTGACTCCCCTCCTATGAACCTGGCTGTGGTAGACACCAGCCCCTCCGCTGTCATACTGGTCTGGTCTGCACCAGAGAAAGCCAATGGAGTGATCCAACAGTACGAGGTCCTATATGAGAACGAATCCTACTCTGCTCTGATGAACGCCTCTTCAAACGGAGCGACTCTGACCAACTTGAAGCCATTCTCCTACTACAACATTTCTGTGAGGGCGTACACCCGATACGGCCACGGAAACCAAACATCAGACACTTTATACCTCCTGTCTGGAGAGGATGGTGCGTTAATGGATGCATCCACCCACTCACGTGAATCTACATGTATAAAATATAAAAACCTCTAGGAAGGATATCAGATTTCAGTAAAGATGCATCTTAATGTTCTCTCTCCAGTCCCAGGCAGTCCTCCATATGGTGTCTCCTATGAGTCGATCAGTCCCAGCGAGGTGAATGTCACTTGGCAACCGCCTCTGCTGCCTAATGGGGTCATCACCCACTACAGCCTGGAGCTTCGGAATTCCACTCACTTCCTGAACCTCACCTCCCCGTCCACCCACATTCACATCACGCATCTGCGGAAATATGCGCAATACCGCGTCATGGTGCAGGCGCACACACATGTCGGGCCGGGAAACTTCAGCAGCGAGCCGCTCAACATCACAACACTGGAGGATGGTGAGAGGGATGGGGATGGGGGAAGGAGGAAAAGGGCAGGGCTTGTTTTCACTTCCAGGAGGCTGTATGGCGACGAGATGACTGGCTGATAAGTTGTGAAGGGCATCTGATTAAATGTGACTTTCCTCTCATCTTTTCCTCCTCAGCCTCTGTGTTTCAGCACATCCTAATGTTGTTACATCACAGGTATTCGATCCCATGTGACACTCGGGGGGCTGAGAGCTGAGGAGCACAGAGCCATTACAACTAACCAATTTTCATTTCAGGGCATTACTGTCTATCTGTCTCGGGGGCTCCTCTAAGTATCTGATCCGCTCACTGCATATTTTTAAATAATCACTCAACGGTTCAGTTTCTGCATTGATAGGCCTTACTCTTACTTCTTATGTCACTGGAAAGTCATTCTCCTGCTTTCCAGTCCCTCCTCAGTTCATCCGCACCAGAAAGTTGTCAGACTATGAGGTAGAGTTGTCATGGCAACTGCCAGCTAACGCCACTTCAGAGATACTCTACTACACTGTCAGAGTTTGGTGAGTTTGTCAATCTATACATCAGTTGCTCTCCTGCTCCATTGAACTTCATTGCTTTACAAAGAAAACAGAGCGTGATGCAGCAGAAACAGGTTCCTCTCTCTTTCAGGAACGAAACGAGCGAGCTGTGGCAGAATGTGACAGGGACATCAGTGGTTATTAGTGTGGACTCGGAGAGTAGCTACAATGCATCCGTCTCCAGCTGGACCAGACTGGGAGACGGAGGAGTGCTGCTCTACATCAGCTTTACCACCATAGAGACAGGTGCCGCCTGATAAAAGAGTTTTTGACAGCTTCCTGTTCCATCCTCACATCTGAAATATTTACTAACCGTGCATTGTCTGGAGATATTTTTCACCCAGATCCTTTCTGTCTGGCTTTCAGAGCCGTCTGACGCTCCACAGAATGTGACTGTTGCAAATGTGACCACGTCCTCTATCACCCTGCTGTGGCACCCGCCCACTGAACCCAATGGGATCATTGTTCATTACAGCATTTACTACACTGATAATGTCACTCTGATCGAAAAGGTGAGGTACATATACAGACAGGTGACCAAAAAAAAGCTGTTTTCTTTTAATATTGATGTGAAAATGATCACTTGAAGTGTCATAGCAACAGAGAGTTATCACATAATCCAGCTGTTTCCAGTATTTTAGCTAGTTGTTTTGGTTTTATATCCTGCAAGTTTTCTGTTTAACTCTCACTGCTCTCATCAACCTCATTTTCAATTGCAGTGGTCATCACATTGAACTCACATTTATCAGCTGGACAAATTAATGTTAATGTTGTTCCCTGTTTTTTCCATGTGTAAATGGCAAATAAATACCAGAAGTAACTTAGAGATAATAACTAACACATATTGTTAACTGGCCAAAAATAAGTACTCCAAAACACAGTTTGAACAAATGAGTGTAGAAACATAATTAATGCAGTAGCTTCCTGTCAGCTCAGGTTGGAAAAACTTAACTGGGTTAGATTTTCCTTTCATTTGTCGCTCTTCTTCATGTACAGCACTGATTTAACCCTGACAGTCTTTTCCACTCCACAGAGGGTTCGAGTCTCAGACTTAGCTGCCCCTGCTTCTCCTGCTTCACCCCTCTCCTATACTTTGACTCGGCTGTTCGGGGGCACTAACTACAGCCTGTGGATGACCTCCAGCACTATGCAGGGAGACGGGGGGGTCCGAAGCGAGACACTAACCCTGCTCTTACCAATGGACGGTCAGTCAGACACACACATGCATAAACACAGAAATGAATAGATATACGTGTAAAATACAGCTCAGTAAGCCAAATAATCATTGTCTCTGGTGGGGAAGTCTGCACACTTTTTCCATAACTCTTCAACTACAAAACAATAAAAATCATATAAAAAACTTTGTGATGGAAGATGTAACTTTCAACCTGTCAGTAAAAGGAGATAACTGTCAGTCTGGCAAACTGGCTCTATTTTAGTCCGCCTGTGACACTGTGCCTTGAAGACTGCCAGTTTGTATTTCCTTCTGCTAAGCATGACGAAAGTTGAGAGGGATTAGAGCCAGGGAGAAGAAGAGAACGAGCGTAGAATGGTTTACGATATGAAGATACTGAGAGAGAGAGAGAAAAACAAAGCTGACATGCTGTGTGAAAGTTGATTCTCGGCTCATGCTATAATTACACCAGTGCCATGAAAATCCAAATTTATATATACACATGTAATATTTAGTTTCACTTTGATATCCTCAGTGAGAGAGTGAAGTGCAAAAGTCATCTCTTTGTTTTTATGTGATTTTGGGAAAAAGGGTGCAGACAGCTACCTTTTTGTCACAGACTGTTATTTAATACAGATTTGATTGTTGTGGTATTTTTTTTTTTTTTTTTTTAAATCTCGTTCACATTTTACTTGTGAAGTATTCTCTGTCTGATCACTGATGATCTCTGCTCATACTGACTCTGTATCTCTGCCTGTGCTCTAGCTGCTCCGCTCTCAGTCAAGCACCGGACCTCCAGGGCACCTTGTCTCTTCCGCACAGCCAAGCCCAGCAAGGGGTCACTCCCCTGGGCTCAGACCCCCACACACACCTGGCCCCTTACATCCACTCATTCATCTCATGGATCTCTCAAGCAGTTTGATCTCCCCCTTTCCCCTTTACCTCCCCCTTTTTCCTACTCTGTGTACCATGCATTGTTTTTTCGGAGAGGCTGAGACAATGACCAGGATGAGTATTTTCTGCTCAGTCTTTTTCAGTCCCAAGGTTTTCATTGTGTGAGTCTTTTCTCCTCCAATTGTCTCGGTTTTTGTCTTTGAATGGGATTTTGTTTTACTGGATATCTTTGTCTCTCCATGGTACTGATTTACTTTTCTTTTTACTGTGCTGCAATTGTTCCATTTCATGTGCTGCCGTTGGTTTTGTTAATTACAACTGTGCTGCAAGTGATTATGATGGTGCTTTTGATAGATGATGACTGATGGTGATGATGATTGAGATGATGATGACTGGTGCACTGTTCATTTTCCCTCCAGTGTCAGACTGTGTATAGTTGATTGATGTCCTAATATTGGCTCACAGTATCACAAGCGTACAATAAAATGCTTAAGGTTTTCAACCAGTCTCATCACTGGTAGTGAATAATAGTAACACAATTCTGCTTGTCTCCCATTTTCAGTGCCAAGTGACTCAGTCCGAAACCTGACAGCTCAGATCTTCAGCTCCACGGCCATCATCGCAAGCTGGGACCCTCCCTTGGAGCCCAATGGCCGCCCTTACTACCTACTCACCTTACAGGAGTCAGGCATCCTCCCAGATGTGTCCAACCAAGGAACTCCAGCTGTGAACAAAACGATCAAGCACACCACAACTGACAACGTCTTCCTGTTCACCAAACTCAGGAAGTATTTTCCCTATGTGCTCACTGTTACTCCGGCAACTGGTGCTGGTCCCGCCTACAACCATACCAGCACAATGTATCTGAGGACGGACGATGACAGTGAGTTCACCAACACTAACATTCACATGAAGTATGGTTCATAATATGTTTATTGTGATGCTGACATGTGTGTGGGTGTCTTTCTTATCAGTTCCCAGCTCTGTTCCTCTGCTGGTGTCCACAAGGAACCTGTCTTCATCCTCCATCGCTGTGGTCTGGCAGCGCCCTCTGGAGGCCAACGGAGAGATAACTGAGTTTCACCTGACGCTGTTTGGCCCAGGGGGCTCCAACGTAACACGTACCCCCAACACCTCGTTCGTCCTCACCAACCTACTTCCATACACAGCTTACAACCTTACTATTACAGCAGCAACACGCAAAGGCTCGGGACCGTACCTGCTGCTGCAGCTGCACACTGATGAAGGAGGTTAGTGTTAAAACAGGTTCAACTTTTCTCCAGCATCGTAATGAGATGGTATTTATTCATCATTAAGCTCTGAGTGTGTCCTGCTTCACTGTCTGAGTCTATCTCTGTCTCTATCTGCCTAACTTTGTGTTTCAGGCCCCATGTCCCCTCCCCGTAACCTGACTATATATAACCACACGGCAGTCTCTGTGTGGCTGAGCTGGGAGCCTCCTCTGGAGCCCAACGGCGTGGTAATACAGTACGGCTTCAGGATCCGAGACCTCATCACACACACCGTCACACATCAGGTACTGTTAATTTCACACACCAAAAGCCACTTCACAATAACAGCAACACACACACACACACACTTGCAAACCCTCCATGGATACACTCACTGAGAGTGCACAGTATCCAGCTGACAGTAGCTCTAATTTCATACTCCAGATGCCAATCAGCTGTAACGTTACACTAACACACATGTGCACATGTGTGTGCTAATAATAAACACATTATCCACTTCAGTAACCAGGATTGGTTGATTTAATTTCTTATGTGTCATTTTTGATGTGTGTTTATGCGTAGAATTCCTCTGGTCCATCAACCACAGAGTATATATCAGGCTTCAGGCCACACAGCTCTTATGAGATCAGTGTTTACAGCTACACCAGAGTGGGCCATGGGAATCAGTTCAGCAGCCCTGTGACCTTCACAACCAATGAGTCAGGTAAAGCACACACTGCCCACACACTAACACATAGGGCCAGATCTACTAAGATCCCAGATAAGGGGGCTAAATAGCGTGCTCCTTGTAAAATTTTGTTTGGTTAACTGGATGGTCGCAAACGCAGAATGAAAATGTGATCCAATGGATTAATAGAGAGGGGCAGCAGAAGAAACGTGGGATACTATCTATGTGGTTGGTAAAACAAGAAGAGAACAGATGAAGTGAAGAGAAGATGAGGAGATAGGTCTAAAATTTGGTTTATCATAAAACCTCGGCAAACGAGGAAGAGCTGCTCTGATCAGTGTTGGGCAGCAGGTGTCCACTCGGGTCTAAACTCCCTGACCGGAGGGATTAAAGACGGAGTGAAGGCAGCGGTGACGTCTCTCAGTCCCAGTCCCAGAGCTGAGCAGCCAGGTACTGGAGAGGGAGGAGAGGAGAGGAGAGGAGAGGAGAGGAGTGCACCGGAGGAGAGACATGCGTGTGCGTAACGGCGCCTAAAGGACTTTTAACACACCTGAAAAACTGCTACAGTTCGCTGGAATGACCCAGACGCGAGGAAATGCAGAGATATAAGAACTTTTGCCCTGGAAGGTATTAGTACCTCAACCACAGCCATTTGTGTGCAAAGCTGTGCCAGTTAAAACTACTCCTCCCAATATTTTGCGCTTTCTGGCAGAGACGCCCATATTTGCATATTCATTAAGGCAAACACGCTTAATGGATTGCACGTGCAGAGTAGACGCAAACCTTTAGTAGATCCGGCCCATAGTAATTTACTGTAGGTCACTGGTCACATTTTTGAGTTTTAAATTCAATTAATCTTAAAGCTACATATGTATGATCACTTAAGATCCAAGTGCATCATCCATGCCTCAAGGGAAAAAAAACATAAAACACACACTATACATTAGCATGCAAAAAATAATTTGAAAAAAAGGAGAAGAAAGGCAAAGAGTGAAGAATATGGAAAGGTAATGGCTTGCACACAATTTCAGCATGGAGAGGGCAAACAATTCAAACACATTTTACAGTCTCTATACAGTAATATGCCAACCTCTTCAACCTAGGCTCTTTACAACTCCCAGCACCTCTGAGATAAAAACCAAACATCTCTCTGTTTGTTTTAAATGAATCTGAAACACACTCCTGGTGGCATTTGCTTAAAGCAGCTGTCAAGGCCATGTGTGCAGTCGCTGATAATCACACATGCCTTCCCAAGGCTGTGCAAGAGATCTCTGGGCTTGCCAGGAAAATAAATTTAAAAAATACTTAAAATAAAAGAAGTATGAAATGTTGTCAGTGTATGTAGGCAGTGGAGACACTTCTGAGTCACTGTGAAGCAGCACGAGCTGAACGTGCCTCCCCTCAGAACCACTTCATTAGTAGGAATAGTTTAAGATGAGGCTGATTTGTTTCGTTGTCACATGAGATATTTACCAGGTAACAGAGCTAAGACTGTACATGTACATGTAGCTGTTTTTTTCCTCCTATTTCATGAAATAAATGCAGGTCACTGGTATATATTACATTTGACAGCAGAGAGTAAAGAGTGTCCTGGTGAAGTATAACAGTGTCTCTCTCTCTGGCTGCAGTGTCTGATGCTGTGGGGAACCTGTCTTGCTCTGGAATGAGCTGGGATTCAATTCAGTTATCCTGGGATCTTCCCTCCAACCCTAATGGGCAGATCATTTTTTATGAGATTCTGGTGGAGATGAACTTGCAGTCCAACACCCACCAGGCAAACTCCTCACAGTACATGGTGACTGGGCTGTCACCGGACCAGGAGTACACACTCACTGTGGCTGCAGTCAACTCTGCAGGACTTGGAGATGGAATAAACTGCACTGCTTCCACTCTTTCTGAATCAGGTAGCCAAGTCTTACTACTTACTTACTTTGTTTCTGTCCAAACCAGGCACCCCTGGTTATCTAGTAGAAGCCACAGCCTTTGGCTTCAATGAATCGCTAATTTAATACAGGATGAATACTTGATTAAATCCACTTTGTCTCTTCTAACAGTCCCAGCTGCCCCTCGCTTCCTCGACATCTCTCAGGTGACACCTAATAATGTGACACTTCAGTGGGCTTCACCGCTCTCCATACCGGGCCAGCTGAAAGAGTACCACATCATTGCACAGCTGCTTTCAACTGTTTGCGAAACAAACATCCTACCTAGTGCACAGCCAGCCTCAGAGGACCAACTGACCTCAGACTGTGTGGACTCTAATGTCACAGTGTCGGTAAATGCTTCGGAAAGCAACGAGGAGAGCTACAACAGCATCACACTCCGGTCCCTGAACAAATACAGGTATTACCGCTTCAAAGTGGCGGCTGTGACCAACGCTGGAATTGGAGAGTACACCCACTGGAGTTACGCACGTACACTCGCTGGAAGTAAGAGCATCACAGTGATTATCTGATTTTTCCTTGTTGCTAGTAGACAGTTGGCAGTTAGTCAGGCTCTCAGCCTGTGGCAGCTTCTCCTCAAGACCTAAACACAGACACCTACAGCATCGTAATATTGTGTCTCAGCAGCATGGAGGAATCATCTGTCCTCACATATTAGACTTTTAGGTAACACTTTACAATAAGGGACCCTTAATTAACGTTAGTTAGTACATTAAGCATTAATTAACTGTTTACAGATATATTAACAATCATTATTATGTATTACTTAGGGTTAGGAAACACATTAATTAATGTAGCCTATTAGTAAGCAGTTGATTAATGTTTACTACTCAAAGTTAGTTAATAAATTAAAAGTTGAATAATATCATTAGTTATCATTATGTATGCATTACTCAGCATTAATTAACACATTAGTTTATGTATTAATGCTTAATAATGCACTAACTAACGTTAATTAAGGGACCCTTATTGTAAAGTGTTACCGACTTTTATAATAGTAATTGTGTGATTTAAGATGGTAAACCATATCATGTTAATGCAAAATAAAGAGAGACTGCGGATATGACATTTTTGATTCAAATACTTTCAATTAAAATTGTAAAAAAAAATTTTTTTCAATCATCTTTTTATTATTTTTATTTATTTATTCATTATTATTTCATATATCTCATAACTACTTTGTATTTGTCTAATGTCTTTCTTCAGACCCTGATGTCCCTCCTCGTGACATTAAAGTCACCTCCACCTCCACCAGTCTCCGCATTGCATGGAGCGCTCCAGCTGTTCTCTCTGGGCCGACATCATACCTTGTGCAGGTCTTGTACAGTCGCACACACACAAATATGAACATGTCACAGGTGAAGTGTAAAACACCAGTACTGTAGATGTTCTCAGAGTTCATCAACACGGTGCTATGTTTAAAAATATCAGCAGGTCCGCATTCTGCATGATGTAAAGTGTGTGGGGGAAAAAAAGTGTCATATGTTTCCATAATGAACTGTGCTTTTATGTCAGGTGGAGGGTCCTGGTTTGAACTATTCAAGAGTGCGTGAGCCAGAAGAGTGGATGACTGTTATTGTGAACAACTTGACTGCTTTCACCCGGTACAATGTGACTATCACCGCCTTCACTGGTCCACGTGAACTGGCTGCCATTGATGGGAAAACTATTGGTCCTATTGAGTTTCAAACGCTTGAGGAGGGTATGTTGAATTCTCTGCAAACCTTTGACGCTTCCTCCCAACCAAATATCTATTATTAACTTTGTCCAATATCATTTTTTTTTACTGTGTCCCCAGAGCCCAAAGACCCTCCTAAAAATGTGATGGTATCAGCTATCCCAGAGGAAGTGAACAGTGTGAGGGTGACCTTCACGCCCCCAGAAGAGCCCAATGGGAACATCACTGCCTACTTTGTTTACATATATGAAAAGGATCAGTTGGTCAAGAACATCAGCCTTAATATCATCCAAAGAGAGCATAACATGCTGACTGCCGTCATCCCGGGTCTGAAGGGAGGACACAACTACACTATACAGGCAAGGAGGATACACATATTGCCCACACATTTAGACACAGTGGGTCTCATTCATGAAACGTGAGCAGCACGGATTTGTGTGTAAACCCTGAGCAGCGCAAATTTACGTGGATTTCCGCATTCATCAATCTTTTAGTAGTGCTGATTTTTTCGTAGCTACTCACAAAATCTACACCTGCTCCTGACTGTGTGTAGCGCTTGTGTAAATGTAGGAATGCAAATAAATACTGCTTGTCACTGTTGAAAATTACAATTTTAATCCGTATTACTCTCTCTCATGTTCAAAATACGCCGACACCTTTGAAACACGTAATTTAAACATGACAAACAATTAGAAATATTTGGAGAGAGAGACGTTTTAGGGATCGGACACGCACAAACACGTCAAGGCTCCATCTAATGATGATAATAATCTGATATAAAACCGGAAAAAACTTTTTTGTGTTGCTACAGTATACGCTCGGTGGGCGCACACTTCACCCTGCGCAGCAGCGCAGTCAGCACCGGTTTGGATGGAGCTGTGACAGACGGCTGGTGCTTCTGTAACAATATAACCTGCCTATAACTTCATGTGTTGATACAACCATGCTCCTCTACAGCTGAGGCTGTGAAGAGCCTCCCCTTCCCGTTGCTGCTGTAGCTCTGTAGTTGTGTGTATTTATTTATTTTTTTTCATGTTTCATATCGAACTATTCTGGCTTTACTTCTTAAACGGTTCTTTAATAAACCAAGGACACTTAATTCACTACATCTGTTTTTTCACTCCACGCCTTTGACCTGTCCCAGTCACACCATCACTACTAACAGAAGAGAATTAAATATTTTTTCTGGACTCCACTTCACCCAAAATGACTTCGATCCGTGATCTCTCTTTTTTTCTCTCTCTCCCTCTTTCCTCGTTTGCGTCACGGCCGCAGGTGAGCAGGATGCACCTACCTCCTAATATGGTGGTCAGGATATCCTTATATGGCTATTCATGTATAGAGATCTATGCTAATTGCTGATCACCGGGGGCGTGTTGTTAGTTTACGATGGGTTGGCATTCATCATTTTACACACGTGTTTACGATCAAATCTGAGTTTACCGCACCGTTCATGAATCCGGAGTAGAGTTTTAGTAGAGTGAGCTTATATGTGCAAATCTACACACAGATTTACTCACGTTTCATGAATGAGACCCAGTGTCTCGGGTCACACACCTGAAGCTGTAACAGCAGAACGGCGCTGCTTGCAACTCCACAACCCCTCGTGAGCTTGCTTGTTCAAATACTTGTTTTCTTATTATTCTTTATTAACTCCTTATTTGTCCTTTTGCTTTGTAGATTTCAGCAAGGAATGGCGCTGGCAGGAGCCCGCCCAGTCCACATGTCCAGATAACAACAGAGACCAAAGGTAGCCCACAACTCACTCTTTCCTGTGTCTGCTCTGCTCCACAGTGTTTCTCTCAGCAGCGTGTGTGTGTGTGTGTGTGTGTGTGTGTGTGTGTGTGTGTGTGTCAGCAGTGCAGCACAGATGTGAGACAGAGAATAGCTACCGCACAGTGTTACTGCTCAACAAAACAGTATCCAGTTGTTCTGACACAGTACATGTGACTCAGCAACACAGTCTGGTCTGTGCTGACGCTGTGGTGCGATGTGGTTGGTGCGATTTTGTTCACAACATTTAGAGCAGCAGCCTGTTTGTCATGTAAATGCAATAAAATGAAACACACATACTGTATTGTATAAAGACAACCTCTGTGTGTGTGTGTGTGTGTGTATGTGTGTATGTGTGCGCATGTGCTCTCCTCTGTGTTCACATGTGTGTCTGTGTGTGTTCCAGCCCCGGCCAAGCCAAGCCAAAGACCCCAGGCAGTGCTGGGCCACGGAGGGGTTGCCATGGTAACCCACAGGAGTATCACCATCCGCATGCCTGCCTGTTTCTATAGTGACGACAACGGACCAATCAAAAAAATCCAGGTCATCGTGGCCGAGTCAGGGGGTATGACTCTTCAGAAACATTGACAGCCATCACTTTTAGTTTTAACGCACATCAGTAGCGGTCTCGTTTTGCGCTCTAAGCCTCAAGTAGAATCTTGTTTTACAGTACGTCACTCTCTCCTAAGTTTAGAAAAGACAAAAATGTAAGCAGATGCTGAGGGGCTTAACATCAGCCAAAATTTGACTCAGTTCCTCGTGCGATTCTTTTTTCCACCCTGTCATAGTGAAGGACATCCAGAACCTGACCACCTGGAAGAATGCATTTTTTGATCATCCTGCCCCTTACATGACTGACAAGGGGTTCCCCAACCCACCGTGTTCTTTGGGGGACGGAGCACCACGCACGAACGCACACGTCAGAGGTGATCTCGGAGCATCTGGAGACGGCCGGCCACCGGTGAGGCGCAACGCAACTACAGCAGGAACGTATGTGATCGGAGAGAACGATGACTGCATGCAGGAGAACAACACCGAGAGTTTCTGCAATGGACCACTAAAGCCCAACACGGTCTATGTGTGAGTGTACTTCACGCACACAAAACTGTTGTATACAGATGTTAAAGCTATAATAATATAATGCTGAGACTGGACTGTCATTTCCTGCTTACTAGGTTCAAGTTTAGAGCGACTAACGTCAAAGGCCAATACACAGACTCTGAGTTCTCTGACCATGTCAAAACCGCAGGTATTTACATTCATTCCTGTATAATTCTCCTTATAAAACAGTGACAACATAACATTTTCAGTTCCCTTCGTTGTTTTTATGTGCTGTCCATTCTGTCGTGTCCCTCTCTCAATAGTGGACGGGCTGTTGACGAGGGAGGAGCAGATCATTCTTGGTGTTCTGCTTTCCTTCTTCTTGGCTGTGTTACTCATCATCATCATCTGTGGCTCAGTCAAGTAAGATGGCAACAGGCATTCATTCAAAAACTCAAAAAAACAACAAAAACAAATGCTATGTTTAAATATCCATACAAGAAATTTCTTTGTGCATTTCACAATTTTTTTGTCAAGTTAGTTTTTTTTAGTTTTTAACAATCAATTGACATGCTCATCTTCAAATGCCAGGATCCATCAGCGCAAAAAGGAGGGTGGGACCTATTCACCCAGAGAGGCAGAGATTATAGAGACCAAGTGTAAACTGGATCAGCTGATTGCTGTGGCAGACCTTGAGCTGAAACAAGAGAAGCTCAACCGGTAAGTCGTGTGTGTTTAGTTTGAATCTAAAACCGTGACGACTTTTGCTAATATAATACACACATTCTTGGCAGCTGGTTGGCAGGTTGCACGCAACCTAACTTCAGGCTTGGTTTATCTGCTCCAGACAACATTTTAAATCTAAGTCAACAAGACAAAAATCTCTTTGCTGGAGCCAACTTGATGTGGGCCCCTGTTAGGACTAAATCTTCTAGCGCTGTAGAGTTTGTGCAGAAAATAGAAGCAGCGGTATCCAGGGCACAACACAGTATTCTCGTGGCTTTATAGTTTACCTTCAGTTCTCTGCAGCACAGGCAAGTCATCTTGCCTGCATCTTTCTAACCATGCTCGCCTACAAATTCAGCGTCTGGCTCTCCCGTTTTCATCCTTCTCACACACAAACAAGTGCATAGGCACTGAGTGCTGCCAGCTGCTTCTCATTCCCAGGCTGCAGTTCTGCTATCAGGTGAGAAACAAAGTCACTTTTAGAGCTTGGATTTGGTGTATCAAGGTCACTGCAGGATGGCAGAGATGAGGTAGGGAATCTAACAGGAAGGGAAAGCTTTGAATATGAGGGGTACTGTTTATGTGAATAATTGAGAAGAATTTGTCATCCACACATTTAAGTGTCACACACATTTAAGAGCAAAGATTGTGAGTTTGTGACACTTGCGTGAGTTGCTCCTCTAGCTGTCATCTAAGTTCACACTGACATCATTTGGACAGTGTGTCTGTCCGCTTTGTGGCCAGAATCTTTTCATAACTTGGACAGTGAGATCTGTATAAACTCCACAAATGGCATATACTGTGTATACTATAACTTTCCTTGCATGTAGACACGTGCACTGACTTTCCCTGGCTTGATTTTCACTGAGCACTCCTCTCCCACCAGGTATTCTTCCTTCTTCTTTAGACGGAAAGAGATTTATGTCATCCAGTAAGTTGGTCTGATGACCTGCGCGTGCCACATTTTGCTGTGTATAGTGTGTTTGCATGCTGCACGCCACTTCACATTCATCACTCTGTGTTTGTCATCGTCATGATACCCATTTAAAGCTTTAAACCATCCATCTGTGCTGTTTATGAAACCTTTGGTGGAGGGTGACAGTTCAAATGAATCAGTGACGTCAGAGTTTTGCCTACAGCCTTCTCCCTTTCCCTCCCCGTCACTGGCAGGGACTGCAAAGCTGAGCTGACACTCCTCAGCTTGAAACCGTTTTAATTTGTTTACCCCACTCACTATCTCCAAATTGCTCGAGAGGCTTAGCAGGGTACAAATGGTAAGCTTTATCGATAGCTAAGGATCTGAGTAGCTATAATTCTTCAGTAATGCAAAGAAATACCAGCACCAGGGGAATTAACCACATGCTTCATTTAAGTTCACAGATGTTCGCATATTCCTTTAGAACATAGCATCAAAGTCGGTGGTAAATCAAAGTGGATTTGATAAGAAACTAGTAAGATGTCTTTTCCTTAAACATACAATATCATCCAGTCTCTACAAACAGGATCGGTTCAGCTGTCATGGACAGAAATACCCCAGTGTGGGCTGTGATCATTGAGTTAATTTGTTTATTTTTGGTTGATTTTTGCTGTCTATTTTTAACAGGCTTCTCAGCTACAGGAAATCACTCAAGTAAGTCATCCTGCATAAATAATGTGAATGTGCGCAAAGTAGCTGCAGCATAGAGCTGCATGTTCTGTACCGCTCAGTATTACAAGTTGTGACCTAGAATAAGTTTACAGAAAATAGCATAACGCTGTGGAGTTTTTCTGTATCCTCCTCTCTGTTTCTACATTCAGTGTGTTTCTCTCTCCGCACTCTCTGTCAGGCCTGTCAACAAGAAGTCTTTTCTGCAGCACGTAGAGGATCTGTGTGCCAATGACAATGCCAAGTTCCAGGAGGAGTTTGCTGTGAGTGTCTGCCTACAACCTGGCCCCGTGTTTATCAAACATCTGCCCGTATATATGATGTATAAAATAGACTGGGATACCAGGAAATCAACCAAAATGGATCATGGGAATGTCTGCTGTTGGTAGAGAAGGAACATCACACAGAGAAGGGATGAGTCAAATTCAGTGCAGTAAGGTTAAAATGCATGCAAAATTACAGCAAACAAAGCAGTGCTACAGTAGTTTGGGTATAATTTTGTCTAAGAATGGGTTACTTTGTACTTGTATTTTCAAGCCAAAAGAAATTGGATTGAAAAAACATTTTAAGAAATCACTATTTGCAGGAATTAGGAATATAACATCAATGTGAGCTACATGTTTATTTGAATAATGACATTTTGCATCTTAATATCCCAGGAGCTCCCGAAGCTGCTGCAGGATCTGGCCACCACAGATGCTGACCTGCCCTGGAACAAATCCAAAAACCGCTTCCCCAACATCAAACCATGTAAGTGATCAGGCTGATAATTAGCTTCCAGGCTCATGAAACCTACACCAAATTCACCTTCGTGTTTTCAGCTCCAATGTCAACTGCATGTGGATTTGATCACCACTCGCACAGTTGCCTTTCGCACATTTCAGCCACACTCTTCTCACTATACTGTGTGTCCAGACAACAACAACCGGGTGAAACTGCTGTCAGAACCGGGCACCGCAGGCTCTGACTACATCAATGCCAGCTTCGTCTCAGTGAGTACCAGCTCTCAGCGGCTAAAAGCCGGTGGTTAACCTGGAGGGTCGCCTCCATTTGACAGTAGTTTTACAGGTGTGAGACACATTTGTTTCAAATAGAACAGGTTTTATATTATTCTGTCCTTTTCTTTTGCCCTCTGTCTGTCCCTTCCTAATCTCGTCTATGATGCTGGTGGGCGGATGGATGGATGGATGGATGGATGGATGGATGGATGGATGGATGGATGGATGGATGGATAGATAGATAGATAGATAGATAGATAGATGGATAGATAGATACGCTTGCACATAAAGTTCCATCTGTGTGTTTCTCTGTTTTTTCTAGGGCTACCTGTGTCCAAATGAGTTCTTAGCCACCCAGGGTCCTCTGCCCGGCACCGTGGCTGACTTCTGGAGGATGATCTGGGAAACAGGAACCCGCACCATAGCCATGCTCACACAGTGTTACGAGAAAGGCAGAGTGCGTCATAAGATTTGACACTTTATTACAGCGCTAGTATTATTATTCAGAGGACAAGCTGGGCTCCATTTGGGCTCCATTAGACACTATAACGAGAAAGATTATATCTGCTTTGAAGATCTAATGTAAGAGTGCGTTTGTGTGTGTTTGACATTTCAGATTCGGTGTCACAAGTACTGGCCTGAGGACAACAAGCCAATGTCAGTGTTTAGTGACATTCTCATCTCAAAAGTTTCAGAGGAAGTCCTTCCTGACTGGACTGTCAGAACCCTGAAAGTAGAGAAGGTAACTGAGCGACTGAGCTAATAACCTCTCTCTCTGTCTCTCTCACACACACACACACACATTGTACATACTGCAAATCTTGAAACACAGAAAAAACGGGCAATAACAACTTTATTCTTGCCAATTAATACTTCTCCACATTTAACTGAAAAATATAAAACAAAGGCAATTTTGACCTAAGTCCATTCGATATAACTAAACCACTTCAAGGTTAAAACTACCTATATTTCTCTTATTGTCTACAAAACCAATTCCCTGGCCTGTCTGTTGATTCCCAGTTTCATCCAATCCAACTGAAGCCATAGATTCTACAAACAGCTATTAAAGGGACAACGAGGAGTTTCTATTTGGTTATAAAAAAAGTCTCACGTTAATGTGGATGAACACTACCCACACTTGTTAATGGGCCCATTTTCGATAAATATATCGTTTTGTCTCTATTGTTATTTTGTTATTATTAGTGGTGGCGGAGATGCTGGTTGAGCCGACCAGCTTTCTTTACTTTCGGTTTTGTGTGTTTTGTGAATAACGCCGCCGAATCACTGTTTATGGTCGGAACTACGACGGTAGGCTATGTGATCGTCTTCGAACCTCTGACTTTAATTATTGATGAATGAAAACATGAGTCCGTCTTGCGCCGGTCAAAGTATTTCACGGTGCGCGCGGAGGCTCATACAGTAAATGTAGTGTGAAAACGCTTCGCTTTTCCAAAACTCCTCGTTGTCCCTTTAAATCTGTATATAGTTTTTCTATATAATTTTCTAAAAACACACATTTCAACAACTGCTGCGCTGTTGTGTTTACTAGTGTGTTTTTGAGATGGACTGTTAATCTTAAGTACTGTAAGGAGCATGTCACCCAGTGCACCTGCAGATCTTTTTCTACAATTTGTTTTCGTCTTGTCATGGCATGGAAATGTTGTTATAATAATGGTTTATGTTAATGTGATTAGTATGTAAATGCAATTTAATCACTACACACCGTCTTAGTTTATTCTGCGAATGCTAGAATTTACATAATATAATAATATTTCTTGCATCGCCTCCTCTGTGCAGCATGGACACTACATCCTGGTCCGCCACTTCAACTACACATCGTGGCCTGAGCACGGCGTCCCAGAGTCCTGCAGCACTCTCATTAAGTTTGTTAAAGCAGTCCGAGCCCACAGGCACGACAACACCACTATAGTGGTTCACTGCAGGTACTGTTGCACCTCAGTGGCCACGCACTAACAGTGCATAAGTAGTAGCAATGGCCTCAATTACTTTATTGTCTTCGGCCAGTGTAAACCCATCATACTGTGTTTAACCTTCAGATAAGTAATAAAAAAAGCCCTTTTAGGTGCAGTAGAGCATCACAGAGTGTAATGATGTGTTGTTCTTACTATTTCCTCAGTGCTGGTGTGGGAAGAACAGGTGTGTTTATTGCATTAGACCACCTCATTCAGCACGTCAGAGATCACGACTTTGTGGATATTTACGGCCTGGTGGCTGAACTGCGCAGTGAAAGGATGTGTATGGTCCAGAATCTGGTGAGTTCACATTTAAAAAGAAAATAACAACTCTATATTTTATTCATATCTTTTAAATTCCACAACCTAGAACAAATAAAGAAGTACAAATAAAAAGACAAGAAACTGTATTTTGTCTTAACTTGTTCCAGTGCACTTAAGTATCATCAAAGACAAGAATATGCACTGGTATGACAAATGGCAGTGAAGTTGTCCTACTTTTTACTTTATGTCCCCATGAGGAAATACTTGGAAACTTCTCCTTTTTGACAAAGGAAATGATCTGGCAGCGGATTAAAGTTATACACTGAGCAGGATTCCCCATTTTGAAGCAGCATGAACCTATCCTAAAATTATCCCACTCACTTATTACTTATGGACCACTGGTGAGTGCCTCAGTGTCCGCAGGGACCCTCTGCGTAGTGCCTGTGCTTCTTCTCAGTAGTTTTATTTCATTTCCTGGTGTTCTCTACATCTCTTTGCATACACACTTTGGTAGTCGGTTTGAGCCTGCAGTACAGGGTAAAACCAAAAGCAGCCAGTCAGGACATGATTGTTTGAGACAGCAGTGTTCAGTGTGCCAGCTATTACTGCAGTCGTTCAGTCACACACAAGGACCTCGGCTTTATGAGGCCATCATTCGGATCAGTTGTTTCGGAGAAAGTGAAGAACAGTGCCTTTGCAGACTGCTTTTAACAAACCCATAAGTTAAGTATATTACATAAACTGTTTTTGTGGAAGTGAAAACAAAGGCGAATGTGAACAGTCCATCATTTCAACAGAGGTATCGTATTTAAAACAATCATGGATGACAATTACATGAGCATTTCAGTGTTCACTAAAGAGGGGATTTCATAGATAACTGAATTAGGACAGAGGCCGTATTAAAAACCAGTCTTGTCATCTCTTGGCTCATGCTGCTTTACATATTAAACCTCTTCACTTTTTTTGTGGAAAATCTATGAAAAGGTACTTTTTCTTACAATGAATAATCTTGGCACATATGCTGTACCCTACATACATGACTGAGGCAGCTGCAGCAAGAAGGTACAAAATGTTTTACATATGACAAATGAGTCTAATTCATTTTAGACTGCAAATATCTGTGTGCTGTTAGCAAGCTGTAAAAATGTATTTGTGTCCTAAAATACAAATCAAGATTTAAATATCAAGCAATCCTCAATTAGAAATTAATTAATTCTCAATATTGCTGTTATTGTGTAAGTCTGTTCTCTGCCTCTATTTGACATTTGAAAATAGAAACTGGTAAAAAAAAAAAAAAAAAAAGCTTTAGTCAAACCCGAAATGTTGCAATTACAAGGTCAGCATCAGCTACCAGAGGACTTTATACTAAACCTAATTAACTAACGTTTTAGCCACTGCAGGATTAATAAAGTGAAAATCAAAGGCTACACTCTGTCTTGCTTTCTGCTTTTGTGTGTCAGGCCCAGTACATCTTCCTGCATCAAAGTACACTGGAACTTCTCAACAACAAAGGCAACAGCCAATCCATCTGGTTTGTCAGCTACTCTGCTCTGGAGAAAATGGACTCTCTGGACGCCATGGAAGGTAAACGACCTACAAACACACTCTCAAAGAGACACACGCTCCCCCGGCTGCAGAGTGCTCACTCCACACATTTGTCCCGGTCTCTAGGTGATGTTGAGCTCGAATGGGAAGAGACCACTATGTAAGGACCAACTGAGGGACACCTGCACCTGAGGAATAACGAGACTCTTTGGGACGTGACCTGTGCACCGACCCCCAGACAGGTCCACCTCCACCACACAAGGGACGAGGAAGCAAGAGGAGAAACGCGAAGTGAACAACACAGTTTGAGCTGAACGGTCTGTAACACGACTTTAGACTTAGCTGCTCCACTTCCACCAGTTTTATCAGCTCAATCCTCCCTTTATTCAGCCTCTTGTCTGCTTATTATTCAAAGAGAGTGAGAGAAACAAAAGGGAGACAAAGAATTTCAGAAACAACAGGGACAGTGGAGAAATTATGAGTTGATGGTGAGAGCTCTGTCGCATCTATAAGCCTGCAGGTACTTTGCACAGATCGATTTCACTGCGTATTGTAATTACTGTATCATGTTGATATCATCTGTGGTTTTTGTAAGATAATTTATTCTGCCAAAATGGTTTGTTTTTTTCAATCTCTTTGTAATTCTGTCTGTGACGAGGAGTTGTTCAGGACTTTCTCACGTGTGATTGCAAAAATAAAGCATCTTGTATTTTTTTTCCGGGCATTGATATACTTAACACTCAAGATCCTCCTCATCAGACTCCCCACTGCATCAAATCCAGCCATTCAGATGTTAAAATATGAAATGACGGATCAACCAACTCACTGGTCTTTTCCTTTTAGACAGAATAAGATTCTTGTGGAAAATGATGTCCTCTAAATACACGCACACACCTACATTCATGTGCAGACTCAGACATTCAACAAGTAGTGTCAGATTCAATATTGCTCTGGGACTGACCTCATCTTCAGATGAATGAGTTCAGACTCGGTGCGCTGGGAGGACACAGGCACCACGATATAGACTGATTTCCCGTAAAGCCCTTCATTCCCCTGTGCTCCTAACACACCTGGTGCAGATTCATTCATTAGAGAGGCGGCGGGCAGAGCAACAGACACAGACGGCATTGAAGACAACACTGACATCAAAAGCAGTCGAGGCTCACGGCAGTCACAGCAGTCTGAGACAGAGAGTAAAAACTACTTTATTCTTTCATTCTCTTTAAACAGAAAAAATTAGAAATATTCCATTAGTAAACATGTTGATCTTTAAGAAATCTCCTTTTTATAAATATTGTGAGGGTGCAAAGATTAATGACAGCGCTCCACAGTGAGGATGCAGATTGGTGCGTCTCCATGACAACCACAGAGAAGCCAGGGGGTTGGGGGATAAAGGGGGTCGGGCAGGAAAGAGGGGAGGAAGTATAGCGAGAGAGTGGAGAAAATGACATCAATCAACCGAACATGCCTCGACAATAATGGTACAAACATATAATCAAACTCCTCCCTTGTATTGCAAATGAAAACGCAAAGCAAAAAAAACTAAACAATATCATGCTGTATAGAACAAGTCAGTCAGAGTTTACAGTAAACAAAGTGGGGATGCCGACTGGAGAAAGCAAGCAGTTTCTAAGGTGACATCTAAGCTGGATTCACTGTTGCTTTGGCAGCTATGTGCATGTTTGTATGCATATGTGTGTGTGTTTGTGTGGCTGTATGAGCATAATGTGTGCATGTGTGTTATATCATCATGGACGTGTGTACTGTATGTGTGTGTGTGTGTGTGTGTGCGTTTATGACCTGTGGTTTACTGTACGTTTTCACCAATACAGCGTAGCCCTTTACACACCTTAGCAGGTGACACAGCCATCTCTTAGTAATCCTGTAATAATATGACATGGTAATTTAATGATGAATGTAGATCTGTAATAATATCAGTGTGTGTTACCATGGTAACTGGAGTGAATTCTATAAAAGCTGCCTGTTTCCCGTCTCTCGCAGCAGTAGGATTTAGGACCCCCAACCCCCCCACCCACCCCCACCCCCCCTCCTCCAATAGTAAATGTGAATAATTATAATAATAACTATAATATCTATAATATCCTTTTTTTCTTTTAAACTAGATCTTCTCTTTACAAATACATACGTAGATACACACACTGGGCAAACCACTTTTTTCAGAATAAATCTATATCATCTATTTACAATATATCCAATATATTCTGTGGTGCAAAAGGTACAAGACATGTTTGGTGTGTCTCATTTAGATGATTTGTGATCTGCTGTACAAACTGGCTCAAGCTCAAAAAAAACAAAAAAACACAATAGGCAAACACTCTGATAAAATCAATAATCATTCCTTCGACATCTTCAGTTTTTCCCCCTGATTTAACATTCAGTAAAGGAATTCATCTCAGCTTATATACTATATGATTTTCAGCTTGTAAGGAAAAATAAAATTCATGAGAGGGGAGTGAGGTGACCTCTGTAGTAATACCCTGTGTGGAGCAATTTTTATTCATTTTTTAAAAACTAAACCTAAAGAGTTTTCTGGGCAGATACATTGCCAAAATCCAAAGGGTACATGAATTTTCACACTGTTCAACCTACGGGGAGTGAATGTACAGACGGAGAAAGACTGTATCTGCTTGTTTAAAGCCTTGCTTTGGATGAATTACCAGGCCTTCTCCCTGCTGCCCATGAGTAAGCACACTGAACACACAGTACACAAGCACTCGGCTCTCAGTACAACACAGGTGCAGATATTACATGTAACAATGCAGTAAATCCTTTCCTGAGCTCTGTGAGAACAAAACGCCACAGAATCAGGGCAGTCACTCACACACACACGCACACACACACACACACGACTGTGAAGATACCTGCTCACACAAAAAAACACCGCAAAGAAGCACAAAAAAATTTGATTGTCGTCATGATATGGTTTCAGGTTGGTTTAGTGAGTAACACCTTCCTTGCTTACTACACTACACCAAACGTGACAGGGTAGAGATGTTAAAGCCTTTTTACCTTTTCATTTGCCTTCCTCCTCGCACACAATGAGATTCTGCTCTCTAGAAAATGAAGGATTCTCCTGCTCCTCCGCATCATGTGGAGTGGAGAAGCTCTATTAGCTGTGGTGAAATCATTCATTGAGTGTGGCATCTAATACCGAACACCTGAACCGAACAAGGAGGTGTCAACTTAACAGCAATATATCTTGAAACAGAACATAGCTGCGTCTTATTTAACAACGCAACCCCCCCCGTGTCCTTTTCAATGTTTGCGAGAGTTTGCTCTTCTGACATCGTCCCTCGGTTTTCACAGCCGTTAGCCCACGTATACGTTTGCTGGGCGGGTGACATTTAAAAATGCAAAGTCACAAGGTCTCTTACTGTAAAGAGCGTGAAATCTAGACGGACAACATCATCAGCTACAAGGTGGCATGTTGGACGCGGAGGAATGGCACAGAAACCACTCTGTGCTCAAAAACATCACTGCTCAGTCAAGACTGGGATCAGATCCTCGTTGGTTTCCTTCTCCTTTGTTACTTCATGCAACTCATGAAGTATATTCCTTATTTCTTTTTTTCAATGTTCTTATCTTACCGTTCAAAGTGAGTCAACTTGTGCTCCAACATGTGTGTATATGTGTATATATGTGTGTGTGTGTGTGTGTGTGTGTGTGTTTGACTGTGAGGGTACTGTCTTCCCTCCAGGGTTCACAGAGCAGAACCCCACGACTCAGACGATACTGCGGGAGCCGCTGGAGTTGCGCCTGCGTGTGAGAGGCATGGTGTGGTGGAGGGGCATGGGCGAGTCAGGGGGGCAGAACTGGTGGGGGTGGTTGTAAGGTGGAGGCGGGGGCGGAAGGGGGGGCTGAGGGCCGTCCCCCTCTCTGACGCGCACGGGCGTGGACATGGCGGACTGGATGAGCTGATGGGTGGCCGGGCCTTGGCTCAGGAAGGCCTCCATCCGCCCTCGCCCGCTCTGGTCCACCACGATCACCTTGACGATCTGCTGGCACTGGATTAGCGTTTCTGGGCGCAGCTCCCCGGGCTGGACGGGGCTGAGCAGGGCGGGTGGTGCAGCCAGGGCCAGAGGTGAGGAGGACTCAATGCTGGGCTGGCTCAGTTGATAGGTCTGCAGCCTGTTGTGAATTGACACCTAGTTTAGGAACAGTCAGAGAACGCATGAGGAGTTACCAGCCTGAACGCAGCCTCTACGCAGCCCTCTGGTGTGTTACGCACATGGGCATGCAGGCATGCAGGTAGGTAGTATGCACAGCGAGCGCAAGCAAAATACACACTCTTTTTCTCTCAATCATGTACTCTTACATGATTTCTGTCACTTTTTTTAACAATACACACACACGCACACACACACACATACACACACCAGCCCAGAGAGAAGGGGATGCTGAGTAAGACGAGATTTAGGTCAGAGATCATGGCGGGAACACTTTGCACTGCAGAAAATTTGTCTTATTTATTGTCAAAATGTAATTTCTAGTCAAAACAAATCTCATTATACTTAAAATAAGACTCATCATATAAAAAGTAGCTTGTTTTTGGACACTTTTTACTTCTTTCAAGCATATTTTCACTTGGAATAAGAATAATATAACAATAAAATCTGATAGTGGAGCACGTTTTTCTTTCTTATTACAAGCACAAAAATCTTGCAGATTTTTCTACTTATTTCAAGTGAAAATACGTTTGAAACAAATGAAAATTATCTAAAAACAAGTTCATTTTTAGGTGATGAGTCTTATTTTAAGTGGAAAGAGTTTAGTTTTGACTAGAAATGAGACATTTTGACAAGAAATAAGACAAATATTCTTGGAAAGAATTTTTTTTGCAGTGTGGAATTCATGTGTGTGTGAGAGAGAGTGGTCAACGAGTGGAAGAATGAGAAAGTAAAAGATAAAGGGAGTGTCAGGAGAGGAGAGAGGTGACACCGAGGGCGTGGTGTCTCCCTAACACAATAATTTACAACTCTAAGGGACCGACTGAGAGGCAGGAGGCAGGAGAGGAATGGGCAAAGGAACAAAACGGAGAGAAAACTGGAGAGGGGACAACAGCTTCCATCACTATGCTTAGTTAAAGGAAGGGCTGGTTTTACAAACACACACCCACCCACACTCAACAGACTGTTAACAGTATCAAGCTTATCTGGCTTTGTAGATGGTATTCTAGGAGCCAGCCAGGCTTATGGTGGCTTGCAAAGGCTTATACAGTAAGGCTCGCAAACAGCAGCTGATGAAAGAAGGGATGTTGTGTAGCGAGTGGAGTGGCTGCTGATCCACTCATGAGGCACAGAAAGAGACTGTTTGTAGCACCAATACAGCAGACTCCTCTCAGCGGCCTTTGTATCCTTGGCTGCATAGTGGGGATGTGCCTCAGGCGGAGCTCTTTTAAAAGCAAAGCATAAAGCAGACTTTCTTTTCAGGATGAGGCACAGTCCCAGTCTAACCGCACACACGCTCGCATACAAAGCCACACCCACAGAGCTGAAGACGCAGATACTTACCTGAGGGAGACATGAGCAGCTTTGGCACTCACCTCTACTGTGTTGTTGTTGCCGGTTTTATCGTACACATCCTGTTGGCCTGTGGGGAGACACAGCTCTATTTGTAAGTCAACAGGCAGATTTCAGCTTCACAAAAACAGATCTGCGTCCTGGGGATTGTTATTTATTTGAAGGAGTAGTTCAGAACAAATTCTTTATTTGCTGCCTTGTTGAGAGTTAGATTGGAGACGATCTCATGTTTGTAGCATTGTTACAACATGAAGCTGCCACCAGCAGCTTGGCAGAGAGGGTAGACAACTAGCCTGCTTCTGTCCAAAGGTGACAAATATGAGGACAAGGACCCAGAAAGTGACTGCACCCATCAAAGAAAATAGTTCAGTATATAAAAATGACGGTGGCCCCAAGAGCTCAGTGTGCTGCAATATAAGACAACGCATGCAAAGACCAAAATGCACAAGAAAATCTGAAAACAACTTCATCAATTTGACAACACATGTGCTGCAAAAAAAACATTTCTGGTGACAGAAAAAGTGACAGAGGGACATGCTTCGTGACTTAAGTCTGACTAAATATTATGATTCAGACATTATTGTATATGTAGTGTTAGCTTTAGCCAAGTCTGTCACTTTTTTGTGACCCTGCAAAAACTTCAGTTGAGTTTTTGCAGTGCAAGCGTTCAATCAAGTTGATGGAGCTGTTTTCGGAATTTGCCACCTGTTTGTGTCTTTGCATGTGTTTTCTTAAGCAGCAGTGCGCTGGGCTCTCAGGGCCACCGTTAAAAATAATCAATAATAATAATTCATGTACTGTGCAGACAGTTCCATTAGTCCTCTTGTCTGACTCTGTAAGAAAGCAAAAAGTGCATCCTTAAAATGTCTACGTAGGTGAAAGTATACAGCATGTATACCATTAGATAATTGTAACTTCTCAGTTAAATCCATGGTAGAAAGACTCTTTGTGATATTACACTATGGAACTATTCCCTTTGATGCTAAAAAAGCAGCAGCGACGGTCCCTCTGACCACCATTCCCTCTTTTCTATTTGGGCTTTTTCATGGGCCTCTCCTCCATGAAGCTGTCCTATTTTCAGTGTTCCCTTGAGTAATACACGCATACAGTACTTATAAGTAATATATGCTGTGTTATGCATTTCATGCTGTGTGAGTGAAACCAGCACCTGAGGGAGAGCCGTGTCCTGTGTGTGTGTCCACTTGGCCGCCGTTAGTGTGTATGCCATGTGGCTGGATGCCTTGTTGCCTCTCTAGTTCCCCTACAACAGCAGAAAGAAGAAGATTGCCACCAGCAATATACAACACTGCAATACAGTACATGTGTGTTTGGATTCACAATAAGCTGACGCATGTGTCCTTCTTTCCTTACACTGGATGTGTATCTGCTCCATCTCGTTGACTTCTGCGATAGCCTCTCGGAGCTCCTCTGCAAATTTTCTGAGCTCCTCTCCACTCGGGGAACAGAAGCTCACCAACTGCTTCTTCTCTGAGGTAAACGGGCTCAGCATGGTGACGCCATGAGCATAATCTGAAGAGAAACCCCAGCAAAAGAGAACAGAGCTTTCACCATAACTTTGATTCTAAAAAAAAAACAAAAACAAAAAAAAAACAGGATGCATAGGTTTCTGAATCTTCCACACCTTCGCATCTTTCAAAACACTTCAGCCTATAAAGTGTTGCAGTTTTTACTTCACACGACGTTGCTGCTAAGAATACTTGCAAAAAAAAAAAAAGAAGCATGCTTTGATATTAATGACCAAATGTATTTTTGTTGACAGGAGTGGCTTCTTGAAGAACTGCAGAAGTATAAGGAAGCTCAGGATCAGTGGTTTTCAATTTAGCTTTTCATACAAACATCTATATGCTAGCAGGGCGGCGTAGTCTGTCTGTACCAAATGAAATTTTGTTCAGCATGAATAATAATAACTTTGTGATGCTCAGATTTTTCATTTAGTGCTGTTGTCGGGACACATTTTTAATTTGTCCTACAACTTGGATCCTGATCAAACATCTGTAAATCTAATGATATCCCTATCAGGCTCAGCTTTTGTTTCCAGTTCACAGGCTCCTCTGCTAAATGACATTCCTGTCAAAATTAATTTATAATCCCATAAATAATATTTGTTGAGTTGTTTCATCACAAACTGCCGTGAACATCTGAATCACTTAATAAGCGATTATTTTGAATGTTTTGTACTTTTTGACCTGAGACTCCAGACTGCAGACTCTGCTGCCACAAAGTAAAATTCACGCTCGTGGTTCACAAGCACTTACATGCATCATTTCTTATAGCTGCCTTTTATTAATCCCAGTAGAAAACTACCATGGAAAAATCAAGTAACACCAAAAAACGGTGAGATAGTTCATGCAGGTTGACAGCAAGGAGCTCATTTTGTGTTATTGGTGACCTCTTGGTAAATCCTGCAAAGCCTGCATCCTGACACACACTCCACAGACAACAGTGCTGTTGACAGCTCTGACACTTTGCTAAGCATTTTTTTCTGGCACCAAGGTGGAATTGCACTGGGAACAAAGTGCTGCAGGGCAGAGCAACGTCTTACATTCATTGCTGAAGAGGTGAAACTGCATTCCCAGAAGCCCCATAGCTTTACAGAAGGTGTATGAGGCAGAGCTTTTCTTCTTAGGACATAGTTTCAGGATCTATGGTTGACACAGGAAAACACAACATAGCTGAATTAACATGCTGTATCTGAATATGTCTCACTGTTACATTTGTTGTATATTCTCAGTGGCAGTAGAAAGCGGTTTCTGGCATGTTTAGAGCCCTGTAGTCGGTCACTTCTAGTATATTTTTGCTGGTGAAACCTTACCAGCAGCAGGTCATTGAAGAGGAAAACCTCTCTCTGGAGCTGGGACAGTTTCTGTTTGTGAGGCTTGTTGGCATCAGGCACCTCAAACAGGCGACAGCAGCAAACCAGACGTCTGTGGGGCACAGCGAGGATCTGCAGAAGCGAGGTTAAGCAGATCAAGATGACAAGATAGCAGAGAGGACAGACTGCAGTGAAATAATACATGACACGGAAGGAGACTGTACAAACAAGTATGGACAGCTCACTGAAATGAGAAAAAGGGGAGAGACGTGTACGGAAATACAGATATTACTCACAGTTTTTAGGCCCAGTATGGACTGCTCCACGCGGCTCACGTAGGTGACATGATCTTCATTGGAGCGTAGCTCTCTCTGTTGGATCCTTTCATAAATACCTGCCACCATCTCTCTGGGGATGTCTGCTCCATCATCCACACCTGAAGGAACAAGAGGATGTCAAGGAGAAAAATGGTCTGCACTGCAGATCCTACCCGTCCAACTACGCCGCTTTGGAAAGCTCAGCCTTTGGTACAGATTTATCAATGGAAATTTGTACCATATAGCACAAAGGCAGGGCTTCTCATTTCTTGATTTCAAGTGACCATTGATCTTGCCTGTTCAAATACAAATGCCAGATTTTATCAGCTGTAGCCAGATAGCTAATAAGCTAAAATTAGCTCTATGATGATGGTCTATGATTTATTTATTTTTTTGCACTGAATTAAGTCTTGTAAAAGGGATTTTATGATTATGTCATGCATGATATGGAGTTAAAAGATTAAGCTAAAGCTGTGTTTCCTAGGCATACACTTCCAGTTAGGGCTTAGACATATATTCAGACAACCACTGGTTTCTCTGAAAAGTAAATAAACCATCAACAGGTGGTCATTTAAAAACACCATAGTTGGCATTGTATTGCTTTTAGAATCCTCTACCATCGGGTGGAAAGTCAACAACACCATTAAAAATATTTTTCATCTTTTTACAAAGTACCTGTTGACAGGCCAACATCTCTAATTTGGAAACAGAGACACAACTTGGGAAATGAATTTAATGTGTTTTATTTTTCAGTAGACAGAGTATTATTTCATACGGTTTGAGGAGTCCTTGGAGATTATGAACGTGTTTTTAAATGACCTTGTAATGTTTTCAACTATTGTTGGTTAATGATCCTCTGGAGAAACCACTGGTTACCTCTACAATGACTGTACTGTAAGATAACTTACACAAGCAGCATAAGCTTAGGCTATTTAGTCCCACCAGGTAGTGAGCTTGTTAGCTGGACATGTTACTGTAACTATTGTATCTTTAAGCCATCACAAGAGGCAGACACAACTACCTGCAACCTCTAATCAATGAATGGAATCATGTGGTGGGGCACAGGAGACGGCTCATTCAGACAAGACAACAAAATAAACACAATGTCTCTGAAAAACAACCACAGCCTTTTAGTTATGTGAAGCAGCTTAAGGATCTCCAGGTGCACAGAGGTGCAGTAATTACAGAAACGGGTAATGACTCTTCAGAGACAAACTTTGTTTTAGTTAGAACTGAAGACAAGGCACATTCTGCGTTTTCTCATTATATGGTGAATTAAGATATACGCTTTTCATTAAAACTCTGATGGGTTTTGAGTTTTCTGATGAGAGCTTTCTCAGTTTTTACAAAAGTAATTTTTTTGCAAAGTGATGTTCAAAGAACAAACTTGTTGTCACCAAAAAGTCCCAGAGGAGCAGGACAGAATCTGCAACGTGCCTGTCCACTGATTTTAGACACTGAAGTGAATAATGCGACAGGCAACTCTTTAAAATAAAAATGGAAGAATATATAGTAGACTCGAAAGTCATGATATCATCATATTATGCATTTTTAATTATTATTATCATTCATAAACGCTGATTGCGAATTAAATCATGTCATTGTGCAGATTGAAGCCAAAATATCGTACAGCAAAGTGGGGATCTTAAGTAGAGGTTTGATTATCTGTGTGAACTTGTATTATGTATGTCTGATACTCTAAAGCCAAATCAATTTTATTGCTGTGGTGGATTGTTCCCATAACTGGATGTACATGTAACAGCGGTTGCAGTAAATGTGTCTATCTGCTCAACTGCTGTACAGACACAGTGTTGAAGGACTCAAGGAGCTCAGTGCAGGTGATGAGATGCTTCTGGAAACCCCAAACCCATATCATTAGATCTAAGGCCAAGTGAGCCTCAATTAAATGAGTCCACACCAGCCGTGTCCTCTGGGGCAGAGCTGTGAGTCAAGGATATCAGAAATCTCCCCCCACACAGCTGATGCTTTTCTTGATAGTAGCGAGCGGAGGCGAGCAACCGCCGCCTCTTTGAGTAATTTACTTCAGTTCAAGAGGCCGTCACTCAAAGACAGACGGTGAGGTTGATAAGAGAGTTCTAGATGTAAAACTTTAACTTCCCTGTCCTCTCTTCTTTGTTTTGTCTTCCCTATCGTTTCTGGCATTTTTTTTGTCAGTGATTGCTTCTCATGATCTGCACTAAAAGGGTTGAGCTGGGCTCGTGTGGTTACTATATATAAACAGCATTCCAGCTCTCTGAGCATAAAACCACTTGCCATAAATGTTGAAACATGTATGCAAGTCATTACACCAGCTCCGTCCACAGGGACATCTCACGCTTTCTGGAAGGACACATACTACACATGCAGCCTCTATGTAACTACACACTCTCTCTTAATACATGCACACTCTGCAGATCGATGCACTAACCTCTCAGGTTGCGTATGAAGTCATCCAGGCCCATTTTGCGCTGGGGTTTGATGTTGGGCGAGTACATGTCAGTGTTGAGGAGGACTACAGCAAATGCCAGGATGAAGATAGTGTCTGGGTTGTGAAATTGCTGCACTACATCTGGATTGCACATACAGTACCTCTGGCTGCGGAGAAAAAACACAACAAATCTTATATCTTGCTTTCAGGATTCAAGTCATTCGTCCACATTTGCTGGCACAAGAGAGCTGCAGAAAATAATCTATTATCATCTCAATACTGAAACTCCATATTCATAATAATTAATAATTAGTGTGACTGCTGAAGCAGTCACACTATTGTTCTTCTGTTTGGCCATTTTCTTCCGCCTTTTTACGGTCTTCTTCTAGTCCTTCATACTTTGTGCTATTTCAACAATTCATATATCAAAACGTGCAGCTTCTTTTGAACTTTATCGGCATTACTTTTCTCTTTTTAACTATTTATACTTTTTCAAATATTTAACTTTTTGCTTTATCGGCATTACTTTTCTCTTTTTAACTATTTATACTTTTTCAAATATTTAACTTTTTCTGATTTTTTTCAGCTTTATAATTTTTTCTTTACCCCTCACATACTGTCTCTGCCTGTAGCCTAGTGGTTAGCTTGCTGGTCTGGAGACCTGAAGGTTGCTGGTTCAAATCTTGCCTCAACAACAATTATAGTGAATTATTTTCCCAGTTGTCCTCTGTTGACTTCTGATAACTTGCTTCATGTTGAAACTGCTGCTCTCAGCCTGAAATTCACAGAAATTTTCATTCTAAGTCATTCAAGCTTGACTCTCAAGCTTTCTTGATGTTGACAGTGTGCAGATCATTAACAGACAACAGTCTCTGCAACCGTGTGTGCACCGTGGCCTAGAGGCAGAGTGGAAGTCTAATGACCATGAGGTTGTGGGTTGGATTCTGACCTTGGTCAAACATTTGTATGGTGATCACTGCTTGCACTATTTGCTAATTCTGCAACAGCGTTCAGTTGCTATCAGCAGTCACACCATTTCCATTCTTGGAAATGCTTTTTCTAGTTCAAATTAACATCCTAACACGTACAAGCTGAGACATTTTTTCTGGTGTAACAAAAACAGTTGCAGGTAAACATATTGTAGCATGTGTGAGATTGCAAATTAAATGTCAGATTATCTTTTCATATTATTCGGTATATATGGCAAAAAAAAAAAAAGATTTAGTAGTTCACAAATGCATCATGGATAGTGTTAACAAATCATGACAACATTCAATCCACCCTAACCTGCAAGGCAACATTAAAGCAGCACAAAAATAAATAATACACACTGAATTAATATTTTAATACACTGAAGATGTTTTAAGTGGTTTAAATGGGAGGATTTTACTGCTGAGCAGCTTCATACCAAAGGTTGTTTGGATATTTTTTTTTTCACCCTATTTGTAATCAGTCAAGGTGGATTCTCTATTAGAAACACTCTAACGTCTCTGAATCATCAGGCTCAGAAAGCCAATATACCAAAACCTATTAATGCACTCCTTGACTTTCTTATTGTGCCCAGTTGCACTCCCAAATCCCCAAATTTCCCCTCAGCTTTCAACTGTGTTGAGTTTCAAAATATCAGCAGTTTAGCTGGGAGAAAATCATGGGATTTGTAGTGGTGCTTTTGGGCACAATAGCAAAATCAGAGAGCACATCATTAAGAGAGATCAGTGGAAATTCTTAAAGTTATAAAGGCAATACACAGAATCCATTTTCCGCATGTGAGGCTGATCTAAAAGCGGGTGCCTTTGCAATAATTTGTTATAACATGGCTGACTGACTCAAAGACGGACTCATTGTACTACTACTCAGATATAAGGAGCTGTCACTCTCGCAGACAGGAGACATTTGACAGTACAAAATGCTTCTGCCCTGGGCAAGGTAATGGTGCCCAGTTAGCTTTGGAACCAGAGATGCTGCATTTGGACTTGCTTTTCTCCGCCGCTGCCCACAGGCTTCACAGATTCTTCCTTCCCTTCCCCTCCTTCCCCCACAGCTCCCACCCTATCTTTCGTACTGTCACTTGCACTTACACAGTGGGCCATTTCAGTGATGGGAGGCTTTTATCTCTACAGCCAGGCAGGATGCAGACATGGAGAGGGCTGCTCTGCTCCCGAGGACTATGTACTTGTCAGAGCATATGCAAGCGAGAGGCCACATCTGAGACCTGCGCAAGTAGAAAGCCTTTTCCCAGACCCCACACCAGATCTAAGGCCAGAGAACTCACTGGGAATCGTTCGGCTGCAGCCCAGCTCAGAGGCAATGCCTTTGTTTGAGGGAGAACAGATCCTGCTCAGCACAAGCTTCCCTACAGATATAATATGCACAGGCACATATATACACTCGCACACAAACACGTGGAGGCACAAATGAGCCTCCTGATCTGCCAACTTGATGTAATTCTGCGGCAAATTCATCAAAGACTGAAAGCAAGGCAAGATCTACTATATGTGTGAGCGTGTATGCAAATGGATGTGTGCATGGACGTGTGAGTGCATATGTGTGCATGTTTATAGAGAGCAAACAGTTGAGTGAATAAATAAAGCAGAAGGTGTGTGTGTGTGTGTGTGTGTGTGTGTGTGTGTGTGTGTGTGTGTGTGTGTGTGTGTGTGTGTGTGTGTGTGTGTTTGTGCTTCATTCACACATTTTCAGGCGCGGTTCTCTGTCTTATGTAACGAGTTTATTTAAACACAAGCTCCCGATCCCTTATCTTCATATCTGCATATGAAAGTTGCATGCCAGCTGGCACAAATACCACTTCGTATAAAAGAACTACACGCGACAAGAGTACAACACGCTTCAAACAGATGACATAACAACTATTACGTAACAGACATGGAATCGGATGTCTGGCTGTCCCGATAAAGCCCACTCATTTCTGACCTATACTCGCAGCTCCAGCTACAGAGAGAGTGGTTTCCGATCGCTGATGAATTTGTAATCTGCAGCCAGGGGGCTCAGCACGTACGACTGAGTGCAATATGATTAACTGATGACCGCGGTGGGTGTTCCCATTGGCTGTAAAATTAGAGGCAGGGGTGGCTGGGGTTTTTTTTTGGGGGGGGGAGCAACAGGGCTGCTTCTTTTCTCCCCCTTTATCACTACATCTTGCTTTAAATGAGAACACAATGGAGATTCATATTTTCTGAATTACTGGCAAATCCAGTGAGAACACCAAAACAAACAAATGTATACAATAATGCCCATTTATCACAGCCAGCCAAAGCCATTAAAGTCCAGCAAAAATGAATAAACCAGGGAAAAAGAAACCAGGAATGCCCAAATTAAGAGTGTTTCTTAACAAATAAATACTAACTTATATTAACAGAAAGTAAGCTCAGTAAAACAGGGGTAATCAACATTGAGGAATAATGGCCATGTAAAGGGAATAACAAAAACGAAAATATCAACCAGACACCCTCCCAGCCAGAGGGAGTAAAAGTGTAGCACTATACAATCCAACCAAACCGCAACAACCAAACAGTGGCTCGGTCCCACACGCACAGTCCCTCGGCTGTTCTGCTGGCCCACCGGCCCCAATGCACCTCTATACCTCCAGCTTTTATATGGGGTCTAATGAGCAAAGTTGGAAACTATGCACTCAGTCACTCGGTGCAGAGGGGGTGGTACCTGGAGGGACAGCACACAGACACAGCACGACAAAACGCTGATGTTGCCCCGAGTGACATGTTCCTTTATTGTGATGAACATAGGCATTGAGCTTATTGTGAAACATGGAATCCAAAACTCACGTAAGCACCACATATTGATTGATGGGAGTAAGGTTTGCTGAAGAACTAACAGTGTCCAGCTGATTTAGATTTGGAAAAAAGAAAGAAATATAATAATATATATTTTTTGGCAATGGTGTCAACATCTAAAAGGCTGCCATCAGGATGAACTGTGATAACTTTGTTAATCCTCTGACTTTTCATCCATGACCATCATCAGGTCAAAACTGTTTTCGATCACAGTCTGTTTATTGAAGATTTTCATTATATACAAAACTAAAACAGTTCACTTGCACCACTGATTTAAAGTCAGTAATTGCACACACTTGCAGAAGAGGATAACCACATAAAAAACAAAAAAAACAAAAAAACTGAAGTTTATATTTATCACAGGGTTATGCCCTTTGATTCCATTTTTCCAACAAATACCCAGAATGGCTGCCAAATTGCATTGAATTTGAGAAAATACCCTCAGAGAAAGTATCTTAACTTCTTTAGCTTTAGATATGGGATTAACATGGGATCTCTTTGATCCCATGTTAATGCTTGAAGAGAAGAGGGTTTTCTATCTGAAATGTATGAGTGATGTAGTCAACAAAATGCAAAAGGCCAGTATGTTGCATTTGGACTGCTGGGATGCACATCCCATATGGTGCAACCCCCAGAAAGCCTGATGAGGGGATGGGCCCATTGGCTCCTTAAGTATTTTAAAGACAGTCCTAAAAATTGATGGCGTGAAATGATGCAGTCTTGGACATAATCAGGACAGATGTAATAGGCTCCCAGGAGCTTGTTTTCATCTGTCACATGTAGAGTCTAAATCCCGTCTAATTCCCAACAGCCTAACCTTTGACCAGTGAAACCGGTGTACTGCCTTCAATTGTGCCAATAACAAATGGATGATGAGTGAATACTTTGAATCATTTTCTGTGAAATTGTATCGCAGATTGGTTCATTTAAGTATTCTCTCCATTTGTTTTTAGATATAATATTATCAGAGATACTTCTGGCTTCTGGCAATTTTTTGCTGAATTGCTCTAATACATCTAGGGAGGCCTTTGAGATGACCTGACAGATACAACAGCAAATCATCTGCATAAAGCGACACTCTTACTTAATGGTTCAATACCGACAATGAACAATCACCTGCACAGACATTCTCACCAACCTCAGCAGTACCAATATGGGAACATGATCTGGCAAAGGTCAGCATGTTAGCATTGTGCTTGAAAGCATGTTCACATGATGACATTAGCATTTAGCTCTAACAACCACTGTGCATTCATACAGCTACATAAACCTGCTGACATTGTGGATTGTGTGCCTTTAAGTTCTGGTGGAAACTAACAAGCCACAGACAGGTGAGGAAATTTGGAAAGTACCGAAGGACAAACCAACACGTGGATGGTTTTAGTGTTTAGTGTCATCCTTTAAAAACGTAGCTTGGGTCATGTGTGTCAAGGTCTCAACAAACAACAAAAGAAATGCAGCACTTTTGCTATACGCAGCCCAAATAAAGAATGGTCATCCATTTCGTATAATGAAAATCTTGGCAAATGAGTTCAAAAGAGGCAGTGGCTCAGGTTGTGTCTTTCTGGTCACGTTGTTGGTATTCCTAAGGGAAAATGTAGCAATGTAACCAATTACTTTGCAATACAAAACAATGATAGGCATTTTTATTGCGTTTCTAGTCCTGGGGGGCAATCTTTGGATACTACCAGGACATTTCAAGGACAGTTCCAGCCAGGGAATTACATTCACAGATCTTATTTGTCCGGTCTCTGTTGTCCTCCTGTGCATAAAAGGATTTTTACTCAAAAAGAAAAAAAAAGGTATGAACAAAAAATGTTTCTGTTCAGGAGTTTGTTCTAGACAGTCCATGGACTGTGGTACTCAAGGTCCTCTGGGTATTTAAATTAGCTTCCTTCATGCTCATGAATTTTAGTAACTTGAAAAGCAAAAATGTACAGAAAATAGCTCAGGCTAAAAAACAAAGGCATGAGAACCAAAGATGCACTTAAATGTATTAATTTGTCATTTGGACAGAAATGAAGGTAGAACTGTCCAGTGTCATGTTTTCTAGCACAAACATGGCAGCATACAAAGCCAAAATATTTGACCAGAACGTGTCATCCAGGAGAGAAAGCTGTGAAAATAAAGCATCCATCCATTTTTCTGCTGATGGAATGCATGCTGATTGCCTGCAGCCTAGTTCTCTGCCGTGATTGGCTGATAATCAAACTTTGCTGAGTTTAGTCAAAGGTTAGAGGCAATCAGTTTAATTTGTTAATGACACAGGGCCATGGTTTCATCAGAGCCTGCCGCAGTGAGCTCGCAGATCCAGTTAAACACTTTGTCTTTACAGTCGGCCTATTAGTATGCCATTCTGGATGCGTCCGCTACCACAAGGCAGCGAGATGAAATCAGAGAAGACTCTTTTGCCTCTCTTTTATATGTGAGCCTGGCTATGTGTCATTGTTTTTCCATTTTGCATACGTGGCCACAGGCAAAAAGGTCTATTCATTTTAAAAAGTTCACAGTGCCCTTATCAACCCCTGCTCAGTCATGTGATGGACTTGTTGTTGTGTTGAAAAGAGAAGCCAGAGCCTGTTAGTCAGTGAGGCCTGGTTGTGAGCGAGTTGACAGTCTCACCTAAAGGCTTCGATGAGTCTCTCCACTTTTTGTGCTTCTCCCTGAACGCGGACATGAGCCTGGAACTTTCTCAGGGCTTCATCCAGCTCCATGCCTGAGAAGTCCATCTCATCCACAACGCAGCTATAAAGAGACAAGGCAGTGAGGGAGGGAGGGAGGGAGGGAGGGAAGAAAAGAAAGCAGAGAGAGAGAGAGAAAGGAGAGTGGCTTAGATGCAGTGTGTCACTGTAATGAGAAGGTGAGTTTGTGCCTGTGTGTGTGCGTGTGCAACAAACTATGAGCACCCAAGTGCTGATGGCAAATCTCCCTCTTACAGTCATACTCCCATTACAGAACCACTGACCTGGAAGACGCACATAAAGACAACATATTTGCACATGCACACACACACGCACACACACACACACACACACACACACACACACACACACACACTCAAAAACACTTTCAAACTGTTAAAAAAATCGATGGAGAAGAAAGAGTGTGACGACAGCGTGAGATAAGAGGGACGGAGAGAGAGGGAGATGGGGAAATAATGAAATGCAACGAGCAAGGGGGCATGAGTATGGTACATGAAAGGCTGAGGACAGGTTGTGGCAATGGAAGAAATTTGTACACAACACTGTGGGAGTGTATGTTTACATGCATGCGCGCCAGTGTGAAAGTGAGAGTGTGTGCGTGCCTTCAGTGCAGTGACCCATTTTTTACAGTCTCTGCAACAACCTCAGCAAAAAGCCTCTCTATCCTGGATCTGTCTACACTGGTTGGATGTAAAAAAGAGTCAGTGTGAAAGCATTAAGTAAATGCTTGTTTTCATGGATGTGTGGCTTTTATGCATGCAGCATGTCAGGTGAGTTTGTGCGTGTAGGTACATGCGTGTTATTGTACCTGTGAGGTGGTTAGGTTCCAACAGACAGCTCTCCTTTTGGATATTTTAAAATACCTGAATTCATTCAAGTCTAACAAATCTCTTACTGCATCTTTTATCACCTCTCTTTTTTTAGTAGTAAAGAGCAACATGCAAAACATCCAGGGAGATGAGGTTTACAGCTCTGTCTTGACTTTGGTATATACCTTGATTCAGCAGCTACTGTAGTTCTTGTCTTCTTTATTGACTTACTAAATTAAAGTGGGAACATCTACAGCGACAGTGGTATTTTTATATCTGCTAACGAGGACCATGGGATGTGGTTCGGGAGATCAAAAACAGCTACGTAATGGAACCTGAGCTACGACTGCTCTGTCGAATGCAGGGAGTCGTTTCGTTAAACTGTTTCTCACTTCATGGTAGGTAATCAAATCTGCAATTACAAAAAATGCTAATAAGATGTTGTTGATGAGGCTATAATCAATCAGTGTGAATAAGATGAACTGCTTTTGTTCAAGATGCTCTGCAGCTTTTGATGAACTAAAGGATTTGGTAAGTCATAATGGAACAAAAACTGTTCATAAAGTGGGCTCAAAATATGTTTTTATTAATGTGGGTCTATTTTATTTTGCACATGACATGACTGTACAGTAAGTTTTAGGATTTTCGGGTGCTTGGCCACTGAGGGTTGTTGAAGTTACACATTACGGTATTTTTTTTTTTCAATTGCTAACAAGCATTGGTCAGTAATGAAGCTACTTTTTCAAAATTCTTCACACTTTTTCTTAAAACTGTTTCTCACCAACAAAACACTTCATACATGTCTCAATAGGCTCATTCATCCACTGACAACAAGTCTCACTCTGGAAACAAACACTGTCACTCTTAACACACTATGTGCTGTAAAAGTTAAGTGTTTTGCATGCAGTGGACTAGTAACTGAGAAAAGAGTTCATGAATTTTGGTGACTGTGGTCCTTGAATGCATTTTGTGTGAAAGCAATGAAAAGTGATTCAGTTTCACAGCACATGGACTTCTGATTTGCAGACTGTTAAGAGTTTTGAAAATGACCAATGACCAATGCTTGTTGGCAAAAACTGTAATGTCTTTTATATGATTAAATCTATTTACATTAACAATGCCTATTACAGTTTAACAAAACAATATAAAGACTAAATTATTCAAGAGTATTATTTCTATAGTTATTTATTACCTTTGAGCTAAACCACCATCTCCATGAACACTGAGCAACTTCATTCACTGACCTTGAGAGAAGATTTTTTTATATAAATACTTAATAGATTCAATAACAAATCAGCAGGGATTTGAATTTGCAACGTGGATGCATCGCAAGACTTGGATTTAACACAAATTCAAGTGTGATGTGTGTACAATATATTGCTATTTATAAATAATAAGGACTCACTCAAGGACATCTCTGTTGAATTGCAGCTTGCTGTTCCCCAAGAACTCTCCGATCATCTGCCGGCTCAGGCCCTTCCTCTGCAGCAGGAAGTGAGCCACCCCGATGGCCGTGTCTGGGACGAAACCACGCGTGATCAGGAAGTGGATGCCTCGTTCTGGGTTCCTGCCCACCAGATCGCCAACGGCAGAAAAACAGAGAGAGCGTTAAAGTTAACAGAGTGTGTGTGATGTTTTTGTGCATTGAAGCAGATAGGTGTGTGGCCCTGAGTGAGAGAAAAAATGTATAACACTGTATTTAAGAGAAAGAGTGCTGTAGTGTGTGTGTGTGTGTAGGACAGTGAGTGTGAGCATGAAGAGGAAGGGCACAAGGAGAAAGAGAAAGGAAGAGTGCATTCATGCATTAAAATCTGTCAGCTCTGGACTTCTGGATCAGACCCACTGTCACTGATGCATAAGAGTTAATTTACTTTAATTTGTATAACTAATGATAAGTGCAGGCCAACCGTGGACTCTATTTATAGGCTCTCACATTGTTCATGACCTCCTTGACTGTCTCTACTCTTGAACTGCATTTTCCGTCTTTCTATCTCTCTTATTCTCTCTTCCTCACTTCACCCCCCCGTCTCACACTCGTTTTTTTTTCCACGGACGTCACAACATCACACGATGGCGCCGAAAAAGCAGCTCCTCCCAACAATCACAAACACTAATGAGCAGCTGCTGAGAGCAGTTTGCTGGGCTGTTGGAGATTTGTAAGACACAAACAGTAATAAGTGTACTTTGAACCCTGAGCCAGAGGGTCCAGAAATATTTTGTGGTTTTCTGCGAGCAAGAGAGAAAGTCGTGTGTGTGTGTGTTGCCACAGCCTACTCACACATTGAAGAGGTTGAGTCCTATACGATAGAGGCGTTTGCGGTGTGTGTCTGTGGACAGGGTTGGCGAGCGGCACGAGGCCGGGTCCTGACAGCGGTCCCTGGGCAGAGAGACGACCAGGGCCTGCAGGGCCTCGGGGGTGGTCCCCCCAGGGATCTGTTGGGGGTGAGTGTAGTGGTACTGCTGGTACTGGGTGTAAATCTGAGTGGGCTGTTGATTGGACTGGGTCGAGGTGGAGATGGTGGTAGAAACAGAGGTAGAAGTGGAAGTGGACCCCAGTCTGTCTGAGCCACTCTCCCCCTCCGTCCCTCTTCCTCCTCCTCCTCCTCCTCCTCCAGAGGCCGGCACTGCTGAGCCCCTCCTGGATCCTGGATCAACCATTTCCAGCTCCTCGCTGGGCGGAGGAGCGGGAAACTCCGGTTCCTCCCCCGACTGGCCGTCTCCACCCCCGGTCATGCTGCTCACGGAGGTCTTCCTGCTGCCCGGCTCCGCCCCGCCCGTGTTTCCCAGAGAGGTGGTGGTGGTCGTGGTCGTGGCCGAGGAGATGGTGTAGGAGCTATTGCTGTCGATATGGACGGTGACATCCCTGAAGGCCATGAGCAGCGAGCTGGCGCTGCGAGGCAAACAAGCGCTCTCAGCAGCTGCGCGAAGTGCCCCGGGGTCCATCAGCAGCCCCTTCCCCTCTCCGCCCTCCGATATGCTCCAACCGCGAAGGGCGTCATCGATGGACTGGGCCAAGGAGTGCAGCTGCAAATAAGATGATATTTAAAAATACACTTCAAAAACAGTAATCAAGTCAAGGAGTGTGGTTCATGACGGGAATGTTTTTTTTTTATGTCACTGAAGTTTCCAATTAGTGGCCATTTGTAAGATAAGAAGAGATAAACAGTGATGGCGGCTGGCTGGATCAAACCAGACGGGCCACTGGATTTAGTTTTGCATTTTAATTTTTGATGTCATGAAGTTATTTCAATTCATCCTGAAGATGGCATGAAACTTTTTGGGAATCAGTCCAATCAGATATTTCAGTCTGGAACAAACCCTGTTACACTGTTTTTAGAACAAAACTAAATCACATAAAAATGAAAAAACACGCACTTGTTCAGAGAAGCAGTCCTCCAGCTGTGTGAGTGAGGGTCCCGGGGTTTGAGGCGGGGCTGTGGTCGGGCCACAGGAGGGAGCAGCTGTCGGGCCGGATGCTGGAGACGGGGGCAGAGAGGTGGAGCGACACGGGGGAGGAGGGGGAGTTTTGGAGCGCAGGGGGATCTGTCCTCCCCCCGGGTGCAGACTGTAACTGTGTCTCTGCGCTGCGTTGCGGCTTCGGCCCGAGGGGCTGGGGTGGCGCAGGGAGATCCGACGGGGCAGCTTGCTCTCTGACAGCGAGTTGCGGATCTTCTGGAAGTTTTTGCTGAGCTGGTACTGGCGGAAGGCTGTCTGGATACGACGGGCTGCTCGCCTCGCTATGAGATGGCCTCCATACTTCTGCTCCAACTCTTCTATCTGGGGAGGGGGAAGAGAGAGAAAGTGAGTTTGGGGGGGGGGGGGCTGAGTTTGAACATCCAAAGTATTTACAAGGCTGAAGACACAGTGATATAGCAAAGCACAGAGCAGCCACTGAAAAATATTTATTCATCCACCAGAGGCAAACATCGTGTTTCCATTTTGTGCCCGTGTCTACAAAAGATAATAAAGACAGTATTTCGTGAAAGTCACACTCACACCCTTCTTAGAAGTATCTCCCTCACTTATATATGTCCACTCTTGTAAAACTAGGGAGGTTTTATGGAATTAGAGCCAAAGTAAACATCATCTATCATCATTCAACTACTAATACTGGCTGAAGGGCCATAGGAAAGAGGATGTATAGGCTGTGACCAAGGTGCTATTGAGAGAATGAATAGAAAGTAAACACCCGCACACAAGCCTATTTCTGTTCCGTGTCGTTGGCACCGCAGCTCAGCCCAAAATCTTGAGCACCCTCCTGAATTTTCGCCCTCCTATACTATTCTCAGCAAGAGGGAAAGAAGGAGGAGGGGGAGTGGGAGGCGAGGGAAGAAGAGACAGAGACGAAGAAAAGGAGGACAGCAGCCACACATGTGCCTGGGTGTGTGTCTGAAAACGCAATCATGCCCACCAAAAAAAAAAAAGCACACACACACATACACATACCGGTACACACACATATTCACACTGCAGCAGTGGTAGCAGTGGCAACAGCAGACCCTTCAGCAGTTTGCTCTGAGAAATAAAGACATCTCCAGCTGCCAGAAGCAGTTATTAGTTGTTACCATGACAACCTAGCATTTGTCGTGTTCATGTCGCTGAGGCAGTGGAGTCGCTGGTGCTCTTTTTCAAGTCAACAGAGACAGAAATAGATCTGAATAGGATTTTTTTTTTTTTTTTTTTCGTCACGCAAGGCCCAATGTCAAATGATCATCCTTCACACACCTCTTCAAATGAAAACAGATGGCACATACTTTTGAAAAAAAAAAAAAAAAAAAAACACATACCTGCTTGTTTTTGTTCTCCAGAGAGATCTCGTACTCGCTGGGTCCTTCCCTCTTGGTCCCCTCCACTTCCTGTCCGCGACCGGAGGATGTTCCGTCCTCCAGGCTCAGCATCTGTCCACTGCCACGGAGATAAGAACAGAAAGCTCTCAGACCTTCCTCGCTGACCTCCAAAACTCTGCCGTTATCGCAGTGGCAGCTCGGTCATCAACTATGTGGAGTGTGAAGAGGTTCATGAGGGAAGCAGTAGGTGGAGAGAGAGTGATGTGTGTGGCTGTGGCGCTGGCTCGGGGCGAGGATGACTGAGTTTATGTGTCTAGTCCTATTTGACCAGATTTGTGGCTCAACTGCAGGTTGCGGGGGTGAAACTCTGGATATGTGACCAGATTGAAAAATACTAAAAATGTAGACACATGAGACTGGGACCAGAATCAGTCATTTCCTTCTTCCCACACCTTAAATGTTAGTCTGTAACACGGCTGGAAGCTGCATTATCTTAATTGTTTCTCAACGTCATTGGAAACAATTTATCTAGGCTCAGTACACATGTAGCCTAAGATATAAAACAGAAATGCAACGGCAGGGAATATTCAGAACTTTTCCATTAATTAATAATTAGATGAGTAATCAGTTCATCAGCAGAATTGTTAATGATTAATTGTCTGTTAATCAACTGTTCTGTCAGTACCCAACCTTTCTTCTTGTGGTTAATCAGTATCTAGCTGTGTTGTGTGCCTGTAGGTTGTGAACAATTCGGTTAAATGCTTACTGACTGTTTCCTGTGAATACTTGGAGGCCTGCAGAAGTCAAACTTAATGTAGTATTTCACCAAAAAAGAAGCAAAGACCGGAGGAAACTCTGACAAATAAACAGCCGTGAGGCAGAATTCTTATTTTCTACCTGGGCGATCAGTTTGCAACCCTTTCGTTAATCCTGCAATATCTTTCCGACTGGACAACGGGTAGGCAACTGCTGAACCGATCTATTTATCGATTTGTTGTCTCAGCTTTACTTTATTGTGGGCAGTCAATGAAGTGAAATTCTGACACGTGTAAAGCACAAACATTTTGTTCCTCTCTGACAGGCGCAGTGTTGTATAACTTGTAATTTAAACACATCTATCAAAGGAAAATCTTCCTGGGATTTTAGGTGAAAAGCAATGCACATGCTATGGAGACAGTTTTAGTTCATTGTGGAATTATTTATGAAGCGATGTGATGATATCAAAGAGATCTCTGTTAGGCAGTGTCAGTTTCATACCATGGAAATAACAAGTACTATATATATCCACAAACACATTCATCAGTCAACAATCTGCTCCTAGACTGAACCAATTAAAGCACTGGGTGTCACAGTCTCATACTGTGGAATATGAACCAGTCATTGAAATGGTGGAAAGTGTGGATGAGACACTGCCTGTGGGAGGCGAATAGGAAGAGATTTTGGCCTCAGAGTTGAAAGACTGTCCATCCACATTTGGATCTGCTCTCCTGTATGGTCATTTGGCACACCAACAATCTCACAGCAGATGTTTTGCTATGAAATGCTTATTTTGTGCATAAAATTGAAATAGCTCATGTGTTTCCATGGCAATGGCTTCATATGGATGAACATTTTAGTGGCAACTATGATGAAAAGTGTAACTGCCTGAGTCTGCTTTGTAGAAATGAAAATAAATTCCTATTTTCCATATGCTGCTGCTGCTTGGATTACAGAATAAGGAGAGGATACATCTGTGGCAGCATATGAGAGTTGAGAAACACAGGGAGCAGTGCAAGACAATAACAGGCATCATATTATAACAGACATCATATTCCCAAAGTTGCAGAAGAAATAGAGGAAAAACCAAATATGTTTCCACAGATATTTAAGAAACAATTACTCAAGCAATACATAAGAAAATACAAAAAACAAAAATAACATTCATAATATTCAAATCCAACCTGAACTCTGTCTCAGAAGCTCACTGTCCCATCTTTCTCTTATAATGTCAGGATCTGTCCACAGACTGAACAAATGTTCTTTCACTTGTCAGCATTACTCGGTGGAGGTCATGAAAGGCTTTACTAAAGCAGACTACTGCCATGACGCTGCAGAAGTAACCTTTCGTTGTATATTCATATTTTCCAGTTATTCATATTAAGCTTTCTTCGTCATTTCAAATTGTGAGAAAACACAAAGCTGTCTTGGATATCATGCCACTGCTATCATGACAGAAACCCCTGAAATTCAACAGCCTCTATTGAGCCAAACTGGTCCCAAACTGCTCTCACATAAGCACAGAGGTAGAGGAATGATCATACCCTAAAAGGTTTTATAATGGTGTGCAATTATGACTGTGTGTGTGTGTGTGTGTGTGTGTGTGTGTATATATACAGTATATTATGTTGTGCTTGTGCAATCTTTCCTCCGTCCAGATAATGCTTACTCCAATAATTTTTTACACGAAAGGGACTAAACAGGACTGGCGAGAATAAAAAGCCTGCTCATGATTAAATAATGAGAGCATCACTTAAGTTCCTCTTTGTTTTCTCTGATTGCCGTGAAAGCAACTATTCTGCGTCTCTAGCCAAGGATCAGAGAGAGGAGGGGGCCGAAAAAGCCTGGTCATATCTTTAAATGAGATAAAGTTGTGGAAAATAGAGAGAGAGAGAGAGAGAGAAAAAAGAGAAAGGAGCTGGAGGAAAAGGCTGAGATAGAGGCGGAGAGAGGAAAACAGGAAGATGTGTTGGTGTGTGCATGCTGGAGGCTGTCTCTATCAGAAACTCTATTAAAACACGGCCATGCCCCAGTGCTGCATCAGAATACATTAGAGTACATTAGAATACATTAGAGGATTTAAAAGCAAGAGTCGGGGTATTAATGCATCTGGACAGCAAAAGACTACATAATGATATGGGCGCTATACACTCCCTCTCTCTGTCTCTGTCTCTGTCTCTCTAATACACCCCCCACCCCACCCTACCTCACCCCACATAAGCACAAACTAAGCACGCGCAAACTCCTGCTCCGCCTGAACGTGTGACGTCACGGTGACAGAGAAATGAACATCTGTCAAATCACATCTCTCAACGTCCCACAGAGACCGACAGTACTATACATCCAGGGGAGAAACGTGCAAACGCAAAGGCTGAGTGTGGAGGAAAGAAAAGGCATGGCAGGTTATAGGCCGGAGGCGGATCTCATGACATCTCTAGGGAGGTTAGATTCGGCGGATGACAGTCAGCGTGTAGAGGTGGTGCAGGGGTTTTTTTTCCAGCCACCACCAGGCAATACACAAGTTCATGTGATGATGAATAACGAGCCACGGTGTTGCACAGCTCCTCTACAGCTCCTCTACATCTCATCATCTCAGCTGGCTGTCCACTGCCGCTGTGCCATTAGCCCATCCAATCAGGACTATGTGGGAGTAGGAGTTAAGTCATCAGATCAGAGAGAAGAGAGCCATTCCAGACAGACAGATGGTGATATTAATAAAAACAGAACGAGAGAGAGAGACTTGATAGGGGGGGATGAGATCGAAATAATTGAAGAGGGATGATTATAAAAGACAAAGTCTTCCAACAGATAGATGTATAATAATGATGTATGCATACAGAAATAAACAACACAAGGAGGGGAGGATACTAGAGCAGATGAAGAGACAGGAAAAAAGCAGACATGGCTGCAAAAGACTGGATTTAGAAACAGAGTACGGAAGATTAAAAGATGGGAGAAACTCTGGGGGAGGGAGGGCAAATCATTGAGAAACATGACAAAATCAGCTTTTGCAAAGTTGAAAACAGGGCTCTGTTCACTTAAACGTCCTCAATTGAAATGTCATGCATTCACATGGCTCCCTCTCTGCGTGCACACACACACACACAAATATGAACAAACCTTTGCAACAAACAGAAAACCCTGCCCACACAGGAACAGATGGCAAAAGTGGCTACAGTCAACTGTCAAAGTCAACACTTCTGTTCTCCGGTTACTATGGTAGTAGTGGCCGTTGCGTCATTGTCGGGTTGCCATGGGCAGTTTTATTGTGGCAATATCTGTTCATACATACCCCCGCCCTCTCTCTCTCTCTCTCTCTCTCCCTCTCTGTCTCACTGCCTCTATATGTGGGTTACCCCTGGGGCTTTCGAGAGCCATAGCTTTGTTATGGAGAATTTAACTCTCGTTGTAACTCCGGGCTCCACGCGTCCATAAATACACCAATTCACACTCTGATGCGGTACAGGGCTGTGCACACACAAACAAGCAAGCATGATTAAAAGCCTGGGTGCGGACATGAGTCAGATAGATGACACACGTGTACGGAGAGTGTGTGTGTTTGTGTGTGTGTTGATATATATTCAGAAGAAGAGATAGAAAGTTTTCATCGGCTGAATGAGCACAATCTGAAAGCAGCTGGAGCAGAAACCTATAGAGAGAAATGTGTAAATAAAAGGTGTCTGTGATTTGTAGATGGGTCTGTCTTACCCGGATGAGCCAGTGGTGTCAACCTCTGGATGTTCAGGGGCAGGGCAGCAAAACTGATGCAGCACAGTCTCGCTCCTGTAGAGGGGCAAGACGAGAGAGGAGAGGTAAGCAAAAAGGAGGAGGAGAGAGGAGAAGCACACAGAATTGGAAGGACAGAGCATGTCATTCGGTTATTGTTGGCTGTTGCTAGTAGTTTGTCTTGTTTTCATATTCCTTCTTATGCTCATTCTTAGTCCAACATCCCAGAAGATCCCGAGGAGGCTCTCTCCTCAGACTCTTTTGGATTATTTCCATGAGTTTCTTTTTACAATTTGGCACTGATCCCAGAGTAAATACCCTATGTAGGTCAATTCAAAGCTGAGAAAGCTTAGAATGAGTGTGGGTATTTACATGTTTGTGTGTCTGGATGTGCTTGTTTATGCCTCCCTTCCTTTAGTTCATGAGACCAGTAGTGATTTAGCAGAATTCCCCAAACTCAATCTGGGCAGATGGTGACTCCATCTCTGTTTACTGATTCTTTCGCCTCTTAAGTTCGTCTCTCTCGTTTGTTTTTTTCCCCCTCTCATACATTTTACATTTACATTCATATTTTAAGCATTTTGCTGGTGCTTTCATGTGAAGCAATTTAGAGTGAGGAGAACCGAAAAAAAAATAGTGATGCTCTGACATTTTGGATGCTGGACACTCTCTACTGCAGAGACATGGACTTTACTATGATCCCACAGTGTCAGCGTCTCACAGCTAAATATACCGAGGGCATGGGTGTGAGCGTAGGTCACACTAGGTCTACAATGAGCTGAAAGCATTTAGTTGACAGTGACTTTCTTTGCTACGCTACAGTAAGTCTTCTGACCTGGGAACAGCATATTGCTCGTGACAAAACCCACAGTGACAGGCATTCAGAGTCTGCGCAAGACTCAGGGTGACAGTCCAAGCTATAAAAAGCTGCATTTCACAGCACCTTCCACAGATTTAAAGGCAAGCAGATTTCTTTTTTTTTCTTCGTAAATCTTCAAATATCTCCAATTAATGCTCTTCGCACTTTCTATGAATAATACGCCTCCGTCTGTTGTCACGCCTACCCCGCCACTGACAAAACACACACAGACACACTGCACATACATGAGTAATTTGGTCTTCGTTTAGCAGCACCTGTGCTGTGGTTTCCAGCCTCAGCGTTGGGACTTTCAGACTACAGGTGGGGACCAAAACAAGTTTTCTGCTGCCTCTATTGACTTGAATTGTCAGTATATTTGGCATATTTCACATTTTCCTTTAGAAATGATGTCCTTGCAGTCATTTTCTCTGTAGACAATCCTGTTGTTGTGTCATTGAAAAATCTTCTGAACAGTTATTATATTTCAAGATCCATTTTTCAATGCTTCTCATTGCAGACATCAGAAAAAACAGACAAAAAATAAAGTTGACTGCACAACTTGCCCACATAAACTGATATAAAATGATTCTCTTCCAACATGCTTGTCAACATATGTGTCATTTTTACACATAAAAAGAGTTCTGTGCTCTGCAAACCAGGTTCCCTGCAGGTTAATACACATACTAACTCTCATGTATAAGATTATGCTATTTCTATTTCTACATTTCAACTATTTGCCAACTCAAAAAAAAAAAAAAAAATCATTTATTATTTAAAAATCCATTTCAGAGCTGAGGCCACTCTCTTTAATCTCATCATCCCTGCAAGGCGGAATTCACCACATGCAAACTAATATTCAAGACCCATAAATCTGTGCAGTATAAATGTGTGGAAGTTCATCGTTGTGTGTGTTGTGACGGTGGTCACAAAAGTGATAGCCTACCTCATGCACACCTGGTCAGCAGGTGGACAGGAAAATGAAACCCACAACTTGAAGCTAAATCTTTATTGTAAAGCCAAAGTCTGTAGCAACCAATCCCGTGGGAGCCTGAACAATTACCACATCAATAATTGTAATTGCTGAGTTGCATAAGTGTATTTCTTAAAAATATATGACTGTTGCTTTAAAATGAGACACATTTTGTCAGAATCTGCTGAAGGTAAATGAAAAGACAAAGGAAAAAATGTAAACCTTTGAAAGTAAATGGAAAATAATCGATTCAGTTTCAGAATGAGAAGTGTAAATAAAGCCCTGCTCAGTTTGTTTTGGTCATGCAGTGAGGAAGATTGCTTGGGTACCTGAACACACACACACAGCCGGTGGGTTCATCCATCTGTACAAGACACACACATAGCGGCCATCCGCCTCAGACAACGCTAACAAAGAGAACAGGTGAATATTTTAACAGTACATGCCTCCTGCTGTAGGCCCGTGTTCGCTCTCTTCTTCTATTTCCTACTCTCTCTCTCACTCTCTTTGCCCTGGTCTCGCTCGCACCACCCCACTCCTCTTTCCTGTTTTCTCAGAGTACCTTAAACGTTTTCAACCGCCCGTATCCAGCAGAGAGTGTAAGGAAAGCGGGGAGAAGGAGGAGGAGTGTTTTACATGCAACACGATCAACTCTGTTTGGCCTCAAAAATTTGTTGCCAGCGCATTGTGTTCACATCCCACTGCGCCACAGGATCCCACAGCCCAGCCTGTCCCTCCACTGTCCAACCTACCTATTTGTCCACCAGCGAAATGGATAAACTGAGGAGACAGCTACCCCTACAGTAAATGCACCTAGTTTTTCCATCTCCCTTTTTTTTTTTTTGCTCTCTCTCTCTCTGTACCTGTCTCACTCTGTCTGTGTACTGACATCCCGTCTCCCTCCTATTCTCCTCTCTCTCTGGCCACTCTTTCTTTCTCTCTGTTTTTATTCCCAGCTCCCTCCTCACTCTGGCTTCCTCCCTTTCACTGGTCCACTCCAATGTCAGCCTCCAGCTCCTTCCTCTAGACACCTCCGAGGGCTCCATCAAAGACAACAACTGAGCTTGCATCTCTCTCTTTCCCTGCCTTTTTCTCTCTCCTGAGAATGGCTGATTACTGTTCGCTCCATGGGCTAAGTGGGGCAGATAGGAGCCTCAGCTGGAGAGAGAGAGGGAGAGAGAGAGAGAGAGAGAGAGAGAGAGAGAGAGAATGAGCAGAGAAGAGGATCCTGTACTCCCCCCCTTTCCTCCCTTCCTCCTCCCCCAATAGGCATATCCACGTGCATTGGCAATGCTGACGACAACGCAAAGCACACAAATGCACTCTCAGCCAACCCGGAGAAGAACACAAGCTTGTGTCATTTTCCCATAGAGCACAGGGAACTGGGCTATATAGAGTAAGATTAATTAACACTCAGATAAATGCACACGGTCATAATGCATGAGGAAAGAACACCATACACAGGTATATGCACAGATCTATACAGCTTGTAGCAGCACTGAGAAGCACACTGACACACACCAGTCACTGACAACAGGGGTATACTGTAGCAGAGGGCTGATTGGCTGCAGACAGGATGCAGCAGGCGATGACAGGAGGATAAATCGTCTAGAAATGCAAGTGAAAGCCTCACTTCCTTTTCAACTATGGGGCCTGCCAAAGGGAAAACTAGAAATTAGGTGTTAAGCTACCGGTCTTATCAAGATTGACTTAAAATCAATTAGGAGGTGGGGACGTACGCTTTCATTCAAGGACACACACAGCAGCAGCAGCAGCAGCAGCAGCAGCCACAGGGGCAGAAAGGCCATTAATTAACCCGGAAGCTCTCGCTCTGCTGTCTGATCAACTGGTGGATGCCTACGCTGTTTTTAGCCCCCAGCTTTTATAACAGCAGTTCATTTATTGTAATTTCTCTCTCACCAGTACAACTAATTTAAATTAAGAACTAGTTGTGTTACAGTGATTCCCGTCAAAGAATAACAAATAGTCGCCGCAGGGGTAGGTTCTTGGGGAGGACGCAAACACAACTTGGGTTCCAAGCAAAGCTATACCGAGCAGAGCAACAGGCATTGTGCACACACACACACACACACACACACACACACACACACACACACACACACAACCCCAGAAGAGGAAATGCAAGGTGTGGCAGGTGAATCATGCACAGTGGGATTAATATCAACAACTGCTTCCTTTTTTTTCCTTAATACACATGTTTCCCCGTCTGCACTCTGCTCCTCTCAACTCCTCTGTTCTGAGCTGCTCCTCTCACTGGGGGTGGATTCCCTGAGAGACCAATCAGGACTCCTACTGGGATACAACTTATGAGTAGAACACACACACACACACACATACACACACACACACACATGGAGAGAGAAAGAAAGAGAGAGAGAGAAAAAAAAGAGAAAAAAAGAGAGAAAGATGGGTTTTCTCTCATTAGGTGATGTGATCATGTAGTGTGAGGCTCGGTGCCAGGCAGGGGGGGTGGGTGTGTGTGTGTGTGTGTGTGTGTGTGTGTGTGTGTGTGTGTATGTGTGTGCATGTCATGTAGGCTACCACAGCAACATCAGAGGCCCAGAGGCCCCGTGAGAGTTCCCAGATCCCGTGCACAAGGCTAAATAATAGAGAAACCAGTAGTAGGACCACGGACAGCGACTGGCAGTGTCTCATCATCACCATAGCATATGAGGCTGCTCCTGTCTCGAGCTGACATTGACCACTGCACACACACACACACACACACACACACACACACACACACACACACACACACACACACACACACACACACACACACACACACACACACACACACACACACAGCGATTAGGGACCTACAGCTGTTTGTTATGTAATGATCCAGTGTTCGTGATTCGGTTCCTCATTTAAATAATCCACCTCTTCCTCTTCTGGCACAGCAGTCCTTTAGTCAACACACACAAACACACACACACAGCTGAAAATGGGGAAATTTGAAGGCGCCTTCTCCATTAATTAAACGCCTCTCAATCAATCTGCAGGACGCGCGCACGGGCACGCTCTCAATTACAGCTACAGACGGTTGTTGCCACACAGAGGATTCAACAATATTGAAGGGTTTTTGGAAATGTATGAAAGCCATGGAAACCTTCAAAGTAGCCTTTCAATAGGCTATAATATGCTCTGTATTGGACTATTCTAGGACACACACACACACACACACACACACACACACACACACACACCCTCTGGGGCTACTCACTCGGATTTCTTAGTCAGGGCCAGGGATCGGCAAAGGGTTGTGGGGGTCATCTGAACCAAGGAGCGGCAGCTGGAACAACTTCCGCCGTTCTCCGGGTCACTTTCGACCGGGGAAACAGTGGACGGATCGGCCGGGACCAGCTGCATGTCCCCCGGGTCCATAGGGGGGGCATGGGGAGGCGGCGACGACGGCTGGACCCCCGGAGTCGCCTCGGCCGTTTCTGGTGCTGCAACCGCATGTTCTGGCAGAGACCCCGCACCACCGCTCTTGAGCTGCTGAGGGTCCTGAGGGTGGTGGTGATGGTGGAGACAGATGGGGTCGGGGTGATGGTGGTGGTGGTGGTGGTGGTGGTACGGATGCTGCTGCTGTACCCTGACGTCTCGCAGGTGCCTGTTTTCGCCGATGAGCTCATCCACTCGCCGGTCCAGCTCCTCTATCCGGGCGCGCTGGGTCTGGATGAGACTCTGCTGGTTCTGCACGATGGTGGTGAGCTCCCGCAGGTACAGAATCGCCTGCACCGGGTTTTCTAGCAGGCTGGAGCTCATCATACCAGAAATCAAGAGAAGGGGAAGAGGAGGAGGAGGAGGAGGAGGAGGAGAAGAAGAAGAAAAAAGAAGAAGCTGGAGTCACGGATGGAGGACGGAGGGGATGCAATCTATCCGTGTGCAGGTGAGATGTCCTTCCGCTCTCCTCTTCTTGATTCTTCTTGGCTATGGATGAGGTTGCACCGAGCGAGCGAGCATCCGCTTCCCTCTCTCTCTCTCTCCCTCTCTCTCCCTCCCTCCCTCTCTCTCACTGCGCTGAGCGGTGCTGATGAGAGGAGCCAGATCCAGATGTGTCAGAAGGGGGAGGAGGGGTAGCCTAGTAGAGCTTGAGGACAGATGCGTCATTACGCACAGCACAGGCACAAGAAAAAACCTCAAGGTAGGCTAAGCACGCACCCTACAGGCTGCAGAGAGAGATTCAGGTTTACTGCACATTAACACTTAAATTACATTAATAAATCATAAAAAGCGTTGTAACTTACTTTCACGAAGACATATTGATTTTGTAGGCCTATTGTATTTATACTTCTAACGTTGGCTATGTAGCCTAGCTAACTTCTGTTCACTCGTCATCCACGTGCGTTCAAGTCGGAAAGCAGAAATATCCGAAATCACGCGAACGCAGCACGTGGTCACGTGTCCCGGGGATGCGGAAGTCGGAGCCGTTGTTTTGCTAAACAAGTAGCGGGGTCTGTAGCATCGACACCCCGGTGCGTTTGGTCTTATATCTTTTTAGGAAGTGTTAACCAGTAAACAGGACTCATGGTCAGGTAAGTCTGTTGTCTTAAAGTCAGTGTGTGTCGCGGTGAAACCTGTCATAAAGCCGGTGCGAGTGGATGTGTGTTTTCCCCCCCTTACTTTACCACCAGAGTTAACGTTAGTTTAACACTGCAACGTAATAAAGATCCTCAAATTCTTCGCTAGTTAACAGTGAGTGAGTGTTAGTTATTATTAATAAGCCGCCAATATCAGCAAACACAGCAATATTGCACATCGAAAAGCGATAAATATCCGTTTTATCCGCGCGGTCACGTGAGAGTCACATGAGAGGTCACGAAATGTGTGTGAAAGCAGTAGGCTATTGTTTTTAATTTAAACATGTGTTAGTAACTAATAAACAGGGACCCAGGGGACCCCACCTCCCAAGAATCACCCCACAAAGACTATAAGACTACAGAGAGAGAACAACTGCAAGGAGACGAATCGACACCAGAGAGACAGTAACTTATGCATCTACAATGACGCTCAGTGATTACAATAAGATATAAAAAATGGCCACATAATTGTACACTACAGAACTTCACTCAAGATACAAATGACTTTTCTTTTAGTCATGGGGTCTTCCTCATGTCTATCTATGTGAGGTCAAGGGCCTTTCATGTAGCTGTGCTCAGGGGCCCATATCCCTCACAACACTTGTCATTGGATCAAACAAGAAGCATTTAGAAAGAAAGAAACGTGAGGTTTTGCACATTACTGACCAATAAGAGTTTGGTTTGTTAATTAAATTGAACGTTGTTATACATACTCAGTCAGCCCCAGTGATGTGAATAATCTCCCATGCTCAAGAATCAAGCTTTAACTTTGTGACACACAGTCTGGTGCGTGAAGTTGATGTTGATGTTTGGTCTCTGTGTTGGTGTTTGGCAGGATGAGCCAGAAGCAGGTCCAGGAGGGGCAGGTGTACTCTGTGCCTCTCATCCAACCAGACCTGAGGAGAGAGGAGGCTGTTCATCAGATAGCAGATGCATTATTCTACCTGGAGAACATTTCTACTGATATTTTCAGACGGTAAACCCAGAGTCACACGCACACGCAGCTTTTCTACTCATGTACTACTACTATTACTACTACTTCTTTGATTTTTGATAGGACATACTGCATGTATTATGTTGTTGTACAAAACATGGTATGTAGAATGCATTACAAATGCTAGATTTGTGAGCAGAGAAGAAAACTTAATTGTGTTATTGTGGCATACTAGAAATCTATTCACCGGTAACATATCACAGTTTATAATATGTGCTTTTATTTCTTGCCATTTTGGGTTAGAAATTTAATAAGGTACTGCAGGTACTGGTACAATGTATGAAACGGAAAGAAATAAAAATTTGACTGTGCAAATTGGAGCAATATATGACATTATGTATTTCATTGTATAAATAATTAATCAAAAATTATAATTTAATAGTAGAGATACAACTACTGTAAGAATTGTTTTCCATCCATCCATTTTCTATAATACATATCAAGTTCATGGCCTCAGGGGGTTGGAGGATTACCAGTCCTTTGGTAAATTATCTTTTATTATAGTCAGGTTATTTTCTGTTTTTTACAAGTCAGAAATACAAATAATTAGCAATTGACAGGGCTGATGGTTAAAAACGGTTTTAACAATCTACAAATGGCTGAACCATCAGTGTACTGGTAACTTGTATTACATTTATACATACAATTTGTTATGGATAGAAAAAAAATCTGTTATATGTAATGGACTGCACATGAGATCCCCTCTGTTCTGAAAACTTTGTGTTTGTAATGGGATGATTGATTGTGTATTTTAACATTGTCTTTTTTAAATGGAAGAAATCTGCAGTTACCTTATTAAGTCATCTGTGGGATGAAGCTCCCTGCAGAGTAAAGATGGATAAATGGAATGGGGTTTCTGAAGTCGCACACTCTTCTGCGTGACATGTGTGTCCATATTGTGGTGTGTGTGTTGCTTCCAGGGTGTCTGAGAGTGTAGAGAAGAACCGCCACCAGCTGCAGAGCGTCACTGACCGGATCAGACTAGCTCAGGCCCGTGTCGACAAGATCAAAGGCAGTAAGAAGGCCACCAAGGTAACACGCTACCTCCACTTTGAAAGGCCGATTTGCATATTTTATCTTTGATACACAATATAGACAAAATACAGCGACAAGATTGTACAAAAAAAATAGAGCTTTGTTTGTCGGTCACATCAGCCTTTGTCTGCATTTGTGTGCACAGGTTTTCTCCAGTGCCAAGTACCCAGCCCCAGATCGACTTCAGGACTACTCATCTATTTTTACTGGAGCTTCAGACCCGTCCTCGCAGACCCGCCCTCGGCACAGGATACAGAACAAACTTCGACCTTTTGATGAGAAAGCCTTGCAGGTGAGATAAATACATTAAAATGCTGGTTATGCATGGATTTGGACTGGTGACCTGCATCTTAAAGAGGTACAGTTTCCCAAATTGCACTATTGTTTTGAAGCCCACAAACCATAATGCTGTAACTACTTTAGAATGTGTTGACAGTATTTGCCAGCCTGTTGGTATTCAGGCCTCTTTATACAGGCAACACTGCTAAAACTGTGAATAGAAAACGGGGGATAAATAGAGCCGTGATTTATTTCCATTTATATTGCTTTTATATTAAGGCTGAAAATGTAGGCAGAGCTCTCTCTGTGGTCAGATGAGGACAGGAGGGCTTAAAGCTAAACTTGCAACTCTTGATATTCATGCAGTCTGTGGAGGCAAGCTCCCATGACCCCAGCAGTATTAATGCAAGAGTGGTGGTGTGGGGGGGCTCACGGCCCACCTTGCTCCTACAGAATTCAAGGTCTTCTTTCCAGCACCTTGGCGGATGAGCCCCCCACCCCTAGCCCCCTCGAGAGGCCGAGCAGTGCAGTGCCTTGGTCACTGGAATCTATTCTCCAGCTCTTTTTCATGAAGAAGAACCACAACCCTCGTCTGTCACTGCACAGCCACAGTCCCCGGCTTCCATTTTTGCTGTGACATCCGCGATGATGCAGGCGTCGTATATCATTAGCTGAGGAGCCTTAAGGCGAAGCACTCAGTCTGTGTCCAAACCTTAACCTGTGATCCTGATCTCTGAGTTGTGACTGAAAGGATGAAATTGCCTCCTGTCAGGGTGCCAGGGCTCACCCTCAGGGTGCGGGTTGAATGAGGGAGGGAGCCTGTTGAAGTGATGGGGAGTATCAGATGTTTTCAGGATGCTTCACTGAGGAGGTTTTATATTCACTGTCTGACCTGGAACCACCTCAGGATGCAGCAGGAAGGAGTGGATGATGAGGCAGTGGAAGACATCTGTGGTACATTACTTGGCCTAACATGACCCAAACGTAGACGGGCTGTAGAAAATGCATGGATGGCTCTCTGTTTTTCAGCCAAATATTACCCTTAGTAAGAGAAGAATGAATTAATGTGCATTGACGTCAGGGTCAAACAAGGGTGAGGATGTTCTTTTTCTGCTTTGCAGTGCTCATTCTGCCCTGCTTCAAGAGCCAGGTGGATGGGTTTATATCACATGCCTTGATAACTAGCAGCAGGCCAGGCTCTTCTGATCTACTATCACATATTTGTTTTGTGGATTTGCACTGTTTACTGTTGTTCATTTTTTTCATTCCCTAAATGAACAGCTGTTTCCCCCTGATTAGCACGTTTACAGGCCATCTATCACTCCACCAGCTCTGATCGGCTTTCATCCGTGTCACTTTTGATTTTTCACACTCCTGAATCGCAACTGAATCGCAATCGGCAGCCACCTAATCAAATGTTACATTACTCCAGGGCATCTACACTGAAATTTTCTTGCCCCCCCCTGCCATCCACATTGAATATTCATCAGGGCACGGTAGTTTGTTTTACAGGTTTAAAAGATATTGAAAACAGAGCACGTCAGCTCAGTTTTGTATTTGCTTGTCAGTTTTTTGATGCTCAATCAGGAGGTAAAAAAAAGTGAAAGTGAGAAGTGAAAACAACATAGACACATAGGAAAGTGCAGGGTTTTTTTGAAACCCAGATGTCCTTTCCCTTTGCAGTCAGGTCCTGAGATGCAGGATTGGTTACACAGTCCTTCAGTTCACAGATGAAATAGTCACATTCTGTAAATGCACAATATAGAAAGAGAGACGCTGCGTGTATGACACTGGACAGGGAAAATAAAGTGTCAGTTTCACAGTGTATTTTATTTTTTATGTGTGTTAGTGGACGAGTGTATGCGTGCATGCTCCGTTCAGCACAAGCTCCTGAATTATTCATTGTGAACACCACAGTTTTTCCTTCACCATCTTAGGAAACTATGAAAACCAGCATGTTTTTCTGCTGCATGTGCTTGGTCTTGCAAGTGTGTAGTTTTCTTTTGTGTGTGTGAAGGTGTGTATGTATGTGTATTTGTAAGAGAGGGAGGTTGAAATAAAAAACAATGCTGGCAATTTTCTCTGGTGCAGAAAATGCATTATTCAATATTCCCCAGAAGCAAAGTCCCAGACACCATAAGTTTGTGCACACATGCATCAGTGTGCCGGAGAACTTCAGTCGGTGGCATTTCTGATTTACGTTGCTCAAGATCTAGCTGACATTTTACAGATCTCCCTCTCACTCCGTGTCTCTCTGCTTCTCTTTCAGGAGAAGTTAATGTATTTCCCAGTGTGTGTCGGCAACAAGAAGAGGTCTGAGGACGAGACAGAGGAGGGGTTGGGAAGTCTGCCGCGCAACATATCATCTGTCAGCTCCCTGCTGCTCTTTAATACCACAGAGAATCTGTGAGTGAACAACAACAAATATTGATCGTAACATCGTTGCATTTAAATCTCTTTTTCATATCTTGGATTTGTGTGTTTTTTAAAGATATAAGAAGTATGTGTTCCTTGATCCTCTGGCGGGAGCGGTGACTAAAACGCACACAACACTAGAAACGGAAAAAGAAGAGAAACCGTTTGATGCTCCGTTGTCCATCACGAAGAGAGAACAACTAGAACGACAGGTATCTGTAATGGCATAGAAAATACGCACATATATCTATATATGTAAAGCAAATATGATTCATGTCTTAAAGATGAATGCTCTTTTCTGACCAACAGACAGCAGAGAGTTATTTCTATGTGCCCGACCTGGGCGAAGTGCCTGAGATAGATGTGCCGTCCTACTTGCCTGACCTGCCAGGGATAGCAGATGACCTGTCCTACAGCGCAGACCTCGGCCCTGGCTTCGCCCCATCAGGACCCACACACAGTATCCCAGAGCTGCCTTCCTTCTCTGAAGAGAGCAGTGCACCAGGTAGGTACACATACACACCTTCAAAAGCCGACTCCAGCCTCGCTTAGTTTTGTTTATTTTGGTCTCTATTTTATCTCCTATTATCTCAATAATATCTCCTATTATCGTTTTTACAGTGTTTTTAATTTAATTCCTCGCCTTTTTGTCTTTTATTGTGAAGCATTTGATTTACAAAGGTAGTCTATAAATAAACTCAACTTTGTACTTGATGTTTTCACTGTGCAATTGTATTTCTGGTTGACAGTGCATTTGGAAGCTGATATAGACTTTGTCGTCTTTGTCTCAGGATCTCAACTCCAGCCAAACGCCGCTCCTCCACCACCGCCTCCCCCGCCGCCTCCCCCGCCTCCCGAGCCTGCCCTGGCCTCTGTTGTTCCTGCAGGAGCTCCCCCTCCTCCCCCTCCTCCTCCACCTCCGCCTGCTGACATCCCCGCAGAAGTCTCTCGAGCCCAAAGTTCAGGTTCGTCACACGCACCCAATTTAGAAATCGTGTACCCCTATTCACTCTCTTAAATTAAATCGGCCTAATTGACATCACCGGGGCGTAAACCCAAATTACACTGCCTCTGTCTTTGTCCTCGTCTGACTGCAGGTCCTGTGTCTGGTGCTCCCAGCGAGGTGGTCCAGCCGTCAGACGGCCGTGCCAGTCTGCTGGAGTCCATCCGCAACGCCGGAGGCATCGGCAAAGCCAAGTTACGCAACATGAAAGAGCGCAAGATGGAGAAGAAGAAGCAGAAGGAGCAAGAGCAAGGTGTCAGACTGCTTTTGTTTAGTGGGGGGAAGAGGGTCTGCGCATGTTTTATTCACTGCTACACGATGCAGCTTTAACAATGATGAAAAAGTCATGCAATCAAAGCAGCATGTGACCATTCCCTAGTTAGCATTCAGCCATTAGGTTGATGGTGTGTCACACTGCAAGTCAGGATGTGAGCATTTTGTGTACACATCTCACAGTTATCACAGTCACAGCTTCATGACTTTCATTACATAAACACCAAGCTCATTAAAAGGCACATTTGACTCCAGTTATATTCTTAATATTGGACAGCATAGCTTTACCTTCATTTTTGGTTGACTACCCAGGTCATGACCTAACATGACCTCTTTCAACAGAGCTGCTTCTTGTATTGACTGACTAGATAAAGATCCACAGTTACAACCAGCACTGTAAAATAAGTGAAATGGTTAAACCTAAAAAAAAAAATAAAGTGCAGAATTGTTTAGTAACTGCCTGTTTTTGTCTTTTGCAGCAGTGGGAGCGACATCTAGTGGTGGAGACTTTATGTCTGATCTGTTCAATAAACTCTCCATGCGAAGGAAAGGTGTGGATCTCTCTTACATTAAGTCACATGGAGAATACTAATTTTAGTGATGGCTTTGTATTCAGTGAGCAACGTGTTCTGTCCTCTCTTCAGGCATATCTGGTAAAGGTCCAGCAGGTGGGGAGTCAGGTGACACTCCAGCTGGTACCGGAGGCGCATTTGCCAGGATGTCGGATGTCATCCCACCGCTTCCTGCCCCACATGCGACAGCGACAACAGACGACGACGACTGGGAGGCGTAGCACAGTGGACAATGAACACTCGAAGCACTGATTTAAAAATGGGCAGTTATTTTCTTCACAATGCTAGTGATAATAAGTGCATTGATTTGTCTAAGTAGCTGAACAAAATGTTACTGAAACTCAAATGATTGATGATTTAACACTTTATTGATGCCACATTCATCGTAAAACATTTTCATGACATTAAACAAGCAAATGTTAATTCCACAAAACCATTTCATTAACATATTTCCATTAAATAAAAGTAATTTTTGCATTACATAGTAGTAAAATTTGATTCCTCTTTAAAACCTTCTTCAAGGCTGAGTCAGTCATATAGAAGCATACACATGTGCTGTACTCCAGTAATTAATTTCAACATAGTGAACTGAAGAGTTGTTGAGGAGGTATTCTCTTCTGCACCATGCTTGGAGGCCAAGGTCTGCACTGATTCAAACTGATAAATGTCCATTTAGCCATGGTCTGCAGGGTACATTCAAGTACTTGTTACCAGAACAAGATACAGACAACAGCTTAAAGGTCAAGTGTAAAATTTAGGAAGCATGAAGCACTGAAAAGAGAAAAACTGCCTCCATGATCGACTCTCGAGCTAGAGCCTCACTACTGTTGAACAAGTGTTAAACAGTGTAAACACAAAATAGCTGCAGCAACGGTGTCATTTGGGATCCATCACAGAGGCCCTTCAATCATCTTCTTTTTAAATTGTGGCTGCTGTTGCACTGGATTTCCCTGAAGTTCCTCCGTCCTCACCCAGTTCTTGTCCCAGTCTTTAGGTTGTAAAGTTGAGGAGCCAAGCTACACCTGCTTCTGCTTTTTTTCCTGAAAGAACTAAAAACATTTTTCGTATGTAAAAACAAAGCAGGCCAGAGTATGGATAAGTCAAAAGTTCTAGTTTTAATATGCTGACACAGTCGTTTGAATTTGATCCTTACCTTCCGCATGGCCGCAAAAGCAGGGCCAAAAGTTGTGTGTGTGCTGGTGCGATCTTTGATCCATGTGGGAAGTTTAGAGAGCGTGGCAGGTCTGGAGTAACGCCTGTCGCATAGCACGATGGATGAATAGTCACCACGGTGACGGATAGCTCTTCCTTTGGGCAGAAGAAGTCATGTACTCATCAAAACCAGTCATTGTCTTACAAAAGTAATAAATAAGTATCTTTTCTATCATACCCATCTACTGTGATGAAAATTGCAACCTTACCTATGGACTGATTGACGGCCTTCATGCAGAGATTTTCTACCAGTGCTTGGCCAGGGCTCTTCCCTCCACTGTGAGACTAAAAACAAACACTTGACAATGAGAACTTACATCCCAGTCCGTCAATGACTGATTGTTGGACATGATGGACATAGTGAGACTGAGAGATTCTCACCAGGTGTTTGTCCAGGTAGGCCATCTTTTCCTGCAGCTCTGGGGATTTGATGTTGGGATACGGCATTCCCACCATCACCACACACCTGATACAAATACACTTTATAAACACACTTTCTACACTTTCACAAGTGCTACTTGTGCTAGAGCTCATGAATCATACACACCTGCCCAGATCATCAGAGAAATTGATGCCCTCGCTCATCTTTCCTCCAACTACGGAGAACAGTAACGCCCCCGTGAGTCCACTGCTGTCCAGGGCACTCCTCTGACAAAATGTGAAGGGATGAATAATGTTGGCTGAAGGCAATCACTCCCAGTAATCACATTATTAATTTTAAGTAAAGTTATGAGGCCTGGTGTTTCAGCCCTGACAGTTTTTACCTGGATACAACGGGTGAAGTCGCCCAGCACCTGCTCTACCTGGTTGGCCTTCTTTGGCTCCTGGAAGATCTGAGGAGGAGTTTGTGACAGGCTTTGAGACTTGTGATAAAGTTTTATTTTCATTTTAAAGGTTTGTTTCTATAACACTACCCTAAGTTTAAGACATGATGATGAAATGGCTGTCCTGGGTATAACGGTTTGGTGGTTCAGGGGCCTCAATCACCTTCTTCTTGCTGGCGAGACGAGTCAGAGCGCCGCTGGCCTCCCAGTGAGAAATGATCCGCCTCGAGTACTCGTACGAGGGGAAGAAACACACAACTCCTCCTGGCACCACGTTGCAAATGTTGGAGAGGATACGCCCTGTCTCGTCCATCTGTCAAGAAGCAGGTACAAATTTGTAGCTGTGCAGTCAAGGACATGAGAACACAAATCTAGTGTTCATGAGTGTCTGGTACCATGCGTGGAGAGCCTCTGTTCTGGAAAGTAAAATCCAGTTCCTGGCCGGATGGACCGCTGCACAAGACGAGAGGGAGGATGTTCCCGGGAGGAATCACATGACCTGCAGGCAAAAAAAGCAGTTAAGTCAATTTATTGACTACTGGTATGCAACCATCCAAGTACTTCTCACTGCCTGTAAAGGTTCTGTTATGCTGCATATTATAAAATACTCTTTTTATGACTTTATGAGAGCAGTTGGATGCAAGATAAAATATCTGCATAAAATGTAAAGTGTTTAAAATAACAAACATATAAATACCAAGATAGTTACTATCATTTTACATGATCAAATAAATGCATTCAGTACTACACTACTCCATAGACAATACAGTCCTGCCAGTACATGATAACACTTAAACACATAATGTAATTGCTGAATAACATATGAACAAATTACCCTGATTTCCTTGTCTGAATATATTCATGCTAAATGAAAATTACTGGACGTTTTGTAAAGCGTGCCATCATTTATCAAACATTCCCACAAACAGAAATGCTGATAAACACATCAGCACAAGAGAGTGAATTCATAAAAGCATGAAAAGAGTGAGTCTGTGGTGTAATGAAATGGGTCACTCACCACAGGAAAACTCAGCAATACGCTCCTCTCCCACTCCAGCTGAAAACAGCAGCTCTTGTTTGAAGTCTGAAACCTACATTTAACAGTTTGGAGAATAATCAAAACGTACACAGCAGCAACAGTCTTGTGGTGTCTCGGTGGCTTTTAAAGTAACTCACGGGCTGCATGGTTCCTCCTGCAATGATGACAGCTCTGCATTCCTTTAGCACCTGGGCAAAGTGGACGGCCGGATTCAACAACAGAAACTTGACGCTACCGTCTGACAAAGTACCTGGACATAAAAAAATAAAATAGAAAAAATTGAGAATTTGGACTTCACAAAATACATTTTCTTAAAGTCTTTTCCTTTATTATGCGTGAGAAAAACGGTACCTTGTGTGTGCACCACCACTCTGCCATCAGTGTTGCTGTTGGTGAGAGCCATAAAGAAGCCCTCCACCTGCATCATGGGAGACGCAGACATCACTTTGTCTGCCTCTACAGACCCCTGCTGGTCTGATGAAGAAACTGCACACGGGGGAGCAGGAAAAACTGATTTAGTGCAATGAGCAATGAAAACCAATCACCGCCGCCATACCCACAGAGATGCCAGATTGTTCACTGTCAGTTTGCAAAATAAATTGAACTGGAAAATATGCTTTCAGCTAATCTAACAAGACAGTTTCGTCAGGAAATCAAGCATATTTAAGTTCCTCCCTTTATTTAGTCCACACAATATTGGGTCTGTGTTTAAAATCTGCTTTTTAAATATAAGGGTGGCGTGAACACAACGTGGGTGCTGACCTGGTGCAGCGCTCTGGTTGGTCTGCAGCGTTTGCAGGTAGCGGTTTAAGCCCTCTGTGCGTCGGTTCTCTTTGTTGGAGTTGCTCTGTGGGTGCACAGTCACGCCTGAACCTGCATACTTCTCCACAAAGCCGCTCAGCTGCAGAGACGAGGACACGTTTCATTTTACAGTAGCTCTACTTCAGAGCTGCACAGGATCTATACCTGACATAAATCAATAAATATATACTGATTATATTTAACACTTACTTTTCTGCTGATCATGCTCTTCTCAAAGTATTTCTGTAACTGAAGTGAGAAAGACATTGAAAGGCTCAGAGAGTTTGTAGATCTAACTGTGATTTTTTTTTTTTTTAACAGCATCGTAACACTGTTGTCTACCTTAAACAAGTTGATATTGTCGATCTGAGCCTTGAAGAGGAAGTTGTTAATTGTCAGCATTTCTGTTCCTGGAAGAAAAATGAACACGACCCAAATGAATGAATGAATGATGAGTTCCTGTGTTTTCAGATGTGTTCATGACATGTCTTTACTATCCACTGACCTGTTTGTGTAGTCTGGCTCTGTGGATTCTGCCCGACCTTACCTGCAGGAGTAACATTTCAAACAAGATCAGCAATGTCACTCACTGTCCAGCAACATCCCCTTATACCTATGTTTGCAGATTGGCAGTGAGTGATCAATAATCAACTCACCTCCCAGCGCCCGCACAAGCCCTTCAATCACAAACAGGATCTGTTTGATGTACATCAGGTTCTTTGCCTTCAGCCTGCGCCTGATGTTGCAGACACAATAAAATCAAGTGTCAAGATGGCAGCAGTCTGTGTGCGAATGTGTGTGTATATACTCATACTCATATACTCACTTATAGCGGTCAGCATACTGGTTGAGCTGGGAGTGAGCACGGCAAAGCTGCAGAGGGTACAGATGTTCAGCACATCACAGTTAAAATGTGAATGATTTAGACCAAAACTTTGTATACGGCATAAGTTAATGAATGGGTTTACCTGTGCTCCACTTAGCTCTGCACTGTGTATACAGGAGAGTGTGTCACTGAGATTGTGAGCTTCGTCTATGATCACAACCTGTACATACAAAAAAATATTTAAAAAAAACATTTCTGCTGCTAATAATACACCAGACAAATAACCACTACAAATTGTTAAAGCCGATGAATGTATGGCAGGATTATCAGGTAGAGTCGGTTATACAATCAGACGATTATATAAAAAAAATAAAATGTAATCCTACCTGTCCCTTCAGCTGGATCCCTGCTGCCTTTCTTGTAGCTTCGTGAAGCACCATCTGATAGGGCAACACCACCAACTACACAAACATAAAACAGACCATACTGCAACTCATGTCTGTTTGGAATAAAACGTGAAAATATTCTAAATTGATTTAGCCTTTATTTAATTATTATGGACAGATGAACAAAGAGCACTGGTTTACCTGTGCAGGGGGAATGGCGAGGCGTGAGGCGTAGTAAGGACAAGAGTGTGTTTCTTTGCCCAGCTTCAGCAGCTGCTCTATGTCATGGGCTGCTCCCAGAATTTCATCTCTCATCTGCTGCAGCGCTGAAGCTTTATTGTAGGGACACACAGTCTTTGCTGGGCCTCGCTTACGTTTCGCACCCTCTTCATGATGCGGCTTCTCTGGAAAAGTCAAGAATAAGTAGAGATGATGATCACGTACAGATGAATCTCTTTTGATTCAAACTTTGAAGTTGCTCTTAAAGAATGTCGCTCTTTAAGATTAGTAGTTAAAGGAGCTGGTGTGTGGAGAGGCTCTCGGTCACCATGTTTGTTTTTCTGCATCTCCATACAGCGGTCGTTGATGCGCTGGATGCTGCCCAGGTGACGCACCTCCTCGTTGACACACAGATTCTGGAAAATACAGTTCTATGTTTACTGGGCAAATAATGTTGGATAATACTGCCACACGTGCTAAAGTGCTAAAGTACAGGACAGTGCTAAGTGTGTTTCAGTGAGTGGAATAGATGTAGAAATGTAGATGTAATATACCATTTTCAGCATCCTGGATGTATTTCAACATTTCTAATTAAAACCTCTGGCTATGTGATCACATTTTTGTATTTTTTCCTAAATACTTAAAAAAAACGGCCTACAGGTGTTCACAATTTTATTTCTAGTGTGTGCGTGTACATACCTGCCGTGAACCCAGTGTGACCAGACTGATGTCTTTGCTGAAGGGGCTCTTTTGAACTTCATGGACAAACTGGGCCAGCTGGGAGTGAGTGCGACTGCAGTAGTAAATCTGTGAACACGCAGAATAAATCAGAGGGAACTTCTAACTACGAGGGAAGATTAGATTAATTATATTTTATATCAAAAGGACATATTTGCTTACACATACCTTAGTGACGTGTTCTTCAATGAGCTCGTCATCTTCATCGTCTTCGGGCCCACAGAATCTGTGCAGGTGAGCAAATACACCCTGCTGTTGTTGTTTGTTCATTTTATTTCCTCACTGTGCAGTGGTATTTAACACAGATTAAAGGCCGACTTTACCTGCTTCTGCTTTTTGACTCATCGTCACTCTCATATTCTGCAACAATAAGCTCCTCATCCTCTTGGTCTCCTTGCATCTCCGTTTGTTCTTCTTTGCTGAGCTGGAGCATTTTGAACGCTTCATCATCTTCATGGCTCTAAAGAGTAACACACACACATAAATTCATATACTTAGTTGTAGAAATTCAATTTACAGTAATTGTGATTTTGGGCTTAAACGACCACAGTGCGAGATCACCTACCTTTCTTTTCAATGCATACTTGAGATGAACGTTGTTTCGGATCATTTCTAACCGCTCTTCCCGTATCTTTCTTTTCAATTCATCTTCCTGAGACACAAATACAATAATATTCACATCACACAAGATAAAATTGTTTTTTTGTTTTTTTTTAAGATAAAATAAAAATCCCCAAATTCCCACACTGGCATCATTACCTTCAACTTTGTCACCAAATCACGTTCAGTCTTTTTTTGAACAAAATCAGTGATCCAGTCAGGCTCGGCTGTGGAGCTGGTGGTGGAGGCCTGTGTAGTAGTAGATGTGGAAAGAGCTGCTTCTCCTTCCTGAAGCAGAGCCGCTGCCTCCTGCCTCTTCTTCTCCTCGTGGTCTGTGAGCCAGCTCAGAGCGCCACAGATCAGACTCAGAGACTTGCCCTAGGATTGAAGACACATACAGTACACAAAATAAGAAAGTAATTTTCTACATTTCTAACACCTGTCGTGCTGATCTGATCTGCTGATGTAAATACACACCGTTCCAGTTGGACTTTCAAAGATGCCAACTTTGCCCTGGTCCAGTGCTTTGTAAAGTGACTGCATGAACTGCTCCTGGATGTTATAGGGCTGGTAGGGAAATGGAAATTGGACCCTGCCGTTCTCCATTTTTTTTGTATGAACCTCCTGAGAGATAACACAAAAGGTCACATCAAACCATTCAGTTCAAATGGGTTCATCCCGACTCCTCCAACAGAGTCCCACAGTGTGTTTAGACTGGCAAACCGTGGCTCCTGATTATTGTGTTGTTTTGTCTACGGGATTTCTCATTCACTTTACCTCATTTTTGTACTACGATAACTCAAATCTACTGCTTCGCGATAAACTCCCAGGTTGCTTCCCAGCTTATGACGTTATGTCACGCTGCTAGATCCCAAAGGCTGTGAGGCTCATTTGAAACAGGAACATTTACGCTACTATTACTATCTCTAATTCACGGCTAACTAGCTAACATACAGACAACAAGTCGCCTTACTGCCTTAACTATTTTAGCTGTTGTTGTTAATAATCTAAACAGAAGTCGTTGACATGTACTCACCCACAAATATCCCCCTAAAAAACTCAATTTTACTTCGTGTTATTATGGTTTTCAACTCCCCGCCGGGCCATTCAACAAACGCGCCAACAGAGAGCAGTGGGCAGGGAATCTGACCAATAGGCGGAGAGATACGATGAGGTGCGTTTGTTTTACTGTGCCGTTATGCTCATGTGGACGGGGTTAGGCATGATTAAGTACAATTTGGTCCTCTATTTTTGTTATAAGACCATTTTCTAAGTAATTTACGATAGAAACTATCATTCTGATAGTTCATTGTATCTGTGAATTGTCGATGTGTTCTGCTCCGCTTACACGCACCGCCTTTCCGGGAGAGAAGGAAGACCTCCGCGGGTTCATGCGCCCTGGTTCCTCCTTAACTGTCTGGAAAGTTCTCTTCCCTTCTCGAAGCGCTTGTCAGATCCCGGAGTGCGAGGCAGGCAACGTGGACTGGAGCAGCAGCAGGCTTCCCCCTAAATCTCGTACTCTGAAGTGTGACTTGTGCACAGCAACATACACAACAAAGCCGCCGGCAAACGTGCATTATTTTTTTAAAATCCACAACAGCGTTCAGAAAGTGGCTAAGTGAAGCTAGCCGAGAGGTTTAACCAGCGGCGTAGAGCCAGTTAGCAGCGTTGACGTGAGTCCGACCGTCGGCTGCTGCACTCGGCGTGGTTACAGGAGCATTGAGCATTTAGCTTTAGCCTCCGCGGCTGTTGCCCACTAGCGTGTGCTAGCATTGGATTGTGGTGCAGATCAGCGTTGTTGCTGTTGTTGTTAGGAGTAAAACTGCTTCATGACTATGACTGCAGAGGAGCAGACGAGTGAAGGACAACACACCATCCCGATGGAGGGAGAGGACATCACACCAAAGAAGGACGGGGGGGTTTTCAAGGCAAATATCAGTGTTTTTTTTTTATTGTTGTTGCTGCTGCACGTTAATCCCAAGCTAGCCTAGTGATGACTTAGCTCGCTGTTATTACTCATTCAGCTAAGCTAATGCTAGCTGCAGTTAGCAATGCTGTCTTTTTGCTCACTTGCAGTTAAAGTAGCTAATTTGAACCTAACTTCAGTGTTGACAACAGTGCAACGCTTTCTATTGTGTTTCCCATCCGAGGTTTCATGGTTAACTTCTCTCCATGTTGCCAGCAACACGTATAAAGAGGCGCAAGGACCCTTTAAACATTTCTACAAGGCTGCAGCGCTCCGGAGAAAGAACAAATGCAAAATGCTTTTAATGCTGACGGTGGCATTTAATATTAACATACACATGCATGTCTATATATAGTTGTGGGCACTCTCGTTGACATTATGCATTAGCTAGCCTTAGCCATCATAGATTTGCCCATACAGCCACAGAAAGGCTTTTGCACACACATTTTCAACCTCATCTCTTAGATGGGAAACACCAGACTATAGGATACAGACATATGGCACTGTTGCTGCATGTATGTTGCAGGTATAACTTAAAAATGAATTGCATAATTGTTCATTTTTTGCATATCTTCCTTTTTCCAGTTGGTGAAAAGGGAAGGCACAGGGACGGAGACGCCTATGACTGGCGACAAAGTGTTTGTACATTATGTTGGCACACTGCTGGATGGTACACTCTTTGACTCGAGCAGAGACAGAGGGGAGAAATTTTCGTTCGAGTTGGGCAAAGGTTGGTTTCATATCAGAGAGACATGAACATTCACCTGCCATTGTTGCACAGACAGCATTTGTAATCGGTTTCTTTTGTGTTCAGGTCAAGTAATAAAGGCTTGGGACATCGGGGTGGCCACAATGAAACAGGGGGAGTTGTGTCAGCTCATCTGTACGCCAGAGTACGCTTATGGATCTGCAGGCAGCCCACCAAAGATACCCCCCAACGCCACTCTTATTTTTGAGGTAACCCTCATTGGTTTTGAGGTTATTACCATTCCATCAGTGTGAAATCATTGAGATATCAATTCACATGTCTGTATACTTATAGGTGGAGCTGTTTGATTTTAGAGGCGAGGACATAACTGAGGATGAGGATGGAGGAATCATCCGTCGCATCATTACTAAAGGCCAGGGATACTCTAAGCCAAATGAAGGAGCTGCTGTTGAAGGTAACACATCCAGACACAGAAATCCCTTTGCTAACATTAATGACAATGAGCCACATATACGGTTTTTCACATAAGGTCACTGATTAGTACATTTGATTTATTGCCAGTTCTGGAAAGCAGAGTCAAAGTTTATTTATAGTTGAACAGTTTTAGGCTTGTGCACTTTCCAGTGATTGACACTTTACTGATCCCCTCTGTAAGAATGTCACAATATTATATTGAGTTAGTTGTTTATTAAGTTTCATTATTACTGCCCCATCTTATTGACTAACTGACTGTTTGGGATTTTTGTTTATTCCAATCACTAACCTAACTTGAATTGGATTTTGTTGCTCAAAACAATTCCCTTAAACGTGTGAGTGTCTTTCTTTTCATCCTTCATGGTCGGAGGAAGCTGCATCTGTGATAGATCAAGTTCACAGTGACACTTTTTTAGATTGGTTCTGGTTTTAGGGTAGTTTTAGCCAGTCATTTGTATGCAAGTGCACATGCAGGTGTAACACCTTGTATCATGTACCTTGCAACATTGTGTTACTTTTTCCCACTCGACCCAACAAACAGTGATGTGGTTGAATTTATTTTCACTGCAAACGTCAAACTGATTGCCTGTGTTCATGTTTTCTTTTTCTTCATCCATCTGTGTGATACATGCAGCAACATGCCAACACCAACATGAGTTATTTTGCTGTTATGGGCAAAACAGTGATTTGCCTGCACACAAACTTGACAGAGTTGTATGTGAGGATTGAGTCCTGAATTTATGTCTGTTGGCAGAAATTAGTGCTTAAACATAAACTTGCAGGCGAGGGGTTGAGATGTTGCTAAAAGTTTGTGACTGAACTTTAAGCTTCCTTTTTTCCTCACAATGGAAAATACTGAAGTCAATGTTAATCAAGGCAGCCTGCAGCAGCTGTTCACAAACATTCACACCCTTCAGTTCTACTTTTGGTGAAGAGTTTGATACGTAACATGTGCACATGCATGTCATAAAAATATTATTGTGCTGTATTTAAAACTTTCATTATTAACATTAAACCATGCTGGATTGCATTACATTATAACCAGACACCTGCTCATCTGGTAAAGTGGGTTTTCTCTGTCAAGCAGTTTTTTCATGCAAATATTGACTGATGTAACAATGACAAGTTCTTTTTTTCTTCTTTTACTTTCTTTTTTTAAAGTTAACATCACCGATGTCAAATTGTAGGATTACCTTAGCACGATTTTATTAACACCATACAGTTGTAATAAAACTTCCGTGGTTAAGTTACAAGTATCAATTAAGGGGGGAAAAAAATATATTACAGTTTAAAAGTTGTGTAATTTGTCTGTAACTGCTGCATTCCCACACTTTTTTTTTTAACTTTCAGTCACTGTGGAGGCTTCCTGTGAGGAACGTGTGTTTGATGAGAGAGAATTGAAATTCGAGATCGGTGATGGAGAGGGTCTTGGCTTGCCAGCTGGAGTGGAGAAAGCCATCATGGCTATGGAGCAGGGAGAGGAGGCACTCTTCCATATTAAACCCAAGTATGATCACATCAATGTAATTATGTATCGTCTTGAAATAGTCAAATTTGTTTTAATATCTGTCATTTTGAAGAAAATTTTAATGTGTACAGCTAGTCAGGCTGATCTGTTTATGTACTAAACACCCATTGGGAGTAAAAGGTGTTCATTTCAGTGCAGTACACGTCATGGTCCCAGTTTTTATAAATAATAATCCAACAGAGTCAACACGATGTAAGATGTGATGTGGATAAAAACGTGTTTCTTTTATACAACGTGTGCTCGGCATAACTGTTCAGTTAAACTGCAACAGGTAATGCAACATTCATACCACTGTTGCACTAAATAATAATGACTTGTCTTTGACCTGTAGATATGGCTTTGGGAATACAGGAAATGTGAAGTATAACATTCCTGGTGGAGCAACACTGCAATACAAGATCAAGCTGATAGCTTTTGAGAAGGTACAGTAAACACACCTTGGTGCTACGTCGCAAACACAACTTGGCCTCTAGAGTTGGGCAATTAAATACAACATTTTTCCTCTCTGACAAGTGTTGAATGTCTGTTTTCTTTAGGCCAAGGAGTCATGGGAGATGAACACAGTAGAGAAGCTGGAACAGAGCGGTATCGTCAAAGAGAAGGGTACACAATATTTTAAGGTAAGGTGAACAGTGGAGTTCTGCATTTGCAAAGGATGTGATTTAAGGACTACTGACAGATTTATTCCTTTTCATGTCTTTCAGGAGGGAAAATACAAGCAGGCGTCGGTTCAGTACAAAAAGATTGTGTCATGGCTGGAACATGAATCCGGTTTGTCAGAGGAGGATGAGAAGAAAGCGAAAGCTTTGCGGCTGGCTGCACATTTGAACTTGGCCATGTGCTTCCTTAAACTACAGGAGCCAAACCAAACCCTAGAAAATTGTGATAAGGTATCAGATAGCTATGGTTCATTTCACTTGGCAATAGTTTGTCAACCCTTCATTCAGTATTAACTCATTGAGTGCCAACCACGTAATTTCTCGTTTTTCGTTCCCATGCGTTGAGTGCCAAAAACGAAATTTTTCGTTTTTTGCTTTTTTTTTAAATTATGAAAATAGACACTTTAATACACATTATATGTAAATTTGGGGACTCTACGACGAGGAGAACTGAAATAGATGACGATCAAAGTCACATGACAGCTCATGATCTGGAAGTTTTTATCATAACTCAGCTTCTGCAAACGGAGTTCTGCATGCAGATGCAGCGCAGCTGCGCCGCAGCTGCTCCGCTCTCACCCGCGAGGCTGCAGCAGCTGGGAGCTGAACCAGGAAGCTCTCAGCCCACTGTCCCGCCCGGTCTTCATCTGGAGCAACACCGTGTCCTCCCCAAAGTCCTCCCGCGGTAAAATCTGATGGTCTCTGGGTCAAAGCAGACCGGCGTCACCGACCCGTACCACAGACGGACCGCGACCACCGGCGGGACCGGTGTTCGCGAGCCGCTGTGGCCGGCAGAGCCTCACGTTCCGCGGCGAGAGGCTGTGACACGGCACGGTGCGTCTGTGTTATTGTTGTTTAGTGGCGCCCCCCCCGCCCCCGATGGTGGTTTTGTGAATAGAACAACAATTGTTGTGTATATTTATCTTATACGAGCCCTTTGATCCAGAAATGCGAGTGTGAGAAGAGCGACAGACACAAACAGCGCACCTTTCATAAAAGACGCTCTATCTCCTTTTCTAGAAAAAAAGGAGGGATTTTGGTGAAACCCAGCCATGTTTAGCTTGACTTTTCTCAGGAACGGAGGCACGTAGAAACAAACGGTTTGTGGCCATTTGAAGGATAAAGTTAAACCTTTCAAATGAGCCACAGTATGTGTTGGTGGCAATAATATAGAATACACTATGGCTCTAAAATAAAAAGTCAAATATGGTCTAATTTGCCGGTACACTTGACTAAAACTTTGGAAAGGAGCGCGGCACTCAATGAGTTAAAGTACTTGTTTGCATTGGGAGAAGTTTTTTTCATTTTTATTTAGTCTAATGATTTGTCAAATACCGGTACATGGTTTAGTGCTGAGAACACTTTATAATAATACTGTCTTCATAATTGTAGGCCCTGGACTTGGATGCATCAAGTGAGAAGGCTTTGTTCCGAAGGGGAGAAGCCCTTTTTTGTATGAAGGAGTACGACAGGGCGAGAGATGACTTCCAGCACGTCGTTCAGCTGTATCCTGCCAACAAGGCCGCCAAGAGTCAGGTATGGAGTCACCTGTCTTTAATGATAATTCAATATATTTAAACCTTGGTCTTATTTTCATCATGATGGTCACATACATTACAATCCAAAAAGGATTTATGGGGGCGGGACTAGATAAGCTTTTGCTTCTCCCGCTTTCCCTTTTGCTTCTCCCGCTTTCCCTTTTGCTTCTCCCGCTTTCCCTTTCGGCCATGTGTATTGTATTATTTGAACTAAGATGAAGTGTGATGATGATGATTTAAATTGACATGCCCGAAATAAACAAATTGATTGATTGATTGATTCATGGATAAATGTATATGTCCTCCTTAGTGATGACTCTCACTCAGAAATGTAGGGCTGTTGTAATATTGCAATTTTATTGCAAGCCAACTGCAAAATGGAAAAGGATTGAAGTGGTCATAAAAGCCACAATAAATATACTAAAGCTCATTATACTGGACCAAAAATAAATAATTAGTGCATATAAAAGTTCTAGACATACAGTTGCATTTGAGCCAGACCACTGCACGTGACCCGTTACCAACATGAAAATACACACTACTAGGTGTGTCATATTTGGCATGAGGCCCTTTCATATTATAACGGGAGGAGGACTTTGATGACAGGATCTCTGAAGAAATCCAGAAATCATCTGTGGCAAAGAGCCACAGAGCATTTACATGTGTCAGAAATGGTTTGATTCAATTTAAAATATTTCACAGACTCCATCTGTCCAAGATGACAATAAAATAGTGGTAACAATGATAATATTTGGCATGAGTTCAACTGGCAAATAATCTGTTCATTCACTTGTTGGTAGTTAAGAAGTTGGATGGCTGAGAAATGTGTGTACATTCTCAAAGCACATGTTGAAAATGATATTAATTATCCTTGAACTGATATCAGAGTGGTCGTTGAATAAAGACATGGTCAAAATTGCTAAAACTGTGAATAATTGTATCTCTTTGGTGTCCTCTGACCTCTTCATTTTGATATTCCGTCAGGTGCTTCTTTGTCAGAAACATATCAAGGCGCAGCACGAGAAGGACAAACGCATCTACGCCAACATGTTCCAGAAGTTTGCAGAGAGGGATTCAAAGGTGATGGATTGACTTTCCAGCAACAGCCACAAGAGGGCGGGATAAGCGTGTTTATGATGATGACTGTCGAAGAGACTGATCCGTTCTTTCTTCTCACAAACAGAAAGAAGCAGAGAAGGCAAAGGGCGAGCGCAAGGAGAACGGCAGTGAAGAGATGGAGGTCGAGAACGGAGAAAAGGAAGTTGCGAGCGAAGCAAAGGCATAGATGAAGACGTGACAGCATTATGTTTTATCTGTACTTCAGACTTTTGTAACTTCAGCTGTTTGTGTTCAAGGTGTGTGCGTGTTCGTGAAGTGTGTGTGTGTGTGTGAGAATGAGCGTGTCAAACGAGAGCACTGACTGGGCACGTCTTTGCTGGCTTTCTTTGTGTCTGGGCTCTTTGCTGTGGCAGCTAGCCGAGCGGGTGGGGGCTTCCCCAGCTGATGGCACTGAGGGACGTGGTTTTAATAAATGAATTGAGTGCCACAACCCACCCCACCCCCGAAAACCCTTTTCAATCCACTGCTTTGAACTGTGCATGTGTTTTCACAGAGTTTAGTAGGGGGGGAAAACGAGTACATCCCAAGTGTTATGTGCAGAAATTAAACCCTCACCCGTCAAGGGCTAGACTATTCACCTTGTACCACCTTCCGTCCTCTACCCTTCCTCACTTTTTTGCTATCCATCCAACCCTCCTCATGGGCCTACTGATCAATTCCTGGAGTTGTGATGGTTGTGTGCATAAATTTGATGTGTCTGAATGTTAGAGTGCCTGTGTCCCAAAGTACGTATGTAGCAGCACTGTGGATAGATGGAAAAATAAGATGTTTATCTGGAAAAGCTGTTCGAGTCCGGGCTCCTCACACAGTCTAAAGGTGGAGCCCCAAGGGTACAGGACTGTTCACTTTTGCTTTGACTTTTTTGACTTTGTACTATTTTCCCAGTGTTGTGATTGTTTTTTCTGTATTGTTCTCAAAATCATAAATACAATGAATTACTTAACTGGAATTGCGCATTTTAAAGCGGCGACAGTAGAAAGGACCTTAAATAGCTTCTCCTGGTCACACTCAAGTATAAGAAGTTAAGTCTTAGTCTTAATTTACTGTAAAAAGTACATGTATAAACGTGTGCATATACGGCTCATCAGATTCAGACTGTTAAGACTGTAACATAGGGGAGGATGTGAGCCCTGCTCACTTTAGTGAGCACCACCTATAGCAGAGCAGAAACTGAATTAAGGGGATAATTTAAAACAGGGCTGCGGGTCATGTGTTGACTGTATCTGTGTTTGTTGGAGGGGTCACTGTTTGTCCCACCCTGACAGCATATAATAAACAATAGCTACAACATCGGGGTGTGTGAAATTCTTGTCCAATTTCTTTGTCACCACACAGTAGCTACCTCTTCCATTGTTCTACATTCAACTCCCACAATTCTGATGTTGACCTAGACGTAAGTTTCTTTTCATCATTTGAAACCTCTAACCTCTGTAGATATTGTATGAATCTCAGTTTAATGATTTACGGATATCTTTGCCCCCATTTATATTTTCTGTATTTCATCAGAATACAAGAAATCTTTCCAGTAATTATGACAAATTCATTCATATTAACCTTCATTAAATCATGATTATGATTGTCCTCCTGACTCTAACATTAAAAGATTTAAATTGAAGTCTGTCCAGTAATTCTTGACTTGATTAATAAGGAGGAAAAGTTCTGTTTTATTTTAAGAGATTTCAATATAAGAAAAATGAAAAAAATCTGCACACCATAGAAGCTCCCTTTCAACAAGGATTTAATAGCATCGTGACGTTTCGAGCAAGACGCTCTTTTTCAAACTGCTGTGAGATTTCAATATAAACCATACATTATAAGCAGAATACATCATCCAGTTTCTGTAGTTTAAGATTGGTATTTATCTGTGACCTCTTTATTGATTTAAAGTATGATCTGTTATTTCACTTCATATTGATTTTGGGGCTTAGATTTAGTGAGCTGCCACCCTGCAGGTAGATAGAAATATAAACAGACTCCTCTGTTCTGTGCTCCAGGATGCTCATGCCAGGGCTGGAAGTGGATAGGATATACCTGGAGGAACTATTTCCACCACTATCACCCCAAACGTAGATAGATATCACTCAGCCACAGGTGACATTGCCATGGTTACAACCACAGCAACAAGAGGCCAAAGAGTGACCCATGTCACATCGTTTTCTTTTAATAGGCTGTATACCTGCTGACAGAGAAAGAGATAATGTTGCAGGATGTTGACTTTAATTCACTTGTGGCAGCAGTTACTGCTGATGCTACACTGCATTTATTTCACTGGATGTAGGCTACTGTTGACTACTGAGATGGTACCTACCTACTGGCTGATAAGTGCCACTGCCTGTGTGTTTTTTTTTTCTTTTTACATAGGCCTATATGTATGAAGCTGTGCACTGTGTTATTGACTATGTCTATGAAATTGTGCACTACCAGCTGTCTCAATTGGATATTTTTTCATTTGTACCAAAAGGAAATATATTGTCTCCAGATTGTGTGTAAGGCAAATGTAGGATTCGTTTTTTTGTTTGTGTTCACTGGTGTCCTCTTCTATTGTTCTTGTCTGTATTACAGTAAATGTGCCTTCTGCTCTGTCTGCTATTCAGGTACTTTGGGGCTTGGGCAATACAGGAAAATCTGGTGTAAAAAAAAAAAAAAAAAAGAGAAGGAAAGGTCCACGTCACATACACAGCCAATAGCAGAAAAATAAACACCCATATAATAGGGCAATTACCCTCATAAACGAGGTGATGCTTTCTGCCTAATTGTCTGTCCAACTTGAATGGCAGACAGAGCAGAAGCAATGCATTACTGAGTATTTACAAAAACCAAAGGTGCAGCTCTGCAAGCCAATCGTTTCAGGTCTCAAATAGGAAGGGGTTTCTGATAAGAAGCTTTTAGCCAACAACACAAGAATTACATGTCTGAGGAGAGATACAGCTGTGGTGCACAAGGCAGGTTTCACAGTGGTGCTCACTGCTCAGTCTGACTGTACACTGGCATTCAAACACAGGTAGTATACTCTGCACGGATGCTCACTAGCGCTCGTAAATTCCTCAGAGGCTGCTGACTCCCATCATTCAACCACCATCTTACTGGCAGACTCTGATGTCAAGTTCAAGGACGATGTAAATTGTTTATTATTGGGGTGGGGTGGGGGGTTCATTCCAGTCAAGACTAAAGGCTAAGTATATCCTGGCTCGAAGAAAAAATATCTCTGTCTCTGTCACTGTGCATAACTTAGCGGAGACACGCTACATGAAAAACAGCCACCCTTTTCATAACCGTATCAAAGGCCAATGTCAAAGTCAATGTGTGTGAGCAACACAAAAGGCTGGACAATGTTAAATGTATTGTATAATATCATGTAATCTATTCATATGGATATATATTACAAAAGGACTACTTGGAAACAATGAAAACTAAAGATCTTTATTTATTATTTGTTCTTTTTTTTCTCTTTTATATGTTTTTAATGTATTTTTGTTATATTTTGTATTATGTTTATGTCATCTAATTCCAAACATCATTCATTGTTAGTGCACAACAGAGGTTTTTCTATTGGCCACCACCAGCAGCATCAAACATCTTCTTCCTGCCCTCCATCCCAGACATGGCCTCCACGTTCTTACGCCAGTCACCCACCTCCATGGTGAGCTCCTAAAGTGACATTCAGACAATTAGGTTTTTGCACTTCCGTCGACCACTGACTTCCAACCACATACTTGCTGTATATGTATGTATGTATGTATGTATGTATGTATGTATGTATGTATGTATTACCTTCTCTTGTTTGATGTCCTCTTTCTTTACAGATTTGAGGTTTGCCCTCAGGTCCATGTTGCCCTTCTGCCTGGATCCAAACAGAGCTTTCAGCATCTCGTCTGCAGACACTCTCACTTTCCTCAGACATGGTTTCTTGAACTTTCCTCCGAGGTCCTGCACCTTCAGCTTTAATTCGTTGATCTAGAGATGGTGAAAAGCTTTGCTGATGAGTTTTTGTTCATAACAATAAAATAAAAACCCTTCCAGTGTCTTTCACTCAAATGTGGTCTGTGTTCACATCATACATCTTTGCTGTTCTTGCTGATTTTGGCCTCACAGTCATACCGCTCCTCGTCCACCTCATCGATTTTTGCATGCATCTGCTTGCAGAGTTTCTACAAAACAGCAAGCACAGAACACAGCATGTTTCGACGTTGTTGGAAAACTTCAGGGTGATATCCTACTATGGCTATTTGTGTGTATGCCTCACCTGCAGATCATCCATGTTTAAACCAGTAAACTGCGGTGGTGGATGCTTCTCTCCCAGGTAACGAACCTTCTCTTCTTCTCTTGCAGCTTTCTCTGCCTCCAGCTCCTCCGTTGCACGTGTCAACAAGAGGATCTGGTCGAGTCAAAGTCGACATGGAGAGAAGTACATTATATGAGATTTGGGGGCAAAATCAGCACATAAAATGTTCATTTTGGCTGTTTCATGTGATACTGACAGTTTTATGTCCTTACCTTCAGTGATAGCTTGCGGGAGGCTGAAATCTTGGATTTTGGCTGCAGATAACACAAAAGATGACATAATACACTTGGCCTTTTAGTAATAAATAATGCAATTTAAAGAGGCCCCCTGTCAGATTAATAGAATATTCTTTTATCTATTGCAGAAGTTTGGAAGTACAGTTTGTAGCCTTGTGTTCTTATGTTATTCCCACTCATGTCTGGCACAATATCCACTTGCTGTAAAAACACAGCAACAGCTCACAAAGACCCATAACACAGTAAACACTATGCATGTTGCCTATATGAAAAAAACCTTTGCCAGTACGCATGAACACCAATTCATGCTCCTGAGCAGTGTGTAGTTGGGTCCATGTGCATACATTGCTGATGGCTGAAGTCATTAGTTCAAGCTGTTAAGTCACATTGGGAAAGTCCTCTGAACCTCAATAGACTATAAATATAATATTCATTTTCTCTTTCATTATGTCTCTAAGTTGAATTACTTTCTCTGTCTTGACTGATCTTTATATATAAAAAAAAAAGTATAAAATGGTTAGAGTCGGTTTTCATAATGACACACTATGTAATTAACATTGTAAGAAAGGATTACTTGCCCTTTAAACCTTCCATTTTAGGATTTGAGCCATTTGATTTGTGATGTTGTTTTCCTCAGGGAGTCTGTTAAGTTAGTAAAAAAGACAGAGCAGTGCAAACATGCAATTCCCCAAAGTTATAACAAGAGGTTCAAAGAGGTATATTTACCTTTAACTCTGCCTTGGGGGCCATTGGTGCTGGTGTGTACTGAAAGAAAGGACAAGAAATTAGGGCTACATTAAATTAAATTCTGATTAATTGTCCAGACTACTCAGGTTATAATATATAGGAAGACAAGACAGACATATGCTGGAACTTACATGACTGTGATGGCCATGTGAAGTGATGGTGAATTCAGAGATACACAAAAAAACCAACACAGATATTAGATGATAGGCCAATAAACTCATGAAGAAAATCAACTCTTAAATTATGTAATAGCAGAACTTACGAATCAGACATTGTTGACAGTTGTTTTAAAAATTTTAAAAAGAATAGTCCAGTGATGTAAAGCAATTTACTTCCACTATCAGACCATATAGATAAAGAAGAGTAAGAAATCAGAATGACATTTATCTGCTGTTGGGTTTTATACTGTTGGATCGAAGATCCTCTATAGAGAAGATGAATCACTCAACAGATTATTCTGAGCAGGAGTGAAAGATGACCTTTAGGAGGCCTCTGTGTGAATGCATAAAGTGTTAGCTGTATTTCCAGTATATGCTTTTCAAAGACATTGTTTTTGTGACATAAGAAAAGACTCTTTAATAGTAGAGAATTCAGGATCACATCTATGGTGCTCAGAAAAAAGGACACAGTGAAATGTCTTCTGCTTGTTCCAGCTACTCCAGGAACAGGCATTGACACCACCCACCTGTCAGTAAGAAATGATTGTCCTGTCACTGGGATTAATGGAAAGTTCCGCTTCAACTCTTTCCTGGTTGACATGATTATCACGTGCTTCCTGAAGCTTAAATAAACATAAAACATTAAAAATATAGACACTGCACTCCTTATACTCCATAACTGCAAGTGACTAACTTGTGTTTACATACCACAGGGTATACTTATCAGAGTGCCTATTACCCTATAGTTTTTTAATACAAAGACACTTTTGTCTGCTGGGTAAGACCAGAAATACATTCATGGCTGTTCTTTTTCTTTGTGTTGCTCCACCGCAGATGTCACGTTGCTGTAGTCAATCATCTTTTTGCTGCTATGTGTGCTATCCACACAATGCCTACCACCCACTATTAGATACATAGTTATTAACCTGCTAGAGGCCCAGGATGCAAGAAGGTCTTACCAAGTACAGGGCACATTTAAGAAACTAGCATCAGCTCCGATTGTGCAATACTACCTGGAAACAGATCTTTTTTGGGATTTGCATTTTAGTTTAGCTAATGAAATACATGGAAAGACAATATATAGGCATAAACAAAATATAGTAACAAAGATCTAAAACTGTCTTGAATGAAAAAAAGGTAGGCCACAAGCCAGTATTTAAATGTAGGACACATTTATTCTGTACTTAGGATAGGGTCCGGAGACATGCTAACTCAGTGAAACTTTTTACTTTATTTACAATAAGCAGCCAAATTGTTTACCATGTTGACTTAGTTGAGCATGTTAGGATGCTAATTTTTGAACGCTAATATGATTGGTGTTAAATGTTAAACATCACACTCAGTCAGTAAAAGAAGAAATGGAGTTTGTGGAAAATTTCAACACAATCCATCCAATAGCTGCCCAGATGTTGACCAAGTGCCACCACATGATTAAAGGGATAGTTCAACATTTTGGCAAATTGGCCCATTGCCATAATTGCTATAGTCATAGCAGTAGGTTCGTTACCTTTAATTGTAGGTGTAAGCTATTTTTAGTACAGCGGAGCGCAGCAGCAGGCTGCTCAGAGCTACGCTATGGAGGCTAAGGGAATTTCTTGGTTTCCCTCATTAAACTCATCAAATACAAAATCCCAAAACTCCACAGCGCTTTTGTAGACAAGTTGTGAGCTGCACAACCACCACGCTATGAGATAATGACGGAACGATACGAAACGGAGCCGTTTTCAAGGTAAATTCCATAGACTGTAAAAAGAATGGACGTAGCGTCCGTGACGTCACCCATTGGTTTTGGGGAGTCGTTTTTGTGACTCAAATATGGCAGCCTGAACAGCGCCATGTTGGATTGGCCGGCCGAGAACCCGCCCACTGGCCTCGAAGCAGCCTGTCCACGGAGCTGCTCGGACCTGTCACTCGACGTTTCCGCGCCCTGATTGGCCAGAATCTTAACCTAATAACAGTAAAACTGTAGAGTTAAAAAAAAATTCACCCCCCTCAGAGTGTGTGCTGGGGTAGAAACTATCGATTGAGACGAAAAAACGTTCTGACACCAGGCTTTTAACATGTTTACTGAGGATGTAAAGTCGGCGATTTTAACATGGGGGTCTATGGGGAATGCTCCCTTCTGACACCAGCCCCCAGAGGAATCCGAGGGGATTGCAGTTTTTTGAACGCGGAAGTGAGCTTCACTTCTCAGACCGACAACTGCCCCCTTGGTAAATTCATACAAAACCGCTGATGCGCGTTGCGTTCAGGGACAGTTTTTCAGCAAGCAGTCTCCGTATTTACCCTGTATTTACCTCGAAAACGGCTCTGTTTCGTATCGTTCCGTCATTATCTCATAGCGTGGTGGTTGTGCAGGTCACAACTTGTCTACAAAAGCGCTGTGGAGTTTTGGGATGTTGAATTTGATGAGTTTAATGAGGGAAACCAAGAAATTCCCTTAGCCTCCATAGCGTAGCTCTGAGCAGCCTGCTGCTGCGCTCCGCCGTACTGAAATAGCTTACACCTACAATTAAAGGTAATGAACCTACTGCTATGACTATAGCGATTATGGCAATGGGCCAATTTGCCAAAATGTTGAACTATCCCTTTAAAGGCAAAAACTGTTAACCAAGTGGAACTGCATGCGGGAAAAGGCTGGACGGTGGACCTCAGCAAAGTCAGCAGATTCACGTTGTGGGCAGAATGAAAGTAGGCTATGTCTACCAAACTAGTTTGAGCAGCTCATCAGCTGATGTTTTGTTTTTTTCTTCTACTATAGTACAATGATGGAGACCCTTCTAAGGTCCTATATTTTTGTGACACTTGCACTTTTACTATTTTTTGCCACCCACATAAAGACTGATCGTAAATAAAAGTATTGTAATGTGTCTGTAAGTACAAAAAATAACCCAAAAAGAGAAAGTGCCGCAGTTTTGTTGAAATTTATTACTGTAGGGACACACGCAACAGCTCTTCATTTGTCATTTGATCTCTGCACAGCCTTGAGCAACATCATCAAAAGTTCTTCATACACTTCATACCAGTATGTTATTTTTCAGGGTCACTGAGAGGCTGGAGTCCTAACATGCACCGAGGGACAGCACTTCACCCGGTTTGTGTTTGGACTATGGGATACAACACAACTGAGAGAGTCACCCCAAGGACGTCTTTTGAGTTTTGATGTGTGGTGACAGTGCCAAACAAAAACAATATTTCTCTTATTTCTAACTGGATGTTCAGAGATTTACCAGGAAAACATGTAGTGAATGTTTGCTGCTCTGCCATCACTTTTGAGATGGTCACATTTTGTATATTTTGTGTGTTTGTGTCTCTGTGTGTGGGGCATACTGTATCATCCTCTGAAGTTTAGCAAGTTGACCTTGATGCTATTGCTATGACCTTCTTCTTCATGTTTCTGTTTCTTGGCCTACATGATTAAAAGGATGTTTTAATGAGGTGTCTCCGCAACACAGGGGAGCAACAACTCTCTCGTTTAAATCACCTTCCTGTTCCACTGTAATTACTTCACAGTAATGATCAAATCTAGGGATGTTAAACCTGATTGCAACTGTTAAAGATAAGTGTAACCTTTGAGAACGATCAGTGTAGGGAAATGATGATTCCATTAACATTTATAGATGGTCATATATGTGTAACTTAATCTTGAATGATGACTCTATCCTCGTAACCCCATGTATGGCACAGACATTTGTCTTCAGAGAAACATGCTGACCAAAAATACCAGCCTATGGCCTGACGTCTCCCTCTGGACAGAGGTGACAAGCTTTAGGCTTCATGATTTAATTCAGACAAATCCACCTGACACATGACTTACGACTTCATGACAAAGAGGCCTCGGCCAGTTGTCTTCAGAGAGCAATGAAACAACCATGAACCTCAGTTTAAAGTAGGATAGCTGCATAGCCTAATTGAAAGTTCTGTACAATTCTCATGATAGATTATGCGCCAATACACACGCATGTGTTTTATTAAACAAAACAACTGAAGTTAGTAGAACATTTGTTGTAGACTATTTTCAGCCCCAGATTTGGTTCAGTATGAATATAATTTATATCAGCAGCAGTAGTAATTTGAGACCAACTCAAATTACAGTGTCCATATCAAAGGAGGGAATGTGTCAGACAACAGCGTGGTTCACTTTAGTCATTTGTCTGACCCAAAACTTACAAAATGTAGAAAATAAACAGGATAATCGACTTTTGTTACCATTTAAGGGTTATCATTAATGTCATAGTGGTATAAAACTACAATGGGTATAGACTACAATTTTGATTTAATCTTAATCTCTACATTTGCACTTTAATTTATTTTGACTTGTTTTATGGTGTCTTTGTGTTATCTACACTCTGGTTTGGTCTGTGGATAAATGGAAGTGTGGTTGCTGTTTATGATGAGCTACTTGACATTGGAATTTCCTTTCGAGGATGAATAAAGTTCACTCTACTCTACTCTCCTGCACTCTACTCTACTCTAAAATAATATATTAATGATATTTTAGGCTTATAAAACACATGATATCAGACCACCTTTAATTTATTTTACTTTATTTTTTATTAGATGTGCTAAGGGAATATAGGAGTGCGGTAGCTATTATAGGAAAGCAGGACAGATAAAAAAAAAAAAAATCTATTCTCATGTATTGATATGTAAATGCCCATAAAAGTCTATAGAGACAGATTTTTTTTTTTTTCATAAAATGCTTATTTTTTCCCCCATAAAACTGTGATATACGAATTTCCGAGGTGCCGTGAAAGCAGCGCGCACTAACCCGTGAAACTCATTCACCACCGTGGGCTGCTGCTGCTGCTGCTGAGTGCTTATCAAGCTAGCCGTTGGCGGTACGCGCTAACCAGCTACATGTGTAATGAAACAGTATGTCGGTGTTAATGTCGCCCGTACATCTGTAACAGTATAATACTTGTTCGTAGTATCAGTCGGTGAACATTTCGAAACTAAAAGGACGCTTTCCTGGCTGCTGCAGTGGGAACCAACGACTCGTGTTATGGGAGAGACACGGAGGTCAGACGAGCGGTGGGCTGTCAACAATAATGTCCGAGTAAAACAAACCTGCCGCCGCTTTGACAGCTGTCTATCGATGCTGTAGCACCGGGTAAGCACTGGTACCGTTTGCCACTGGGAATCGCAAGATAATAATAATATCTATGAGCATACATAGGTGGTTGCTTTGCAGTATGATGACTGGGGGGAAACATGGCCGATCAGATCAGGTAGAGCTAAAGAGGCTGTGTGTGTGCGCCTGCAATGCAGTTACCTCTAAGTGGCTTTTCCTGCTGCTAGCCCTGCTTTGCTATAGTAATCTGGCTGACTGACAGTTGCTGTCGTGTTCACAGACTGCAGTACGGCGGATAACTTTAAACCGACCCGATTAAGCTATTTAGAGGTGAGATAGACGCGATGCATGGGTGTTATTTTAGCTGAGGGAGCGCTAGCCTCTTTAGCCAGGGGAAGGGGGGCTCTTATCACTTGTCACAAACATATGCCCATGTGTAATGATGATGAGTCTTCTTTCTTGACTTTTGTTTGTGACAGGCGGTTAAAAAGCACTGATGCATGTTTTGTTGTGTATTATCTGTTAACAGGTCGGCTTAAAATTTGAATCATGCCTGGGAAACTAAAGGCCAAAATAGTGGCAGGGCGCCACTTGCCTGTGATGGACCGAGCCAGTGACCTTACTGATGCTTTTGTGGAGGTGAGTGAACTTTACCTCAGCTTCACTTGGTTGGGTAGTTTCTGCTGCTTTAATATGGTTGCTAGGTACATCATTGTTACAATAAACGGTGTGTATGATGCATTTTGGATGTTGTCCCTTTTTTTTTTTATTGTTAGGTAAAGTTTGGAAACACAACCTTCAAAACAGACGTGTGTCCCAAATCTCTCAATCCACAGTGGAACTCAGAGTGGTTTAAATTTGAGGTAAGCGTCTCTTTAAACATGACAGGGCAGCGGGGGTAGTGTTTGAATGCATCACATAAACTGATTTCACTGTCTTGTTTCTACTTCCCTTTCTTTTCCTTCCCTGTCCTGCGCTTGCTCTCCAGGTTGATGATGAGGACTTACAGGATGAACCGTTGCAGATCACAGTGTTAGACCACGACACTTACAGTGCAAATGATGCCATAGGGAAAGTTTACATTGACATTGACCCGCTGCTGTGCAGTGAGGCTGCCTCCGTCATCTCTGGCTGGTTCCCCATCTATGATACCATCCATGGTATGAACGACCACCTGCCTGACATGATTAGTCACAATATGATGTGTATTTCCTACTATAATGTCCTCATGTTTACTACTGTCAGGTATTCGAGGGGAGATCAACGTCCTCGTCAAAGTGGAGCTTTTCAATGATTTGAATCGCTTCAGACAGTCCTCCTGCGGCGTGAAGTTCTTCTGCAGTACGTCTGCCCTAACAGCTAAGACACAATTTGTTTGCATAAAATGTAGATTAATAGCACACATGGTGGTTACCTACAAAGCATTGATGTTGAATCAAAGGTGATAAGGTGGAAAGTTGATGCTCCTCTTGTATCTTATAACAAACGCACCAACTGAAAAATGTGTCCTTTCCAGGATCAAACAGATGTGTTTGTGCAAACATTGTATCTGTAATGAGCAACAGTGTATTTTTTTTAACAATACCTGAAGAGAACAATAGAAGCAGGTTAGAACTTTGTATTCTATTTTATCAGAAATCCTCTGACTTTATTCTCTAATTGTAAACGGTAGCCACATCCGTTCCATGGTGTTACCGGGCAGCGATGGTGCATGGTTTTGTGGAGGAACTTGTGGTAAATGAAGATCCAGAGTACCAGTGGATTGACCGTATTCGAACTCCTCGGGCCTCCAACGAGGCCCGTCAGAGGCTCATCTCTCTAATGTCTGGTGAGATTATTTGTGATTTGTGATCTTCTTTTCATGTTGCTGTACAGGAAAACTGTAAAATCCCACCCTAACCCCACCACTGTTTCCTTCTTCTCTTGGTAATGTGGCTATGTGTGTTATCCCCTGTTTAGGAGAGCTACAAAGGAAAATAGGGCTTAAAGTACTGGAAATGGGCGGGAATGCAGTGGTGGGGTACTTGCAGTGTTTCGACCTGGAGGGAGAGTCAGGCCTGGTGGTCCGGGCTATAGGTACCGCCTGCACACTGGATAAGCTCAGCTCTGGAAGCGCCCCCAGCACCAACACACACACGCACCCTAACACAGCCCCTGCCTCCAACGCCTGCAATTCCCCCTCTAAGGACGGAAAGGAGTGAGTATGAGCCCACAACACGAGCATGGACTCAGCCTCTTTTTATGTGCAACTCACTGTGCGAGAACGGTGAACGATGATCAGCGTGTGCATGAGAGAGAGAGCGCGAGAGAGAGAGAGCGAGCGTGTGGATGAAATGCCCCATGTGTTAGTCCATGTATAGTCTCGCAGTTACTCCTGTGTGTGTCTCAGTATGTTTTGATCCCCCTTTGTAGTTTGTGTGTCTATTGTATCACATGTTTTGCATCATGAAACTAACAGCACACGACAACCTGAGACACACACATGTACAGTACACACACAGCCTCCCTCCTCCCCTGTCTGCTCTTGTAGACTGCTCTTGCATGGCTTCCTGCTCTGCCTCTTGCATGTTCTAGTGCTACGTCTTTTTAGTGAGTATCTAGCACACGTGTGTTCTGCTCGGCCCCTTTAACAATGTGTTCCTTCACTTTGTTATGTTGCCCTCACCCCAGCTATTTTAGCACTCAGTTTGTGATTTCATCCAGTTACTCTAAGCCCAAGTGCAGTTGAATTCGTGTGTGCCTATTATTTCCATTTATACTGTGTATATCTGTGTGTTGGTGTGTGAGAGACTGTGTGTATCAGGGATGTAAACACCATTTTGCGATTACTTTGTGATTCTGTTATGGCTCCCCTAAATGACCTGTGCGAATTTAACGAGGAAACTATTTTTGGTTGGGGTTGGGTTGGTTGGAAATGACAGGAAATACATTCACTGACTATTTACAAAATCATGGGACCAGCTGATTAGTCAGAAGAGAGATGGTGGGTCTGATTGTTAAATGTGACAGCACCCTCCTTTTCCTCTCCATCTCTTTGTCCCTCCTCCCCCATGACATGTGATTATGGGAATATTTGCAATGGTGAGACTGCAGGGCTCAAAGACAGACTTTCAATACAAATGTTTGTGGACTGTTGGGGACTAAACTGTTTGTTCAACATACTTAAATTACTTTTGTAGCAACATAAATTTGTCTTTGATACCCAATGATTTGGATATCAAATTCAGTAAGGTTTGAAATTAAATAAGCTTATAATGATACACTTATAATATTACATTCGAATGTCGGTTCGAATCCCGCATCGAGCGGCCCTATCCTGTGTGTCATTCCCCCCCTCTCTGTCTCTCTCTCAACTCTCCTGTCCATTAAAGGCAAAAAAAAAAATACTGACGATGCTGAAAAGATACTGATAATCTTAAAGAGAGATTTAAATACAACAATGTAAATTTAACAGGCAATTTTTATTTTTATGTTTTAATTAATTAAAACAACTCAATGACTGTACTTTTCTCGTACCTTATGACTTGCTTTACATATCCTGTGTAAACAAGAAATAGTTAAAATATTTTAATGACTGATTTTCTTCTCTTAATTGTCTTTGTTCATACTAAATTTTGTTCTTATTGTTAGGCATTTTTGCTTGATTTTTTTTTCCAAATTGTTGCATATTTGGTTTTATGCCAGCTAACGTGTATGTGCCCATTAGCGCATCTTTGTGATGTGTTTGCATCCCTGCTGTATGTTTGCGTGAGACTGAGAGCTTTGCATGAATTTCCTGCTGCTTTCTCATGGCTTTAAATGAAATTCAGGCAAAGAGTGGGTGTTGGAAAAAAAAACAACCCTCTTTTTTCCCTGTTCTTTTCCTTTTTTGTCTCCTTTTTCACTCTATTGCAATGTTGTCGTGTTGGTTGTTGTGTGCGTCTCTTTCTTCCTCTCTTGGCTTTCTGGCTACATTTGGATTGGGACGTTTTTCACTACTTGTGTCCAAAATCGGTCGTACGTCGTCCTCTCTCTCTGCGTGCTGATTGGCCCAGGTCTCCCCTTGCCCATGGATGCCGCTCCACCCACAACAGTCCGGTGCATTCGGCCTGCAGCTCCCAGAGACTGTCCCAGAACTTCTCAGTCTCTGTCCCCACACTCATCTTTGCTGGTACGCAGAGCCAGGAAAGAATACAGATACAGGAGATAAAGAGGAAGTTTGACATACGAAGTGAAGTAGATGGTGATGTTTTTGTGCAACATTTGTCGGGTTCGTCGTAGCAGTGAAACCATAATATAGGTAGGACAGACAGATATGAGGCAGATCCTTTTACTATACACCTTTTATACTAAGTAAAAACCTGTATGTGCAGAATAGTCTCAAATCCCTCCACCTGCTTTGTTTTCCAACAATAGCGTGTGGGGTGTCAAGTTCCCAGCTGCTTAAATGCTGCATTTTTATTGGGTGTTTACGACACAGAAAAACCTCGAAGGTGTGGCTTTAGCCGTGAGGAAGGACCTGTGATCTCCCTACATCTGACCTTTGCTGCACTCTACTGGGACACATGCTTCAGCTCGTCATCCTCTGTTCAGTCTGACCTTCTTGTGTTTTGCCACCTTTGCTTTTCTTTTTAGTTTAACACGTGTGTTTTTTTGTGTGTGTCTTAATTTTTCCTTTGCTTTCCATGCTTGCTTTGTTTTGTTTTCTCCCAGCCATCCGTAGCACCTCACACACACACTCACACACACACTCACACACACAAACACACATACACCTCACATACACACCTCACATACACACGCACCTCACTCAGAGGAAACAAAGCACACATAAAAAAAAGTCAACACTGACCCACTCCCATATATGCACACACACACACACAAAAAAACCACTCAGAGGGTGAGGTGGTGGTGACTGATTGTGGGCGTGTGTGTGTGTCTTTGTGTGCGTGCGCGTGTGTATGTGTCATGTTTTCCTGGCAGGCCGGTATTTGGTGAAGACCTGCCCTCGTTCTCTGGCCCGCCCACCCCTTTCAGAGCCCTCCCCACCTCCTCCTCCTCTCCTCCCCCCTTCTCTCCCTCCAAGCCATGCAGCCGCCAGTCCTCATCATCAGACACAGACCTCAGTTTGACGCCCAAGACGGGTAAGAACACTTGCCCCAGCCCCATCCCCTCCACCGTCATCCCTCTCCTCTCCTACACCTCATTGTGGTGCTACTGTGGTGGTGATTTTTCATTTCTTGTTTTGTTTTTTGTTTTTTGTTTTTTTACATTTTTTTCATGGTTGAGTTTGACATTTATTTATTTATTGTAAAATAGTATTGTAAATACTTATTTTGCTGTGGCCAATCCCCTTCTGTTCTCAGTGACCTGATGTGTCTTCTTGGTTTATATTGGAAAAGGATTCTAGTTTTTTTTAGGGTACAGAGATGTAAAGAGCTGTAGTAGATGTAATGCGAAGACACACCAGATCTCTGTTTTAGTTCTGTCCCCCTGTTGTTGTGGTCTTTAATTGAAGCACTGTGTCTCATGGGGGGGCTGTTGTTGATCAAAGGTCACTTCTTCATTAGCAGCCATTGTGGTTAACCATTGAGGATAATAAGGTAAGTTTAGTCCAACTCTGCACTAAGGAGTTCAGCGTAAATGCCACACAGCCTGATGAACCTCATATCCAGAGCCACTCTCTTGACCCTTCAGGAGGGAGCCAGCAGCCCACCTTCTTCGTCCTAGCCCCCCCACCGTACCCCAACCCACCCCACCCCTCCCCTCCCTCTACTTCTCTTTTTCTATCATTTTCTTCTCTGTCATCTTTTCTTTTCCCCATTTTTCATCTCCCTCTCTGAGCTTCTCTCTCCTCCATTTCTTCTCATACTCACAGATTCATTTCATTTCTGTTAACTTGCCCACCTGCATCTTTTTCACATTGAATCTGCTGATTCAGCGTTTTACTCTCCTTGCTACTGATTCTGACACTTAAGCTCTTAGCGCATCTGCTAATATCAAGCGCTGATTTGGTCTCTCTAAGCCATATTGAAACATGTTTATCTGTGAAGAATTGGAATCAGGAAAATCAGAATTTTCAATGTCCCTGACAAATTTAATGTGGATCTGTCATTTCATGTTTAATACCTGATCCAGTAAATTATCAGTAATGATCCTGATCCAACCTAATGGATCGAGGCATCCCTACTGTGCGCACTTCACTTCTGTAAGCTTGTATCCACTTTTTTTGTTGTCACATCCTTTTTTACCCCTTCTTGGTTTTTGCTGCTTCTGCCCACTGTCCTCAATGCTCTGCCTTTTTCCATTCTCAATATGTCTGTTTTTCTCTATGCACACCTCATGTGTTTCTCTGCTGGATAGATGAGTCCCAGCCAGTGAGGTTCAGGCCGGGGATCTTCCTCTGCCCCAGCTCCCCCACCCTCTCCACAGACAATATGTCCTTTCCTGGTTCTGGCTCAGTGGGCTGTGGTCATGGCACTGCCCCCAGAGCCACCACCCCACCCCCTCCCTCCTCCATCCATTCAGACCGTGTCTTGCTGAGAAAGAGCGTGTCCTTCACCGAGGACCTGCTGCTGGCAGCCTCCGGTATAGTAGGACTGCCCTGTGTGATCAAGTAACAGAACCTAGCGTCTAGCGTTGGCATCTCTCTTGTGGAGCAAGTTCCACATCAGGATTTTTCACGCCCATATCAACTTAATTGCTATTATTCGAAACATTAAAGGGATAGTTCAACATTTTAGCAAATTGGCCCATTGCCATAATCGCTATAGTCATAGCAGTAGGTTCGTTACCTTTATTTGTCGGTGTAAGCTATTTTTAGAACGGCGGAGCAGAGCTGCCAGCTGCTCAGAGCTATGCTATGGAGGCTAATGGGATTTCTTGGTTTCTCTCATCAAACTCATCAAATACACAATCCAACAACTCCAAAACGCTCTGGTGGACAAGTTGTGACCTGCACATTCACCACGCTATGAGATAATAACAGAACGTTACCAGACAGAGTTGTTTTCGAGGTAAATTCATGCAAAACTGCTGATGCACGTTGCCTTCATGGACAGTTTTTCAGCAAGCAGACCCTGTATTTACCTCGAAAACGGCTCTGTTTCGTAACGTTCCGTTATTATCTCATAGCGTGGTGAATGTGCAGGTCACAACTTGTCCATGAGAGCGCTTAGGAGTTTTTGGATTGTGTATTTGATGAGTTTGATGAGGAAAACCATGAGCCTCCGTAGTGTATCTCTGAGCAGCTCACGGCTCGGCTCCGCCGTTCTAAAAATAGCTTACACCGACAATTAAAGGCAACAAACCTACTGCTATGACTATAGCGATTATGGCAATGGGCCAGTTTGCCAAAATGTTGAACTATCCCTTTAACTCAACATGCATGGTATAACTGCCCAGAGTCCACTGTGAAAACAACACTTCTGACTGACTCTAGCGCAGCATGTGGTGTGATGTGTTTGTTGGGTGCACCCAGTCCTTACTCCAGGTCCAGTATTTATGTCTGAATAAGAGAGAGGGTTTAGAGTATGCTAGTCTTAAGATGAAGATGGTGCATCTGAGTCTGTTGCTTTCACTTTTTTATCGCTATAATAAAATTACTACTACAATGTGACGATCACCTGACACTGTGACTGGCTCTCTAGTCCTTTGCCCTGTGTGTGTGTAAACTGATAAAACTAAAGCAACACTCTCCTCTGTTATCAGGAATGGGCAGTGGAGGCAGCACTGGGAAAGAGGCCGGGCCTCTGAAGACTCTTCTCAGACAACAGACGCAGACAGCTCTGGAACAGAGGGTACGCTGACGCGCACACGCATGCTAACACACGACACGTGTATTTACCAATGCACTGTATGTGTGGACATTTGAGACTTGACATCCACAGCTAAGTTTGAATAAAAGCTTAGGGTGTCACTCAAGTTCACATGGCATATAGTTTCAGCCAGGGTCTTGCTTGACCAGCAGCATTACTAAAATGAAAACATGGTAAAAAAAAAAAAAAAAAAATCAAACACAAATACAGAGTAATATCATTAACGCTTTGCTGTTTGCATTGCCTGCTCAGCCTCAGATGTCTGCACACACAGCACTCAAAGCTTTACTTGTGAAATATTACTAATGTACACTGGTGAGGTGTTGAGTGTTCAATGGGGAGTGGGTCTGAATAAGAACAAGTAATGTTCCCTCTTTTTGTCCTCTTGACCACCTGTGCTACTCAGGGAACGTCCTCCTCTGGGTTATTGTTAAACGCCAGGGTATGTCCCATCAGTGTGACTCTCTCACTCTCCACCTTTCCTCTAACACCCTGAGCAGCTGACGGCCACCACCCAGTCTGAATCAACTCCTAACCCGTCCCCTCCTCCGCTGTTTGTAGATCTCCGAGAGGCAGGCTGGGTTGAGCAACGGGGCATCTCTTTGTCTGCCTTGTGTTTGCTTGTTACCCACTGCACTCTTTAAAAGATTCACAGACATGTGGGGTGGAGAGCTGTAGGCTAGGAGTTGTGTCCCCTTCAGGTTTGAAGGGGCGTGTGACTGTGTGTGTATGTGCACCTTCTGGGTTCTCATATCGAACACCTCCCTCCTTTTCTGACTTCTTTTCCTGAATCTGATTTTGGTTTCCTGTGTCAACAATGGGAATGAGCACGCTCACCTCATCACCTCATTCTTGCCTCCTTGCTCTGAGTGGGGAGGAGCTGTCAGTCAAATAAGTGGCTCTGCCTACCTTCCTGGAGTACTGGACAAGAAAGCAACTAGTGGTAGTCCCACCTGATTTCAGCCCACGAAAGCCATTCATCATATATACCTGCATGATTGGTTATCACAACATCCCTCTGGTTTTTTGAAAAGATGGCCATTGCTTCGAACTAGAATGAATGCTGAAATGCAAACAAGGCAGTCCGACTATTTCTAGCTCCTCTTGTGAGTGAGTGCATGGATTTGCATCACATCATTCAACTGGAGGCAGAGGACCGGTTGTCCTGTTAAAGAGAAGCATGTAAAACAGAGTCGTGTGTGCGTGTATCCGTGAGTGTCCGTCCTCCACTTTAAAATCCAAACCTAAAAATTGCATTTATATAGATTTGAAAGGATTGAATGACTCACTAAGTAAGTGATTATAAAAAATGCCAAGCTTTCTCAATCACTTCCAGATCTATTTGAAATGCTCTTAAGTCTACGAGTGTAGGCTGGAATGGAGCGAGTGGGGAATCCTTGGGGGGTAAACCTTGCATGGGGGAACAGTATCACACTCAGTCCTTGCTGCATGTTGGCATATTTCCTAACACCGTTAGCACCAAAGTCTACACACAGTATGTAGAAGACACGCAGGCATTGATTTAATCAGTCAATACGCACAGAGAGACATCAGATATTTATCGTTGCTGTTAGCTACTGTTTTAATTATTATCACTAATAAAATGTTACAGTATGTGTACAAAAAGTATTGGACTTTTTTGTATCATATATTTAATGTTAAGTGGTTGTTTATTTGAAAGAAAGTATTTTTTTTTTTAAACTTGCATTATTCAAAGCTAGCAAAAACAGTACATTTGATAATGTCTGATAATCAAAGGCATGAAATCATGAAAAACAAAAAATTAAATATATTCAATTATAGTGACATATATTATTAAAACACATGGAAAAAACCCAGAGTGTGTTTTTCTCTACTCTAAGTGACCGAGTTGTTTTGTATCTGCAGGAGTTTCCCTTCTTCACTTTGACGTCTTTCCCTCCTGGTTTTCTGGTCCATGTCGGTGGAGTGGTCAGCGCTCGCTCTGTCAAGCTCCTGGACCGCATACACAACCCTGGTGAGTTCAGCACACACAAACGTGCCATGTCCTTATGTAGCTCGTCCACTGTCCTGTAAAATAATATGATAGAGCTCCTCCTTCGACCTACAGTAATTGTGTAATTGTTCGGTCTTGCTGTAAGTGGCTGTTAGTTAATGGTGCCCATTTATCCTCTTGTGGCGAACGGTTTTCCTGTGTCTGGTCCTAGTCTCAGTCTGCCGCTTTGTAGCATTAGGATAGGTCATCATCACCCGTATCAAACTATTTTATGGATAGGGGCAACTTTCACCTCGTGGTTTGACTGACTGGCTTTGTGTAATTTGTAGTCTGTGGCTGGTCATGTGATGGCTGTGTGTGTGTGTGTGTGTGTGTGTGTGTTTGTATGCTCTGGTCACTGTGTTGTTGTGTGCTGCCTCCCTGGAGATGAGGTGCAGTAGAGGTGCATGGCTCGAGTCTGTTGCCTGCTGCTTCTGTTGTGTAATGTTGTTCGCTGCAGGTGGCACTGTGGCGAGGTACTGTGGTGTTCTCTATCTACACCTATGCTGCGCTGCCTCAAGTGTACAAACGGGTCTAATCTGTGCAAAAAATCCTAATTATTTCTTGTATTATATTGCAGACTTTAAGAATTATTAGATTTATTTAGATGACAATCAGATGTTTGCTCACTAGGCGAGCACCTGCCCATTGAAAGTGTTTGACTGTAAAAGTCCACATGGCAGCCTTAGTGGTTTTGCCCTTTGCTTGGTTTAAATATGTTTATCTAAACTAAATCAAAGATTAAAGGGGAGTGCTGAATGTCGGCTGGGTTAGGATAAGCAGGGTTCTTTTCAGAGGTGGACAGGGAAACAGAAATGAGCTAAATAAATAATAATGATTTTTAACAAACAGTCAGTGATTAAAACTAGAGTAAAAACAACACAGGTATCCCTGTTCTGAATTGCGGATCATAAACCATTCTGAAGAAAGCCCTGTTCACTGTTGCTATAAGAGCAGATGATAACAACCAAAGGTCCAAATTATAGGTGCCCTGTGGAGTTTTTGACCAAAAGTAGCTGTGTGGAGCTGTGATTTCACATGTGAGGTTCCTGTTTTATTCTGATTATGCATGAGGATACACTTGTGTAAGTGACCAATTAACAATTATTGGCGGTGACATGCAACAATCTGAAATATTAATCCTGTAAATTCTGTATGATTTGCAATTTTTTTTTGCATTTCAAGAGGAAGCTAATGGCTAACAGCTCAACAGTACTTGAAAAGAAAAATGTAAACACAAGACCTGTTTACTTTACATATAAACTCCACAGGGTGCTTTTTTAGGGAGTATACTAGAGTTAGACTGCTACTGCATGCTCCTTTTTTGTATTATATAGCTTCTCTTCTCCATCTTGTTAAACAATTTTAGTAGATCTGTAGCTTTCTCTCATTTCTCTTTTTCACTTTTCCTGGTCAGCCTTCTTTTACGATTGTTTTAGTAGGCCTGAATTTAGCTTGTCTTTGCATAGTGATTGTGAAGTGCTGTCTGTCGTCGTGTAGTGACTGTGGAGTGCTGCTGTTGTGCTGTGCTTGTTTGTTAGACTGTCTCTTCTTTTCTTTTTTTCTCTCTTTTCTATACTAACGGTGTGTTCTGGCCCAGCCTTGGGTAACACGCGCTCATACAAACTGCTAGACTGGAATAGTGTCACTGCAGGTATTTCCCCCCCTTTTACTGCTCTCACCCACAGAAGCGATGGCAGCTCAGTGAAGTTAAACCTCCATACTCTCTCATGCTGGCATTCAATTAGTAAAATTTGTTATCTAACAATGTGCAATGATAATAAGGATTTTATAATTATTCTTTTGTTTTAACCAGTAAAGACCAGCCTAACGACCAACAAACAAATTAAACAATTGCCTGATAGCGTAAAACTGATGAATTCAGTGAGCTGCCATTCTCCTCTCTCTAATCTGTGTGAGTGTGTGCTGAGCTGAGTTGAGCATGCGCTGTGTCCCCACCCCACCCCATTCAGCCTGGCCTGGCCACCCCCCCACCCAGCTCATCCTCCTGCACAGAAGAGCTGCAGCTCTTCCCCTAACGTTGTCCCCCAGGGCTGTTTCTAACGCTTCCTGAATCAGCATCGTGGTAAAACCTGTCTAGACCAGAGGAGGTTTAGGAGGTTTACTCAGTGACAAAGAGCAACTGTGACTGGGCATGTGCATCCAAACTCACTGGGCCGTATTCATACTGAGAGGGAGGGAGAGAGAGAGAAAGAAAGAGAGACGGAGGGATGGACGGATGGAATGACAACAGGTTGATTGGATGGGTGGCAGTTGAGGAAAATTACAAAATGATTGGGGATGTATGCTGGGGATAGATGGAAATGCGGTATGGAAAGTATGAAAGGACTTGGTACTCTCTAACTTCTAAACAAGACCAGGTTTGACGGACTCTGTTGAATGAATATGGCCCCTCTCTGCCCATGAGTGTGCACATGGTCATGAGCGTGCACGTTGGTGAGCCTGTGCCTGTGTGACATGCTGCTTCTTCTTGAAGGAACCCACCTTGTGGGCCTGATGCCTGACCATCAGTCATTATTTCTCATCTCTTCAGTTTGATCTGCCATACCACCACCACCACCACCACCACCACCACCACCACCACCACCACCACCCCCTCCCTGTTCCCTCCACCCTCCCCCTGGTCTCACCTTCCTAGCAGCTGCGTTTCTCTCTCTTTCTGGGGCTCTGTCAGCATGTGGCCCTCCAGCAGGGAGTCATTGGGTGCAGCTCAATACTCTAATGCAGCTTCCTTCACGTGTTCAGTGATACAGAACTACCAAATGAATGATATTGAACTCATCACCTGGCAACAATTAGGCTCTTCTGAATTATGAAAATGATTAAAACAGGGCTGGTACTGTAGCAAAGCCTCATGAGACTATTGAAACACACCCATGGTTTTTAGCCTAAGTATGATGAAGGCTCAATCCCTTTTTTTAATTTTTAACCTTTGTCACCAGGCTAGTGCACATCTTTTACACATCAGGCAGAGTGTTTTTTTTATTTTAATGATTCCTCTATTATCAGCCAGCAAGATTTTCTCTCTATACCACCACAGCAAAAACATACCAATGGCTGGTGGCTGTATCCCCCCTCTGTGTCCTTTCTGTTAGTGCAGCTGACTGAAAGGAAACATAAAGAAGAAAGAGACATTATGTTTTTCGACAATGAGCACTAAAGGAATATCACAAACAACAACTAACCTTACCATTGACTTTGCCTTCATCATCATACTCCAACTCATCAATCATTCTAATTGTCACCTTGTTTTACAGAATGATAGTTGGTTTTGGCTTGCTTTTATACACCACTTAACCCATAAATCATCAGGAAATACAAACTGTACTGTTTGATGTCTGTTTATTTTCTGGTAAGTCAAAGCAGTCATATTAGACAACAGATTAGATACAGAGTTTTCTTGTTTCCTGTCTGCGTCTTGTCAAGGCAGTCTTTTTTATTTAAATAGTTGAGTTTATTAAGATAGGCTTAAGTGTTAGGTGAGGTGATTTTGATTGATTTTTCAGCTAATTAAGATATTTTTTGTGTGAAAGATCTTTAATTTACACTTTTGTGTTTTGCAGATGAGCCAGAGACTCGTGACGCCTGGTGGGAAGAGATTCGCCAGGAGATCAAATCCCATGCCAGAGCTCTCGGTTGCCATGCTGTTGTGGGGTACAGCGAGAGCACAAGCATCTGGTATGTACCCACTTATCCTTCTTTTTACCTGTGTTTCTGCAACCAATTTGCTATTTGTCTTAAACACAAAATGTTTCAGGTCATGTTTTCACCTTCTTCCCTGTATTTCCTCTCAACACAGTGAAGAGGTGTGTATCCTGTCAGCATCAGGCACAGCAGCCATCCTGAATCCACGATACATGCGTGAAGGCTGCCTAGACATTGGGAGCACTGAACACAGGTTGTTTTTGTCTGTTTCTCTCTGAAGTGAAGTGAAATAAATTCTTGCTTGTTTATAGTTAATGTCAATACAGCTTGAATCAAGTTTTGGAGGCTAATACCTGGTGGTGTTTATTGTTCCCCAGGTTTGAGGAGCCGTCCCCTCCAGGCTGTGGTTTCTGTCACATCCCGTATGATGAGTTCAACATGCCGTTTCCCGCCCAGCTCACGTACTGTTACCAATGCAGACGACAAAAGGTCTCAAATATATTTCTTTGCACTCTTAACATACAGTATCTTTCCAGTAAATGAATGTCATCCAGTTGTTAAAAAAGATTTTCGTTAACTGTTATAATTGTTGTGTGTTTTTCAAAGGTTCCTGATGTGCTATTCACAACAATCGACATGCCACACGAAGCTGCAATCACAGGGAAGGGCTGCCTTATCCAGGCCAGGTAATACCTAGCCCCCAAACCCTTAAAATATTACTAACACCACAAAGAAGAAAATTTACCCAAGAAATGGTATCATAGCCAAGTGCAATATCTAAATAGCAAAAATAAATTGCAAATTTGTATCAAATTTTTTGATAGAAGCAAAATGTGTAAAGTTATTGTCCACTGTCGGCACAATGAGCATTGTGGCACTACGGAGACACCACGGCCTACAAATCAAATTCTCCTGATGTCAAGGAACATGTTTGTTTGGTAAAAGACCCAACGAAAATCACATCATCTGAATTTGTTATTATTTTTTATGTGGAAAATGAAAACAAAAACGACATTCAGCATTCACTTCTGATTATATCTGATCACCATCTCATTATATATTACATAGTTGCAGAATGAAAGCTGAACAACACACTCTTTAAAATAGAGGCTTATGTCAAAGACACGGATCAGATCGAGTTATTGTTGGTGTTTATTTTCTCCTAGACTCTGTCGTCTGAAAAAAAAAGCCCAGGGTGAAGTGAACGCCACAGCCATCTCCAACCTGCTGCCTTTCATGGAGTACGAGCTGCACACTCAGCTGATGAACAAACTGAAGCTGCGGAACATGAACGCCTTGTTTGGCTTACACATACAGATCAGTGTTGGCGAGAACTTGCTCCTGGGTCTGGCTGTATGTACATTTTAGGTTACCAGCTTAATCAGCCGTACACATGTTTTCTGCAGTACAGTCTTAAAAGTGTGTGTGTGTGTGTGTGTGTGTGTGGGCTCAGTCTGCTACAGGAGTGTACCTGACAGCGCTGCCGGGACCAGGTGGAATTCAAATCGCAGGGAAGACTCCAGGCGACCTGAGCAATGAGCATCACATCCTCACCATCCAGAAAAGGATCAACGACACCATAGCCAAGAACAAAGAGCTCTATCAAATAAACCCTCCGGTGAGCCACAATAACATGTTTTGATATGAAGTCTGCAATTCCTCGCTCATATTTCTCAACACAAAACTGGGTAGGGTCATTAATTTACCTGTTTTTTTTAGGTAAGCTAGTAAGGACGTCCAAAAGGAACTAAATTTATAATTTGGGCTTGGATGATAGATGATAGATGACTAGACGTATTTAAATTTGTAGACATACTGTGTTACAGTATGTCAAGGTTTTATACATTTACATTCCATGGTGAACTGTTTCCCTCATTTTAGATATAACTCTCTGTTCCAGTGTTAGAATCATCATAAATGTGATCATAAATTATACATTTTCTGTTCTTTGTGGATCATGATAAACTTACCCCTCTTGTCTCTGTCTGATCATTAAAGAAATTATTTGCCCTGGACCCTGAGGTGTTCGGCGGCATAAACATGGTACTGAGCACGCCAACTTTTATGCTGTGAGACACAGCAAAGCATGACAAATATTTCACTCAATTAATCACAATACTACACTACCTTTACCATTACTATCTAACGGCTCTTAACTGTGGGGACGTTTTGGAGTAGGATGATCTGCGATCCACTCCAGAGTCGCCTCTCAAGGGCAAACCACTGTAGATTCATTGTATCTGTTTATGTATTTGTATATCCTGCCCATTCACTCTCTCACCTGTGTATTTTTTATGCTGTGTGTGCGCGTGTGTGTATATGTTTGCAGCACCACACCTTACTTTTCCAGATTCATACTCAAATTAACACAAGCCATATATGTGTGTAATGGTGCAATATGTCATGGTACTTGAGCGAGTGTGAGCATGTGGTGTGTTATTAACATAGTCCTTCCACTAGCTGTGCAGTCTGGACAGATGTTGAGATGCAGAAGTGGGCTGCTGTGGTGGTCGGGTGTTCCCTTTGACATTCTGTCCGCTGAGGCCACATGTGTCCCTTTGCTTGCAGGAACTGGCGGAGGAAGTGGTGGGTTCTCCGATCCCTGAACCAAGGCAGCGATCCAGGCTTTTGCGCTCCCACTCTGAGAGCTCAGACGAACTGTCGGAACTGGACCTCTCACACGGCAAGAAGGATGCCTTTGTCCTGGAGGTGTGGATCTATAAGAATATAAAATACATCTGTATACATCTTCTTTTTTTTATGTACATGTACGAGTGTAAGTGTTTGCTATTATCTCAACAGATTGATGACACTGATGCCGTGGAGGACATCCACTCCCTTCTCACTGATGCCTCTCCACCCACAGGTCTGTGCTCACTCCACAGCAGACAACACAAGCTCAGTTATTCATCTTAAACAATTTTGTCTTTAAATTTTTTTTTAAATAATTTTTTCTCTGCTTCTTATCCCTCCTTCATTCTCTAGGTTTCTACAGCTGCAACACTGAGCTCATGCCTGGAATTTGCAACTGGACATCAGCAATACAGGTGACACTTAACAGTGATGCTTACTTCACAAATTTAATCTTTACTAAACTCTTATTTAAAAGAGTTACTTGAAAGTTTATGTTTCAAATTTTGGAAGTTGGTTAGTATATGCAATGTGTTTTTGTTACCGTCTACAGATGTTTACATCGGTGAGGGTCTTTAGGTTGAGTAATGTCAACCTGACAAACCAAGGCTTGAACAAGATCTTCACTGACCTCTGTGAGAATCTGCTAAAGGTAAGGAACTCTTTTTGATCAATAACTGATTACACCACGTGCACAACCACGATGATCCTTTGTTGCACTGTGCTATGATACTTGCAGTGGTTGTGTTGTGAATGAGGAGTTACATTTACAATCTACAATTCTTCATGTTTATTTCAGAGCTTTTACTTCAAGTTGCGCTCTATGATCCCCTGCTGTCTTTGTCATCTCAACTTCACCGTGGCAGTGCCAGAAGAAGAACTCATACAGGTGAGAAGTCTCAGACCACTCATTTATGACATTATTACTCACAGACACGATTAACCCTCTCTGTCCGCCTCCTAGGTCGCCGTAACGGCAGTTGCTATGACGTTTGACAAGGACCAGACCCAGGAGAAGGTAGCAGAAAAGCCTACAACCAAAGGTAAAGAGGGAAAAGTTCTACACATATGCCCAACGTTGGAACAATCATAGTTTGAAACATTCTAGTATCTAGACATTAATATATAACCAATCCGTCTGTATGAAGAATAATGTCAATATACTGTAGTGTGTTTTCCTTCTTGCTAGTCAAATTTGAGTTTTGAAAAATACAAAACATGTCACGAGCCATCATCATAATCTCTTTAGGGAATATCTCCTGTGTTGTGTATTTGAAATTAAAGCACCAGTGTAATGTGTGTGTGTGTGTGTGTGTGTGTGTGTGTGTGTGTGTGTGTGTGTATCCTTGCAGGGGGCAGTGAGACTGAAGAGCAGCTGCAGTTTCCCTTGGAGTTGTGTGCAGACTCATCATCCAGCACTCAGCCATCGTCCAAAATCTCAGGTAGCCTTTAGCCATGTTTTAATTTATCTAATTATTTATTTTTTATTGCTTCCCGGCCTCCTCCTCTGCCCTGCTTCACTAACAGGCATTGCCCATCTCCTCCACTAACACTTCAGGTACAGTCTCTTTACTCACCCCAGCTGCAAAACTCTGCCAAAATCAGCTGGTTATGGTTCGTTCAGCAGGTAAATAAACAGTGACGTAGCGTAGCCCAGTGTGTTCAGTTTTGCTGTGAACTTAGAAGAGGACAGTGTGGTGTTTGCTAGATGAGCTGTTGTTGCTCTCCTAAAACATTGTGGCTTTACCTTCCGTTCACATCAGGCGGAGGAGCATTTTGACATGCACGATATCTAGCGTTAAAGCTTCAAAAAAACACTCTTGCTTGGTTTGGTACAAGGCGAAACAGACTGAACTCTCTTTGGCTTCTGTCAAGTACAAAAGGTAGACTTTGACGTTGTGTGTGTGTGTGTGTGTGTGTGTGTGACAGGTGTCCCAGAGAGTACTAACGTCTCACCCAGAGGTAAGCCCCCTCCCATCCACCATCTCCCCGTACCCCACCTCCCTGCTACCAAAAACTACACTGCCCTGTTTTTGACTTTTCATTCCTTTTGTCTCGGACAGAGTTATCCTGCACTGCTCCCAAACCTCATCCACTTTTGTTCTTTTCTGTTCTTCTGTTTGTTTTTTGTGTCTTGTTTTGTTTGTTTGTTTTTTTTTCTCTTGTTGTTATTGTTGTTGTTGCGTTTGTGTACGTTTGGCTGTGGTGTGTGTGCGTGTGTGTGTGTGCGTGTTTATGTGTGTGTGTGTGTGTTTGTGTGTGTGTATGTGTTCTCTCCAGCTGCCTCCGTTGATTACGGTTCCTTTGCAGACAGATGCAGCACCTGGCTAGAGCTGCTTAGGCTGAAAGCTCACACCATAAGACGAGGATCAGTTAAGACAAGTAGGAGGACACAGTCTCTAGCACACTCTGGTGATCATACCCACAAATGCAGAACACGGTTTTCACAAGCAACCCTACACAAACACACAAACACACACCAACACACACACACACAAACTTGCATACACTCACACACCCCTCCATGCATGCCGCTGGGGGGCGGAGCATCGTAAACCAAGCACCAGCTTTTTAGCTAGAGTGTGAAAGTTGAAGCCCCGCCCCTCAGGGGGAACCACAATCAGCAGCTTGGCTTTGAAATGCCTGTAGCAGTGGTAACAGCAAAGTAACAGGCAAGTGATTTATTTTTTTTTCCTTTTTTTTTGTGCAACCTTCTTTCCATACGCACTTGTCGCACTTGTCAAGATCTGCAAAGGCTGGAATTTCTGGAGCAATTTGATGACAATTACTGATTGTGCTCTGCATTTGCATTCCTGAATCTCCCTAAACAGCGAGAGTACTACATGATTTTAAAAAATGGCAAAATGCTTAATTAATTATCTCATGTCTGAATTCTATGAGTTTGAAACATACACAATGTGCTTAAAAGATCATGGTTTTGGGAGGGGAGGGGGGCGATGCTTTTCTGCAAGAACTGGTATCATTCTCAGCCCTGTGCACAGTAAGTGAACAACAATCTTATGTGTGGCTCTGAAGGTTTCTGGTTTGATGGATGATAAGCCACATCAGGTAAATTTTTTGCAGTCAGACAACAGAGCATCTTTCACACTCTGGCTCATATACATGTGCCCAGCTGAGCTCATAGCTGTCTTTGTCCATCTCCATTTCTCAAGCCTCTTTCACAAATGCACCCAGATACAAATATTCTGTTATGTACTTCACTGTATTGCAAATACTGTACACACACACACACACACACACACGCACACACGTCAACTTACACAGCTGTGCCCAGGTCTGTCCGTCTGTCTGCAGACACTGTGTAACTGTCTTGTCTGTTTGCCTCAACTGCATGACATTGCATGGCAGCGTGTGCTTTTCCAAGTGATTGTCTTTGCACCTAACATCCACACCACTGCATGTGAAGCCACACATGTATCTGACACACACACAAAAAAACTGACTTACTCACATAAAGCGCACACAGATGTGGTACCGCTGCTGTGAAAAAGCTAACAGCATTGCATTTTCATTCCACATTCACATTTCCTTCTGCTTCAGAGTTCATATCTGCTTTTTAATTTTTCCACTATTTTTGAGCATCTTCTGGTATCTCCATTTCCCTTTGTCTTTTTCCTCCTCCTCCCCTCCTCTTGTCTCCACCTCCTTTGGACCCCCCCCCTCCCTGCTCTCTCCATACCTGCAGTCTCATCGCTGGAGCGCAGCAGTCCATTGCCCGACGGACGATCCCGCTCGCTGCGCTCCAACCGCTCGTTTGGAGGCAGTTCAGTGACGGTCGTGAAAATGACGCCACTATCCTTCCTCCCCGGGACACGCATCATTAAATACCTTGGGATAATCAACATGTTTTTTATCAGAGAGACGACATCATTACGGGAGGTATGATCAACATGACCATGGAAAGTCACAGCGAAAGTGTAGACAGTACTCATCAAAACACTTGTGTGTTTGTCCCCTGCAGGAAGGAGGTGTCAGTGGCTTCCTGCATTCATTCATAGCGGAGGTGTTTGCCATGGTTCGAGCTCATGTAGCCGCCCTGGGTGGTAATGCAGTAGTGTCCTACAGCATGAAAGAGTGTGTGTTAATGGAAAATCCAAACAAGAACCAGGTAATTTCAAACACTCTTGCACACTACAAGCCCACACACTTTAAGTATTGAATTGAATTGAAAGCCTTTATTGTCATTATACATCAGTACAACGAAATGATGTTGCTACTCCACTGGGTATACAATCAATAAATAGTAAAATAGTAAAAACAATTAATACAACCAACAACATCTATATAGAAGGTGCAAGAAATGGAAAGTGAATGTTCATGAATGAGAGGGTGGCTGGGGGGGTTGTCATCTCTGTTTGTTTGAATATGTTATGGCATTTGGGAAAAAACTGTTTGTAAATCTGGTGGTTCTGGATTTGGTGGACCTATAGCGCCTGCCAGAGGGCAACAGTTCAAACAGACCTGGGTGTGAATTGTCCTTGATGATGGTTTCTGCTCTGGAGAGAGTTGATCTATACAGTATTTATACTTAAAAGCACGCTTTATTTGTATTGCACCTTTTATAACATGACAAGTAGCTCAGTTTGTTCAACATGGAGAGATACTAAAAACAAAATATGTACTTTAAACAATTAGAATGAAGTCATAAAGTAATTAAGAACAAGGCATTTCAGGATATAGAAAACCACAAAACAAAGAACAAAGAAATTGCAAATGAAAGTTGATTTTATGAAGCAAAAATAAGATTTGAGCTGGTTTTTCCAATACTAGACCATTTTTGGCTTTGAAAACAAGATGATTAACCCTCTTCAGAATTACAGGTGGAGAATGCCAACACTGGTGCAATATGCTCTCTTTTCCTAGTTTTGGTTCTTCTTGCTGCTGGATTTTGAATGAGCTGCAGCCTGATTTAACTTTTTTTTTTTTTCACATAATCAGTGTCCTTGGCGTCCTTGTGTTTTAATCTTGTCTACTCCCCCTCTAGGCCCAGTGTCTCATCAATGTGAGCGGTGATGCCGTCATCTGCGTGAAGGATACAGACCAGGACCCGGTGCCCTCAGCAACAAACGCCGGACAGACCTGTAGTAGCGGAGCCGATGGGGCTTCATGACAGTGAAACACAAGAGACTCATTTTGTCTGCAGGGCACACAATCTTAGTGAAAACACTCTCTGAGTATAGCCGTCCAAGAATGAGTCATTTATGTCTGCCTTAAAACTCTGTAACAGATTCAAAGGTGTGGACACAGGTATTGGTAATAAAGCAAATACTCACGCACTCTCAAAACCATGAAGTCTCTATTAATGTAGGAGAGCAGGACATTTCTCTCATTTGTGCACAAGATACTGAAGTTCTTAGGTGTCTGAGAGTATTTTAAAACACTTCTAAACACTCTGCATCTAAATTATGCCTATGCCTTGCAGCCGCCCATGTTGGGGTCGCCCCACAGCTTCAGTATATTGGCCATCCCTTTGTGTTTGGGTGCAAGTGACTGATGAGGCAGCTATGACTAATATGTCTTTCCACAGATCACAGGATTCATTAAATGACCACGCCAAAAGGGACACAGTTGTATTCCATTTAATGATTGAAATGCAGTCAGATCCCCCCTTGGTGTGAAACTCACTACTAACTCACTACTAACATGCCGATTAAAACACCATTTGTTCATTTCAGTTGACAGATAAAGGCAGTGTGAGTTAAAACAAGTATTTAAATGTCAACGTGACTTCCTCAAAACAGAAAGTTCAACCTCGAATATAAATTTAAAGCCTAAAATCCAAACAACTGAAGAAAACCTGTGATGCCATTTTGTTATGGTTATGTAATAGTTCATGTGTGTCCAGTCTTAGTGTGTAAATTAGTTTCTCTAAATCAGATTTTGTTGATGGATAGACTGTCTGTGTACTATCACAGTATTGCTCACTTGCAGTATCTGATAATCAAAATTCTTGGGAAGTGTCAAATAATGATGCCACAGATTACAGCCTTGTTTTTATTTCCAGTAGATACTTATGTTACACATGTCTATGACAAACGGGCAATGATTACAGGCATTATTCGTGCATATTTTTTGTAGAGTGAGAATTTTCCTTTTACAGCCATTAATATTTTATAGCCTAAATAAATTTTTTTAATTGCTTACTTGCAAAATAGAAAAAATGAGCGGGATAATGTGTATGCCTTTTTATTCACTTATATGTGAGCTGGGGATGGGTCTAATGTCAAAAGGGTGTAAATGGAACAGACATCCAGTCTTTGTTATTATACTAAAACCCTTCGGGGTCTAACAGAAATATTTCATAGGATAAAAATCTTTGAAATCCTTTTGATTGAAATTACATCTTTACTGGTGTGTGATGATGAGGCACCTTCTCTTGCAGTTCTAGGATCAGTTCGTCTTATTAATACATCTGTCTGTGTCAAATGTCACATCCCATTGCCAAGCCTCATCACTGTTGCTTTGGCTTTTATGTTCTGGATTATAGCTCTGCTACCGATCTGTCCATCTCCGACATTGATGTCTAGTGCTGGAAAAGAAAAAAGCATCTCCTGGTGTAGGTGCCACCTGAAAATAAACTCTGTAAATGTTCTCTAAAATCAGATTTTAGTATTTTTGTAACATAATGTATGAAACCTACTGCTGATTTTGCTTGTGCAATGAATTCCTGATGTTTTGACTCACTGTGTCAGAGAATTAGTGGTACTCTAATCTTATTTGTGTGATCAGTAGTTTGTGACCAGTTTCTTATATTTGTGTCTGAAACTTGAATGTACATACTTAGATGCTTTTGCTTTCTGACCAGCAGCATGCAGACCCACTTTTTCTTTGCCATGAATCTGTATGCTTGCTGGGTAAGTCTTGCACAATAAACTCAGTCAAACCAAACTGCATCATCATTGATTAAAAAGCTGTGAACACCGTTTTTCTTAATATATAGGAATATAGTAGTATAAATGACCACTATTATAATAATGAAGGATACATTTTATTTGTATGGCATATTTGACATGCAAGATATGCCCTAACTGCATCACAAAATGAATATTTAAAAGCACTAATGTGAAATTAAAAACATGAGTAGGTGAGATGGGATGATTATAACAAATGATTGCATCTTAACTTGGGTCAGTTTTGATATTTTTTTATATCTTATTTATTAAAGGACTTGTTTATGATGCGTTCCGTAAGATAGTGCAAATGAATTTCTCCTTCCAGCATAAAAATATCAATTGTCGAAAATGTTCCACGATTTACCTAACTAAACAAGTACATTATAAAAAAGTTGACCAGTTTTATTATTTACAAAACACATTTTGTTGTTCATACTCAGTCATATATATCATCTACTCAGGAGGAGGCATATGTTTCCATGTGCTCATGTTTCATCCGATGCACCGTGAACGCAGCACATAACGGTGGAAACGACCCGCAGCGACATCTCGGGGTCGCTCGGGTGAACTTCCGCTACGTGTCTTCTCTTCTCCCCGCTTCTCCCCCTCTGGCTACGTGAAAACCCCGCTCGTCGCTTCCCGCTTCCCGTCCTTCCTCAGGAACAGGACGCGGCAAGTCGGTCGGTAGTCCAGGCGGCCAGCAGCAGCAGCAGCAGCAGCAGCAGCAGCAGCTCGGTGCAGACATGGGAGAAACCATCCAGCCGCGGCGCATGTTCCTCTGGAGCATGGCGGTCATCTATCTGGTCGCCTTCGTGTCCCTCTACCTGCAAGTCCCAGGTGAGACCCTCCGCTCTGTTGTTACCTGTGTGAGCTAGCTCCCATAACTTCACTTTTAGCTCCTTAGCCGGGAATTTGGCACTCGTGCTGGCTGCCCTGTCTTCCTCTGTCTCTGTCTTGCTCCAAAGAGCCGCCTGGAAGTTTCTGCGGGCTGCAGCCGGGGATACTGCCCTGCTCCTGGGTCAATATACGAGCTAGTAGCCGCCGACAGAGACCCGAGCTGCTGGGAGAGATGCTCACAGCAGAGCAGTGTGTTGTACTGAAGCTACCTCAGCATCCACCAGTCTTAAAAGTTGTGCTACCCAGGAGAAGCTAGGAGGAAGACGTCGCCCACGCCCATGTGTTAAAGGAAACGCTTTGCACTCTATAATTAGTGTCACCATCAATATTTCCACTGCACTGTTTAGTTTTCCAGTTTATCTGTTCATTTCGTGTATTCTAGCTGCAACTAGCAATGAAACTACTATGAGATGAATGACAGGGTGGACAAGGGAGAATTTCAGGATTTATACAATAATACACAAGTAGGCTAAAGACAAAAACAGCACATTAAATTAGGAAGCATACATAACTCCCCACAGTACAGATTGTTGAAAAGATAGTACTCAACTTTTTAAACTCAAGATTCACAAATTGAGTCATTTTTCAAGCCTGGAACAGTGGATCCCAGCTTCTCATATGAGCTGATTTCTTGCTTTGCTTTGTCATTAATCAGTGTATGTTAAATATTTCTTGGTATTTGTGTTAGTTTGGATGACAAAAAGACCACATTTTGTATAGGTTGTTGAATGAATGCAGGAATGTAGAATGTATCTTGAGTAATTTTCTTCTTACCGGAGGGAGGGTTTATCTGAGGAATCTCAGCCAGGCTTGTCTGTACAGGGCCAGCCAATAGGAGCAACAGATGTATAGACTGATGTGTAGGTAAAACACATAGGTAAATGGGTCATGAGACAGAACAAATGCTTACATACATTGCACATGGTGTGACTGAGTGAAAAGAGTTAACACTTTATGAATATCTTGAAAGAACAGTAAATCTTGTCAGTAGATAGATTCCCTGAAACATGTAGAGTTGCTGATTTAAAGATCATGCAGTGGGCGGCCAAGCACTTCACTATTAATGTTCGTCTGTAACATAGTTTACATGTTTGTGTTTATTTCTAGGTCTCTATGGTAATGATGGGCTGCTGCCCGCTCGTTGGCAGCTGCGATACAGCGGTAAGCCCCTGGGGGAACAACTGCTGTCCTCGCCCACTCTGCTGTGGCTCGGCCCTCGACTCGGCCTGGACACTCACACCGGCATGGAGCTGCTGTGTCTCATCGGAGCTTCCCTGAGCCTCGCCGCCACGCTGGTGGAGGCGCTCCGAGACAGCGTGGTGTTCTTCTGCCTCTGGGTCTTGTACCTGTCCATGTACCAGGTGAGATTGCATTTTTTATTTTTGGTCACAATATTTCTAGTTGTCATGCTCTTCTTCATGTAACATTTTCTTTTGTTTCAGGTGGGCCAGGTTTTCCTCTACTTCCAGTGGTGAGAGATAGATGTTTATAGCTGATTTTAGTTTTTTCATTTTCTCATTATGTCTATAAACCACAGCTTGAAGAAGAAGCCTGAGGTTGTCTTGATTGATAAACTAGAATGACAACTCTTGTTTCCCTGTCCTCTCTGCCACCTGTTCCTCTCTGGACAGGGACAATCTGCTTCTAGAGACGGGGTTCCTCTGCATCCTCGTTGCTCCGCTGACAATAGTCAGAGGGTCACGGGCGGTCAGAGAACATGACCGTGTGACTTTCTGGCTGGTCCGCTGGCTGCTCTTCAGGCTTATGTTTGCCTCTGGGGTGGTGAAGCTCACATCACGTTGCCCCACATGGTGGGGTCTTACAGGTATGTGTTTGAGTTTTACTGTAGTGTGTAGGTGTTGGGGATGTGGTTCCCATTTGTGCCATTTGATTAAGTTTATTTTTCATTGTGTGTTGCAGCTTTGACATATCACTATGAGACTCAGTGTATTCCCACCCCCCTGGCCTGGTTTGCCCATCAGTTGCCAGTCTGGTGGCAGAAGTTTAGTGTGGTGGCAACTTTTGCCATAGAGATCGCTGCACCTTTTCTGTTCTTCAGTCCACTGCGTCGACTCCGGATTGGTAGTTTTTACTTGCAGGTGGGTGTGTTTTTTGAATTTGAGCAATCGACTGTAGCTGTACTTCCATTACTAAATGCACTTAACTTCAGGTCAGGATCATAGTGGTTAGTTGTGCACTGCTACGTTCTCCCACACACTGTCTCTTAAACCTGTAGTTAGCAGGTTAACTTCTACAGTGTTGTACAGCATTTATTTAAAAAAGCCATTTCAAATTACAACGTTGATCGGTTTTCTTTTTCCGCCCTTGTGTAGGTGCTGCTACAAGTCCTCATCATTTTGTCTGGAAACTACAACTTCTTCAACCTGCTGACGTTGGCCCTCTGTCTGTCTCTGCTGGACGACCAGCACGTGCACTTCTGGCTACGCAAAACAGACAAGAGCAGCAACAATGGTAGGATAAACATATATTAACCGATAATACTTATGCACTTCGTTTGAAGAGGGACATGCATACAGAGTTTAAATTTGCACCTAACTTGTTTTTTCCTGTCCCTGCTCTGACCAGACTCCAGGTTGTGGTCGTGGCTGAGTTATCTGCTGGAGCTGGGGGTCTGGTCTCTCATGATCTTTGGAACGATTGTGTGCTTTGATCTGCAGCTGGATAAAAAAACGAGTGGCATCTCCTCCAGAACAGGTGTGTGTGTGTCTGTGTGTGTACAGTACTTGAATAGAAGGTATTTGATTTGTGCAGTTGATTTATGTTTTTATTCTTGCAGCATTCACATACCACCAGTTCAACCAGTTTTTGAAGACCGTCACAATCCCCTGTGTCTGGATCGGGGTCCTGTCTCTCACCTGGGAGATGGTTACAGCCATGTTCAGGTAGGACTGTCTCCACTGTGTAGCTGGGAGCTTGGTTATATGGCCTGTTAAATTTACTCTATAGATAATGTATTGGTGTACAGCACACGCACAAAAATTAAATAATGAACTTTTTTGTAGGTGTGCGTGCGTCTCTGGTTTCTTCAAGAGGTTTTGTGGAACTCTGCAGTGGACGGTGTTTGGTGCTGCCACCGCTGCCATGTTCGCTATCAGTTTGGTAGGTAGTCAAGGTTGAACCAGCAAGCAGTGCATCCTTTTAAAGCTATAGTGCGTAACTTCTGTCGCCCCCTAGAGGATTTCTGCGTTATTACAACTATACGGCCGGCACCTATGGCCCGGTGTAACCAAGGGGGGAGTTGTGGGTTCTACAAATGAAGACCACTTCCGCGTTCAAAAAACTGCAATCCCCCCGGCTTCCTCTGGGGACTGGCTCCAGAAGGGAGCAACTCCAATTGAGCCCCATGTTAAAATAGCTGACTTTACAGCTTAAAAAAACATATTTACAGCCTGGTACATACTACCGATAGTTTCTACCCCCGCACACACTCTGAGGGGGGTGAATTTTTTTTTTAACTCTACCGTTTTACTATTATTAGGTTTAAAATTCTCGCTAATTAGGGCGCGGAAACGTTGAGTGACAGGTCCGGAGACCGCTGCTTCGAGGCCGTTCGAGGCCAGTGGGCGGGTTCTCGGTCGGTAAATCCAACATGGCGCTGTTTAGGCGAGTCACAAAAACGACTCCCCAAAACCCGCCCCTCCCCTCCCCAGCCCCACCTGCATTCATAGCCGTGTTGCTTCTAGCAGCGGAGTGCTCTCCTCCCTCCTCCCTTCTCGTTGTCGGGTAAAACCGAGTAAAACGCGTCGTTTCGGTGGTTTCCTGTGAGCCAGCGCGGGAATGTCGTTCCAAGACAGTAAATACAAAAAGAGCAAATACTGAAAAATACCGCGAGGCGTTTGAGGAGCCGAACGGCTTAATTAGTGTTGTATCATCTCCTATTGTAGTGGCTTGGGTGAAATGGATATTTACAGACACGTAGAAGTTACGCACTATATCTTTAAGTTTGACTGTTATGTCTGTAGTGGTGCAAGTAAGAATATCAGTTTTTCCTCTAATGTATGACTCCTGTTTCTCACTTGCAGGTGCCATTCACCTACATAGAGTACGACTCAAACTCAAGATTGTGGCCAGGGGTACGTCGGGTCTATGACCACGTGGATCGATTCCAGCTCGTCAACTCATACGGCCTCTTTAGAAGGATGACGGGCGTTGGGGGGCGGCCAGAAGTCGTCATCGAGGGAAGCAACGATGGAGTAACGTGGACGGTGAGAGAGAAAAAAAAAAAGATGGTTTAAAAACGTGCTTGTGAATGATCCAATTAATAATTTTGTGGTATACTATCCTCTATACTGAACAAAATTCTTTATATGAGCGTATTTTCTTTTCTTCTAGGAGATTGAGTTTATGTATAAACCAGGAAACCGAAGTGCACCGCCTCCTGTGCTGACACCTCACCAGCCCAGGTTGGACTGGCAAATGTGGTTTGCCGCCCTCGGGGATAACACACAGGCTCCGTGGTTCACCAGCCTGATGTACAGACTGCTGCAAGGGAAGAAAGATGGTGCGCATCTTCGCAAAGCTGTAGTTTGATTAATCAGTGCATTTGTTAAACAGGCAGATTACGATCTTTGTTCCATGTTCTGCAGTTGAAGAGTTGATCCAGACAGACGTGTCCCGGTATCCGTTCCACCAGCAGCCTCCTGCCTACCTCCGAGCCCACCGCTACAGATACTGGTTTACTGAACAAAAGGCTGATGGGTCAGTGTATGTTTGCCTTTCCCTCTCTCATACACTCGTAAGTGTGCATTGACACACTATAGAGCTTAAAGGGATTCTTAACCCAAAATTGATAATTTGCCAATTTTCTACTCACCGTCATGCCAAGGAAGGGTTTGGAGAACTTTGGAGATCAAAACGCTTTTGGGGTTCCATGGGGGTCCGGCTGGCAACGGATTTTCATATAATGACGGCAGATAGTGCTCACTTTTGAATCGTCCAAAACACACACTATGAAACATCCAAATACTGTACCTCCATACTGCTCGTCCGTACTGACCCAAGTGTCCTGAAGCCACATAAAAAAGCTTTTGGAAAAAATTAATTTCTGATCTCTGTTTTTAGCCTTGTTGTAGTAGCAGCTCCCAGTGGCTGTGCGAGATGCATAAGATTTGCTGTGAGATGTTGTTCCATGTTTACATCATACATCCAATGGTTTACAACGATGGCGAACATCTCGCAGCAAATCTCGCACATGCGCACAAACATCAACAGAGCCACTGGGAGCTACTACTACAACAAGGCTAAAAACAGAGATCAAATTAATTTTTTCCGAACAACTTTTTCATGCCACATCCTCAGGACACTTGGGTCAGTACGGACGAGCAGTATGGAGGTATTTGGATGTTTCATAGTGTGTGTTTTGGACAAAAGTGAGTACAATCCACCGCCATTATATTAAAATCGTTGCCAGCCGGACCCCCCCCCGGAAAAAGTTCTTCGAACCTTTCCTTGGTGAATTATCGATTTTGGGTGAAGTATCCCTTTAATACATTTTCACTAACATGATTCATTGCACTTTTGTCACAATAATTTTACACAGATTTTAAATGAACATGTATTCGCTTAATTTTTCCAGTGCAAATATTTTCTCACAGGCCTCTTGCACGCAACATGATGTTAAGTGTTTGACTGGTCTTTGTCTGCAGTTCTTACCCACAGCAATGGTGGAGGAGGGTCTATGATCAGGAATTCTATCCCACTGTGCACTTGGACAGCACTTTCCTGGATGGCATGCTCAGTCAGTTCGGACTCAAGGTAAATGTATCTTAAATCATCTCCTCTCTGTTACCATCATTATAAACCTTTTTTAAATTGTCTTTTTTCATGCTTTAATCTATTTGAAACCTCACGCTGTTGATATTCATCTTTTTCTTTGTCTGTAGGACAAATCCCCTCCACGTCGTATGTCCAACACCACTGTTTCCCAAGCGGTGAAGTGGGTGCGCTCTCAGGTCAGAGGTGTTCCTGCCCACATCCTCATCTGGACCCTCATTGGCTGCAGCGCCTCCTTCTGTCTCCTCCGTGGATTGTGGAACAGGAACAAAGGGACCCCACTTTCTCATGAAGCCGATGCAACTGTGAACAGTTACATGGAAAATGAAGGAAAGCCTGAGCAGGAAGCACTGGTGGAGGAGGAAGAGGAGGAGGAAGATGAGGAGGAGGAAGGTGAAGTGGAAGAGAAGGAGACTGTTGGTGATGATGACAGCGTAGGGGAGGATCAAGATGAGGAGGAAGAAAGAAACGGAAAAAGCTGAGCTACTCCAAAAGAGAAAGTTTTATGACAGATGCAGGTAATCCCGTAAATACTGTTATCACCACCTGCCTTTGTAGAACATTATGAAAATGACCAAAGAAATAGTTCTTTGTATATTTCTATTTCCCCATTAGCCTGTCACAGAACAAACAAATCTTTATTGCCTTATATCACCTACACCTTACTGCAGCACTACATATATCATCTATATATTTTTAAAACCTCATTGGTTCTGACTTGTGTTCAATCCTAAGTGAAATATAGTCAGAAGATCAGATCATGTTGAATGAAATATAGAATTTAAAATGTAAAATGGGTTCTTCCTTGTTCATGTTACTATGCACTCTATCTCCTGTCTGTGGTACGTGTGTGTGGTGTGGTGCTTGTATGTGTGTGTTTGTGTGTGTGTCATTGTGGTCACTTCCTAATACTACTGTATGAACTCTGCACTTTTCTCCCACTACAAACATGTCTTCTGTTTCTAAAAAGAAAACACCATGCAAAACATTATAATACTTAAAAATGTTTTATGAGATTAAAATCCAATAAAATAAAAATGCTTTTCTATAAATTTTTATTTTAACTGTATAATAATAATAATAACAATAATATGACGGTAACTGATAAACCAGTGTAATCATCGGGGTAAGTAATGTGTGTACAGAAGGTATTAAGTTTAGCTATAGTGGTATTATAAAGTCACAGCATGTAAAACCATTACAGAGTTAAACATTGGGTGTGATCATCCACTCAAGAAGCTAATTTGTCTCAATAGAGGCAGTGCACCATTGAGCTCTTTGTCTGTTTCACCACTTCAGTATTCCAGGGCAGTACTTGTCGATCAGGGACTGGTAGTAGGGCTTCAGCTTGTCCACATCAGGCAGGTCAGTGGTCTTCGTGTACAGGTCGAATTTACTGCAGAGAGGATGGAAGATCTGGCGTCAGGTCAAATGCTGAGGGTAAGGATAACGTGAATATGAAGCATAAGGACACTCACTTGAACTCTCTGACCCAGGGCAGCATACGCAGGTCTTTGTCATTGCACAGGTTCATGTAGTCTCCATGGGAGTGCCAGGGGTAGAATGAATGGAAGCGAATCATGTACAACCCCTGAGCTCAGACAGAAAAAGACCAAGGTGCGTACATTTCTAAATTCTGTACCTTACCACCTTGCCATCATAGTGTATGGTGTGTAGATAATTTCAGCACTAAGCTAAACATTTCAAAATATGAAAAAAAAAAAAGGGAAGGTTGCACTGTCAGACCTGTGGGACACTGAAAACACCTTTCACTCCCTCACATAGTAACAATGATTACATGTAATAGTTTACTCACCTCCTCTGGGATCGAGCAGTTGTTGAACTTCATAACTCTGTAGAGATACTCTGAAGACGACAGTACAGGACGTCAGGAACTCCAGTGATGTGTGTGATCTGTTACAGCTGAGATTTATATATGTGTGTGACATTTCATACCGTCATGGCCCCAGGACATGAGGACCTTGTCGAGTCCACAGTTGGGTTCATAGATCCCATGCTTCTCGCTAAAGAGAGAGGAAAAAATCTATCAATTCTCTACACATTTAACAACATGGAGCAAAGCAGAACACTTTTAATAACATTACATTCAAAGAGAGAACAGTTACATCAATAAATAAAACTGATTTATTTATTGATGTAACTGAAGTAAATTTAGGGTTAGTTTGTTTTTGTAATCTGTAGTTAATGTGGAACTAACAAAATGATCATGTTTCAGGTTTACGTTACAGTACGTATCAACCCATAAACCCAGTGTCGGACAAATATGACAAATAAAGAAGTGACTGGCAGGCTAACTGTAAGGGGTGGTGTGCATGTATAAAATTAAGCAGGTTAAACAACAAAGTGAGACTTTTAACACAGTAACATGAGAATACCAACTTGTAAGTGGGGTTCTGCTCGTCTGGATTGTCCAGGAAGGTGTTGTCCCTGAACACAATCGAGTTTTGAAACCTGCATCCCACAGGGAAGGTGTCGCCCACTACAGCCCACTGTAGAGTACAGACACAACCACGGTACTTACTCAAGTAAGATGGTTTTTGATAATGCTATAATAATCACTTAACAAAATGGAGTGCTCTGTATAAAGAGACAAAAAGGATGTAAGCGGTGTAATAACAACACTTAAGATAGTTGAGAAGATGCAAATGCTTAGAAGAAGATAAACACATTGTAAAAAAAAAATGGTTAAATTTAGGTTGGAAATTAAACTCCTATTCCTCATTGAGGTTATTTGGGCACCATGATGAAGCTGTATTGCCATCTTCCCCCATGTTGAACCTGCCTCTTACCTGGGGTTCATCCCAAAGAGCCATAATCTTCCCAACATCATGAATCAGACCCACCAACTGGAACCAGTCTGAGAAGGGACAATAAATACATATGTGGTATTGACCAGACCAGTAGCAGTACAGTACATATGCGTGTTTTTTTCTTTCTCTCTCTGTACGGCACCTTTGTCTGGGTGTTCTCGGCGGATACCCTCAGCAGTCTGGAAGGCGTGGAAGGAGTTGGGGAAGTCCACATCAGGGTCAGACTCGTCCACCAGCTGGTCTAGAGACAGGACAGCATCCATCATCCCCATCTGAGAGTGGTTGCAGCTGGTCCATTCAGAGTGCTGCAGGGAGGTAAGAGTCACAATGTCATTGGGGAGGTGTTCTCTGTCAAACTTGTGAGTAAAGGAAAAAGAAAACACCTCCTGGAGACTTTTAATTGATATAAGGAAGGGAAGTTTATTGTTATTAATACAAATTGGGTAATATTCACTAAAACAAGGCCCTTTTTCTGTAAGTGATTCTGAGAGTAACCACATGTGTTTAGTGGGCAGAAATAGAAGTAGCACTACACAATGACCATTCATAGTGACCACAATCAGATTACATGATGTCCCAGTCTGACCTTTAGGAGGTTTGAAATCAGGCCAATTCAACAAAGTTTTTTTTCCAAATTGTTAGCTTTCACTTCTGAGAATCAGATGACACTTGTTTACTCAGTCTGAGTTACTCTGGGTCACCCTCTGCTTCCACGCCAGATTTACTCACTTTTTGCTTTACAAAGTCCAGGGTTTGGTTGGTGTGCATCAGTTTATACGTGCTGAAGACACGGTCAATGAGATCTCCAGTCTGAAAAACACATAGTATATTAAACCAATACCCTCACAGCGCCTTGGTTTTACACAAAATGCACAAATGCCTTTTGCCATGGGATGGCATATTGTGCTTTTGTGTGCCACTTATGACTACAGCCAACCAGTAATAAGCATCTGTCCACAAAGTCTGCATTGCTGTCAAAACCCATGACTCGTTTTACAATGTTTAAAATGTTTACATGAAATGGCACGAAACTGCAGATTAGAGATGGTGTTTTGATGCCAAATGCTGGTGACAATGTCATTCAAATCTCAAATGTATCATTTTTGGATAAAATAAAATCATTGCAGAGCTGTACCTGCTTCAGTTGACAAAACAACATCACATTAGTGCAAATTGTTGTTTGACAGTTCAAATTAGTGCCAGAAACAGCCCTGCATCCCAACATTACCATCTCTGTTAGAGTTGTGAGTAGAGTGTTGCACTTCTGAATTTCATCAGTGTTTTTTAAATATATGTTGCCAGTAGTTTTAATAACTGTGTTTCTCACCTATGAATGTCATGTTATACATTCCATGTGCTGAATACTTACCTCAAAGTTCCTATATTCCTCCTTCTCTTTGTGTTCATTCTTCAAATTTGGCCGATATACCAGAGATGGGTCTGGTCCCTGCATTTGTAATAAAAACACTTAAAGTTTTGCATATATACAGAACATATTTGTTTATGCAATTATGTAAAAAATTATCTAAAGAATGTATCCATACGATGCTGATGACCCTCATGGCTGACAGGTGAAGTGTTGTCCTCTGGAGCTGACTGCACACGTCCCTGCTCATATATACCCTGCCGGCTTAAACAATAATGTTTTTCACTTGGATTGTAGGCGTACATACTCGCTGCACCAATCTCCAGTCACATTTTAACCCAACCTCACTTAATGGGGTACGCTGTGTTGAACCTTGACTTTGAGTATGTTTGTGTGTGTCCGTCCCAGGAAGAGTTTTTCAATAATCAACAGGTTATCTGTTTGCGCTGATCCAGAATGACTCAGTAGTTCTTTGTCGTTCATTTTAACTATGAAATATATTTCATTATTATCATTACTATTATTTAAAAAAAACACTTTTACAAATATCAAGTGGTCTATTTTTCCAAAACATGCATGCTTATCATCTTATACATCATATCTGTTAAGTGCATTTACCTTCACCCACACACACACATAGTCTAAAGACTTATGTAAATATTGATGACATGTATTATAATTTTTATTTCTTTTAGCACAAGGCTGTAATTAAAACATGAAAACATGGAAGAAATAGAGTTAAAACCAGACAGAAGGGGCTTGCTTTCATAGATACACCTACCTGGGTATAAACCACACACATAAAGTGAACAAGATTAACTGTTCAACTTTATTGATCGTTTCCAGGTTCACTGTCAGTCATGCACGTATGCGCAATTGTTTTTAATGTATTTGTTTCCTGCCACTCATCTGTAGCCAGCAGCAAACCACCAGGTGTCCCCCTCACATACTTGTAGACTGAATGTGTGCAGAGTGCATCAGTCCATAGTAAACAATGTAAATGGGCTTTTAATGTGATCTTTTGAAAAATTTACTAGCAACCAACTGTGCATTTTCTGGATACACACACAGTCAGGGTTGGTTTTTTTGGATTTGTTCTGAAGTTTACAAGCTTGAAAACTTCATTATAGCCCTCTCCTCATCTCTGCTTGAGGCTAACTGCTCTAAGCTACAGTAGCTGCTTGTAGTGTAACAATCGTGACGATCCAAGTAATAATAATACAATCATTTCAAATTCAAAAATGCTGTTGTATGCACAGTTCTGTCAGTCAGTGTAGAAAACATACCACATTTATTGCATGTGACACCCTGAAACTACTTTTTGACTCATGAACAGTGAGCATTGTCTCCATACATGCACATACACATGTACACATAGCTGTGTCATGTCACAGTGAACTTCACAAATTCCGTGGCATTGGTTTGGACTTTTCACTTTCTGTACTTTACTCTTATGGGCCCCCTAGTGTGTGTGCCTGTGTGTCTGTGTGTCTGTGTGTCTGTGTGTCTGTGTGTCTGTGTGTCTGTGTGTCTGTGTGCGTGCACGGTCGACCAGATGAACATCATTGTTATCACTAACATGGTGTGAGACAGATTTTCCAGTCATGAACTGTGTGAGCATCGAAATAAAAGGTCAGACTTGCATAAAATACATGTGAACGTTTATTACAATGCTGCTGTTGCAAAGAACAAAGTGTTAGATGAAAGCATCACAGATGGTTTACAGAAGGACACTTGTACCATAAAGGGGCTCTCACATAAACATGAAGATTTAGTAAAGTGTAATATTTACAGCAAATCTGTCTAAGTAATTTCAAGTTAAATAACACATTTCAAAATTCAAGTCATACTGAATATAAAGAAGAATAAAGTGCTTTCATGCATTCCTATTAACATTTGACCTTTAAGAGCACCTACTCAAAGTGGAGTTACGCTGAGGTGACACAGAAAAGCAAACAGACTACAAAGCTTGAAATATTACTTTGATAGTCAGTATTCAGTGTGATGCTTGATTTGGATTGATGAAAGGCAAAAGACTATAAGGCTTTACAAATTTGACTCAAGTAAGGCTCAAAAACACATTTCATACTGGCAAAACCAAACATAATGCAACTTAGATTTACACTTCTCAGGTAACAATCACTCCACAGCATAGTTGTCTTCTCTCTGGTTCCCATGCTAAGACACTGAAGACAAGCTGTCTGTTAAGAACTACGCAGACAGATCATGGATTAGGGTTAGTGGTTATTTTGGCTGATTGTGTGCAGTGTGGGGTTTTGGGTGAAGGGTTAACTGGGCTTGATTGGAGGTTATTCTTGGGTTTCTGTTCACACTGAAGTAAAGCTACTTGTTTGTTGAGGTGAGATGAAGGTGCTTTTGAGGGACAGGATGGATTAGCTCAGAGCTCAGATAGGTTCAGATCAGCAGGATCACCACTGATGACGATAGAAGACATTAGTCTGGGAGGCTAGTTGGACAGCCTCTCCTATTCACAGTTTTCCTTCGTCATGATATACCAACTCATCATTATCCAATTATGTCAGAACACCAAGGGCTCCAGTTTCACCTGAGTGAACTAGTGGTAATGGCCAAAAAAACTGTGGTCTAAAGAAATTCTGGTTTGTCCTCTTCTTATTTTTGTAGTGTTGACCATCACATCTATAGATTATGATTGGGCCCATGCCAAAACAACTGCTGAGATCTGGAAACACAGTATAAAACCAGATTACTTGGGATACTGGGATATTAAATTAAAATTGAACACACCTAATGTATGATGTTTACTTCCTGCTAATATCGAATGTATCTTCCATTGAAGGGATCCCTAAACCTGCAGTAACAGATTTTTCTAGACACAGAAGCAAGCAATGAACACAACATTGACATATCATTGCCTTTTTCAGGCAACAGTTTCTATTTACAGATCCATTCATGTTTATGGACACTGCACAATCTGCAGAATTCACTCTCTTTTGACTCTGAGTTTGATCACTACCAATGCCAGAGGAAACCTTCCAGCTCTTCAGCTATTTTCAGTAACTGCTTCACCTGTTGGCTAAACAATGAAGTGAAACATGCTAAAGCTGAGGGCAGCTTCACATTCATGCGGTAAATCTCTGCAACCTCATCACAATGAGCAATCCTCTTCACATGAGTTATTGTCATGATGATAAATATTAATTATAGATGTTTACGTGTGTTTTTCTAAGTATAATTCATCAGTTTAGGTTTGTATGAGGGGTGAAATGTCTTGCTCTAAGTACTTATTTCATCTGTTCATCATAATTGCCCAGACTTCATTACAAAGACAATGATAAGGCACTGTTGTGAAAAAATAGGAAATGTTTCAGATTGATTAACAGTCTTTACCAGGAGTTTCCCTTTGCTGTAGACATTTTTTTTCTAGGGATATTATGTGTATCAACACTGACTATCTTTTTGACTAACTGCAAGGTGTTGACACCTTCAGCTGTCTGTCGTGTGTCCTCCATCATGCAAATTTCAAATAAACTATGGCGTCATTCCCAGATCTGAGTGACGTGTTGTCAGTGAGAATGTAGTGAAATGGATAAAACCCAAGTTGTTAAAAGAAAACCAATTGTCCTTTTTAAGGATTGACATCAAAGCCTTATTTTCGGCCCTGTGTCAATGATGCAACACAGGACCTGGGTTTGTTAAATGCCAATTTGTCGATAAAGGCGGATTTGAGGTTTGGTCTTAGCCGTAACTGTGAGGACTGCGAGGATTAATGGGGGAGGAGTCTTCCCTCCCACTCTGTCCAATCAGCTGATAGAGTCGGTGGCTGAGGTTCTGAACTTGACAAGTGCCCAGGACACACCCCACCCTCATCAAGTGGCCGTGCCCCCTTCCGACGCCGTTGATGGCATGACGACGACCCCGTGACCCACGATGCCAGTCTGGTGCTTTCTGCAGCACGCTGTCGCTTTGGTCGAACAATGGGTCAGACAATCTTGGTGGGTGCTCTTTGTGCAGCATGGCCCCCCAGATGATATTTCTGTCTCCAGGGGTGATTTGGTTGTCAGTGGCAACCAAGAGGTCAGACGCAGGAGGCATGATGGCAGTGTGAGAAGATTTAGGGTATTTGTGAGATCTGGGTAAACTCCACCTGTGACACAGAGAAGGAGAGAGAAAATGTGTAGATGCAGTTAAAAAACAGTAGAACAAACACACACTCGCATACAGCACGTGCATATACGTATGATGCCGGGCAGTCATGCGCATGTCATCCGGTTAAGTTTCTGAGAGAAACTGGATCGCTACAGCAAGATGAAATGCCTCACAGGAAGTCAGGCTTACACTGCAGGAATGTCCACTGTACTCAGTCTGGACCAGAAAAAAGAGAGAGGGTGGATTGAGAGAGAAAGTGAGAAGGAGAGATAGAAGGAGAGATAGACATAAGATGGTGATAAGGTGGCTGCGCTGTCTCTGACAGTTTGTGTGTCTGTTGTTCATTATAGTGTGCCAGCTTGTCTTACACTCCATAAAACACCTTGCAATGGACTGGTTGTGTGTTTTTTGGTCCCACAGCCAATTTTGTCAACTGCTGGTTGTTTAATGTACTTAATCCACAACCATAACCACAACTTCATTATTGTAACCATGATTCCTAAAAAAATCTCTGTAACCCGTTATCAAACCAGGACTGTTCCACCACCTTGGCTAGACACAAAGTTATGTTAAAGCAGATATCAGTGGAATGTTTTTGTTAATATAAGTCCTAAATAGTCCTATTTTCCGTCAGCAATCACTTACATGAAGTATTTCAGCCTAAACACGAGTCTCTCCGTCACTCTGCTCTGCTGTAACCCGAGGAGAAAATTTTCCTTGTGGGATACAAGTGTTATCCAATGAGGGGAGAGAACGGCATGAAGGGCTGTGTGTGCAGCCAAGGGATGCGCGTGAATGTGGTGACGTAGCACGAGGACCAATTGATGCCTGACAAGGGCGGGGGCTGCTAACTCATGGTGCGTTCAAGGAAACTCGTACTTTGTGTTTTTCCTTCCTGTGAAGTCATACCAGTTCGATCTGGTACGAGTTCACGGGTCGGAAGTTACGAGTGGCCGTTATAGGGAACTTTCACAGACAACAGGACGGTAAAAACACGAGCTACGGGTTACCTGGAACGCTACCAAGTCGTAGTTGTGACTTGAAGCTGTAACTTACGGTTTCAAAAGCCTGCCTTGAACACAGCATTAGCCGAAACGGCCGTGCCGCTGTTATCTGCTTTAATGTTGCTCCATAAATGTTGGGCTATAAGTGGCAACTCTTTTCTGACATGGACGGTTTTTTGTTTATATATACACTCAAATATGTGGTCAGTTCATGTCATTCAAATGTTGCTGTTGGGGGATTTAATCTTCGATTTGCATTCAATTCACATGCTTAGTGACAAATGAGAAATCCATCTTAGATGTACTTTGAGGGTCACAAAAGACTTTTAACTCTATAGGGCTAGTACAATTCTGTTGTATTTTGTACACATGCAACCAATGACAACTGAGGATGTGATATATCCTGTCTAATCACAACACAATGAACACATTTTATGTCTTTCAAGGGTTCTCAAACCACTTCAGTAAGGCTGCGCTTTCAAAAACAGTGTATTTTAAAGTAAAAAGAAATGTATAACCTTAGTGCTATCTCAGACAGTGTTGACGCTAATCAACTGTTCTGGTGAAATCCCCAAAAGTTTTGCAAATAGTTTGAATCCATTCCACCGATTTTTTATTTGACTTTGAATACATTTGCAATACAACATGTAACATAGCATCTCGAAGGACTCACTGACTAAATGAGACTAAACACACCCCCAGACCTGTGTATGTATTGAATTCACTGAAATAAAGCTGACATTGACCCTCTTATCCTACATTGGGTAAAGTAAAGCATATGTCCTAAAATGGTTAAATGTTCTCTTGAAGCACATTACACAACTGAGTATCCTCACAGTTAAAGACTGACAGTCTGTCTCTCGGTCAATAATTGAAACACTTTTAACAGTCCAAAATCCCCATTAGTGACCCCTAGAGGTTGTTGTTGCACCCATCCTGTCCTAAGTGGTTTAAACTGCCTGTGTCAACTACCAACTGACACCGTCATCCACCCCATCACCAACACAGCTAGAAACAAAATCCTGTTAATCAACAATCAACAGTGTCTGACCTGACAAATGTTACATCAGGGAAGAGGGAATCAGAGGGAAAGATGGACGTCTACACAGCACAATGTGGTTGGTGGTAAGAGGCTCCTACACTTCCACTTCTCTTTCTTTAAGTACCTCTCCCTGCTGTCTCGCCTCGCTCTTTTTTCAGTCAGCATACCTTTTACCTTTTTCATTTATCGCTTCTCTCTCTCTCTCTCCCTCCCTCAAACATTGAAGAGTTCAACTGCTGGAGAAAGTTAGTCAGAAATTATGCAATACTTTGTATACGCAGTCGCAGGGTAAGGTAGCAGGGGACAAAGGGGACTTGGCACACTACAGCTTGTGCTGAGTGTAGCTTCTTAAACAAGCTCAAACCAAAACAATAACAGTAATCTGTTTACTTGAGCCTATTATAGAATGTCAACAGAATCAAGTCAATATCTGAAAACCTAGCACCGCAGTTCAATTCATCTCCGAACATAACAGCAACAGTGTCTGACGATGCAAAATAGAAAATCACTGTGTGTGTATGTGTGCATGTGTGTGTGTGACTTTGGTCCAGTGCTGCCAAAATTCAGCATCCATTTAAACAATTCAAAGCTAATAGAGTTGGGCAATCTCAAAGGCTTTCATTTGCTAGTATACTCACAATAGGGAGTTGGTCAGGGAGTCGGGTGAGTGAATGAGTTTGTGTGTGTGTGTGTGTGTGTTGGCAGTAAGAGCCCAAGGTGTCCAGCCAGAGGAGTGATCAGAATACCAGTCAGGATCAGTTACAGGATAAAGATCATATGGTGTTCTGGCCCACTTTTCACACCAAACAAACACAAACATTATCCCACTCCATCCCTTTATTTTTTGTTTCTCATGAATAGTCAACACAGGGATGTGGGAGGTGAGTGCACACTCAGACACACACACACACACACTGGCATAATGTTGGTTGGCATGGCATTAGTGAACACAAACGTGCACGTGAAATGACAAGATTAGCCAACACAAAACGTGCTCACTCAAAGATTGTATGTTCTACATGTGCATGCACATCAACACCTACGGTAGGTACACTCATCCACTGTCTTTATCTCTCTCCTACACACACACACACACACACACACACACACACACACGTAATTAAAAAGCTACCTGTGGTGAGATTTAAAACACAGATGTCTCTAATGAGAAAGGTACTTAGTTGGCACTAAGGTGCCGACAAGGAAATGTAGGCCACTGAGCTGCTCACCACTCTCAATCTAACACAACCAAAACAAGTGACTATACATGCACTTTAATGCAGAAATCCACTGAACATCTCAATAGAAAGTCCATAAAAAATTGTTTTTGTATTATGTACTCAAAATAAATGAAAGAAAAGCTGTAAATAAATTATACTGAAACTGAGATTTGCAGGTGCATCCCAATTGTCAATCACTTAAAGGGAATTTTTATGCCGTTTTAGTGACGGTGATAGTAGAGAGATGCAACAGAGACACTGATTGTCTTTACCGCTAAGCCATGGATGTCAAACAAATTGATTTTTGGCCATTTGGAAACAACTAAAACAAGCTGTAAACACGACTGACTGACTGACACTGAGCAATTATCACCTCCCAAGTTGATATCAAGATGATAATTATTAATGAACAGTTGCCTTTATTCATATACAGCAGATACAGAGATATTTTGGCCAAATGTGATGAATTTAAGTCAGTCCTTTTTACTCTGTTTTGGCCTCTACCAACTTCTGAAGGAAATAATTTAGTAAGTGTTTCTGTTGAAATTAGCCGTAACGATAATCTTAACGCCACTGAAAAAGCTTTTCACCTACAAAGTTCATTCTTCAAATCTAGCTGTTGTGAAGTTCATCACATCATAAAGTTGCCAGTTGGCAAATGATTTTCAAAGTGCAAAGAGGAGTAAAACTAGTGTATTGGTGTGATTGTCAGCTACATTAATAATCAGAAGACTTTAGGAATCCAATGGGTTTCTAATCCCCAGCAGATATTTAGTGTTTCTTTGTTACCACAGTCACAAACTGTAAACTGCAAATCTCCACATACACGTACCCTTCATTGGGACTCTCTCTCCCCAGGTGTGTGTGTGTGTGTGTGTGTGTGTGTGTGTGTGTTTGCACCACTGCATGGCAGTCTAGAGAATCTGTGGAGAGCTTGAGACCGAAAGGAGCTTCTTCAACATTCCTCCCAAGTTAGAGCACAGCATGAGGTTTTCCACAGAGGAACTGAAAACACATACACACACACACTCACACACACACACACAGACACACAGACACACAAACACACACACACACCTTCCTGTCGTAACTCCTCAAAACTACTTTGCGCAAAGAAAACTTTTTGTCCCTATCAGCTCCCCACCGTTTCACTACTAGTCATTGTTGCTCGGTCCTATTCATTATATTCTGCCCATTTTTTCCTGCTGTCTTCCCTAAATTACTACAGGATCCTTTAATTTTTCTTCCTTTCTTCTTTTTTTCTTCTTTCCAGGCATTTTATTAAGTGCCAGTGGCAGTATTATGTTACATCCATCAGTGTTGAATTGCACTGAGGGCTTCTCCTCTCCCCTTAGCCAGTGCCCCAGCCTATTAAATCCTTTGTCAAGCCCCCTTTTCTTGCTCAAAATTAAACAACAAGAATGTCAATTAAAATACAAATACACTGTATTACATGGATTTATTCTTTGTCATTATTCAGAGAGGTTCTTCTTTGGTGCTGCTTTTCCTTCCACTATTCAAATAATAAACTTAACTTAATACACTCTTTAGCACTTAAACCATAGGTCAACTGTATTCACAAGGGATTTCAGTGTTATACCAACAGGAATCCCTATTATGTAAGTCTCACTACTCTTTCTCACACTCATAAAGCACAATATAATGCAGTAAAAAGTCATGTTTGAACAGAGCACACAGGCTATGGGAGACTACACGGATGAAGCATGCGTCTCCATGTGATGGTTACTTTAAAAAGCATTGTGCTGTTCCTCCAGCACTCAGTCACAAGATGTTCTCAGGTCTGCGTCTTACATTATAACGATCTACTGTACAAGCTGTTGTCTGTGGAGTGTGTGTGTGTGTGTGTGTGTGTGTGTGTGCTGTTATAGATTTCCTTACTTAGTCCATGGCTTGTTCACTGCTTGGCCCCTCGGTATGTGCACGACATGTATCCCTGTCCCAAATCCCGCTAAATCAGTCTCACCTCTGTCTCACCTCCTGCTGCTGAGAGGAATTACCTCACCCTGCTGCTGGACCCTTTTCTCACATTAATGACTGCCACAAGGCAATATGCAAACCTTTAACATTTATCTTTCATTAATGGATCTCAAACATTTTATTTAAGGCAATATATTTGGTGTCGATATGTAGTTAAATACAGTGTAAGGTAACATCTCCAAATATCTTGTTTAGTTTGGCCAAAATCAAAAACTTCTGTCATCACAGTATACTATACACAGTGGTCCCTTATTATTGTGGAAGGGACACTGTGAATGACATTTTTGCCAAATCATGCAACATAATAACTTATTAAACTTAAATTGTTTACTTAGTCTATATAAAATAGAAAGAAAGAAAGAAAGTTTACAGGCTTCAGATTGTAGATTGTTACCTGTGTCTGTGAGAGAGGCTCTGCAGAGTCAAAGCCTGGGACTGGATCTCCAGAGGCAGGAGGCCGAGCAGCAGACACAGCCACGCCGGCCAGCGCGCACACATGGCGGCGAAGTGGAAACACGGACTGTCCGGGTGAATGACAGAAGAACACGCTATATTTAAAAAAAAAAAAAAAAAAAAAAAAAAAACGATACAAGAAATGCGTATAAAAATACAATGATAGCTGTCGGCAGTTTCTTTGTCAACGCACTTTAAGTAAATTGTCCGGTTCAGATGAGTGACTGTGACAGCATCACCGGTCTCTGCTGCTGCTGCTGCTGCATCCTCCTCACACTATTGATAGCGACATCCACGGAAGAAGAAAAAAAAAAAGAAAAGAAATCAGAAACTCATTGGGGCTCGCATCGGGAGCAACTTGAGCTCTCTCATTTATACAGGCCGATTGAGGGAGGAGGAAAGAGGAGGAGGAGGAAGGGAGGAAAGCTTATTCTGTCTGTCCTACTCTACGACCTCACTTCTAATGGACCTCACAACCTAATTAACCCTGACCAGGTCCACTGTTGTCATCCACGGGAATTAGGTTACAGGTGTCAAATGGTTTGTTTTGGGGGTGTTTCTATAATTATTAGTAGGACTTATGCGTGCTCATGGTGACCTCAGAAGTGCCCTTAGATTTTATTATTGCATTTAATTTATGTTTTACACTGTAGGCTAATCTAGACCCACCTAAACAAATTAAAATTAAATGACAAACTAAACCAAAAGACTTAATATTTTTTGCATGATTGTGGTTAAAGATGGGTGGGTAGGCTACTGGCGATGCTGTATTTTGTTGAATTGACTAAATTAGAAGTCAGACCTTTAGTTGAATATGTGCAATCAGAGACAGACTGAAGTGAATGTAGTTTCTAAAAACTACTAGCTAGTGCGGTATAGAGGTTCAAAATGAAAGTGTGCCGCTCTTCAAATGTGAGAGTGATGACATACAAATGGCAATTGGAAACTGACAGTTACAATGATCTGTTAATAATTAGCTTACAGTAAAACATTATGACTATTTCATCACACATGCAAATCCTTCTCAGACTGGTCTCACACTCACATGGGCGTTTGAAAAGTTCTGCCTCCAGCACAGGATGCGTTCTGTGACATTTGTAAAGTTCATCATAAAAACTGACATTTGTCTTTACGACTGAGCACGAGATTCAATATCAATAAAAAACTAAAACCATGAGATGAGAGATGAGAGATCTGAGGAGTTATGACACAAGTAATTGGTGATGGAAAACCATCTTTATGTGAGGATATGCTTTTTCCTCTTTGGTCTTCAAAAAGGGTTGTGAATTGACTGTTCATTAGGATCAGAAGTAAAAAGGAAGATTGAAACCAAAGCTGTAACCCAACCTTTTTGATATGGAGCAAGATCTTATACCAGACATCACAATGTATGTGTGTGTGCTGATATGGTGCAGTTCAAACAGCTTGATTGCTATTGTCATTGTGTTCCATGATTTATAATAGTCCACATAGCATAGGGTCTTCAGTGACTACAAAGGAAAAGACAGAGAGGCAGTTTCAGTGGAGCGTTGGTCGCAGTGATCCTGTTCTCCTCGTTTTCCTTGTATAACAACTTTTTCTTTCTTTCTTTTTTTGTGAAGGAGGACACAGATGAGAGACTCAGAGTCTGAGCCTGATTCAAGAATGCTCTGTATGTGGAGGTGGCTTCAGGTCTTAATTAAAGAACCAATGCGTGTGTGTGACTCAGCAGTTTGCAGTATTACTATCTAAGCTCAGTTTCAAATGCAGTGAGCCTCAACCCAGTCCAACATGTGCATTAACACATCACCTATCTATCCAAAGAAGCAACCTCTGTCCTTCTCTCTCTCTCTCTCCCTCTGTGTGTGTGTCCATGTCCTCACACTACTTATCCCCTATCCTTCTGATCTCCTAGCAGACAAAGATGCTTTGGCTCTGATTGAAGAGGTTGTTCTTGAGTTTCAGCTTTTTTTTTGACTATGTGTCTGCTGGACACCTGGGCTCAACTCCACTAGCCCAGCTGTAGGTGAATTTATTACAGCATCCAGGTTGGAACGCACTTATTTCACCTGTTTTTGCCAGTTTGACATCACATTAAAGCCAGGAGGCGAGTCACAGTGCAGCTTGTGACAAATAAATTCTGATGAGTCCAGTTTTTTGGATGTGGAATTAATGTGGCACAAGTGGAAGTGTGTTAAAAGCAGGATATTTCTTCAAAGGTCAGGGTGTCAGTGGCGTGCAGAGCTTTAAGAGATATGCTTTTATTTCATTTTACGAGTCACAGTGAAAATATTTGGGCAGACAAACTGCTTTTTGTCTTTTCACGAGGCCAGTTGTTCAGAACTAAACCAGGGCGATTTTCACAGTTTCTGGGAATACTTGGTTGTTCATCTGACTTGACCCAGTGAGTCAAATATTGCAATAAAACATGTAAAAGCAATAACAATCCACAAAGCAATGTAAATAAAGCATGTATCAGGAATAACCAAAGACGAAGACATAAAGAAAGCCTTAAAGCAAACAGCAAACAGTCTGTTGTCAGTGATCTGACCTGGCACATCACTGAGTCATCCCCAAATAAAAGCAAAAAATGTGATTGAACCTCACAAAGTCGCATTCACACCTTTAGAGCTGCCAGTTAACCTAATGTGCACGTCTTTGGCCCCGGGCCCAGACCTGAAGGTCAAACCCAGAACCACTGGTGCTATGAGTATCAACCACTGCATCACTCTGCATCCCTGACCCTCTTTTTCCGTGAAGACGATTCATTGTGTCACTGACTCTGTGTGGACATGACTGATACAACAACTGTCTTGTAACCACAGTGCGGTGGTGTACTGATGCCTCTATGTGGTGGAATATGGGATTACATGCAGTGAAAGCATTCTTCTTTTTGTGTATTTTACATCAAATCTTTCTGTTATCATTTTGATTTTTACTGCTGCAGCGTCTGAAAAGTTCTCATCTTCACCCACGTACCACAACAAGAGAAAGGAAAACTGTTACCTGCAGTGTATTCATATAAAATGGGCCTTGAATGTGGCTGCTCTGCTGACAGTGCAACTTATTAGTGTCACCTGAGAGTGACTTTATGGTCTCATTATACTTCTCTTTCACCCTTGGATATTCTTTTTGTTTTTGTGACTGACAGCAGACTGCAGACAATAGCAGCCTGTATCTGCAGTCAGACACGGCGGTGTCCCTGCGTACAAAGAAAGGTGTCCTCTGGCTGCACTGCAGCGCTAGGATTTGTCTCTTGATTACATCAGTGAAAACCCTGGTTCTCGAATTACCTAACACATTCAACACACTGTATTGTATTCACAAAGACTATGGTGTCTTCTATTACTGAAATTGTAATGAATTCTTAAATTTTATTTTGGTTTCAATACTTGAATTATTATATTGGTCAGCAGATTATGGACCTCTACTTACAGTTCCATTATTTGGAGGCTTTTGAAGTATTTTGTTGACAACTTCCAAGCAAATCAAATTTACCTGCAGGTACAAATGAAGTTACCTATCTGCCTACCTCGAGTCAATAATTCAGAGTTGCTGACATTGCAATAAGCTGGTACCATTAACAGTATGATGATTTAGCTATTTACACAGTAATGTTTAGTCACAGATATACATACATCTATCACTTGATACTGAAGGAAATTATATCATAATTCTCTGGCAAGTTCTGGAGTTAGGAAGAGTGTATTTTTTTTCCTATTATAAGCAGATTCAGGGACAATTTACTGAGCGGAACCAGAGGTCGTGCTGAATGAATCTTTGATTTGGGATCGATTGTCAAGATCAGAGGTTGAAGAAGTTTTCTAATTCCGATTTAACCCTGCAGATTATAAAGTATGAAGAAATAAAAGGAGGCACAGGTCTTTTAACATCACTCCCAGACATTAAATGAATTGGTTTGTGTTTTTTGTATACTTTATCTTCACAAATCTTTTAAATCTCAAGTCTAATGTGCTGCTGTCAACATCCACAGACTGCAGTAAACTGTATAGGCCTGAGCTGGCAGCAGGTGGTGCTGTTTTCAAACCAAAATACTTTACTACTACACCTTATAAATGTACCAGCACTGACTGGAGGATCAAGATAAAACAAGACACTGAAGAGGAGTGAGATTGTTCAAAACAAATAAACCCTGGTCAAAAACAAGGGTTACGTGATAAGTGATTGCAAACTCATTTTCCTCCAGTCCTCCAACAATCTCTTGAGCCTGTCAATCTATTTAGTGTTTTCTGGATCTGTTTCTTGATCACTGATGCAACACTGAATCTTATTTATTTCAAATGTAGCAAATTAAGAAAAATATTTGTCACAAATGTTTATTACAGGGAGCATAATCATATATAAAGACACAGAGACAAGCTGTGCCATTGGATACAGATGCAGTCACAACAATGTAAATCACATTTGCGTCGACCATTATGGGAGCATCTTTTTAAATGCTCAGAATGCAGCTATGGCACATTTTGCTTACATTTTGTCTGAAGCTGAGTTGACATCTTATAGGAAAACACAATTCAGTGTTTTTTGTTACTGTGTGACGTCTTTGAGGAAGACATGAATGACCTTTAAGATCTTGACCTTGTTAAAATATAATAATGCACCACGTTAAAATACACTAACATGCAATATAACAGTTTCACATATTATCACAATAACACAAAGGCAACTATATACAACAGGGACCATTCATTCTTGCCTGGTCTGAATCGTTTCTTAATGTTCTTCTATTCTATTTATGTATGACCTTTAAAAAAGAAGGCTGGCGTTTGGCCCAGAGTAAGGAGAGACACTAAAGCTTTATAACCAGCTATAACAAGTAAATGACTATGTGTGTGTTCAGTCTCGTAGCTCCAGAGCGGTGATGAGGTCCTGCAGTGGCTCGGTATCTTCAGGCTCCAACAGCGCATGCTGCTGGCAGAATAGTGTGAGGTGTGAGAAGAGTGTGTTGAGGTGTGCATGCAGCCCCAGAGCGAGTGTCTCTCTGTAGTGAGACCAGTAAATGTGAGCCAGGGTCCTGAACAACAGCAAAAATACTTTCTGGACCAGGAAGACAAAACCTGTTGGAAACACTGAACCTTGGAAACAGGAAAGAGAAACAGAGATAAGACTGAAACTGGATTATGATGATGTGCATCAGATCAGTGCAATGTCGATGATATGAATTAATGTTACCTGCTTTAGTGGGGAACACATCCTCATCAGTGAGTAAGTCCTGAATGTATGACATTGCATAGTCAAAGTAAAGGGGCGCAGAGCACTTTAGCTTCCTGCCATGATCGTCAGTCCAGACATAAATCCTGACAACACAAACATACAGACTTGATAAGACTAGAGAGATGGACTTAATAGTAAACTTCTATGTATTACTTTCACAGGCAGTGTAAGGTTTCACAACAAAATGTGATTGAAACCACCTCAGAGTGGTAGTAGACAAAAACTGAAACAATATCAGTGCAAAAGACACAGCGCCCTGTTACCCTGTATATAGACAATACAATGGAAAAAGATAAATATGAAGATAATGTTCCTGGGTCATGTGATGTTTAGCTGATTAAGACTGTGAGATGTGGGTGAAGATAGTGGACCTTTGGCAAGATTTTTTATTTTATTTATGTTTTTGTCAAATGACTGTCTCAAGTGCTACTAAAAGATAATCACACCTAAGCTATAATCACAAAAGAGCATAATAAAGACAGACTGCTTCACAGTTACAACTACAACTACTTAATAACACTAATAAATTGGTTCTGTTAAAGGGCCGGTTCACCCAAGGCATGAAGCCTTGGAGAGCTTCACACACTCCTTGAAAACTTAGATGACAATTTCATGACATTGGAAGTGAACATTTTCAAATCCATTTATGCTGCCCAAAGTATTGAACACTTATATAAGGAGTGTTCAGCAACAAACAATGATCTGGTCCAAACAGTCCACTCTCAGCACTGTCTATGCAACTTGATACATAAAACTGATGATCTGCATGACAAATTAAAACTGGAAGAAAGCCAAACTTTACTTTTTGACATAGGTACATTATAATTGTCAATAACATACGTGTTGCCCGGTCCGCATGCAGTTGGGCAGGTGCTGGGACTGCAGAACTCAGACAGTGCGCTGGAAAACAGGTTTATATGCTTGAAAAATGCCACCGCTGAAAGTAAGAGAAATCCAGAAAAAAAGACAAATTAGGTGCATATTCCTCCTCCTGGAAACAGCAGTTTACTTTGTTGGGGTCCATACTCACTATTGCTGGCAAGCCACTCAGCCTTGTCGACGCCAGGCGGCAGAGCTGTGAGGGCAAACATGTCTGTGTGCGTGATCCTCTGGCACACATACTGCTGCTCCAGATATGGACGCTCCTCCAGATTATTGTTGTTAATTCCCCTTGGGAGGACAGCGCAGAGTTAATGAGGCAGAGACGGAAGGAGAAAGACGGAGAAACATAAAATATTGCTGTGTAAAACAATCGATAGGTCAGTGGATTAATTACTCCTGCTGCAGTCATTAGATAACACATTTTACAGCGTGTGGTGCTTTCTCATCTGTCTTTGCCACACACACACAAGTGCGGACACAGAAACAGTGCTGTAGCTGCAGACCTGAACGTCCAGTAAACCAGCAGTTTATGTAATGAAGGCAGTCAATTCAGAGCCAGAGTAATTACTGTTAATGAAGCTGACTGCTGCAGTGGTCATTGCTACAAGGCAAATAACTGAAAGACCCGAGTGTTGGGCAACATCAGAGCCTGAGAGCTGAGGCCTGCTGACTTCACCAAACCTCTCTGTCTCTCTCACATTAGCTCATAAACCCGCTGATAAGCTACATGTAATACTTCCTAACCACAGGACACAGGAACGGCAGCATGGGAACTTTTGATAACTAAGGAGTGCGCGGAAGAAATGAATGATGTTTTCAAATGCCAGCGTGTACTGGAAAGTCAGACTCCCTCAGCACAATTTGACTCCATGCAAAACAGTGGCGCCACTTTGACACAGGTAGAGTGGCTGTGTTAAAGTGTTGTTGTGGAATCAGGCAGCTTTCAGTTTTAGATGTCTTCACATACAGAGTTTACTCAGTGTGACCTTGCCTACTGTGATAAGGGAAACACTGCACCGTTTCACTCCCTCTGCCGTGAATCTGTGAGCGAGGACAGAGCAGGGAATATTAGTTTAATGGTCGAAACAGGAGGTCTTTGTTCAAAGTAAAGGTCAGAGGAGGTGGAGAGGGAGAGGGAGGAACATCAGAGGAATAGTGTAAACATTAACTGTTACAAAACATACAGTAGCGCAAAATGCACAACCATGACAAACTCCTTTAATGTCTACAGGAACCTCTTTTGTTAACATCCTGTTCTGCTCTCCAGCTCCACGTTATTATAACTCGGTTACTGCCTCTTGGCTACCAGTTGTCAGCACACAAACACAATGAGACTGGACCTACTTGTAATGTTGTGTTTGAGTGTAAACACACACCTCCCTGACCCTGCTGCTGCCGCTCTCGGCCATCTGTTTACATTTATACCTCTGCCGTGTGGGTGAGATAAACAATGCTCTTCAGTTCAGCTGAAAAGATTCATCCCAGAGCAAACATTTGCATAGTGACTGTGTGAAGAAAAAAAAAAATTAAAAAGTAAAAAGAGGAGCTTTCATATACAGCCCACACTCATCTTCATGCTATTTTTCAACATGTGTTCCTGCTGCTAAAGGAATCCACCTTCACTGATGCCATCAGACAAATATGTAGCACACACACTTTTTTTTTTTTATCTGGAGGACATTCTTGAGTAAACCATGTGCAGCCGCCAGCTTCCTAGTCCTGTTTCTTCCACAGTAAAGGGGAGTTTTTACACAGTTAAATGCAACACAACCTCATTTCCAGACAGGAAACACGACAAAAAGAGTGAACAGAGGAAAAAAGTACAACTTACAGTTTTTCATTGCTGATGTCAGAAGGCTGAAGAGTCTTGCCGTCTGCCTCCTTAGCCGAGGGGTAACTATGGCAACCCCCCATGGCGTAAAGCTAAGACCAGAGCTGTTGGTTGTGCCAGCCCCACTTTTCCATCCCAAACATTACTCACCCACTCAACTTCCACACAACTTCAAGCAGCATATGTCAGACCACCGTGCCAACACAAACATCTCTCAGCTCACAGACGGAGCCATACCGCCAAACACACGCAGCAACAAAGACTCTCCTTTCTCCACAAAGTTTTGCAAAACACACACACAGGAAAAAAAAAAAGGAGGGGGGTGGTGGTGGGGTTCAGTCCTGGGAGTTGAGGATTGTCTCCTGTGCTGGAGGTGAAGCTCTCCAGCTGTCTGCGTCTCCTTTTGCTACCACTGATCCAGTGTCAGTGTGTATACGTCTCCTTTGTCTGGAGTTCCACACCCCACAGGCTCCTCCTCTCTCCGCTCCAAGCAGACAGGCAGGTTTCTCCACAACCCCTTTTTAAAGTACAAAACCCAACTCCGCCTTCTTCCCCCTTTCCACCCACTGCATAAACACACACACACACACACACACACATCCACACTCTCTACAGAGACAGCACAGGTAGAGATGACAAACCAAAGGTGGTTTTTTTTTTGTCCTCAGTGGAAGTGGAAAGAGACGGAAAAGAGTGGGGGAAAGCTAGAGAAGTAGGAGAAGAAGGCAGGGCAGCAGCAGGTGTGCCCACTATCAGTAAACTACAGAGGAATGTGATGACATACATGGTGGATCTGAGCCCAGGAATGAAAACACACACCCAGAACAAAATGGCAATGACATATAGATAGGACCCCAAGCGTTGAGAATATGAGAAGTGTGTGAGCAAAAGTGGGAGGTGGGGGTCTTCAGCCTCCTCCTTCATTGTCACACAAACTCATTTTATATTCCCCTGCAGCACAGTGAGCTCTAGGTGACGGGCAGGTTTCTATTTGAACTAGGCGAGTAAGTGACAGTAAGAGACACTGGGAAGCAACATAATCCACAAGGTCACCTGCCCCGAAGGTAAACATACTCCCAAGTCCCGTCCCTGTGTTTGTTCTGTACGTGAGCGTCTGTGTGTGCTGCGCTGTGTTGTGTGTGTGTGTGTGTGTGTGTGTGAGACAATCACAGGCACTCGTCTTTGTCTGACATTTATTAGGGTTCATATCTGAATGTACAAGCTAATTTGACAACAGGTAACACACACATTACTCTCTAAATGAAGAAAACAAAACAAAAACAAACGGAAAAAAAACAAAAAACAAAAAAACACCAGCATCAGTCCACTTTACAAAAAAGGCATTTTACAACACGGCTGTCTTTCACACCACTTCCCCTACACACACACACACACACACACACACATACACACACACTGATGTAATAAGCTATAATGTGAGCCAGATTTGAAATGGCCTCAGTGTAAGTTACAGACGATGGGACGAAGTAAAAACGTATCACCTATTGTCTCTCAATTAAAATTATGGGCACATACTGTTCAATACAGCACATTCCCAATGAGGTGAATGAGGCTAATGTGCAAACTTAATGGCACTTAAAGATGACTGAATCGTACCTCATGCCATTATGCATAACATCACACCGTACCCGTAGCTACACCCTGCACACACACACCCACACTCTCAAGGTGAACACACACACACACACACACACCAAAACACAAAGATAAGGGTCAGACGCAGTGCTTAGGTTTGAGAAAAGACAGGATGACATTTTTCTGACCCTTTACACAACCCTGCCAAAAAATAAAATAAAAAAATAAATAAAAAAGCCCTGTTTTTCTTTTCCGACCCTGACTTAGACTGAGCACAACCTCTGTACAGTTCCACTTCAAACAGCTCAAAATGCTTAACAGCTAAAAGCAAAAATAGTGGGACCTACCATGAATTCTTTCTACATGTAACATCCTCTCCTACTGCTGATAATGACCATCACATGACTTCATAAGAGAAAAAAAAACACATGGAAGGTATCCACAAAAGATTGCTTTAGATAAATCTAGACCTGTTAAGACTATTGCGAGAAAGGAGGCTACTTCACACATAATGAAACCCAGTAGTTCACTGGTGGGAAGACACACTTTGGCTGAAAGCATTGGAGAAAAGAACAAAGTATATCTAAAGTTATCTACATGATTCACTTGTTCAGGTCAAATTTTCCCACCTCTCCGAGTAGGGAAGAATATGGTGGCCCTCGGCACCACCAAATAGGAACCAAAAAAAGTGCTTCTTGAAAAAGTGCTTTTAAAATAAATACAACAATCTATGTAAATCGTTCCATAAGCATATATGCAATTAAAGTCAACTCCTGCCCTGAGAAAGAGAGAGACGAGGAGAAAGATAAAGTAAAGCGTGACTGGCACTTAAAGGACAGTTCTGCTTTATTACAACTTGGGATCATGTTTTTGTATTTAGGTCATAATTTCTATTGGTAATAATGATTAGACTGTATTAATACAACAGAGCCAACGCGTCATGTCAAAGTATCTGTGTGTCTGTTCTTTTTTCTAGCATTGGGAATGCATTTTACACATTTGTTAAGAGTGCAAGGATAAACACAGAGGATTTTACAGAGCAACGATGAATGTAAACACAACTTTTGTCTGTTTACAAGAAAATTCCACAGGGTAGCTTTCATTAGAAAAATATGTATTTTGGGATTAATCAATTCATTGTTTAGTCTAAAAAACAAAATCCTCACAATCCAAAACGCAAAGATATTTAGTTTGTCGTCTCGTCAGACAAAAGAGCTGCATATCCACACAACAATGAAATGAAATTAGAATTGGATTTTTTTTTTTGTGATGTTTGATTTTAAATGTTTTTCTGTTGATCATCTATTGGATTACTCAATTTGTTCATCTTTAGTTGATAATCCATCATTATGTAGGAAAAGCACGGTGTGTACCCACAAATGATATGAAAAGAGATAAAGGTTTAAACAGTATACTGGTCTGAACTGAGATGGATTTTCTCCAATAGGTTTGGAATAACCTGAAATTTTGTTTAGAACCAATGACTGAAAAAAGACACAAGTTATAATAAAGCAGTGTGATCCTCTAGGTAATTAATACACAACATGTACTGCACACTCACATTCTCACACACACACACACACACACACTTCCACACTCCATGTAGGAAGCATGTAGCAGAGGAACAGGAACTGATGCTGGGCCATTAACCGCAACACAGACATCATTATTGCCTCATTTCAACAGTACAACACACACATACAATACACACGTTGCAACCTGCAAAACAACCGCCTTTCCATACATTGGATTTATTCCAAAAATAGATATAATGTGTATATATACTGTTTACATTTATATTACGTTTACATATTACCAAGAATAATCACAACCTAATACAGGTTCAAATTTCACAATATTACATTTAAACAGCTCTGAGGGTGATATGAGTTGGTATGTGCACATCACTGTGTCTCGCAGGGATCCTTTTTTTTTTGTTTTGGCGCATGTACAGATATGGTTGTGTATATTACTGTGTGTGTGAGTTATGTGTGTGCATGCGTGTGTGTGTGTGTTACACAGGTGTGCTTTCTTTGTATCTGCATACCTCGCCTTTGACCTGAGAATTCACTCTGTACCTTTGACAGTGCTCAAACACACACACACACACACACACACACACACACACCTACACACATGGATGCGACAACACACACTCACATCCACACACACTGACAGACCTTTAAACTACATGAATTTGTCAGAGGTTTGGGGAGAAGAAGATGCTTGATGCTCCAATTGACAAAAAAAAAGAGCATTTATCTTCCGCATGATCAAAGCAAAGGAATCTTACTTGGACTGAGACTTGGACTGGATGTTTGGGGAAAAAAAAAAAAAAAAGTCAAATTATTGTCACTCACACATTTGTACTAATACACTGTCTGCCTGGCATGTACATTGAAATGCTGAAGACAAAATGGCAACTAGCTTCGCAAGCAACTTGGCTTTTGTAATCTTGGCTGATTATTTGAATATAGTTTTCCTTACTAAAGTGTAAACAGTGAAATGCTTTGCTAGAAAAATTCACTGGGCTGTGACTTCATGCCCAGAGAGCAGACATGCTCAAACAATCTGAAATTCTGATGCTGAATTTAGTAAAGGATTCAAGAATTTCAGACTGATGTGTTTTGTTTCTCTTAAGATTAAAGTGCACCAGCTAGCACAGCGTCACCGCCGCTCATCACAACAGGCAAGAGTGTTTCACTTTCCCAGGGTCAATGTGAAAATTGCATGTAAAAATAGTTGAAATGTAACACACTTTAAGCTTTGGGGGGGTCCAGCACAATGAAATCTTCTTTAAAAACATACATTCTCCTTTCAAGCGAATCAGATTTAATTTTGTCAAGAGATACAGAGGAGACATCAATAGCCAATGTGTAGATTTGTGGCATCCGACATGCCTACTGTTAAGGGCTGTTTGACAGTAAGGATGTTCTGACACAAAAAACGGCATTGAAGAGCTGCTAATAGGAAGCAAAGGTGACATGGCTGTTTGTTGAATGGACTGGTGGATAAGCGTGTGTGTGTGTCCCTGTACCGCATGGTTAGGCCGGTCCATTAGCAGAGGGCTCCGTCTCTCTGTAAGGTCAAAAAAGACAAAAAGAGGACAAAAGTCAGAGAGGTGTGTTTTTATTCTGCAAAACATTTGAAGATGTGTCATCACAACTTCTGGCATGGAATCACCTGAATACAAAGGACATAAAAGGAATCTGGTTTACAATCATTAATCCCATGAAACATGTCAAAATGAGTTTATTATTGGGTTATGAGTTATGAATAAAAATATGTTTCTGTGAGGTCAGAATGACCCGCCTTGAGTACCCATATCTAATCAGTTCAACTTTGTGTCCATGAATGTTTTTGCCTTATTTAAAAAAACAAACAAAAAGAAAACACCAAGGACAGTCCACAAACCATATGTAATCGACTCGCAACTTGTTTTTTTGTTAGCTGTAACATTGGGGTTCTCAATAAATACTGCAGCTTTATCTCCCTTGATGTTTGGATGGTGTCAACAGTCTCAAATAAGGGCGTCACACTAAATGGAAAATGGGAAATGGGTATTTCCTTCTGTATCTCTATGGTTAATAGTAGAGCTTTACCACAGACACATTTTACTATAATTTTACTACATTATCATTTCAAGTGTTTATTCTGAACAAACTGTTTCATTTTTCAAAACAAATTCCTGGTTAAGCTTACATTTTTGCAGTGTAATTATGTCATACAATGTAACATGTGGCATTTGAGTTGTGAAAAAGCTCAGTAGGAGTCCTGTAGTACAACGTACAGTACGCAAAGGTGTGCAGTGACCTTACCCCTACTTTATAACTTATAACAATGGACACTTGAAAAATAGCAGTCTGCAATGACCCAGATTTCAAAACACAAACAGTAATATATATTAGTTTTGTCACATTCACAAAACATCTAGTGTTTGGCAAGTTTTAATTTTCCTCAGTGATTGAGTCGCTGATAGATTTTGAGTTGTCACAGCACAGCACATAAAGTACAGGTATAGCTAATAATATTAATGTCTGGGTGTGCCACTAGGCCACACCAGTAAGTCATCATCTTAATGTTGTAGGTTACACCAGTGTTTCATGTCAGAAATGTCAGGAGTCTTACAAGCATTTGTTTTGTGCAGTGACATTACCCCTACTTTATCCAGCTGTACATATAATCGTACAGATATGCACTTACTGTGTGACAGCAGTCGACTGGTTAGATGGACTGGCAGTAGTTTGGCTGGGACAGTCTCCATGTTGTTGTTTCTCATTACCTTTGACAGTGAGCCCCTCTACTGGCACCTTAATCGCATCGCTGCAAAAAACAAACAAAGAAACAAAAACGCACATTAACCAACTAGAATGACCGCCAGGGGGCTCTCACCTGAACTGAAACCATGGAGGCCAAGTAAAGATGCTAACAGCTGGAGGCTGCAGCTTCTGGCTGCTCTGCATCACAGTTGTCAGTTTTCAGCTCAGTTCACACTGCTCACTACCATGGCCAGCGCACACAGCAACCTGTGTATCCACTTCTCTTGTACTGCCAGCACAAAGCAGGCTGTGACTGGCCAAAGTCAAACTGAGTTAGGTATAAAATTTTCAAGGTTTGTCACAATGTATTTACTCTAAAATTCAAAGTAGGATCCATTTAAATGTATCATGCTCGTAAATGCAGTGTTTGTTAGTAATTTCGTACTGATTTGTTAGAGAGTTGATATGTTGGATTGGTAGCAACTTTTCCTCATAGCATGCTATCTGATAAACTGTTAGTAGTGTGGTTTCTCTGAGGGAAAATAAATCATGTCAACTTGAATCTCGTCAATGTTTAGGACTGAGACAAGAATGGTCTGGATCATATAACCACAATGAGTCATACACTGCTCTCAGTTTTTGTTGTAAATGCCGAAGTTCATGCTGGGTCGTGTCATTGAGACCAGTGGAGTTTGGCTATCACAGGATCATGTTGACAACATGAGATGAGCTTAGCGCAGGGACCTGCAGGTTCTCTACAAGTCACCAATTGTGGGTTAGTACAGTTTTTCATGAATTAGGCTCGGCCGCAATTATGGCAGAAAGGGATTGTTATTACTACACGTCTTGTTTAACGCAACAAGCAAACAAAAAACCATGTGGAGGGTCTGTGCCTCTGATGGCCGTTTACAACTTGAGGAAAGCATTCCACACTCGAGCCCTCAAGCACAACATACCGTCTGACTGCTGGTCTGAATACTCTGGAGTCAAAGGGAGATGAGAAAGGAGGGAACAGACAGGAGGAGGACGACATCAGGAGAAAAACAGCGAAGGTGGAAGTAAAATTGTGCGGGACAAAGGTTGGAGGAGAAGGGAGGGCTCTATAAAAGCACTTGAAAGTACAATAGGAGAAGGAGGGGGTACACATACACCACCCACATAGAGCCTGCCCCTCATTATTTGGTGAACATGTATACCTGGTGAAGACTGCCCTCTCATTTTTAGCGTCAACAGTGAGCCGGATGGTCTCCTTGCCAGCACCAGTGGTGATGGTCTCCATGGTGACCGTCTCACTGGATGTAGACTCTGTCTTGCTTTCTTCCTCGTCGCTGTCGGAGCTGCTGGAAGAAGAGCTGTCGGACGCCACAAGTGGGGCTTTTCTTGCAACACACACGCTCCATACACAAGCTGCAGAGAGTGAAGAGGGAATAATCTGAGCATATTGTGTCGAGTTGCATGAAGCACTTTCATTTTTACCATTTGTAGTAAATAGCCGCTTTGCTGCGGCAACTTACGGTTCTGGTTTGGTTTGGTGTTATCTGATCCACTGAGCTCTGAGTCAACAGGAGAGCTGCATCTAGGGCCAGTTTCAGAGCTAGGTATATGTCATGCAAATAAGAAAAAACATTATTTGAATTCAAGGGGTCAATCAAATACAATCTAATTTTTATTAACTGTGACCACAATTTCGATATCTAACACAATGACCCAGACTCACCAACAGAAAGGCTGGAAGTCTGTGAACTTGGCCCACCCTTTCTCCTCTGCATCTGTGGCAGCCGGCTGGGAGGCTGGAGTGTCCCATGCTGCGAAGCCCGCTCCTGCTGCAGGTGCCTTTGAGTTCACCTCCCCAAAGTCTGCTATCCAGCCAGTGCCTGCATATGAACACAGCAGCATACACACTACGTAAAAACAGCATTTGCTCACAACCTGTTTTTAAATGTAGAGGAAACATATTTCAGTATTTTTATAAGTTATCGCATGTCTCACTCTTTGTTGTCTCAGTCTGGCCTGAGCTTGAGAAAGGATCCAGACCATCTTTGCACTCCTCTCCTTCCTCTGAGTCGGAGTCTGCTGCCGTGTCAGAGACCTCTGTGCCGCAGGTTGCCGTCCTATCACAGGCCTTGCTGTCTGTTTGACTCTGGGAGGACTGTGACCCACCAAACCTTGTAACATATAAAACAAACTTTTTTTAGTGTGTTTGCTTTAACAAGGAAAGGAAGGAAAACGCTCAGAGCATCTGTGTCTCAGCCTGCGTGTTTACCTGTTCCGGGACTTGGTTTGTGTTGCATAGTTGATCGCTTTCTCCTCCCAGATGTCCTCTTCGTCATCATCAAAGGGCTGAATTCTCTCCTTGGAACAGGCCTCGAACACGGCGGTGTTAGCCTGCATAGAACATGTGGGCACAGTTTGAGGAATATACATCAAATATTCATAATGCCATACTAAAACTTAAACCCAAATTTATCTGTATTTTTGTTACCACTGAACCAAATCCCTGCAAAGTAAAAATAAGGTAAAACTGTCCGTAGTGTGTGGTAAAGCAACTTGCTTTTTATATTTTTCTGCTTGCTGGTGGGTATATAAATCCTTAATGTATCTTGAAGACATTACAGCCACAATGAGTTATAGAAATACAACTTCACACAACAATTTTTTTCAACTTGCATATGAGGAGCATAAATACACTCACACTGTCCTGGCCTCCGTCAATGTTTATATTTATTTCTGCAATCCGGTCAAACGTTGCCCTGCAATAAAAGCAGAAATCACTCCATCAGCACACAATGGCAATATTACACTGAGACACAGAGAGAAATATCAGTTCATTTACCCAATGCTGTCATCGTGATCTGTAAACTCCTCGTCATTGAACCCAAACTGATCCACAAAGTTGGCCGTCATTTGCTGAATCTGGTAATCTGAAAAGGCCTAAAAGAAACATGAAAAGGTTGATTTACCTAACTACAGCTGGTTATGGAAGCGATGTGTCTGTGTGTATCCATATCAAAGTGTACCTGCTGTAGTGTCAGTTCTTTTGGAAAGGGGCTCTCCATATCATCCTCTGAAGAAGGGCGTGGGTTTCCCGTGCCAATCTAAGTAGGAAAACATCACCACAAAGGCAACATTTACATTTTTCTTAATGTTTGTTAAACAATTAAACAATCAGCTACTGTATGTGTGTGTGTGGTTTCATTACCAGGTCTATGGTGTTCTTCCTGTTGGTCTCTGACAGGGTCTGGTCCACAAAGGTTTCCCAGCGCCCTCTATAGTCTTCTGGCAGATCTACATCGAAAACAATATAACAACAGCATTCAAGAGGCATAGTACAGCAGAGGAACACTTGCACCAATTGCACCTTTCATTAGCACTTTCCTACATGTATGAATGCATTTTAATAGTTACTGTCCAAACACACCTGTGATGAGGCTACTGATCTGTGTGTGAACTGGGCCCTTTTCCAGGTTGTGGACGACTGTGTTGGCAATCCTGGTGAGATGTCCCATGTAGCCTCGTCTCATACCACCTTCTGATCTGAAAGGAACATGCTTATTTAGTTTATTTTGCCTTTATCCAAAAGCAACACAACAAGAGAGTCATCATCTCAAATTTCCTTACTGTATTTTATCATTCCCTTCCCAAGCCTCTAGGATCCTTTGGACAAGGTGGCAGTGCTGGAACAACTTGTGAGAGAAACACAAGGCATCAACTGATTGTTTTAATTGAGAAAAAAGCTGCCACAGTGGCCCATCTAGTAGATCAAATACTACATAAGCCCCTTGTTTCAAACACATACAAAAACACCTACATGAGTCACCATTAAGTTATGTGCAGAGTTGTCAGGGGAGAGAGAAGGTTCCAAAGTTGGGGTTTCAATCACAGCCTGGTCTTGTGATTCGTCCTGATGTTGCATGAACTTGTCCTGGGACCCCAGGCCAGGCTGGAGTCTCATTTCGTGTGCACAGGGCCGGAGGATGGCAGCAACACAAAGCTCCACTTGAAGGTGCAGGAAGTTGTTCCATGTGTACTTGAAGAACAAGTCCTGAAAAAAAAAGCATACGTTTTCCGATGGATCATTTATCAATTCTCACATTCTCTACATTGCACTTTGAAATAGCAAAAAAAGATTTTGTGTTTTAGGTCATCTCACAAGAAGCAGGTCCATTGTATTGAGTCTGCAGAGTTCCTGTGCTACGACTGCATGGCTTGCAGAGCTGGTATACAGCAGGGAGGCGACTAGTCTGGCTACGTGCAGGCGCGTGTTCCCCAGTGGCTCCTCCAGCACACCCAAAGTAGTCAGCATAGGACTTCGCTAAACATACACAAAACAAACAGACATGCTTAAAAAAGCACAGATAGAAGGAGGAAACACCAGCCTGGCTGACAATCAAACATAACTGAACAAAGGGAATTGCTGCATATCAAACTCAGCTCTGGACTTGCTTAAAATATCTCAATATTTATAGTCTGTTCTCATTTTCTGCAAGTGAAAGAACTTGCACATATGTTTTTTTGATTTGTGCCAAGCCCTTTCTGCTTTTTTGATCCATGCATTTGAATGGCACCAGAATGAACTGAATGTATTGTCATACATATTGATCATGTGTTATGTCATATTACAATAGCTAATATCACAGGCAAAACTATTGGTGTCTACATGTGTCATTGCTATTAGAGTGTTTCTTATGATGTCTTTAAATGTTAATACTGTCCACTCCCCCTAAGCGAAGCTGGAAATAAAGTTGTTATTGTTGACACATCTAACATGCGTCTATGTTTATGTACCTTGGGTGGCTCCAGAAGCAGCTGGTGGAAGTGGATCAGGTGCGGTTCGATGGCCAACAAAATGCTGCTGTTAATATTGTAACTTCTCTCAAATCCCTGAGCATCCATCACACCATCCACCCTATCATAAAACACAGAACAAAAACATATGGAAATAAGAAAATGGATGGATAGAATCAAGCAACATAAAGACAATTTTAAGAAAATTATGACCCCAGGGGTCAAATGAAAAATGACATTATTGTAAGTTGTAAAATAAAATTACACCATGTTACATTTAAATTTTCTTTCAAATCTCTCACTCACACAGGTCTCCTGATTTCCAGCAAGGTCAGAAGTACTTGAATCCCGTTAACGATACAGCTCTCAGTCCTCTCTCCTGAGAACATATTCTGCAACAACTGCTCCACCGACTCCTGCCTGTAGAAACACATGCAGTATATTGCAGTCTCTGTATCCTTTAAAAGAGTACGAGCATGTGTGTGTTTGTGGATCTGTCTGACTTACGACTCCAGCACAGTCAGCAAAGGGTCGGGCTGTGAAATCTCTTGGAGCTGATTGGCCTGGTCTCTGCTTAGACGAATGATGTCGCACAAAGTCTGAGATGCATTGGACTGCCTCTGTGAGAGGGAGAGCACACACACACACGGATACTCTTTCTTGTAAATGGTAAATTTTGCTTCATAGGGTAATTTTGTTTCATAGAAAAATATTGAATTGCTGTCCTACCTCCTCATCTCTCTCAGGGTGGATGAGCTCTATCAATCTCTGGGCCAGCTTCTCTTCATTCAGCCACTGTTGGAAAAAAAGAAATCTGACATTATAACAATGCACAATATTAGTGTGTAATCTGTAAAAGGATCAATCTGCATCAATTTCTCTCATACAGTAAGAGTCTCGAGTCGAAGAAGAGGGGGCTCCACACAGCTGATAAGTCGCAGGAGCACATCCATCATCGCTGATGTATCAATATGCTTCAGCACCAAGGAAAGGAATCCCTCCTTCCGTCGCAGGAAACTAATCACCTAAATAAAACAGGTTGAACACCACAACATGACACAAAGACATAGAACTGAAAATTGGCATCCTCATAATCAAGGGCCTGCAGACACTCTGTCAGTTTTCAGTATTGTCCTGAATATGTGGAACAATGTTTCTGGAAAGACACAAAAGCAGATGTTTCAAGACCTGTACACAATACAAATCACTCAGACACTCAGAATGCATTTTTTTAATTCTTCCCTGTCTGTTTCTATACACAGCCCAGTCATCTTAATGAAACTTTCTTTAGTGTGTTATAGTAATTTAGCTGCAAGGTTGAACCTTTTGAACCTGGAACCAATAATCACTGTCAGTCAGTTAATTTACAGCAGGTATGTCAAGCAGCTGTTAGTCAGAGTGGTGTCTTTGAAGTTGCCTCACTGAAAGTCTCATAGATTCACTTAGATGCACACATATTTACAAAAGCTACAGCAAGTGCCAACATTACATTTATACTTGGTATGTGGACAAATTCACACATTTGCATCCAAAACCTGCGTATGAAAATGAAAATATCCTCCATAGCCTGAAACCAGTAGAGGCAAGGGTGAAAATAACTTTGTGAGAAAAGAGCTGACTGCAGTAAATTAAGTGCAGACCAGAGACCAAAGTGATGTTCAAGGTCAGAGAGTCTTCAGAATCGAACAAGTAAATCAATAATGTATGTCACAGCTTTGGGAAAATTTTCAAGGTAAGTTCTTTTCTCTGGTTTAACAAACTGTTCAGGTGGAGCCGGCTGACCTTGGTACCCTCAGGCGAGCAGCACCACTGACTGGATAAAGCCTGAACTACGCACGCTGTTGTGTTGCAACATCTGCATTCTGTCATTTCAAGAGGAATTAAACTTAATCACCATCTTGCCTGAGAGTCATTCACAGAGCAGTTTTCATTATCTTGCTGTTAAGCACCCCTCAGACTTCCTGAGGTGAATCATGACAACACAAAAACATGGCTGCCGTCTTCCCTGGGTATGCTATTTGATTTACTCATGTGAGTGTGTGTGCGCTACCTGCTCAGTCTTGCGTGTGATGAGGTTCCCAATTGTCTTGCTGAAGAAAGACGCCAGGAGGGGGTTAAGTGGGGATGGCTGCTCCAGGAAGGCATACAGAGTTTCCAACAGAGGCTCCTCATTACCCAGCTTATCATTGATCACTCCCACATCACATGTCAACAACTCGCATGCTATATTTGGATACCTGCAATAAATGAAGAGAACACATTTGGTAGTAAAACAAAAATCAATATCTTGTTCCCTACCTTAGTACTCTGAGAGTGCTGAACTGGACTAAATACAACATGATCTGAAACATCATCAAACAGGCCAAGTACTTTTGCAATTTTTCCAATGCATTATTAGTCTCATAGTTTAGAAAAACTTCTTTCTTTCTTTTTTACCAATCTGAGACCACCAGCTCTCAGCTCTACTGCAAAATGGCAGGTAAGTGACATAATGTAGTGCAGCACAGTACAGTACAGTATACTACATCAGCATACTCAGCACTTCAGCACCTACTTGAAGCGTCTGGTCTCCTCTACACCAGCAGGGGGCTCTGTAGTGATCATACGGACCAGCTCCTGCATGCACTGGTCCTGGCACACGAACAGGAGAAGTCTACAAATCCATAATGATGAGAAAACACACACCGTTTGTTGGTTTGCACCGTGAGATGTTACAAGAACTGATATGTAATGACATTAATGTGCTGCTGATTTGCTTAAGCTGACAATGAACAGACCTCCTGTTTTGAGCCTTGCACTCCTGCAGAACATCTTCCTCATCCATGAGCTCAGTGAGCGTGACATCCTCCTTGTCCAGCAGAGCCTCCAGATGAGAAGACGTGTGCAAGTCGAACTTCCAAAACATGGCTGACGTCACCGGCACACACACTTACCTGTTGACCAAAAGAACATGTGGCATGGGGTTAAAAAGTGTGTTACATTCATGAGAGATTTTTTTTTTGTGTGAGCATAATTGTTGTGATACAATATACAATGCTCTTACTTTTGGACAAGAAGTGGCACCGTCAGTTGGATCTTACGAAAAAGCCCTTTGCCTTATTGACATTGTACGGCCTGGACATCAATCAACAAATTCACACAATTAAGACACACACACAGCTGCTACACTCATACCAGAACCAGGCACACGAAACCAGGAGAGAATGTCTTCAACCTACAAATGAGAAACAAGACAAACAAAAACAAATATAAGAGAATAATTTCCAGGAAGATTTACTCTGTCTTCTGTAGAGCCAGAAGAAGGATTCAAGTCAGCATTAGGGCAGATAGTAGCCTCACACTGCCCTCTGTAAAGAGCAGGAAGCAGTGCATCTGTAATTGCATTAGTGCGGCACATCTTGAATTGACATTACCCGACTTGCTTTGTGAGAATGAACTCTCACATACAGCAAACATTGACTGGAGTAAGAATGACAACAAAAACAAATCCCATACAGAAAGAGACTTTGAACGCATGTGTGTGTTATGGGTGTTATGCTTGTAAAGAGGGATGCTGTATCTGCCAGTAAGTAGGACTGTAGGTCTCACATGTAGTTGACATGTTAGTACAAAGTGCAAACTTGTTGTAATTAGGTGCAGGGATGATGACAGTTAAACAATGTGTGAGGCAGGCAGGAGCTGTCAAACTGTGTGATTGGCTTAAAAGCCATCATCAGAATCAGATGCAATAAAAGAAAAACAATCTTAATAGAGCTGGCTTATAATTAGTATCTATTAGTCCCTTGTTCATTTGATGAAACAGCTGATCAGCCTGAGGTGAACGTGCCACTGCGCTAACGTGTTTCTCTAAATTGTGAATTTAAAAAAATGGATATGATACCTGCTAAGTCAGCAATCACGTGAGTAATATATACAGTGTCAAAATGAAACTTACACATTTAAATACATCATTAACGCTGATTGCATAACAGCAGCGATCTCTACAGATCTCTATGTTGCCCTCGTGTGCACATCCCTTCAGTAAACACGCACAAAGCTGAACAAACATACAGGTGTTTTACAGCTCAGAGAATCAACTTCAGGAATTCAATCTCTCCCCACAGCAAGAAATTGATATTTAAAAAAAAAAAAAATTCACAACAACAACATCAGCAAAACCATGGTCAGCTTTAAGACAGGCCTCTCTGCCGTCCTCAGATCAGCTGTTGACGCTCACTGTGTTAGCTATAAACGGATATTAGTCATGTCAGCGGAGCCGTCATTAGCAGCGTGGACCTTGGGTTAATTAGCTTATCCATACAGTTATCGTAACTTCACGTTAAGTTACCATATGTCGTGTTACCGACCCCCTCCCACCACCGCTTTAAAACGATGCTGCCTTTCACTCTGCACCCTGCTGCTGCATGCAGTCACATAGCAAAAACTGGCCCGCTAGCAACGCAATGTCCCACTCCTGTTGCTAACGTTACCGGAGTGTTCCGAGCAAACGACGTTTACATTAAAACCTAACATGGGGTCAGTCATCCGTCAGAGCGGGGGGTAAGGTGGATGTCCTCCCGCTGTGTTAGTTACTTAGTTAGCATCACGGTCTCTCCTCCGACCACTTGACAGTCAGACGGTCGGCTCTCTCTCTCTCTCTCTCTCTCTCTCTCACACACACACACAGGCTTCTTTCACGCTAGGAAATATGTCAGGTTTACATCATCCGTCCACAAGGCAAGCTACCGTTACCTGTTCTCCATCATCTCATCGGTCGTCATCTGCAAAGGCTGAATGGCAACTCGGCGACTTCGGCTGTCAGTTCACCCGGAGGAGGAGGCCCATGGCTGCTGCTGCTGCTGCTGCTGCTGCTGCCTCCTGTTCAGGACTGCGTTGCTGTAGCTTTGAGAGAGACTGGAGACTACTACCCTTTCCCGGTTGCAGTGTCATTTAACGCTACACTGCCGTTACACGGTGTGGTTGGCCTGCGGAGGAGCTGTATTGACACTGTCTATATTGTACTAGACGGCAGCAGCCAGGCAGTTAAAAAAAAAAATCTGTCAGATTTGGAAATCAAAATGGCGGATACTTAAAACGTAATCAAAAGTTCAGCTGTCCATCAACTGAGTAAGCACTGTGTAAACAACATACTTACCTGCTGTCAGTCACCATGGCTGGGTGATACAGCATCATCTGCTGCAGAAGAAATCCATGACTGTCAAACAAAACTCATCTCAATAGGAGAGAGCAAACTACATTTGAGTTTAAAATTATGCTAAAGAATAAAAATAAAGCAACTGATTTAAATCATGTTTGACAGGTGTTTAGGGACTGACTTTCTCCCTGACTTCATGTTGGATATTGACATACCGGTATTTATATGCAACTTTAAGCAAAAGGGATTAGACATTTTTAAAGGAACTGCAGAAAAATTTAAACTCAGCTTGTCCATGACCATGGACTGAGATGAACGTGAAGTTACCGAGTTTGTGCATGTGCACCAGAGCTGGACTTTTAGACTGTCAGGTATTCATTATTTTACCATGCCTGCATCTGTGGCTACACTGTGACGGTGTGTGGACCTGGCAGTCACAATTGTTGAAAAAATTAAACATGCATTTGCCATGGTGATGATAAACCCTGCCGAACAAAAACCTAAGCACCAACGTCTCTCCTTGCAGACATCAAGGGAATAATTTCATAAAGGCTCCTTAACATTTCTGCTGCTTTTGAAGAAAATTCCAGAAAACTTTACTGAATTATTGTAGCCACATATTTTAGGCCCAGTAAACAATCCCCTCACCCTTCAGGCAGTGTTCACAGATAAATTGTTGGCTTGACTCTTCCTTTTGCCAGTGAATGGAAGTGTCCAGATAACAATAAAGCTTAAATAAAAACCACCCACAAAGTCCTGCATCGAAATTCTTATTTCAGTTAGTGCAGAAGTATCTTATCAGTATCATCATTAGCAATAACAAGTAAGTGGTGCCTTGTTTCTTGAAGTTGATTTAATTTCAATTAACTGCTTGGTATAAGGTGGTACAGTTTGACACATTTTCTTTATATTTTATGACTATGTTTTATTTCATAATAATTTAATCAGAATAACAACAATAGCTGTAGAGTAAATGTATGAGTAAATATTAGTGTTGTAGTGAACAGAGGTATAAAGTTACATTAGGAGGAATTGATCAATCAAAAGCTGTACTGAGCAGTTCTTCACACCACTCCTGTAGGCTTATGTATGGCCATTACTTCAAATAGCCCTTTAACTTGCTAGAATTGTTCATTGCTCAGTTGGTGCTATTTAAAAAAAAGTAGTACAACCAACAGAAGAAACCTCTCCCTCTAAATGTGTCAAACTTTGTTGAAACAGCTGTAAGGTTTTCAAATAATTTATGCTGAGATCTCAGGTTCGGTGCTTCATTTTTTTCTTAACTGATTTAAAAGAAAAGAAAAAAAAGAAAGAACAACTCATACAAAAGGGGAAGTCTGAGTGTCACACACTGCAGAGCACCTCTCTTTTAGGGTGGCCCCAACTCCCTATCACACACCATGCTGTTCACCTAACACATGCATTTTCTGATAATTAAAAAACAAGTAGCCCACTGTTGTGTGTATTAGTTTAGTTTTAAGAGTGTACACAACTTGCAACATATTTGATCCACAATTGGAAGTTTGAAGAGACCAGACACAGGCAACACACTTCATTGTTTTATGATACTTTTCACATTATTGTACAAATTATTTTTATGTTGAATGTCTGAAGTATGCCAATTTGACAAGCCCTTAGGTGTTTTTTTGTGTTTTGGTTTCTCCTGCACATTCGTGTATGTTTTTTTTGTTCATCGTGCTGTTTTATTATTTTTGTGCTAATAAATCAATCAATCAATCAAATCAAATCAAAACGTATTATTTTGTTCAACACTCACGACAAACATTTAAATGATACATTTAACGTACATAATCTAAAGCACTGTAACGGTTTCTGAAAAAAACGTGGATGTTGTTTTTTGGCATCTGCCTCTGAGTGAGTGTAAGTGTGTTTGTGTGTGTTTGTGTGTGTAGTATCTGGCAACCCTGGACAGCCCCAATCGGTGAATCTTGCGTCGGGCTCCTCGCTCAGCTGAACCTCCGCAGAAGGTCTCTCTGTGGTGGCCGGTTAGCATCATGGCGAACGTTGTGGATACCAAGCTATACGACATCCTCGGAGTTTCACCATCGGCCTCCGAAAATGAACTCAAAAAGGTACTCTGAAATCAAACAGGACATTTATCAGATTAAGACTTTTAAAAAAAGGTCACCACCAGAGAAATGTGGCCTCGGAAAACAAGCTAGTGAACGTTGCTCAGCAGCATCTTGCGAGTTTACTAGCTTAGCCAGCTAGCTAAGCTAGGTAACTGTAAAGTACATCGTGCCTCGTTGTTGTTGTTCTTCCCCTTTCCCCCAAAAAAAGATTGTAGCTACACGTTTGTGGAGGTGATTTACTGACAGAATCTGAAATTTTCGTGGTTTCTACCCAAGTTAATTCGGAATGGTAGAGTTTATCAGGCCAAAAAAATCAAGAAATAACCCGCTAACCACGAGTGTGATAGCTTACCGGCTACTAGGTGATGCATTCCAGCAATTAGCCGATACCAAGTCGGGCAGTGATGAAACAAGGAATGTTACCTTTACAGCTCACCTAGATAAGTATGCCATGAAAGATAATCTAAAGGCGTAACAGAAGAGTTATTGTTACATTTGGCGATGCTATACTTACATGGCGTGAGATGTATCTAGAGTTCACTTTTATGGGTGAACTCAGTAGCTAACGTTGATGTTAGTCGTCGTGGAGCTACTGTAGTTAGCAACATGCTCATCGCTATATACGCCAAACTCAATTCAAATATCAGGAGAGTCACGAATTTTTCACAGTCCCCAGCACTGCGCAAATCTCCAAGTATGACTCAAGACATTTTATTCTACATATGTTTGTAAGCGCTTGTGGAACTGGGTGTACTATATTGTACAACTTGGAAACAATCAAATAACCCGGTTGTTTGAGGCTGAATTTCACCTATTTCAGGATAAACACACGAGATCCCAGTTATTCTCCTGATCCAAATGTAGCATCCAGGGAGGTAACCACTAATAGCGACAGTGACTCATTTTCATAACAATCTGTAATGTCAATATTGTAAGAGGACTTTGAATTTACCAGAGGTTTAAAACATTTCTGCATCTAATGTAGGACAGCGAAAAGATAACAGATTTTCGGGCGGGCGGGCGGTTTGTTGATGTCTTCACTACACTTGAGTGACTGATGTCAAAAGCAGCGATGCTCTTCTGGTGTCCTGATGTTTTTGACAGCAGGCCCACGGGTCAAGCCCTCCTCTAGTAAGCACACTTAATAGGGTTAGTGATTTGTTCGCAGAGCGATTTGACACATTTGGCAACTGAGCACGGTGCCTTCACCCAGCATTGTTCACATGTATTTTTGGTTTATTACAGGCTTACCGCAAACTGGCCAAAGAATATCATCCTGACAAGAACCCTGATGCTGGAGACAAGGTATGATGCACCAAACCATGTCATGATCAACAGTATCAGGACCAACAGCAACAACAGTTGAATTCCTCAACAGTTGGGCCCAAGAAATGATGCAAATTTAGCCTGTCATATTCACACGGGCCAACTCTTTGAGGATAAACATCTGAGGTGTACTTTGTACAGATCAGACTACATCACATGAAATGGTTTTTCCCTTGAGGAAAGTATCAGTGCATCAGTTTTTGATTTGTACTGCTCTGACTTATTCCCTCAGATGTTGCAAATGTAGCTAACACAGGAGAGTAGACTATCTTTTATATTCTGTTTAGCTCTGTAAAATAGAGTTATCAAAAACAATTGTCCCTTATTTGTGATGTACTGATTTTTTTTTTTAAATGTCAAGCTGTCTAATTATTTTTTCAAATCATTTTTCAGTTTAAAGAGATCAGTTTTGCATATGAGGTACTGACAAACCCAGAAAAGAAGGAGCTTTATGATCGCTATGGAGAACAAGGACTACGGGAGGGTGGAGGTGGCGGGCCTGGCATGGATGATATCTTCTCTCACATTTTTGGCGGTGGACTGTTCGGGTTCATGGGGGGGCAAGGTAGAGGACGCAACGGAGGCAGGAGGAGAGGAGAAGACATGGTGCACCCTCTGAAGTAAGTGTTTTTACTGTGATACCGTTTGGGTACTTTAATTTAATGGCTGGTTGAAATATGATGTTGTAATGAGCACATCCCATAATTGTTTTGTTACAGAGTTTCTCTTGAAGACCTCTACAATGGCAAAACCACCAAGCTGCAGCTTAGTAAGAACGTGCTTTGTGGCGCCTGTAATGGGTGAGTCAGCTTTTAATGTTACAGGGTTACGATTAAATTAGCATATTGATGTGAAGTTTTAAACTGCCAGACTGATGTTGGTTTAAATTGCTGTCATTTTGTTGTGCACAGATGAAAAAAAAGAATCCTGTTATTAATCCCGAGACTTTACTGTTTGCCTTTTCAGTCAGGGGGGTAAGGCAGGAGCCGTGCAGAAGTGCGTGGCATGTAGAGGAAGGGGTATGAGAATCATGATTAGACAGCTGGCCCCTGGGATGGTCCAACAGATGCAGTCGGTCTGCACAGACTGCAATGGAGAGGGTAATATGTTCATAACACCCACATACTGACCCACATACTGGGAAAAAATCCTGAAAAATGCACAATTGTGAGCAAAACAGCTCTGTGGAATTGTCCAATGTCTGTCTGTCTTTGCACTTACGTAGGTGAAGTCATAAATGAGAAGGACCGCTGCAGAAAGTGTGAGGGCCATAAGGTGTGTAAGGAGACTAAACTTCTGGAGGTGCATGTGGACAAAGGCATGAGGCACGGACAGAAGATCACATTCTCTGGGGAAGCTGATCAAGCACCAGGTGTTGAACCAGGTGATATAGTTCTGGTGCTGCAAGAGAAAGAACATGAGGTACCCAACCCTTGTGCCCTCTTTATGAAACAAATATTCTGGTTTCTAGTAGTGGTAAAGATGTATTGTCATTATTTCTAATGGTAGAGTAACAATTTCAATCTACATCAGGAATTCCGCCGTGATGGCAGTGACCTTCACATGGTCCAACGTATTGGCCTGGTTGAAGCTCTGTGTGGCTTCCAGATGACTGTCGCACACCTGGATGGACGTCAGTTGCTTGTCAAGTACCCACCTGGCAAGGTCATAGAGCCAGGTAAACATGTCTTCCAAACAGCATCAATTGATTTTATCTCTTTCACAACAGCCTTTTTTTTGTTTTCTTTACTCATTTTAGTGAACAAAATGTTATTGCCCTTGAATATTACATTAAAAGTATTTTGTGAAGTTTTTTTTTTTTTTTTTTAAATCAGTCCACACCAACACTAATATGATGTTTTCAATTTTAAACATGGCACAACAGTAGAACATTTATATGCATAACTCAGTGCTGTGAGTAATGAACATCAAGCCTTAACCCAGATTTACTTTTATGGTTTATAAAACTACAATTTCAAATTCTAAATGTGTTTGTAATATGTCATTAACTTTATACACAGATGTCTTCAATCATTTTTAATAGTAGATGTAAGGTTTAATTATCATTGCATTTAAAGCAGAAGTAAGTGGAATATTTGTGTTAATATAAGTCTTAAATAGTTATATCTTCCGACAGCAATCACTTACATGGAGTGTTTGGTCTGAAACACGGGTCTGTCAGTCACTCTGCTCTGCTGTAAGCCGAGGAGGAAACTTCTTGTATACTTCCTTGTATCCTACAAGCTTTATCCAATGAGGAGAGAGAACGGCATGAAGGGCTGTGTGTGCAGCCAAGGGATGCGCGTGAATGTGGTGACGTAGGGACGAGGACCAATAGATCCATGACGAGGGTGGGGACTGCTAACTCCATCGGCTGACAAGAAGTTAGCCAAAACGACCGGATCGCTTACTTCTGCTTTAACTTGAAAATATAATGCTAATTTGATTATCTAGTGGGTACATAGAAAACAAATCCCATATAAAAGGAGTTTAAATAATTTTTGCACCATAAGATGCTTAAAGCAATGTGGTGTACATATTTGTAGCTGATAGCTTATGTTACAATTTATAATGTACAGGTTACAAAGGTTGAAGTGCACACTGAAGCCAAGGTTTTGTATTTTGACATAAGATTCTTATGTCATGAATTTAAACCTTTTTGCTGTATGTGTGTGGCAGGTTGTATTCGAATGGTGAAAGGAGAGGGAATGCCTCAACACAGAAATCCATTTGAAAAGGGAGACCTTTACGTCAAGTTCGATGTCCAGTTCCCTGAAAACAACTGGATTAGCCCCGAAAAACTGAATGTAAGTTGCGACTTTTAAAGATCTTGATTTTTCACAATTTTAACCCCAGTAAGTTTAAGTGATTATGTTTTTGTCTTGTACCTTTTTCATTCATTCTTATAGGAACTTGAGTGCTTGCTGCCTGGTCGTGCTGAGAATCCAGTTATCGCAGCTGATGCGGAGGAAGTTGACCTGACAGATTTTGACAGGAGTCAAGGGTCAGGAGGTGGAGCCAGGAGAGAGGCCTACAATGATAGTTCTGATGAGGAAGGAGGTCATCATGGCCCAGGGGTGCAGTGTGCACACCAATAGAAAGACTCATACATAAATACATGCACATACATTAAAGCATAAATACATGAACATCCCTTGAGTCTCATTGCTAACACCATTCAAGACCTGATGCGCATACATGCAGAATTTCTCTCCTTTCATGAATCCCATGAAAAAGAGATGTACACATACACACACACACATATACACACATATACCCACCCTCCTCAGTTCCATGGTGCCCATAAGTCAGAGAGATGCTGGACATGTGATGGCCATTTTTGTGTTTATGGACAGTAGTGCTCATCAAAGCCTCCAGCAAGATGGGGGTCTCATTCTTAGAGGTTCATTGAATGAACTTGACTTGAACCTCCCTGTTTTCATCCTAGGCTTTTACCTTTCACTGTGGGAAACACCAGTCTAGTGTAAAAAATGCAAATATTGTTGACTCTCTTGTATAAGGTGTAGTTTAGTCTCTCACACACAAGCGCATGCTGCTTCTTGCTGAAGATCTTGCACATGTAGATCCAGGGTTTGGACACCATAGAGAAATCTGACACACCACACATGTTTAAATTTCAGTGTGTCACTGCTATCAAAGTGCCCTGCTGTCCCAAGAGCCAACTTGATTACAGCCCAAAAAGTGTGTCCTCCGCACAGCTCGCAGAGAACCGCACACATAATCCACCTCATCCCCTGACTTGAACTGTCATATTTTGAAAATGGGGCTCTGTGGTTCTGTTCAGTCCCCAGCTGTCACACTGCTAGAATATTAAAGCCTTGAGTATAGCTCCTGTCAGCCAGGCGCCATTGTTTTATTAGATTGGAAATTTAGCTTCTTTTTCTTTTTTTTTTTGTCTTTGTTGGTTTGAATGTTAGCGTGTTCGAGACAACAGTACTTGAACCTAACTGTACTCTTCGCTTGAGTTGAGGACAGACTTGTGTAGTTTGTATGTGTGTGTAACACAGTGGCTCAGTGTGTGGGAGCCGCTATGGAATGTTCTGGATTATTAGTGATAGATATATCCTGCTTTGTGTTTGACTGCAGTGTGAGTGGATTCAATATATAGGGTCAATTAAAGAGGAAAAAAACTGAATGTTTATTTGCTGAGAATCTCTCCCATGTAGACAGTCTTTCCCTCTACTCACCAGAACCAAGAGATCCTCCTTTCACACCGGAAAACCACTGGGCCCGCACCAAACCCTCTGTATTATACATCTCCCCCCCCATCGTAGAGTTGGTAATCAAACCTATGCCCTTTGACATGTTACAATATTCCCATCCCCACATACCTGTAAATAAATACAGCCCCAGTCCATAGGTGCAGTCAAAGTCTACAGCAGTGTCTTTCCTGTAGTCACATTGTTTCTTATGGCCAATATAGTATAAATGTTATGTTCACATGAAGAGGAGGCGAAGGAACCTCTGTAGACTAACATGCACCTCTGCGACTCATTGTGTACGTAATTTAGGCCACCGGGGAATAATGTGAGCACAACTGAAGGGGTTCATTGATTTAAAAAAAAAGAGAAAAAAAAGACGTTACTGTTGATGCTTATGTTTGTCAAGATGATAATTAAACTGTATATTAAACAGTCACTACAAGTTTGTTGATATTGTCTCATTTCATATACATAATCCGCATACTCTGATATATATTTTTGTTTTATATGGCCACAACAAGGAAACAACATATACAGCTGTACTTTTGAACACATAAGGCTATTATCTGAGAAAACAAAGGGGCTTAAAAGATTTTAAATAATCAGTGAACTATAATTCTGTGGTATTTTTGGACAGGGTGAACCATTTGAAGAGTAACTGAGAAGGAAATCCTTTTCAGCTGGACACATGAACTGAATCAGCTGTAGCATCTCGCTCTCCTTCCTCTGTTTCTCTGTGGAGGGTTACGGGACCCAGGAGTTCCTTAAATACTGCAGTATTTCTAAAGGATAAGGAAAGGGAACAGAGAAGGTCATGATTAATGTTAAATTGGTGTTTTTTTTTATCTAATTGAAATGACTGTTGCTTACCTGTCTCGTTTGGATTGCATGACATAAGAGCGCTCTCTTCTCAGCTGTTCCAAACGCTCTCTGACAACAGTTTTCTGCTGGTTCTTGTCCTCCTTAAACACAATAATATTGCTGACAAGATAGTACTCACCCGATAATAACACACGCACAAACAAACTCAATATGTTTACCTGTGGTAGATCCTGTGTGAGATGCTTCAACCTGTCTGTATGTTTCAGCCCAAGCAGGTCCTCCTCTCCTTTTCTGTTCTGTACGATGGACAGACGTTCCTGAACCTGAGAGGCAAAACACCGTCAGTGACACAAAACCTCTGCTTGTCATTCACAGTGACCTGAACCTCCGTCAATTGTCTCTCTGTCCACGCTTCTCTCACTCTCAGCAGTTGTCTCTCTCTGTCTCTCTGCTGCCTCTGCTCCACCTTCCTTTGCATGTCCACCAGGTTGCGCATCGTTCGCTCTCTCTCCAACGCTGAGACTGGTTCTAGTGCTCGCTCTGACTTTTTAAAATCTGACTTTAAAACAGAAAAAAAGGAGCTGAATTAATCTAAAAAAAAAAAAAAAGAATCATGTGGTGATGGTCTTATGTATTTGTAATTTGATAGCAGACTCACGTGTGAACTATATCTCTGGCCTGCAGCATTAGTGGGTTCAGGTCTTCTCAGGTCCCACAGCTCTGACTCTGTCACACTGGGACATATTTCCACCTCAAGCTCATCTCCGCCAACCTGAGCCGTCTCATCAGTCAGTCTGGAGCAGATGTCATCAGCATGTGGCTCAGTCTCAGGGTCAGTGAAGAGATGTGGCAGGGTCTGTATCAGCAACGCGTGGGTTGCTAGGTCACATTCAGACTCAGCTTTGTCCCTCTGTGACGGATCAATGGCTGTCCTCTCCTCCAAGGCCAGCTAATGAGAATATAGATGGAGTAAAACCAAGTGCATGACATAAGTTATACAGCGCTTTTTCTCGGTCTCTTATAAACTCACCTGTTCTCCTGTGCTGCACTGCTTCTCTGCGGCCTGTGCGTCATGGCGACCCATGTACCCAGGCTGGATCAAAGTGGGTTTCAACTCCTCATCATCGTGGCTTTCTCCAGAAGTCCTCTCACACTGTGTGTATTCAACTGTGCTGCTTATGTCACTGGGCTGGACTTGGGTGCTCAGACTGTCTTCACTGTCCTGGCTCTGTCCTGTGCCTCCACGTGCAGTCTCTGTGTCATAGTCAGTGTCATCCTCTGGTGGTTTGCTCCAAGCAAGAGTTATCAAAGAGCCTTGTTTCTCATAACTCTGTTGGCTCTTTGTTGCACTGCCCTCTTCTTCCTCCAGGGGTCCTCCTTCTGCAGTGAGGCCCTGATGAGTTTTACTTGTCCCATCATAGGCACACAAGATCTCCAGGTAGGGCATCTCCTCCATGACACTTCCACAACCTGGATATTGAAATATATAATGTAAATTGAAGTCATCGCTGTGAAAGTGTTGTTATCCACGTTTGGGCTTATGTTTGCAATACCTGCACAGACGTCTTGTTTGTCAGTCACACCAGCAACTTGTTCTCCATATCCTTTGTCCATCTCTCTGTCTGAAACATCTCCACACACCCCAGCACTGATGTTCTGGGCCTCAACTGCTCCACTGCTGCAGGACTGAGCTTTCTTTTGCTCCTTACTTCTGTTTTCAATCGAGGTAAGAGGGATGTCTGAGGCCAGAAGTTGGAGTAGGTTGGTGTAGCGTTGCGCTTGAAGTTCATATTCAAACTCATCTCGCAGAACTTGGAGATGCTGTACACTCTAACAGACGACAATGTGTTATCAATTGTTCTTTATGAAAAAACAAACAAAGAGCATGCATCAATTTTTGGATTCCATGCTGTGGTTGTCCTGACTCACCTTGTTCATCAATAGTGGAGGTATTGTAGAAGCCTGGAGCTCCTGGAGCTCCATAAAATGAGTCAGAAGGAGCACAGCACACTCTTCCAGTTGATTTTGGGACCACACTGTCAGTTTACTGCCTGTGTGGGACTGGGGCTGAGAGTTAATTCCCTCCAAGGGAGTCTGAGTGTCATTTTGTGTCTGCAGGCTGGCATGGATTTGTTTCAACCTTTTTATACAGCCGTTCCTTAAAAGAGTCTCCTTATCACTATCTGCATGAGAAATGGGGAAGAATAAATACAGACGTGGGCTCACAAATGAAAAACAGCAGAACCACAAGAAAACATGAATTCATTTACCCTCTTTTTGAGCCCCTTTGCAACTCAGCGTCTCTTGCAAATCTTCCAGGGAGACCCCATGTACCAACTTGACCAGGTACTTCCTCTCCTGTTCCTGAGTTAGCACCAGCAACTGCAGCACCGCCTGTTGGAAGAGAGACACATTTTTTGTCCTGCTGCTAATAATCCTTCTGTTCTGTCTGCTTAAAAGCCTGCTTATCGGAAAAAAAATAATTTATACACATGTACCTCAATGAAGAATACCTTATGACACGATGTACGGCATATTTCAAAATTCCTGATTCATTATCTGCACTACTGTATAATGTTCAGTACCTGCTGTGGTGAGAATGAAATACAATCTTCATTTTGTGGCTCTTCCTCCTCATTATGCAGCCACAGAGCAGCTTGCTCTGCTTGGGATGGACAGCTGACATGTGGCCTGGACAGAAACACGAGGGCCAGACAGCATACAGCAGACAGTGAGCATTGCAATCAGGAATAAGGCTGATCTGATGACAGTGAATACATTTCAGTTTTCAGAGCTGAATTGTTCAAGTGTTGACACACCATGTATCCCATGACTGCCTTGCGGCAAGAAAAGCGCTGTAGGGCAGTTTCTCTCTCTGAGCTCTGAGAGTTGCCATCCTGATGTACAGACACAACAATCTCAGGCTTTCCCCATCCAGCCTGAAAGGTCACATGAATTCATTAATGCAATAAACTGTTCCAGGGCCAGTATCACCTTTCATTAGATGAGAACCATTGCACAATAGGGGAAAAAAGACTAACATCAGCTAGATTTAAGAAACACAACACAGTATGGTGGATATGTGTTTGATATGTTGTGTGTGTAAAGTATTTACCCCTCTCCCAGGACTGTCAGTGTGTCCCTTTCTTGTTGACGACATGTGTGTATCTCCAACAGGAGTGAAGCCGCAGACCAGGACTGTTCCTTTGACCCAGGGCAGCTCCTGAAAGATGCACCCACACAGGCCCTGTTTCTGTTGTACTGTTGTTTAATGTTTACTATGGAAATATTGCATTGGAGGTTGTACTGTTTACTTTTTGATTTTGAGTACAAAATGTGCATTTTTATGCACAACTGAGCTTGTATAGAGAACTGAGCTAAACATATAATTTGTTTAGAGATCAAGAACTATTGCTGTACCTTTTCTTCAGTTTAAGAACATATCCTATGTTTGTGCTTATGAAAATTATTTCACATATTTAACTTTCATTTCACTTTAAACTTACAGTTATGACCTCGGTGCATGTGTGTTACCTGTATATCCTAAATGCTCCTGGCAGCTCAGCCAAACAGAGCATGTCATCTGACTCCAAAGCCTCCTCTGCAAGGTCCTCCAACTCCTCCTCCTCCTTGTATCGTTGCCATGGCAGCAAGGATTCCCAGACATACAGAGCTGTGGGATCAAGAAGAAGAAGAAGAAGAAGTTATTTTTACAATGCCAAGTTTTACTTAAAGTTACGAGATTGTTCTACATCATATTGCGTTGCCAGTTGAGAGTATTTCTTCCTTACTGTGGTGCTCCTGGAGCATCTCTGTATAAAGCAGGTGGGTTATAACATCATACTTCACTTCCACCAAGAGCAGGACGTCGGACAGGGAGACACAGCCCCAGGCCTGACCCTGGACCCTTATGCCTCGGCACTGCTGGGGAGAGGGTAGTATGCTCTGCACCCCCTCTGACGCCAGTCTAAGCGGTAAACACAAACACTCATCAGCATCATAACTGAAATATACAAGCACTTCAGTGTATGATGGTTGGCTTGTAACATTACATAAAGTCAAGTTCTAAATAACAGAGGAATTGACACATTTTCCTCAAATAAATTTAATTTTCTTTTTTACATTAGCAGTAAAATACTAACGCGTTTGATGGTATGGTACAATCTGAAACCAAATGAGTGAGTCTAATAATGGCATATACTAATATCTTCAGTGATGCATCATATTTTGAACAGATTTACTCACTTAGTAATAGTAAACAGAATGCAATGGCATAAGAAAGAGTATATTCCTCTGGCCTGTGGCACTGTGGAAGCTTTGGCAAAGGGAAATGTAGGTCTGTGTGGCTCAGAATTGAGCAACTTTTCAGCTTAATCAAAACACGCTCACCTGATCCAGCAATGCCTGGCTGCTCTCTTAAGCCTCTTCACACTCCTAGGCAGCTCATTCCCCCCCAGCGGTCTCTTTGTCTTAGTGCAAAAAGTGAAAAAATAATGGTGACCAGAGCTTCTGCCACCATGCAGGAGAAAAGATGCTATACTGCAAAATGCATAGCTACCCGTGAGCTCTCTGCAGCAACTGAGTATAAGGCCTCTGTATCTCTGTAGTAAGCCTTTTTGAAGGAATTCAGGTCGGTGCTTTGGTACAGGCAGTTCATCACCTGAGGATTTATGATAACTGGCTCATCCATCACATAAGGACTGTTGAGATTTCCAACATTTAGCAGCTGGAGGTCCCAGTATAGCTGAAAGTGACAGAATATAAACCCTTAGTCATGACAAAATAACACTGGCTACTGTGTTTCTCTGATATTATACAGTATAAGGTTCAGAAAAAGATCATTTAATAGCACCTTTTCCGTCTTTTCCCTCTCCCTTTCCATTTCTAAGAGAACGTCAAAAACGTTTTCACCAACACAGGACCAGCTGTTGTCACCTCCTGCAACCTGAAACAGACAGAGTTGCATAAGACTGACCCATTATGATCACACAGCTATACAGTGATGATAGCATCCTGTCTCAAGTGGTTACCTTCTTCATAGCTCTATGTGCTTCCTCAGCGCTGGAGGGACTGTGAAACACTTTGCGGAAGAGGAGACTCACATCCTCAGATGTAAACTCTGCGCCGACAGACATACCCAGAGACTGGTACAGACCACCCACACAGCCCTGAAACTGAAACCACAAGTTGTAGTTTACACAGATATGGAAAACGAATGTTGTTTTCATAGCAAATCAGCATCTTACCTGCTCCATGTTTTCGCCACCGTGGTGTGATAAATTATACAGGAGATTACTATGGTTACAGCAGTGCTCTGGACAACAGCTGAATCAGGTTACCAAGCAACAAAAGTGACAGTGTATGTCAAAGAGAGTGAGAGTGAAATGTGATGCGACCATGTGACACATTACACGACATTACACAATTATTCTCTGTAACACTGAACGAACCAGTGAAAGCTGGTGGATCCCAGCCCATTAACTGTTGATTCTGAGTAATTTCCTGACAATTTCCTGCTGGAAAGAACGAGATAATTGACACAAATTATGAGGAAAACAGAGCCATGTTGGAGATAGTTTTATTCCATTCAAATATCTTATTTATTCATGTAAAGTTTACTGCCCATATAGGTTCAATTATAATCATATATTGTATACATTATAGATACTAATCAAAGGCTATGTCTACATTATTTTACATACCGGTATATCAAAATATAAATATTTGCTCCAAACCACATATTTATCTACCAGAAAATTATTAGGAAATTGTGAATAATCATTTCAAACATAAAAAAGAAGCATAAGAAATATTAGTGAAACAGTTTATTTGTAAAATGGTGGAGAAAAAAAGAATACCTGAGCTATACAGTCAATATTGCACAGTGCTGAAATTAACCTGTATAGTTAACAAGTGCTTTGACTGTAAATAAAACTACAACTAAAAGAATTTAATATGTGGTAAATATGTAAAACAGTTAGAAAAAGCACCAATTAACATGTGACACGTACATGTGAAAAATTATCATGACAACAACCCGTTCTGTAGTATAAATATTCAGTGCTACATATTCATAAATGAAAATGTTAATATAAACATGAAGAAATGCAGTATTTCACTTCAGTCCATATGTAGAATCCACAGATTCACCAGTAGGTATATGTTCCCATCACAGACTTCAGGATACAGTAAAAAAGGGCTGACGCAGTCCTTGTATGGACTGCAGATCATCGGAGGTGGCAGTGCATTTGTGTGCATACAAATTAAGTGCACTTCTAAAAGCCAGCAGCTCAAGGGTTATGTGTGGTTGCCATGAATGATCTTGGGACACTTTTCAGGCTGTATGCAGTAGCTGTTGTGCAGAACCAGTCCTGCAGGACACTGGCAACCTGGGACACAGGGCTTGAAGCAGTGGCTCTCTATCACCCCCAGTGGCACGTCGACGTTAAAGCAGGTTACAGGGCACGGGGGACCACACTCGTCAAACACAAAGCCCCTCTCCACCGGACAGCCCACAGCTGTGAGAGACAGCCACAGGAGAAAAACACAATGAGAGAGATGGAAAACATGGTGACTCACTATGGCTTGAAGAGTCTGACCTCTGATGACCTGTACTGGTGACTCAGTGGGTGTGTGACAACAATAAGAGACAAAACCATGTTTTTTATTTGCTTTTTAAATTATTTCACATTGTCTGAGCATCAGAGAAAAAAAATCTCACTTTTGTTTTACTGTAAGAATTTACATGTGAGATGAGATATGAACATTTTGCACAATTCTTTTGGATGAACTAAAATGGATGTGTAAACTGTGTCAAAACTTGATTTCAAATCCACTTTATGTAGTCCTTACTAAATAAGAAATAACCACTTAGTTTTGGAAAACAAAAGCAACACCACATTATTTATCAATTATTTTGAGTTAGACACAGTCTCTAGTGTTTGTGTTTCACATTACTACTCTACTTTTGGCTGATTATTTGTATTTATACGGTACCCATTCCCCTATAGAGAGCAGCAGATTGAGAAAATATGTTTTCAGGGCCTCTGTGTGTTTTACTCACCACACAGCGATGGGCTCCTCCACTGCAGGACGACTCCAGCCTCTCGGCACTGGCTGGCGTAGGCCTCCAGTGCGTCACACAGACACTCGTCGCCGTTGGCCCCACAGGCGCAGAGGTCGTACACACAGGCTCCGTACCACGGCTCAGGAGGCACCACGCGATGGCACGGCTTAAAGACGGCAGACTTCAAGACCTTACAGCGAGCGTTAGCCCCCTTTTTGGCCTGGTAGCCTGCATCCTTACATGGGTCGACATTCTTACCAGGTTGGCAGGATGAGAGAGCGTGGCTGCCATTTGTCACCTAAATCAACAGACAGTTGTTTGATTGCATGTGTCATCGAGGATTAACAGCCTTTCATTCAATCTCTCTTTCATCTACTGTAGGTGTTTGTTTTACCCTCCAGCTGTTGCCAAAGTCAGACTCTGACTGGCTGAGTCGTCCGTTGGGCATTCGGAGGTCATCCTGGTAGTAGTTGTTGAAGTTTCCACAGAGACCACAGGTGTTGCCCTTATAGGAGCCCGGCACACTCACTTCCAGGTGTGAACGCCCACTCCACAGCACCTAGAGGTGGACCAGAGTGTCTGTTAATGTGACACATTCATTGATAGCAGAGACAATCACAGAGAGAGAGGAAAGAGACAAGACTGTACCTTCAGGCCGATGTTAGTGTTGAGTAAGATAGTGTTGCTTTGACGTTCAATATATATGTACGGTTCTTTGAGAAACGGCAAAGTCACGACTTCATCGTTCACCTGAAGGTAAAAAAAGGAGGTAAATGGAGGTGAAATACAAACATTACTGCACAAAATCATTTGCAGGACTTATACACACAAACCTTCACAACCCAGTCCTGGAGTAGCTGCACTGAGACGTCTCCTATAAACACAGTCACCTCTTTAGTCCAGGACACTCCTTTACGTCCACGATCATCGTTAGTTGCATGAATACTGTATAAACAAAGAGGAAACATTAACCTTCACTTTGAACTCTTCGTGAAAAAACATCATATAAAATATACAAAAGAGCTTTTCTGCATGAGGAAATTTCACATGTAAAATGACATAAAATCCCACCACTCTTAAAACCAAAAAACATCTACTTCCATTTGCCAAGGTAACTATGGCGATCCTCTCACCTAAAATCTCCATTTTCACAGTCCTGTGCCAGGACGTATGTGCACGCTCCCTGGAAGTGCAGCATGCGGCCATCAAAGCTGCGATAATGAGGGTCGCCAAAGGCAATACAGGTGGCAGGACGAGGGAGGCAGTGAGGACAACACAGACCTGGGACAACAGCTGGCATCTCATCCTGATAGTGGACACACACACACACACACACACACACACACACACACACACAAGCAAGTTCAGCGACACTGGCTGAGTAACTAGGATGGACTCAGGAGACTCAGTGGAAATCAAATAAATGTCTGCAGTGTCAGAATGAGATCTGAGGAAACAATTCAAGACAGAGTGGTTTGAACAGCACGGCATCGTGTGAACATTTGACATGATGAAACATTGAGAAATAGTGTGTGTGTGTGTGTGTGTGTGTGTGTGTGTGTGTGTTGGTAACACTGACTGTTGCACAGGTGAGGGGAGGGCAGCGCTCACTACGACAGTGTACGTCTCCAGACATACACGTACAGCTGGTGCACTCATCCACCTCCCACTGTTCATTAGAGTGATACACTGTCCCCTGGTGCAAACACGACACTCCTGAGCCTACAGCACACATACACACACACACACATACCCACACGCACACACATACGTGCAGCTTGTTAGGGAGAACTTAAAACACACAATAGTTAGGAAGGAACTCTGTAGTGACAGGCAGTCATACCTTGGCATTCGGTGCAGCATTTTCCTGGAATCTTCACTGGTTTCTGCTCAGCTGGACAAACTATGGGGAAACACTCTTCAATGCTGCACTCAATGTGGCCCGACTAAAGATACGTGTAGAAACAGGGGAGATGGCTTAAGAGGTAGATAGTCAGACACAAGACCTTTCACCAATCACAGAATCAAATCCTCCCTATGTGTAGGGCTTGAAAAGAGAGTCATGTTATGTTACTATCTTGATGATAAACTCAAAGAGACAATTAAACACTTTGAAAAATATCTGGTAATCACTCCACATATCTCCATGTAATGGCTTTCACTTGTTCACTTTCTTAAATCAGTGTTCATCACACCACATTATCTGGAAAAGTAATGCTCTTTTGAATGGGAAAGGAATGTAAGTATTTGTGCCTGACTCACATTACAGGCACATGTCACACAGTCGTCATCACTGTCCGTCCAGTTGCTGCCATTGGCGACTCGTGTCTGACCCTCAATCACACACACTGCATAAAACACAAGGAAACCCACATGATAATGGATGTTTTCATGCCAGTGAGACTTGACATTTAAAGGCCCAGGGAACAGGCAAAGGTGAGGAAACATGAGTCTGTCTCACCTTTACATACAGGGCAGCATGAGTCTGGAGGTGTAAAATGTTCACCAGCAGGACATGAAAGTTGAGGGCATGTGCGGTGTAGGCAGGTCCATGTCAAGTCCTGATTACAGTAAAAGACGTAGACATAGTAATAATATAGTGCACAGTATATTTATAGTTTGACTGGTACAACAACTCAACAATTAGATGCAATTAAATGCTTTAATGCTAAAGAGCTGTGTTACCTGGCAGTGGCAGGTAAAACAGGGATCATCTGTGGCCAACACCTCGTTGCCAATCAGTGCAGAGGTGCAGTTACTGAGAGGCTCTAAACACACACACAAATATTTCAGAGCACAGCAGATTAATACACAGCACACAGTATTGGAAAATGCATTGTAATACTGACGTGCACAGACGGGACAGCAGGAGTCAGGTCCAGAGAACAAGATGTTGCTTTTAGGACAGTCGACCAGACTGGGACACTGCTTTCTGTAGCACCTCAGGTGTTGCTCTCCGTCCGGCATCACCTGAGATACAAACAGGTTTGATTACTAATACTCTTTCTATCACAATACTACAGCTTCTCCATCTTCCGAGTCCAGAAAATTAACAAGCAACAATTTAAAAACGTAATCAATTTATTTTTAGGCGACAAAAATACAAAGCATGTCTGATAATGAAAGTATCAGAGATGCAATATTCATTGTCTATTTTATACATATAATTAGACATGTAATGATTCACACCACTACTATTTTATCAAGTTAAACATAAAAATGCTTCACTCAGGTTTCAGATGTATATATATTATACCTCACAAGTGCAGATCTGACAGGGGTCATCAGCTGGATGGAAACTTTCCCCTGGGCCGTAAATTCTGCCCTCAAATATACAGTCTATTTAAAAACATAATGTAAGATTATTTATGAATAATAATAATAATGATATGAAAATGTGAAACATGCAGATATTGAGCTTTATATCCTTGGTTTCTTACCAGCACACACGGGGCAGCACTCCCCAGGCACATCGATGAAGTTGATGCAGGGAGACAGACAGTGAACCTCAGAGCAGGTGGTCACCCCATCCACACACATACAAGTCATACAGGGGGTGGAGTCTGCAAACCAGCTGCTGCCCTCTGTGTGCTCCTCTCCCCCATACATACACCCTGAGAGGGAAAACACAGTCAACGGTACAAGCATTTTCCCTTGTGGGTATAATTTTTGAGTGGTTTATTTACCTCTGCAACGAGGACAACAGGCACCCGGATCAGTCACCTGATGCATACATGGCAGCTTGGGACACTCGGGGGATGAACACCGCACCTCGCCTGCCTGCAAGAATCACACAGGTCTGCACTTAAACACAAGGAAGGCTGCAAATGTGGAGGGAAACAATAGAGATGTACAGCAGAAGTCTGACCTGGCAGGTGCAGGATGTGCAGTGATTTGAACCCAGGGTCCATTTCTGTCCATCAGTGAACTCTTGTCCATCCAGTATGCACACTGAGACCAGAGACAGAGAAGAGACAGAGGTACAAAGAGGATGGAAAAAGTAAAGAGATTTTCTGAATAATTTAACATTTTTTCCAGATGCTTGGAATGAAAATAGCTTTTCTCATTTTTCACAAATAATTTTAAGTGGTTTTTGAAGTTGAGTGGCAGGATTAGAAAACAGAAAAGGGTACAAATCAAAGAAACACTGGTACCAAAATGAAGAAAATATTGCTTCCTATATTATTTCAGATGCAGAAAAATGGGCCTGTCACTTTTATCTCACATAAGACTAAAGGACCTTATGGATAATATATACAATTAAATAAATAATATATAGTATAATCTATGCAATAATAAAAAAGTATTTGTGTTGAATTTCATTCTTTTGAGATCAGCACAATAAGAGAATTCAATCGTCTAGTTTCATTTCAAAACTAATTTATTCTTATCAATATCTATATTTGGAATTTAAAAGTAAACTTGGCATTTTTGTTTATGACAGTGTACAAATCAAAGACTAAATGATTAATATTCTGATACAAACTAATTATAAAAGAAAGAGCACTTTTGCGAGATGGGATCAAATCTAGAATTACAGTTCTGTTGTTCTAACTCTCTACAGAGTCAGTGAATACCAACATACTTGGTCTATGATATGTGGATAATTTGATTTTAAACAGTATAGTTCTTGCTTTTATTGGAAACAGAGGTCATATTTGCATGAATAACCGAAAGCAGAAATTTTCGCAATTCGCATGTGTATTAAATATACTGTATTAGAGGATTCAATATGAACATGTACCTGTGCACTCAGGGCAGCACTGTCCTGGCTTGGTAACCGGTCGAGCGCAGGGTGTTGGGGGGCAGACGAGCGGCACACAGGTGACGGTGCCTCGGACACACGTGCAGCGCTGGCAGGGGTTAGAGGAAGACGTGAAGGTGTGACTGTGAGAGTGCACAACACCCTCGTACAGACACGAGTCACAGGCGGGGCAGCAGGTTCCCGATGGGGCCGGATGGGAGCACTGGACTGGACAAGGTCTCTTCTGACAGTTCACCACCTCATTCTGATCAGAGGACGGGATGAAGGTACGAGTGGGAAAGACAGAATAAGTTTTCATCATTTTAACAAGCAGATGATTTATTATTGTTTGAGTAGGACTTGTCAGGCTGACCAGACAGGAGCATGAGGAGCAGGGATCAGAGGGTGAAGAGAAGGTGGAGCCGGACTGATACTCTTTCCCCTGATGCAGGCAAATGCCAGTGCACACGGGGCAACACTCCCCTGGAGGGGTCGCTGGACGTGAGCAGGAAACACTTGGACAAGATGCACGTGCACACACCACACCGCCATTCTGTGCACAAAGACACACATTTAGACCCTCCAAATGTCACTAAGAACAACTGAGAACAAGGAGCGATAGCCTCAAAACACCACTAAGAAATCCCCTTTGTCGAAATTAAAGGAACACTACACTAAAAATATCCCATTTGAATTTCTCTACATCTCATTATCTTGTGGTATTGTGTATGTGGAGCTCAGTTGGAAGTATCATATTTAGCAATTCAATGGCAAAGTGAGGTTCTTCTGGAAAAGACAGATCAACACAGGAGAAGAGATACAGTCACTGCTGTCCAAAGATGGAAGCTTTTAATAGTACAGTATACATATAGAGTATATCTGTTCTAGATTTTCAGTATAGATTTTCACTGGTGTATTCCTCTAATACAGTCGACAAACTCTTTTAATTTGTGCAAAGTCATTTCTTACTTTTTGAAAGGTCTGGCACATTCAGTGAGACCACTCTCTTTGATTAAATTTCCAAATCATCTCTAATTCTGATGGGGGTGTTGTGAATATTATGTAAAACCCATATTTTGTGTTGTGTGTACCAGACAGGTGCAGAGCTGGCAGTGGTCTGTCGGATGTGGGAATCGTTCTCCATTAAAACAGTCTCGTCGGTTAAATCTGCATCCATCACACACTGCACACGCACAGCCGTCCAGAGCCGGGTGTGGACATGACACAGCGGGGCATCGTCTCTGCACACACACCACCTCGCCTCTCTGTGGGGAGAAAAAAAAAAGATAGGATGTACACAGTAACAGTAGCTGCAACGGTACAGTGACCATAAAGTTAAATGACTATTTCACTCACTGAGCAGGTGCAGTCCTGGCAGCCTCTCTCTCCACCTGGAAGGACCTGTCCTTCAACGTATGTCACATCTTGGAAATGACAGCCTGCATAGACAGTAAAGCATTTATTATTTAACTTAATCCATATACGCATGCTGTGATACATCTGCAGTGATTACGCACCATCACAGACAGGGCAGCCACATGGGTTGGTGACTGGGTGAGGGCAGAGAGCTGCAGCACACTGCTTCGTTACACAGCGCACTGATCCACCCTGCGGGAGGGAAAGCATGATATGTTGCCTAAAGAGATTAAACAGCAGGGATGTGTATGTATGTGTGTGTGTGTGTGTGTGTTTGTGATGCTACCTGGCAGGTACATTCAGAACAGGGGTTCCCTGGGTCGGGGATCGACTGTCCATTGATGAGGACAACACTGTTATAGGCACAGCCTATCCAATACAGACAGGTTGATTGAGTTATTTTATAATTATGGAAATGATGAACAAACAAAGCTTGATCCTAAGCTAAGAATGTGGACAGAGTCTGGTTTTGACTTTACATACGGTCACATTCTCCACAGCACTGTCTGGGCGGTTTATACGGATGGCTGCAATCTCCATAACAGGGTTGTCTGGTGCAGACGACCTCGCCTCCGTAACAGTAGCACAAACCACAGGGATCTTTGTCGTCAGCAAACTCAGTGCCATCAGGATATTCTTTACCATTATACATACAACCTGCAAGTAGAAAGTTAGTGATGTGGAGCTTAATGTGGTCAATAAGAGGGATTTTTTTTTTCTGGGATGGCATGTTGCTGTCAAGTGTTTCAGTCACGCACCCTCACAGGACATGCAGCATTGTTTCTGCACTGGGTGGTTACAGTTGAGGGGAGGACAGCGCTTCCTCTCACATTGGACGGATCCCTCACGACAGACGCACACGCCACATGGGTCTGACGCGTCATCCCATGTCTCCCCATTAGCTCGCTCTTTGCCTTCATATGAACAGCCTGCAAGAAGTAATCAAACATAAATATTGAGACCAAATATGCAGTCTCTTATGTAGATGGACAGCTACATGAAATATCAAAACTTGTACCTTCGCAGGTCCGGCAGCACTCTTGTGTGATGGGGTGAGAACATACGGCAAAGGGGCAGGGCTTGCGCTGACAGTGAACTGTCCCGTTGGTGCAGGAACACAATCGACAGTTGTCAGTCGGGTGGTAAAATCTCTCAGTGTGTCTGTAGGGTCGTTGTTCATACACACAGTCCAGAGGAGGAGCTGGAGGAACATCAGTGGGGGAAAAAAAATCACCAATGTGCATCACTTAACAGCTTTATAATCCTTTTTGTGTCTGATCATGAGCCAAGATGATTCACAAATTAAGATTACATTTATGTAGTTAGGTGAAAATTTAACAGAGATGGATAATCACAAAAGGTATCATAAGATTAATAATAATGATAAACACTTGTCAATTTTAAGATATATTTCCATTAATTCATATCTAACTCAGATTCAGTGGTTATGGACCAGTGAGTGCATGGAGATTCATTAAGATCTTTTTTTATTTATGTATTTCTGACAAGGTCATTTTAAAATCATGAAATACAGTGTAAAAAAAAAACCCCATTTGATGGCTCGCGTCCACCTCTGTTTGCCCCCACCCTGATTCTTCTATTTCAGAGCAGTAATACCTGCTGGGAATCCTGCAATTTTTGCCCCCATACTTGCACTTTACTCCGTTGCACACTCTTACCAGGACACTGGGGGCAGCACTCTCCAGGCAGCACATCTGGGTTGGGGCATGACAGTGGTGGGCACCTCTTCATCAAACACTGGACATTCCCATTCTGTAACAAACATAACAAAGACTGAAATGAAAACCTGCCTCAATATGACCACATGTGATCAACAGTCATGATGTGATGCTGATTATTCTGCTCACTATGCAGGTGCATGTCCTGCACATGTCAGTCGGATGGGGAAACTCCAGTCCATTGGGATACTCTTTCCCTCCATAGCTGCACCCTGATGTAGGGGGATGATGGTGAAACAGTGAGATTGTAATTTCTGAAATGTATTCATGTTCCTGATAATGATTGCATTTTGTCTCACCATTGCAGTTGTTCTGACAGCACGTTCCCGGTCGGGGTGCGTTACAGTTAGGTTGAGGGCATTGTGGTTGGTGGCAGTCAATCTTGCCACTCACACACCGACACTCCTCACACACACTCACAGGATTGGGAAAAGCCTCTCCATCCACAAACACGCGGTTTTCAAAGGAGCAGTCTGGAAAAAAGAAAAATCCAAATACACAAAAAGTTGTCTGAGAATAATAAACGTAATAAGGTTACAACATGAACTGCGATTGTGTGTTGAGTTTGTGTACCTGGACACCTGGGGCAGCACTCTCCATGTGGGGTGTATGAGTTGGTGCAGTTGAGTGGAGGACAAGGTCTGCGCTCACACTCCACAGTGCCGTACTGAGGAGAGGGGAAGGCTTAGCAGCTGGTTCCAAGTTAAACATTGTTTGTGAATAGAGACATGCTCACCTGACAGGTGCAGATATGGCAGTGCTGGTCTGGGTTCGCAAACCTCTGGCCGTTGCTATAGATACGATGATTATAGGTGCAGCTGTCACACGCCGCACAACAAGAGCCTAATGAGACGAAAGATATGGTGTATAGCTACCGAGACGGCACAGACAACCTGCATCCAAACAAAGCTCAGACACACACAGTCTTACCTGTGGTCTTGGTAGGATGTAGGCAGTCAATGGGGGGGCACTGCGCGTGTGTACACAGGGTCTCCCCATTTACGCATGTGCAGCTGGAGCAGGGGTCCTCGAGGTGCCAGCTGGAGCCTTCTTCATACTCCACCCCCTCCAACACACACGCTACAAGGAGGAAGAAGGGAGTTATCATATGGATGAGATGAATCTGTGTGTGTGAGAGAGTTATTATTACCTTTGCATATTGGACAACAGAGATGTGGGTCTATAATAGGGTTGGAGCACTGGGCAGGATGACACTTCTCTTCACGGCAAATTACAGTTCCACCCTAAGATGCAAACGACATGTGCAATACAATACAAATAGGTAGAGTTAAAAAAAACAAAAAACATGACATGACATGAAAGAAATGATGTTCATGCCCATTAGCTGCTGCAAAAAGTAACACTCTATGCTCTCATACAAAAGAAATTACATTAAAAATAACAAACAAGAGATGTAAAATAAGTTATTGGTTCAGTAGTATTCGATATTTCAATGCCTCTTTTTTTTTTTTTTTTGAGTGCACTATGGACTTACCTTGCACCTGCACTGTAGACAAGGTCCGCTGCCAGCAGGGGTGAACACCTTTCCATCAGCATACACCCTCCTGTCATACTCACATGCTGTAGGAAGAACACACACAACCTGAATATGTTTGTGGAGCTTTAGTAGTAAAAGAAGCATTTTTTTTATAATGAACAGATACACTGACCATCACATGTGGGACAACACTCTCCCTTGCGCTTGGCTGGATGATTACAACGTGGTGCGGGACATGATGCATCCATATGCTCACACGACACTTTGCCTGCCTAACAGATGACAGAGACAAGAGAGGATTGATAGATCACAACACCTATTATCAGATAATAACCTTAAAGCTTTGTCAGATCTTTAAAAAATAAATTCAAACTTAATCCCATTTTCAGTTTTAATTGCATTTGTGTCTGAATGTACAGAGATTACAGAGATTCTCACCGGGTCCAGATCACAGACAGACACAAAAAGAAAACACTGAACAACGCATCTTTTTACCAGACTGTACTCACAGAGCAGCGGCAGCGGAGGCAGGGGTCCGTCCTGGAGGGGAACTTCTGTCCATCCACATACACCTTGGACTCATATTCACACTGCTCACACCTACAGGTAACACACACACACATACAAACACAATGTAAATGTTCTGTGTGATTAAATTAACTTGTGAGTCTTTCATCTGCACCTCCTCATTCGTAATCAAAGCTGAGTAAAGGGGAGTTAAATGATGCAGGTTTCAAAGTGATACGGAGGTGGCTTGTTATTACCGTGGGCAACAGTCTCCAGCATGATTCACAGGGTTTCGACAAGGCAGAGCAGGACAGGAAAGCGGTGAGCACACCACATCTCCGCTCTGTTAGAGTGAAGAGTACAGACTTGACAAAAATGTACTCACAACTTTAAGTATAAAAAAATGTAATTTAATCATTTTCATCAGTGACGTACCACGCATGTGCACTCTTGACAAGTGTCTCTAGTAGGAATCAAAGCACCATTAGGGAAGTCACGACCACTCACACCACAATCTACAAGACACACACATGGGCACACACTGTTTCTCTGCAAGTCCATTGAACACTCACAGTGCGTCGGTGAATGAAAGACACCCACCTTGACAAACTGGACAGCAGGAACCAGGTCGTGGAGCAGCTGGGTTTTTACAAGGGGTGTGGCACGGCTCCCTCTCACAGTGAATTTGACCCTCCTGGAGAGAAGACAGATAAATACCAGCTGACATAGGCTACAGGTGTTTTTTTTTTGGTTTTTTAAGTTGAAAACCTAAGGAGATTATCAGTATCAGCCTCACCAAACAGTGGCAAACATCACAGGGATTCTCAGACGGTCTCCACTTTGCTCTGTGATCGTACCGGACACCAGAATCAATGCAGCCTGCAAACACAAATAACATCAGATTACCTTACTCTCATGGTACTATTGACAGTTAAAACGTTGTTGTTTCATTTAAACACCAGAACACATAGGAAATAAAAATAAAACCTTTGTGGGGTAACATTTCTGCCTTATTTTGCACATTTAAACTTGGACAACTCATAGTATGTGTTTTCAAATGCTCAATCAAGCTAATGCTGCGGGATAAGATCTTACAATACCTTCGGGTGAGGTGGGGTGCATCCTTTTAAAGGGATTTCAGTTGATAACAAATACATTTTTTGTAACTGACTTACTGAGGAATGACGAATAGTAAGTAAATATGAACCTTCGTGATGATGCACAATAGTAATGTTCTGTATATCTAAGAATATCTGAGTTCAGCCAGTGCAAGCATGTTGTGCTATTTCCATGTCACATGCAGCAGTTAAATGCATTGTATCAATTAATTCAACCTAATCAAACTTAAGTGATCCACTATGACATGTTAAATGTTTTTGCTTTAGAGTTATTTCTCTTGTGAATACTGCAAATGTATTTTGTGTTCTTGCCTCTGCATTGCTGGCAGCAGTCTCCAGGTACAGTCTCCCTCTCTGTGCAGTCCAGTGAAGGGCAGGGCAGAGGTGAGCACTCTCTGTTGCCACCCTGAGGCCCAGGGAGAGATACAGAAGTGAAAGAAAAGGACAAACAATAAAAAAAAAAATGAATTGTTCAGGCTCATGTTTTGATATATGTTGGTGTATAGTGTAAGTCAGATACTCACCTTACACGTACATGTCTGGCAGTCATCTACAGTGTTGTGGGACACATTATGAATTGTGCCATCCAGGTCACACCCTGAAGATGAGACAAAAATCTTGAGTGTATACATTTCTGATAATCTGTGTGTGTGTGTGTGTGTGTGTGTGTGTGTGTGTGTGTGTGTGTGTGTGTGTGTGTGTGTATGTCTTCCTTTACCAAGTAATATGGTAAGAGTGTATACTCATAGTTTAAGCAGTAAATGAGTTTGGGTCATTACTTTTGGTCTTGCCCTCCACCTTCTCTGTTTGTCAGTGAAGATTTTCTTCACCTTTTTCTCTAGGTCACTGGGGGAACATCTGGCTCTGTGCTCTCCCCAGTCATGACAGCACCACATTGTTCTGATGTAACATACATATGCTCGCTCTTACTCGCTATGATTTATGGTCTGTAACCAGAGGACTATGTAGACTTCCAGCTAGTCTATTAAAGCTAAAAGAGATATACTGAGGGGAGAAGAAAAACTTGAAGGGGTGGTGGTTTTCTTGAGGATTCCCTCTGAAGGGTGGCCCTGACAGCATCCCCTTAGTCTGTGTCTGTTCGTTTTTATTTTAAAGCTAAGCTTTACACTATAACATACAAGGAACACCGAAGAGCAATGCTGCATCAAAGGCTTTCGGGGGCTTATCAAATAATATTTTCGCTTAGCTTGGACATTTCAGCAGATAATTATTTTAATGATGACTCTCCAAAGGACAGAGACAATGTGTTTGTGTGTGAGAGAGGGCAATAATCACAGAGTGAGGGGGAGGCCAGTGAGGCTGCCTACTGTGCCAGCAGCCAACAGGCATTTCCTCTAGCAAGCCAAGCATGCATGAGATCAAAGTGTGTGTTGGGAGTGTGAGTCTGTGAGAGTATATCAACTGGCTGCCACTGGAGTCTTCTGGCCTACATGCAGAAACAATTAAAGGAGAGATGGATGAAAAGGCAGAGACAGTGACAGAAAGAGTAGTTGCGGGGGGCCGGAGGGAGGGTGGGTGGGGGGTAGCATACAGTACTTCTGGGGCACATGTGTGTTACACTGATGGTGAAAATCTGCACAGTAAGAAAGAGAGAACAAAGATTACATGATCCTGAGGGAGTGGTGATTCTGCTGAGGAAGTTAAAGAAAGACAAATAGATCCATAATGAGCCCAGTCCAACAACAACATTAGTCCCACATGTTTGTTTCGTCTCACTCTGACCCAAGGAAAGTTTCCAACAACGAGAAAACTTTGGCAAATGGCAGTGATATAATAAATGTACTAAAACTAACAGGAGGGGCCTTTAAACATGCATGATTGGATTTTTGGGCACTTGGGAGCAGGACAACAAGCTGTGAACGTAACATTAACAAACTGCGATCTCATATAGCTAGTTAGTAAACTTTTTGCATTTACTTATTCAGCATTAGCATCAGTTGGAGTCTTGTTCCTGGCCACAAAACAACATTAAATCCATGTTCATTCTTTTTGTTGCTAACTTTGTCAACAACAAAAAAAGCAGCTAGCATACATACAGTTACTTTCTGGACACATCTGTCTGCTGCAACTATGGAGGGTACCAGTAGGGAACCCAAAACAATAAAACCAAAACAATCAGCTAAAAGAGACTAAAATCAGCTAAAAGAGACTAAAACCCTCCCACTAAGCAACTCTAGACTCTTTGCATTACTTTAATTTGTTCAACATAGATAACAACAGTTTTATTAGCATTTTTTAAAATGAACTCTACTGGTAACTAGGTCAGCAGAAAGGTTTGGTTTTATTTGTTCCAGTTGAGATTTATGCCTCTTCCCTATAACACATTTGCTCACATTTGAAAGCACTGTGAAATTGCAGTAATGTCTCTTGACACTCATTACTTTAAAGTTTAGAGACCTCACTGTCAGTGGCCTATACTTTGAAGTGAAGAAAAACTTATGACATGCAGACTATGGCTCAACCAAATTATGCAGATATTTGCAAATGAATATGAATTGCTAGATACTACTAGAGGTTCGAGAGACAGAGAGATGCTTTTGATATATTTTAGGTGAATTGACAGTGTAACACCACACACAGGAGATAAAGTAGCTCATACAGAGTTAATGTCACAATTTGGTGGTAGAAATTGATATTCCTGGAATGAGATTAACCATATTTATACTACAGTATTTTAAACTTGCTAATGAAGTCCTTAGTCCCTTTCAACAACTTTCATTCCCATGAAGTCCTTCCTGTTTCTCCGAGCTCACGCAAGTGACACTCAACTTCCTGCAACTAAAAGGTCTGTAGTCCTTCACTTGTTTTCTTTTTCTTTTTCTGGCTGACAGTCCAGTATTTACCAGCCATGGCATATTACATAGCTTCCAGTTGCTGGATCCCGCCATTCTGTGAAACAAGAACCACAATTGTGCATATGGCAGACAGCCTCGGGGTAACCGTGGCAACTGGCTTGATGGCAGAGGTCAGGACAGGTGATAGGAGCAGAGCCAAGGGGACAGCCGCTGAACCAGTGGAGCTTGAAACAAAACCTACAGTGTTTTGAGGGAAATGGGACCACAACATTGGTTGAAATGTCAAAACAAAAAAAGATTTTGAAAAGGCTTAACTTGCTATGAAAACATGGCTATTGTCATAGTAACCTTGTAAAGCCAGCTGGTGCATACACCATAACATTGTTGTTTTCAAAGACCTTGCTATACATATATATAACATATTTGCTTTAACATGATAGTTGTGAGTCACTGTCTCTCAAAACTTTTCATCTTGAGAACAACTGCGTAAGTCAGTTGCAAAGAGTGCTGTGTTTGACCAATCAGGTGTGAGGAGGGGTCTTAACCATAATCAGCATGAAACAGTAAACTGTGGGCTGGCTTTGCATGGCTACTTGCACTAGTAATGACGGTACCTGTGATCAGGTGTGACTGGAAGCCATATCTTGCTCTGAATTTGTTTAGCTGCCGCTATACTTTCATCTGTTTCTGGCTGATTTTGTCCCGCCCAGTCCTGTTCAGGTTGTCTGTTCACATCAGTGCTTTTGATTGTCTCAAAAGTCATCCAGTCCTGTGCGGCCCAGTGCATGGGAAGCAAGGTGATGGGAGGGCAGGTACGGGCGATGCGGTTAAGAGCTCGGTCACTCGATGACATCAACTGTTGCTGTGTATGGAAGTAGAAGCGCAGGTAGTGCGGCCCATTGAAGAACCAGTTGCAACTGTCCTTGTCATAACCATCGGTTCGAAAGCCAAATGCATCAAACCCACCAAGGTCCAAACCAAATGGATCAAACCCATAGACACTGTAGCCTTTGTCACCAAAGAGCTCAGACATTATATTTGCTTGATCTTGTCTCTTTTCATCACTGTCCTCCTCTCCATATCGCTTCTTCTTTTTTTTGTTCTCCAACAGCCCATCCGTGTTCATGGTGAATTGGGTGACGTTGTCGCGGTTGAACCCATATCGATTAAAGCCAGTTATGTCATATCCTTCTCTATCAATGAGGTCCCGGTTAAATCCATCTTTGCCATAACCGCACCTATTCCAACCACTTCTGTCATAGCCATCGCGGTCATATCCATGCTGGTTGTACCCACTGCTGTCAAAGGCCCCATTATCGAAACCGCTGTAGCGTGACTTGCGCTTGGCAAAGTTAATCTTCCTAGATTTTCGACCTCCTTGTGGGTGTTTTTGGAATAGCGTCATATTACAAGGTGCGCCGATTGTTATGGGCACATAAACAACACACATCTGCCGCTGGGTGGAAGTCACATCACTGGGAGTGACGTTGAAAGGCTCCATCTTTACATGCCTCTGTCTTGCAGGGTAGAACATGAATTTCTGATCATCTGACACACGATCATGAGTTTGTATTTTTGATGCATGCTGATGTTTCTCTTGCCACTGTGTCCACAGCTTGTCCATGAATGCCATGTGTGACAGGTATAAAGGGTCATAAACAGCATGAGGTGAAGCCATGTGACCCCCTACCCAAAGTCTAAAAAGGCCAGAAAAGGTTTGCAGAGACTGGGAGAACAAGTAGAAATCTCCATGGTTTAAAGTCTTTTGTAGGTTCACTGCATTTGGCAGCCACACCTAAAAGGAGTGGCAAAAATTAATTACATATAAATCTCAAACCAAAAATTTCAAAATACTGCAAAGGATTAAAAGTAAGAGGTGAGCAATTAAATTAATAAAAAGTGTATGACCAACCGAGGAGTTGAATCTTCGTCTGAGACAAGGAGACCAGTGGGATGTCACTCCTTGGAAAGGGTGATATGGAACGCAGCCCGAGCCAGGCTCACCATCCCCTCCGAAGAAATCAGCCTGCCAGGCAGCCGAGGTATTCATTGACCCAGTGTCAACAGTCCACTCAAAATATGGAATTGCCAGCTTGCATGATGACACTGACTGCAATTTGCGCTCCACTAATCGCAGGAAATAGCGGTGCCAGGGGAGGAAGAAGGCATGATCACCGGCCTGGGGGGAGAACTTTGCTCTCAGTAGAGTTAAGTCCTTCCATGCATCTACATTCACACACAAACACACAAGTAAACCCACAGTAGCTCATAAATAAACATGTATGCACTAAATTTCAAAGGTTAAGAACAAAACAGCTAAGATTCACACCCTTACCTGACCTCGTGTAGAGTTGTCTGATAGCCCGTTGGTACAACCTCCTCTCTCTCAGCGTGAGGTCTCTAATCTCTTTTCGCTGGGTCAGATGTCTGCACACACAGTCAACCCTGTCACTCTCTGTGCATATGCACTCTTCACAGCCTTCCCTGAACCTTTCCTCGTGTTTCCCCAGCACATGTTGAGAGAAGCACCCGCAATCTTCACCACATCCGACATCAGAGCACTTCAGACCAGGGGAAAAGCTTACTACCTGTGTCTCTCCAGCTTGGTCCTTCACCAGAGCTTGGCACTGTGATAATGTGAGGTAATCACAGGTATACCTGAAGTCCAGGTCTTTGCAACAGTCATTGTGTCTACGGTTTCCTTTCAGATCTTCCAGTTCAGTGCGGTTGAAGTCTATATTGCTATAGGACATTTCAACCTCCGGATTATGCAGCTTGTGTCCCCAGGGAGTCCTGCTCACAGAGGAGATGTTGTTTCCACTTTGATTGTGATGCTGCTGGCTCGCAGGAGGACTCCACCTTGGATGGCGGAGGCAGCATGCTCCCAACATGCACTGGTCCCTACAGGCATTAAAGGAAGCGAAGTTGTTGCTGCTTTTTCCAGTGCAGTAGAGGAAGTCCTCACAGAGGCCAGAGGTAGGATTAAAGGCCCAGCGGTGTTGAAATGGCTGCACTCCTTCACAGTTGTTCTCTGGTTTTGGTAGCAAACATGCCTAGAAGTAGGGAGGGGGGACACATGGCCTCTTACCCAGCCTTAAACCCCACTGCAATGCCCACAATCACAACGGACAAAGGACAAAAGTATAACAAAGCACTGCTATTGGACTCACCCAATGCAGCAGGCCAAAGCTAAACTGTAGAAACAGACAGTCACTAGAATGATCTACGCACCAGATCAGTTACATTGAAGGTATAGTTTGACATTTTGGGAAATACATGGTTTCACGCTTTTTTTTTTGTGCCAAGATGTAGTATGAGAAGACTGATCTATATATTGAGATGTTAAACAAGCTCAGCACAAAGACTGGAAACAACTGGAAACAGCTAGCCTTGCTCAGTAGACAACAAAATATTTCTCTTTTTTTTAAACTAACTTGCAAATAAGTGCATTTCCCAAAATGTCTGACTTTTCCTTTATGGTGTAAGGACAAGGACAGAGGCAAATAAAAAAACGACTAAAAAGAAATCACTAAAACTATAAGAAACTATAGGAAAACTACAATACCAACACTCAACAGAAAGGGTTGTCAAACCTCGGTTTTCATTTGTGATTGTGACCCACCTCAAGCTTTTGAAAAGTTCTGGAGACCTGCCGGGTAACCAAACGTACAATAAGCAGATCTTCAAAACCAAAAACAACGAGACACCTACTACATGACGTACATAAATTCATACATTGAACAAGACATTACAGCCATGCTAGCAGCTCTGTGAGGCTGTGCATGGGCACAGTGGTGCTTGAGCTGCTGCTAGCCTGACTGGAAAAGCCTTGAACTGTTCCATACATTGTCACAACATGGACCATTAAGGTTTGACACCAGCAACATGGACATTTTGTTGTTTTGTAACACATTTTAAATCTACTCTATTGCACTACTCCAGTCTGGCTCCAAAATACCTGTCTCAGCTGTCTGTGACACAGTGGTCCCTTGGTGTCAGGGGGACAGGAGCAGTGAAACCCCTCGGGGTCAGAGGTCAAGATGAAACATACGCCTCCGTTTTGACAGGGACTAGACAAACAGGGATCTGGGGCAGGGATGGCCATCTGCAAACTAGCTACTTAAAACCAGTTGAATGTCTGTTAGTGCTGAGGTAGAGCCAAAATCATTAATAGATTTTATGTGTTATTTTAGCTGCGTGCAACAAAGAAGCAGACAGAGAGAAAACAGATGGAAATGGCAACGATGAGAAAGAAAGACTTGACTAACAGACGAAAGCTGAGTCATCTTTACCTCTGATGTCGGGTTGACATGTGACCTTTCCAGATGTGCAAGTACAAACAGTGCTGAGGTCAATTTGCCAGCGCTGGCCATCGTCCACTTCACGCCCCTCCCATTCACATCGCTGCCTGACGCACTCACATCCCTCCAGGTATTTAACACGTGATTGCAGGTCCTCATTCTGTTATAAAATCATAGATCAATGAGATTCAAAGGTGTCATATCATTTTCATAAAAAGTCATACATAGTATATGAAATACTATGGCTACCTGAGCTTTGACCATGTCTAGCATACGAGCTAGCTCTTCCAACCTCTTCTCCAGAGTTTTCAGTCTCTCATCTCTTTGGGCCTGAGAAACAGACTTCACGCCTTGAGGAGATCCTGGGGGCCCCAGAACGACACCTCTCTGTACCTGGTCACTCTGGATGTCTGGTGAATAATGGTTGTTTTTTTTCTCCAATGGCCTGTGGCTTGTTTGAAGTTTACTATGGGAAGCACCCTGCTGAAATGTTTGACTGTTTGACTTGTCAGTCCAAGAATCTGAACTCTGGGTGTCTGTGTGCTGAGATGGAAGCAGGACATCTGGGAAAAGAGACAGAAAAGAGTTAGTTGGAGATAAAGGAGCAGGAGATTCCTGAATGAAGAAAAGAACAAATGTGGAGGCAAGATAAACATCCTGGAAAACAATGTCAAAAAATAGGATCCACAAGGAGGAATAATATATAAACTGTTTGGGAGACTTTCTGCCTAAGGGCACAAAGATATGATCTAAGGCACATCAACCATGGTGGTCCTAGTGCTGAGTTGCAAGAATGAGAGTATCTCATGGTTCAGAATTCCAGACAGTAAGTTGCTGAATAAAGTTTTATAAGTGATTTACTAGTGTATATAATTGTTCATGACATGAGAGCTTGCATCTTATCTTGTCAACTCTCCCAGCAGCAGGAAATAATATCATAATAAATAATCAGGGTGAGAGAAATGAGAGAAAGAATGGAGCAAAGGGAAACGAGGAGGTGGATGACACTGAAACCTCTGGGGCACTGTAAATTCTCACCACATGGCAAAGCCACACAACGTGCTCTTATAAACAGATACAGAGACCTACGTGTATAAACATGCACACCAGAAAAACAGACAACACAGAAGGGCGTACAGACAGTGCAGACCTCTGCCAGGGCCAGTGTCAAACAACATTGGACTTCAGAAACAACTATTAAAATTCAGATTAAATGATGCAGATCTGTCCCCAAGATTTATTGGATTCTTCTCTGGCCCATATCCCATGTTTCCTGGTAAGTGTTTGGTGCAAATCAGTTCAATGCTTTTTTCCCCCCACAACCCTGCTGACATTCAAACAGACACTGCTGAAAACACAACCTCGTTTTGTGGTGGAAGATTTGTGATTATTTTGCAGAGGTCAACTTAGTGCGGCAGGACGAACGAGGGTTCAGGCGGAGTTTGAACCCTAGTCTCCTGGGTAAGAGTCAGGCGTACTGACCATTTGACCAAAGGCTTATTGCTGTAGCCATGTAACCAGGGCACATGATCAATTGGAGGCACAGTGACAGGACCGTCAACTGTCACATTAGCGCTCTAACACATTAATTATTCTGACCCCTGTAGACACTGCAATGGAGTTTTCTGTGTCCATAAACAGTGTGGCTTTGGCTTCCCTGTTGTTGTTTTTTACAAGTATGTCTTACTCCCATCTTGCTACTGAGAGAGGACTCCTTGGTTGGTGAATTTATTCACACATAATATCAGATCTGTTTCTTAATTACAACTCCCTGGTTAACTTTGAAACATTCACATTAAATGTAATGGTGGGGAATATTCCTAAACATCCCCTTCATTTGACCCTTAAGGAAAAGAAAATGATTTATAGGTTTGATATGATAGAAAGATGATTTTTTTTTTTTTACCTGTAACATTGTCACAGTGCCATGGGCGCTTCACAAATGCTTTCATTGAAATCTCAGCGGTCTTCAAATGGCCCTGCATTTATAAGAGACAAAGACATGCACACGTGATGCTGCACAGAATGCACATTTAAAAGGTGAGGAAAATATACTGTACATAGGTTAACCGAAAGTTATATAAAAAATGTATTTATATCCTAAAAGAGTGTGACATAGCAGAGCCTGAAAACAGAAAATAAAGTGAATAGAGGTCACATGTTTATCGTATGCAAAAGCGACTTACATTAAATTTGCTGGCTTTCCTTCGTGGTGTGCTGGCAAGAGTGATGACAACATTTTGAGGCAGTTCCAGGTTGATCCTCTCTTCACTTTTCATTGGCACAACAATAGCTTCTTGACAGTCAACAAAAAATGCCAGTCTATCAGGCTCCAGGCTAACAGCCAACTGGACCCATTCATCTGATGAGAAGGGGTTTCTTCTGGGGAAGAGAAAGCTGGCAAGGCCCTGAGCTCCTCCTCCTCCTCCAGCCTGGTAGTCCAAATGCAGAGTGTCATTAAGGGTGGAGGAGATGATCTGGAGAATGGGTGAGGACGTAGAGGAGAGAGAAAAAAGAGTGGCACTGGAACCAGATGACTGACGCCCCACAAAATACAACCCCATGCTACCCCGATGGTTGGAGTACAGGAACTGGGAATATTCTGGAGGCAGGGTCAGGTAAGGTGCTCTGGAGCGTATCCTGTACATCACACTGCTGGGACTCTGCACTCTGGCCACGCCGCTAATGTGGTGGGACATGTTCAGAGCTGCCAGAAGGTCAATCACTGGGAAGGAGATAAAACAGAAAGTCAGACTTGTGACAGACACATCCATACCGCACGAGGTTGTGCTCTGTCTAATAGGGGATGACACTGCGGTTTCTGGGTTGTGATGTGTGGGTCTGTGTGAGAGGGAATGAGAATGAAGCCATTCATCAGGCCGTCACACATGGCTGCTCCCCTGACCTCGAACACAGTGCCAACAGGCCACTGTGATATAGTCAGTCTGATCCGAGTGCACAGCATCTGATACAGCTTTTTAAAGCACAGTTGTGACGGCACTGTAACCTAAACTTGTGATAACAGTTGGACTTGTTTTTAGGGCAAACATTTATCATCCCACTATGACTGTGAAGTATTAGTGACTGTAGCATATTTACCTCTTTTTAAATAAGTAGCCTATATACTGTGCTATTTTTGTCTTCCTACTTCAGAGAGAAGTATAGCCTACTGAACTTTTTCCCATTTGCATTTATCTAGCAAGTATCTTCACAAATTAAGATTGAACATAAAACATATGAGCACCATACAGTATATTGCAAAATAAACTAGTACTAGAAAGTCAAAACAATCTTCTCTGACTACAAAAAACTGCTTGCACGTGAATATATCAGCAATAACAATAATCTAATGATACAGATTAAAATACAGCATGCTTGCATTTAGGCTATATTTTTGAATGTATGCCTTACAAGATTGTAAATGCTTAAAAATGTGTACTACTGCCTTTTACAAGCAACATAAACATGTTTTAAGTAGTTACATAAATAAACCTTGAATGTTAAATAGGCTACTTTTGGAAACGCACCATTCTCGTGATTTGAAGCAGCGTGCCCGCGCACAGACAGCGCAAAGAAGCAGAGCAAATGAATGCTCAGCAGCAGCGTCTTCACTTTGCCGCTGTCCATTGTCCAGAAGAAAAACTGTACACAAAAGTCCAAACAGCTCACACAAAAAGCATGATATTCATTGTCCCTTTAGACAGTGGGACTGAGCGTTTTAAGATTCCTATGCTCCTTCCACGGGCAGATCTTCTCCAAAGAGCGCGCTGGGGGAAACATGAAACATCTGGATGCGGGGAGGGCGTCACTTTTCTGCAGTCACACAGTTACATTCCCCCCCTGGGGCCACATCTCCACCACACGCTCGCTCCATGATTAAAAAGGTGGAAAGTCTTGAAAGTTTGATGATTCATTCGAAAACACTTCGGTTTGTGATGATAGTGAGGACAAAAAAGAAGAAGAAAGAAAGAAATTAAAAGTGTTCAGGTGTGCAGTGCGCGTGAGGTCACCGGCTCCTATCTCCAGTCCCCGAAGGAGAGATGGAAGTGGAGTTTTTTCTTCCTCTGTTTTCCCTCTTTTTGTCAGGAAAAAAAAAGTCTCTCCACCCAACAATGCTTAGCGGTGTTGTTTCCCAAAGCTAAAACCTGGTCTGGACACTGGAGAGGAGCCATGCAGAAGTAGCCAAAAAATGTATTGTGTGTGTATGTGCACAAGAGAGAGAGAGAGAGAGAGAGAGAGAGAGAGAGAGAGAGAGAGAGAGAGAGAGAGAGAGAGAGAAGGGGGATGAGGGGGTAAACACGAGTAGTCATGTTTCACGGCTTTGGACAGAGTCCCAGTGTGAATCCCACTGTGCTGCCCCCCCACCACCACAACTCTTGGCTTTCCCCTCAAGTTGTTGTGCTGCTCATCTCTGCTGTGTTTCCACTGCCCACACTAGGCTACTTGTAAGATTTTCTGCAGAGAGAGACAGAAATGTGCCTTGTGTTGGACTGCTTTTGGTGTGATGACACCCAGGTGTTCCTGTAATGGATAAAGCAGACATGAAGACATGAAAGTCTTGTTTTCTAACCTGCAACACACTTAAGGTAGAATGAGATGTTTAATTAGCTGATATCATTTAAAAGCCCTCCCTTCCTCCTTCTGACCAACCACACCACAATGTCCAAACAAGAAGAAATTCGGTTTGGTAAGTGGCTTTAATTGTGATTATTATGTTTATGTTTGAAGGGTTTCCCCACAGGACTTTGCTCTCTTTGCTTTTGTGGTTTGTATGTTTTTTCAACATAACACCAGTCCCTCTGGGTCGCACTGCACTTCCAGGCTGAGAGGACCCATGTACTTTGATTAAGTGGTAGAAACCGCATGAAGCATGAAGCATGAAGCATGAAGCATGAAGCATGAAGCAATTTTACTTTAAACGTAGAACTTAATGATAGCAGCCATTAACTGTAAAAACTGCAAAATCTAGAAATGCCTCCCAGAGGAAGACTGATAGGAACAACAAGCTGCTCTCACACCCACATTGTGTGCAGTCTTTTCTCCTGTGTAGATGTAGACTAGTGTTTCACCCAGCCTGTGTTAGGCATTTAATATATACTGTACTTATCAATGCAACATTGTACTCATTTTGGGCCCTGCAAACTGTGTCCTATAACAATACATACAAAAAACAAAACACAAAGCACTTCCATTTCATCTGGTTAAATGTGAATATGTAAAGGCTTCATATGTGAGTTATACTCCAAACAGCTTGTACTACATGTTGGTTCGATTCAGTGCCATGTGGAATCAACAGTCTTAGCCAGACGATCAGCTCCATTTTATTGACATGTTAAGTAATAACTTAACAGGAGAAAATAAAACAAAATAACACACATTCAGGAGAAACACAGATAGATGTCCAGATGATGTAGTTGTCAAAGCCAGCTGTTATCTATCAACCTCATCTTTTCAACAACCTCTCTGCTGACATCCAGTGGTCATGTCCAATCACAGCAGACAGATAAAAACACACCCAACCTGTGAGCCCAGTGGGGAGATACAACTTACATAAATCTCATAGGTTGTAAACTGGCAAATAATAATGTAATCTTGAAGTACCATATTTAAACTTTTATCTTGTCAGAGGAATGTTTTGTCCTCTGCACTCTCTCTCTCTCTCGGGGACACAGCCTTTACAGTGTTCAACCTTTTGTTTTTCCCGAGGCGCACTTTAGTTGTTTAAACTCCCCTATTCTCCCCTTTCGGCTCTTCTCTGACAATGGACCCACTCACATGTCTGCACTAACAAAAACATTTCTCATGGAGCCAGACAATTCCTTTCATCACAGGAGCCCTGAAGATATGTGTACACACACTCCTCTAAGTGTGTCCTTGTGTGCATGTGTAGGTGCCTGTGCATGCTGGGACAAGAGTGTAAAAGGATGTGGGTTAATCTTCAGAAGGTGAACAGCCGATGTTTGATAGCTAATCCCATGTCAGGCTCCATTAGTTGTCACACATTGCTAATTGAGCAAATCCAACAGGCGCAAGCTGTGTAGCCAAAGCACATGCTCAGAGTCTTTTAACAAGTTCGAACCCATACGGTACCCTGAAATGTAGTGTATTTAAAGTATGATACAAGCTGCCAAAATGTTATTTACCAAACACTTCTGTTCATGCTCTGTGAGGCAGCAGCTGTAGCTTGAACAAGAGCAGACTGGACGCTGACTGTTGAGCTCCGCTTGCATGACAAAATGTATATGAAGGTCAGGTGTCTTTGTACCAGACAAATCTCTTAAATTCACTTGTGACCCCGGTCTCTGACCTCACCAGTCAGGTTCTTGCCTTCTCTAATCTGATTGGCTCAGTCTCTGTCCCTGACCAGGTGAAAGCCCCACCCTCAGGCTTTAGCCTCTGAGCTGACGTTTATCCCAGGATACACCCCATAAGCTGCTGACTGCTTTTTAATGTGTATGGGGAGGGGGGGTCATTGTTTGCATTAGCGTGTGTGTGTGTGAAGCCGGTGTTATTTGTTGTTGTCACTTGTTGTTTGATTGTAGGAGCTTCAGTTTGGCTTTTTGAGTCCTTTTTTAATTATTTTTTTCGGGGGATTTTTGTTTTTCTGAATCAGGGATGCTGCTTCCATCACAGGTCAGGAGGATATGGAGACTGATGGACGTGCTGCAGAGGATTTGACAACAACAGGTCAGTCAACTGAACAACTGTACTGGTCTATGCATTCATACTGATGACAACACTCATTCAGTTGAGTCAGTAACATGAAAAACATGTTGTTTATTTACCTCATATGAGAATTATTGAGTTATTGCTTAGTAGGTCTGGCCGTGTCACACCTGTTACATTCAAATCCATAGATAAACAGACACATCAGTGCAGCCAGAGGCTCAGAAAAGCATGATAGGCATGTATAAAAGTTTTTGTAGTCAAGAAATAGGTCAGGTTTCTCAACAGATTCAACCTATGGAAAGCCACAGCAACAGGAAGTGTGTAAATCGGAGGGTCTACACTAAGTAAATCAAACCAGATTAGCAGGTGTCTGCAGAGCTTGACAGGTATAAAGGTAAAAAGAGAAACCAAGTCAGAGAAACATGGAGAGGAATGACAGTTGGCTACTAATCAACTGGTCTGCTCTGTCAGACCTGGGAAAGCAAGGCAGAACCCCAGGTACAAGGGATTAGAGGGAATTAGAGGTGTATTTGTACATTAGGAGGGGGTCTTATCTTAATGATGATTCTTAAGACATGTTGCCATGAAGGCACAGAGTAGAGCTCAATCCAGCCTGTTCATTTATACTGTAGAAGATGAAAGGGTAGTTAACACTCTTTTCTCTTTTCCACTTTCTTCACACAGACAGAACTAGTTCCTGAGGCCTGACCGAGCCAGGGAATGGCCTTTACTGAACTGAAATGGACTTTGTGTCAGGCCAAGGCTCTAGTCTGCTCGCTGCTGGTCCTCCAATGTCTGCACACAGCCACAGGTAGAACTTATTTACATGGATTCCTATTCGAGTTGGACCCTCAGCCATGAATGAACGTCTTTCTAAGCATATGTGTTTGTGTGTTTACACAGGAATGTCGGGGTGGGGTGGATGTTTGGACGGTAACGATGTATTTGCCACAGTCAGAGAAAACAGCCCTTCAGGAGAAGTTGTTGCAGAGCTCATGGCCAACACCACAGAGGAGGAGGTACAATGGGTCCTGGATGGAAAGGATGCTGATTGGTTCTTTTTGGATGAAAGTCACATCCGTCTGAACACATCAGCTGACAAGGTTCTGGACCGAGAGGTAATCTCTCAGGATACATCCCTGGAAACACGCTGATCTGAGTGTTGGGGCCAGGAATATAATTGAAGGGTTATGCACTTTATATGTGCAACCTCATTTCTTTGAGCCTGTAGGAACACATGTCATAGTGTGGGGCTGTAATGAGGAAGTTGGAATTCCTGTCTAACTTTAGAACAAACAATCAGAGATTGAACCTCATAACCTCCTTCTTGGACCAAACACAATCTCTCTTACCGTCATCCTCTTCCCAGCCAGCTGTCTTACATCATGGCAGCTGCAACCAGATTAGCAGTCTCTCTCTCTCTCTCTCTCTCTCTCTCTCTCTCAGTATACTTCTGCCACTCTATCTTTAAATTGAAACTATTTGTGGACCAAAAACATTCAGACCAGCCACAAAGTTTCAACTAATCACATGTCCAAAACATGTTCATGTTCATTACAATGAGTACCTCACTTAAGTGTGGGGTCGCCTCCCTCCAGAAATGCTGCCTTCTTCTCAATGCAGTTTAAAATAATTGGGATGTGTATTTTTTTATGTTGTATGCAAAGAGCAAGAAATACATACAATGTGTTATGTGCTCTATATAGTTTGTGGTCTGCATGAATTATGGCATGGTTGATAATAGTGAAATAAATTTAACATTGCATTTACTTTACGTTCATAAGGGTCACAAAACTTTGGTTTACTTTTTGAAAATAGTTTGAAAATGTTTCAGTTTCATGTGTCTTAATAATTAAGTAATAGAGTTTTTGTGTGCCAATGTCTGTTGACCCAGTTTCAAGTATGTGTTTACAACTACCACTTCGTGTCTCTCAGGCCCAGGGTCCTGTCCTAATGGCTGATTTGTCATGCTATATGGAGGACACACTTCAGGTACACTATCCCATCCTATATTGCTCATTATTTGTCAATGTGTAACCCCACATTCAAACCTTTTATGTGATCTTTTTTGCTGCTATTGTAGAGTGTCTACAGAATCGTGGTGGAGATTGTTAATGAGAATGATAACTCACCTGTGTTTGCAGAAAACACGGTCCACTCTCTTATAATCAGTGAGGTAGGACAATTCCAAGAACACGTGTGCAACATAAACAACACATAAACATGCAAGGTTGAAGTATCACCACTAACTGTCTAAGGCACTTCCTGCCTGCCTGACTGTGTGTTTTCCAGCTGATTCCAGTGAATACTGTGGTCTTCACTGTCCAGGCCACGGATGCAGATCAGGACAAGATCATTTACTCCATTGACCAGACATCAGTGAGTTTTTCTCCTTTACTTCTTACACGCTAAACAAGAAAGATCACGTACTGTACATTCAGTCACTGCATTACTGTTTATGTTGTTGTTGTGTGTGCTGCAGCCTGATGCCGAGTACTTCAAGGTTGTTCTCCCAAACAGTGGCGAGGTGATCCTGTCCAAACCTTTCGATTATGAGACCAAAACTGTGCTCACTGTCACCATCTACGCCTCGGTATGCTACACACATTGAAGTAGTTCATTCCATTAAACCCACATTTTTATCATACACCCTAATCATGATTTGATTCTCTAATGCTCCTGATGATTATTACCACATAAATTGAATCCCGTGTCAGTTCATGCATCCTCTCTCTGCTTGACCAGTGTAATATCCTCTAAAGAAAACTTGATTCGTCATATCTTAGGAAATGAGCACTGCTGAGCACTTCAACACCAGCACCAACATCACCATCACCCTCCTGGATGGTGATGACCAGTACCCACAGTTCCTGCCCTGCACACTGCTTCTCCAGGATGAGACCAGTCGCATCTGCACCAGCCCCGTGTACACAGTCAACATCACAGAGGGGGAAGAGGTGAGTGGCTAAACCCTCCCTCGGTCACACAACCAGTGTTGCAAACTGTAGGATTTTAATACATGTCCTTGGTTCTGTTTTCCATATAATTTCTGCACAATTGCATTATAAGTTTCAAGTATTGCTTATTGCCATGTTTGCAGTAAGGTGCAGTGCTTTGAGTGTTTCATTAAAAGAGTGCCAAATGTGTGCCATGCTGCAGGACATTGTGTTGGACTTCTCTCCTGGTCCCATTCATGCAGTGGATGGAGACAAAGGACTCAGCTCTTCACTCAGTTATGCCATTCTTTCAGGTACAATGCACACAAATGTGAGTTGTAATTTCAAATGCGCTCTACGTTGCCATGTTTACAACTGTACATTTGTATTCATGCTAGGAGATGACGAGGGCCGTTTCCTGATGGATAGAGAGACAGGGGAGGTGAAGCTGACTCGGGCAGTGAAAGACAGACTCACAACTCCAGTGCTCAATCTTCAAGTCATGGTAAGATGTGTGAATAGAAGGTTTAAAGGAGACAATTTTTTCTTTCTTACTCCCACTACCATTACCCTTCCTCCCTCTGTGTCTCTCACCCAGGCACATCAGGATGATGACCCCAGGAAGTACTCGGTGGCTACAGTGTTGGTCCAAGTCCTGGCAGTGAATCACTTTCCTCCACAGTTTGACAAGGCTGAATATCAAGGCTTTGTTATTGCTGGAAAAAGCCCTGCCTCTCTGGTCAACACCTATGGCAGCAGAGCACTGATGTTACATGTGCACGACCAAGATTTTAACCATGTATGTGCTGCCATACAATACAATGCAAACGATCAAAGTTGCAGATTTGTTTAGCTTTGTGTCACTCATCACCTCCTTTTCTCCACAATTGGACAGGGTTTTAACCCTAAGATCTCCTTCATCTTGAGTCCTACAAGCAATTACACAGACGTCTACCAATTCACACGTGAGGGACTTCTGATCGCCAGGACTGATCAACTCAAACCAACACAGAAACACATTCTAGAGGTGAGCCTCATGCCAAGCATTAAATGTTGCTTTTAATTGAAAAGGACATTTTGTTTCATGGTAGCTTAAATGTGGAATTCTTTTTTCATTAAATTTAGTGTAAGTGTTTAGATTAATGTCCCATAATGCATCAAAATTTAGATAACAAGCTCAAGGTTGATCGGACGAATGAGAGCAAAACATAGAACATCCTAGAAGAAATAATACACTGTCTTTTTGACATACAGGGCAGAGTTAACTGGAATATAATTAAACAGTAAGAAACCCATTGATAAAGATTGGCTGTTTTTTTCATAATTAGAACTGGAAGATTGAAAATAAATTTGCTCTTTTTTCCGGGAAAGAACAGTCGTAGTGCCAAGCATTCACAATGTAACTAAAGTTGGTCAGTAAAAAAAGTTCAAATTACTCTGTTGGCCGTTATTACGTTTTTGGTTGCTACATGCCTGTATTTTTATGAACATCACTAAAACAATATTTTACTGAAAAATATATCTACCACCACATCACATATATTTGATAACCTCATTGTTTTTCACCGATTTATCTCATGATTATTAAATACATATAGAGCTACAAGATAATGTGATTAACAGTCAAAGTATTTTGCAGGTAACAGCTATAGACCAGGAGTCTGGTGATGCCACCTTTACTACTGTGGTGGTTGAGGTGTTAACTGAAGGACAGTCAAGTAAGGACATGCAATTAGATGCACACATTCACTATGCTGAAGAGGCTTCAGGCTCTGTATATAAATCTCTGTGTCTGTCTGTGTACACTGCAGTCCCTCTCAGTCCGCTGGGAGATGAACGCCTCATAAGCTGTACTGTGGGCAAAGCGTTGTTCCTGAGCGTGATAATCGTGACAGTGCTTGGATGTGCCTTGTCAATCATGATGTGGCTGAAGAAGAAACGCAAGGGAAAGAGGGACCCACTTCAGAGAGGCTGCGTGGCCCAGGGCAAACACCCCAATGTGGTAAGATCATTTATGACTCCGATCTCAGTTCATATTTACTGTAGCAAGATCTTAATATAAATAAATCCTGTAATAATTTCAACTCTATTCCCACAGAGCTTACGGTGGTTCCAACTGGTGAGTTGTTTATTTTCTCTTGTAGCTCTGCTTCACCTTTGCCCTGATTTACTGTGTTATTGCTTTATACACTACTACTTTATAAACCATTAATTGTCTCAACACTTAGTGCAGAATAGTCACAGGTGACTAATAAGGCGAGCTGTTATATCTAAATAAATCTGGAAAGTAACACATTCATCCAGTAATTAAATCACTCAGATATGGAGTATTTGACTGATGCATTGTCCCTCAAGGTTATATTGTCTTATCTGCATTTTGGTTGTTACAGCTGCTTCTCCACTTTGGTTCAGACTGAAATATGTTATCACGTATAAGATGAATTTCCATCAAATTTTATGGATCCTACTTATTTCACTGGTTTTATCTGTAGTACCACAAAACAGTTAAGAGATTTCACTTCTTAACCTCAGCGAGACAGACTGGGACAAATAGACTGTACATAAATTCATGATTACCACTTTGATTATTCTTTGTCCCGAGCCACCATTTGTAGCCTTTGAATGAAATTTGGACAACCAATGGATAGATAGAGGATGACATCATTGGATCAAAAATGTAATCAGTCCAATACTTTGGTTATGATGAAATGTCTGAAAGACTTATGACATTCACTAACTAATTAGCAAGTATCAGCATGCTAACACCATAAAGACACTACTAACACTACACATGCTCTACATCAGCATGTTAGCATTGTTACAGAAAGCACCACCCTCATTCAAAAAGATTGTTTATGGTCTTGTTCTAAATACTGTCTCAATGATTGTGGTCACTCCTCAGATGAGTCATCGCAGTGCCATGGCGCACATGGACGAAGTACCCTTCAACACTGAAGAATATGGAACCTACAATCCTTCCTTCAGTATACCTGAAAAACCTGGTCTTTACACCCACCAAGACGCCCCCCCCTTCCAAGGACCCGTTCCACCCAAAGCAACTGCTGCAACCGACGCCAGCTACGTCCCCGCTGAAAGTGTGTGCAGCCCCGTGGTCTTCAGTAACAATGTTTCCACACCAACCAAAAGCTCCTCCAGTCCACCCACCTTTCACCCTGCAGCCACAGTGGATGAAAGCCTGACACATACGGCTGAAGATGCTGCAACTCCCGAAGAAGAACTTGACGCACCACCTCTGGACTCAACTGAGACACTACCTAACACCAGCCCTAATCCTGATACTGATGATGGTGCTACCACTCCTCCTTTGACCTGCCCGGATTCACAATCTACGCAAACAAACTATGATGACCCTGTTTACCTTACCACCAGCCCCTCCTCTCAATCCAGTGCTCCATTCAGTCACGCCCGAATTGCTTCAGCAGAAATAGACAAACCCTTCTGCAAACCTCGTGTGAAGACACCCCCACATTCCCCCCCACAGTCCCCCCCACAGTCCTCACCCCTCTCCAAGGAGGCGAGTACCCCCTCAGCCAGCCCAGAGCATCCGGCTGTAAAAGCCGAGCTTGTACATATAGATACATCCCCACTTAATACACCTCCCGTCTCACCAGAGAGAACATCTATGACTCTAAGCACAGACGTGGACCAACCCTGCACATCACTGGTCCCAGTGGGCCAGTCACAACAGCCAGCAGATGCCGGTAGTCCATCTAAAGACAGAAGGCCCTCAGTGAACTCAGGAAACACCCAGGATGGCCGCAAAGAGGGGGATGAGGATGATAAAGGTATTCTGGCCGACGACAGTGATGAGTTAGCGTCAGACGAAGAAGAGTTGCTCAGAGTGCTGGCTCGTTGTAATCCAATTTTCATCACGTTTTCCAAGTAAGGTTGGATGACAGGGTACGGAGGGTGGTAAAGGTAAAGATGGATGACGTGTCCACTCGTCATTCAGCAAGAAAGAATGCTATACACGAGATACACAGCAGCACAGGCCTACACTGTACTGTCTGAAAGCATTTACCTGATAACACCTGACAACACATGTTAACATTGATGAATTCTACAATGTTGTATTCATAGCAAGCAGGGATGAGTGACCTTGAATGCACAAGAATTGATTAAAAAAACATCAATTGTTATGTATAAATTGATAGCTTTTTCAACAATACAGCTAATTCACCCACTGTAACAGTAGCTAACAAACATTTCATGAATCAAAATATATTTGCATTGGTTGTTTACGAATAATTAAACTGTATTATCTTAAAGGGTAAATCCACTGGAAATCACAGAATGCTCCATCTTAGGAATTAGAATCAAAATTTTCCGACCACACATTCCAATCAGTGATGTCACAGTGGGTTGCTGATTCCATTAAAACACCTTATGACATCGGCAGAGTATGGAATGATTGACCAAATTTTAAACTCACAGAGAATCGCCCAACAGCTCTTTTGCACCCCGTGTGGTTTTGTGTAGAATTACCCTTTTCAATAGCTGCAGTACTAGTGCTCAGTGTAGCTGAGTACTATGTTCAGAACTTTAACATAGTGTACTGCAGCGTTCATTGTTTTATTATGCCTATTCTACAAGCTGCCTCAGTTTTTTCTTTGAACATGAGTAAAGTTGTTCCACTGAAACAGTGAGCCATGAGAAGTTATTCAAGGTGAAATTGTGCTGTGATTGACCTGCTAAACCACAGGTTGGTTTTAGGTTTTAGGTAAAATTGGGATGATTAGGTTTAGGAATACAATTCAGAAGGTCACAGGGTTTAAATATTTCAGCCCCAAAACTATACGGCAGAATTCATAAGAATAGTCAGATTGCTAAAAGAAGAGGTGTTTATAACCTTGCATGCTAGTGCTCAGTGCGGCTGCAGTCAGTGTAAAGCCAAAAGTAACTTCACAAGATCTCTAAAATATTTCTTCTTTAAGCAGGATTTTCTGTGAAAGTCATGCTCGCGGGTATGCTTCCCGTGTGTGCCTTTAGTTACATGACCTCAATGTACCATTTACATTTGCATTTAAGCACAGAAGGTTAAGGTTAGATGTTTGAAATTTTTTAATATGCAGATGGGTTTTATAGATGATTAAGTGTGTGATTAAAATGGTTGAACATGTTTAGCTCAGTTGGTAGAGCACCCGCCCCATGTCTTGAGGCTATAGTCCTCACTGCAAGCGGCCCCGGTTCGAATTCTGCGTCGAGCGGCCCTGTCCTGTGTGTCAACCCCCCCTCTCTGCCTCCCATTTCCTGTCTCTCTCTCAACTGTCCTGTACATTAAAGGCAAAAAAAAGCCGCCCAAAAAATACTTAAATAAAAGAAAAAAGGTTGAACAATAAACTTTATATGAGTATATGGGGGAAAAAAACATGTCTGACACACATGTCAAGATGCAAATTGATTTAAAAAAAAAAAGTTTAGTAGCTTGATACTGCATGTATTTGGGTCATGCCTTGAAAATAGACCATTTGAATGTCTGTAGATTCATATTGTTAATGTTTGATTTATTCAGGAGAATAAGGAAACATGGTACTCTCCTGAGGGCAATGACGAGGGGAAAAATGTGACACCATAACGATGGTCTGAAGGAAACAGGACATTTCCTAAAGAGGCGGAAATGGGAAAAACACATCCAGTAAAAATCCTGCTAGCTGAGAAAGTGTATTTTTAATGCACGTCTCACTCTCCACAGAAACAGCTAATAGCTTGGCTACAGGGTATGCTAAACACTATTTCACTTAATAGCAGCTAGAACCCCCCACAAATAGCGTGTTTAGTTAAACACAACACATCAAATATAGCTCCTTTTTGTTTTTTTTATTGAGACATTGTTCTCAATCACAAAAAATGGACCTGCTTGTTAGAGTGCTCATGTTTGCAGACCAACAACGTATTTACAGTAAAGTCACTAGTGAAAGGCTTGTTGCTGCAGTGAGCCTGTAAAAAAACATTGTCATATACATACAGTATAGCATAAAAATATCAACAGTGGTTATAAATGGTGGTAGTGATAATACAAGCATAAGAAACATACTTATGAAGGAAAAGTGTGTTTTTTTCCAAACTGCTTACAAAAAAGGACAAAGATCTGCTTGGGAGACAAACGAGTTAATAGTTTAGCTGAATCAAACAAAACTCAAAACAACAGAAGACGCCACTCGTATAGAAAATACTGTGTACACACAGATTCACACACAAAACACACAGATGAGGTGATGAAGAAGAAGAAAGGAGGCAGCTTAGAGGACAAAGCATCCATTTCTAATCTTATTTCTAAATTCATATCGATTCCTTCAACCAACACACAGCACAGCTAGTCCTTACACAGGACCCACAGCTTGTGTGGACATGGATGCTTTGGGGACCAATTTAGCAAACACAGCATGGTCCCACTGTTGACACTGTATTGCACTAGTCCAAATAGTCTTCATTGTCATTGAAATGTAATATGTACTCCTTGTCCCAAACGTCTCATACTACACAAGTAAGTAAATAATCAATAATGACAAGAAAACAAAGTTCAAGTGAATCAGCAACTAGTATTTTTGATTTGGGGCTGATAACATGATTAGACAGAGGATTAAGACAAATTCTAATGGCTAGAAGACAGCTTTACTCTTCACAGTCCAGTGCATTGCAAAAAGAATTGCTATGGCAAAAAAAGTGTATACTTTAAGTCTAAATTTGTTCTGTCGAGGTTGTGTAACAAAAACATGGCTATATAATAAAAAAAACATCCCAACAAAAAAAGGGTCATCTAACGCCGTTTGTCTTTTCGCCTGACCTGGACAAAGACATGGATAATAGGAGGGGAAGCAGAACAAAGGCTGGCGATTTATATCCCAATCTTACACACAGCTGAGCATGAGGACACACTGGCCAAGCATGTACACATTCCTTAAAATTTTTAGTGTGTGTACAGTGGGGCACATTCAAGAAATCAAATAAATTATTGTCCGTGGCGTTGGATTAGACGCGCTCATCTCGTTTTGACATACTCCATCTGCTGACAGAGGACTGAGCTGGGATACGCAAGATGAACACAAAGTCTTTGGAGGCAGGAGGATGTTAGAACTCGTCATGTCGAGTCAGGGCCTCTCCAAAGTCAGTGGCCTGGCTGCCCACGAACAGGTCGTACTTGTCCACAATCTCTCCCTTCGTCAGACGGCCATCCTGTTGCAGGGAGAGCATGTTAAGGTCTGAAGTATGACAGATGAAAGCCTGAATGTCTTGCAATTGTAACACTTTGTTAGCCCTTTAATTAAGTCAGCTCCTATTTTCTATGCGTCTTAAAAGTGTCAGAAAAAAGCCCAAAACTTAAGTGAGATTAATTCTAATATTTTCCGGCTAAAAACCCTTCCTGCTAAACTTGAAGCTTTAGAATGCAGGAAGATAAAATGATGCCGCTGGCTGGCTTTTATTGTGAAGCAACTGTCGATGCGACACAGACATATTATGTGCAATGATAAAGCACAGTGGTTGCCCAGATATGCCACTCTTATCTGCTTTAAGCAACCTCACTTCCTTCCACTTTCCATGACTGCAACAGGAAGTCAAATTCATGAGAAGTATGCATTTCTTTCAAAATCATTTGAAACTTCATCTGTACATACCTTGTCTGTGTCTGACTCGTAGACCAGATGTTTGGCCTCAGCCTCAGCATGGTCGTAGTCATTGGGGAGGATCCAGTCTCTGGTCTCCTCCTTGTCCATCTTCCCATCTTTGTTTTTGTCCCTAAACTCGGTGAACTGCTCCCTCTCCGTCTTCACCCACTCTGGTTCTGTAGTGTCTCCCTCCTGGTTGTACATGTCACCTAGAGTAGAAAAAATACATAGGGACCGGCTGAGTAAGAGAGCGTGCTGATGATGTTACAATGATTCTTTGTAGATGAATGTTTGAGGTGGTGTAACACATTACACAACAGCTATACAACATGTTACAACAGTTTCTCAAACTTTTACCAATGCTCAGTTGTTCTTGGACATTAAACTTTGTGTTCTTGAACTAATGATGCTCTTAAGAAGCTAGACTATGACAACTCACCTATATACTCATCCAGATCAATTAAACCATCTCCATTCTTGTCAATGTCTTCCATTGTTTCCTATAGAAAAGAAAGAACACCGGACAGTGAGAAGAAAATGTATTGTCATCATTTAACACCTGTGTGTGTGCGTGTGTGTTTGTGACTCACCAGCACTACAATGTCTTTCATGTGGTCGTACTCCTCAGGGTGAAGAAAAGCTGTGAACTCCTCCTTGTTGGCCTTCATGTCATTGTCTTCGTCAGCCATTTTGAATCTCCTCTCATCGCGAGCCATCATCTGCCTGTAGCTGAAGCCATCATCGGGATCAGGGTCGTCTGGAAGAAAGAGGTTACAACTTTGTATTGTGTGTGTGTGAATACACCTGTAGAAAAGCTCATTTGTGTCTGTATACTGTATGCATGCCATGCAACAGGGATAGATCCAAAGGAATGAAATAAAATATGTCTGCACTCATACCGAGAATGTATCCATATGTGGCGTTCTTGTACTCCTCCCAGGACACCACTTCATCACCGTTGAGGTCGTGACTCTTCCACTGTCGATCCACGTCATCGTAGATCCATCTCTTTTGAGCGTGTTTGATCCACCTCTTCATCTCCTCAACTGTCACATAGCCATCCTTATCTTCATCGATACGTTCGACCAACATGCTGCAGAGAAATTTCAAACATTTAGGTCGTAATTACTTGTCTGTATGTGTGTCACAGGTGCGATGTACTCCCCTGTCAGGTGAAACTAGAAATGTTATTACCACAGTGGCTGTCAATCATGCAAAAAAATTACCCGAGTCGCTCCTTGCTCTCCTCTGGTGTGAGCTGGTCGAAGGTCTTGGCCTCCTCCTGTCCCAGAAAAGCTTCATGGTCATAGTCAAAGCTTTCCGCGTCATCGTGCTCTCGGTTACTGAGGGGATCATCGTGGTGAACACGGTCCTTCTTCTCTGTGGGTTTGCTGGTGGCGTAAACCACACAGAGCGCAAAACACATAATGAGCGGCCGCAACTCCATCCTACGTATGTGCAAACACCGTCTGGACAAGAAGTACAGTGTTGGTTATTACAAATACAAATACAGCACATTCTGGTAAACAAAAAAACTTGTGTGCATGCCCTCACATATCTTGCATTTTTCAATTCAGTAGACAGCTTGTGTTAGACACTATTTACAGCTTTTGAATAGGGGCAATGACTCAGAGTGCAAGCAACTGCTCCAGCTATGGGGGAATTGTGAGGCTAATCTGCTCCAGCTGATGCAATCCCTTCATTTATTTCACTTCTGTTACTTAGTAGCAGTTGACAACCCACATATTTCATCAGCACCAGCATCAGCCCTTCTCAGAACTTTAACATTCGTCATTCACACACAACTACCGGACCGGTATCTTTTGTTTTCTAAAATCATCCATATACTAGTGTATAATATAAAGTACAACCAGTGATGAGTTTATCTGAGACAAATTGAAACTAGTACAGTCTTGTATAACAGCCCTGCAAAAACATTCCTCATTCATAATGTTCAGGTTAAATTGGGCTATTTTAGAGACATGATGAACTGTTTGATCATTGGTATTGGTACCAATAATCTCGACTGGTTCTGTTTCACTGGGCTGTTTTAATTAGAAATGTTTTGGACATTTAGTCTACACTTAATAAAACAAACTCTAATCTTATGCAAAGCACTACAAATTGCTTCCTCGAAGTGGAAATATTGCCTACAAACCGAAACCTGTTGATGTTATTCGTTGCAGGTCTATTGTATCAGATTGAATTAGTAACGTTAAACCTTTTGCTACGCTTATAAACTCACAAATGGAGAAAAAAGGTTAAATAAAAAAGGTAAATCTTCGACTAATTCTTTCAAACAAATCTGGGCTGAACTAATGAAACAAACTGTTTGTAAAAAGAATATATCTAGATATCACCTGCCAGCAACAAATTATCTACACACTGGGATGCTGCTGTTAGTGAAACATCAGTGCAGCATTCAAGTTATTATCATCCTGTACCATTTGACTATCTTTCTCTTGTCAAAATAGGTTCACCGCTACCTGGGCTGCTTTACTGTGAAATCACACCGTCTGTCTGCTCTCTTATGCAGCTGTCGACGCCTTAAATCTTTCCAGCGTCTTTGTATTATGAGAGAGTGGCGATACTTTGAGAAAGTTATTCCCAAATGCCACGGTTTCCATCCAAAACCAAGGTTAGAGACTACAGACTGGCTAACCTAGCGTACCGTTAGTTTCATCTTCTGTTTTAAGCGTCCAGTAAAGACAGACAGACAACTACTTCATCGTTCCTGTTTCTTCTTTGTAAATATTAACTATATGACAGTTATATTCAAGCCGCTTTTTGCGTTTTAAGGTAAAAATTTCGCAGGACAACTCACCGGTGTCTTCAGGGAAGTTCGTCGTTTCGGCTTTAGACCCTCCCCTCGGAAACACACCCATACACTTCCTGTGCTAAAACACCAACCGACCAATCAGGCCCCGAGAAGGCGAGTGCCATGTCGCTCGTTGATTGGTCCACTTCAAGAGAACATCGGTGATTGGATTGGCCGAGAACCGCCACGTCCTCAAAGTCAACAAAACCTCGTTCATTCATAAAACTGACACCACAGTGACTCTGAGACGAGCAAGTTGCTCACAAGACTATCACGAAAATGTGTAAGGACAAACACCGTGAAATACAACAGCAATGTTATTTATTAAACCAAATCATATGCAATGTGTAAAACATATAAAGAATGACTGGAAATATAAATAATTCACAAAACAAATGCGTCATTGTCCAGGCAGTGTAGGGCTGCAATTTAAGATTATTTTCGTTATTTATTAATCTACGACCAACATCCAAAATAGTGCCTAATATCAGCACTAATACAATTTCCAACAGCTCAAAATGATGTCACAAAATATCTTTTTGTCAAAACAAGAGTAGAAAAATATAAGTAAAATAAACAAACTCTCACATTTGAAAACCTAGAAACACATTTTTATGCCATCGCTTGCAAAATGACTCAATTAATAGAACAGCTGCAGATAAGTTTTCTATTGTTGACTGATCAGTTAATTGATCAGTTGTGTTAAGTAGGCCGAGTTGTTCATTTCCCTCTGTTAGTTTATTTGTTGACATCAGAGAGGCTCACTTCTTCACCATCCAAACGAAGCCACACCACAGTTCAGTAAGATCTCGTCCCAAGACCTCTACCTACTATGTGGCTTTGAAGGGAATAGATTTATATGTTGAATTGCAAAAGCCTGTCTCCCCTCCCACGTTCCCTGATCAAGCTCTATGTTAAATGTAAAATTGTCTGAATTACAAGGCTGAGTGAAAATGAGCCACTGTATATGTTTCTGGAAAATGAGTGTAATATGTTGTACAAGATTTACAGTTATCACAGCTTTCCTTGTAACTCACGAACAGCCCTATACAACCTCACAAATGCTGGTGTCTCTGCATGTGTGTAGCAGGGTCATAATTAAGTAGACCTCCACCTCTCAATCCACTGCTGAGTCATCCAAATCTGATTTGTCCGCCTCTTCTTCTTCTTCTTCTTCACTTCCGTGTTGGTTGTCATGTTCTTCTTGACTGGACTGACAGGTCATGTCCTGTACATCACCATCGCCCCTTCCTGTTGGGACAACAACACAAAAAAGGCCACATTCAGCTTTTAACAAGAAAGGTTGTTTCATTGTGGTCCTAAAAAAAGCAGCAATATATAAAAGTGTTTGTCACAGAACATGGGCAACATAAAATACAGGAAAGTGATCATTAAACAGACTGTGTTGTGTTGAGTTCAGCTGTTCTGGCTGACCTGTGCTAGTTTCGCCCTCTTTTTTCTCAGTGAGGAAGATTCGCTGCATCATCAGCTTTTTGGCAGTGTGGCACATGTACTTGAGCTCTGGGTTGCTTCCTGCTTTTCCTGTATGTCAAAAGGAAGCACTTTAAAAACAGACAAACTCACTGAAACACACAATCAAAACATATGGGCCAGGTCCTCACCTTTCTGTGGCCCTTCCTCAAACAGGACACAAGTTCCCATAGCATCTTTCATCAGGGAAGGAGAGAAAGTAAAAGTTTGTGAGTTAATGCAGGCTCTATTATTTAATTATAATTCTCCTACAAAACAAAATGTTAGTTATGTTGATTTTATTTCCAGTCTTACCTTCATATTCTCCTGAAAAAACGTACTGTCCAATCTGCATCATGGGCTTTTCACTGTCAATATCCTTTAACACAAGGAACACAAATGAAAAAAAACAAAAAAACTGTGAAATTTGCAGTGGAAGACGTAACAGACACGTAAATGCACAATGGTGACACGTAGTGGTCAGGCTCCCTCTATTGTCACTCACCAGTATCTTACATGTGCCCCGACTTTTAGATAGAAAGTCGTTGTTGATGATTCCTGAGAGCTCCACCACAACAAGCTGCTCCTAAACACCAAGTACACATGTGTTTATTTTATTACAACGTTGTACACAATGACTGCATTCTCTAAGAAATAACTTTTTCATTTTGGTTTAATTTTTTTTTTTCCCCCAAAGATTTAAGGTGCACAGGAGAGGAAATATGATTACAACACCAAGTGCTGAAATTATACGTCTTTTAGTTTAGTGCCTGTAATTGTAACTAGCGTGGTAGCTTCGTGAAGCTACATTGACGCTGTTCTCCAGCAGTTTTATCATTTCATACCTCCTCTTCCCATTCATCTTCCATGTTCAAAGTCCTGGAGTGAAAGAAGGACACAATAGCAATTAAAAAATCGCTTTCGCCAAATATAACCAAGAAAAAACAAACATAATCCGTAACCCTATAACGTTTTGGACAACTTCCGCGACTGTATGGTGGCCGAGAGGACGCCTGCAATGTTTTTGCTTCCCAGCTGCTTCCAGTTACAAATCCTGACCATTAAGGGGCGCTGTTGTTCAGTTTTAGAGACATGCTGAACCGTCACCCCATTTCATATCTATCTATCTATCTATCTATCTATCTATCTATCTATCTATCTATCTATCTATCTATCTATCTATCTATCTATCTATCTATCTATCTATCTATCTATGTCTGTCTGTCTATCTATCTGTGTCTGTCTGTCTGTCTGTCTGTCTGTCTGTCTGTCTGTAATGACTGGATCTAGATATTGGCTACCTGTGGGCACACTCATCTACATCTAGCATTAATGTTATTAATGTTCTCCTGCAGGAGGCCATAGCTAGCTGGAGTGATGAGATGAGATGAGATGAAATGAGACGATACACTTTATTGATCCCCAAGGGGAAATTCATCTGTCAAAGGCAGAGGAAACAAAAAAAAAATCATCATCACATCAAACATATCCAACAGAAAATGAAAATATGAAATCAGAGAAGAAATGTTGCTAAATCATGAGCACAATCAGGAAAAATATTGACAACTAGAAACCAAACTGTGTGGTGCAGAACATGGTACCATCTTTAAGTTAAAAGATCAGTTTTTCAGCTTTGCTTTGTTTGGACTGCAGTTACTGAGCTGAATTTGGATTCTACACTCACTGTGGTCTGTAACATGTCATGGAGATTATAGGCCAACTCACCTATTCCTGATAGACACACACCAATAGGCCTAGTAAATATCCTTAAACCTCAAAGTCTTTTTCTATTGCTGGGTAAAAGTAAAATGATTAAAATCTGAATCTTGTGGACAAATAATGTATAAGCGAACGCAATTGCGATTGCAACTGCAATTCAAAGAGGTGTCATCAATCTATCATGCAGTATTTCCTTTGTTTATTAGACTGGATTTCAGCAAACATATCTATTTCAATTCAAACCTGTACCATTGTAGTTTCAGGCAAACAAGATTTAAAACTGGGGAATTCTTCACAAATTTAACCCAGGATGAAATGTTTTCATCTTATTTATAATCACAATTTTGTGTAGCTATATATTTTTTTTTTCGCATTCATGTTCTCAACTCAACTGAATATATGCACATATTTTTACGCAATGTATCGGATACATAATATATTTTTATAAATTTGAAATATAATATGCATTCAGTTGTCCCGATTAATGATCATAATTATTGATCCTTCGGAAATATCTCTTTTTGCTAGCTCCCCTCCACACAGAGGTCAGGGATCAGGGTCAGCCGAGGGGCCGCAACCCTGGAGCTGGTTGGGATTCATCATTCTGACGGGAAACATCCCACTGGCTCATTTTGAAAAACGGACGGTGGTAATAAATGGAAGACGACATAAATAAGTGCAACTTATTTATGCAGATCTACTACATTAACTATCAAGTAATTTTGAGTGGCTTTACCAGTCTGATGGCGTGACTTGCAATTTAGCTTTAACATTTAACTGACAGTGTTTTCTTCGTATTTAGAAAGTGGAGTCTTGGGAAGGCCGGAGGATTTAGTATCTTTTTTGCTCCTAAGCTTTCCTCCCAGTGGGCTGGGAGGCAACAATAAATAGAGGAATCTGGAAAGAGTGCCAAAAAGATCAACGTGGGATAACACTCTCTGGATTAACCATTTATATTTACATTTGTAGAAAAATAATCACTGCCTATAAAGCTCATACAGATAGCCTATATAGAAACATAGATTTATTTGATTTGATTAAATTGTATTTTTTCTATTACGAAAAATATCTTAACAGATAGAATTATTAAACATGGATGAGAATACTGAGATGTGCGTCCAGGTGACAAAAAACAAGGCAGGTAGCAGTTACGTGGAGATGCTCGGATGCTGACGGGGTTTGCAGACGGCAAATACCTGAGTAAATGTAAAGCAGGTTGATGGCGCCCGCGCCTCTCCCTCAGAGAGATGGAAAAAACATAATATTTTGAATCAGAATCAGGCAAACCAAATTAAAGGGCGTGCAAATCCCCCATGTGCCTTCTCCCTCCCCATTTCTGGCCTATCATCTATCTCTGGACCATGGTGGGGTTGTCATGTCGACCAGCCCACAAGTTACTATGACAACGGCTCAAGGGGAAGCACTTGCTAGGGAGGTTATTGCCTCCTTTGGGACATAAGAAGGACAGGGGGGAATGTGAGCGGAGACAAAGATAGAGGGACTTACAGACACCAAAACGGCTTAAATGAAGGGAGAGGTCAAATTGGAGTGTGCTGGCTTGAAGTGTGTTTGTGTTTGTGTGTGTGTGTGTGTGTGTGTGTGTGTGTGTGTGTGTGTGTGTGTGTATGTGTGCATCTGTGTACGTGTGTGTGTGTGAGGCCAGTTCACAATCATAACCACAAAGAAATGGACCCGCCGTGAAAAGTCAGTGTTGCCCCACTGAATGTTTGGATGCATGACAAAGTTTTCTTTCGAGGGCCTGAGCTGCTCCAGTCCATGATGTATTGCGCTTCCTCCTCAGTGCCATACCCTGGGGCAGAAAAGGGCGGGGGCAAGGGAGGGTGAGACATTAAGGACCCTCCAAGGTGTCAGATGGGTCCCCAGCTTCCCCCACATTTTGTCATATAAATGTCATAAAGACAAGTTCGGAGTTGGGGAGCTTTTGGCTCTCTTTCTGCCTGGGGGGCATCGCAGTGGTTAATTGCCCCATTAGCACTGACAGGGTAAATTGGTGGAAGGGCTAACTATATATTACAGTGAAAACAACAACCTCTGGCATACACCTGAGGGCATGGAAAGCATGGTGTATTTTACAGTATGGCGTGGGCAAGTTCAAGTGTGTGTGTGTGTGTGTGTGTGTGTGAGTGAGAGTTTGTGTCTGCATTTAAATTTGAAATGTAAATGTACGTTCACATGAGAGCTTTAATATTGGTAAAATATTAAAATTCTATATTTATCACTACGGGAATGAACTCCCAGTACCAGTCTAGAAGAGCAAGTCCTCTCATGTCTGTGCTGAACTTTCTCGAGGCGTGCATTTACACTAATCAGAAAAATTATTCTATTCTACCCTGGAAAACGTGACTTAGGTTTTCAGAAGATAGTGCATTTATATGTACATTAATTGTGAGATAGAAAATGCAGTGCACGGCACATTCCCCGCACACAAATGTTGACATTAAATGTATGTGTATTCCTATTCACCTGCCTTTTTATTGTTGTAAATGGGGCCAATAAAAATGCACTTGCAAATTAAAATGGAAATAGAAATCAACAACCAGTGATGCAAATAATATGAGAGGTCATTTGAAAACATTTTATTACACCTTGGTATAAACTTTTAAGATAATTTGATTATGATGAAATTCAAATAGGTTGCATGCATTGTTTTAAATCAGAGCAAAATTATTAGGGCCATTTTTATTTTTATTTTTTTTATTTCCCCTATAGCCTCACAACTGTTTATGTTCACATGCATGAAATAAGCAATGCTATGTAGATATGTTCTAAATATATTCAAATTTTAAAACCCATAAACGTGAAAGGGCGAACAGGTAAACAGCAGGTCTCCGTGTTACCTGAGCTCCAGTTTTTCATTTGATTTCGGGCGTTCCTATCTTAGGATATATTGTAGGATGTATTGTTGTGTCTGCACACACACACACACACACACACACACACACACACACACACACACACACACACACACACACACACACACACACACACACACACACACACAATGCAGTGCGGTGTAGAGAGCTGACGTTAAAATTATATCACCCCCACTCTCATTGTCTTTTCCTCATAAAACGACATAAAATTGTCCCCGTTCTTAACTGCAGCCATCACAACAACAGAAAATGTCCATGTAGACATTAAGACAACTGAACAGTCCCTGATTTATGTTTGTGATAACCTACAGTCTTTGCTTTGGTGGCCTGACAGACGATCACTTTAAAGGTTCTCTAATCATAAAATAATTATTAGATGTCCTGCAAACATAGGTCAATTTTTTTTTTATCAGTGCGTGATTTTTTTAATATTTCTATTAGTCATAACACAAATACAAGAAAATGGTCAAACCAAAGCAGGACAAACCAAAATCTAAATGTTAGTGCACTCCAAACTAGCATAACGGAATATCATTAATATTCATATTCCGATATGGCCTTGTTGTGCGGTTGTTTCACGCAACACTGAGCTGATAGTAACCTTATACTGCAGTCAATGCTATAGAATTTCTTTTACCTCCTGTGGTAGATAATCTAATATTTCTTATTTCACTACAGCACTGAAGCAATCCATCTCTGAAATTGTATTTTGACAATCTTAAATACGGAGGTGCAGCTCTGACAGTCACAGACAGATATAATATTTGATCTTACAAATGAAAGCAGTTTTCACCTTCTAAAACATGGACGATCGACAGATTGCACATCCAGCGTGAAAATCACAATAGTATTATCATAACAATGGGCCTAGTAGCCGAGTGGCGAGGATGGGACTTTGTCCTGACAAACACAGAAATGGACCCGTCAGTTTAGGCGTAAATATTATTTTGTTTTCCATTCAGAGAAAATCAAACAGCAAACCAACATCCGCACCTGCAGTCTCAACCTGCCCACTTCCAACACAAAGGTGGAGGAATATCTCATCTCAAACAATAACCTAAGAGACTTTATTTCTTTCTTTGTTTCTGATTTAAGCATTCATTTTTTATATCTCATTGTCTGCCCTGGATATGTGTTGCCAAAACCTGGCGAATACAAGCTATAACTTTTTTTTTTGTCCTCAAAGCAAGTTATCACATAAATCTCAATAATCTATGAAGCATATAGACCTAGTGCGATTCCAGTGTAGGACGTAATGCACAATACTGTTCTGAGCGTCACACCCTTTATATCAAATAAAACAATCATTATGGTATTTCTGAAACAATTCTCCGGGGCCTTGCTGTGTGTCTGTAGTCGTCAGTAAAACAACGGTGTTGTCGCATTTTGTGGCAGATTTTCTGCCATCACAATATTCTTCTGAAAAAACGATGTTGGGATTAAATGTTTTGTATCAACATTAACTTTATTTAGACGCTGTGGTGATCTTCTCTTTTGTAGCTACAGATTTTTCAGCAATATTGTTTTTTTTATGTATATAGATACAGTATACCTATATTAAATATATTTGGGAATTGCTTTAACATCGATCAAAATTACAACATTTCCAGCCATATTATCAATTCTCGTGAATAAAACCAACGCTTCTGTTGTAATTCATCCCACTTTTTTTTTTCTTTATATATTTTGCTATTCTCCTTTTTTTTTCTCGATATGCGTCCCCGGTAGGCTGTCCCCCTCCCTGACTCCCCTCCTCTCTCTCTCTCTCTCTCTCTCTCTCTCTCTCTCTCTCTCGCGGAATCCTATTGATCCAAACGGGCTAATTAGCGGTGTCTGCGCAATTACGCACATGCGCACTGGGCGTAATCTCAGCCATTTTTTGAAGGAAACTAATTAGCAGGAATAAAGAGCCAAGTGTTTTTCCCCCCACAGTGATCAGAACTCATTCTACCTCTGGAGCTCGCACAAACCCCTCCGTCCCCCATCGCCTGTTTACTACAGCCTATATGTAGCTTTAATTACACTGTTGTTTGGTAACAACTTGGACCCCGCTGCTCTCTCTCCCTCTCCCCGTTTTTTTTTCTCTCTTCCTCCTGGCTCCGTTGAAACGCAGAGGATCATTCATAAGGAATGAGTGGGCTCTCTATACGATTGTTTTCTGGACTACAACACATTCAGCGTACGGAGCTTTGTACCGGAGCCGCTGCAGAAATGTAAGTGTGCCGTTTGTTTACGATATTAAAAAGAGCTGGGAGGAAGCAGCCCGGCGGTAGGGAGGGAGGGAGGAGGGGGTGTTTGGTCAGTTGCGAGTCTGTAATTCGTAACAAATGGAGCTTTTTGCTCGTGTGTTTTTAGTGCAGGGAGTCACCTGTTACTGGATTGTGAACGCGATCTCCAGTTGGTTTGGCTGAATCGGAGTGTGGTAGCCTAAGGTGCAGTCATTTGTAAACAAAGGCCGAAGTAGTCAGTGGGCTTGAATGTTGGTCAGTGTCTTGACACAACACAGACAGAGACTGGGAGAGAACTATTGAAGTCGTCGTACTGTCAAACAGGTCTAGTGCCCCCCCTAAAAAACAAAACAAAAAAACAAGCTTAGTGCTATTACCTTGGTGTGTAGACTGTATGCGGTCCACTGGGTCTTCACGCAAAGAGACAGCTTTAAAAATACTATATGTCCATGTCCAACTGTATTTGTCCAAGTCCTATGACAAACAAAATGCATTTTCCCCTAAAGTAGCATATAGCCCCACAACCCCACTCTGTCTCTTTTCTCTATCTCCTTCACACCCCTGTCTTCCCTTTCTCTCTCTTCTTCACACACACACACACACACACACACACACACACACACACACACACACACACACACACACACACACACACACACACACACACACACACACACACACACACACACACAGTAGGGATTCAGTGATCACACTTTTTGTTGGATATTTAGATGATTTCATGTTGCAAAATGAATAGTATTCACACCTGACAAATAATATTTTCAAACACCTCTAATATGCATGTTAAATTTTAGGTGCTCTCTCTCTCTCTGTGTGTCTGTGAGGGTGTGCTTAACTGCCATGGTCAGAGTCGGTTTGTGGGCACACAACAGGATGTACACAGACATTATAATGATACACATGGACACACAAACACACACGTTGTTAAATGATGGTTTCCCGCACTTGTGATCAATAGAGAGCCAGGAATGCTTGTATAAATAGTTACATTGCCGATAGACCCAGGTTATTGATTGCAGTGTAAATGAAAATCTTTATCAGATTAGAGACTGTTCTCAGCTGCTGGCAGGCAAGCCCAGCCCCTCAGCGCACTCTGGCAGGACAGTGGACAGCTGCAGTGGGCAAGGGTCTGTGGCCTGTGACATAAACACAGTACATTAAAGCACTATCAGAGTGCCGATATGAGCCATATATCTTTAAGCTGCTGAGAGGGGAGAGAGGGGTTGGGGGTGGGGTGTGTGTGGGGTGGCTAAGGGAGAGAGGGTGTTGGAGGAGACGAAGGAGGAGGAGGAGGAGGGGGTTGGTTGAAGGAGAAGGTGAAAGGGTACATTAAGGTCTCTCCTTGATTAAAAAAGGTCAGTAATGAGATTGTGGGACACACACAGGGTAAGAGAGATGTACCTGTCTCATCTTGCATCCATCTGTCAGTCAGAAACAGAAGAGGAGGAGAGGTGTGATTTATTTATTTTTCGAGGAAGCCCGTGTAGTGATGTATGATTGTGTTGATGATTAAGTTGATCTTTGTGAAACCTCCTTTGCACAATATTTGGAAATGTGATTTACTCTAATGTTTTGAACCGTTTGTGTATGATAAAATGCTAACCTCCACTCCCACATTCTAGTCTAATTAAAACTGAATAATTCCAAAAGCTACAGATGTGCAGTTTTCACAAAATGCAGATTTTTAAACTTTGCTTACAACTGTTAATTTAAAAAAAAGCATTTAATATACATTATTCATTAATGCTTACATGTATGGGTGTGTTTATACCGTGTAAGCAATGGGCCTTGGGCAGACAGACACACTATTACACTATACACACAATAAGGAGGAGTCAAAATATTGTACACTGCTCTGCAACATCACTACAAAAATTAACAAAAATTTTAATCAAGCCATATCTGAAATCTAAACAAAATAGTAAAAGCTTCACAAGTTCTACATGTTGTATTTTAGACTAAATGAGGATACACAGGTGTTATATTTTATTGGGTCCACCCCTTGTGTTTGCACTCTGGGTTATAAAATGGCTTGTGCCTCTCATATAATCTCTGTGCTAATGTGCAGCGAAAGATGCAGAGACTGATACACTGGTTTAAAAAAACTGTTCTTTTATCCGCTTTTATCTAAGTGTGGCAATTTAGTGGAAGCCTTTTAGCTCACAAGCATTCAGTTCTTTATTTAATCCTATCCCCTGAGGAATATTATAGACCTCCTGCGTAGCCTTTACCCGCATTCCTCTACCTAGTTTAGTGCTCATGCTATTGATTTTCCCATTAAGGGCTAACACTAACCCCTGAGTAACCAGCCTCTGTATTGCGCGCTGTGAAGGCTGTATTGAACAGATGCTATCCAGGGACTCTAATCAATGGCCTCCACTGTTATGCAATATTATTTACATGACTCATTCATTTTCTCCTCATTTTTCCTTCCCTTCTCTTCTGTCTCTGTCTGTCCCGCTCTCTCCTCTTCTCTGTATCTGAAACACAGGTGGGGTAGCAATGCGTGGCAGCTGTAGCCTCTGGTATGGACAGCGGTGAGGGGGGAGGAGGAGGGGATGGAGGGGGAGGAGAGGAGAGAGATGCTGACCTCAGTCCCCAGGCTTTATCTCTTCCTCTCCTGACCCTCGCGGTCATTCCAGAGCAGGGGTCATCCTCTCATACCTCAGCCATGGCCCCTGCCAAAGAGCCCCTGACCCTGCCTCAGCAGGAGGAGGAGGGCGCAGAGGGGTCCCAGGCTAGAGAAGAGACCCAGGGAGGTGAGCAGAAAGAAGGAGGCCAACGTTCCCAGGAGAAAGGAGCATGTCAAAAGCAGGGGATGAAGGAAGACTTCGGGGAGGGAGATTTGTCAGGGCAAAGGAAGGAAGAAGGGGAGGCGCATGTAGGTGTGGGAGAGGCGTCAGTTACAGGGGGCCTCCCAGCAACCCATAGCAGCAGAGGCGGAGAGGAGGAGAAGGAAGAGGAGGAGGCCATCTCAAACCAAAGCCAAACCAAATCCAAATGTTCTTTATTACCTCAACAGAGCCAGCACAGCTCTTCTTCCAGCACTGCAAAGGCCAGTGGCACACATGACAGCAAAATAGCCGCCTCTCCAAAGCCCTCCCCCACTCCTTCCACCTCTCCAAAGCCCTCCCCTTTTCTTTCCACCTCTCCAAAGCACTTCACTAGCCCCTCCTCCTCTTCTGCCCTGCTGAGCGAGACAGAGGTAAAAGACATTAAGGGAGATCAGGGCTGGATTTCTGGGTTTCCTCAGAGCTTTAAATCCCAGCAGTCTACTCTGGCTTTTCCACTGGCAGGTACCGAGCCTGCCAGAACACCTGCTGAGGATGATGGGCCGGCAGGGGTTTTTCACTCTTCCATTTCCAACGGAGATGGTGCCAAAGCTCCAGAACCAAATGACAGCCAGCTAGACACAGACGTGGATGATGAGAGAGACAAAGACGGGGAACAGAAAGAAGCTGTCCTTAAAAACCTCAACCAAGACCTCTCTCCTAATTCACTGAGTAGTCACATGACCATAATGCACTCACGTAATTCCTGCAAGACCCTGAAATGCCCCAAGTGTAACTGGCACTACAAGTCTCAGCATACGCTGCAAGTCCACATGAAGGAGAAACATCCAGAGACGGGAGGCCAGTGTGTGTGTGGCTCCTCTGGGGGAAAGTGTGTGTGTGGCGGCGCAGCGCGAGGCGTGTGTGGATACTGCAGCTCGGGGAAACCCCATCCTCGCTTGGCCCGAGGTGAAACCTACGCCTGTGGCTACAAGCCGTATCGCTGTGAGGTGTGTGACTATGCTACCTCGTCAAAAGGCAACCTCAGCATACACATGCAGTCGGATAAACACCTTAATAATGTTCAGAGTGGGGGACACTCGAATGGGCACGTGCACACCTCTCACATTAGCAGCAACAACAGCGGCTCCTCCAACGGTCACACAGTGGACGAGCCAATGTACAAGCTCCCGCTCTCTATCCCCACACCTGCTACCCAGCCCGCCAAGCTCACGCCACCTGCACACTCTCCCTCCCATGGTAAGCGGTGGCGGTGTGACGTGTGCGACTACGAGACCAGCATTGCCCGCAACCTGCGCATACACACCACCAGCGAGAAACACACACATAACATGCTGCGGCTCCAGAGAGGTTACTATCTGTCTCACTGCAGGAGCCTTGCGCCACAGTTTAAACACCTACAAAACGCAGGTGAGTGACGCGTCACCCGTCTGCTGTCATCCAAAGGCAAAATCTGAAAATGTTGAAATTCTTACAGGGGTTCTCTGTTTTCGTTTCAGGCGCAGAGCTCACCTTGAACATGCGACTGACCAGTCAACAGGTCACAGAACAGCCGGTCACCCTCGGGTCTACGCTGACTCCTTCTCCCTCCCCCTCCCCCTCCCCTCCTCCAGCTCCATCTCTGTCCCCCACCGGACCGCTCTCTCAGGGCGTGTTCCAATGCCTTGTTTGCTCCTGTTTTTCCTCCGACAGCTTGGAGTCTGTTGAGCAGCACCTGAACACCCCTCGCTCCTTACCCCAGTCCGAGTGGTGCTCCCTTGTTGCCGGTGGCTGCCACTGCAGACTGTGCGGCTACACCACCCCGCTGAGGGCTAACTTCTCCCTGCACTGCCAGACTGACAGACACCGCACCCGATACCAGCTGACCGCTCACCTCCAGGAGGGTGGAGACAGGGGTCAGGAGGGGGCTGCCCTTATTGCTAAGGGCAACCCCGTCCAACTGAGGTGCAACCTGTGCGACTACGTGACCAGCAGTTTGGAGAAGCTACGAGGGCATTCCCTGAGTTCACACCATGACGCTAGCGTCCGGGTTTACCGAGTCAGTACATCCTCAAAATGAACCACTGGGAAATAGAAATCCACTATGTTATTAATGTTATTCAACCACAATAATTAATGATTTCCATTCACACCTTCCTTTCTTCCTCATGTCTTTAGTTCCTGCAGCAGTATGATGGTGAGGTCGATGGAGGATCGTGGCTGTTCCATTGTCTGCTATGCAACCACTCCTCCTCCTCTAAACTCCAAGTACTTAAACACAGTCAAACGCCAACCCATCAGCAGAGAGAGGGACTACTGCAGCTGCAGCCAATGGGCGGAGAGGAACTGGCAGCCATTTTTACCATCAGGAAAAGCCCTGATGGTGTCACAGGTGAGAACACGGCCTGTGTAGGCGTATTAGATTTCATACTGAATGTGCTTACTGATGTCAGAACAGCAGCGGACGGGGGTTAAGATGAAAAGAGCGCGAAAATAAGTAATGACTGTTGCTGAGATATTGATTGAGTAAATTGATTAGTCAATACACATCCTTGTTATATCTCCAATCACCCCTGACAACAGCTAACTAGCACCTGCTAATCAATGAACCAATACAAATCCCCTGGACACGAAGAGAGGGAGGGGGAGGCCAGTCACCAGTGTGTGGAAAATAAAACACAGAATTTACATCTTGTGTGAACATCCGACTCGCAACATCTGAAATGAGTCATTCAAGACTTAATTTGTAAATTAAGTCTATCCTGTGATTTGTCTCTGTGTGGATTAAGACTTATTGAGAGGAACTGATGTGTTGTAAGACCATATTACCTCCACTCCACCTCTGAGGAGAATCTAATGGAGAATCAATACTTGATCAATAGGGTATGCAGGCACGGAAGAGTGAGGTGTGGTTCAAAGACATTGGTCTTTTTGAAGGATACCATCTGGAGGATAATATTAACTACAATTAGCCCGTATGAAACACAATGTTTGCATAACCTATGCATTTGTTTTGTCCCCTCCCAGGGGAACTCAGTGAGGATATGGAAACTTCCAGTGAGACCACCACTGGTCCTTTGGAAACAACCAAAGACACATGCAACTTGGGGGCGAAGCAGATATCCGAGGACACAGGTACATCTGCCTTTGCTGACAAAATAAAGTCAACACATTCTACAGCATATGCCTCAGATGATAGCATTATGGTATATACTGTAGTTTATAAATCTATAAGCATGTTCATGTTTTTTTTTTTTTACTTGAAGAGGAAACTGGAGGGGAGGAAAGAGAAAAGAGGGAGTCATTGCCCTCAGCCAAGCGTCCATCCCCTGAATGCGCGGAAATGGAAAACTCCAAACGCCCTAGAATACACCAGCAAAATGAGAACCAGCAGGTGAGCAGTTGACTCGCATTTTAATACTGGACACCATACATCCATGTGAATGTTAAATGTAACAATATACATGATAAAACCAGTTCTGGATTAGAGCACATGGCAGTTGCTGATGTAATCCCACAAATCGAAGCACACCTGCGCTTGCTTGTTGCTTTTTAATTAAAACACTGATTGTTTCTCTCCCTGCTTCTCTTCTCTCTCTCGTTTCTCTTAAGACTGTCCAGTGCCCTTTGTGCCAGGTTAAACTCCCACACACACACCTTCGACATCATCTCACACATGTGCACAGCGTAGCGCAAGACTGTGTGGACAAGCTCATCAGCACGGTAAGTGTATGCAAGTGTGTATTTGTTGTATTTGCGTTCATCAGGAAGCAAAAAAAAAAAAAAAAGACAGAGAAGGCAAAGCGATGGGGGGATGGGGGAGAGTGAAATGTAGGGAGACAATTCCATTAAGAAGGCACCAGAGAGAAAGGCAGCGCTTTTTTTAATGCATGTTTAAGTAGCTCCTCGCTATCATCTTTGATGCAGCCGTACATTCTGTGTGTATGTGTATGCACGTCTTTTAGAGTGGAAGAGAGAGGGTTTGACTGAGTGAGTGAGGGAAAAGCCAGTCTTTCTATAATGCATGTTTAAGTAGCCCTCTATTACCAGAAGTGCAGTCAAGCTAAAAAGGGGCCCCCATGCTTTTTACTGTGTCTCTCCAACTAACAAAGACTGGTCATCTATCCACATCACCATCCTCCATCTCCCTGGCCCGTATGCTAAGTGGCCTTTGTCTCTTGCTCTCTTCGCCTCCACTTCACTGACTGCTTTTCACCCTTTCTCCCCTCTGCTGTCCCTTCCTCCCCCTCCAGCTACTCCTATCATTCCTATTCTGCAATCTCCGTCCCTGCCCCTCCCTTTCTGCCTCCGCCAAGCTCTCTCTCAATTTCTTATGCGTTACCCCTCCCTTACTCGCACTCTCTCTCTCCAAAGCAGTTTTTTTTGTTCATTGCCCCATACTTCCTCCCTCCCTCTTCCTGCTCTCTCTCTTTTTCATATTCGACACCCCTTAGCCCCCCACTCCCCACACCACCATCATCCCCTTTCCTTCCCCTCCCACCCCTCCCTCACTCTCTCTGATAGTAATTGAGGTTCATTAATTCAGACTGAGGTGATGATGGCCATTATGTACCTTGCTTTCCAATTACGCTCTCTAGATTAAGCCTGACCTTCAGTTTTCTCTGCAGTGTGTGTGTGCGGGGTGTGTGAGTGTGTGTGTGTATGTGTGGTTGTTCTTCTCTTTCTCTCTTATTAAGCTGTTATGCAGAGAAAACTCTTGTCATGTAAATCTCATCTTTGGCTGTCCGTCCTTTCCTTAGGGTAGCTCACTGTTCACATAGATATAGTATTTGCTCTCAGTGCTTGAAGCTGTGGAGATGGAGGTTTTCTATATGAAGAATGATTTTAAATAAATTCATTATTCACCTCAGTAAAGTTTTATTAAACCCTTGGGGTATGTTGCAGGGGATCGTAGGAGCTGAAGGGCAAACCCACATATCTCAACCATATACACTTATTACCAAATTGATGTGCCTAGCTGCCTGTACTGCTGTGCAGGCAAGTGCAAGATGTAACGATACACTTACTGATTCAAGCTTTAATGTTTCATGATATTAGGACAGGGAGTGCAGGCACAGCATGTTTATACATCTTGATATTTGCTTGCTATTATGCTGTACAATTAAACATGTTTTATTCATAACATTGGATTAAGAAAATATGGTAATACCCCACAATTCTTTTTTTCTGAATTGGGTAAAACAACACTGAGTGTAACCACAATAAAATGAAAATAAGAGAAGAAGAAAGAGACCAGCAAAGACCAAAACTGATGGACCGTTACATTTTTTCTTTCTTCCAGGTCACACCATCCGTGGAGCAACCGCAGCCTCAGCTGGAGACGGAGCTACACACAGACGATACTCAGAAAAATAAAACCGCCAAGTATAACAATGCAAAGTGTTCCCATACTGCTGATTCCATTTCCTCTGTCGATTCACAGAAAAACAAAGGTTTGTGTAACATGCATAATAAAGCTGACCACAATTAGCACACCAAACTATGCCATGCTGGTTTGTTTAAGACTTGTGGTCTTGGGTTATAGAAGAATAATTTAAAATTCACACACTTTTCTTGTGCATTTTGCAGGCATTTCAGTGGCAAACACTGAGGGAGATGTAGCCGCACCCAAAGATGTCACAGCTCTACTTACCCCACCCCTAGAAGACAACACCACTCACCCTTCCAATGGGAGACTGGCTCCTCAGTCCCCGACTCAGATCCCCCCCTCCTCACCACCCACCTCCCCACCTAGCGATCCCCCTTCCCTTTCTGATCGCCATGGTTACCGGTTCCGTTGCAGCAGGTGCAGCCTGGCGTTCCCCACTCAGGAGAAGCTCCAGCTGCACTGGCAGTACCATGCCATGAGGGCGGCGACAGAGTGTCCCCTCTGTGCTAGACAATGCCGCAGTCAGGAGGCCCTGCAGAGACACATGCAGAACACACACTCACAGCTGGAAAACACACAGGGGCAGAGTACACTCTTGCCGCCTCATACTACTGAATACATGGAGCATAATAAGAGTTCAGTTCAACAAGAGTTTAGTTTATCACCTCAAGTGGGTCAGGAGGCAGGAGAGGGGGAAGATGAAGAGATGGAGGAAGAAGTAGTAACCATGGAGGAAAAGGAGGAACAAAAAGAAGTTAATGATAAAGAGAAGGATGTGGTTGCTGAAATTGATGGAGGTGAAGAGGACTTAACTGACCCAGAGAAAGGGCCACCTGAGGAGATGGTATCAGAACCTAGTTCGAGCTCTCTTGTCAAAAAGAGTTGTAACCCCACAATGGACCGCTATCTGGACCCATCAAGGCCATATAAGTGCACCATATGTTCAGAATCTTTTACACAGAAAACCATTCTTCTGGTCCATTTTAACTCTGTGTCCCATCTTCACCGGGCCAGACGAGCCCTGCAGGACTCCAGCACAGGTGTTGCTCCCCCTGAGGCTCCACGTGGCCCAGATCCGAGACCTTACCGCTGCAGACTGTGTGGAGTGGGCTATAGCCAGAGCTCCACACTGGACATACATCTTCGCTCTGTTCTTCATCAGACTAGAGCTCGTGCTGCACAGAACCCAGCTACGCAGAGCCCAGCACCTAGTGTAGCTGTTCCAGTGTCAGTCTCCTCTAGTGCTACTCAGCCTGCAGCCACCAGAGAGGAAATACCCAAGAATTTGCCCTTCACCAAGAGATCAGATGCTGTAAGCTCTTCAGCATCGTCACTACTGGGTCCTGGCCTAACAGTTGAGACCCAGCCAACCCTCTCTAACCAAACTGACAGCCAGCAGGCTAAAAAGAGAGTTGCAGAGCTTATTGCATCAAGAAACCAACTAATGCTCATACAGCAGCAGCAGTTAGCCCAGGCTCAGGCACAGGCTCAAGCTCAGTTACAGCAACACACAGCTCTGCTCCAGTCCCAAGTGATGCAGCACCTGGGGACAGAGAACCTTCTTAAACAACACTTCTCCCTGGCTCCAGAAAACCTGCTCTCTCTGCAGCAACAACTTCTTCTGCCCTTTTACTTGTCAGGAGACATGAAACTTGACATGAGTGGTCAAGATCAGTTACTCTCAATGAACTATATCCCAAAAGAACAGGTTAAGGCAGAGAGTAAATTTGAGTCCCCACCTCAAACTGATGATAAACAAACTCAGAGAGTAAGTTCAAACTCAGCTGCTCAACCTGAAGAACATGTGCAGAATGAAGCCAGGGTTGAAGCAGTCTGCAGTGGACTAAACCAGACAGAAAGGGGACACAGCAATTCTTGTATTGAGGAGGAAAAAGAGGAAATACATGTCCCTGCAGTTAAAAATGCGGGAAATGATTCCTCCACTTTTAATCATCTTGGATTTCAGTGTCCTCCTCCCAGAGTGCCATATGCTGCTGCAAATGGGGAGCCTCTTAGAGCCCTGCTGCAGAGTTATGGCTATGAGTTGGCACTGCAATATATACAAAATAGACACAGACACCAGCAGCAGATAGCAGCTCAAACAATACCTGATAAACAAGAGTGCTCTGATCTCAACAAAATGGAGGTGAGCTTAGATGGTAAAAGAGATGTGTTAAGTGAACCAGAAGATGGAATGATGAAAGGCTGTAACAAGGATAACAAAAGTGTAGAAGGCAATGGAGAAAGAGATTGCTTGCCACTGGAGAAAAAGAGCAAAAGGGAAGATTTGGCAAATAAAGAAAAAAGATGCTGCAGTGGAGGAGAAAAGTGTAGAGACTGTGGCAAGTTTTTTTCAGATGCCTTGATTTTAAAAAGCCACCAGGAGTACATTCACAGGACACTGTTCCCCACGGCTGCACTGGAGAAGTTTTCCAGGGATTACAGGTCGCAGTATGATCAGATGTACCCCCTGACACAGGCTAAATCTGGAGAGAATTCCACCTGCCCCCAATCTGCAGCCCTAGCCACACCCTCCGAGTCAGAAGCAGCACCAGAACCTGTTAAACCTCAAGTTAAAACACATGACCCTTCACCTGTACCCTTAGTTATGGAGCCTGTGACCAAAAGTACTACAGCTACAGATGTAACACCAACTGCCACTGACATTTCATCTCCTCCATCTCCACAAGAATTACAAGAGCCATTCATCCCAGGCACATCTTCTATTTCACAAAACACATCCCCAGCTAAGTCCGTACCTATTCCCCTTCCGAACATACCTATGCTCTCTCTGCCCTTGCCCCAACTTTCGCTGCCCCCACTTTCTTTACCTAAGCTTCCCCTACCTCCCATTCCTTTTCCCATGGAGCTACCTCTCCTCCCCCCAGTTATGATGCAGTCTGTAGCTCTCCAGTCCCAACCTTGGTTAGACTCAAGTGTGAACCCTGAACTTGCAAAACTCTACCAATCTCAGCTGATGGGACAACCACCTCAGCTTAGTCCAGCTTTGCTTGCGCAGCAAGCCCCGCTCAGTCCATCTTTGCTAAACCAGCCTCCACAGCTCAATACTGGGTTGCTGGGTCAACAATCCCAACCCAGTCCCATCCAAGCAGGACAGCAATCCCAAGTCAGCCCATCAATACTTGAACAGCAGCAGGGTAAAAGAACCAGAACACGTATCTCTGAGGAACAACTGACTGTTCTAAGGAGACACTTTGATATTAACAGCCTCCCCAGTGACGAAGAGCTCAACAAGATATCTGCTCTGTCTGGTCTGCCTCACAAAGTCATTAAACACTGGTTCCGCAACACCCTATTTAAAGAGCGTCAGCGGGACAAGGATTCCCCCTACAATTTTAATAACCCCCCAACCACAGCACTGGAGGATTGCAAAGAAGAAGTAGCACAAAACCAAGTTCTAACGCTTTCCCCGTGTTCACTGTCCCCAGGCCTCCCAACCAACACCTCCCCACAGCCCCAGACAGACCTCCAGAGAGGAGAGCCCCATAGGGGTCGACGCTCTTCCCGAACCCGCTTCACGGAGCAACAGCTGGAGACTCTGCAGGGGGTGTTTGAGGCCACTCCCTACCCCAGAGAGGAAGAATATGACAGATTGTCTGCTCTCTTGTCGCTTCCTAATAGAGTTATTGTGGTATGGTTTCAAAATGCTAGACAGAGAGCCCGCAAACATCAAGATCGTGGTACAGAAGAAGGAATAGAAGGGAAGAACCAGCTTGATGGCATTCACAGACAGAGAAATGGCTGCTTCAAGAATGATGATGATAATGAGGGACAGGATGATTCTCAGAATGAAAACTCGATGGATCTGACTTATGAGTACTACACACAGCCTGACTCACCCATCCTTGATTCTTCCACCCACTTCACAGAAAATGAACATCTAACAGGCAAGGGTGAAGCAACACCTGTACCCAGGAAAAAGGAAGATAAAGCTATGTCTTCTCAGGCTGACAAGAGCCCAGCTCTTGCTCAAACTCGGGATGGAATTTTAGATGCAGACAACAAGCATAAGGAAATAGTTGGTATGAAGACAGGTTCCTCATCACAACCTGACCCCAAGCTGCAACCAGAAAGTAACACAGAAGGATCTCAGCCTTGCTCTTCCTCCTCTCAAAAACCTGTTCCCACCATTTCGTCTTTGTCTCAATCTCGCCAGGGCCGCATGTCTAGTCCTCCCTCTGATCAAGCTCTTGATAAGCCAGCTGAGCCATCACCCAGCCTCCCTTCTGCTCCAGAGTCTGAAACAAGCCACATTCGGCTGTCAGATGCAACCTCTAGCCTATCCACTGAAACTCAGCCCCAAAACCCGCTCCAACTGCAAACCCAGGCTCAATTCCAGTGTAGCCTCTGTCCACTGTCCTTACCATCATTCCAGCTGTGGCAGGAGCATCAGACCAGACACCTTCTGGCAGCTCAGTCCCAGGTCCAACTCCTGCACTCTGGTTTTACAGACCGAACCATGCCTTACATGATGCTCCACCCAAACCACACCCTGATGGCAAGCCAAATGCTTTCAGGTGCAATGTCCCAGATGCACCCTAAACCCACACATCCCATGCTTTCACATTTAAATAGCATACAACTTAAGAACACACTCTCTGATCACCCAAGTAACACCCTTACCAGCCTCTCTCAAAGCTCCATGACACCTATGAAGCAGAGTGCAAAGCTTATATCAGAAACCAGTTTTGAAGGCCAGAGGAGCAGTAGAGAGATTGAGGAGGATCATAGAAGAGATAAGCGCCAGAGAACCACCATCACCCCAGAACAGCTTGAAGTGTTGTATCAGCGCTACAGTTTGGACTCAAACCCCACAAGAGGAGTTCTGGAAAGCATTGCACGAGATGTGGGCCTAACAAGACGTGTGGTTCAGGTACTTTATATAGATGTCTGTTTTGTTTGAATAAATGTGAATGTTTTTGAGAATAACAAATACCGTAGATAAAGACAGAAAACTATACAATGCTTCTGTTCATCTGGATTTCTAAAACATGTTTTTTTTTTGTTTTGTTACAGGTTTGGTTTCAGAATACAAGAGCCAGAGAGAGAAAAGGACAGTTCCGTTCAATGGGGCCAGGATCCAGCTTCAGCTTGGGTTTGAATCACCTACGCTGCCCATTCTGCAGGGCTCTGTTCAAGGTAAAGAGCGCTCTCGATGCCCATATAAAGTCACGCCACTGGGCAGAAGCAGAAAGAGCAGGCTACAACTTGTTACATAACAATGGATCCAGTGGACAGATTGGGTTGGCTATGTCCTCTGTCATGGACAGACCAGGCCCATCTATCTCCTCCAACCTTATCCCAAACCCTGTCCATGTATTCAACAATAAAGAGTTTACTGGGAAGCCACCGGTGACATCTTTGTCTTCAACCACTGATCTGAACAACCCAGACGAGGATGATGACTATGAGGAAGATGATGATGAGTACCCTTGTGAGGAGGGTTCCAGTATGGCTGACCAAGAGTCTCTTAGTCCTGAGGGATCTGGAGGTCCAAGTTCAGACTGGGGTGAGACACAAACATTGCAGCAGCAACACCACCATCATCAGCAGCAGCGCCAAAGGACACAGATGAGCCACTTCCAGGTACTCCAGCTCAGAGACTTCTACAGAAGCCATCGCACGCCCAACCGACATGAGTGTGAGGCACTGGGCCAGGAGTTGGGACTGCCTCACCGTGTGGTGCAGGTAAATGTAACTAATACACAGGACACAATAACTTGTGGTTTCAGAGAAAGATTAAAAATGATTAGATCAGAACAATGACATTTAAGTGTTAAAGCTTTTTATTTACATTTTTACAGGTGTGGTTCCAAAACGCCAGAGCCAAGGAGAAGAGGGCTAGGAGCCTGAGCTCTGACTCTGCTGAGAGGGAACAGGCCGAGTTGTCCGCAGGGGCAGGGGAGAGAGACAGAGCTTAAAAAGGCAGACCAAGGTCCCTTTGCTTCCTTCTACCATTGTTTCCCCTAAACCTTTCCTGCACCTGCTGTCAACATCCAAACATACACCCTGTCCACTTTGCTGCCAAACCTGTAATATGAACACCCCAAAGATGCAGAGCCACAGTGGCCCAAAGAGACTCTCTCGACTGAAAGTAGGAGAGAGAGCCCAAACCAAGTCCTCTCTACCACAGCTTTCCTCTTTTCATATTGTTCTTTAAAACTCTTCCCTGGTCTGTCCTTATTTGTTGAAAAGAGCTCCTCTCCCTTCGTCAAACACCTTACTACAACCAAACACCACCTTGATAAAAAACCAACCAGATGCCACAGAGGCCAAAGAGCATTCTCCAAGTATGTGACCTCACTGCCCAGCTAGACCTGCAGTCTACCTCTCAGTCTGCATGACAGACTCACAGTGGGCCCTCCACCAGACAGTGCTAGATGACTAGCTGTGTAGCATGTAGTGCCAGTCTGCGTAAGACTGGAAAAGAAATTGTCAAAGAGATTTTAGTGTAAATAGAGAGCTCCAAAAGATAAACTTGAAGAAAAACAAAGCAGTTAACCATGGATGAAGAAGAAGAAGAAAAATGGAATAATATCCTTGAAATAGACGGAGGTATTCGCATAGAGCTTTTGTAAAGACTGACTCAGATTCCAAAGCTCGTAACCAAAATTTTACATGTCTGTGGATTTAGTTTCAACACGTTTGTTTTCAATAACAAACTGCAGAGCTGACGTCTGTATGGTGAAGGAGTGAGACCTGCAACTGGCATAGGAACCCGAGTACCAATAGACTGATATGGTGCCAGGATGCAGCTTCACCCTCCACAAGCCAATGATGAGTCTTCTGTTGTACATGTACACCCTCTATGTTCCTTTAGTGGATAACAGCCCAAATAGCACAGAACGTAAAGGCCAGTTTGTCCTGAAAGGGGCAAACTATTTTTTATAGCACTCAACCATTATGCTGTATATGAAAACTTTAACCAAACTCAAATTTACATTGTGTGTGTTTAGTAATAGTTTCTTAATATAAATCTTATGGATTAAGATAAACTGTCTTGCTTCGATATAATAGTGTCATGATTAAGAAAAGATTATGACAGCTTTGATATGTTCAGGCAAGGTGACTTACTGCCTTTCCGTTCTATTTGAATATACCAATGGCTTACCAATGTTATGTGATTAATGTAAAGCTTTCTATGCTCAGGTCAACAGCTCAAAATGGCTCCGCTTCAAATGTGATCTTAATACTGTATTTTTCTGTTTTTAAAACAGAAGAAGCATGGTTTAACCTTGGACTAAGTATTAAAAGATATCTACGAAAACATCACTGTATTTCAAAGATCTGAGCTTTTCACCTTTGAGTAATAGATTGTTACAAAAACCTTATTGAAACTAAAGTGTTTAATAGTGTGAGGGGTAAATGTACAGTATTTAGCTTTTGTATGGTTGACTCAAGACTTCATTGGATGTTTGAGACATTAGCTCCCTTTTCCACTTACAGATGGGGAGCTACTGCGCAAAGCTGAGAAAAAAAAACTTTGGATGTTATTGATGTTATTTTTGTACACTTAATTTATTTTCCCTCTTTCTCCCTACCTGCGCTCCTCTTTTTCTCTCTACCCTTCTTCCTCTGTTCATTTGCAACCAGTCATTATTCTAACTGTAATAATGATAATATAACAATAATAGCTAAACAATAATTAATGCTTTAAGACAAAAATCCAAAGACGTGATAATACTTTAACCATATGACCTACAAAAATAAGCGCTACTGTTTACTTGACGATGTACTGCTGTTTTTAAAGAAGGAAGGAGTCCCTATATCTAAGCTACTGTTTTCTGCCTCTCATAAGCACACTGGAGACTGTAACCAAAACCCCAAACTAGAGCCATGGCAGTCTGTAATATAGCGGTTAAAGAGTTTTACTTCTCTTGAGAAACATTGCAGTTTATTTTTCTTTCTTTTTTACCATAGTGTTGAACTTCAGCCCTTAAGGATGTCCAGTTTGCTGCTAATGTACTGTAGTTTCTAACGATACTGTAGAAAGATGCATGCTCTGATCGCTTTACCACTAGGCTTTAATGACTACAAACTGTAATGATACCTGTGATGCTGTTGATAAACTGCTCCTCTGTTATTCTGTTGAAAACAAATGGATATGTGGGGCTCAATTCCATCAAGTTTGTTTTCAGTATCCTGATAATTACCCCAACACAGACGATAAAAATGGCTTTCGTAATACCAGAAATATTTTTTCAACCTTCCAGTTTCAGATAAAAACCTGCTTGGGGCATTAATTTCTCAATACTTATGGAGATACTGCATAGCTATTTGAAGGAGTTCTGCCCCAACCTTCCACTGGTATGGTGTCAGTCTTTCTGTGTTGCAATGTCTCTAGTCCATTTGTCCAGCAGAAAACGGCTTTGCTGAACTCAGACTGACATCAAAGCCAATCTTCCAAAGGATGTGGACTGACTGATAACTCTTGTCATGTTTTGTTCTTAAACTTACCAATGTTTACGACAATACCAATGAGCTTTCTTCTGTACAGAAATGTGCATTCCAAATACCACAAAGGCAGTTTTTTTGTATACTGATTATTTTAATTTTCCTTTCTCTCATATTCTCTTGATCTTAGTGACTGTAAGATGTACATATTGGGGTCCTCTATGGTGAAGGGACTCTGTTATCCTTACTGTAGGTAAAAGTATTCTTTTCATTTTTTTCTGGATATGTTGTTGCCATAGTGATGACCAAAAAGATACCTGTGATGTGCACCTGTCCTTATGTCCTGCTCCAGTGGTTTAGTGTGTCTCTATTCTCTCCTTCCCCCAGTTTTCCCTTACTGGTGTGTGTTTCTCTTCCTTTCCTTCCCCATACTCCACTGAGCTAAATAAAGTCTGCTTTGGTGCACGTTCTGGTGTCATCCCTTTTGGTGTAACCGAGAGAAGCCATTTTGTGAATGTTGTGGTATGTCACGATGTCTGTCTGTTATATGTGTGTCTCATATTCCAGGTTGTATGTTTGGTGGTAGTGTGCGTCTGAGGCTGGAAGGGTTTTGATGTGCAACCGTGTGTGTGTAACACGGCTGTGTGTGGAAGGTGTTTGGTGAATGGAGCCATGACCTCTGGGGTCACTTCATTAATTACATCTGTGACATTCAGCCAGATGAGTTTCCTTTGTGACTAAATGATATGATGAATATTAACGACCTCGGATGAATTACACTGCTGCTCCTGCTGCTGCTGCTGATGATGATAATGTGTTTTACGACTCTGGGAGAGAGGGGAGGAAAATTGCACACTACAGCACATTTAGGACACGCAGATTTTCATATGCAACATTTCAAAGACCACAGCAAAGGTTGGTTGAGTGGATTTTATTATTTTGCTCTTGTTCTGGTTGAACTTCCCATTGGTTCATGAGACAACTTACCAGAGACAAAAAGAAAAAAAAAGTTAAATGAACAGGGTGTTCATTCAGGCACTTTCTCAAGCACAAACTGGTATCTGCTTTTTGTTTCCTTTAGGAGCAAACCATTAATTTAACCACTACAGAGAAAAACGGCAAGAGGAAACATAAGTGTGAAACAGTCTTAAACTGGGGGTGCAGGGATGAGACAAGCACATACGTAGGGAGAACAATAGCAATGTAAACACAGGAGGGCTTGAGATAGCTTCGTAGCTGATGATAGCCGTCTTAGAAAGTCATCCTGATAAAGTGATCCCCCACCATTTCTCCTTCTCCCTGTCCTCCCCCTCTTAATCAAATGAGTACTGTGCAGCTGGTAGGGTTGCGGCAAAAAGGGGTATGAGTGTCTGTGTGGAGAGGTGGTGGTGGGGGGGCTTTGAGGGATGGCGTGAAATTATTGCCTGCTGGTGTATATGTGTCGCTGGGGGTAGTAGAGTAGAGTAGGGGGTTGGGCTGGGGTTGGGGGGGTGTAATGTCATTGCCTGCTGGTGTATCTGTAGTGGGGGCTCATTTAGATTTAGATTGGTTATGTGAGGAGAGAGCTGAAAGGCCAGCTCATGTTTATGCATGAATCCCAAAGCATGCTGCTGTGGTGGAGCCCTGTGTTAAAGAGACAGAGCTGAAATACATTCGCACATTTAGACACAGCTCTGCTTCTTTGGATAAGGCTTCAATCGGAGGGACGCCGCGCGATACATTTCAATCACTGTGGGTTGTGCAGGCCTGTTTGTAGCATTTGTTTGCTTGTCTGTGCCTGCCTGTGTTTAGGCAGAAAGATTATACATTTGTCCCAATACATTTCAGGCATCTTCTTTTCATCTAAATGTTATCTAATTTCAGTTTTTAAAAATGTGAGCATTGCCACACACTGCCCTCACTATTCTCGCTTTAGTATCTTCTACAGCTGATGCAGAGCTAGACACAGTGCACTGATGCTTCCCACATTACACTCACTCATACACCAAGAGTAATCAGTAAATGTCTTTGAAGGAGAGTTTGTTCAGCACTTCATCAGGTATAAAGTGGTTTTTATTTGGAAATGTGGTCCCTATCCATCTTTTAAATGACTTTTTAATGGTCGTCACACCATCCTAATCAATCATGTGGCAGAGCTAGCCTGCAAGCGCAAATACACTCTATTTATAATTCCTACATTCTGCTGCAAAATCTGACTCTTTGCCTTCTTATTACTGTAAAACGGACAGAAAAATCAGCGAAACTGTCTTTCTGATTTTGTTGAGATATTAGAAAGACTTCCCAGAGTGATCTCCAGCATCCTGCTTATGGGGTACCCTGTGTAATCTGTCTTTATATCATACTGGTACTTTATAGCCTTCTCTCAAAGAGTGGGTAGTACAACTTCGTAAAAATACTCCTGTTTATTGTCATTCTTGGGTATCTTCACATTCAGACCCACACTTTTTTTGTGACCCTTCACCATCCCCCATCCATGCTGGCACACCCCAGTTGGCCCCCCTCAGTACTTTACATCTATAATGAGATACAAATACGCATCAGCAGGACAGTGTCTACGCCACGCGTCACTGTGTGAATATTACTCACACTTATTAGCTGGATTATGTTAATCTTTACACTCTCTGCTCACAGACAACAGACTCCCCATGATATGGGGGTGGTCACGGCAGTAAGCCTGTGTTGTCGTGTGTGTATGCGGAGCTTATGTGCGTATGGCTGTATGTGTGTGTTAAAGTGATTGCCATGTTGTCAAACTGATCTGCATGTGAAAGGGCGGTCTAATTACATCACTTATGCAAATGAGAAATGCACATATGCACACACATTTGACACACACAACTGACAGCTTACTACTAAGGTCAAAAAGACAGTGTGAGCCATCCTCTTATTGACTAACGTAGGGTGGCATCACCACCTGTCAGAGGTAGACATGTCCTGACACATAGATAGAAGTCACAACGGACGTTTTGATACACTCCTTCAGATAAATTAGAAAAAAAGAGTTGATGGGTCAAGCTCACAGTAGACCAAAGCACTTAGACTGTTATTGGAAAATGTCTGACCGCATATCGTCTGATTAGTCTTTTTTTCAGACTGAAACATTGATAGTATCCCCGTTGGAATGATTGATTGAGTCTGACACATTTTAATTACGCCAAAATTAAATGAATCGGCTGGCGGACTATAAAACATTGCTGTTTAATAACGAGTCTCTCCATTTGCCTTTTTTTCCCTCCTTCCCTCATCCAATCCCATTTTGGCTGCCCGCACCAAATAACCTCTCTCCATTTAATGATATGCAAATGAATTTTCATGAACCCCATGATCCCAAGCGATGATTAAACTGAGATGACATTAGCTGCCACGCTGCTGCCACTGTCAGTGTTTCTGTCTGCCTCCGTTCTCTCTCCCTATCTCTACCATCTTTCTTCGTATCCACGACAACGGCCAATTGGTGATATTAAGGGGTTGACTATCACCATTCCCTTATGAATTTTCTTTGTGAGAGACGACATTCTCCGTATCCAGCGTTATTTCAGAGAAGTTTTCCGATGGTAGTTGGGAGGTAGCATCACACCATGAAATGTTGGCAGTCACACCACGTGTGACAGTGGTCCAGGGAAGACATGCACGTTACAACAGTATACAAGTATCGTAACACAGCAATATCATAAAGATGATTTTTGTAACCTTCCACATCTCTTCATTTTCCACTTCCACTGCTCCCCTCCCACCGTTCCGTTTCAGTCTGGATCCAGCTCCACCTCTGCTGTCGTTTATTGTACTCCATTTGCATAATGAGGCCCAGGCTTAATTAAGATCCCACTGGAGTCTGGAGCCAAGGATGAAGGAAAGGACGAGGGGGAGGGGAAGGGGGATCCGGCGTTCCTTAGCTTATCCGCACGTGTCCAAATAGGAGGCACAATTTAAGGGGGGAGAAAAAGCGTTGACGAGCGATTAAATCGCTAATTATGATCGGCTGTTAGAATTAGTGTGTGGCTGTTAATTAGCTGCAGATGAGATGCCCAGACAGTTGCCCGCCCCTGACGACTGCAGAACCCTACCTGACTGGCAATAGAGAAGCACAGCTTGACACCCTGGAGATGATGCCAACACATCCCTCCCTTTAACACACAGAGCGGTCTGAGGGGATATCCCTTTAAGAACATCCCAGGTGTGCATGTGCAGGAAAGAGGCTCTTCATCATCCTTGTCCACCCACTCCCACTGTTCTTTGTTAAACACAAAATTCCCCTTTTTTTCTTCTTTTACATCCTCTTTTCATTTCTCATTACTCCTCTTCTTCCACATGCTCTTCCTCTCCATACTGAAATGGTACGATCTTTCGTCTTAGCTGTTTGTAACGGGCAGCAGCTTCCTTCCAGCACCGCAGCTGGCACAGAGTAGGCATGAGTTGGCATCGCGGAAATGTTTTTTTTTTTTTTTTCCCATACTCCCACCACAGTCGCGTTTGTCGCTGTGGTTCCAACCAACTGCTACTATTTTGCGCCTGCGTTTACTAGGCTCCTGTACAGCTTCTGATGGCGCCTGTGAATGCCTCCCAGTTTGCGTTTGGCATGGTGCCATCCTTTTTGGTCTCTGGTTTCTCCCTTGAGGGGATGCCATCGCCAAAAACATTCACGGCATCCGAAATGTTCTGCTCACCGTATGGAGGTTTCTGTTTACAAATGTATGTGTTATGTTGGCTTGGCAATGTGCCATCTTTCTCCCCGTGCCCTTGCTGCCACTGAAAAGATGCCATCACAGAATCGCTGGCAACCGTTGCCCAGGCACCTCTTCTTGGCTTTGTCCAAGCAAACAAATGGTGATTAGCGACAAATCCTTCGAGGTGAGTCCCTCTGTCTACGACTTAGACAGTTCTATGCCGACCGCCTTGATCGCTTCGGGTATGCCACGGCTGCAGGCTGGCACAGTGCCCGCTGGCTGGCACGCAGTAACTGGCATAGAGAGAAAGAAAAGTCAAGAAATGGATAAAAAGTAGGATTTTCGCCGCCGCTTTTCTTCGTATGATCAACGTTCGCCGTATTACAGTTTCGTAGTATTATCCATTTCCCTTCAACATCCTTCCCTGCTTCCCTTCATCCATCTACTTCTGAGTCATCCTCTGTCTGCTGGCATCTTGCTCACTTCTACGCTTTGCTGTCCTCTGATATTTTCTATATCTTCATTTTCTCCGCCCGTTCTGCTGTTTGTTTCGCCCCATTGTGCCTGTGCCAAGGTGGCACTATGGCAGCAGTATGGAGATCTGTTTCTCTTCCTCTTCCATTCTTATCCTCCTCGCCCCTTCGCCCATGCCCATGCCCGCCCCCGCTCAAGTCCTGACTGGATGGCACTGTGCCAACCTGCCACCGCCATCGCTCTCATTTGTAGCTCATCCCTCCGTTGCCCTTCCCCCTGTCTTTACATTTACATCCCTCTCTCTTTCCCTCATTTCATTCATCCACTTTCTGAATCATTTACCCTCTGTGTTTGTATTAAATGCAGTGTTTGTATATATCCATAATGTTGCTTAATCGACGTACACAAATTGTCATTTCTCAAATGCACATCGCAAATCGCCGGGCTTTGTTGTCATTTGGGAGACTTTTTTGGCACCTGAAGGAATGCTCTGAGTGACTGCCCTGTAGGTAATTACTGCAGCGGTTACTTATTCCACCGAGACAAGAAGAGAAAGACGAAGAGAGCCCTGAGTTTGGAGAAAGCCTGTGTTGTTTTAATTAACTTTTACCAACCCCCCATCATGTGTGCTTCATTTCACATCTCTAAGAGCCCTATGTGCAGGTTGTGCTTGTTCAAACAACCACTATACAGCAATACAATTGATCCGATTATCAGTAAAATCGATTGTGTGCTATTGACATCGCCCACTTCACCAAGATGACCCTAGCTCCCCGGTTTTTCTTTTTTTTTTTCCTTCCTCTTTAAATCTCTCCCATCAAACAAAAGGTGCCAGTGGTGCTGGAGCCATTAAGCAAATACTCTCATTAGTACACAAAACATAATGAATATGTAAATGATGTGTGTAATTTATGCATGCGGTTGAGAGACTTGTTCTCTTTTCAGTCCTCCATTGTAATCGCTCTATTTATATCCTTTTTTCCTTCAAACTTTACACTCTTATGCCAATTTTCCTCTTTTCTTAGCTCACATCCTGTGAACAAATCCATGGAGGACTTCTAGAGGTCTCACTATTGTCTCTTCTACTCTGTGTCTCCTTTATACACACTTCTCATTGGCTTTAACCATGGGTTGTAGTTTCTAATAGTCTCTCAAAGTCCCTCTCCGTTTTTCTGTTTGCTTCTTACTGCTCACAGTTTGTCCTCTCCAAAAACAAACCCTGCAGTGACGCATTAATCAAACTACTGAGTGTTTGAACAGGGTCTTTCTTCCAGGAATATGAATACTGAATGGTCTACCCACGAAATCACGTCAACAACCGGCTGTGTTGTGTTTTGTGTTTTCCTTTTGTCCCTCTGTAGCTGTGTTGATCTTTATGTGTGGTCCAAACTGTGTGGTAAATTGAAGCGTGTCCTGATAGACGGTGAGTAGCCTTGCTCCTGTCTAGGATAAACACCTATAATACTCTGGCTCCCCTGGCAATCACCATAGCAACAAACCGTGGTACCCACGTGAGTTGCATAATAAGATGTTCCCCAAGACCACAGACCATAAAGCGGCGACAAACTAGACACCTGCAGCAATGAATGTGAATCAGAAAATAACCATTCAAATGTCAAACTTCAACTCTGACTCATCCCAGAATAATCTTTTACATTTATCTATACGCTTGCATCACACAAAACACTCTCGCAGACGCACATGCACCTTCTCTCTTTCTCTCCAGACCTTAACAGGTGCTGATGAGCTGCAGTCAATGATTGTAATGAGCTATCGATCACCGTGGGAAAACAGAGGGACAGAGAGGGGTGAGGGAGGTAGAGGGAACCAGAGGATACACACACACACAAACAGAAAGAGGTTGACTGCCAAAAAAAAAAAAAACTTTAGATGAACTAAATGGAGACAAGCCACCCAAGACAGAGTATCAATACCTGCTTTAATCAAGTCCTCATCTCCTATTGTTCTGCTTAAAATAGAATTTATGGGATACTACTTTCTGTTGGGTGAGGTTAAAGGGAAGTGTTCAACTCCGAGCAGCTTGTGGACCAGCTAATCAGCTCAGGATGACCATGCAGACATGCTTGTCATGACCAAGTCCAGATGCCAGTGAATGGCACTGACGCAGTATCTCTATTTTCCCCTCTTTTTGTGCTGTGTGCATGGAGTGGAGGCAGACAGCTTTAGGGAAGGGGGAGGTGCATTGTGTGTGTGTGTGTGTGTGTGTGTGTGTCGTGTGCGTTGGCTGGCGTTTCAGATAATGAAATGCAGCAGGGAACAAAGAGCTGGGGGCCCCTATTCTCTGTGCTGCAGCTTCATTTTCACTCCCGTCAGTCTATGATTCTTCCATACCCTCTTTCTTGTGTATGTGTATGTGTGTGTGTTTATGTTTGTATGAGCGGGTTGTTGTGTGTACGCGTGTGCCCTCCTCCTCCTGTTAGTATTCTGCATGGCAGATCCCCCTAATGTAATAACTGTGTCTGCATGTCTAATTTACAGCAGGAGAGAGTAAATAGCCTGTGGTTAATTACAGTATGTGTATGTGTGTGTGTGTGTCTATGCATGTGTCTACATGCGCGTGGGTGTGTCAGAATGATTTATGAGTTGCAAATAGCTACACCAGTGGCCCGTTTCTCCTCACTTAGTTTTTAATCTGTCTTTCCATTAATTTTCCTGGAGATGTTATTATGGTTTTATAACAGTGTGCACGAAGATGCACATGTGAGTGCACGTATGTGTTAATGAGACAGAGGTGTGGACATTTTGTGAGGATCGCAGCAACATGGGCACCTGAGCTGCACTTTGCTTTTCCACCTCTCTACTTCTCCATTTCACTTCCCTGTGTTCTCCTCTCCTTCTCTCTTCCAGAGCTTCATTCACTCTCTTCATTGAGAGCCACAGTGAACACAGATCTTTATTGACAGTACACGGTAGAACATGGAAACAGCAGGTCAATCCGTTTAGCCCAAGGGCCGATACACCAATTCACCAATTTGTCAGTGTTAGTTTGAGAGAGAAAAGCAGCTAATCTCTCCTCTCTGCTCTCTATTGATCACACACTTAGACTCCACTTCTCTGTCTAAACACTATTGATTCTCTCTCTCTCAATCTCTTTCTCTCTCTCTCTCTCTCTTTCTGTCTAGCTCTCTCCACATACCACAGCTCTCAACACATCTTCTCTTCATACACTCTGCTTCTCACATAAAGTCTGAATAATTGAGACTGTGTGTTTTTCAACATGAAGCCCTGAGTTAGACTTTGTATGAATACTACAGAATATCTTTGCATGAACAAAATAAGACCTTGGGTAATTTCTGTAATACAGAACAATACGTGGAACTTATCAGCCACATAAACCATTTTAGAGTTTAGCCCACAAGTGTCACAAATCACTGTTCTTGCTGTATACATCCAAAAGCATGTCTCATTATATATATACAAAAAATAAATTACTTAGCAACCTCTCTACAGAGTGAATACAGATTATGATTAAAATTCACCGCTGGGTACACTGTCTCCTGGCTTTGTTTTTTTTAAGTCTCACATCACAGGGTGCACTTGAAAAGAACCACATTTCTGTCAAGATGAAGGCTATGTAAAAATGAGACAACTGATTATCTTAGGGGAGATCCCCACCACCCTCACCACCATTTTTTACATCAGGTCAAATTGAACCAAGAATCTCTATTTGACTGAATTTAGCTCGTAGGGACCCCTGTCATGAAAGATTTTAGTTGATGGGTTTGATTTAGCAGAGGAATTATAGTACAAACAGATACAAACACAATGGAAATAAGCCAATGGCTTTTTTGTGTTTTTATCCCGTTGGTAGCAGTTGTGTTGACGTATGTTTTTAAAACATTCTGTATGTTGCCAATAAAGATGTCTATCTGTCTATCTGTCTATCTATCTATCTATCTATCTATCTATCTATCTATCTATCTATCTATCTATCTAGAGAGAGAGAGAGAGCACAATAGAGAAACAATGTGAAGCTACAAACACTAAACAGATATTTCTGCAGCATTTATAATGTCTGTATCTCTCCATCCTAATACCAAATTGAAGAAATCTGAGCAACTGTTACTCACACCTTGTGAAGAGGCAGTCAAGCATCCCTGGCCTGCACTATCGCTTCTACGTAGCTCCTATTTATTAAACTTGCATGACCCCTACTGGTTAGATTAACTCATTACAAGCCTGTAGTTTTTGCAGGTTACAAAACACCAGCACATGGCTTGTGTAACTGTAAATCAGCTGTTGTTTGGTAACCGGCAGAGGCGAGACTCAGGACGTGTTTCACAGTATGCACAAGGATAGTAGCTAGTATTTAACATTTCATTCATCATCATCATCACCTCTGGTTTGAAGATGCCTCCTTCAGCGCCTGGTGCCGAGGACAGCAGAGTCGTGGTGAGGAAGCTGCTGAGGGAAGTGCTGGTGGGTCGAGAGGATCCTGAAGGTTTCTTCGCGATGTGTCTGTCCGTCCTGGGGCACCGGGAGACCCGCTCACAGCTGCCGTCCCTCATCCAGCCCCTGTCCGCAGCCAACCGGTCCCTGCACTCGAGCCTCACCTCCATCTACCAGGAGTATTTCACTACGGTCAGTGAGCGTTTGTTGATTATTAAGTCGGGTTATAACGTCGTTCATAGTTACAAAGCAAAATTTAAAAAAAACAAAAACAGACACACCCCAAAAGACATTAAACTTAACAGAAACATAAGTACCGGTATTATATTACAATTGTGAAAGTATTCCTACCTTACTTAGGCTACATCTTTCAACTGGTTAGTGTTTCCTCTACACTGCTAGAGACGAAAAAACCTAAATTAATTAAACTTAACTGGAAGGGAGAAGTTGTCGTGGCTAACGGTAACAACTTTGCAAACAACGACGAAGACTTTGAAATAATTACAGAAATGTGAACACTTCACCAGGCCCTTGTTGTCTTACAATTACCACTTAAACATGATTAACACTTGCAACTAAAACGTTTTTGCTGAGGAAGGAGACTTACAAAATATGCTAGGTCTGGCCCCTCGTTGAGTAGCTCAGGTGAGCTCCTGCTAGCTCCTGTGCTAGTCGCACCTTGGTGTTTGGGATAGTTACGGTATGCATGTTAAAACATGAAAAAAAACAAAAAAAAACAAGGTTGCTAAGAAGAAAAAATAGTAAACATAAATGTAGCACACTGAAAGCACACGTCATGACCACCACACAATATTCTTATAAAAAACGTAAACAAAATATTTTATAGTATTAGTAAACACCATGCCTACGCATCTGAAAAGGTGTGCTCTAAAAGTTGCCTTTTATATTATAGGCTAATATAGCCTAGCTAAACCGTCTTTGGTGTAACTGCAGTGGTGCACCCAGGTTGCAATGTCTGGTCTTTTTAGTAAAAAGACCAGACATAAAAAAAAGTTTTTACAGTCTATGGTCACAATGCGACAACAACAACACTTCTGTCAGCACATGTACAACTCAATAGTAATAGGCTACTAATACTAATACTTTGAAAATATCTCGTCATTCATTACATAAGTGTTTTCACTCAGTCAAACCTCTGCTCAGCAGTGTTCTGTTAAGAATTACTTAATTAAGTATTTACAAAACAAACTAACAAAACCATTAAAGTTAGTATCAAATCAAGTCAACCTTTATGGCACTTTTCATACATTAAGTAGGCTAACACAAAGGCTAAAGACAGCAAAGAAGACCAAGAAAACCCGACCCTCCCACCCCCACATATGAGATACACAAATACAGACTCAAACACACACACACACACACACACACACACACACACACACACACACACACACACACACACACACACACACACACACACACACACACACACACACACACACACACACGCTAGCTGTCACTAAAGAGACATAGCCGGGCACCCAGACCTGAGGCGAGGAAGAAGCTTCCTTTGGAGGCCATGCCTGAGAGGGGTCATGAGTCCATGGGACAGCACCCTCATCGATAGACCAGAAACTCGTCGGACAGTATGATTGTTGCTATATTAGCCTATAAATTTAACAGTAATGCATATGGCAACAAAACAAAAACAACAGGTGTCAGAGAGAGTCCTGAGAAATAATCTAATCAGCACAAATAAGTGAAACCACTTGGGGTCTTTACCATAAAAAGGTATGAATAAACTGACAGATAAAACAATGCCATTTTAAACTCAGTATAACCTTTTTTTAAAGAAGGGTTACTGACTCAATACATTTGTAACCACACACACCTGCCATCTTACGCTTGTTATGCTTGAACTGTTCCACATAATTTTTCACTTTAACCCCAAAATCTAAGCAGTTATTTCAACAGTACTAATAATGTATTCTTCTAATCCAATCACAGATGGAAGATGATGAACTGGAACTTGCGTTGGCTCTCTCTGTACTGGAAATAAAAGATGCCCAGATGTTAGCCCCCAGCCCAGAATCACGACTTGAGCAGCCTGAAGCCAGACCAAAGCAAAGCAGCTCTGTACAATCGCCTTCAGTGTCTGTGCCTCAGGGAAGCAGCCACACCCACGTAGCAGATGTAGCCGGCTGGAAAAAAAACACCCGCTCAGCACAAAGTGGACCCTGGGGCAAGGCATGCCCACCACAGACAACTCAAGGGACCGAGCTTCCGATAAGCACACATATTGACAAATATAATGAAGAGACACTGGAGACAAGTCAAACGTTGTGTGTCTCTAAACCATCTGCCTCATTTTCCAAACAAGAGTCGGTCATAGAAGGTAGTCAAATGACAAAGGAGGGAGTTTCGAATCAGTCAGAGAAACCAAAACGCTCCAAGAACAGGCGACAGAGGCGGAAAGCGGGTGGCCAGCAGCAGGTTGTAGGTTTGCCCTGCTCTCCATCAGCGTCGCGGCCGGTACTGTTGTGGTTTCGGAGGGATCTGCGACTGTGTGACAATCCCGCTCTCATTGGTTCATTGGAGGTTGGGGCACCTGTCATCCCTGTCTTCATCTGGAGCCCTGAAGAAGAGGAGGGACCTGGAGTCACTGTGGCTGTGGGGGGAGCATGTGAGTCGACTTCTTTAAAGAGTATGGACGCCGTGTGGTGATTTGTCTCTCCATAATCCGCAATCTTTGTCTTCTCTTCACAGGTAAATACTGGCTTCATCAAGCTTTGTCTTGCTTCTGTTCATCTCTGGAGGCAATTGGCAGCCACCTCGTCTTCCTCAAGGCGAATGGAGAGGACAATGGCGTGGGATCTTCTCTGTGTACCCTTAAGGAGCTCATAATGGAGACCGGGGCGAAAACAGTCTTGGCTAATGCCCTGTATGAGCCCTGGCTGAAGGAGAGGGATGATGCAGTGGTGTCTTCTCTGCAGGAAGATGGTGTTGAATGCAGGATGTACCACTCTTACTGTCTCAGAGACCCTTACTCTGTGAGCACAGAGGGTGTGGGACTCAGAGGTTTGTCACAATACATGGTGCACTTAGCTTTGGAATATGTTAAGCAGTACAAATTAAATCACATTATGGAATTTTTTTTACTGACCCTCTGTTTGTCTTCCTCTGTGGTGTAGGAATCGGATCAGTGTCTCACTTCATGAGCTGCTGTAGACAGAACCCAGGCTCAGCATTAGGAGTTCCTCTGGACCCCCCAGGATCTCTCCCCACACCTGACCACTGGCCTCAGGGTGTGCCTTTAGACACTCTCGGGCTGGCGCGCATGCCCCGCAGGAAGGATGGCACAACGGTCAGTAATGACAGCAGAGCAGTCATGAAGACCCAGATCCAATTATGATTAAATGATGAAAGTATTTTCTTGTGTTTATTTTTGCGTTCAGATTGACTGGGCAGCTAACATTCGTAAGTCCTGGGATTTCAGTGAAGAAGGAGCACATGCCCGGCTAGAAGCCTTTCTTCATGATGGTGAGACCGCTTGTCCTGTGTCATGTGCATAACAAACATACATTCTGTCTGTAAGAATGTTAAAAGACATTGCATTAATTAAACGGTGCTATTTTTTATGTTGTTAAGGTGTTTACAGGTATGAGAAAGAGTCAGGAAGGGCAGATGCTCCTAACACCAGCTGTCTGTCACCCTACCTTCACTTTGGCCAGCTCAGCCCACGCTGGTTATTATGGGATGCCAAAGGGGCACGCTGTCGACCCCCGAAGTTTCAGCGCAAACTGGCCTGGAGAGATTTGGCTTATTGGCAGCTAACACTGTTTCCTGACCTCCCCTGGGAATCCCTCAGACCTCCATACAAGGTAGTAATTGGCCACCGGCGAAAGAGGAACATTAAACATACATTGCATTTATATGATAATAAATAACCTTTTACATGTAATGCACATGTCACTACTCTCTCCAGACATGAAGACTGAGGAAAATGTTTATTACAAAATTTAATACATCTTTTCATTTAATTTATCTGTTTATTCGTTTATTATTTATTATTCGGAGCTGATTTCCATCTTTAGCCCCATAGTCCACAAATACAGTCACAGTAAATCAGACATCAATTACAATACAAATACATTACATCACAAAATGGTTGCATCAGTAGAGCGAAATAAAAAGTGGTGAAATACTAAAGTGCATTTTTCAGACAGTATATGTCATTAAGTGCTATTAGAGATTAACTAAATAAAAAAGTATCGAATTTCTTAAGTGCATTGTCAGGCAGTATCTGTCATGAAGTGCTATTCATGGAGTAAAGTGCCTACTGTTGTGAAAAGAAAAAAACTTCTCTTAATATGCACAGATCTGGTTTTTACTGAACCATGTTTCTTACATACATGTATGTTGTGCTTTCTCTTAAAACCTGTGGTAATGTGTTCCATCTATTGGCATTCGCAGGCTTTGCGGTGGAGCACTGACCGTGGCCACTTGAAGGCATGGCAGCGTGGTCGAACAGGCTACCCTCTGGTGGATGCAGCCATGAGGCAGCTGTGGCTGACAGGCTGGATGAACAACTACATGAGACATGTGGTGGCATCTTTTCTCATAGCGTACCTCTATCTGCCATGGCAAGAAGGCTACTGCTGGTTCCAGGTGAAACATGCACATTTAAATATCATGTATGCCAACACACCGGTACAATAAGTACGATTTACTGACTGTATATAACGTTTACAGGACACCTTAGTGGATGCAGATGTTGCCATAGATGCCATGATGTGGCAGAATGGGGGCATGTGTGGTCTGGACCACTGGAACTTTGTCATGCACCCTGTCGATGCAGCGATGACCTGTGACCCCTGTGGCAGCTTTGTTAGGAGATGGTGTCCTGAACTTGATGATCTGCCTGATGAGCTCATTCATAAACCCTGGAAATGTCCTGCGTCCATGCTTCGACGTGCAGGTGAGGGACGTGGCTGTGTGGTCAACTTTTGTCTGAAATTAGATGGTGGGTGACACGCACACCCCAGAAAATGTCTAGTAGGGTGCTGGATCTAAAAACACTGTCAGCAAATAAAACAAAAAAATAATAAAGGGATCCTCACACCGTTGAGCTCCCATTTAAGACATTAATAATCAGTGTGTAACGTTTTGAGCCTAGAGGCTCTTCCTCAGACTTTGTAATGGTTATTGATGGAGGCGCCATTTTTAAATATCCTATATAATATAAAAAAAATATATATACACATGTAGTAGATGCCCCTCCATATAAACAACTACCCATTGTTCACATACAAAATCAGCACGCAGGTTTGACAAGAAATACATATACAAAAACACATAAAAATAACTTAAACATTTGTATCAACTATGTTGGTACTACCAGAAGGGACTGGGGCTAAACAGTGCTGAACTACCTAACTAGAGAGAGGTGCCGCTAATAATATCTAATTCACTAGGAATATGATACAGGTCATTTGCACTCAAACATATCAGAGACATTCAAAAGCATTTTCAAAGGACATATAGATACACTTTATATGAAAACAGATTCAAAGGAACGGTCTTATATCAAATTCCTCGTTTAGTTTAGTTAGTTGTTTTTTTTTTTTTACCTATATGTTTCCAAACAGTGATGCAGAAATCTTCTTGCTGTACTCCTTCTTCAGGTGTGGTGTTCGGCCAGACATATCCCGATCGAATAATCACAGATCTAGAGGAGCGAAGGAGCCGGTCTCTGCAAGATGTAGCTCTGGTGCGGAAGAAGTTCGGACAGTATGTGGACAAGCGCTCGGGCTGTGACTTGGTACCTTTGCCCCCGCGCCTTGTCTCTGAGGCCTTGGGCTTATCACACAGCAAAGGTGATGTGGTAGCAGGAGGGAAACAGTTCCTGTTGCCCGTGATCACCCGCATGGAATTCAAACACCAGCAAGAAGATCCAGATGCAGACGCTGCTGCGAATCCGTACAACGCTGTTCTGAAGGGGTACGTCAGCCGCAAGAGAGATGAGACCATTGCCTTCCTTAACGAAAGAGACTTTACTGCCAGTGTGCTGTATGAGGGGGCACAGCGGAAAGAGAGGCTGGAGAAAGACTACTGCAGAATGGAGGGACTTCCTCAGCCTCCAGCCCCTCGGGGAAGGGCCAGACGAAGTCAAACAACCAAGGACAGGTTCTCTGTAGTGCCGGGTGGGGCTATCTCTTCACTCAGGTGACATCAAGACATGAAGTTTACAGGTTTAACAAAAGGTTACCGATAAGATAAATATATTAAAATGTCACAGAATGTAGGTTTGAAATGCAAGACATAGGGAAAGGACTGATTTGTTTACAAAATTATCTCAGGTAATGAGCAATATTATTATTGCCTCAATAATTAAACAGTGGCCCAAGTTGCTGGTCAATACTTTGATGCAGCTTCTTTTCTTTGAGGTTTATAGCGGTTATCATAAAAACGAGGTGCTTCACATAATTACTGATGAATTGTACAATGTTAAGTGTGAGAACTGGGTTGGTAAGGTGAAATACATGTTTATTTAAATCTCCAGTTACAGTGGAGGGGATGTTTGTTTATTGATGTTCTGAATTTTTGGAGATACCTTTATATTTATTTGTATAGTGGGTTCTAACTTCAGGCTGGAAGTAATGACTACCACTACATGTGTGACTTAGAAGAAACACCTAAAGTAAAGAAAATTAACAGTTATGGAAATAACATAGGATGTAATGCCCTGACAGTGTCAACAATGTCACCTGTTCAGTACCAGTGTAAAGCCAAAGATGATAAGCAGTTACATCAAGTCAAAACATTGATAACTCTCTTTTAATCTTTTAAGTTTGGGGAAATAAAAAAATATGAGGCAACATATATGTGTAAGGAAATGTTTATTTTTTACCATACAGGTCCCATGTCCACAATGTAGCCGTCATACATGCAACGTAGACCAATATTATTAATAATACCATAAAGACCAAAGTGCTTTTTAACATCTAACAATGTCCTAGAATAGAGATTCAAGTTTAAGTTTGACAGAAATACTTGGAAAACTGTTTATTGATAGCGAGTCTCAGTGTCTTCTGTCTGGGGCTTTGAGGCTAAAAGAACTCAACACCCAGAGTTCAGTCAGTGCAGACTGGCAGGTCCGCTAAAGTCAGTCTGTAACAGTAGATAAAGGATTCCTAATGTTCACAGCTCTACAACACTGGCAGGTCAGCAAACTGGAGCTCCTGAGCTCCACCGGTGGATGCTAAGCATAGTGTTGTTCCTGACACAGGCACATCTTGTGTGTCTCCCTGCCAGTGGTGTTTAAAAAGGAGAGAGGGAAGAGGGTGTTAGGTTAGTCCTCAATGGAGCGGATGTATCTCTCATAGGCGGCTTCATCCATCAGAGCGTCCAGCTCAGCAGGGTTGCCAATGGTCATCTTCATCAGCCAACCTAAATTCAATAGTGAAAGCAGGTTAAGCTGTGACGTAAGCCCATTTACCAGGTCAGGTGTATAACATATATAGAAAGCACTCTTTTCCTAGCCGCCATTGGCAGTGTTCTGTCTTTCACCAATTACAGTGTAAAAACAAACTTAGAAAAGAAAACAAATGATCCTGAACCTGTCTGGGTTAGGTAATCCATCACAGTTAGTGTTATAGTTGCCTGCACAGATTATCAATGTAGAGCAAAGATAGATATACAGGATAACTAACTGCAGTGACTTTTTTTAAACACATGCTTACCATCTTTGTAGCAGGATTTGTTGACCAGCCCGGGGTTATCTGCCAGTCGTGTATTGACCTCTACAACTTCTCCAGTCAAAGGTGAATAGAGCTCACTGGCTGCCTTTACACTTTCCAGAGCTCCAAACTCATCTGTAAATGGTAAATGTTAGAAACAAAAGCATTTATATGAAAGTTAAAATGATGTTCACTATAGTATAATTGAAAGCAACCTTCAGGACCATGGGAAATCAAGATTTACAAAATAACTTAATACTACAATGTCAAGTACTTCAACTACAGATACTGATATTTAGAATTATAAGAATTACCAAAACGTACTATCCAGTATTTTCATCCAGTAAGTATTTTTTTTAATATAATGCCACTTTGATCCATGAACAAAGAACTGACATATCACCAGGCCAATTTATCAGCTATATCTCTAGTGTCTTGGCACTGATGTAGCCTAATATAAACATCAGTTACTGGTTTAATCCCTTTCATATCAGCACTATACCAGTGGTGGTGTAATGTCAACTTCCTACCTTGCTGAGCCAGCTGTGTCCCCACCTCTGGCAGGCCACAGTAAACTACATCTCCCAGAGCCTCCTGCGAGTGTGGCAAAGAAAAGGCAATGGTAAGACCTAAAAACATTTACTTTAATGTGCGTCTCTGTTGGTTCATGTGTGTGTAAGCACGCAGACATGCAGACCAGGGGACTTACTTGCGCAAAGTTGCTGATACCGACAGTCCCAATCCCGTCGTCTTCTAGCCGGATCCATTCGTGCTTGTCTGTGAATTTAAGTGCTGCAAAACAATACAACAAAGTTAGAGCAAACAGAGCTTCCCAACGGGCTGAAGTTCTTTTTTTTTCTTCTTCAAAATCCTCGGTCAGTTCGACAGCGAGGAGAAACCTCCACAGACGCGCTGCAGCGTCCTCTGCACCATGTCCTTTACTCATGCTACCGCTCAGCTACCGGACATGTCACGCTAACATGCGACTCTGCAACAAGCTCGCAGCGGGGACAAACCTGCTGATAATCGGCTAGAAGAGGCCAGACTTCTTCGGAAATAAGGTGTCGATGCCAGCCGCAAAGGAGGAAGCGGCGCCGAGCGGGTGAGTAAAGGCAACACTGTGGAAAAGTTGCAAGACAGGGAGCGGAACAGCCCACAGGCAGCCATGTTTGTCGCTTATTGATGAGAGCACGGAGCTCTTTTTCGTGGATATGAGAGGCAGCAGTGGCGCTTCGCTGCCCCCGAGTGGTCAAGATAACAACTAACCACACAATAAAAATACAAGTGTATCTGCTGCGGCCATGTGGAGGGTATGGGTAATAACAAAGACGGTTTATAAACCATACAATAAACTGTATCTGCTGCGGCCATGTGGAGGGTATGGGTAATAATAACAAATACGGTTTATAATAAATAAATTGAGTATCTGTTACTATGTTGTCCACCTAAGATTAAAATGTTGGCTTATCCTTATGTCGATCTGTCTTCATCTGTTTGTCACAGTCTCCCAGTCTTGTCAACTCAGAATTTTTTTTAAATTCTGGTTTTGAACTTGTGATTTATTTTGGGGGGGAAAACCTCCTTTTTTCCTTGCTGCTATTTTTTTCATCTTGCCATCATGAGCTCATTTTTTAATGACAGGCCACCATTATATTGTGCTCTTCCTGTTTAAACCCCAAATTCTAGGTTTTTTCTTTTTAAAATTAGAAGTTTTTGTTGTGGGAATCAACTCCAGAGGGGCCCTTAACCTACCTGATATTATTTGTGCAATTAAAACTTTATTTCCCCATTAAAAATGATGTTATGGAAGATATTGTGCAAATATAGGCCTAATGCAATGTAAGGCCAGAGAATATTTTTAAGATAAATGATGGACAGTGGTGAGAAGCGGTACCTAGAGTTTTCCTCATCTTACTGAGTTTTCACATAACCCGATTTACCCCCGATTACTTTGCTGTATTATGGGCTATGCCACATGTAGCCTATTATTTTTAGTCTTGTGCCATTTTCCATTTCTGTGAACCGGCTGAGATCCAACTTGTGTTCCAAATCCTGCAACATTTGACTACAGTCTGCAGTCTGAGAACAAAACAAACATCAGATCCAGACTAAATAAACTGGGGGCTTATCAAAGTGATGACTGTTTTATTGGCCCACTGCTTTGCTGTTATTTTTGCATCACGTTCCGTTTGGAAAATAAAGATAGCTATTGGTTGGCTCACAGGTCCAGAGTCCAGCAGCACACCAAATAAAGAAAAAGAAATGGAACGTGTTAAAATTATGTTTATTTAAAAGAAGATTCTGGCAAGAAACACAGGGTTATGTTGTTTTAAATTGCTTCATCCCATGATAATAACAGCTATCGCCTCTTAGAGACCCACAAATCAAAAGTTTAGACCTATAATATTATTTTGTGTGATTAATGTGCACTTTAATAGCAATCACAGTTTCTCACATTGTGTAACCATTTTTGGAATTTGTCTGTTGCTGGCTACAAATGCTAGTAAAAAAAGTTCACTTTAACACCCACTTTGGTTCAGATTTACTGATTTCAATGGCCCGTCTGCTGATCTGTAGCTCCACTGTTTTTCCAGGATCTTCCAGGTTAATGCAGGATTCTCATCAGATCTGTCTCAGGAGCCATGCAGATATCCCATGATGACAGGGGGCCTCCAAGTGTACACTTTTAATTGGATTCTTTTTTTTTTACCTAAGCACACAAGGACTGATCAGACTGGTTTTTCTCATTGACCAACCTAAAACAAAAACTTAAATTATTTATTAAGTAACACTTTTATTCATACAAAACAACAGAATATATAAAGAAAATGTCACTCTCATGCCTGGGAGTTCTACTATTGCTCAAAATTGCATTAGCTGAGGAAATGGCATGTTTGAAATAAAATGAAAAAAACAAAACAAAGCAAACTTGAGTGTTTCACACATCGTACACTCCCTTTGTCCTGTTCTGGCCTCATAAACTATACTGTAAAACAACAAAAATACAGAACGACTAAAAGTGTCCTCCCCTATACCCGGGCTAAAAGCTACAAACATAAATAACAAAAGCACATTTGTTTGGCTTTTACATTACACAGCTTCAAGAGTCCATCCAGTGTCCACTTTTCCTTATTTTGATTCTGAAGATGAGGAGAAAAAGAAAAAAAAAAGAAAAAAGAACAACACAACAACAACGATAACAACATCCATAACAGTACAGAGAAACGACAGCTTGCTGTGGAGAGAGGAGTGAAACAAAGGGGATGAAAACTCCTGTGTGTTTGGTTGTTTTGGTTGTTTCGTTTCTCCATCAAAAGTCATCTGAAGCTTGCTCAGCCTTGTAAAAAGGCGTGTTAACATGTAACATGTCTGTGTTAGGTCCCTCCTGCAGGATGGGGGTGCTGTGTGCTGCCGGGTGGGTGTGAAGAGCAGAGGTGAGTACTGGTGGTCCGTGGCAGGCAGACAGAGGGGGGGTCTTTAGTCTGTAAAGTCTCTCTCCTCACCGTAGGAAGGAACAGCCAGGTTGGGAAAGCCAAGGAAAGTTTGTCTCAGACCACGGTCAGGTCGCCACCGTGCACCACAGACAACACTCGCTCTCTTTTGTACACACACTCCTCCTGACGTCTCTCTTGTGCTCACACACACGCGCACAATCAGCCAGACACCCCTGCTGGTTTTTAGGTGGTCCGTTCCTCGCCGTCGGTCTCCTGCTTGGTCCTGCGCAGGTTGCTTTTCATCTTTACAAACTCGGGAGTGTTCTCCTGCTCCTCCTCGTCTTTCTGCTGCTCCAGCTCCAGCTGCAGGAACACAGAAATTGGCAAATTCAAATCAAAGAGGCAGTGATCTGTTGCTATCGACATGTACTAGATGCATTTAGGGACAGTAGCAACGTGCATTCTTGCAGCGTGCTTAAGTGACAGACAGTTCATCCTTCAATCATTTACCTGCTCTAGTTTCTGTTGCCTTTTCATGAGCTCTATCTCCAGGTCGCTCCTCTTCTTGTGGGCCTCCTGCTCCTCTTTCTGCGCCTTAAGAACTTGCTCCCTCTTTCTTTTCTCCAGAACCTTCTGGAGCTCTGGTTTGTTTTGAGGAGCCAGACCCCTGTGCAGAAACAATCAGCGAAAGAGAGCATGTTACTAAAATAAAAGCCTGGTGAACAACCTGCTAATGACACCACACAGACTCCCCGCTCAGAGGGAGACTGGCATTTAAATTCATGCCTAACAGATGATGACCATGACCTCATTCAAATTTGACATGCAGTTCTGTATTAGATGTTCTGGATTAAACATTTCAATCGTGTTTCAGGAAAGTTTTGATTTAGGGCCAGACACAGATTGTTCCACATTTAACAATCTGCGTACATGATTGTTGCCAACACTGGAACTGACTTTGGAAAAATGATCAGAAACCACAGCCCTGTGTTTCTTTTCTTTCCCTTCTCTAAGAATTGAAAAACAACCCTAAAACATCAAACCCATAAGTTCACAAACAATTTACAAACACTTACATAAAGCTGTCTTGGGGGTGATTAAGTCATTGGGAGCCAGTGGGATTGTTACGCAACTGCCTAGGTTTGTGTAGCAAAATTTAAAAGGAGGACAGGGACGTCTTAGTAAAGTGTGAGGCATTCTTGTGAGGAAGAGCAAAAAATACCAAACGTTATGTAATGCTCCAAACTTCTCCAAATTACAAGAGAGATGGGTGGGGGCTGAGGATGAGACTTGGGAGCAGAAGTGCTTTAGACATAGGGGAACAAAGATGAGTTGGAGTCAGCAAGAAAAAGCGATAAACCAATAAACAGTGAAGCCTGGAAAGGATTAGGAGGCACAACAAAGTGCCACACAAGGAAAAAAAAACAGAAGCCGCAGAAGAAGGACAGAGGTTATCCTTGATCAGTCTCTATCCTCTTTATTAATTCAATTTGAAAACCATATTATCCAGATTACTTAACTCTCCCTGTGGTTATAGATTTTCCTTTTAGCCACGACTGTGCAAAAGCTGTGTCAGATCTTCAAAAGAAAACACTGCATGCCTACCTGACTGCAGTTTAGCAACAACAGTGCCTTAATTAAATGCATTATTAAATCCCGAAGATTACATAACTAAGTCCACAATGTTCCGAGAAGGAGTGGGAGTTGATTTACAACAAGGCACTATGTTAGCTAAAGTCACTGCTGCATTTAAACACCCTGGTTTTCCTGAGAGTCAGGGTCTCGTGAAAGCACTTTTGCGGGTAAAAGATGTGATGGGGTGGGATCGGGGTGGGCTAATTGGTGAAGAGAAGGAGGAGGGTCAAGGTCACCGAAAGCAATAACACGAGGCTATAAAGATGTTATGTCTACCCTCCTTTTTACCATGGGCAACGTTTACATAACTACTGACCTTCCTACCCACGACCCCTCCTATGAGTGCACGCCCTCTAGCAGACAGTGAGGAATGTGTGCTCAAATCCCACACATCAATACCTCCATCTGCTCAAATGCTTCCCCAGTCTTAGTAGCTGAATTTCTGAAATTCTTCTATGTGTGCGTGCGTGCCTGTGTGTTTGTGTGCGTAGGAAGGGGTCACTACAGCTAAGGTAGCAACGACGGCAAAAGGCCCTTAGATAGCCACTGTTTTATAATCTGGATTACGTAACACATTTTTTTTCTCTCTCTCTTCTTCATACAGCGAGCCATCCATCCATCCATGCATCCACCCACCCGCCCCTCCCCTCTCTCATCGCTGTGACTAATCCACCATGCAGGCAAGCTTTTCATACTTTCAGTGTGCAATAGAGTAGACGGCCCAATCAAAACAGGTTTATACCTTTAAGAGCCTGCTATATTAATTTCAGACTTCAACCAGACATTGTCTGTCTAGACCACGAGTAATGATATTCTAGAACAATAGAAAGGGGGAAAAAAATGTTTTTTTTAATACTGTTATTAATTTTCCATGCACATGCTGACCTGTTTCCTATCACCCATCATTGCCCTTCCAGCATCACTACAAAGGCTGTGACACATTTAAGGCAGAGCATCGCTGCTGCTGTGATGTAACAGCTGTCACCAGCATGTGTGTTTACGTAGCTATTCATAGCACCATCACAAAGCTGCCGGCACTTGTGATGAGACAAAACACAAACATTTAGTGTCAATAATGGGATGATAGGCGTCAGTGTGCACGTGCATTTACACAAGCGCACGTACTAACTAAACGAGGCTTCTCTGTTGTATGATCTAGTATTAATATAAGCGACCAGTCCAGGTTCATCCTGCACAGTATGACCTTTACATAACCAATGGTTGACACACTAATGCACTTGAGGTTTTATATAATAGCTTCTATGAAAGTTTTATATCCTAAGTTTTACATAATACTGCTGAGGGAGGTTGGAGGAACCAGTGAACTGAAATGACACGCTGCAGAAGCCCGCGCGGCAGAGTCTGCATGGATACTTTCAAACTAATTACAACAAATGAGCAGGGTTACTGTATTAACTCATCTCCCATGAGGAGAGGTTAAACTGAATTACCCTGGATCCAGACACTCTAGTGTTTTCCCCTGCTGAACCTGTTTAAGATATGGGCATACTTGATACCGCTGCCATAAACAAACAAGGAGTAACAGACATTATCACTGTCTGCCCAATCATTTGCTGCACGTGGAAGAAAGTGCTTTATTATTGGCCCAATTACAGACTTGGAAGTCAGTCAGCCTTGTTCAAAACAGCTCTGGTTTTTGTTTTTGTGCTATAAACCTTGATAAACTGTCGGTGACCAATTATAAATCAGAATCTCTTCCTTAAACGTGGGCTGTGAATTACCAGGTGTGTTTGCATCAGGGAAGAGATAAAGACAAAGTTAAGATAACAAGAGATAGAGACTAAAATAGTAGCTTTTTCTTCCTGTCTCCTGACCTCTTCTGATTCATGAGCAGCTCTCGGTGCAGGTCCTGATGGTTCCGGGAGTTCTTGACTGGGTTGATCAGCTTCTTGGGTTTGATGAGCTCATCACAGTCGCCCTCTAGGTAGTCTGGCTCCGCCATGACACTCCTCCCTGGATCTGATGACAGAAACAAAAAGAAAAACACCTTAATTTTCAACAACAACAACAACAACAACAGTGAACATTCACAAACACCAGTAAAAATGGGTTTCCAATGCAGCATTATATGTGGAGACAGGAATCTCACTGTCACTGTTACAAAGCCAAACATTTTTCTCTGACATTGATCTCCTTTCGAACACTGACTTGAGCATTTGCCGGATACTCTGGCATAAGCTCTGAGTTTCTGCCTGGTCTCTATAGTGATAGACACTCAGCACAGGAATTACATAATTGTTCCTCTACTGAGTGAACAGGAACATTTCATCCTCCTGTCAGATGATATAAAAACCATACGCGAAATAACGAAACCATGAATCAGGACGGCACAGAACCATACTTGTTTTTCAATCATACAGTTATGTAAATATGTCAGATTCTGCTGATACAAAACTAACCCCCAAAGGCTCCATCTATTGTTGTTCATAATCCAGAGAATTAAGCAACTTCTACTCATGACCTCCGGATGCAGGCACAAATCCTTGGCTCATTTTCCCCAGTTAATGAAAAGCAGGTAGCCTATTCTGAAAGCAGCTGTATATGCAGTATTTTGAGAAAGCACCGTCATCAACTGAACCATTATCAAATAGAGAAATAAACTGTGATTTATTTTCATTAGAAACTAGGGTTTAAGACAGACTGTTTGCAGCAACACCAAAGTAAATAACTTTTCTGATAGCTAAAATCTACTTTTTATTAGACTGCTTTGCTCAGTGAAAATGCTACTTGGCACAGTGGCTCAAATGTTCTATAAGAGATTTATCTGATTATCTAGCCAAAATAATGAGAACAGAATAATTTTGTATATAATAATAGTAGTATGTTTCTGATCATTTTCAATAGTAATGTATATTATAAAACATATTTAACACCTACATTTACATATGTTTGTACACTGAGATTAAAACAGCTCAGTGGTCCACTTTTAAGAACCGTTAAAAATGCAAAACAATCAATCTTAACTCACCCTGCAGATGAGGGAACACGGGGTATCTGAACATTGTCGCCATCGCTGCTATTTTGATTGGGAATTTAGTTTCCAGAAAAAGCTTTTGAAACCCGCCGCTGTCCTGTTTATCAGTGTGTTGCAGAGCTTCACGTAGGAGAGGTGCTTTGTTCTGCACAGCCGTCTGCTACTGAGCTGGTTGGAGTTCAAAGTCTGTTTTATAGCTATGCCCCCCCCCCTCACTCTCTCTCTCTCTCTCTCTCTCTCTCTCTCTCCCTCTCTATAACACATACACTCTCTCTGCTCCCTCCCTCACCTGCTCTCTCCCACTCGTTTTCAAAAAGCACATCTCCGGACGAAGAAGAGTTCATAACTAAATTTGCTGCTTCTGCTGCTTAATTTATCACTGATAAATAAATATTCTCAGTATTGATTTTGTGGAACTATGGTATTTTTATCTTGTTGGAAAACAGACCTACATATAGTCAAAAGCCTATTTTAAGAGATCAGATAAAACATTTCCATAATAGCATAATACAAAATTAGTATGTTTGCTTCACTTTTAGATTCTCTTGCATTTCTACTTCCACAGTCTGAGTAATAACACATTTAGAAATAACCATATGTTAAATGCCTTTGATATCATGCCGCCTGGTTATCAGTCTCTCTGATAACAGCGTGCCATTTTGGAGCTTGATCCGGGCATTCAGTCTGTATTTCCAAAGAATCATTACGCTACACGTGCTGAACACAATGGTGAGGGAGGGGGAGTCCTCAAAATCAAAACAAACTTGGAGGAGGCGGCTGGTGCAGTGACTTGAAGAAAACACTAGAGGTCGACATTCTTGCATCCCAGAAACAAAACCATGTCAGTTACATAACAAAGAAGCCGAAGATAAACAAGGTTTGTGGCTGCATGCTGCAGAACAAAGACAGAGAAATGTCACGAAATAAACACTCTTGATGAATATCATGAAATTTGTTAATAAATGAAAATACTGCTTTCTCCTGTTGACTGTGATGCTGTTATAGTGGTGAGTAATCCCTTCTAATTTCAGATTCGTAAACCTTTTAAAAAACAATTCTTAAAATCTATGTGTGTGTATACATATTTCCCTCTCTGTGATAATAATCAGCTTTCGGAGAGACAAGTTCGGGGTCAGGTTTTTCAACTGAACTTATTTTCACATGTGACTACATCACCAGCTCCACTGCTGTTGGGAACACCAGTAATAGGACATTTGGTGGTACAGCAGAACATGGTGACAGTGTTTGTGCTAAAGGTGGGCAGAACGGTTTGTGGCTGTAATCAAAGGCTGCACACATGTGCTGTGTACATCAAAGGCGGCTTCTGTTAATACGGGAAGCAGGGGGGCAGAGCCACTCACAGACTGGCAGTGTTGTCAAAGTGTCCGTTAGTTTTAACACATCTGCTCCGACTTCCTCTGTGCCCCGAGGGAGAGGGGAAGTGACATAGGGAGTTCAAAACGGCCCTGCGAGCTCAAATTGGAGACCTGTTAAAAGTTGGCCTCATCACTGGTAGTTTTACATGTTTTCTTTCTGGTTCCACTTAGAAGCTCTATATAGATAGCATGTTTCACTCAGTTGAAGCCCAAAACTACTAAGTAGCAACACATAATCAAGTTTACATATCATGCTGATCAGTTCAGATAAAAATCAGCATGCAGTGCTGCATAGCTGTGTCTCAGGATCTCTCCCTGTACAGAAGTCTTATTGTTTGTGGGTGTCCAGGCTATGCAATACTGCAACAATCAGTCATTTTCAACACATAATGGCATGCGTTAATATTTGCACATCTATTTTCTATGCCGAATCATGCATCACATAAGCACAGCTCCGCGCATGGATACCAGCATGACGTTACATGTGCTGTTCCAGGAATCCAATTAAAACAGTTTATTGGTTTTGGGAAACACACCCTCACAGTCACAACAGAGACAGCAGAGCAGACCCCCTCCTCCGCATACGCTGCGCACACACACAGATAATGAGAAAGACCTGATTCTCCGAGGTTTCCACGAGTAAGGGCGCAGCATTTAGAGAGTTCAAAATGTCCACGGCCGAAATGGGCAGAAAGTTGGTGAAAACAATGGAAAAAGAACAGAGGGAAACTGGGTCAAAATAAAGCGTTTAGGCAAAGATGAAAGGGGAGTTGGCTGAACACTGCTTTCCTCTGTTTACTTCACTCCTCAGTCATCCTCATGACCTGTGTATGATCTCACACACTGTGAAGTGTCACATCACCATGTCAGTTACAGGAAATATCTAATCAATCACATGAGGAGAAAGGGAGTGACAAGAGAGGCTGAAACCATTCGTACATATTTTCAATGACAAATCACTGTCATATGCTTACACACAATTTGTCATTGTATAAAAGGGAAACGAAAATGTGCATGTGGCAGTTTATTTTAACAGAGCAAGTAATTTGGTGAATGTGTTTGCAGCAGTGTGTGTGCTTGTGTGAAAGTGTACCCTGCGGTGGCAGGTTGCATTTGAGCTGATACAATGACTTATCTTGGAAGGGTAGAGCACCCGCACTGTGCCAAGTGATTGCGTCACCGTGGCCAGAGCTATGAGCTAACATGCACACAGCCTTGCATTCATAATACAGACTCATTTCTCAGCCCCCCTCGACTGTCATTTCTCTTGGTCACCATGGAGACCGTCCATCACCCACACTTAATTTAGTGACACAGCACTCAGGAGCGGCACCACGTAGCTGATGGCTTTGTATGGGTGAACACGTCTAACAGCTGAAATAAACTTATAAGAAAAAATAACTTAAAAGAAGCTATGATCAATGCTATTTTCAAAACCATTACTGATCAAATGACTGTATGTATCTATGTATGTATGTAGGCAGGTGTTGTTTGTAGTGGTGAAGCCACACAGCATCTACTCGCAGTTCACCTCAGGCTGACTGAGCTTCACGGCTTCTTTCAGCTGACCGTTTTTTGTTTCTCAGCCTGCAGCTTTACTATTTTTGTTTAGTCACACTGCTCCCAAAGAGACGTTTTCAGCAGCGTGCGTTTGTTTTAAGCAAGAAAAAAACAAAAAAACTCTGATAAACCTGTCCACTACAGGCATACTTAGCAAGATGCTAAGAACAAGTGGCGTTTTGAGGAACAAGAACAGCTAAAAAGAGAATGAATAGTCGGCCTAACTCTGCCAGGTGGCCAGAAACATGACTTCGACAGAATGCTAATGTTGCTCTATGTCTATGTGATGTCTAAACAGGCAACAGTAGCATAGCATATAAACCTAAAGGGTTATAATGGTAGCCTAATCATTGGGGGTGTATCGTGGGTTCATAATGCCCATCTATTAAAAAAACATCTATGCATGAAAAGCACTCTTCCTGGTGTAGCTCAACAGAGAGGGGCACAGATGGGCAGAAAGCGTAATGATGGGGAGGAGCACATAAATTGGCCATTATCAGTACTTATGTTTTGTTTCTGTGCTAGGAAGCAGATGAACAATACTATGAATAGTAAAGGAGAGAGAGAAAAAAGTGGATTTTTACTGGCATGGACAAGATGGACTAATGACAGAGGTGAACAACCTCATGTTATCCACGTGCTACGATGGGGAGACTGAGGGGGGGAAAAAAGGACTAAATGCTGAATAATGACATGGTTTAGCCTGTCATGAGTCATGAGTGGCCGTCTTCCTGCTGCAGCCTCCAGAGCCGGAGAAAAAGACGACGAGGAGAGCATCTGGTGGCCTGCCTCACCATCTCACCCCCCTCCTTTCCCTGTCCTCTTCCAGGATGCATGTACGAGCAGAGCAGGCCATCCTCCAGACCTCTGCGCAGGGCGGGGTGAGGCAGTCAACTGTGGTGTGTTGGTTGTGTGAACACATGGCTGCTGACCACACCCATTCCAACATCCGACCCTAGCCAGGATTTGTTTTCCACATTATCCTACACAAAAGGTGCACAGGGGTCAGGTTTGGAGAAGAATTGACTGATCAGCATTTTAGCATCCAGTTTGATAGACAAATATCTAACATGAAAAAATGAACTGGGCTATATATATATATATTTATTACAAATTGGTAGCTCTTATTTTTGAATAATAAACTTCAAGATTCAGTTCAGCAGTTTATCAGAATGACCAATAATAAACTACACTCATGTATTCCATTTCCAAGTGAGCTAGCTGATTAGTTTTGCAGAGCTAACACACCAAAAGTAATTAAATTAAATAATATATAAACTGCCCATATTGAAATTATAGATGCATGTATACGTGAAGAAAAAGACTTGATTAGCTGGCTCCAAATCAGGCCCAGTATAATTTAATGAAAAACGTGATAACATTTATTAACGTTTCCTTTAAACTTTATTTTCCATCTGTCATGCTTCAATATCTTCTCCTTGTCCCATATAGCTCTTCTCGTTCACTCTCTCCTCCTCTATTTCCTTTTTTTTTTTTTGGCCAGATCTCATCTATTCTGTTCACAGATGGGAGGTCCACCCCTCAGGGGAAATTGCGTCATCAATACCCCTAAAGCAACCCCCACACCCCGTTCTCTCTCTCTCTCACACACACACACACACACGCACTTAACACCCCCTCCCTCGCTGTGTGTGATAAACCGGACAGATCCGGGTGTGCGTCTCCTTGCCTTTCTGTTAATGAAGCGGCCATTCAGCCATAAATAGGGGAGGCCCTAATTAAAACACACAGATAGATGGGCTTTTAACTGACAGCTGAGGGGGATGGAGGAGGGAGGGTGGGTGTGTGTGTGTGTGTGTGTGTGTGTGTGTGTGTGTGTGTGTGTGTGTGTGTGTGTGTGTGAGTGAGAGAGAGAGAGAGAGAGAGAGAGAGAGAGAGAGAGAGAGAGAGAGAGAGAGAGAGACAGAGAAAGAGTGAGAGTGACAGGAAAAGTGAAAGAAGCAGAGTTGGTGGCCTGGGTGTGTGTGTGTACATGTGTATGTGTGTGTGTGTAGTGAGAATGAGCTCATTTCCCGGACAGACCCCGTCTACGTACGAGCTCATTCACAAGCCTCCCCCCATGACGACACATAAATCACGGTGGGAAGCACAGTGACGTACTTGCGCACATACTTCCACAGCACAGATTCAGACAATAGAATCACATATCTTCCTGTCACTTGCTCCTCCAGAAACTACATTCAAATCAGCATCAAAGTAAACAAAAACATCCCACGTATCTACAGTCTAGTACTGTAGGCGCTTGTGTGAGTAAAATCATATGTGCACTGCAAATGGGACTCACATTCCTCTGAGGAAAAACTGACCTGCCAATGCATGTCAAAGACAGAAGTGGACAAAAACATGAACGCCACAAACTGATCTGGAGTACGAACATGTTTCAACAATGCAAAAAGCCCCCGCTCATGTTATTGCTATCGATAGCATAGCATTTGGCTAAATCAAACTAAATCGTGGCATGATTTGACGGAGAAACAGAGGAAGACAAAGAGTGAGGGGAATGTGGTTCCTCAAAAGTGAGCTGGGGAGTTTGGGGGTTGAGATCTGTTTTGTATTTCCTGCCTTGGAGTGGGGGTCTGACTGGAGCAGAGGAGGAGAAGAGGAGCTGGGGAATTCTGGGCCCTCATCATGCGCCGACCTCTCAAAAGCACCCGCCCTGCTCCCACAGTACGATGATGTCACTCGGGAGACGTGAGGGTATGGGAATTTACAATTAGCGCTTAAGGGTTCGTAGAGGCACAGATGCGCACAACACCCACACATGAGGATAATGTAACACACAGTGCATCATGTGAAGAGGCATAAGCTGTTAGGCTTTAGCTAAGCAATGTGTGTGTGTGTGTGTGTGTGTGTGTGTGTCTGTGGATGTGTAAAAGTCTGATGTCGTTAATGGAGAACAAGGCGGCTCTATAGACTGTCATAATAATAAAAAGTAAACACCCTGACTCATACTGCGCCTGCTGGCCAGGAGGAATAGTTCATACGAAAACATCTGAGTTACAGTCACTCTCTTGTTCTTGATAACAGGCCCAAAAAACAGACCAAATATGGGAACCTTTATAACTTTGCTTCTCATTTCTATGTTCCGCAGTTAAAAGTTCTTGTTCTTAATTTTAAAAAAGGGGAAAAAACAGTTATACGTACACTGCTTATTAGATTTTAGCATCTGATTAAAATCACACTGTGACATTGGCATAAAACAGCCATCTGCTGTGGCTGTAGTTCCTTAAAATCTTGTTTGTACTGCTTTCAGTGCATCTCTTAAAAAAAACACTGTCTGTTAAGTCTGGTCTTGTCCGATCATAATCTGAGCCTGACCGCTTCTATGTCAAGCTTATAGGAGTTGATTAGAATAAGATCGAGTGTCCGGAGCGGTTACTTGACATGCCTTCATATGATCGGGTGAACCAGCTGTCACTGAAACACAGAGTAACCGCACAGTGCCTTTCACTCCGATGGTGAATCTTTAGATAAGCACAAGCTGATCATGTGTAGCTAGCTGTGGTCTCTGCTATTGAACCGAAACATGCCTGGTTTGACAGTTTTGTGTTGAGCACTGATTTGCCTGTGTGCAGTCCAGCTGCTACACGTTGTGAGCCCCGGGGTGAGGCAGATTACAGGATGAATGGGATGGATTGAAAAGGCACAGACACCACTTTGAGTCACGCTGTGGGAATGTGATGAACCTGCAAAGTGATTATTGCTTTGGGCAAACTACGGCATACACATGTGAGGGGCGCACACAAACACAAACGCACACACACACAGCCACACAACCACAGACATATATGCATACATGTTTTGAGTGACAGAAACATTTGGATTCAACCTATGTGCACTTTCTTTTTTTTTCTCCAAAGGTTAAAATCAAACTGCTTACTCAAACTAGATTCTGAACATATGTCCTGGATATTCGGTGAGGGGCTACAGTTTGGGGTCACACCTGTCAGTCAAAAACAAAGGGCCGGTCTATACTCTCTCACAGCTGACAGCGACAAATGGTCCTGAATGTTAATGTATAGACCCGATGAGAACAGGTGGACTGAGACGGACGAACACATGCGCAGACTGCTTTGCCACACAGATATACCGCAAGAGGACAAATTATAGAGCAGGCACATGCACGCTCCATGTGGCTCCTCCTCACTGGGATGTAAACATGTGTCCCTATACTGCACATCGCCCTCTTTTAAAAACACAGTCCCAATATCTGTCTCTTCAAAAAAAAAAAAAAACATATCGTAAAAAAGAAAAAAGCCACAGCCGTTTCATCAAGCTCAGCACTGTCAAGTGCCGTTCAGTCGTAAAGGAAGAGTCTTTGTTATGGCTCTGCTTGTCTGTTCCAGTTCCTGATGCAAAGCTTTGTGCTTTACTGCTGTTTTCTGGCTTATGGAGCGCTGGTCCCGCCCCCTCCTCTCCGTCTACTGGCTGAGCCCAGCTGGGAGCTCCCATCTCATTGGATTGGGGGGCACACCGGGGAGGATCTGGGAGGCTCTCCTTTGTTTACATGCTAGTATAGAAAGCCCCAATAACAACTGTTACCTTAGGCAACCAGACAATCTACAGTTATAGCCAGACAGACACTCTGGGGGTGTAAACTGAACACGCACACACACACACACACACACACACACACACACACACACACACACACACACACACACACACACACACACACACACACACACACACACACACACACACACACACACACACACACACACACACACACACACACACACACATAGAGATAATGATGTGACCAGGTGTCACAATGCAGGCCAAATGAGGAGTCTTTGTTCTCTCTGATTCTGTGCTTTATGCCCGACATGAGACAAAATATATGCTATGTGCGTGTATATTTTTAGTTGGGACAGTAGTAGGCAATCATGTGGTTTCATTGTCTGATGAAACTTTCCAAAGGCAGTATGGGTATACATTTTGAAAGCCCTGTTGGCTGCAGGAAGTGACAGAAACAAGTGGCTCTGTTCTTCCCTGGGTGCATGTTCCTGTTTGTGTCTGTAAGAAGTCAGCATCATATATCTTGATACTGACTCACAAAAGATCTTAATCCAATTCATGCAGCTCAGACTCCCAATCTCTCTATACTTCAACCTAACAAGCTGCATGGAGGAAGGCATTTAGAATCTGTGTGTGTGTGTGTGTGTGTGTCTGTCTGTGTGTGTGTGTGTCTGTCTGTGTGTGTGTGTGTGAGCCATTCTCCAAGACTATACGCAAAGTGGTCAGCACAGTAATGGTGCTTTATTGTGATTGAAGCTCCAGCATAACAGCAGGAAAATCAATGGGATTCTTCATGTAGAAGCTGAGTCTCCTTAGGTGTGCATGTGTGTGCATGTGTGTGTGTGTGTTTTTCCTCGTTGGTGTATCTTATCTCTGTTTTGTGAGTAAATCAACATTAAGTCCTGAGGCTGTTCAAACAAAAGTCAAGCCTGTGCCTGACTGACTCTCGTTCACGCCAAGCCCACCATCCACCTCCACAGCAGCTCTATCAGGAAACTCAATACCTTATCCTGACATCATTATCTAAAACCATGGTTACGAAACCACAGTACAGTGTAAACAAACCCTTTATGCTATTGTCGGTTTTTATGATTGCATCACTCACGTCTGCATTGCATCATAATAATTCATCCAAGCCTGCGTGGAGAGGGGCAATAATGCACAGCGCCTGAGAGAAAGTGGCAAAACACATCATGAAGACAAAGCAGCTGTTCCTAACATTTTTTTTTAGAAAACGAAAGCACTCATATGCTCTTTTTCCCTTAGGATGGCCATACAATATCATAAAAGTGTATTTACTTAGTAGCATACAAATGGGTGTAAATTTCACATACTGACACTGAGTGATAATGTAGATTTGCAACTATAAGCTATTGGATTTACTCTTAAAATAACTACAATAGCAAAATGCCTCACTTTGTTGCCTCCTATAGAGCTTTATAAAGTCTATCAATTTCAACATGTGTAAAGGGGGTCTCTATTTCAGACAAGGTGGTTCATATTTGACATAAAAATCTGGGTTTTGTCCACATATTCCTTGATTATACACTTCCTTATTTAATTCAAAACTTTTTTTTTTTCTTTATACACATATACAACATAGGCAATTACAGGCTGGAAGTGGACAGAGTGGAGACGTGTTTGCTAAAACCATGAGGGCTGAACTTTCAGTCCAGGGAACCACTGAAATCTCACCCTTTATTTACACAACAGGATAAAGACTTGAAAACATTTGCTACAAGGTAGTCTTTCACCATGAGTGAACAGAGTCTGATCATGAAACACACACAGACACACACACACTGTGTCTCGTGCGGTGCGGCTCTTGAGGATCAGTGCATTCTGCTGAGTAATGAAGATTTTGTGCCCGCAGACAGACAGACCAGCAGGACTGTGGGAGATAATACTGTCAACACACATGTGGGTTGCCAGTTATACCCCTCCTGGACTCACACCCATTCCTGACCCAAATACCTGGACTCTCTTGAGGTCAGGTTGAGTCCTTGACATGGACTCGGATTCTATAATGATACGTTTGCGAAAGGCACCAAAAAACCACTAATGGGACGAGCGCCATTATAGCATGGAAACTCAGACATTTCATTCACATATTTAAATTCCTTTGAGTGCAATAATAATGGAGCAGAGAGCATTCCAGTTGTAACACCCACCACACACACACAAACACACACACACACACAATGACAGCATCGGCCCTTCTGGGAAACAGAAGACAGCAAGAGGAACAGGAGAGAGAGGAGGGAAGCTGGGGGTTCAAAGATCAGAAAACAGATGTAAATCGTTTAGCAAACTCCCCTCCAAATGACTAACATATGTGCAAGAAACTTTCCCCTCCCTGCATACACACAATCACACACACACACACACACACACTCTTGAGAGCTCTGCACCTAGACTGTATAACATACTCATTCACACCACCTGCTTTTGTCACTTCACCCCTCGCCATAACACATCTGATGACCTCGAGTTAAACTACTTCAAATCTTACAGCTCCTCGCTTGTATTTGCCAGGCTGCTATTTCGCCTCCACCCAGAAAAACACACACAGACACACACTCGGCCAACTTAACATTCTGGCTATAGAGCCCGCGGGTTCAATTATGTTTGTTTAACATCTTGTTAAAGTTTGACAGAAAGTATAAGCGATTATGAAAAAAGAAACGCCTTGAGTTTTTGAGACCCGGAGACCTGTTGCGAGATCACAAAAAAACCACACACCTCTTCAGTGACAGTTGGTGTGTCTGTGTGTGTGTGTGTGCTCTGATGACAGCACACATAGGCCAATGTGTTAGCTCTGACTGAAGCCATGTGCTGTGACACTCCAGGTTTTAGTCATTCCTGAGCTATTACACACTCACTCACTCACAAATGATGAATTCAGACACAGCTCAGCCACAACACATGGTCTATTCCTGGGCTGTTTGTCTCAAAAACAGGCCTAATTTTAAGGTATGTGTTTACTTGCAGGCTATGGTGACAAATCAGACAAATCAGAGCAAGTCTCGTCTTGTAGGCTACGTGTTGTAAATCCAGATATGCCATTGTGTGATGCCTTCAAAACAAGAGTAATTCTTTGTTTTGTGCCAAGTTTAATCTTCATGTGAACATTACACGTTCACGTTAACTCCCAGCGTTTTTCTCCTAAGACAACACACTCTAGGAATAAAGCACTGGGGCTTTTTCTATGCTATATCTTTTTCACAAAGTAGTACAAAGTGTAAAGTGCCATTGAAAACACACGAGTGCAAACGCCTCCTAAGTAAACGTGGTGTGTACATGCTGTACAACGTGTTTTTTTCGTCACTGTCCCGTCGGCTACAGTCATGCGCTACAACAAAAGGAGACAATGAAGCAAGTAGTTTGTGTTTTGCTATCTCATTCTCTCTCTCTCTCTACCTCCTCGAGCTTTTCTTTTCTCCGTTACTTTCCAGCTTGTGGACCCTGAACCCCGCCGCCTCTGCAGACTGAAGGCAGGGGAGCAGACAGTCAGGGGAAAGCGTGCCGCTTTTGTTAGTGCGCTCGTGAAGCAACCTCCACGAAAAAAAAAAAACCTCAGCACGAGCTCCAGACACACACACATACACATACACCTACCTCAAAGTCGACCCCGACGTCACTTCTCCAAGTCAACTTGTTTCAATTTTTAACAATGACAAAGTGGTCCAGGCCGCATCGGAGCGTCTCCGCTTCACTTCTCAGGGTTGAGGTGTGTCTGCGCGACTCTCTGCTTTTGGAAATTGTTCAACCGCGTTCACTCACACACACACACACGCAACACACTCAGTCAGTCAGGACCCAAAGAAAATGTAAATTTAAGCTGGGTGGGAGGGTTAGAGTGACGTAGGCACCATGGCCCCTCCCACTCCTCCTCCTCCTCCTCCTCTTTCTTCTCTTCTGCTCACTGAAGTGGATGAGTAGGGACTCCCAGAGCTCAGGGCGGGGCGTGGATGGAGAACATGAGCACAAACACACGCGCTCAAGTGGCCACAAGATTTTTTTTTTTTAAGTTAAAAACTCTGAAAATTATTATAATTTGTGATACATTCATATAAATCATACATTCCAAATGTAAAATGTATTATTATCTTTGATAATAAAACTCAATGCAATGTGGCATGTTATATCTGTAATAAATAAAGTCATACCATATAGTTAAAATGGATTAGATGAACAGACAAAGACAGACGTGTCATGTGAATAGGGGTCTTTGGAAGTGACAAAATGACCAAGAATTATAATGGAGTAGCCTTCAGCCCTGCGGAGTGTTGTAGTGATCTCCAGCTTGTCTGGTTTTATGGATTGCAAACTTGTTTCCAGCTGCAGCTGCTGTCGACTGAGATGAACCCCACATAAGAGTGAGAGGAGACCAAAACAGAGCAACAAGGAGAGGGAGCACTGGACTAAAATTTGCCAGGAGCTCAGTTGACTCCACCCCAAGAGAATGCAAATGTTGTTTACATATACGTTTACATAGCTATATGTTTGATGTGTAAATATGTAAATAACACGTTTACCTACACATCTTCATAATGTGTTAACAGCATCTCCTTAAATGCTGCTTTACATAGCCTAGCTTTAAGATACCATCTGTATCAGTTTGTTTTAACTTTTCATTTTGATGTTCATATCAATAATAAAACACAAGACTCAGCTTTTATATGTCGGGACCCTCCCATCAGGTTGAAAAATTCAGGATACAGTATGATTTATTTTAAACACATTTTTACATAACTCAGGATGTATATTTGGAAACTCAGAGTTTTCCTCTAGAATAAAACATATGTGGGTTTGACTCTTGGCATAAGAAGTGTATAATGACTGGTGACTGGTGTTCTGCAAAATATTGTGGTTGTTTTTCCTTAAAGAACTTAAAGGAAGAGTTTGCAGCGTTCCCTCAGACAGATCATTTGATCATTCGTCACTACCCTGACTATAACAGATCAGTCTCTGGCCTGTTGTTGTTGTTGCTGCTGCAGACTGAATATCCTGAGCATTCTGTGATAAAGAGTAATCTGCTTATGGATGAAGGGTCAGTGGATCTACTTATCCACCACCCTTCTGTTAAATCAGCTCACTGAAACCCCTAGTTTCATAGTGTTCAGCCGGTTTATGTTGCATTGCTTATTTCATTCTGAATATCCTGCTTGACCACATTTCATTGAGTTAGATCTCTGTTGGATGAAGATCTGAGTTGCTGCACGACTACAGAGCAGGCTTACTGGAAATGACAAAAAAAAAAACAACAGAAAAGAGCCCAAGGGTCTGGTTTGAAATCTAAACATGTGGGAGGAGGTAGGGGCGTCAGAGAAGTAAAACATTCCTACGGACCTTCTCATAAGTCAGGAGAGGAGTGACTAAGAGTGTTGAGTTGAACAATAGGATGAGTCATGGCAGGGTTCTCCTCTGACAGAGAGGACACTCCCTCCTGAGACCCCCATAGTCAGAGCTCCCACCATGCAGGAAACAGATGTGTACAGAGTGAGTTTGTGTGTGTTTATACGTGTATGTGTGCATGCATCTGGCTGTCTGTAGGAGAATAAAAGATGAAAAACCAAATATTTGGGCAACAGCTATAACTATAACAACATTCACATTGACTTAGCAATTGCTTTTGTATGTTTTCCCAGCCACCAAACTTTAAAAAAAAAAAATCAGGATAGAGTGGTGGTGATTGTTCCTTGACAAGAACTTCAGCAATGTTGTCTTTATAATTCAGAAGGTTTTAATACATACTCGGAGCAAGGACAAATTGGAGGCTTTAATGAATCGCTTTCGGAATAGTGACCTGGGCTGAGACTACAGTACTGTACGTGGTTAGCATGCCAACTTCAATAGAAGGACAAAAATGCAATAGAGATGTTGATTTCCATCTGAAAACAGCCCTTGATGTGTAATGAGATAGTGTTTGATGCTCAACTCTGACATTTCTTCTAGACTGATAAGTAGCTAAACGTCTGTTAATGCTAACACATTTAGTTATAGAAAAACTTAAAGGGGAACTATGCAAGTCCAGTCGCTTTTCCACTGTTTTGCTAACCCTCCTCTTGGCCAAATGCATTTGTTTTCAACGAAGCTGGCGAGAAAGCAATCCATGGAACGGTGGATATCGTTATTTATCATATATGTGTTATGATATGTGTAGCTATTTGTGCAGCCTTATCTGTCATAAACAAGAGATTATGGGTTACGGGGCGCTTTTGTGTTGCGGTGCCACCAAGACAAGAGCTCGTACACCAGGGCGGAGGCTCTGATCTTGCAAGGTCCATTCTCTCCATAACAAGTCACAAGTAATTTATTTAACCATCACAATTACTCCAAAGCTGTTTAATTAAGGTAAAATTGTAGCAGCTAAAAATCTTGCAACGTTCCTCTTTAATGTGCTTCTTCTCTTTCTTGCTGAGTTACACAAGGAGATTTATATACCTCTGATATCTACGTACTAAATTTGTAGCTATAGAGCCAAAGGCAGGCTGGTTATCTTAAAGCCTAGCATAAAGACTGCATACAAATAGAAACAGCTAACTTTACTGTGTTCAAAGGTAACAAGATCCTTATACCTGCACATCCAAAGCTCACTATTGTATCTTGTTCTTGTTCCCATTTAATCTGGACAAATCCCTGAGTATGAAAAACAACAATGTGCTGTTGGATGGGGGGATTATGTGTTGCTTCTTTCTTAGCCAGGCTGTCAGTGGAGACTCCTCAAAGATTCCCCCGCAAAGAAAAAAAACCCCAGCACATAAACAAACTCTTGTCAAGAAAGATGATGAGTTTAAGAATGACGTGACAGATATTAGGCCTACTTCTCTTATTCTCTAATAGGTTTGGATAAAACAAACAAACACTTTCACTGTCAGTGGGTAAAACCTTTACCACTATAGGAAGAAAATACTTCCTCGCTGCTATGGTAACTGTGGTATTTATGTAAAACAACTTCACAAGTGATCGGTAGAGATATTGCATTTCCCCATAGTTTCCGTTTCAGGTGGTTTAAGGGAAGTTACACACTTCTTCTCTCAAACCACAACTGAAGACATTCTGGGGCCAGTTGCATTGCTGACACACAGTGTTTTATTAAACAAGTGAAAACCCCTTGCGCTGTACAAAAGACACAAATTTCCATTCACAACCACTGTGTGCTCGTCACCCTGATTACCCTGATCAGTTATGTTTTGCCTGTATGCAACGCCATGCCAGCTCCAAATGCCCCAATAGTACTGAACTATACGAGCACACACATGTCAACATAGACACAAAGACCATAAGTCTGGAACACATCGTTTTGCTGTAAATATCAGCTGTTGGGTGGTGTGGACACATTTGGTCACTAAGGTCATCCTGTTACCTCTTTCCTGTGTGTATTATGGGGTTTCTTCTCTGGATGTTACTGTCTAAAATAAAACAGCCGTCCCACCTTCTCCTCCTACTCACTATCTGACCCTGCTGCTATATGTCTAAGTGTAATTTAGACAGATGTTTCTGCTAATGTCCCAGGGTTTCCCACCGTTCTTGTGTGTTTGTGTGTGTGCGCGTGCACATGTGTGTATGTAGTTTTGTGTGTGAGGCCCCTTGTTTTTTCTGTTGGCCTCCACTTTAAACAGGATATGGCAGTTATCTGAAAACCACGGTGACACAGAGGCTTTCCTGTGTGGGCAGGTCTTAGGACTGATAACGGTGAATCTCATTTGGAAAAAATTTGAGGAATATTATTCGTGTGGTAAATATGAGATAAGGATGCACACTTGTTTGTTGCTCTATGAAAAAGACAATAACACAAATTGAGAAACAGATATCAGAAGTACGCAAGAGGAATGTAACCTATCCATTGCTTTGTTGTGAGCACAGCAGTAAAGACAAGGGGGAGTGGGTAAATAATTACACATAATTGTAGTGTACATGAACACCACTGACCTACTTCTGAATGACTGGGGTTCTACACCAGCATTGCACCCACCCTATGCTGAAGCAGTGTGTGTTCAAGAGCCCTCGATTACATTCGAGATAGTTGTTGAAACTGTCAGTCCGTGTTTTTTAACACTAAGCCCTAAGCCACCATTTCCTTCCCTCTCTCTAGCACTCTCTCTCTCTCATACTTGTCCCAAACAGACCTATGCATTCTTTCCACTCTGTTTTCCCCCCACATGTCTGACCCAGCAACAACTTAGGGCTCATAACCTCAGTGTAGTGGTGGAGAGACCACAAGATAAAACTGTACACTGAAGCAGTAATTCCACATTTGTGACATGAGCTTTTGGAAGAAATTGACAATTAGGTCACTGTAAGTCTTTGTGAATCGTCCACATGTGGTCACATTCATGCTTGCTAAGTACAAAGAGGGTGCGCGAGGGAGCTTTAATGAAGCAGGGTGACTTTAAAAATAAATAAATAAATGAAAAGGTATAAGCAAAACTCTTCTGTCAGCCTGTCTGTCTGTTTCTGAGATGTGTTGAGCAGTTCTTGAGGTAATGGAGCTTTCTCTGTCTTTCCCTCTTGTGAGTGTTCAGCCAAAGTTCAGCTAATTCAATCACTGCTGGATGACTCATGCCACAATGTCCCACTCTGCACAGATGTACAGACACACACACACACACACACACACACACACACACACACACACACACACACCACGGTGCATGGCTGGATGAAATTTGTGAGATCACTGTTGCGTTCACCTCTCAGCACACTTGTGAAATGATGTCCTGTTCTCAAGCGTCATTGGGCGGTAAAACTCTCCATCTTGTTTTAGATTAGTGCTTTAGCAGTACCTCTATAATTGAAATTGTTTTCATTTATCTTAACTCCTGAACTTTTTGATGACTCATCCCATATCTCCTTGACACAAATAGATAATAGATATACAGTAAAGTCTGGAGCAACACTAAATCCTGCGACCAATACATTAAATTTTTGTAGATCATTAACTCTCTCAAGAGATGACGCTGGCAAGATTTTTGTGGCTTCATTCTTTCTTTATATTCTTCATTGTCCACTTATCAGTCTGCTACCAGCCACATTTAGGTGAATTTGACCACAAACTCATCCTATTCATATGAAAAATTATTTAGTCAAGCGTGGCAGACGAGCAAATCGACTGCATGCAATCTAATGCATTTGCATGCCTTCGCATGTGTCCGTGTTTGCATGTGTTTGAATGTCATGCATGAGAGTACAAAAAGATCAAGATACAGTAATATAACTGCAGTTCTCGGATGTTGTCGCTGAGGCTGTTATTACTGCTCAAGCCACCCAGATTTATTGAGCGTTACAGTACAGAGCCTCTCCACTTAGCCTAATGACTGCCGACAGGAACGAGAGCAGATGGACCAGTCACAGTACAGTAAGGGGTAAAATATCCACACTTTTGTGGGACAAAAGTGTGCACCATGTTTCTTCATCACATGGATACAGACACCATATGCTATTGTGTATCTGGGATATACAGTATAGCTTTGTTGGACACGATTCACTGCAGATATGTTCAAACTCATAGGAATAGTCACTTTTTCCATAGACTGCATTTCATTATTTGCTGAACAATTTCTAAGCACGGACATGACAAGCTGTTTTGTACATTCAAACGTGCACACATGTACTACAAAGAAACTCAAATATTTCTTCACGGTACAGGCTAAATAGGTTATATAAACCTTTGAATGGTGCACTAGTTAATCATGAACAGTGCAGGACAAAACCAGAAAAGAAAAGAATTCAGTTCACATGTGGGAGGTGAACAGGCCAGGGTAAACAAGGGACACAATATAATAGAGATACACGTATCTATCTCCTTCTGTACACCCACTCCTCTGTCTGCCGGTTCACATGTTTGTGTGAATAAGCTGAATAAGCAGGATTTCCAACACGGAGAGCAGGAAGGCCCTTCCAACAACACACACTCGCCATGACCGGAGGAAATCAAGGTCAGTGTGACAATTGTGTGTGTGTGCTTGTGTGTCCACGAACACACACAGTGTTAGAAGGAAAGAGACAGAGAAGGTCCTGTACTTACATTACCCCCTGGTGCATCATAATCTCTCCCATTCTACCCCCGCTGAAGGGGGGTGCAAAAATGTGGCTGTATTGTTTAAGTTTCTCCGACTGCAGTAAAGGGACTTGTGTTGTAAGACTTAAGAGTGTTCATTGTGTTGATATAACAACTCTCAGAGAACAACATGGAGACAATGTTCTCTTGTTTTTCTGTCTGTCTTTGTCTGTGTGTATGTACTGTGCTTGTGCTAAATAATCCTTTAAAAGCATCTAAAACACTGGGCTGGGTTAGTAAAGCATTAATGACTTACACTTACATAGTACTCTGTTTTGGCTAACCTTATTGTTCTGGTGATCTACTTTCAAAACAGAACAGGAAACCCTCCTGATGTTACCTTAAAAAATCATGGGATGGTATATACAAGTCGACAACAAAATAACAGGGATGCCGCTCAATATTTTCTAATTAATATGAATGCCACTGAAGCTAAAACTAAAACTTTCAAAAATGAGTTTTGTTGTGCCACATTTAACCATATTATAATATCTAAGGCTGTAGTGTCTGTGTGTTTTTTCCACTACTGCATCGTTTTAGGGATTGTTTTTTTAATACCCAGCCCCCACCCCCCAAAATCCATCCTTTGTGATGTTATCAGAGGCGGTTAGAGAGGTTGACTGTAGATGATGCAACCTTGGTTTGTGCATCCCAAGGCTTTTGTTACACACGCTGTCCTGCAGGTCTGCGGGCACACACTATTACACACACTATTACACACAATCACATTATTAATCAGCCACTCAACTCCATCCTTTTACCCATTTGTAGCCCTCCTCCCTTCCCAATGCTTTGCCCCAAGACTCATCGCCAAGGTAACCGCCAGCACTCAACAATCTCCTCCCAGACATTCTGGCAAGGTGAGGAAAACACACACACATGCACATATCGTGTGTCCTCTCATCTGGATCACTATTTACTACAGGTCGACAAAGAGAAGTCATTCTTAATCAGACAAGTTATGGAGCAAAAATTCTTTCATAATGACGCATTAACACATTGAGAGAACAACAGTGTGACCTCGCTCATTTCTTCACACGCAGAGTTATTCCTTTCAAAAAAATATGCTGCTCTCCTCATAAAAAAAAAAAATCAAAGTTGTTTTTCTAGCAGCAGATGACAACTTGAGCCAGAACCTTTTTCCATTTTCAAAATCTGTGCCCAGCAACTCCAGCTGGAGGTGGAGAAGGCAGCGGAGAGGAAAAAGGAGGAAGCTTGTGTTGTTTTCCGTACCTGATAACCCTCCATCCTCTGTCTCTCTACAGTCCGACCTGTCAGACGCTGTTTCCTGGAATTCTGATTCCTGAGGGGAGTGCATGGGAAGGGAACACAAAGGGGATACTGTCAGTCACTGTAAGGTCATCACTGAATAACAAACACATTAATCTAATAGAAGCAACCAGTCACACATGAGTTGAGTAAACACCTGCATGAGGCTGAGTGAAGCAAGTTGTGGTTATCAGGCAATACAATGGTGAAGGCACGGACATTGGTTTAGTTGGACTGAGGTTACACATACAGGCCTTTATAGCCACAGAGCACAAGTAGGTAAGACTCTCTCTGGGCCTTCTTTGGTGTTATATACTGAAACCTACTTGTACGGGTGAAATGTCTGTGCCAACACAACAAGAAATTACAGTCTAACACCATATATGTAAATACAGCTCAGGTGGCAGTTTGAGCCCAGTGTCAGGACAGACAGTTATTGTTCCATAGGGGTATGTTCATGTTCTTTGCTCTGAGTCGGCCTGTTCAAACCAACCCCTCCATTTGCCTAATAACAGTGTTTAGTCATCTTTTACTACTGTGTGTGTTGTTATGTATGTGCGTGTTTGAGTGTGATACTGAAGAGTTTGTATGATTGTTTCTAGTTGGCCATTCTTTTTTTGAACTTTGTAAACATTTTGTGTGCATGTGTGCGTACTGTGCTGAATGTTCAGATATGACAGTGGTTTCAGCTCTGGATACAGAAAGTGCCCCATAAACATTCACCTTCAAGGGAGAGTGTAAAGATAAATGCAACCACCATATTATCACACAGTGATATGGACACTCAAAGACACACATGCACACAGAGATAAAGCAGCAGGGCCAAGGGGATCAAAGCTACATGTGTTGTACTGCATGTCACTAATGATAAAGACTGATTACACACTGTGGAATGACACATAGGACTAGCGCATAATGAGTCAAAAAGGGCATCTTTTGTTAGTCATCCTCACACAAGCCTCATTTTTCTTACTTGAAATACTGCACAGGCCTTTCACATCCTGCCTGTCATTTATTGCCAGTGTCCTCACATTCAGTCCCTTGAGCTCTACAACAGTGGGAACATTAATTTGTGCCTTGAGGGCAGGAATCACTAAGGCTTTTGGCTGTGATTTATGATCAACTGATAAGGAGCTGGAGAGGTGGAAGATTTAATGCACATGCGTTTCTAAACTTGTTGTCAAGATCACAGTTCAATGAGGAAGCAACTGTGGGCCTTCCCCATGATTAACATTAAACGCTGTTCGTATAAACGCTGTGAAAAGTTTCCTGTTGAAAAGGGAAACATGGTTAAGAAACACAGTTTTGCAACTCATTCTGATTCTGCAGAATAATGACTATGTCAGGGGAGGGGCGATTCTTTGCATTCACAGCCTTATTATCTAGGGAGGTGTTCAGAGCAAACATGTGTTGTGCTGCTGGCCAGTGACGAAGCCTGCTGCAGTTTTATTGGGAGGCTGTTACATGGTTGCTATAGAGTCCTTTAACACTGAGTAATGGTTATGATTGGCTCAATTTTTTGTCGGGCAAGGAATTTTAATTTCTTACTTCAAGCTTGAATCAGGCTGCCACAGCAAATCATCAGTGTGTTTAATGCCTTCATGGCACGTCTCTTAACTTCAGCCGTATCACACACTGACAATCCTACGGCCTAAAACGATCAACAGATGTCTAAACATCTGCTGAAGAGAGATCTCCCCTTAGATGAAGTAATCTGCAGCGTATACTCCAGGATTCCTATTTTAAATCCACCCCTCCTCCCTCTCACTCATCTGCAGTTTCCACTGCTGATCAGCATTATTGATCAGAGGAAAAGCCTTACATAATGTCTCATCCTCCTCTCTGTATAAGGAGGAAATCCTAATGCATGGTTGCTTTTAGTCTGAGCTCTACGCAGACAAATACACATGTAAAACCACACATACACACACACACACACACACACACACACGTACGCACACAGACACAGGAACCCATGCGTGTCCTTAGACAGATCAGAAGACACAGACAGATCATGTTGAACAGGAACTCGGACACGTTTCACTGACACTCTATCTGCTGTCACTGAGCGGTCGGACCGCAAAATGGCTGTTAGTGCACTGTTAGTGTATTTTGACTTCTGAGCTTTGAGCTATGCTATGATGAAGAATGAATGAACTAAAATCAGCCACTGGGACATACCCGCCCACTTACTGTAAATCTAATACAGAGGGGATGAATTACTTTATTTGAGTTCTATACTCCACCTTGTGGTTATATTATGTATTACATTAAGCCTTCAATCAACTGCAGCAGCTATAAAGTAAAAAGGGAACAGAACACACTGAAAAGAAAAGATAAACAAGAGTGTAGTTCAAAATAAGCACATCAGTTGAAAACAGAACAATCTTCACACGTTTTTTATTTTTTTATTTTTTATTTTTACCTTCGGTTGTCTAATAATGATGGAGGGTCTGGGGATGTGAGGATATTTCAGCTCCAGCTCAGGACTACACTCCAGTTCCAGCTCATCATCCTCTGAGCTCGGGGAAAGGCTACGGCAGGGTGGAGGCGACTCAAAGCACTGGTCATCATTTTGGTCCTGCTGGTGACAGGCAGAATTTGAGTTGGTGCCATTTACTTTTCTGTCTCTGGTGGAGTGGCTGGAGATACAGCTGACAGTCCTGTGTGGCTGCATGTGCTGCTGATCCTCTGCCTGAGGGCTGCATGTTTGGACCTCAGGCTGGGAAATAACTGGATCTGCAGCTGGTAGCCCATTGTTATTTCTGCTTTGTCTAGAGCTGGTAGGCTCCTGAGGAGGAGCCGGATCAGTGTTAACATCAGACGGATTTCCAAAACAGTGGCCCAGAGATGAGCAGGGTAGTCCGTGCATGCTGGTGGAGTTGCAAGTTACTAAGAGAGACAATAAAACAAAGCCTAATTGCACTGACATTAGGTGGATCTGGGGTTTCCCAGTCTGGGGGGCGGCATCAGGACAACATCATCTGGATTGGCTTCTTGTAGATCATCAACACAAGCATATAGTCTGAGCAATTCCCAATGAGGGATATACATCATTAACTTTCCACACCCTTTCCACACTTGTGTAGAGATCCATGAAATATCCAAGGAGGGTGCTCATTTTTATCCATGCCTACAAATACGATTAATAGTTGTCCTCCATTTCAATGTGTTCTCTTGCAGCATTAGTGAATCATTTGTCCAGCAGCAGACGTTAGGTTATCAGTGTATCATACACTTAACCTTAAAAGCACACACTGTCCCGGCTTTCTCTCGGTCAGTAGGTCAGTCTGTCATCACATCATTTTCTCTTTCTCTGAAAATAGATTCCCAGCCAGGCTGCTTCCAAGTGGTGTCCAACAGTTTTTCCTCCGATAGCAAACGGGCGACGGTCAGTCTTTTCTCAGCCCTTGATGGTCCCTTGTCTGCTTCCCTTGTCAGCTGCATGTGCATGAGCATCTCAGGCTTTTTTGTGCATTGTGTCAGTGCTGGGTGTCTCATTACCCGACCAGGTAGTCCCTGGTCTGTTGTGGGTTTGGAGGCTGGGGATGGGCCTCACTGATGCAGCAAAGACTCTGGTTACCATCTGATCCAGGGTCAGCTACTAATACAACTGCCCCACACTTCACTGCTGTTAATTAATGGATTCATCTGATCACAGAGCAGTGGCCTGGAGTGTAAAGTTTACTGGAGTGTTACAGATGGTTGAATATGAGAGTTCAAGTTACTGGCGAACACGTAAGTGATAGGCCTTAGATGAGAAAGAGAAAGGAGAAGAGAGAGAGAGAGAGAGAGAGAGAGAGAGAGAGAGAGAGAGAGAGAGAGAGAGAGAGAGAGAGAGAGAGAGACCTGGTCTGGTGCCCTGCCTCACAGAATTAGTGAGACAGGAGAAACCCTGCTGCCCTTAGGTGACGCCTACTTAAATATTCATACAATCCCATAAAGAAGACTTGCATCTATATTTCATCCAGCCTGGTCTATTGGTGAATATGTATTTTTCATTAGACAATATCAAGTGTAGTATTATGGTAAAGATGCATTGTTAGGTTATGTGTGCGGGTTTGGACTGGTTCTCTGAATTTTTAATAGAGTTTCAATGCAGGCTCAATTTTACTATAGCAAAATGTCTGAAAACCACAATAAAATGCATGTATTTACAAAGTAACATGTGAAAAACACTCATCTCCTCTTATTATCTGAGCCCTTTTTTTTAAACCATCTATACAACATGATGTCATGGCCATAAAAGCTTATAAGGGGCTACTCTTTTGAAAGCCCTACATTTAAATTTAGTTCAAATGGTAGATCGGGGTCAAGTTTAATGATTAGGCTACATTTTAGGGATAGCAGAGATGACGATGAGACTAAAGCAAAAATGCTACTGGCATCCAGAAACGCAGCAATTAACAAAAATGGTAGACAGAGTTATTCCATAGTTGTTGCATCAGACTGCCTAAAATGCCGTACCTATACCTAACAACAACAAAAAATAGGCTGTTGTTACTTTTTACTGAAATGCATAAGAAATAGGCTAGATGTGATTCATTTGTAATCCCATTCCAATCATTAAAAATGATTTTAAAATACTAAAATGAATAACATATTGATTAATTCATTGTTGTGGGATAGATTTTCTTCAGTTTATCACTCCACTCTCACTCACAGTATGTTTTGTTCTTGTTTTATATGATCACCTTGTACTGGAGGAGAATCTAGAGGCTCTGTCAAGGTCTGATAGTTGCAGGATTCCTCTCTCATAGTTGATGATGTGCTGTAATGAGGCATGACAACCACAGAAACAATTATATTAGAGCAAAGGAAGATTAATGTCTGTATGCATTAAGAAATGCAGTTAATCGGTATAGTGGCAGGCCTACAGGCAGTGTATCTACAGGTCTTTGGATATTAATAAAACATATTTTTATTGATGTTTATTTGATGAAGATTAAACATTACTTGGGTAACAGCGTTCAATGGGCCTCCATGTAAACAAATTCACACTGATATGAACACACAGCTGTCTCTCAGTCTCTCCTATTTAAGCCTGTTCGTGAGTGTAGCTCACTGACCTACTGAACCAGTACAGGGTGTCATTATGCCTGAGCTCCTTTTTTTTCAATATGTGAAATGAGATATTTAGAGGCTTAGAGGAACTCTTTAGTCAAAAGAATATTTAATCAGTCAGAAAAAAGCTAATGGTCAAACTTAATAGGAACTGATTAGTTAGGCTACCTGAATGCATCGCCAACATAGCTACATATCTGTAGAAGCATTAATCCATCACCCTAATGTTAGATATTGAACTTAACCTTTTGGAAATGTCTTGTAACATCTTTAACAACTAGTTTTGCCCAAGTTTCTGGAAATTAGATTTGATCCAATCGTAATTATGGTCTGAAATAGGCCTAATTAAAACAGTTCAACTTAAGTTCTGATAAAAATAACAGAACAGCCACAATCTTTTGGCTACACACTTGATCTCCAAACCACAGGTCCAAACACTATTCCTGTGTCACTTCACTACACTCTTGTAGGGATATGGCACTAAAACTTTCTGGCAAACCGAAAACAATGATAGAGTAGCCGACTAGGCCTACACATCATACCCTGCAGCCTGAAGCATACACAGCCGTAGATGTTGCCCCTCTCCATAACTTGGTCCTTGACTTTGTAGCTGAAGAAGCTGCACTGCGCCCACTCAGTTAGTCATTTGTGTGTCTGTCAAAAATGAGGCACCAGATAACACATACCGCAGCCCACATGGTCATGCGGTAGTGAACCGTGGTAGAGCTCGGTTTCCCTCTGGCGGCCATTAATATGGACTACAATGGTTGGGTTATATACTGCATCTATCAAAAAAAAAATCCGGAGCTGTTTTCATACTAAGGACAAAACGCTGCTGCGCCTTTTCAAAATCTCCACTCTCCCAGCGACGTAGCCTATAGGCTCCATAAATATCTGGCGTCAAGTCAACGTGCCTTGGACGCTTTATTTGGCAAGCTAACACAAGAGAGATTACAATTGATATTGCGCATGATGTTGTCTTTGTTTTGTCACGATAGGCACTAGACAACAAAATGCTGTTTTTTCCTGATCAACGTCACAGCAGCGTCAGAGCCGGTGGGTAAAAGGCTCAGACTCATCTGCGTCAAAGTAGCACGTGCAGCCAGAAAAATACCGGACGTATGCTCTTTTCCTTTAAAAAATAATGGTGCAAAAGCTTTAAGCTTTAGGAAAACGGAAGCTTTTGTTACACGGAATCGACACTGTCTAATGCATACAGTAAGTAATATCCACAATAAGTCACGAAACGGACACGATAAAACAAACTGACTGGTCTCATCCTCAAAGATGTGTTGCCAGTTTTATTTTGAAGACTGTAACCGGAAGTGGTGTGTTGTTGCTACAATGAGCTTGACGAGGCAGCCCAGGAGCGCACAGTCAGAGGATAATCGCAGGTGGAGAGGGTCACAATCTGCCGACAAGAGGCGACAGAAGCAGGTGTCGACAAAGCTTTAATCTGGCTCAGGTTTATGATACAATCATCTCCGCTGGAACCAGGTAGCTGTTGTCTGTATTTTTTCTCTCTCTCTCTCTCTCCTTTCCCCCCCTCGATGATCCACAATGCGGTCCTCCGCTTGGTTCGTCGCCAGTTGCGCTCTCATCCTCTGCACGCTCCAGTTGATTGACGGGGCCAAAGGACAGCAGCAGTGTAGTGAGGTGAGAGATGCCCCGGTGGATCGATCGATACATAAATCTTCATCCTTTTTTTTTTGTCACTACCACCGCGTTTACAGTAAGAGCTGTGGCAATTCTGGGGGGGAAAAGGGCTTAATCGGTTGGGGCTGTTATGGCTGCACACACACTGACAATGAGTTGGTAATCTTGCGAGCATACAAAAGATGATTAAAAATTGATGACACATTTCCGGGTCGATTTATGATGGGATGTTTAAAATGATGATATCGCAGCAGGTGGGGAAACAAAATGCACCTCTGCTAGATCAAGTTTGAACAACATGGAGGAGCAGGAATCTCTGCTGTGGTCTGGTTTGTGTTGAACTTCACCACTCAGTGCTGTAGCTATACTGGCTGTTATCAGTTTCCTGCATGAACCGGCCCTTTCCTTCCCTCTGGTCTGGCTCAGCTCAACACCTCCTCAGCCCAGGATGGCAGCACTGCCACTCACAGACTGTCCCAAGATAGATGAGCAACATTCCTCTCTAAATTATTGGCTCAATCTCTGTTCTCACACCAGCAGAGAGAATAGGCTACTGCAGCTCTACACTTATAGTGCTACATTACTGTGCTGCTGTACTGTACTTTAGCTCTTGTGCAGCAGGATTATTTTTTCTTGGATGTCCCCATTTGACATCACAGCTGATATGCCGGTTCAGAGTTGAACTTTCACGCTGAAACGTATGGGAAGAATATTGAAAACCTGCCATATCAGTTATTGACCACAGCTGTTATGTATTTCTCTTGTCCTTTATCAGCACTGTCACTGGGCTCTATCACTACACCCACAAACACCAGAGAAAATCATTCCGCACACAATAGCATGCATGTGCCATGGTGTCAGAATCTGGTTTGGCTCACATTATGTAAACTGTCAGAAATTAGGCCACCCGCCTCTGTAGACACAACGATGGAGAGAGGCTCTGTGGAAGAGAGAACATTAAGATAGGGCTCAAACCAGACCATAAATTGAAACTACAAATGATTGAAATAATAATATTATTGTATTTATATAACACCTTTTAATAGACATTAGTCTCAAAATGACTAAATGTGCTTCCTGGAAACACAAGGAGCTGGTGGTAAAAGCCCCCGCCCGCTCCCCCGACAGACCACTGCTGCCCTCAGCCCTGTTCCCATCGCCATGGAGATGGTATGTTATGTATCCAGGGCTGAGGAGTGGTTGTGGCTTGAGAGATAACAGCGTAACCACCAGCAGCACTCATCTTTTGTAAATCTGAGCAGCTGGACATACAAGCGAGGTTCGGTAGCTCGATGCACTTGGTCCACTTTGATTTGCAAAACATTGTCACCCTGAATGGGATGACTCAGAACTCTGATTCGGGTGGAGGCCTTTTGTGGTGTGGCGTTTCCTGACGTGCGTCTCGCCTACACTGAGTCCAAGAGTGTTGTGGTGGTGGCTGATTTCTAATGTAGATAAAAAAATTGTGTGTTTAATTGGCAGGAGGACTACTACTATGAGTACACAGAGTGTGACAGTACAGGATCTCGATGGAGGGTGGCCATCCCGCAGAGACCCGGGGCCTGCACTGGACTACCAGAGCCAGTCCGCGGCACAGCGTGCAGTAAGTACATGTTGGTATGTCTGCGAGAGACTGAGTGTTGATGTTTGTATCTTATTTACTTATCATTATCTGAGAATTTCCACCACTGCAACCTGACTGACCCTGTTTAGAAATCCACAAAACAGGCACAGAGCAATGCCACAGGCCAATAACCTCGCAGCAAAATACTCTGTCACGTCATCTCTTTCCGCTGGCCCACTGCACAAGCCACGTCATTAGCAGACAGTGTCGCCGTTCACAATTATTGTGTCTAATATGAGTAGGCATGAGGAAATCTGTTCAAATAGTGAATTCTAATATTTTTCCATGGAAGCAGATCTCTTAAATGAAAGGTGAGCCAGAGGGAGTGTTACATTTTTCTTTAAAACTGAGGGAGGATGAGTGGGTGGACTCAGTGATGTGTGACTGGTAGTGAAAACTGGATTATCGTGGTGTAGCCAGAAAGGCAGATTTTAATTGCGTAAAGGAACAAGGTTTTCAAACCAGTTTGGTTTTGGTTTTCCCTGGAACAGGGTTACCCTGCGCTCTCTTACAACACTGCTTCACCTCAGGCTCATTTGGGATTATCACTAGTGAAATCTGTGTGTAAATTGTGCATGCCCCCAGGTAACTGACACAATAAGGTGCATGCTTTTAAAAAAAATCTTAATCTTAATAGAAAGCAGGTTTTTTTCCGACATTTTGTAAGCATTTTACAAAATGAAACATGTCAAATTCTGATAAGTCATCATGATGTGAGTTAGATTATATTGAGTAAAGTTAATTCACCTTCCATGTTAGACTTCCACAGTTCCTTCTGCATTGCTTGTGGTTGTTTGCACTGTCGAGTTGCATACCTGTGTAACAGTAAAAAACTCCTTTACCATAGGGGCAAAGGGATTCTCATGACCTTTGCCATTTTTCTGCTTCCTCATTCCTGTTTAGAAGGTAACAGAACTGGTAAGATAACAGACACTAGTTTCCTCATACCAACCCATCTAAAGTCACAAAGACTCAGTCACCAATACTATCCTTGGATCAGATCACACCTACAAGCACATGCTGTTGTGTGCACTAACACACTATGTATCCACAAATAGCACACACTGCACATTGCATACCTTTGCGATACATTTTTGCTATGGTTGCTTTGAAGCATGGAGAGGTATCCCTAATGGCATTTGACTAGATCAGGTATGAGGGAAAGCTGACAGTGTTAAGACATCAGCAGATGCAGAAGGAACTTTGGCTCAGTGGAAAAAGTGTGGAGACAGACACAGTGTGAAACAGGATGTAAGGATTTAATTCCTCGATCTCCGTGGCTACATGATACTGAATGTAGCTGAATGCAGCAGTGATTGGCATGACCATTTCTGTCTTCTTTAGTCTGTTTCATTTTTATTTTGTCAGCATGATTTTATGATTTGTGTGGCGTTTTCTTTCTTAATCCCATCCCTCTGCATCTCTTTCACTTTGTTTCCTCCAGCCTTCTCTTGCGAGGCAGGGGAGTTTCTGGAGATGTCGGCTCAGGAGTGTACCCAGTGTGCAGCAGGAAGCTACTCGCTTGGCAGCGGCATCCGCTTCGACCAGTGGGATTCCATGCCTACTGGATTTAGTAGCCTGGCAACCTCCCTGGAAAACAGCCCCCGTGAAGATGATAGGCTCACCTGCAACAGGTATGTCTTAGATGCAAAAAAACCTGAAAGGTTGTAAAACAACAAATAATTATACATCCTTTTTCGCAGTTCTTCCTGGATACCCCAAGGAAACTATCTGGAGTCCAACAGGGATGAATGCACCGTCTCGCTCATCTATGCCGTCCATCTAAAGAAACAGGGCTCTGTCAGTTTTGAGTACCAGTATCCAGACAACAACCTGCTGTTTGAGTTCTTTGTGAGTTTCATCCATTTGTTTGCTCTGTATTTTTGCTTTTAGAGAGATTGCCTCTCTGTATTTGTTTGTCTATAGACCTGTTTAAGTCAATACTGTGTGAGTGCGTTTGCATAATGTGCTTGTATATACAGTGCATTGCTGGTGAAATGTTTTTTTGGCCATCCTGTAGAGAGCTATTGTATTTCTCATAATGAATGCACAATGCTAATGCTAATGGAAAATGCTCAGCCTTTCATGTCTGTGAAGCAAGTGCTCTCCTGTTGAGCCGACATTTGCCACACCACATTTGACACGTCATAGCCGGGAAAGCAATAACATTATTAATGGCTATGTTCCATTATGTTGTATCGGGTTATTATGGCTCACTGGCATGGTTTACTGTTGGGACACCTAATTTGAATAGAGCCACAACTAACATTATTGTTTGTACCTGTGCTTTTCCTGCTGTGGCTAATGAGTCTCTTAATTAGTGCTTAACTGAAGCCAGGTGTTGCATCAATTGTGAGACAAAAACACTTCAATGCTTTGGTTTCTCCTCGAGGTTCCAGAAGGAAAACAAGAAGGAAATATGAGACTGGATCTGAATTAGAATCCAAACAATTTAAAACAAAATATTTTATGTAGATTATAGATATATACACGTGTATATATATATACGTGTGTATATATCTATGGATTAGACAGTCCACTGACGGATTAGCTTAATGCTGTTACACTGCTGTATCATTGCATGAATGCACACAATAAATAATGAAATTATTAAATGCTACCATAAGAAGAGGAGGAGTATCAGCTAATGGACATTACTCCTTTTTGTGTGTGCTTAGATTCAGAACGACCAGTGCCAGGAGATGGACCCGTCGACTGATACGAAGTGGCTCAAACTCACCAATCATGGCGAATGGGCAACTCATACAGTAAGTGCTGCAAGCTGTCAGATGAGCAAAAGCTGTGGAGGACAGATCCTTGAAAGCTGGCTTCAGTAAATGTGTTGAACTCAGTGTGAGCTCAAGTAGAAGGGAGGATACAAGCAGGAAGCCAACTATATACAGAAGCTGGCATCATTTATTGTTGTCTCCAGGAACTTTCCACTTGGTTACCAGGACATCCTTGAAAAAGAGATTGTTAAATCTCAATGGATCCTTCCTGGATAAATAAAAGTTAAATAAATATAAAAAAAAAAAAAGTTCAGCCCTGCATTACAGGGGAATTGACTCTTAATGCTTATAAGAGTGTGTGGAGCCTTATAAACCGGGTAAACAGGTACTCATGTGAGTAATTCATATATATGTATGTGTGTGTAGAACTTGAACTGATGAAGTAAAGTATGTAATATGCAGTTTTACACTCTATTTTCATTTGTTTTTACCACCATTTTTTGTAAAAAAAAAAAAATAATAATAATAATAATAAAAAAAAAATGCAGTAGAGTCTCTACTTTTAAATCCAACATTAATAACTTCTTTTTAACTTTTCTAGTTAAGTTCATACAAGTATAATTTCATGTTTTCTAGGTGAATCTAAAATCAGGCACCAATATCCTCTATTGGAGGACAGGAGGAATGTTGATGGGGACCAAAGTGGTGAAGCCTGTTTTACTGAAAAATGTCCAAATAGAAGGTCGGTAACATATCTCCCTCTTCTTTCTCACCATTCTTTCCTCAGTCACAAATTGACGCACAAATTCTTTTGTAAATTCCTTCCACCAGGAGTTGCCTATACATCCGAGTGTTTTCTGTGCAAGCCAGGGACGTTCAGTCGAGTCCCAGGCTCCTCCACGTGTGAAGCCTGTCCTCGAGATACCTACTCTGGCCACGGCGCCAGCTCCTGCACCCCCTGTAACACCAGCACTCAGTATGCAGGTGGGAACACCTCTCTGACACACCGAGAAAGATGTGCACAGATTCACACACTCTATGTAACAACATAATGAAGCTGCACTGCAGTAGATAGCACAGCCTAATTGTCATCAGCGCTGCTCACAGAATCACACAACACAGCCAAAGGATAGGAAGAGAGCTTGTCCTATTTTCAGCCACATTAGTCAAACTTTAGAAGTAATACATTTGTTAGTTCAGTGTGGTGTCATAATAAGGGAGTAGCAGTTTTCAATAGACGGTGTATGCCCTTGTTTCTCACAAGGCGACTATATTGCTTATATTTAACTAATTTGTTTTCTGATACACTCTAAATAAGGATAAAAAATAATATACTCCCTGGTGTATTTTTCTACATCGCTCAACAAGGATTTAAATGAATACCTTTGCACACCGAAAATCATAAGATACTAGACCCTGTTTGAGAGGTATGTCTCACTATGGAAGATCTCAGATGAACTTCAATATAATAACAGAAATGCGGCTGAATTCAATTTTGATGTTTTTAACCTGGTCTAATGAAACCAAAGAAGTATTTCAGTGCTTTTAAAGAGACATTGTTTCCTCTTTCATCTTTCTCTTCGATAAATATGACAACGGGAAGGACTGTCTAGTTTTTTGATGTTCTAGTAATCCCATATGGGATGGGCCACAGTGGTGGCATGACACGAAAATAAAAAATATTCATTAATTAATTCATAAGTATGTTCATAATACTATCATCATATCTATGAATGCATTTCCTGTTCGGTAAAGTCACTGAAGTGTCTATGAAAAGACTGGAGTATTCTGAGTATATTACATATTTAATTCAGAACACCTCCTCATGCATTTTATATGAGCTGAGCTCCTCTGTTGTTTTTAGTTGAGTCTCCTACCAGAACAGTCTTTTTAAAGAGCAAATTATTCCTTCTGTTCTTTTGTGTTTCTTGATTTGCATTCACATCATGTACCACACCGTTGTTTGCTCTACTCTTCCCCATTTCAAGTAGAACTGAATGGTCATCTATTTCACAGGACTGTTGTGTTGTAATGATTTAGATTGATAGCTTCTTTTTGAAAATGATTGCTAATTATTGTTCCATTTTTTTTTTAACTGTATCAATTATTTTCTTAGCTGAGGGATCAGCCATGTGTAAGGACAAACGTCCATGTTCCAAGAAGGACTATTTCCAGATCCACACGGCATGTGACCATGAAGGCAAGGTGAGAGAAGAAAAGAGGCCACCTTTTGGATCAAACACTCACAGGAGCCCTGCTCTGTAACCACAGTTTCTGTTCTACTCTGTCATCGTCCATCTCTGTGTAATTTCAGACTCAGGTCATGTACAAGTGGATTGAGCCTAAGATCTGTCTGGAGGAGGTGCCTGGAGCTGAGCCTTTGCCCCCAAGTGGAGAGCGAGAGCCCTGCCCCCCTTGTAACCCTGGTTTCTATAACAATGACACAGCCACCTGCTCCCCCTGCCCACCTGGAACCTACTCTGATGGGATGAAACGTACTGACTGATTTATTTTGTATTCCCTGCTGCCAGTTTTGCTTTAGTTACCTTTTGTCCTATCTCAGTGTTGTCTAACTAATTATGTTTTTCACTGTGTCTATCTAACAGCGTGCATGCAGTGTCCAGCGGGCACTGAGCCCACCTTGGGCTATGAGTATAAATGGTGGAATATTCTTCCTGCAAACATGAAGACCTCCTGTTTCAATGTGGGCAACTCAAAATGTGACAATATGAATGGTGGGTGTTTGTCTCTGGGAAATTCCAGTATGTTCAGTAGCGCTCCCTCATCATCTTGATCACTTATGCTTATTTGCTTCCTTGCCAAGTGTAAAAATTAGATGATTGATGATTATATTTTTCTTGTTTAATCCACAAACAAAAATAAGCCTCGAACAACATGCCGTTTTTGTTTGGATTTGTTGCTGCTTCTCTTGGTTTTCAGTCTGAGCTAAGTAAAGTCAACTGGATGATGGTGGCAGCTCCATACTTACTGTAAAGATACAAGAGTAGTTTAAAAAAGAACAAACATAAGTGCAGTTTGTAGAGCTATTCAGTTGTATATGGTTAAAGATTTAACATATATCTAGATTTATTGAAATAGATACATAATGTGGATTTGATCTGGCCCTCAGGTTGGGAGGCGGCAGGTGATCACATCCAGAGCGGAGCAGGAAGCTCGGCTAATGATTACCTCATCCTCAACATCCATGTTCCTGGCTTCAAGTCAGTAAAGTCATGTAGTTTTTTTCACACCCGTCACCGTTTCCTTCTCATGATCTTAATTCTGCTTCTTCTTCTTCCCTATTTGCATGCTGCATTAGGCTCCCTACATCGATGTTGGGCCACTCAGCAGCAGAATTTGGTCGCATCACATTTGAGTTTGAAACGTTGTGCACAGCTGATTGTGAGCTCTACTTTATGATGGTGAGAACAGCTTCTGGCCTACGCTTGCTGCTGCATACACTGTTACTGTATATAGATGTTCGGAGGAGAAATCTGATGGATGAATCTTTTGTAGGATGTAAACAGAAAGAGTACCACAGTAGTGGAGTCATGGGAGAAGACCAAAACAAGACAGACCTACACACACATCATGACTAAGAATGCCTCGGTTTCCTACACATGGGCTTTCCAGAGGACTAATCAGCCTTCAGATGTAAGTATGCGTATGCCAAGAGCTTGAAATGTATTATATTTATTTATTATCTATTTTTAGAATCATTTTCTGGAGTTCCTTTAAATCAGGAATGATTATGCACCATTTTTCCTCTTGGACCAGTTCACACTGTTCTTAAAAAAAAAACAAAATACTGTGCATTATAAATTCACTTGTATAATGGGGTTCTATATCAGATGCAGATCTCTGTGGACATGTTTTTCTTTGCTTTAAAACATGGATTCAGGTGTGTCAGCTCCATCACTGTAACTCCTCTGGCTTCTGCAGACAGTTGGTTCATTTCCCCTTTTAGTTTAAAACCAGTGGACCTCATACCTGTTGTTACAGTAGCTATTAGAGTTTGGTCAGTGTTTCGCCACTGATAAGCTCAGGAAACCTGTCTTGCCGTCCTGTTGGTGAACCCTCCAGTCCAGAAACAACAAGAAAGGCTAAGAAAAACTTCCTGACAGTTTTATCATCCTCTCACAGTCTTGTAAACTGGGTACACCAAACACTCCCTTCTGCTTGGTTTTAAAGATAATCTCTGAGGTGTTGTTCAAACTGAACTACAAATCAAACAAACATCTTTTATCATTGTGGTCACATAACACCTTGCATAATGTGAGTACAAGGAAGAGACTGTTTTTTTCAGGGCAGGGCCTTCAGGCCAGGTGCTGCCAGTGCCACTGGCAGTAGAAGAGTTGAATCTTGAATCATTAACTTGCTTTCTTAAAATACCTGCTCTGCAGGAGTGGAGGGCAGTGGAGCAGAACCTCAAGTACAACATATAAATACTGCATACCACTCATGTGAAGGCGTTGATATTAGAGGGAAGAAGAATTGGTTTATTGTGTAAACCTCTTTACTCCACAGATGCTTTTCAACACACTGTTTTTAACACTTTCCTTCAGGTACGTGGGTACGTCAACGACGTAGCACGGATCTACTCCATCACAGTGAGTAACGCTGTGGATGGAGTGTCCTCTTCATGTCGCGCCTGTGCCCTCAGCACCCAGCCGTCCAGCTCGACCTGTGTTCCTTGTCCCCCTGGACATTACATAGACACACTGACCAGCCAGTGCATGGAGTGTCCCAGCAACACACACCTCATCTCTCACGCCACACCGGGCGTTGATGCTTGCAAACGCTGTGGACCAGCCAGCAAGAGTGACAAGGTCCGCCACTGATGTAATCATCAGATTTTGCCAAAACGTTATAATTTACATGACACTCAACTACATTCCTGTGTTTGTGTTTTTTATTTTTATTTTTTGCAGGACCACAGTTTATGTTACAGTGACTGTCACTTCACCCACACAGAGGGCAACGTCAGTCTGACTTATGACTTCAGCCTCCTTGGGTCTGTAGGAGTCCTGATGAATGGTCCGAGCTTTACCTCCAAAGGAACTAAGTACTTCCACCAGTTCAATGTCAGCCTGTGCGGAGGAAAGGTGTGAAGAGATGAAAACACACACACACACACACACACACACACACACACACACAGCAAAAGTACATTTTCAAAAAAACTGGTGTGCACAAATGCATCGCTATATGCTCTCTTTCTTTCTTCAAGGGTCAGCTGGCAGTGTGCACAGACAATGTAACAGACCTATCCATCGGCGACTCCCAGAGAGAGAAAGGCGAGGGAGCCACTGCTGTCAAGACCTTCATCTGTCAGTCAACAATTATCCCAGCTAGCGGACGAGGCTTCCACACAGCACTCTCCTCGCAGTCCATTAACCTGGCTGACACATTCCTTGGTTAGTGGGTGATCGTGATTTGCTGGCATTATGTGGTGTACAGACAGTCATTGCTGGTGCAGAGAGCTGAATATCGAAGATTTTACACCGCTTTTTGTGTCTGAATTATAAATTACGGATGGCAAAGGAGAGAAATGAGACAAGAGATAAAAGTTGGTATGCATAACATAAATAGTGCATGTACACAATTAGCTGAACTTTCTTTGTGTTATGAACAGGAGCAACAGTAGCTAATACGCTTGATGGAATAAGGGCTAGCCCAGAGCTGTACCCCCAGACCGCTAAGAAAGTCCCTGACGTCAACTTTTACTACAGGTACAGTACCTGCTTTTCTTAACGTAAAAAAATGATGCATGCTTAAAGTTTCTGTCTTACTTCCTGTGTGTTTGTTTATAAGGTCTTTCGAGGCTACCTCTTCATGCGACTCGGGTCGAAGCGCAGTGGTGACGCTTCGCTGTAACCCAGAGAAGAGCACCAAAGGAGAGCTCTCAGTTCCCAGGTACTTCATCTGTAAAATCTCCAGTTTCAGAACCCGTCTTCAATGTGGTGTAGAAATAACAAAATCTGTGTTATGTCTTTTGCAGTCAGTGCCCTGCAGGAACATGTGACGGCTGCACCTTTAATTTCTTATGGGAGAGCTCTGGGGCTTGTCCCACGTGCACAGAGAGAGACTACCATCGCATAGAAGGAGCCTGCAGGAGAGGACACCAGGTATGTGGACATAGACTTCAGTTCATTAGAACTGGGGCAATTTTGTTCTGGTTGCGGCCGTGAAATGGTATGTTCCCATTGTGGTTACAAACATCGTTAAACTTGAATGTCAGCACTTCAGCAATCATCATCTCACTCTAAATGCACTGTGCACTCTCCAAACACTTGTGTGATAGATAAATGGAACTGCAAATGTGCAAAATGAATCTATGAAATCTTCTGGCCCTTTCACATACTCACTTTAATGCTTCATTCGTGTGGACTCATTCTCAGGACCTGTTGTATGTGTGGACTGAACCGAAGCTGTGCATAGGAGGTGTGGCCTTGCCTGAAAAGAAAACGTTGCCATGTGAGGGTGTGGAGTTGTGGATACGGCTCGGTGCAGGGCTGGGAGCCTTCACCGCCGTGCTGCTCGTCTCCCTCACCTGCTACTTCTGGAAGAAGAACAAACGGTACCTTTTCCTTTTTGTACCTTGTTGTTCTCTCCTGCCCTCCAGTTTTTTTTCCTCCTGAACTTCTACTTACCTTTTCATCTCCTTTTTGATTTTGCCTTTTTTTTCTTCCTGACACACTTTTCCTTCTCCCCATCTTCCTCCTCACTGTCCTTAACTCATTTCCTATTTTCTCTCTTTCTGAAAGCTCCCATTGTTCCTCCTCCTGACATTACAGTATGTCCCTGTCTGTCCTGATTCAGGTGGGCAGTGTTATTCTTCCTCTTGTATTTTGGCACAGTATTGATTCTGTCGCTTGCCTCTTTGTTAGGTTGGAGTATAAGTACTCCCGGCTGGTAATGTCTGCCAATAAGGAGTGTGAGATGCCAGGGGCTGACAGCTGTGCTGTGATGGAGGGGGAGAATGAGGGAGACATGGAGGATGAAGTTGTCTACACGAAGCCGTCTCTACTTGGCAAACTGAAAGCCATAGCGTCCAAGGTGAGAGTTTTGTTTTGTTTTGTGTTTTTTTACTTTAAACGGAAGAAAATGTCGAGTTAACAGTATCAATGTGTGTTTTTTCTGATTTTAGGGAAATGGTGAGACGTATGAAAATGTTCAACTAAACTCATCTTACTCCAAAACATTGGTATGGAGCTAGGATAATGGTGAAGTGAGTGGGAGTGGAGGGGCAGGACCAGACCCCCTCAAGAGACTTTCCACTGATGGACCCCTTTAATCAGCCATCCCCTTTATGAGCTTTGGTACCTGAAATACCGGCTGTGTGTACATAAACACACATGCACACATCAGGCGCCTGGAGCCAGGTTCAGAGAAGTCACACTAACATGCTGGCCTTAAAGCTTGGTACGACAGAGCCGTCCAACTCGAAGCAGAGTACTGTGAAGCAGGTGTGTGTGTGGTAGACACTCCTGGTAAGTTCTGATTCAAACTGATGTCAGAAAGGCTGTTAGAAGAGCTCAGGGTAAGACGAGGACCTATTCAAGATGTTCTGTTTCTATTTATTTCAGTCTTTGTTGTGTCGAATATTACTTAAGCCAGCCTTGGTGTATTTTGCCATCAGGATCACCATGTGTTGTAAGTGTGTGTGTGTGTGTGTGTGTCGGTGTATGTGTCTGCGCGCATGTCCCATAGACATTTACACAGACTGGTATATTTTGGCCAATAAAAGCCTTTATCTTCTCATCTGTTTGTTCTTTTGCTTTGTTGAAGTCACTGCATTGAAAATCTGCTGACCAGTTGAAATGAATATGTCATATTATGCAGATGAGGTTGGAGTATTGACTGTCATTATGTGTCAAATAAATGATGTATTTGTGTAGAAGTTGACCCAGTTTGATTCATTTCCTTCTCCCCTCTCAAATGGTTCTAATGAGAAAACTACCAGAGGATTAGGAGACTGTTACAATCTGCATCTAGATTATAATCTGAAAAAAGACGACGACAACAAAATGAGGAAGGAACAAAATAATGATAGCGCAACTATAGTTTTAAGATTATTTTATTGTTCTTCAAAGACAGAGCACAGCTCAAGTTAAATTTACATGTCAGACATGTAAAATAAGATGCCATCATTTTGACATAATGTAGCAAATATAGTCTATCATAGTTGTGTATTAGTGTTTTAATCATGTTAATTAGTGTTTGGCCATACCAATCAAAGCTGATTTAGAACCTGTCACAAAATGACTGCAGTGAGAATACCAGAATGAGTCTGAATTCATAGCTTTTAGTTGTGAGGGTGGAATGAACTCTGCACTTGGCCAGATTTATTTCCTTGTAAACATTCATCCATCCAAAGATATGTGTCTTGTGTGGTCTAAAATTATTCAGTACTTCAAAAGCCTCTGTCGCTTTGCTTACAAAACAACTTTATCAAACTGTGGCGCTCTGGCCTGCCTTTGTACAGCAGCTACCATATGTCAGTGGCCTTAAATGAGCTAATCCCTGATATAATATCCCACAAGATGGGGTCGTATGAGAACATGATGAACATGACGTATTACTTTCAAAAGGACCATGACACCAGTTATGCTGCCGGCGTTGCCTTGCTCTACCTTAAAGTTCCTTGTGTTTTAGATTATAGATTACCTCATGATAAATGGGTTCATAGTCTAAGCAAGTTTTTTGTTCTGCAAACATGGATATGATTACTCAGACTGAGCTGACTGTTGTTATAGTTTGAGTTATTGATTTAAGATGAGAGCTTTCTTGCATTGCATTGCTTTAGTAGAAAACTACATTATAATTTTTTTCTATTCTCATTCAGGTTAAATAACCTTAGATTGCGTCATAATATTAATTTGATGGGGCACAAGCAGCACTTTGCATGAGATCATTCTAAAGATATAAGGAACTACCTAATATTGTCATACTTAAGCTTACTGTATGCAGCTTGTCTCTATATTAAAGATACTGAGTCAGGATTTGGGTTGTTATTTTTCTAAATAATATTCATATAGTATATATATATTTTCATCAATTAAATCAAATCTGTCTGCTAGAGTTCACTTTTCTCCAGCGTTTCCCTGTAGAGGGCAGTGGACAACAGAGAGATGAGGCAACTTCTCACATGATTTAATCTCATTGTCCACTTTAATTTGTTCACTCCTTACACAGAAATTAGAAATACAAATACATGCAAATTAACCTGTAACCTGGTAAACATGGGTCCTGCCCACATGTTAAATGAGATTGATTTCCTTTTTGCAGGAGGAGCATTAAGTTTCTGCAATTAATGGCCTGGTCGTACCACCAGAGGGCGGTCATTTGCTAGGATACAAGTAAAGAATCAACATCCAGCTCTGCAAAAAATAATAACTATAGATGTTATGTTGTTGCCAGGAAAAAGAAAATCTGGAATGGTCTGCAAATATCTAAAGCGTTAACAACAACTTCTCATGCCCATTATTTTTTGACAAAAATCCTAACACACACTGTCTCAGACTTTTGCTGACAGCAGCATATAGGACAGCAAACTGTTGACAAGCATGGTCCTATTTTAGCTGTCTTGCTTTTAGTTTATTCCTTGTGTTAAGACACTGAGCCTACACACTGGAGTGCATTGTCCTGAGGCAGGGAGCACTCCGCGCGCTTGTTTAATTGGAGTGCCATCACTTAAGGAACAGATTAGGCAGTGGTGTTGGAGACATCTTTCAACATTTGCCAACATGCTATGAATAGAGTCTGTGTGTGTGTGAGTGTGTGTGTGTGTGTGTAATAAGGGGTTAGGGTCTGTTAATGTCGCTGAGACAAATCTATCCACAGTTCTGTGTGAAAATCCTCCTTTTGGTGAGGGTTATTTTTTTTGGAGGGGGAACAGTTTGACCAGACACAGAAGGACGAGCAGACAACACCAGCTGTTTGCTTGTTGTTATTTATTATGATGTCATCACAGCCTCGTTATTGCACGTATCATAAACACCGAACTATTGCTTTGTGACTGGCCAGTTCCAGAGTTCAGCTCGACCTCAGCTTCATTTCGCCACAGAGATCTTGTCTTGTTTCAAAGCCCAAAGAGGCTAAGGACACATTCTGTTATATAGAGGAGACTAGCACAGAGACCTTTATCGAGCACATGGCAGTTGGCAGGGGCTGAATAGAGGGACAATGTCCGTAGTCGATGTCTTGCTGTTTGAAAGGGATATTCATGAGTAAAGCCAATTAAAGAAGACTCCAGGGAGAGTTACTGAGTGCACGAGATGATAAACTGCGGTGTAGTGTAGTGAGAAAGGTGATGTATTTCAAAGTGATGCATTTTCTTCACATCTGAATCCCATTTTGATTTTCCCATACACTCTTCAGCTTCCTTTATCTGCCTTCCCCATATTCCTTCTCCAACCTCCTCAAGGCTGCCTCGTTGGCATGTGCTGCAGCAGGCACCCAGATCTGAGTGCTTCAGTTTCCATGTGGGCTACCAGTCTGTTGGTATAGGCTTAGGTGGTCCTGGCTGAGACCAACTCAGCAGCAAGTTTCACACATAGAGTGGAGATGAGGTGGTGGGGGAAAGGTTGAAGGGGGTGAGACGGCTTGAGGAGGAGAGGGGTCAGTGGGAGAGTGTGAGACCGTTGTCCAAGACCAGTCCCCGAACTAAGTGAGAGGAGAATCCGGGTTAAGTGCTCTATTTGTGCGGCCATTAAAAGCTGGGAGTAGAGTACTGGGCCATGCTGAGCCAAATCTCATCAGTCACTGCCAATTTGAATCAGAACCAGCAACCCCCTTTTTTCCCCCTCTCTTTCTATTCCTCTTCTTTTGCCCTCACCCCACCCACCCCTCCTCCCATCCTCCTCTCCATGCAGACAAACACACGCATTCCAGGAGCGGATGTGGCGGTGGTTGTCCATAGCAACCTGCCATGCGGGGTGTTTCTTGTGGGAGCAGGACCACTGAGTGAATGGCTAAGCCGTCTGCTAACAAAGACTGTGAATCTCTGAGATGCTTTGAGCTTCCATAGAAGCACTGTGACTTCTGGGCTGTGGGAGTGCTTTACATAATCCAGCGGCAGCTCCCCTCTGCTCTGCCACATCGCTCTCTCCTCCTGCTCCCTGCACCTAAAACACATGCCCCATAGTGTAGGTCGGCTTTCTGTTGGCGCATCCTCTAAAATTCATCCAGTCTATCATTCACTGTGATAATCTCAGGGTGCTGTTAAGAGAGTGGTCAGGATATGATGAACCTTCAACAGCACTTGTGTGATTTTTAAACACTGAGAAAACAGATTTAAAATGCTTGTCTGGGGACACAAATATGTATTCAAATATTTAGTTAGAAATATCAAGTTTAGCAGTAACAGATGTTCGACAGCATATTATAGCATGAAACCATTTTGGATTAGTCTAATAATAATTTAATACCACCCTAAATGTAATAAATTATTGCATGAGGATTAAATTAAATTAAATATGCTGAAATGTGAAATTAGAAATTAGGCCTCTAATTTAGGATGTTTAGATTTGCTTATATAACATCTTCATTCATATGCGTTTTTGTCATTTATTCTCCCTATAGCTGAGAGTTTGTCTCATTTCTAGCCAGAAACAGAGAGTTTGAGGGGGATGTTTTGATAAGTGTTGTGTATGTTGCATATGAGTTCTACTCTACCATCCTTTTGTTAGCTGGGATTTGCCAGCAGCTGACACACCGTGTGCCGTGCCTCCTCTTGTGAGCCTCCCTGGGACTGCCAAGGCCAGCTGCTTCACTGTGCCTCTCAACGTCAACACATTTAACACAGGCATGTAAACTGCACACTTCAATAAGTCGACAAGTCAAAGACGTCGTCTTGATGGTATACGAACTTCTCTTCCCCTTCCTTCTTTTATTGGAGCTGCTACGTTGTAAAACATGTAAAATCAGTGTGATGGGTGTCTGTCAGAAGTATCCATTTCATTTTCTTTTTTTTTTTTAGACTAGAGATATTTTTCTCCACAGACTGGAGAAAGGTGGGGGGGGGTTGAGAAAGCCATTTTAACCTAAGAATTCCTCTGAGTCACTGTTTCAACACTTCAGGTAAACAATCAATGGCAGAAGGCTTGATAGGGAATAAAACTAACTAGCATAGTGTTGCCCTGAAACATAATATACTCTATACTGAGGTCACTTTTATATTTACCAAACACGGATTTGCAGCTGGTAATGTAAAAGTGACCTTTTTACAACCTCTGCCTGGAGCACTATCGAACATACATTAAGGCACATCGCCATATTCAAAACAACACCACATACCGTATCATTTGGGGCACAAAGACTTAAGCTACCACTCCCCTGTAGTTGGAAAAAATCAACATGTGTTCAGCAAAGCAGACAGTTTTCTTTCATTACTGTTGTAGTCATTTGAAAACAGTCTCATAATAACCAGGTGAGACATCCATTAGTTTTGGTTTGACATACCATCCCAGCACTGTCAATATTGATCGTTTTGAGGCAAAAGAAATGCATTTGCAGAAATTTTCAGCCCTGCTATTAGTTATTATTAGCAATCCATTACAGTGGCCCTCTAAAGAAACAGATGTTTGAGAGTGGGAGTGAACATAGTGCTGTTTTTGGAGAACACATGTCTGGATCTATGGCCATTTAGATAAAGGGATTCCATGATCAGAAATAGAAAAAAGGAACATTTGTATCAAAAAACAAAGTCTACTTTCCCGCAAAAACAGCCCAAATGGGGTTTTTTTTTTATACAGATCTTTGATGCAAATCACATCTAACAAGATGTGGGCAGATGAATTAACTGAAAATTGTGTTCTGGCACAGTATAACTGTCAGATGACTAGTTTGATGGATTATTTCTTTTTTGTACATGACCGTTCCAGCTGCTGTATCCTATCCAGTTTATGCCTCTGTCCACATTCATTCTAGGGTTACAAGACTGTAACGTTGTGCTGTTTGAACCATCAGTAGTATAATATACAAATGTACAGATACACAATAGAAATGCATACATTATTGGTTATTACAATGAGACCTACAAAAAAGCATGAGAATAAAAAGTCTGTGGGATATTGCAGGTGAGGCAAGCATAGCCACAAATGTGCATCCAGACTGAGGGACACACGCGCCCTCCTACCATGATTAAGCGCATGTCTATTTACACCGCATCATAACAAAGCTATCAAAAACAAAGGCTCCAAAAATTCCTCCTAAAAACTTTTTTTGTTCTTTTGTTTCTCTACTTACAACAATGTCGATTCCATGTATGTACATCCCTAGAAAATAATTTAATTATAGTTACACACTTTCTACATTTGTGAAACAATACAGTTCTAGTCCACAAGGAAGGTTGTGTGTTTGTCTGTGTGTGTATTTGTGTGTACATGTACATATGTGTGTGTGTGTGTCTTTATGTATGAGTGTATACAGTGTGTGTATGAGAGGTGGGAAAATTACGGCTGAGGGGGACACTGTTCATTGATTGGCTAACAGTCGGAGGGGCGGGTCTAAAGAGTGGACTGTACGTGGTCACAGAGAGGAAGTAGTGGAGTCGACAATTTCTCTCCCATTGCACACGGTTGGGACGTAGTGGGCACTGACAGACGCTAGAAAAAGAAATGGATAAAGACAGAAATTATGAGTTACATTTGCACTCATTCTTCGTAAAACATTTCTTATTGAACAATTTTTCCCAGAAATGGGATGAAAAGCATTTTCTTAAAACTAGAAATAATATATTACTTTTGGAGCAACAGTAGAGAAGGATCTGAAAAAAAAATCTTATGACCATAATAGTGATAAAGGTCCATACACTTATGTAGAAAAAGTATTATTAGGGCCCTGGGTGACTGTAAATGCATATTAGAAATGGGCACTAACATTAAAGCAGAAGTAAGCGATCCGGTCGTTTTGGCTAATGCTGCGTTCCAGGCAGGCTTTTGAAACCGTAAATTACAGGTTCATGTCACAACTTACGATTTTGTAGCGTTCCAGGCAACCCACTCGTGTTTTTCCGACCTGTTTTACCTGTGAAAGTCACTATAACGGCCACTCGTAACTTCCGACCCGTGGACTCGTACCAGATCGAACTGGTACGACTTCACAGGTCGGAAAAACACGAGTTACGGGCTGCCTTGAACGCACCATAACAGTCCTCGTCCCTACGTCACCACATTCATGGCATCCCTTGGCTGCACACACAGCCCTGCATGCCGTTCTCTCTCCTCATTGGATAAAAACTGTAGGATACGAGAAAAGTTTTCTCTTCGGCTCAGAGCAGAGCAGAGGGACTGACAGACCCGTGTTTCGGTCCAAACACTCTATGTAAGTGATTGCTGTCGGAAGATATAACTATTTAAGACTTATATTAACACAAATATATCGCTTACTTCTGCTTTAAGTTACAAGCCACAATCCACCAGTAATGAATGGCATAACTTGTCCTGTCAGTGTGCTCGTGTGTTTGTTCTTGTTAAAAGTCCACCACAGCTGTAGTTGCGGTAAAATGTGAGTGGTGGAGCAAACGCAGACTTAATCTACTAAAAATAAATACACTAGCCTACTACCACAGCCAGTTTACAAGTCAATTGGAAAAATGAACGAATTACTAGGTGATTTGGTCTTTTAGCCAATAACGTATTGTGGTTTTGCATTTAGTCTGGTTAGTCTGGGGTGTGCAAGATACCTTTTTTTTTGTCTTGAAATATGTTGTGGTATATGTGTTCACTTCTCAGGGGTATTGCTGTTCCCTGGTCTGCACTGCTCTGCCTGGTGCTACAGCTCTGTCAGCAGGATGCCACTGTTTGCAGTTTAATAAGCTCATGAGTGAACTTGTTATGCATTGAAAGGTAACACCTTTTGGAGCAACAGCGGTCGATACTTGGAGACCTTGCCAGCTTAGGTCGTAGCATTAAACTCATCAATTTGACTTTCAGAAACAGCTCCGTGGCTGTTCCATAGAAACAAAATAAAATACATATATAGATTTTTGTTTTTTCCCGGTAGTGGAACACAGGATTGTCTGCTGTGCTGGACATTGAATTTTGACAGAGATATTCTAAAGAAACCTAAACAAACAAACAACAAAAGCAGAGGGCTGCTGCTCTAGCTAAACCCCTGTCTCTTTAAAAATGAGGTAATTGCATGTAACTTACCATGAGATGCGTATGTGGTGGCTGCCCCGCTGACACTAAAGCGATTCAGGTTGAGCCTGTGGCTGGTCACATTCTTCTGAGGCTGGAACATGATGATGTGGACCTTAGGTGCAAACATGCAGCCCAGGACCACGAAGCCACTCAGGCTTACGGAGATACACATCGTTGTGGTCTGAACCTGCAGCGGAAAGAAGGGGGAAGAGGCAACAGTAATTTGTTGCCAGACTTTGATGGATACATTTTATGCTAATGAAGAATAAAGTAATTGCCATTAACCACTAATTTGATGATAATAATCTATAATTATGAACATTTTTCAAAGGCATCTCTTGAATGAGTATCACAAAGTGCTTCACAGGAAATAAAACAATAAACTAGAAGCAGTTTGATAAACAGCAGATAAACATAAAGCACAAAAATGCCTGGAGTAATTTGCCAATCTCTATCAGCACAGAGAGCCAATGATGCCTGTAAAGTGAGAGTATAACTCTTCATTGGCAGACTTTGTTACTTTGCAACAGTCCAGAGGATAACAATTACAGGATGGATCAATAAAAGACTTAATCAACAGAGACCACATAGGCCAAACTTCACAGTATCTCGTGGTGACTGTAACTCCATTATCTGTGATTTACTTCATGAAATCAATGATAAAGACAATGTTATGGTCTACAGAGGTGTGTGCTGTTAGTCCCTTTCAGGTAGCCATGGTGGTTGTCATTTTGTGTGGTGGTTAAGTGTTTGAATTGGTTACAGTTGTAGCCGAGTTGTATAACGAACTGCAATTCAAGGTAAAATCACACTACACTGTAGAGAGACACACATTAGTAATCAACCCGTCAACGTTTCCTCTGTGTATGTAAAATGCTTATGTATGTGTGAGTGGGCGGTTGGCCATACTGTTGATGTTATGCTTCTACCTGACTAATCTTAAAGTCAGATTACAAGGCCAAAGAAGTGCTTATTTCCTGAGAGAGAGAGAGAGAGAGAGAGAGAGAGAGAGAGAAAGAGAAAGAGAGAGAGAGAGGAGAGTGGGTGTGGTGGAGTGGGGTGGGGGATCAAATGAGCAGCCCTAGCATCAGCACTCTTCTCTTATGCCCTTTGATACAGTGCTGCGTGTTTGTGTACGCGCGCGCACATGTGTGTGTGTTTGTGGAAGTGTGTACTTACGGTGTGTGTATGCTTAAGATTTGTATGGATCAGGTGAACACTCACTCCCCTGTTAAATCTGAACATGTGTCAGCAGTTTGACGGAGGCTGTCTGTTTGTCAGCCCAGCACTGCAGAGCTGGGACATTTGCCAGCAGGATTAGAAAATTGTTTTCAGTTTCCACTCCACCTGTGTACTCACTATTTTGTGATCTGTGTGTTTGTATTAATTAGTGTTCAGGGGGACAAAAACACTTCTATCACAGTCACATTAGAGAGAATTTTGTGGCTAAGGGAGTAGTTTGATATAGGTTTTATTTATTTGCTTTCTTGCCAAGAGTTAGGTGAGAAGATTAATACCAGTCTGATGTTTGTTTTATTGATAGATAATTAAAATAGATACAGACAATTCATATCTTACTCTCAATTAGGGTTCTTTATGTGTGCCACAAGGTGGATTTTGTCATCTTTGGGCAAAGCTAGGCTAGCTGTTTCCCATGTTTTGCAGTTTTTATGTCAGGCTAGGTTAGCTGACTGCTACCAGTAAATTCATTCTCAACAAGCAAATAAAACGGAAAACATTTCCTTTACATTAGGGTTATGTTACAGTAACATGGTTGGGATCAATGCAATGTAAGTGTAATTTAACTTCTAACATTTATCTCTTTTGTCTGAATCAGTTGTTGAATTTGTAAAGTTGGGGTGTTTTCCTCTTGGTTTAGTCCTGAGTTCTATCTGCATATTTCTGTGAGAGAAATGTAAACTATGTAGTACAACATGGAGATGCTTTAAGTGCTATGTACTGTAGCCTGCTACAGTTTGCATGATCCTGCTGCATCCCAGAATGCAAAGTAGAGGAACCATTTAGCTAAAACTTGCAGAATACACATTCCCTCCACGAACTGCTTGAGAGTTCATACTGGGCCAGATCTCAGTGTTTACACCCTCCCAAAACACCCTCACTCTGGGGAAAAAAACTAACTAGAGTCCGATTTAAATGCACTAAACAGTGAAACACAGAAACAAGTATTTGTGTGTGCATTCAAGATACCCTGTAGTCGCTTGATGTAACATAAAAGATGGGAAGAAAGGCCAGCCAAATTATACAGGTGGTGTACATGGTGAATCCAATAAACTTGGCCTCGTTGAAGTTCTCTGGGCACTTCCTGGTCTTGAAGGCATACCTACAAGGACAGGATCATGTTTCGGATTAGACAGGTACCATCTGAAAAAATACTAGACAGATATTGCAATGCAATATGTTGCTGTGTAAACAAAACTTCTGAAAGTGACAAACTAAATCATATATTTTTGCTGGGAAAAACAAAACACTTGTGGATTGGATGGATTCTTTCAGCCGTAACACACTTACACAGTACACAGGATGACCAGGAGCACGTCATATCCCAGTGACAGCAGCATGCTTGAGTCGCGTACGTTACACTTGAGGATGACAGTCTGCCGTCGCTCCGGCAACGTGAATCGCCGTGTCCCGGGAACCTCCAGCAGCAGCCACACGGACACCATCACTAACTGGACGGAGATCAGACTCAGACAGATGAACACCTGAAGAAGACAGGAGGAGACAATGGTGAGGTCAACAAAATCTGCAGTCAGTCTGTCTAGGTGTCCGTCTGACTGACACAGATGGATGGACATTATGCTGCAATCTCTCACCTGAGAGGAAGGGCTAATGAAGCGTGGCCTCGCTACGCCCGCTCCGTCTTTCACGCCACTGAAAATCCTGGCGATCCTGTTGGTTTTGGTGAGGAGGGCTGAGTAGCAGACAGCAAAAGAAGTGCCCAGGCCGAGACGTCGTAGGGCACAGATGGCAGGGGAGGGTTTGGCTAAGAAGAGGAAAGTCATGGCGTAGGACATGAAGACTCCCAAGAGGAGAATGTAACACAGCTCCCTGCCTGAAGCTTTCACCAGTGGTGTGTTGTTGTGTCGCACAAACACCCAGAACACTAGGCCGGTGCACATGAACCTGTGGACAAAAGAGGGGACGTTATGCAGCCATTTTTGAAAGGTTCTTGGTAAATGTGTGGAGTCTGAATTGACTGTTTGTAAGTCCTCTCCGACCCTCACCAGTCGATTATAAAAAAGCAGTATTGTTCTTTTATCCCCTTGTAGTGCTAGATGGTTCTATTGTGGATATGATGTGAAAAATGGGACACCTATTTTATTAACCTTTTAGGATGGGAACTACCTGATGTGTTTGACAAACATGATGCTATTTTGGGTGACACTGGCTGGGGTTACTGGAGTGTAAACTTCCCCAAAATCCAATAAGAAGCAGGACAGAACTCTTAACATCACCCCAAGCTCTGATGGCAACCAGAATCGGCCTCTACCCAGTGAGGAAATGCTGCATGTAACTCATAAAGTCACAAACAAATGTATAATAATGCCTTTTAGGCCTTGAATATATGTGGATAATGCTCTACTATATGCTTTGTTATATAATGAAGCATTACTTCAGCAAGTTAGCTGGGTGTGCCGCCAACTGCAGCTTATGTTTGGGCAAACAAATTACACAGTTTAATCAATTTTTTACAGTTCTGCTCTCATGTTTTTGTTTTTTGATATTTCTCCAACCTTTTTAAATGCATATTGCTCTTATAAGAGCTTTTTTAGCACATGGAAAACCCAAAGCTTGACATTCCTGCTATTATGGCTGCTTCTGATGGGGGCATAACTGGAAATGTTTGACTGCCACTGCCTTAAGGTATCCCAGAATTCATGCCACACATACACACTTAGACCTCTCAGAAGCAGTTGGAAATTGACATCATGTTGACAGCTCTTATCACTCACCCTACACACGCGATCGTAATCGGACCAATAGCCCAGGCATCTTCCCACATAATATAGTCCTCGGGGAGGTCATAACAGGATGTCAGGTCATCAGTGGGCCATTGGCCAGGAGCACAGGGCGAGCAGGTGAACTCATCAGCCAGGTATTCATGAGGCTCACAGGCTGTACAGATCCAGCAGCAGTATTCACCTGGGAAACAAGGATATGAACAGCAGAGTGTGACAGTCTGAGATTTTTCAAAAGGCACTGCTGCTTGGTATGGTATGTCGCAAACCACAAAAAACGAACATTGTTGAGATTCAGTCTCCTACCTGCCTGCATTTTCTTCATCTCATTACGTTCACAGGGGTCGCTGCACTGCGAGTTGGGTACCACTTCTCTGGGCCAGCGAATCAGATCACCACTCAGACTCAGACTCTCTGCCCATTCACCTACAGGCACGTAACCATAACGATCACCAGAGCGCTGGTAGCTGAAGATGTAGTAGCGGCCTATCCCGTCCCCCTGGGAATCAAACTTCACTGCTGTCTCACTGCCCGGTGGAGAGAAAGGGGCTGGGGGTAGGGGGTGGGAAGATACAAAGGAATGGAAAAGAAAGAGATAAGACGAGTGGTAAGAGGAGATTAAAGCTTAACAATCACAAACAATCATCCCATTGATGTCTCATTGATGTCTCCTAAAAGCAGCGGTGAGGACAGAGACAATACGCCATGGTCAGTCAAGCCTTAGGAGTCCAGGACGGACAGTGAAGGGCATTACAATAGTGTTTTCATGAAGATCAGTCAGTTACAAAAGTATTTGCTAAGAGGCTATAAATGCCTGGTATGCTTGGTGATGTCCGTGTGTATCAGTGGCCTCCCATCCTTCCCTAAGGTCACATAGGGACACAAATGGCGCTCTAAATTCTGATCTGACAAACTTTATTACCAAATGCATCATTAACAAACTGCCCATAAAGTCATACAGGCATGAAGGCAGAGGACTGAATCCCTGGACAGTGCTATAGCTACCCACACATTGATAGAATTAGCCTCTGGGTCTCTTATGTGAGGGAAGTACACTGCTGAAACTGCCAAATTGGTTTGTATACAAGTTGTTATGAAAGGATTACCATCTACCCTGAGGATGTGGGAACAGAAGAGATTGTAAAATTGGCAGGACGCTGAAACCATAAAAAAGCAACAATCTAGAAACAAGGAGTAAAGCAGCTATGGAGTGGGGGGAAAAAAAGTAACTTTCTGATGCGCTGCGTGAGCCGTTGGACCTGACAGTGCTGACACTTGGCCATTTTGACTCAGACAAAGTGGATGTCACTCCTACGGTGCCACTTCTGTCCTTACAGCAGAGTAATCAACCCTGTGCTGCTGACACACTGCACAGGGCTGTGTGTGTGTTATAAGCTGTTGCCCCCCCTGTCAAACGATGGCTGGGGATAATGCAGCGTACACTGGGTTTATAAAGCATCAATCTTCAATGTATAACAAGGCTTTGGATCTTCGGTGCACATCTCCATTGATGGTACTGTGCTGTCTACATATCTCCATGTCATTGGATAACTGAAGAAATCACGGGTCAAATTCTATCTCCAAACATACAGCTTGGGATCAGTGGAACAAATCAGAATACAGATTGCATGTAAGCTGCTGGGCTGAAAAGTGTGTATGTGTGTGCACGGGGATGTGCGCGCAGACACACGCCTGTGGAAGCTCCATTAGATTTGACTTTACAGTGTGATGGTTAAGGTATTGCTCTGAGCGCTGTGGGAGGCTGTGCTGACAGAACCAAAGCTCTGACCCTGCTGTTAGCCGTGTGTGTATATGAATGTGTGTGTGTGAGTGTGTGTATGTCCATGCAACACTGAAAAGGGCTAAAGCTGTGCTATTGTTGTGAAAGCTCAGTGTGTTCAGAGAAGAATGGCGTGTCAGATGACAGCAGAGGGGGTTAGGGTTTATGAAATCCATAAATCACAGAGACAGCACAACCCTTTATCTTTCTTCTCTCTCCCTCTATCACAGGAAATTTTAAGTGTCAAATCTTCTATGGAATTTGGGACTAAATGTTTAGGTGACAGCTAAATGAAAATGATTTCAATAAGAAGGTGCTGATAATATCTTCGGCGAAGAAGAGATACGAATCCATTATGCTGCAAGTTGGCAGATAATAAAGTCTGCTAATAACACAGAGCAATAAGACAAGCCAGGCCTCCTCCCATACACACTCATAGAAACACTTCGCCACCAGCTAATTATCATAACTGCACCTTATTAGGACCTTAGATGTGTGCTGAAGCCTAATTAGCTCTATGTGGTAATTACGTGTAATACAGACTAAAGAGATAACAGCATTAGCCTACAGACCCATTTGAGGGCGCTGTATTGTCCTTGACTTCCTGCTAACAGATCACATTCGGAGTACGATAGACTCAGAGGACTTGTGATTCCTTTCTACAACCAACATCAGCGACCTTGCTGACATGACAGAGCAGCTTATCAGGAAAGTGTATGAGGGTGCAAGTTAGAGCTGGCGAAGGCCACCAAGACTCCTCTGGTGACTGCAGAGAGCTGAGACAGGCAGCTCAGGTCCTTGACTGATGGACGCCACTCTCTCCCCTCACTGTTGTTCTGGGAGAGGCTACATTCAAAAGCCTGGTGTCAAAAGCCTGGTGCAGATACAATGACTAAAAGACTGCAATTTGTGCTAAATGCTAACATCAGTGTGCTAACATGTTTTATCTTTCAGAACAATCCATCCAGTAGTAGCTAGATTTTTTTTTCCAGTTTTAGTAAAAATAACAGACAGACAGACGGACGGATGTCGAACGGACAGAGACAGACAGACAGAAACCGACATTCAAAATGCCACACATGCCTAAAATTGAATTTTGGCAGCTGCACAATAGGAAGTTTGCCCCTCACTTACATTTCTACAACACATTTCTGTGTGATGTAACTTTGATGAACCATGAACTGAACCAATTTGATCATTTGAAGAAGTGAACGTGGTAACTGCTTCCTAACAGCGGAGGGCTTTCCTGCGGCTTCTGAACACGTACTATAAGCTCTGAGACAGTGATTCCATTCTGTGTCATCTCATCCATACTATCCTTCACGCTGACCCAGTCCTTTCCAGCTGAGACCCACGGTGGGCTCAGCTCTCAGCACCACCCACAGCTCTGAGTGACTTCACGTGCCTGTGACACATTGTCAGCACTTGGAGGTGGATCAGGCTTTCTCACTGACATTCTCCTAAAAATAATCCATATTAGCTGAAACTGCTCAGGCAAATGATAAATTGATGTTAAGACTCAAAGAGTTGTTTGTACAGTTGGTTTCAGTGCACCTGATATCTGCATAATCTCTGTGAATGCAATTGAAAAAAAAGCCTATCAGATCCCTAATTTCTGTGAGACACTTTAGCATTCCCGCTAACTTGAGAAACACCTTATTATTCTAGCTTAATTAGAAGTATGGTAAAAACAGGCTTTTCATTCAGAAGCTGAGAAATTAATTATGTTCTCGGCCATGTCGGGCTAAAGCGAGGCCCAAGGGGGATTGTGGGTATTAAAGGCGGGGAGAGAGAGAGGAGGCAAAGGGGCTTGGGAGGAATAAGTAGGAATAAGTAATCTAAAAATGGGGAGAGAGAGAGGAGGCATATAGACTCGTAGGGAGAGGGGGAATCTTCTCTTTGTGTGAGGGTGTGACTGAAAATTCAAAAGCTGGCTGTTGATGAGTTGTTGGCTATGGAATTGAAAATTATATTTCCAAGCACCAAACCACCTTAATCCAAGTTCAATCTTGACAAAATAAATCCTGTATTGGGACTGGTGCATAAAAAAACACCTGTTACAAGTAAAATGTAGATACAACTCTATACTGCACTGCGTAATGATGTGACCAAAGTTCCTTGTCCCTCTTTCCCTCCATTGGGTTAATGACCTTACCCATCTGTGTCCTACAGAGAGAACACACACACACACACACACACACACACACACACACACACACACGATCATATACATACAGTATATGAACAGAGGGATGCACTCGTATGTCACAAACACGTATACAGATCACATTAGCTTTATTTGTTTCCCTACAGATTTAGTCCCTGGGGAGGGCAACGCTGCCTGGGCCACAGAGCAACAGGCCACAGGGGAACAGAGAGCAGATAGGGTGGAGGGAAGGAAGTCGAGAACGACGGAGAGAACATATAGGAGGAAAGGTGCAGCAGCAGAGGGCTGAGGCTTGACTGAAAGAAAGGTGGAGAGATAGAGGAGACAAAAGAACGAAACGGCAGGCTTAAAGCAAGAGGTGCTGGGAGGGATGATGAGCCAGGAGACAAGATAAGGGCAAAGAAAGGAGGGAAGTGACAAGGGAGAAGAGGGAGAAGAATACGAGGGGAAAAATAAGAGAGGAGATAGCATATGAGAAAAGCAAGGAAGTGATGTGACGACAGCAGAGACATAGGTGGACAGAGGAAAGCCTTTAGATGGCGGAATCAATAGAGAAAAGGTGAAGGATGGATGGATGGATGGATGGATGAGCAAAGTGAAGGAGTGGAGGAGCAAACTGGCTCAGGGAGGCGGCGGAGGCAGCAGAGCAACCTTGTGAAGTCTAAGTGGGATGTGCTGTTTTTGAATGTAGAGAGAGAGTAGGACAGTTTCTGGGTGAGAAAGAGAAAGGAGTCGGGGAGAGATATAGAAAGATAGAGTGATGAGGAACGAGTGTAAGAGACACAGAAGGACTGAGAGTGACGGAGACGGTGGGATAGAGGTAGAGAGTGACGAGCAAATGAGGGAGAGAAAGAGTGAAGGTTGTTCTCTAGCATCTAAACGTTGCAGTAAGCTCTCAATATGGCCCTGAAGGCACACCGCCTCTGCTAACACAGACATATCACACACACACACACACACACACACACACACACACACACACACACACACACGCTCGGCGCAGAGAAGGGGGAATATCACATCTATCACTACTATTTGAACAGAAGACTGCGTGCATGTGTGTATATACTGATCTGTTTGCTGCAGATCGGGGAGGTGGGTGGGTGGGAGTTGAATGATGGCTTTGAGAAGTGTGTGGGTCGGGGGTGTCTGCAATTTCATGCTGGTAAAAAAACAAGCATTTCAAGCTGCCTCTTTGTAAAAAAAAAAAAAAAAAAAAAAAGGAAAAGAAAAAATAGCTGAGTGTTTTGCACTGGTTTGTGTATGTGTCCCCTGTGCGTACGAATCTATGTGTTTTCTGTTCCAAGTATGAAGCAAGGCCTCATAAAAATGCACAAATGTGCCCCTGTGTCTGTTACTAGTTGGTTGAGAGCGGGTTCCCGTGATCTACCAGATCACTTCAACAATAGGCAATAGTGTCGGCTTCATTACCATAGCAACTAGCGAGATGGGGCTAGATGAAGAAGAGAGCGGCATTATGAAAACACTCTCCTAACCACACAACATACTGCCTCAGTGCACCACATACGCTGTCAGTAACACATAACAAAACAGCCCCATCACAGCTAAAGACAGCCTGCTGCGTTGTGAATGTAAAGTGAAGGGGAGAGGGGAGAGTTATTCAGTGAATTGGGAGGCATGAAGATATGAGCAAGATCAAACTTCTAATGAACATGCATGCGCGTGCGTGTGTGCGTGCGTGTGTGTGTGCCAAAGAGATGGGAGTGAGATAGAGAGCGCAAACAGTGTTGATTTTCTGTTCGCTACAGTTCAGACTGAGAGCACTGCGGATGGTGATGCTGCAGTATTTATACCCCACATTCAACCTCAACTCACCTCGGCTCCTTCCCTCCATACTGTAGATGGAGAGATGTATATACGTATGGCAGTGAGAGTGACTCATTCAAGGCTCGCCGAAAAACTCAAAACACACGCTCCCACAGTTCCCAGTTTAACTGTACCGCCACTTTCAGCATCCTCATAGTCTCATTAAAACGGTGCATGAATGTGTTTTTTTTCACCGATACAGCTGCTTGCCGCGCTGTCGCTGTCATCGCTGACACTGAGCTGTTGCATTCCCACACTGCAGAATAAAGACACGCATCTCATGGATAGTGACAACAAGGAAGGGAGAGTGAGATAGGTTGATGTAAGGCAGGACGGACGACGATCACACATGGAGATAAAGAGGAATTTCTCCGCTCCTCTCCTCTCTCTCATCAACTTATTTCACATCATTTTAAAACTTCACTTACAGGAACTATGTGCACATCGGCGTATCTATTCTATCCCTCTCTGTTTGCATCCTATAAGGGAGTGGTTGGTTATCAACTGTGCCAACTGGAGGCTGTGACTGCAATCGCCTTGACTATATCCTCACTCTCTCTTCCTCTCTCTCTCTTACTAACACTCTTCCTCTCTCTTTCCTTCTTTCTGTCTGCCTCCTCTCAGACTGAAATGCTCCAAGTCCTTTGATTTGTAGCTGAAATGAAGATGGGGAATTTCAAAGAGAATCCTCTTCTTCTGCTGACGCACGCGGTCCCACTCCGGCATTGCCTCAGTACTCCCTTGTTTCTTCCCTCCTTCCCTCCCTATCTCTTTTTCTGTCTTACTCCCTTTTACCTTACCCCAAACTCTCTTTTCTCACTTTAGTCTGCCTGTCAGTCTTATCTGTTCACCCCCCCCCCCCTCCATGTGTGATGCCATCCTTTCGTCCTCCGTGAATCCCTGCTGCTCCCTTTCCCCAGCGTCCTGTGGCAAAGCTGCCGTGTTAGTGCTGTTTGTCTGGCTGTTTTGATGTCTGCTCCTGGTCACGGTTGGTGGAGGAATAAGCACCTCTAAACCTGTGTCAGTCCCCGAGACACAGCAGTTTATTTATAACGCTTCCTTTGTACGCCATCTGTCAGTCAAGCCAATCCTCTGTCTCTTCTCCCCCAATTCTACAGAGACTGACAGACAGACAGGCAGCCTGCTATAGGAGCTATTATAACACACACAATCTCATTAGTGCAAGAGAGAAGAATATGGTTGACGGATTAACCGAGGCTCTCTTTCCTCAAAGCAACTTTGTAGTATCGTATCAATTACGCATGGGTAATAGGTGTCAATGGCAGGCTGGCTCTGACAATACATAGCAATTAAGCGGATTTGTCTCAGTACTTTTTATGTTCTGTGGCTTGGCTGCTTGGCTGCTGTGGAGAAGGACAACATCCCTGTGCTGTTCATGAGAGGACTTTTAACTAGACACAGTGCTCCTCACATTCCTGTCTATTTCTTGTCTATCCTTCTCCCCTTTCTCCTCAACTTCCCTGCCAACGTTCACTTTACTTTCACACTTCTTCCAGACCGAACACCTTATCTAGGACTCTTCACTCTCCTCTCCGTGCTCCGGCTGTCTTACCTGTGAAGCTGACATTAAGGATGTAATCCCTGTAGAGTCTGCGCCCGTCCAAGGCCTTCATGCTGTCACACAGCTTGGTGGTGTTGAAGCACAGGCTCCGTTGCATGTTATGGAGGGCATGAGCCATGGCGTACACCGCATTCACCACGAACATGATCTTTGACTCTGGTTCAAAGTTACTCTTGTCCATTGACAAGTCTTTGTCACACGGTGGGAGGGGAGGTGCCTCTCCCAGTCCGATACCTCCACCTCCTCCTATACCTCCACCGCCTAAGGAGCACTGGAACCGCTGCTCCCAGAATTCCCTGTACCAGGGATTGCGGTGGTTTTTGATCGGGTCCAAGCTGAGGAAGTAACGGTTGAATTCTGGCACAGGATTGGCTGCCAGCTCCAGTGTGATGGCTCCTTCAGCAGTGACCTCATTTCCCTTGACAATGCTCTCCTGCGCACCCCAGCCGTCGCTGGCCACCCAGATGAAGGAGGTGTTAAGCCTGGCAGCAGCCGCCAGCAGCTCTCTGGCATCGTCGCTGCGCAGGAAGAGGACGGCCACACGAGCATTCGGCTTCTGTAGGAGCTGACGGATCACGGCCTCATAGGACTTCTTAGCGTTAGAACGCCCCACCTGGACAGAAAGAGGATGCTGAGGTAATCAGAGATGTACTGTAAAGTTTAACGTGCCTTCTCATTCCCAAATAAGTTTAAGGTTTCCATTTGAAACTATTTATCAGTATCATTCAGTCTCACACCAACATGCACCCCCGTAGCAAATGAGATGAAAAATGTGACTGTGAAAGTAACCAGAATGAGTTCTTGGAGATAAGCTTTCATTTTCTGGCTCTCAACTGATAACACCAATGTAATATAAACCCCATTTGTGTGCAAGACAAGATAAGACACAGTGACACTGACAAACTTTTAAAAGCTCACAAATTTTGCGCCCTCTTCATTGTTACTGGTGCAGTTTTAGGGCATAGGTTGGTATGATACTGCAGACTAAAATATTGTCTTTTTGGTGTTTGACTTTGAGCAATGGTTGTTTATATTCATTTTAATTAACTAATCATATTGTATGCCCGACCTTCTCTGAAGTAGCGATACAGATGTTCCGCATGCGTGCCTCTTGCTCGAAGGCCTCTATGCCGGTTTCGCCATAGTCGCCCTCTGACGCCACCGTGGAGACGTATGTCCAGTTGAAGAACCGGAGGATCTCGGCCATGGCTTTGGCCTGGTAGAAGTCAGGAGGCACAGTGCGGGCAAAGTAATCATAGCGGGTTTTATCGCTGAGCTTCGCACTTGTCGACGCGTAGCTTATCTGAGGGATCTGGAAGAGCCTGAGTAGATTGGCCACCTACAGCGAGAGATACAGAAAAACAATATGCTTACAAAATGAAATGATCACAACTTTGAATCACAACTAATGAATCATAGAAACATAATTTTCATTGACAGATTTATATGTGCCTTCTTTTGTTTCTATATGGAATGGAAATATTTTTCTAATGATTTTGTTTTAGAATAAACACTTTTAGTATTATTATCAACATGACAAAAAGAGACCTACTCTTTAGTTAGAGACACTAACTCTGCATAAGATCTTGAATTTGTCATTTTGACTTCATGAGTGTGATTCGAACTGAGAGATATTAGCAGCAAAGCCATTTACTTAACAGTTCCTTTAATGAGGCACCTGCAAGTGAAAGGGAAGGATGTGGGAAACTGGGTGACACTCATTAGGTGCTACAAACTAAGGATAACAAAATCTCTGTATGGTAAAAAAAAAAAAACATCATTCCATAAGAACCACACTGAAATGACCAGAATTAACCTGTTAACCTGTTAACACTGAATTGCTTGAAAGGTGAAACTACTGTATCAGGTTCAGGTTACTTTATTGCCCCTGCAGTCAGATTTGTTTTGCAGTGTTTTGGAACATAATACACAAAACACAAAACACAAAACACAATGAAATGGAACACAAAACCAACACATACGAGCTGACAATAAACATGATGATAAAAGTGATAAAAGTGGTCAAGGCTCCACCAATCAGGACATAAAAGAGAGAGAAGGGTCATATCTAGATCAGTATCTACACCATGTTAAGATTCACATCTTTTAATTGATGAGAGAAGTATTTGATCAATATTGGAGATTTAGCTAAATTAAGTTGTGAATTAAATGTAAGGATGATCATACAATCTCTGCAATTGCTGAACACATAATGGATGATTAAAACAAATAAAACAAATAGTCTTTTCTAGACTAGTCTGTTTTCTTTCTGTGGTCTGAAAATAAAAATCCAAAAGAATCAAAATGTGATCATTTGCAGAGCAAAAAAATCTTCACTGCTAATGTAAAATATGATCTTCTTAGTCTCTGCATAAGGATTGTCAACAATGAAAATGTGTTTGTTAGCAATGTCAAAACATTTCTATGTTATGAATTGTAATAGAATTGCTCAACAATAACTAAACACATGCTTAGCTGCAAGGTCAGTGTTTTTCCACTTCAACATCTGGCTTGTAATAGAGAGCAGCTCTTTATGCGTGTGAAGCTCCTCAGTGAAGTAAGCAATCAAAGTTTGATCAGAAATTACTGGCACATTGACAAAAGGCTTGGAAATAGGACCCACAAAAATAACTGGAATGATCCCTTAATAAATGTATTTTCTTTCCAAGAAAAAAATTAGAGCATATTTAGAGGCTTGTTGCTGATAGGAAAGGATTCATGCATAACGCGATTATTTAAAGATAAAAGACAATGTAGCAAGTGTAGGAATATGTGCCTATAGAGAAATACAAGATAACGCACGCACTCGCACTCACACGCACAGCAGTTCAATAAATCACTGACTCATGCATTAGTGATGGACATCATCTGGGGTCTACTGATGTCCATATAATATTCCCTTTTACTGTTGATTGGGGTTTGGTCACGTTCGCTTCATTAGAATTTTAGTCGCAGATGCCAAAACAAACAGTAGAAGTATAATTGCTACACATACTCATGTGCACAAAGACATGTAAACATACACAATCAAACACGCACACGGACGCAAATAAACACAAACTACACAGCCATTCTGTTCTTGCCTCAGTTTAATCCTTTTAGAGCGCGTCACTCTGGGCTTTTGTATGTTTCATTCACAGCTCAGTTGATGAGCTGTTTTGACAACACGTCAGAATCTCATTAGACTAATAATATAAAAGATTAGAAAACACACTCACAGACATATTACTGATGTGCGTGAAGACAGGTCGACACAACCGCAAACACCTGCACTGACACACACACGCACACACTCACACACACACGCTCACATGGGCTGCTTATGGTATTTCAAGCAGGTTTTATGGTTTTAAGATGGCAGTTGACTTAAATGTCAGGGAAGGTCATGCTGCAGAATGTAACCGCATTGCTCCATTACCTGCCACTGAACAATGACCACAGCTAGCTAAGAGGCCTGTCTGTAGGGACACAGGGAGTTTACTCTGTTAGTGAAAGCTGCTCCCTTCCTTTGAGAGTGGGAAGGGAGATGTACTGTAGGAATGGGCTGAATATGAGAGACGAGTAGAGAGAAAAAAAAATGAAAGGGAAGGAGGAAAAAATTGGTGCAGTGGAGGGGTGCTGTGTGTTTTCTGCTTGGAATGCAAGTCACACACACGCATACAGACACACAGAGACACACACACACATGTATGAATGGAGAGGAGGAATGATGCCTGCTATGTAAATGCCTTCAAGGCAGTGGAGTTTAGTTGTGCATGGTTAAACATAAAATAATTCCCTATTACTTCATTTAAAGGCAACAGACAGGCTGGCCAAGTGGAGGGGCATGAAGGAGTAGCTGGATTAGCTTCACTGGCAACGGATCAGAAAGCAGTTCGGGTCTCGCAAACAGCGCTGCCCTCAGAAGAGACAGGTAAAAACAACAGGAACGGCAACAAAGAGCAACAAGAACGAGTTGCAAGAAAACAAAGGATAATTATGTTTGATGAAGGACAAGAAACAGAGCAGATGTGTTAACAATGGCTGCCCCAGGAAGGAGGAGGAGAAGCAGAAGGGGGCTGAGGCCAGCCTACACTGAGCTCTCCCCAAATAGCCGTGAGGGACGCCTCTGAATGCATATAAAGAAGGAGAAAAAAGAAAAGTAGGCAGTGATGAGAAGGGAGAGAGCAACGATTTAAGGGACTGAAAAAAAGAGAAAAACACAAAATGGGAGAGAGAGAAGAAGAGAGGGTGAGAAAGAAAGACAGAGAGACAGTTGCAGAGATTAGGGATTTAAGGACTGATAGGAGGAGGCTTTTGTGCAGTCACAGAGGAGTAAGGGAGAAGGAGGTTTTATGCTAAACTATGCAAATCACCCAGCTCTGTGACAAGTGCTACAAGAGCTGGTGAAACACACACACCAACACACCAATGGAACTTTATTCTAAGAAACAAGTACACACACACACATCACACAGGCACATGCAGTCAGATATACTCGACAGGCTGGCACTTCCATGTCACTGGGAGTCAGCCTTTGCACTCTTGGGTCAGGGAACTTGAGTAGAAAATATGTTTTGTGTGGATATTTCTCTACCTGTGTGCGTGTGTGTGTGTGTTACCTGTATGGAGACACTGCTGAAGGAACCTCCTATGACTCCAGCGATTGCAAGTGGGCTGTCGTCCTGCAGAGCGTAAGATCCGTCTGGACAGATGAACTCTGTGTCATCCACCTTAGTGAGGGAGGCTCTCACAAACTCCAGAGCCTAAACAACACAAGCACACAGATATTCTATAGCAAATGCTGCACCATACTGTGTAGCATGGTCTATACCATCCTATACCATTCAGGCTTTGGATTATGTTCTGTGTAAGGAGTGTGCTTCTTATAGACTGATTGATAGTTGCTTTATTTGTTATGAAGAAGAGTTTCTATCTTTTTGAAGGGACAGTAAAAACCCACAGCTCTACGCTACGGTCTCTTAAACGCTTTCAGTACAGGGTCCAACTTGCAAATTTACTCGTATATATGTATTCCCTGTCTGTGGACAAACAGTCAATGAACCTGCAAACTATTTCAGGAACCCTACTGTCAAGAATCAGGGTTTATACACTCAGTCAAGGAGCTCATTGTATACAATCACTAGATGCATCATCCCTAAGTATCTCAGCAATAAAATACAATCATCTTTTTGAAGATAGAAATCCCTGAGGGGAAAGTAGTCTTTTTTATCATTATTATTTTTATCCGGCTCATTTCTTTCATCCCTAATAGCTTCAATTTCTATTTCTCATCATCATTTGAGGCAAAATCCTTCACGCTGAGTGGATAAAATAGAATTTTGAGGTATATTTACTTTACTTGAATATTATCCTTTAATGAGACCTTATGGTTTTACTTGCTTTAAAATGGAAACATTGCACTTCTTTACTTCTGACACCACAACTTACTTACTCTGCAGAACAACTTTTTAAATATAAAATGTAGCAAGAGCTGAAGCCACCCGGCAGCGCAAGAGAACAAACAGCTAATTAAACAAACTGTATCTGAACTGTGCTGTGTCTAAAAGGTTGTATCAGCATTCACAGGTAAATGCAGATAGGTCTGAGCACCATCCTGGAGAGTAAATGCTCTAAGTGTAATGTATACACATTACAAGCAATTGTTGCAATTTGGTTAAATTATGAACAATATATCTCAGTGATGATTGCATGAGACATATTTGAATCATCTTGTGAAATGAAGGTGACATTTACATAAGATTACACTGTGTGAACAGCAATTTAAGCGGATGGCAGGCAGAAGAAACTTAAGATGAGCAAAGTATCATCTCAGAGTCACCTCTGATTTGGAAACAAACAATGTTTATGTGCAATGCTTATACTCACGCACCTGCTCCAGGGCATAGGTGTCTCTAGAGCAGGTGTCCAGGATGTGGACCCCAAGGGAGACCCCAGGCAGCAAAGTGCTGTCCATATTGATTCTGTCAATAGCGAACAGCATAGCCTCCAGTCTCTGGATCCCTCTGTCCTCATTCACACGGCCACACTCCTCCATCCCAGCACCTTTTTCATGCACGGGGAACAAGCCGCCTAGCACCAGGTCACCCTCGATCCGGATCTCTCGGCGGGACTGAGGTGGGTCTCCGACAGAGAGCAAGACTCCCCGACACATCATGACCAAGACCAGAGCAGGAATGCGGGCCACCATGTTGGGCTCAGGGTTAGGGTAGGATTGTCAAAATGTGAGGAGAGGCTTGGCAGAGAGTGAAGCAGAGGGAGGTGAGGGGCTAAGGGTGAAGGTCAGGGGTGAGGGGTTAAGGGTGAGGCGAACAGCGCGTGCCGGGGTTGAGTCAAGTGGCCGTGGATGCTTGGGTGGGTTTGTGGCCCATGAAACGGTCAGGGAGAGCTGAACTGGACCGCACATGGAGGGGCACACCATGTGGACATCAGCCCTGCTTGGAGAGAGAAGAGGAGGAGAGGATGGATTCATCACTCAGGCAGACGTGTCACAGACAGCACAAAAAAAAAAACTGAAAGCTGTCAGTGGCTGCATGATGAAATACTTTTTAAGTTTTAAAGTATTTCTATAAAGTATAAAGACAGCAAAGTAAACCTTTATTGGAGTTCTGGCACCCTGTTAACAAGGGCTCAAAGTCGTTTCCACTTCACAGCCAAAGCCAGGCCATGACTAAAAGGGATATGGAGCTGTTTGGAGATTGTACCCCACTCTTCTCGAACCTCCCCCCTCCCCCTTATGTCACCCTGTAAACTTTCTTCTTGAAAGTGTCTGAATGTATGTTTGTGTGTGCATGCGCGTGCCTGTGTGTGTGTGTGTATGTGTGTGTGTGTGTGTGTGTGTGTGTGTGTGTGTGTGCGCCCCTGGTTGTATCAGGATTAGCCAGCTTAGATGGCTGGTTGATACATGAGCCCAGCCTTCTCATGCCACAGATCAGAAAAGCTTCTCTAATCTGATCTCTGTTCCAACAATTCTCTGCTCGTCCATGAGTTTATACCCCTAAGTGTGTGTGTGTGTGTGTGTGTGTGTGTGTGTGTGTGTATTATCAGATTTATTGCTCCCCCTCTTGCCTGCATAATTACAGTGTGAGGACTGAATGCATTTTACCATGAAAGAAGCTAACTGACAACAATGAGGCCAACAACAGCTGATGCTGCTTATCATAACTTACAACTCAATTAAAGCTATCACTCTGTGTTTTGACTGTTGGTTCACTAATGTACTCCACCTCCACCACTTTCAGAGACAGTATTATTCCAGCAGACAGCACAGCTAGTGGAACTTATCAAAACAAGTATGCCCCTGGCCATGCTCTGCTTGTTTTTCAAGTAGTCTGCAGATAATTGATGGGAAAGCAGGAAGAGGTGGAGTCGGGATGACTTGTTGGTTGAGCTTTTGATCGTGTTGTGCAGTAGTTAGTCAGTAGTTAGTGATGGTTGGTCAATTATCAAACATTCGTATGGTCATCAAGTACAATGGTGGCATCAAAAGCAAAACTGCCAGCATCGCTATAGACTGTAATCTGTGTTCATTCACCTGCTACTCTCCGTTCAGTAGTGAACAATAATGTAGTTTTCAGACACTTGCGTCATCATTAAAATGACTGATTGCAGATGTATTAAATAGGGAGTGATTTCTGACAATGTGGCTACGGCTAACCTTTGAAACCACTTGACATTTGACTGATCCCAGTTGTTCCCTCAGTGATATTCTCATATCATATAGTTGAACTGGTCCTGGTTTGAGACTCAGAAGTCAGTTATAAAATCCATGGAGTGTCTTTAGAATCAGGCCTTGAAGACTTGAAGGCAAATATGGAATCATCATTGCGACATTTTGAGTACAATACTTTGAATGAATGAATGAATGAATGAATGTATGAATGAATTAATTCATTTTTAACGAATGTGTCTAAAATTGAGAAGAAAAATAAACTACAGTATATAAAAACAAAGTAATAATAAAAAAGCATAATTAAATCATAATATGATTAAGTTCGAAAAAGGAGTGGGAAGAAGTATGTAAAATTCCCACCTCTTTCTACTCATGGTTTATATATCTACAGTATCTATCTACTATATAAATATCCATATACATTATACTACATAATTATCCATATCAATATACTACATAAATATATATCAACATATATGCTACAGCCATAAAAAATATATAAAACATACATAATATACAACATAAATATCCATATTAATAAACATATATACTACATCCATAAAAATATATAAAACATATATATACGTACTACAGAAATATCCATATCAACTTATAATATCCCATATGTTTAGCAATCCCTCATCTTCAATATACCTATTTAGAATTATTTTTTATACCTCTTTTTAAATGTATTTATATTTGTACTTTGCTTTATCTCTTGCTCCAGACTGTTCCACAAAGTCACCCTACAGCTTGATATGCATGCTTTTCATTGTTGTTTTTACTTTATGTTTTTTAAAATTTGGATCTCCCTTTAGATATAGCTTTCTTCTCTTTCTGTGAACATTCCTGAACATTATTTCTTGTACATTATCTGCGCTGTTTTAAATTCAACCAATTCCATACATTTCAATGTGCGTGATTTTATAAATTGCGGGTTTGTGTGTTCTCTGTATCCTGCTTTGTTTATTGCCCTTATTGCTCTTTTCTGAAGTGTGCATATAGTGCTTTTATAGATGTTTCCCCAGACCTCTACACAGTAGGATACGGAAAAAACAAATATGGTAACAACAGTGAAGAATATAGAATATGCAATGATTTAGGATCCAGAATATGACTTATTTTTTGCAAGAATTGCAGTGCATTTTGCCAGCTTTGCCCTTATGTGACTTGCATGAGGTTTAATTTGACAAACTTCATTAATTTTCTTTCTGTGAAGGTTGTGTTTAAGATTAAATGATCTGGCTCCTTAGTCTTTCTGCAAGTACACCAAGAGACTACAGAGCTGAAGCACAGAACAGCTTAAAGTGGCAATTGTAAACTTTCATTCTGTAAACAGCTTTTGCTCAGACAACTTTCTCTGTCAAAGCAGCAAGAGCACCTGGAATTTGTAACCCAATCACTTGAAATGTATTGCACAAACTTTTAAGGTGTAACCAAACTCTGGTTGATTCAGCAACAAATCTGAACTCACCTAAAAAATTTTGTAACTGCAGTATGACAAACTGTTTCTTTTATAACACTGTGTAGTGTATTCAGTTTGCCTTCTCTTTACCGCAATATTCTAGTTAATTGAAGGTACTTTAACACTATTTTTTTTGTTTTATTGAATCCTGCTGTGCCTCTTATTTTCACAAAAGCCATTAAATAGATGGGTGTTGCAAAATAGCATCCGCTATAATTGTAGGCTATTATACTTTTTTTCTCAATCATTTTTATTGTATGTACTGTATATTGCTTCAGTTCCTATCAAATATGACATAAAAAAACAAATAATATCTTATTTACACCTCTTTATTTGCATACAGCCTGCATTATAATAATGGCATTAGATTATTAAGGGCCTTTTCATTTACAGGTGGTTTTATGTAATAAAGAGTTGTCTCTAGTATCTAATAATGCCTCTTTTGTGATCAATCTCTCCTTAATGACCTCAAGGTGAACAAACCAGGTCATTGGTTGAGGGGCTGTTTCTTATAACGGATGTCGAACTGCACAGATGAAACTTGCACCTGGCTAAGAGCCAGTTGGACTGGAGTGTGTTTTTTGTGCATTATACGCTTGAATGTACACTTTCCTTATTCAGATGAGTTACCCAGATATGCTGTGTTAATAGCAGCTGGAATTACCTTATTAAAGTCAGCATATCCCAGTCTCTACTGTATTACTGTTTTGACCTTTCTTTTTCATAAGTTCCATAACTTTTTTTTATTATCTTCAAGAGATAATATATAACCTATTCTCACTCTAGTTTCAGTTTCTTTATGTGTTTATATCTTTTAAACTGTCTCGCTAATGCAAACTCTGCAAAAGCCCTAAGTAGGAAATGGCTTTCTTCTTATAAATTCTCTCATGTCTCCTTGCGCTCTCTTCAGTCCTCAAGAGAGATAAGACAGGAGCTGGAGGTTGACGTTTGACTATAAAGATCACCTAGACCAAAGATCAGGCTTGTAGTGAAATTTTTGTTGATTGCCGGCATCTCCGGCCTAAACCCTCAATCGTGTGTGAAAGAGAGAGAGAGAGAGAGAGATAGAGAGAGTGCGCCTCCCATCTTTGGTGGGCAGGTAGGAGGATGAAAGCTTCTCTTAGATGCAGGCAGCTCAGATTTTTCTGCAGGCGGCTGCCATACCTTTACCACTCTCCTCTGTAACATGACACACACGTACAGACAAACACACACACCCAGACAAACACCCACGCTCGCATACACACACTCAGACGTTCCACCTCACACACATGCACAAACATACACCTCTGCTTCTCTGAGGGGCTGACCTAAAAGCAGAATATTTCTATGTCTTAGCTCCCCTCTCTCTCAACAAAAAGAGCTCTGAATCAGGAGAAATGGGGATATGATAAATGTCTGATAAATTCTTTTATAGGAAGAACTGGAGTGCCAACACACCCTATGTACCACGAGTAAAATTTTTATGATGTCGCCTAATATAGTCCATTAAAGTCACTATTGTCTTCCTTGAATTCACTTCAAGAAATTGTTTTTTGTCAAATTTCCACAGGAGACTACCTGACAGTCATTTGATGGACATACAATCTAACCTTAATAACTGTTTTGGGGTAAGGAAGTTGATGATGTCTATGAAAGATTCATATTTATTCCCTAAGCTGTCAGACATGCTCAATGTGTGTGTGTGTGTGTGTGTGTGTGTGTGTGTGTGTGTTTATGCTTGAAAATAAAATAAAATGATTTCCAGTCATGCTCTGAAATAGCTGGAGGACCTGAAAATGAACTCAAACCTGCGTCATTATTAAGGGCCACTTTGAAAATAAAACAAAGGGGAACTTTGTAATGAGCTCACTTTTGAGGACAGGGCTACAACAAGGTTGGAGATGTATCTGTATCTGTGTGTTTGTGTGTGTGTGTGTGTGTGTGTGTGTGTGTGCGCGCGCGTGCAAGTGCATCCTCATGCATGTGTGTGTTGTGGAATTTAAAGCTGTATATTTATGGAGCAGAGGCCCTAACAACAGTTTTGCTTAGCGCTTTACTCCGACACTGTGTTTTAATGCAATTGGCAGCTCTTGAAGTCAATTTCCCAGAAATGTGCCAAATAACATCTCCCAGCATTTCTCCACTGTTCTCATGGTGTCCACTGAAAATGAATGTTTGCTTCATTATAACCTCTTGGAAAGTGCCCAAACCCAGCTTCCTGTCTCAAGAGCAACTGTGCAAGCAAGGCATACACTATGAAACAGAAAATATTTCACTTTTCTGTTCCTTCTTGCTTGCTTTATTACCAAAAATATTGCAGCGAACAGAATTGTTCTTGAGTTATGAATATACTGAACAAATTTAAAAGATCACAGTATTTATGCATGTTGGGGCCTCATTATTATATATATGCCACTGCTTACATCAGACTGACTGCATTTTTCTCTCTCCTTTCACTGCTTACAGATCATGTCAGCTCATGGTACATGGAAACCAGCATGCTGAGACTTTTCATCTGTCAAGGTAACATTATCATTGCCTGGAAATTTCAGTCTGAAGCATCAAAATTGGTGAGAAGCTCCAGCATCCAAGATTTGAGATTTAGCTTAGAAAAACAGCATCAAATTCACAAAATGTGCAGTCTCAAAATCAAACCCAGACAACCATAGACACTGTAAAAGGATAAAGTGAAATTCAAAAAGCCTCTTGCATTTAAAGGTGTCTGTTTGGCAGGCAACTGCAGTGGTTAGTAGCTTTTCTATCTGTGCTGCATGTTGCCTGCATGTGGTCTGTGTACTGCATATCATGACGTGAGTGAAATGAATCCCAGAATATTCTGGATATGTCAAAAAGTGGCTACTGGAAGTTATTGCAAACGTGAAATATCCATAGTGTAGTATGTAAAGATCTTGATTACCAATAGAAGCACTTTACATGATTTGCAGAAAAAGCAAACACAGTATGTCTTCAAAGGAAATAGTTCAGTATGTTGGGAAATAGGCTTGTTTACTTTTTTGCTGCGAGTTAAATGAGAAGAGTGATAGCACTCTGTATTGATACAGTATAAAGCTGAGGTCTGCCGCCAGTTAGCTTAGCTTTGCACAAAGACTGCAAACAGGGGGAAACAGCTAGCTTGACTTTGTCGGTAACAAAAATGTGCCTGCGACTGAACACGTTATATCTTGTTTTATATTATACAAACAGAACACAAGACAAGTCGTTGGCCTAGTGCTGTGACCTCACTGAGACTTCTTGGAGTCCACCAGAGCAGCAGAGACAACAGGAAGTCACTGCTTAAGGCCATTAAACATTTCAGCACATGAATGTGCACACACAAATGTGTTTTTGCATTTTGTTTGAATGAACTAGAGGCACTGTTGTAGATATTATAACCTCTGGATAATGTTTTTCTAGCTGTACTACTTAGCTAATGTTAACCAAGAGTGGCACTGATCTTCTCTAACTATCGACATAAAGCAAGAAGCCCCTCCCCCTCCCCCCAAAATGGCAAAGTATTCCTTTATTGATTCCTCTTGAAATTTCCGTTACAAAGAACACTTCATTTACATACAGTATTTATTTAATTATCACATTTGCTCATAATAAGGAAGTAAATGTCTTACCTGATTGAAAAAGGATGGGAGCAGATGGCAGCTGGCACATGGCAACATCACCGCAGACACCTATTAAAGAGAGATGGGGTACATAGTGTACATGAGGTGAGTAAACAAGAGCTAGAAAACAACCTGACTGTCAATAGAAGAAGGGGAGAGAGGATCAGATAGAGGAGGAGGCTGACTACTGACCCGTCTCCCTGGTAGCTATGATGCAGTGTAACATCTGACAGACAACCCCATTTCACCTCTGACCCCCGCTCAACTTTGAAGTCAGTGAGTATAGGCTGCACACACTCCTCTTTTTTGCTTCTCATGTTTCCTCCGCTGTTTCCTCCACGGCATCACCTCTGCATCCTATCCCTCTGCCTCGCCTCTCCCACCCTCTCCTTGCTGGTCCCCCACTCTCCCCATTTATTTCCACCTCCACAACCCTCACTCTTCCCCTAACAGGCAGGGCTGCTGTGGATGACACGTATCCAGCTGAGAGCAGCCATGCAGGGTCGATGGACCGCAGTACACTGAGAGGAGAGATAGCCCCACTACACAGCCCTCTGTGTGTGTGTGTGTGTGTGTGTGTTTCTGTGATTTCTCTCATCTGTGTGTCTGTTCATGTGGGTGCTTGTTTATCTGCCTATTGTGCACCTCACAGAAGCACAGCTGCATCAGTGATGTGACTCTCACAGCATGGGGAGACACTGTATGTGCATGTGTATGTGTTCCTTCATTTTATTTATTTTTTTGTTTTTTGTAGCGAAAGAGAGATGGGAGGTGGCCTGTCAGAAGCTTTGCTATTGTCGAACACACCTCTTGCAGATGCTCGCTGTCAGAGATTTATAAGTTAATTCAACCAATTGCTTTGTGTCTTTCTCTTACATTTCACTCTCTACTTTGCAGATCGAAGCCAAATAAGAACAGTGCCACTCATTAGTGCTGAGGGAATTTGAACTTAAGGCACTTTAGTTATGAAAGATAGCATTCAAAATGGGTGAAAAGTGTCCGACTCACATAACAAATCTGTTGCGCGTGCATGTGTATGTGTGTTTAGGCATGGCGTCACAGAATTCTGACAGTCTAACGGGTGCAATGGGCTCCGACCATTAATTATTTACAAAGTGCGTTTTAGGCAGGAAAGACTGATGATCCATAAATAGGACAGAAAGATATAAAAGCAACATATGATTCACATTCTTCTGTCCTTTAATAGCAAACACATAAAAAAAGAAATCAAGTGTAGTTTCAATGGAATCTAAATTTGATTAAATTAAAGCCCCTGGTGACTTCACTGTATAAGTGTATCTGGGATGCTAGCTCTGGAAAATTGTGTGTATCTGTGTCAGGTGACGATGGCAGACTTGGGTTAAATCCCAGTTTATCACCATTTACCAGTCAAAATCAATAATTAGCTACTCTGATCTCAGATGACTATTGACGTTTCATTCACATAGTCAGATAGAAAACAGCCTGTTCCTGCGCATTGATTAGTCACTCCATTTCATGACCTATGTTAAGTTCAAAGGTTAAAGGCTGCATCTTGTTAGAAACATAGAAATGGATTTCCTGGACCTAATAGACAGCTGGAATTGAAAATATTAAACCGGAACAACCATTGATCTTTACTTAACAACATAACAGGAGTTCCAGAGCACAATCCTCATGCTCTTATAAAGAGCAGTAGATAAAGAAGTACAATTATAATAAAAATCGGATTAACCCATACAAGAAGTGGTGAGCTTCAGGGCCACATGGTCTAAACTGCGCTCTCATGTGCAGGGTACTCCAAAGGAATTCTCCTCTATAAAAGCTTTTAACCTTTGAGCACCATCCAGAGTTTACAGTGGGAGTGCTCAGCACTGTGAACTATTTTACAGCGCAGATTTTACTACAGTGAGACCTCCAAAAAGGGTTTGGATCATGAGGGCTATCTCTGAAACAGCTCCAACTGTCAGAAAGCGATAATGTTAGAGTATTTTAGGGGGCAGCTTTTGTGTCCTTACTTTGATAGAGAAAGTGAGAGAGAAGAAAGGTGCCACTTTGGTAAGACCTCAGCCTAAGTGTTACACACCCCACCAGGTGAGCCACTGGGACCCTGTGAATCACACATTGTGGTGAAATTTTAGTCGTCCATCTGACAAAATGCCGAACAACTGCTTGTTCCAGTGTCTCAAATACGTGGATTTACTCTGTTTTATGTCTTTCTAAATTGAATATGTTTACGTTAAGGATCATTGGTCACACAAAATAAGCAATCTGGAGGCATCACTTTGGGGGAGGAACTGTGAATGATTTCTTTTAGAATATTTTTCTTGCATTTCAAAGCCGAAAACATAAAAATTACTGACAGATAAATCTTGAGTATAATAAACAACGTTATTAGTTGAGGCTGGAGATGCATCTGCCATGTCTTCCCATTGAGGTTTGGACAGTTGTGTCTTCATAGTCCTAACTTTACTGTGTTTTTCCTGACTTTGGTGGTCCACAACCCATCTGACATAGCGTGATTAAAAACGACTGTTCAACCTAAAAGCAGACCAGGCTTGAGAAAATGTGAAAGCATTCATCAGATCCGCATTTCATCACCGTGGAGGGCGGCAGGCCTGTCAGAAGGAGAATTACCCCTCTGTGGATGGCATCTATCAACTTAACTGTCATGTAATGACCCTGGGAGTCATCGTGGAGCATCAGTCAACCTCGCCATGGCACAAGCGCTGCTGCATCCTACTTAATTCATGTTCACACCCTGCCAGTCTGTCTTCACTGCAGTCGATACATGAGTTGTACAGAGCGTCACAATGGACAGGTGGAGAGTAATGGAGACTATTGACCACAGTATAACTCAGAAGAATGAATATAATTGGTTTGGACAGAGACACAAGACTTTTAGGTAGAAATAATGTTGGTTGGTTTTAGTCGTTTCAGGCTAGGTGGTCATGTGTGGAAACCAAACGATTTGCTCCCTTCGCATTAGCCCTGGATTTGTCTCATTCATGTGTCATTAAAATCTTATTGTCTCATCATATTTGAGAGTGATTATTCTGCAGCACAAAAGTCAGCGTACTGCGGTGGAACTCCATTTTAGGCATGGTACTATTTGTTTTATGATATTTTCAAAATGGATGTATGGGGTAAGCGTGCAGCGTGGCAGTATCTGTTGTAGCTAAAGAATACTTCTTTTTCTAGGCTATTTGATTAACCTTGAATTGACTGAATCAAGTGAAGCCATACTTTAACAAAACTACTGTTTACTGTTAAACTTCTTAGGAAATGATCAAGATTGACTGTTGTGCTTGTAATTCTTAGTCATTTAAATAGATCATATCCTGATAGATAAGCTTTACCTTATCTGAAAGTGAGACAGAATAAAGTCACTGGTTTACATTTGATAATGATGATGTATTAGCTAATGGAAATTCAAACTTTTTGCAAAAGGCTGTGTACTCTATTACTTATTAATCATCTCACAGTGACATTCACAGCACATTTGTAGCTCCCAAGTGTGAGGCAGATGCCCACACAGCAGAGAGCAGGGAAAAAAACAGTGCAGTTGGATTGAGAGTATCCAGGGTACATAGAGACAGATTGCCAAGGCTGTTGTGTGTTAGTGTGTGTGTGTGTGTGTGTGTGTAATCAGCAAGTGGGTTTAAGTAGTTGGAGAATGCAGCGCATTGTCAAATTGCTTTTAAAATGCATGGGAACTCTGTCATTTTACGTTGTAATTATACTTTCTGTTTATGTGTAACACTTGTTTTACTTTTCTCCCTCTTGATTAGGAACACATGTGGTATGCTGCAATTATTTGTTTTTCTTTTGAATGTGAACGTCAACTGCCGGAAGGATTTATTTCTGTTGGATGTTATTGTTTGTCATGTAATCCCTTGTGTGATGGGTCATTTCAGTGGTTATGATACTAAAAAATAAACAAACCCATTACAGTCATTTAGTATTTCAATTGCAATCGATAAAAACAATTGAACATGTGACACTACTGAACTTTAGGCATTGCTGGAATAAGGATGTTGACCTCTACTCTACTGGTATTGGTGCAATATCCACTGTTTTAGCTGTGTGCCTCAGGAAAAAAGCATTGGGATCAAAAATACACTGAAAGCAATCTAACTGAAGACCCTAACCCCGCATTTGTCGGGTGTAATATAACACATTTATTCACACAAGTCACACCAGAACTCTCCCACATTTGTATAATTCTTTTCCGTTTTGCATATCCACCGGATCATTATCACACTGAGCTGACAAAACGATAAATAATAATTAGCTGTATCAGCTGTTGCATCACATCAGTAACAGCGAACAGCAAACTTCAAGAAATCTGAAGCAGATCGAGGAAGTTGTGAGTTAGCTGAGTCCTGTCACTTTATCGAAAGTAGCCACCGCATGACCAGGAAACCTCCTTTCATGGTCTATCTCTCACATACACACTCACAAACACAAACACGTTGCTTCCCGCCTCAAGCTCATCATTTATTAAAGAGTCTGATCTTTCTCTGAGACACACCATCACAGCTGTACATCCCACTGCCCTTTCACTAGCTCATCCCCTGAGTGCACATGTATATGTGTGTGAATGTCTGTGCATGTAAGGAAGAGGGGGATGCCAGTGAACAGACAGTGGAGTGCTAACACTGTGTGTGTGTGCAGCGACTGTTGTTGCTGACGAGAACCGAGCTGTGGGAAGCAGCAGTGATTTCCAGACTCTTCTCTGTTTCTTCACTGGAGCATAACAGTGTGGGAAACTTGTGGAGTGGAGCAACAGTAGTTTTACAAAAAACTTGAAAAGCCAAACACACGGACTTAAGGTATTCATCTGTATTTTGTAGTGTGTGGAAATCTAAAATGTTAGTCATATTTCATAACTGTGATTTAGAGGATTTTCAACAACTTCAGTGGTTTAATGGGTTGATCTCCACATCTGATATAATGCTGCCCAGCAGGTCAACATGAGGTTAACCACAACAGACCATTCTACATGTCGCTGTGAATGAAAATGTGGAGAGAAATCCTACCAGCAATTTCACCTGTACATAACCTCATCAAACATTTTTCATGTCTCTGTAAAAATATTGGAATCGTGAACTATTTCAGTTACATGCAGATAATAATTATGATCCTTAGCTCAAACTTCAACCCTCTTATGTTTGTATACAAAACCATGGGAGCTGAAGAGAAGCTTTTATAGATTTTTTTTTTGCTCTCAAAGGTTCAAATGATCAATTCAATCATCCATAAAAGGAGGAAATAATAATATAATATAAGACAAACAGTACCTTTTTTGTCTAAAATCTTCGTTGACGTTTATCTTCCCTTTTCCTCAGTTCCTCGGCTTAGTTACTTATAGGTCCCTAAGCATAAGTCACACCAAATCCTGTTTATCTGAATACAGCTTTACAAAGATGCTTAGTTTTTTTTAAATTTATACTAATCAAATCAACAAAATCAAACCCGTAAAGGCAAACAAATCGTTCTTCTTTAGTCCCTGGTACAAGTCCATTTTAGGCTTGTTTCTAAGTTCGTCTTGAAGAATTTTGGTTTTGAGCAAATTACAGTATTTGTTCTTTATTAATTGATTCAGTTTTTTTTAAAGAAATTGTTTTCGACTTACCTCCCTGATTTATTTGTGTGTTACACTCCTCTTGACTCTGCTGAGATTAGATCCCATGTTTCCATCCCCTGATCTTCAGTGTTGGTGAACACATGAAACCAGAAAGAATAGACTGAAAAAGGAGAAATTCATTATTTATTTTCATGCCGTATGCAATATTACCATCCTGAGCATACTAATGTGATGTTAATTTTCTAATGCTTTGTATTTATTATAAAGGATGGTTTATTAAGCGTTAAATCAGTCAAGTTGCTTTCTAATGGATTCAGCACCATGGACAGCAACTTTAAGAAGCTCTTCAACTGTGTTCTTGGAAACGATATTTCTATATGGAAGCACTGTTAGCCTTTAACTGACTCTTACGGTAAAATAGCACACAAGCCACTGGACAAACAGTGTCAGGATCAAAAGTAAACATAAAATCGATCAAATGCTCTTAAAAAGCATTTAAAATATAATGTCACAAATAATTTAATAACAGACTGAACTGTGCAGCAACACTTCACAGTGATAAATTAGTCTTAATTATGTACACACTGTGGTATAAGGATTTATGAATATTCATGTATTCACCAGTATATTAAGACACATTCTGTTCAATGTATAGTACAATACAGATTAAAGCCAGCTAGTGTACAGTGTGAAAAATAGAAACTTTGGCAGACGGCACTGTCCAGCTTTACCAGGATGACTGGGTTGAAGGTTAGACTACAGCAGGTTTGACAGAAACTACTTCTATCAAAAGATGAAAATCTCACACATCGACGTTTTAAGGTGAGAACAATCTCCAATGTCACTTTCAAGGTATTTGATTCAATTTTATTCAATCCAATATATCAAATTCAATATGCTTTGCATTAAGGCTCAAATATCTCTCAATTTGTTACTCTACTGTACTACATCAATACACTGCATCGAATCAACAATGCAAAATGTATTTAAGTTACACTTGAACATGTAACAACATTAACACACTTCATAAAAGATATTGAACAAACTGTCAAAAAAGTGGTATGTAGATTCGAGCACTATACTTCAGAAAATATATCACAGTAAGTCTGGTACATAGTGTCAAACTAGCTTTTATAAATGCACAGGACTACATCTCCAGCCTCTTGATAACCAATGATACCTGTCATGACCGTGCATGAAAGTACATATGTTCTATTAGAAAATATATATAACACATTTCTAACATAATTTGTTTAAGAAAAGTATGCTTCACCGACATAGTTTCATCACAGGCACAGTGCTCTACAGCAGACCACTGAATGGCCACTACACTGACTCACAGGAGCTACAATATGCTCTGTGTATATCATCACCAAAGCCTTGATCAAGAAGTCTATGCTCTACCTGTAACACATCCCAGGATGGTCTCTCCTCAGATCAGAATGTGCAAAACTAAATCTCTACCTGTGGCCACATGCAAAAAAAAAAGAAAGAAAAAAAGTGGCAAAATAGGCAGAGGCACACTCATCTACTATTAACTACCCTGAGCAAAATCTTTTGAAATATGAAACAGACACCCCATGTAAGCATGAAAGGTTTCTGTAAAAGGTTTGTGGGTTTGTCCTTCATGCACCGTGGTGCCTGAGGTAGACTGGATTTTTTTTGTTGGTTAAAATCAGTTCCAATAGCAACAAAATGTCCACACTACTTCAGTAACCACTCTCGCAGTATAATCTACTTTTTTGATGGCTACCCTTACTCTCAGTACTTACTGTATGAGGTTGGAAACACTTTAATCTTAGTCCTCATACATAATCCTTTCAGTGTTAGCAGGTGTGTTTGCACATGGTAGAGTGCCTTACAGGGCATATGGATGGAGAGCAGAGAAGTGGATTATGCTGCAGGTGTGGCGTCAGAAATGTCTATGGATATTTTGATACCTTTGGAAACGGGTCTATATTGGATTTAACTGCAACTGACTGAACTTAAGTCAGCCACTGTGCGGCATTTCTGATAGAACAACAAACTTTTAACAACTGCTTTACAAGCTGATAGGGGCTGAGTATTCGATACTGAAAGGATTTCGTATGACGTTTTTTTGTCTGGAGACCTGCCTTTCACAGAAACATACAGTCTTTACGTAGACTTTTTATTTCTATTATTATTATTATTGCGTTACCCCAGAACTGACTGTATTTCTTCCTTCCAAATATTTAATATTATGAACAGGATTTGAATTTAAGTTATGAGAAAACGAATAAGAGACTAAAGTATCGGAAAAAACAGATTCTACAATCAGCAATGCTTGTACATCCAAAAATTTGTCATAAGATGCACATATCCACATGCGCACCCTCTGCCAAATCACATATCTTTCAAAACCAGAGGGCATCACTGTTGCTTTTTCTATGCACTGTGCTAGTACACTGCTAACGAGGAGGTTCTGTGCTGCATGTAGTCAAGAGAGGGAGTGTGAAGCTGTGTGGAATCTACAAGGCCATTTGTGCACACACATGCTCACAAAGATGCACAAACACAAGCTCATGTAAGCACATTTACCAGTATAAAAAATGCTGAAACCCAAGGCCAAATCCATTCACTGACAGACAATTGTCCCCTGACTTGCACATAGATGCACATTCTTCATGCACCCGTGTTTGTGAGGGTGCACACACGTGCATCTTTACAAACACAAACACATGTGAAGCAAGTATACATGTCTTGAAGATTTAACAAGGCTACCAAATGCCCACCCACACCTGCGACCCCCTCCCACACCGTGTTTGACCCTCCAGTGCACATACACACACACACACAGTGCAAATTATCAATTTGAACGCACACATGTATGAAATTACTCTAATTATGCAACAAGTCAGACACACACATGCAATCAATGTACACACACAAACTATGACATAAACAATGCAATATAGAACCATTTCAGAACCGAAAAACATAACAAACATGAATATGACGTTACTGTGTGAAAAGGAAGTAATTGTGGTTTTACACACACAAACACACAGCCACACAGTGCATGTACACACACATATATTCCGACCCCACCCCTAAAGAAATTGTGAAATTCTACATTATTCGATGCCGTCATTCCTAACTGCTAAATGACATAATTATTATCACTGTTATTGACATTATTATCATTATAATTATCACTATTAGTATTATTAATACTTGCATGTCTGCTATGGGACCAGCATTTCAGATATCTACTGTAGCAACACAGGCACTGCCCACCCCTCCTCTGAGTAAATGTTTGTTCTTTCACTCCTCTCTAATAGAGCACAGAAAGAATAAGAGTTAATTTAAAATTCTCATTATTCTTACTGTGGCAAGCCCATCGTCTGATGTTGATACTGTAATTCCAATGCTGTTATGGACACAGTGAGTAATTATCACAAAAGAAAAATAGCTCCATGATTGTATAAAATCATGTAGGGTGTAATTCTTGTTCCACTTTTCACTGTCAGTACATCACTCCGATAAAACAGGAACATTTTCTCAACCTTGTCTGCTGCCTGTCATTTCAGCTAAGTTTCATCCTTAAATTTAGTAGAAGAGATAAAAGCTCTATTACAAACCAGTCAGAGTTATTTATTGGCTAAGAACTATGTAGAAAAGCTCAGGTCACTCTTTGCTCACTGCTGACTGTTACACAGACACACCTGCTCTGCAGGAATACAGCCCCTGAACCTCGAAATTTCGCTGAGAGCATCATGTCATCATTATTACTCGGGTTATTAGGTGAAATGGATTTGGGAAGAAACTGCACATGGGTATTAGGCAGAAACATGTTCATCTACTAACTAAGTTCAACTTGTGTCACACCTTTAAGCTCGACTGTCAGTGGAAAAAAATGTGAAACTGCAGGAACATATAAGCAAGACGAACATCTGATGTGAATGGAGACATTTACTGCTGTACCTTCACTACAGGTCCACGCTCCACTTGTGACGAGTGGCTGTTCAGAGGCGAACCGAAAGTCATTGTACTGATGAACAGTGGCCAGATCCGGTCATCAGATCCACCTGTATGCCTGCTCCCAGAGACGCACTACCCGCCCATCCTTTTCCCCAGGAAGCGTAAAAAGCCTTGGTGCGGTTTGTCTGAACCCAAATAACTTCTCCACGCAGCGTAACATACGCAACTGCAGATACTCTTTGTTTCACCTTCTCTATCTTTATCATGCATCTGCTGCAGAGATTATAGCCACCGTGTTTCCCCCTCTCTCTCTTTATCAAAACCCGCGATCAGTAGGAGCATTAAAAATAAATACACAGGAGCCAGCTTTATGCAGCACAACTGGGTGTTTAAATCCTGCGCAAAGTTCAAAGCAAATTGCTCAGCACCGTAGGATTGGCTGACGCGCGCTCGAACGGTCCCGGACTGACAATTTTTCACTGCACTCTGTCGCCTAACCCGTAATCTAAGACTGCAACACATTTACCCACCAGTGAGGAACATGTAATATTTGACCTACCTTGACGACTTGGATCCTTCAAAGGTTGCGCACAAATCTTAAGCTGCTGGAAGTTTGACTTAGTCTACTCCTGATCCCTCGGAGGAGTCGCACTGAGAGAGAGGATGGGCGCCACTGCTCTGCCCGCCAGCTTCGTATGTCTGTGCGTGTGTGTGTGTGAGAGTGTGTGTGTGTGTGAGTGTGTGTGTGTGTGAGAGAGAGAGAGAGAGAGAGAGAGTGTGTGTGTGTGAGCGCGCGTGCATGTGTGAGAGAGAGCAAGAGAGAGAGAGAGAGAGAGAGAAACAACAGACGTGGAGAGCTGTAGCCCCTTGCCAAAGGATGCTTCAGTCTCCTAGCAACAACAATCGATCTGGCAAGAAGACATTTTTATTGGATAAAAAGAAAACTTAGCCATTCACCCCCCCACCCCCCACCCCCAGCACATGTTTACCACTCAGAATAACAACTCCGGCTTTACAGAGTGAAGAGAGAGTGAGAGAGTGAGAAAGAAGAGAAAGGGGGAGAGAGAGAGAGAGAGAGAGAGAGAGAGAGAGAGAGAGAGAGAGAGAGATGAATGTTTTACATGTGTGTTTGAGGTGCAGGATGATGTACAGAATTTCATCTACAGCCATCTGTCTCAGTGAACAGACTCCAAACATCTATAGCGAAGCAGAGAGATTCACATTTGTAATTTTTTTTTAAATTCTGTACGAGCTCCATCAATGTTTCAACACAGGATTAGATTCTATAATGACAGTGGCAAAGAAGCACTGGGAGATGACCACTAAACATGCCGTCCATGCCTCGTCTTGTTCAGGAGTATTTGATCTGGCATTGAAATCTGGCATTGGCTGCATGGTTCAGTGGCACAGATGTAGCATGTAAAGGCCTTAAGACCTTCACAGCTGTGACTACAAGTCTGCATCTAAAGTCTTTATCATACTTCACTATGATGCATGATATATGGCAGCCACACACACACACACACACACACACACACACACACACACACACACACACACACACATGCATACTCACACATTTCTGCAAGTTAGGTGTCTCTTTCCACCTATTTTTCCATTGCCAGCGCAGAAACAGTGGCACTCAGTGGTGCATATGCATCTGTGTAGGGGTACGCGTGCATGCACACACACAAATATGTGCATCAGTACTTGTTTGTATGATTATGCACATGGAGTCATTAGAATGCAAGTATGCAAGTGTGCTGCTCCTATTGAACAGAAAATCCTCTTCACGCATGATTGAGTCACAGAGCGTCCTCGCCCTCTCTCTCTCTAATCAACACGAACGCACACACGGATACACTACAACACACATGCACACACACAAACACAACACACACGGAGGCACTCAGTCTAGAGGCCTGATTTCTGTATTGTAAAGTTAGTCAAGTGCATAGAGATACAATGTCTGAGGGCTTGCTTAAAGCAATTTTTGATTGCAGCTACAGGCCGCAGCATGTTGTTTGCCTGTTTTATATGCAGATGTATGATGACAGGCGGCCGAAGTTTCTGTCTACCTCGTATGTTTTCCATGTATGAACTGTGTGACACCATATGGCATGAGAAAAGTGTCTCCAAGGATAAGCTGTGGATGGCTAGAGATTGATTAGTTGACTGAAGAAGTAAGGGTAAGAGCATCCACTTCACACCTCTGTGACACACAAGCATGCATGGGCATGAGGTGGTAAGTGAACACACACATTCACACACACTCACACAGAAAACACACACATACACACTAGTGGCCAGTGTCAGTCACAGCTTTCCCGGACTTCATCCCTTATCCCTGCCGCTCGAGCTGGGAGATGCTGGCTACTCTAATAAAGGCCTCATTGTCTGCATGGCATGCATATATGCAGAAAGCCCAGAAAGCCAGCTTTGTCCCATAAGGGTCCCTCAGCGAGAGAGCTTTGTGCTCGGCCTTTCCCCATAGACCAACAGCTGAAAATCAGAAAGAAAGAAAGGAAATAAGAGAAAGAAAGGAAGAAAGAAAGAAAGAAAGAGAAAAAATATTGAGGTTGAGATGCCAGTACGATAGATGGTAAATAGGATCAGCTGAGATCCACACTATATGAAACCATCTGTAGGCCTCTGTGTATGTGTGTTTACGTGTGTGTGTGTGTTTATTTGAAAAACTTGAGTGCAGGAATTCAACGTTTTGCCTCATCATGCTGAACTGCTCCAGCTCATGCAGCAGGAAGTGGGTCCATTGGGATTATGTTTCCTTCTTCTTTGATTCCACACAGATTGTTTGTGTCCCCACGCTAATAGAATTATCCATGCTTCATTTCCCATGGTCTTCTGTCCTGTCTTGGCCTCGTGATGGATGGAGCTTCACACAGAGGATTGAGTGTGCTTAGAAGTGTGCCCAGTGTTGGTCGGACAACGGGGCTAGTTACAACCACAAGCTTCCATTTGCTTTGGTCAATGTGGTCACTTGTGATGTGGCCAAGTGGACAAAGGAACTTCTAATAATGTGCAGCTTTGAGCCATACAGATTTAGGCAATTATTTATTTGACACATTGAATCTCACTTAAAACAAAATTATTGTTATTGTTTTTTTTAAAGGTTTGTGTGTGTTGTGCGATAGTTCATATAAAACATACTTTACAAAATGGTTTTGTCCAAAAGGAGACAAAATCCCTAATTTGGTTTTCGCTGCATTTGCATTAAACGCAAGCTGATGTTGTTGAAGGTGAAGCCACTACAGATACATTTCAGTTGGCACACAGCAGATGGGAGAGTTGAAGACTCAGGGGACCAGGTTAACCAAGCACTGAATTTCCCCTCTACAATGGGTATAGACTGTTAGGTTTCAGAAAAACATCATATAGTGAATCCCTCAGAGAGTGGAACCACACTGCACAAAATCCACTGGCTGCAGTATTAGGCTCTTGTTATATTCATTTTAACATGTTTAACATGTGGTTAATTAGTTAGATAGAAACCATGTCATTAATTGCCCTAGTGCTGTAAAACTATTATCTATAATCTTTATTAGGGTAAAGCTAGAACTAGCAGCTATAGAGCATCTATGGGCAATCTATAAAATCATTGCGGTTTGATGGTCTACAAAAGTCTGCCAATGTACTTGGCAATTAAAAACAATAAAGTGTGAGGCATATCAAATTTGCTCCAAATGTGTTTTAGATGGCTAAGTTAAAGCTGTGTGTGTGTGTGTGTTTGCGCGCATGTGGTGTGCACATATGTGTGTGAATATCATATGGCTGGTAATGCTGTTTTGAGCTGTTTATGAGTCCTAACAGGGGGTTGGTCTCTAATTATCTTGGTTACAGAGGCATGGCCGACAGACTGCAGGCCACATACACTTCACAGGACACGCACTGACCTGTCTCATGTACGTCTGCTCGCCAGTGCAACACACACACATACACACAAAAAAGTTATATGAGGTTACTTGAGCAGTGACTCATCTCAAACATCCTTTAAGTGTTTATTCATTGTCATGTAAGTTCAGCTGAACAATTGATTGTTTCAGATACTTAAGTTTTGTAGCATGTTTTAGTTTTTTTTAAAAGAAAAAAAAACTATGACTAACTATCAACACTAGTGCACACTGTAAAAACAAATTGTGTAATGTTTCCACAGATTCATGAGTTAATCAGCGTTTCCCCAATTTTTGACTTCCCTCATCAGAAGTGTTCTCTGAAATTTCCTTGCACAGGTACCCTCCCCCCATTGTGTTACTTGTGACGGCATACACAAAACCTCTGGTGCTCAAAAAATGAGGAAAATTTCTTTATACCAGGGTGGGATTAATTCCCTATTTATTTATTTTTAAAGATGACGCATATGAAAATGAAACTTCTACAAACACTCCAGGTGCGTTTGACTGTATATTTGCATGTACACACACAGAAACTGGCAGTGTGCAATATCTGATTTGGCCTCTCCTCTGAGCTTTCTCACCATGACCACAATTCATTAGTAATTGACCGCAGCAGCCTCACTCATTAAACATTAACAGGCTACTGGTGAATAATTGATTAATGATATGAGGCGATCTGCAGCAGCATTCTGACAATAAGAGCACATGGATGAGAGGGAGGAGAGGCCGAATCAATGCAACGCAAAGCAGAGGCCCTGACACATAACACACACACACACACACACATACACACACACACACACACACACACACACACACACACACACACACACACACACACACACACACACACACACAAACACATACACACACACACACACACACACACACTCGCTCACAATTCAGTGAACTTTGATCAAATGCAGAAATTATTAATACATAAAAACTTTAATGCCATTTTGGCCTCTGGTGTCCCAGTAGTATTGATTTATCAACTCATAGATGTTACCACCTTTGTGCTCCCTAAGATCTCAATCAATCTATTTTTTAAAACCAATGTCAGTTTTCTTTTATCAGGCTTGTGCAGCCTGTATCTATCTCATTTCAAACAGAAACCTAACCCAATTTCTTACAGCAAACACTCTTCAGTTTTTCTGTCCCTAAAGGTATTCGTGGAATGTTTTGTGATTATTGCAGCCAGAATATTGCAGGATATTGGCTGTATTATTTAAAATTGCAAGGTTGCAGCGGAGGAGGAAGATGGAGGGTTGATACACAGCCTAGTCTCCCAATTCAGCGGCAAAATATGTCTTGTTTAAAGTGTCCTTTTTGTCTGTCTTTCTCTTAAGTGGAAACAGACAACTTTTCTAGGCTCTGCAGGCAGAATAAAAGACCTACTTCTATTAGTAGGTAGGCAGGTATTGTTACTTACTGATCTAGCAGAAAGAATGACAACTACAAGTTCGTCTGCCAATTGGGACCATCAATTACCCCAGGCTGATCTAGGGCTAAATGTCCAACCATCAGCCTCTCTATTGAGTAAACACCCACCTGAGGCTCACTCCTTGATTTTTTACGCTTTCCATCTTTTCCTTGTTAGCCTATTCAGAAGTTGTGGGTGGAGTTTGCCCAGTTCCCCTAATGTTCTCCACTTCAGCCATGTGGGCAGTAGTATCGGGCGGGGGGGGGGTACTTTCTTCTCCCTGTTTTGTTTGTGAAATAGACATGATTCCTTTGAGCCAGTGACAGGATAGCATAGTGAAAGCTAGGCTTATTGTCAGCCAACCAAAATGCAGATGGTATTAATATCCTAAAGCTATTACATTGTGCATTCAACATTGCTAAATAATTATAAGTGAAAGCAGTCGTAAAAGTGTTAAAACTACTTAAATTGCAACTTTAGCCTCCACAATTGAACTGAACTGATGCACCTATTGCAACGATATCCTACCAAAACAGCTGCTCTGGTTTTCTTTAAAGAGGAACTAAGCAGGATTTTCCCGTGGCTCTGCTACATTTTTGCCTTAATTAAAAAGCTCCGGAGTAATTGTGATCGTTAACTACATGACTTATTACTACATGACTTATTACGTGTGAGAACGGAGGCTCTCTGTATTCACCTGGCGTCTCACGGCTGAAAACCAACCTTGCAACATCAGTGTAAGCTACTTGGTCTCCTCTCTGCACACTGCAACACAAACACGCTCTGTAACCCGTAATCTTTTGTTTATGACGGTTAAAGGGATAGTTCACCCTAGAATGATATTTCGCTCATTATCTACTCACCCTCATGTGGACTAAGGGCTGGAAGAAGTTTCAGAGTCCACCGTCCCTTCTCTGAGTTACAGGGGGTCTCAGCGTAGCAGTGCATGTCCATATAACGGTTGTAAAGGGACACCAGAGCTCTTCGTAAAAAAACACACACAAAAAAACATCCAAATACCTCCATGCTGCTCGTATGTAATGTCCGTCTTGTGCTGAAGCCCCAAATTGCGTAATTGTCCCGAAAAAAATTAAATAAGTCTATATTTTAAGCTTGTTTGTAGCGGAAGCTTCTCAAAGCTCCTCTTCCTGGTCCGTCCAAATCTCGCGTGATTTGTAGTAACCGCACTGACGCCGGCGCAAATCACGCGAGATTTGGACGGACCAGGAAGAGGAGCTTTGAGAAGCTTCCGCTACAAACAAGCTTAAAATATAGACTTATTTAATTTTTTTCGGGACAATTACGCAATTTGGGGCTTCAGCACAAGACGGACATTACATACGAGCATCATGGAGGTATTTGGATGTTTTTTTGTGTGTGTTTTTTTACGAAGAGCTCTGGTGTCCCTTTGCAACCGTTATATGGACATGCACTGCTACACCAAGACCCCCTGTAACTCAGAGAAGGGACGGAGGACTCTGAAACTTCTTCCAGCCCTTAGTCAACATGAGGGTGAGTAGATAATGAGCGAAATATCATTCTAGGGTGAACTATCCCTTTAAGACTACACAAACACACGGCGTAACATCGTTTATGTTATGTAACGTTTCAATTTATTGATTTTTCGCTGGCTTAGTTGTAAACAAATGCACATGGCTGAGAGCAGCATAACCAGAACAGCGGAAAAGCGAGCGGACTTGCATAGTTCCCCTTTAAGTTGTTACCCTTGTTTTCATACTCAAAAATAACCTCTTTGTCATAGGTTATGGCTATCCGTTCTATGCCACACATACATCTGAGGCAGAACTAGACTAGAGAAGATTACCCTGACAATGTGACGTTCATGAAAATTGGCCTACGGGTGATAACATTCATTTTCTTTTAGGGTGAATGCAGCTGCTGATTTTGGAGTGTGTAAGATAAAATATTATAAATCACTACTCCCTGGATTGTTCCCAAACACTTCTTCTTCATTATAGATGCTTTCCTGTTTTTCAGGAGGAAAAAAAAGGCTAATCAGTACAAAATTGGCCAGTTCAATCAGCATTAAATAGCTTGTTTTGATCCTTACAAGCCATGACACGTCCCTAGTGAGGGGAAATCTCATTGAAAGTAGTTAAACAGTTTCATTAAGGTTATCTGTCATTAAGCTGATTGGATGTTCAAAATAGACCGGGCTAGTTTGAAGTGTGAGAATAATACAAAAGTTTTCACTTCACTAACAAAGAGTCAATATACAGCGTGATAAACAGCGCTGAATAGTCACTGTAACTTATCTGCTAATATTATATTACTGTGTGCAATTTGTTGACTCCGATTGGAAAAGTAATTTTGACCAAATGATACTGCCTAATGGTCAGAGACTGAAAACAAATATGTTCTCACTGGGTCGTGTGTAAAATTGGATCTGAAATACACACACTCGGGAGGACACAGTGCATATAGTGAAACATATGCAGACACGCGCACGCATGCATGCACAGTACTTATGGTGACACTCACAGAGTGAAAATTAGGATAATGACAATCATCTAGCAGAGAAAATAAGAGCTGGATGTCTCCTCACTGGAGTCAGGCTGAGAGAGAGCGAGCTCATCAGAGGGAGAATAGAGTGAGATGTGTCCTCTTTCAGCGCTGATGAAACTCACCGGGACTTGGCAGGGGCCAGTCACAGAGGTGCTCGATGATGAATAGGGGGCAGACTAACCCCTTTAAAACAACTAATGATGTGTGCGTGTGTGTGCGTATTTGTGTGTGTGTGCATGTTTGTACGCCTGTATAAGTGTGTCTTTTCTGTCTTAGCTGCTGACACTCAGAGCAGTTAAGCCGGCAGACCAGTTCATTATCACATGTGTTAATATTTAATTTTGCGATTTGATAAAAAATGATGTTTCATTAATGAGGTGATCCATCCCTGGATATCAAGAGTCATCCAAACCAGGGCAGCGCTGTGATATTGGAACTTCTTCATTTCATCCTCACTAAGCGGCGCGTTGTTTTCTACCCCTCCAAATGTATTTTTAGCTCATCTCTTAATCAGTATTATCTAGCGTGAGATTTTGTTATCTGCTTGTGCATGTATGCTGTAAATACCACACAAATCATTTCATCCCTGTCCATTAATCTCCCATTTGGTTAATTATCACAGTTGCTAATTATGAACCTCTCAACTGAAGTAGACCTCTGCCTGTTCCTAATTCTTTCTCTCCATTTTCTCTCCTTTTTCCTTCAATGTTGCCATTTGCGACAAAGCAACACAGACAGACAGCTGCACTGACAACTTTAAATAAAGAGGAAGTTCAGTGATGACGAATTGATTAAAAAAAAAATGTTCAGGAACATGCCAAAAACTCCAGAGATCTACAGACCTGGACAGAGATGTTGGATGAATCTCTTTCTCTGCTATTAGATCCACCCCCCTATGTGTTTTTTTTTTTTAAGTGGATGCCTTGGTTGGGGCTGGCTATGGCTGTCATGCTGCTATTTCTGCCCATGCCAGTCGCTCCAGGATGGCTGCTCTTAGAGGGGTGCTTTGAAGAGCTGTCCAGGTGAGAGCTTGGCAATGGCAGAGCTTTTTCTGCTCTTTCACAACACAGAGTGCCCTTCAGGGACTCAGATTGCCCTGCAGTGTTATGGATAATACTCAAATCCACACTAAGATCACAGACAGATAGACAGACAGACAGACACACACGCACACACACACACTTCACGTATTAAAATAGAAAGTTGGAATACACAAAAAAACAATTACTCTGGCATGAAACTTTCCCTTGGTACCATTTCAGATGGAGAAAAGAAAAATAACTTAAGTGCTTAAGCTGTTTATTTTTCTCTCTAGACTTCGGCCCTTCTCTCCATCCACCTCTTTTTGTTTCCTCTTCTCATCCTCCTTTAATTTCACCTCCCCTCTTCTAATCAGTGAAAACATAGCCAGACTACAGATGAGACCATATGCTCCTGTGTGTGTATGTGGAATTAGCCTATGTGTGTCTAATTACGTGTGCTGTTCTATTCAGAGACACTGTGTGGAGAGGTACTGGTTGTGTAGTGAAAAGTGAACTCATGACTTGACAGATCCTCCTGAGTTGCTCCCAAAATGCACGTCAACTCCAAAAGTTGCTGCCCTCCTCTCTCTTCCTGAACACCTCTAAGGAAAAATCCTGCCTGGACTCATGTAAAACTCACCAGGCAGTGCAACTGGACTTTTTAAGCCTCCTCTTTAAATGTGTTCAGACTCCTTCTGAAGATATGGAAAGCATTTTCAGACTCTTTTTCAGAGAAAGTACAATAGTTCAATCCCTGTGCTGCAAAATACTGTGTCATCTATGGTATGTAATGTAATGTAACGTACTTGAGCCTAACATTTTCATGAAATAAGTGTCTGTCCAGGTAGGGAAAGACAGTTCATCACTGAATGTTATTTTCTGGTTGCATGTGCAAATTCTACATGTAGTATGGTAATACTCTGAATGGTCTACTACTACTTAATGTGATGTCCAGAACAACAAGTTAAAGACCCCCTCCAGTCATCCTTTTCTCAGTGGTCTTTAAATCGTGATCATGAAGTTTTTAGCCAAAATCACGAAACCTGTGCCATTTCCCAGGGTTCTCATTCTGCATAGCGCCAGTAGCTCATTAGCAATGCGCCTCTGAGTGGTGGGCAGAGACAGCGCTGCTCTGCACTGCCCCCGACCCCCCTCCCGCCGAAGACACTGTTGCGGACACAAACGAGACCGGTGTGGGCCGCCATACACCGAGCTATCCAGCCCTTCAATTTTGAGCCAGATGCAGAGCGGGGCGGGAGCTTGTAAGCACTATTGCCCCGCCCTGTGGTTGTGACGCTTCAACCCCAATCTGCCTGAAACTGCCAGTTAGCGGCTGCCATTGGATCACAGCAATTCGCAGGCAGAAATACTCAGAAATGCAATTTTGCACTTACTTTTCTGCTGATATGTCCTCTAGCATCAGAAAAATCCCACGGGAACATGTGAACAACATGAAAAACAGGATTTTCATCGGAGGAGGTCTTTAATAATTTTGTACAACATTTGAGTGCCAAGTCAAGTGTGACCTGAAAGACAAGAACAGGCACATATACCTATTTATAATAACGCACGCACAATTACAGAACAGTGTATTTGTAACAGTAAATATACAAATACAAACAAAACCTCTCAAGTAACCCGCATTCACATCCTGTATGCACACACGCGCACAAGCTGACTGCTACCACAAGTAAACCAAAATTACATAGGTAATAAATCATTTCCTGCTCACATAATCCCACAGATGACAAACTACATATAGCTCAGAATGTATTTGTTCTTGACATTGTGTGTGTGTGTGCTTGGTGGGTGCCCACATTTTACTCATGACCCTGTGAGATTTTTTTCATTTCCGGAGTGTGTGTATATATTTGAGTGTGGGCTGAAGGGATATGTGTGAGCCGTGACATAAAGCCTTGGGGGTACAATTTCAAATCGTAGCCTTAAGGTGGCCTCCTCACTGATCAAGTTACCGGAGCCGGTCACTCCGGTGCACCAGGTGAGCCAATGTGAATAGATGATATCATGATTTACTGGCTTACAGGCATTGATATTGGGCCTAAATGCTAATGAGGAAATTCAGACCACTGACCATTGCTATTTACTCAACGATATTCAGCACGTTACAAAACACACACACACACACATTTGCTTTTAAAGAACTGAATTTTCCTTATTGTTTCTATTCTTGTTCTTTTTCTGTCTCTAACTTCGGCTGTCAAAGTAGCAAGTGGACGATTTGTGGTTCAAGCTAGGCCAGGGCATGAATCTATTTGCATGCTGGCGCACAGTTTGCAAGGGTAGATCTGAAGACAGTTTCATGTCTAAATTAGAGCACTCAGCAGCACCACATTGTAAATGAGTCTTAATGAGTTTCCCAGCCTTTATTTTCTGCACTGTTAGACAGCCCTATGGCAGCACTGAGATGTCAGCCGCTCCTGCTGGGGCTAATATCCTCCAACCACCATGATGACACTGCCACCAGTCATTCTCATACTCACAGGTAATTGCATGCTCCAGGCATGTGTGGTTGTGTGTGTGTGTGTTTGGACACATTTCTGAGTGTATATCTATATATATAGAGAGAGATATATAGATACATCTGAGTTTGTGTCAGTGCATGTGTACAATGACACATACTAACTCTAATAGGTGTGCTGTGTGTCATTTTATTGTGTCTTCTTCCTCGGGACACTGTTATGTCATTTTTCAACCTGTTTTAGTGACAATGCATTTTAAACACCATATGCTGTTTTATGCTAACCCACAGAACACGCACACTTGTTAAAGTGGAACATCCCTTCTAGTATGCATGGCGTGTGTGTGCGTGCGTGCATGCGTGTGTGTGTCTGGGCATACAGCAGTAATCGTCTCATGACTCATCCGAATACTAAATCTCTCTTTGAGACTTCCATGCAAAACACCTCAAATCCTCATGTATGCAGCTAAACTCCAAAACAAAAATGATGCTCCTTTTTGCATTTTTATCAAACCGCTGGCATCATCTACCATGAAGACTTAGAGATCTGTTAGCTGAAAATGTGGGGCAGCATACATTAATCATAACGGTATTGAGTGGAGTGACAGATACTCATATCAGCATTTACATAAACAAGTGGAGCAGGGTGTGAATCCAAATGATGTACCATAAAGTATGGATGATGTCAGACGTCACCTACACAATTGGGAGCACGAGTGTGTAGGTGACAGACATCCAGGGAGCAGGGATTGTAACTCAGAATAAGATTGATAACAGAACACAGCAATCACATTGTCTTCTGAAGGTCTATCTGACAGGTATAATTGCCTGCAGAGCTCAGTCGTCTTCTGGTGTTTTTATGTGTCTAGTGTGTGTAAAAAAAAAGAGAGGGTTTGCCTAACAGTGGATTTGGTGTGTCAATTTTCAAAGGGCCGAAGCTAATCTACGAGAAGATTATCATTGTGCAATCTTTCGGGGGAAAAGTGCAGTCTAATAAGTCTCTATATGATGAATACAACAGCACGACAGCTATATGCATTGTAATCTGGGGGTGCTGCATTACATCAAAACAGTTAATCTTCTTATTGGGGAAATGCGATGCAACAAGGATGCTGCTTAACTGGACAAAGAGGAAACAAATACAAGAAACTGGCTGTAAGTTTTCTCTCTTTTTCTTGTTTTGATCTGTATGTCTCTGTCTATATTTTCTCTCTCACTGTCAGTCCACCAGTTCATGCCATGCACACACACTTCTTCTAGGCTTCTCCTTCACTTCTTAGCCATACCATGGCTAATTGAAGAGCAATATGTTTGTGCAACTTTGGTTTAGACTGAAATGTCTCAACAGCTGTTGACTGCTGACTGCTAGCTTCTCTAGCATCTTTAGCAATGACCGCACCATGACAAACAGCGCTGTCTATTTCTCCACGCGCAAACTGCGATCAAAAAGCCACTTATACCCACAAATTATGCTCAGAACAGCACCAAACATCATCAACAGTACAAACAGGGTCCCAGCACATAATATGAAGCATCAAACATCTGTTAGCTTAGCGTGGTTTCTATTGAAAAGAGACAAAAACAACTCACCCACTCTCCTCCAGTTATACGTTATGCAGCAACTTTCCGCGCCCAGCATAGAGTCCAGTCAGGCACTGACATTCAGTTTCAGCGGCCATTGGCAGGCAGTGACCACACTGACCACTTGATTTCCCCCAGCACCGGACTCTTTCACTTTTCTCCTCCATTCCCTTCAGCTCGTCTTCAGTAAACACCGTCTCAAATTGATAGGGGCGCCCATCGAAATGAAACCAGTCGTTGTTGTTCTCAAACTCCATAAATTCAGCCGTGTTGCTGTGTGCTTCACTGTGTTACAGGCAGTCTCTTCCGGCAACAAACGATCTCGCGTGTGACGTCACGCCTAATCTCGCGCTTGTTTACGTGATTTTCTCCCGCATATCTAAAGTTAGAAATGCCCATTTCCCTGTGAACACTCGATAATAACTTTTATAAACTGATAGGCAAGATACATAGGAACTTTGACTGCATTGCATGGAGTAATAATCACACATTTTCATCCTTGAGCTGCAGGACTCTACTTCCTGAATGTTTTGTGCTGCCAGGAGTGGACATGTGTTGTCAGTGCCTGACTGGACTCTATGCTGGACACTGCATAACGTATAACTGGAGGAGAATGGGTGAGTTGTGTTTCGGTCTCTTTTCAATAGAAACCAGGCAAAGCTAACAGATGTTTGATGCTTCGTATTATGTGCTGCCTGGGACCCTGTTTGTAGGCTGTTGATGACGTTTGGTGCTGTTCTGAGCTGTGGCTATGAGTGGCTTTTTGATCGCGGTTTGCACGTGGAGAAAATAGACTTGCTAAAGTTGCTACAACTAGAGAAGCTAGCTGTCAGCAGACTTCATCTCCCAATTTGGGGGAGATGCAGATTTTGGTATGTAGTAGGGTCATCAGTTTCAGGACTGAATTGTTGCAGAATTGCCATTATTTTTGCAGATCTCATGTCATTTTAACCCACACAGTATTAAAAGGTAAATTGTCAGGTTTCTGCTAATTGAAACCAAAAGTCATGTTGTAACTGTAATATGCTGCAAACATGTAGCATGTGCATGGCAGCTGTGTCAATGAACAGGTTTTTTCTGTATGTATTTTTGCTAGGAGACATGCAAGATGCATATCTTTAGTTCATGCAATGCATCTAATGTGCATGTCACGCAGGCAGTGTATCTGCTTGAACCCACTGACATGGCCACTGAAATGAAAAGATGTTGAGGAATGGTCTATGACCCACTGTGGAAAGCACAAGGATGTGTTATTGGCGGTTTCCGATACTGACAGCTTTATCTCTCAACATGGAGTTTTCTGGTTATTCCCTATTTTTCAGTAGGCTATAAATGTATTTCTTAATTATTTTTGACAGAAAACATCAGTCAAGTGCGACTGTCTCCAAAAGCAGCTGCAAAGATGATTAAAAATAGGTATTTAATTACCGGTAATCAATTTCATATTCAGTGGACAGTGTCAGTTTCCATGTAATGTTGCTGTGAATAATGGGTGTTTGAAAAATTGATTGTTGACACATCCTATGGGCATGAGGTTTTGAGTAACAAACTGTTTCTTGGGATCAAAGTTCAAGTGATTAGCTCAATATAGCTATACAGCTTTAACCACTTGGTTCTACATCTTTTTCATCAAAACAATTAATTTTTCAAAAATAATCCACAGAACGTCTAGAGGGGTGCAGAATACAAGTAGCCTACTAATTTTACAGATATTTTTTAATAGTATATAAATAATTGTTTTATAAATGTTGACAGGTCCAAAATATATAAATATTTACATCTGGTTACATTGGCAACGTCTGCATGAAATGATCTCTGCGCCAACAGCAGTGAATCAACTGTCCTTATTGGTCTGTATTTTTATGAATATTTGAACATCATTGTAACCCGCAATACCCACGGCCTGGAGAACGCTACCAGCTTACGGTTACACTAGCTAAACAGTTGGACTTGATAAAGTAAAGATGGTCAGTCCCACAGATCTTGGCTATTTTATGACATCAGGGTCTGCTTTCCAGATGATTTTGTTTTTCTATGAACATTTTGATTAGGCTACCCAACTGATGGTAAATCATTACTCAAAAATCTTATCTTGTCCTGCAGAAAAACAAAACCAACCTTAGAGATCCACTTAAAAACAGAAGAACATGGCTCAGAGTGGTCTCAGAGTTTCAGGGCCCCTCTGTGCATACTCCGAATGGCATTAAAATCAACCAATCAGCAGAGGTTATGTTCCATACAATCCAGTACAATGCATTTCAACCCGTTGACATGTTAGCCTTTTCCATTGCGCACAAGAACAAACATGGGTTTGGGAGAGTGTGATCTATTTTTGCTACGTTACAAGTGTGGTCAAATGTCTCTGTTTGTGATTGTGTGTGTGTACATCTTTGTGCATCTCTTGTGTGTATTGCTAATCAATAGGTTGCAAGAAGTTACTTTCTGTATCTGTTTTTATAACATTCAGTAGCAAATCCCTGAAGAGAATGTTCACTATCGTAGAATTACAGACTGAGTTTCTCATTGTGCTGTCAGGCCACTCGTCCTGTGAGGGTTGTTTGTCTGTCTGTGTGTGTGTGTGTGTGTGTGTGTGTGTGTGTTTCTCTATAGCTTGAGGGAAGATGGGCAAATTGATGCTCAAGTGCAGGCTGGATAGAATACACATGAAGCATCAATAAGGGCAGAGGCAAAGATGCAGCTTGTAAGGTGTGAATCACTGATAAATCTTAAAATATCAGGAATCAGAAACCATGTGTATCAATACAAAACGCTTCCCCCACTTTCTCTTTCTCTCAAGTCCTCTGGGTATTTTTTTTTCTTACTGTATATAAACACACAACCCACACACTGACATGCATCTGTGTGCAGCTGTGTCTGTACTTTTTAGGCTGAATCTTTAGGTTGACTTAAATTTTTTGGCCCTCCCCATCTCTCCTTCACCTCTTCCTGCCTCTGCCCCTGCTCTCATTCTTCACTCCCACCTTCTTCCTCCTTCTCGCTTCATACAGGGCAGGGTAGCAGAACTGTCTCGTCTTTGAGACGTGAGGAGTTTGATCTTCAGAAAGTGGAATCTAGATAGCATGTCTTGCTGTGCTTCAGGGATCTGTGTGTGTGTGTGTGTGTGTGTGTGCGCGCGCGCGTGCGTGCATGTAAGTGTGCACGTTCGCTCCCATGTACGTCTACCTTACATTCCAGATAAAGATTAAAGCCCTTACCCCGACATCGCTCAGTTGTGTTAAGTAAAGGAGGAAGAGTTCACAGTTTCAGCTGCAGAACCCCGACTTTGCCTTCATAACTCTGACAAAATACAGCTATGAGTCATATTTATGGTATGTCATGTATGGTATCAACTCATTACATGCACACACATGGACACCTACCTATCATTGCTGTGGTATTGGTATGTAGTCTGAAAACATTAAATACATCTAATTAGCACATAGATTAGATAGATAGATAGATAGAATAGATAGATAGATAGATAGATAGATAGATAGATAGATAGATAGATAGATAGATAGATAGATAGATAGATAGATAGATAGATAGATAGATAGATAGATAGATAGATGAATATCTAATATAATAATCACAGTAAAATGCAGTAATGGGGTTTGTTCCACAAAGAAATAGACCACAAACAAATTAGTGTGAAACTTTATTCACAGGGAACCAAATCCTTTCCCATTTTCACTGGTTGGTGTGAGCAAATATAGGTTTTGCTGTTCTAGAAAGAACACTTTTCATGTTGTGCCTCTATTGATGAGGAAGAAAGATGAATAAATCAAATGATACAAGTATCCTACACAGAGCTCTGCACCTTTTTATTAGGTGAATAACATGATAAATCAAAGCCAGTGTTTGGCCTTGATTTTGTCTTTTCAGAAAGTAATTTCTTTTTGCTGCCCTTATTGTGAAGCTCTCACCCTTCTGCTTTCTGTGAATACACTGCAACAACGTCAGGGTTGAGACATACTGTATGTGTTCTTGTGTGTGTGTGTGTGTGTGTGCACACTCATTTGTGTATCCTTGTATCTGTGTGGCGTGTTATAGTGTCTCTTTTTAGCCAGAGATGTGTTGTAAATAATATTTCCACGGGACCATAACCTGAGCATTTGACCACAGTTCACCATTTGTTCCTGTCAAACACACGACAACGTTTTTCTTAAATCCCTCCCGCCCACACGGTTTGTGTAGGGATTAGATAACGCATGGATTTCCTGCCTTATTGGAAGACATACATCCAAATAGGTGCTTTTCAATAGAAGTCGGGAGGCTTCTTGTGCAGCGTGTGTGTGGGTGTGTCTTGCACATCTGTATTAATCTTTACAATTGCACGTTTGTGCCTGTGCACATGTTCAGGGAATAGGTGATGTGTGTTTGATGTGCAGAAGCACCAAGTGTTGCATATTGTTGGATAGCTTTGTTGCCAGATGAAACGGGGAGAGAAAGTGAGAGCGAGAGAGAGACAGTGAAAGAGGGCTGGGCGACAGATGGAGCTGAACTTAAGTAACCCTCCTACAGTGTCTCACACTTTGAATTTAGCAAGAATTTAACTGAAGAGTTTAACTTTTCTGATTGTCACTGCCTGAACCTCTGCCGAGCACTCAAGCTGTGTCAAGGCAAAGTAACAGCAGCCTTCAGTGCTTTCACTCTACAATCTCAGATAAACAACACTGTCAGAATGCCAGGCTAAAACATTATGCCTCTAAAGCATAGCAGAGTTACAGTGAGGTATCTGAATGATAAGAACAGTAGGATATTTCCTTCACAGAGCCTCCTTGGCTTTATTTCTGAGCGTGTCTGAGTGAATGCAAAACTACATGTGTATAGGTGTACTTAATTGCTACACTTGCTCATTACAATGAACAAAAAGGTCACTGTCTTCACACATCATGTTCTACGTTGTCTAAAGTTACTGATTGGTCACGTCACGTGTTTCTGCCCTGGGGCCTAAAATGTACCATTGATGAGCATGGGTGCAGCTCTCGTTTCATTTTATTAATCGTCCATTTTTCCAACTTCCTTGTTGGTTTTTCAGCTGGAAAGCGCTCAACTCGGAGGCGATGTTGTTCCAAGCGCAGAGTTCCGACTTCCATTGTAAATGTAACGCACATACCGTGATATATAATACTCCAGTATCAATTGAGAGACTTGGACTGATATTCGATGTTTGATTGCTCATGCCTGCATTATTATCTCTTCACCTGACATTCTCAGTAAAGTTAAAGTTAACATCCCAGGCGGCTGCACTTGCGTAACACGTGACTAGAGCATAATCTATGTGTATGTATCTAAGCCTATGTGATTTCGAAATCATGTTTTATCATATCGCAATTTAATTGCAAATGCAATTAATCGTTCAGCCCTAGTCAATATTGACTCCAAGAGTGTTATTTTATTGTAAAAACCCGAATGAACTATAACACATACCACAACCACCACCACCACCACCACCACCCACCCGCTAGTGTGGCAGTGTATAATATATAGTCTAATTTTATTTTGAATTTTGGAGAAAAGTACACCAGCCACCACTGCAGCTGTTTGCTTACCAATCTAATCAAATGTCATTACTTGCCGAGAGCTCGTCAATGTTAACTCTCTATCACACTTTTCTTCTACTGAGGGGGTTAGGGTTAGCCAAGGGAAGTGGTACTGCTTAGTGCTCACACAGGTGCAACATCATCATAGATCTTGTGTCCCGATTCAAGAATCACCATGCCCCCCCCCCCCCCCACCTCCCCCAGTCTCCTATAGCCTATTTTTTTTTTTTTGCCACAAACTGGTGTAATTTTTTGTATTGTATATCATATTTGTAGTTATTAAAAATTTGAACCACCTTCTGGAAAGTATCTTTGCTGTGGTTCAAACTTTTTGCAGTGAGAAGTAATTGATATCCTCTCAAAGTAACTCTCCCAATACTGCATGTCACGATGAATATTTTTAACTCAGGCTATTCCTCGCCTATCAAGACATGTCTTAATACTGATACAGGAAGAAAAATTTTACAAAATCCAGTTTCCTTTAGATGAGTCACTTTCTTAAAAGGTTTGAGTGAGGAGGAGATACTCTCATATTGAATGGATTTTCTTTCCCCATGGCTGCATGCGCTTTTATGCACAATAGGGCTCTTTTAGCACAAACTTGATCCATGATTGGACGCTGACTTCACTCAGTTGTGTCAGAGCTAAATGTGTTGCACAAGCACTTTCTTCATCTAATTTTACCACATATTGCACTCACCATTGTCTGGGACTGTAACCATGTTTCACGTTTAAAAAATAAGACTTGTTAATTCAGGACTAATACATATTTTTACACTTCAGTTTGTGTATGGATTCAACAAACAAAATGTAATGGGTTAGTTGACGCTGGGTGCTGGTAGACAGTTTTTGTTACCCTTAGACTGAGCCAGCAGAGCTTGTTGACTGTTGTTGGCTAGTGATGCCCCCCCCCCCCCCCCACACACACACACAGTGAAAAATGCTTGTTGACAAACCAGTGAAACTCAAGTGAGTTAATTTATCAGCCTGTTTCCCCTCCGGTTTTTGTAGCTGCCTTCAGTTGGGTGGATGCTAACATGAGGACAGCTGCAGTGGTGAGGATGAGGTGGATGAATAAATCCACCGGTTTATCACTCTCAGCATGCGGTCCTGTTTATGGGAAGTCTGTGGAGGAATTCAAATTGACTCTGTTCTGGCTCTGACTCTGGGCTTCTATTGTTAGACCCGAAGAGATTGGCTACCTACCTTACTTTTGCTTCCCTCATTCTCCTGATGCCCATTTTCATTCTTCTCTACTCCTATTCTCCCTTCCTCACTGCTCATAAAATGCTGTTAAAATATACAGCTAAAAGATATGGAGTAGCTTGAATGCCCTTGTTTTGACAAGAGACAGAAATCTACAGTATCCCTCTAAACATTGCACTATCTGAGAGAATATCTGAGAAATCCTCATGATTTTGTCATCAAGAATATGACATGCATTAGAAATACTCTGTGCCTGCTAGTGGTCTCAAAATGCCCTTTCTCCTTCCATAGGGTACTTTTTTTTCTTTTTCTTTTTTCTAATTCATGGATCTTTACCGCTGACTATTCCCCAAAGCAAAGAAATGCAGATAAGCAGGTGTCCAAACATTCATTACAGGAAAATACAAAGATGGGACCATCAACAAATGGAGGCAATCCTGAGCTACAGAATACAAACAAACAATTTGTCCCTGTTATCATAACATGTTGTTGCATAAGTTGACATGTCACTAATTGAAACCCGGTGGGCTCTATAACACATGAGCATTCCTTCTGTGTGTGTGTGTGTGTGAGAGAGAGAGAGAGAGAGAGAGAGTGTGACAGAAGGCCTGAAATGATATGGTCAGACAACGATGTCATCAGTAAGTGACAAAGATGGCTTGGGTCCTAATGGGGGCCCATACTGTATGGGCTGCTTCACATTAAGAATTTAACCCAGAATATCTATTAATCTGCACGATAGACTCCACAAGTCAAATATTTATTAGCTCTGATTAGGAAATTCATATTTTAGATATGACTGTCTCATTCCTCTCAGCTCATAAATATTCACATCATTTCAGATGATAACCTCAGAAGATTTCAGACTAGACAGAGCTTCTCTGTCAAAGATACTGCTGTCCAGACATGTAACAGATCTTAAAAAGTTTCTTTGAACTTTATTTCAATGGCTTTTGAAGATTCAATGGATGATTATGTCAGACACTTGTTTTGTTTGACTCATACTACAACCCTGGTGGGGTTCTGCCTTTTGTTGTTAGATGCTTGATAAATGCCTGAGTATATATTTTATCTGCAAATGTGTGTGTATGCGAGTTTGAGTCTGTGTGTGTGTCTGTGTGTGTAGTTAAATTTGAGCAGCACAGATGAGTAGGCCTGGGAATTCTCGCAGGGACAGATCAAATCTTCAGGAGCAGCGTGAAAAGGGAGCAGAGATAGAGAGGATGGTGTTTGCCAAATTAGCCTGAGATCAGATTGGATTGACTGAAAATGGTCTGTGTGTGGTCACATTGTTTGTGCGAACGGGTGTGTGATTATGTGTGTGCGCTCATTGGCAGAGTGGTGTCTTTACAAGTTGAAGAGACCTCCTATTGGACTATATGGGTCATGGGAACCTGCTCTCTCAGGGTCTCCATTGGCCATCTCTTCACACACACACACACCCACTACACACACACACAGACATCAGAGGTTGTAGTGTGACATGGGTGGTTCTCCCAGTTGCTCTGTGCCCCAGTATCAACATTGGACCCTCTAGAACAGATTAGCACCACTTGTTTTTGCCAGCTAGTTTACAGCTACACATGCCTTAACCTGTATTCAGTGAGGGCCACTGGTCCCACACTCTGTAGTACATTGGTGTCTGCAGTGTGGTATCTGTGTCCATGTAAGGCAAAGTGATGCTTCCATGAAGAAAACCCTTGTTCAAGTCTATAAATGAGCTTAGTTTATATTTATATAAGGATTTTTAATTCCAGTGAGGACTGGGAACTTCACTCCTTCAAAGACTCTTTGATTAATGTAAACAAACAGTTAAGGAAAGGCAAAGTGTTTGAAAATGACATCAAAAATGATTATCCTTCTTAAATCAGCCGACAATATGATGCATTACCCCAATTAAGGCCATTTTGGGGGGTCGGATGATTTGCAATCCATTAAGCAATATGCAAATGGCCATGTTTGTTTGTGGAGGTTGGGGAAGGATGGGGGCAGAGAGAGAGGGGAGATGGAAGGATTGGAAAAAGAGGAGGTTTTGGTGTAATCGGCCAGGCTACTGTCCTCTGCTGTGTGCATAATGAGGTGTACACACAGACAGACACATACATGCACAGGAAATATCAGACATCAACTGCAGCGGCTGTCTAGCTCCCCAGTATGCAAAAGTGCTGCTATGAGTAATGAGTAAAACGAGACATGTTATACTTTGAGAAGGTTTTTTGTTACCCTCTGGGTAGGGCGGGGCAATAAATCGATTTTAACGATTAATTCGAATTTGTAGTTTAAGTCGATTTGTTTTTATTAAAATAGAGTTTCTCACTTAGATTCATTAAAATAGAGTTGCTCACTTAGATCTTCGAATTTGAACTCGTTTTATACAAAAGTGCAGCCTAACACCAGAAACAGCAGTTCTGTCCTTTTTTAGCAGCGCCATCCTTACAGTGAGTTAAGTTGTCTTTCACGTGGACAGGCAAAAAGTTAAAACTTTTTTTTTGAACAATTTCTTTGTCATCTGCACATTGATTTTAAGTAGGGGGTGGGGGGGTGGGGGGGGTGGGGATTTCAATCGTGAATCAGATTTGTTGTGAAAAATCTGATATTTTAGGCCATATCGTCCAGCCCTACTTCAGGGTTTGTATAATGAATTGTGAGAAATTTTAAAGCTCTTTTTCGTCTTTCATTCTCAATTCTTCCTTGGCCTCTCTCACCCCACTTCTTGTAATCAGCTGACTTCATGTGTTTTTGGGGACCAATCTGATTTCACCACGACCCTAACCAGCAAATGATCTTCTCACTGTCACACAATGTGTTCTCCTTTTCTTGTGCTGTCAGCTGTCATTTCAGTAGTACGTATTGCGACCTCCTCCATACCATATACATTCAGTCTATCCAGTGCCAGGTTGAGCTCCACAGTCCATGACACGTCCAGATCTCAGTATTCTCATTTTCCCATCACCATCACCACCACCACTGTCTAGCTCTGGGGGGTTTTCTATACTTACAAACATGCTCACGTTTCTATTTTCCTCTCTTGTTTAATGTAATAATTAAATGCATGTGTGTAGGCTACATTCAAATGTGTTGGGACAGTAGGTGTGTGTGATGGGGCCATAGGGCAGCACTGTGTAGACTGTGTAGTCTCTCAATTGATGCCTCGAACAAAGAAGTAGAGGCAAGAAAGAAAAGACAAGAAAAGAAATAAAAAGAAAAGAGACTGATTTGCAAATAAAAAGGTCCCATTGAGAACATCACCTGGCTGCCCTTTGGACTCCCTCTCTGCCTTTGCTCACAGAGAGTAAGTGTACGCCCTGTAATGAGCTAATCCGCGTGCAGCCGAGGTCAGGCCTGCTCAGGGAGACTGTGTTCTCTCAGGCTGAACCATCGCCGCACTGTCGCCTCTCCAACACTTAATGACTTTCTGCTCCGTGGACAACTTGGGCCAGAGAGATTACATATAAAAAAGACTGAGAGAGAGAGAAGGACAGAGAAAGACAAAGAACGAGGTGGGCGGCGAGCAGTGAAGCATGCCAGGTTCTCTAAGGTTGTATAAATTGGTTCGGACTAGTGTTGATCTTTATTACTGATCAGTTGTGGTCCTGTTCTGCCCCGCACTACCTAGCCACAGCACACTGAACATCTGGGCTTAACTTCGTCTTGCCAGTAAATCAATAATTTGCCCCGGTGAGTTTTCAAAACCAAGACATGGAAGGTCTGAGCCTCCAGTGGCAGCGGCTCATAAATGTCCGTTTGCCAAGAACGTCCCAGAACTGCCCCGAAGAGCAGCTACAAGAGCTGGTATACATCACTGTCCACTCCTTTGTATTATAAAAGATCAGGGATCTGCATTTTACTGTGGAACACAAATAAACACTGTGCGCTCACGGCAGCCCAAATAGCTGACTGTTGTGGAAATAGGGTGGTGACTTCAGGGTGACTTTTATAGAGATTCAACAAACAAGATTCAATGTGTTAATTAGTGAGGTTTAGAGGTGCTGGTAGGCAGATTTTTTTTTTTACCCTTTAGACAGAGCCAGGCTAGCTGTTTCCCCTGTTTCCAGGTTTTATGCTAACCTAAGCTAACCGTCTCTTGGCTCTAGAGTCATATTAAAAGGACATTCATGAGAGCGGTATTGATCTTCTCAACTAATTCTCAGGAAGGAAGTGATTAAGGATCTTTCCTGAAACTGTCAAACTACTGTTTTAACTTAATGCCTTTTCAGCAGATAAGTTTTTGTATTTGTCACTTTAGCTAATAACAAAAGTTTTGTAGTGTTGCTGAACGAGGCTAATACCATGTGGAATACATGTGGCAACGTGTGAAATCTTTGAAAAAGAATGTATAGTGCTAAGCCTAAGGGTGTAGAGGTCAGGATGTAAACATGTTACATCAGCTATGGATTCTGCTTGATTAGCATTCAAGTTTTTATCACTTGGCAGTGGCACCCGGCCTGCACTTTACCTTTATCTAAGAGCTCTTAGCTGACTAAGCTTCACCAAAGTTTAAAAATCTCCCAGTTTTTCAATTGATATGATTCATAGAGCCTGTAAGCTGCAGGAGGCGAGATCACACCAAAAGTTTGCTGACAGGAGGCAGGTCACAAGCAACAAGTGTCTTATTGTAATGTAGAGATTCTGTGGAAGCACTGCACTATGGGATGGATGTAGAGGACTCAGGGCAAAGCAGGAGATGTCAAGCCAGCCTTAATGAATCTCTGCCAACAACACGATGCCAGCTGCTCTCTCCCTCAAGTTACTGTTGTCAGATTGTTTCCTCTGGAGTTTGCAAAGTGCAGCTAGTTTGCAATCCCCACCAAAAAAGTAGCCCACCAGATTCTCCTGAACTGTCGTCGTCGTGGCATTGCGTCAAATCAGAGCTTCTAACCCTCACTGATGCAAATTTATCATCCCACCTGAATATGAAACCCCGCCAACCAACGCCACTGTGATTTCAATATCAGATGGTTCAGTGTGATAACAATACCGCTATTATGCAAACAGATGTTCCTTACAAAAATGGACCCAGATTCAGGCAGCACTGTAAATGCAATGCTTGTAAAATAAATGAAATAAATGTTCCTCTTTGGTTCGTCGTCCCTTGCCTCCTTTCTCCTCTTGGGCCAATTACAGGCCGAGTGGAATTTGTTCTGTCCCTGCGCATCTCTCTTCCTGTGACCCCTGGGCTCATTCTCATGCTAAACTACTTTTCATTTGCTAACGACGTGGCACAGCTTCAGTCGGCCCGTCTGAATATGTATGGAGGCTGCGAGGAGAGAACAGGTTTTATGGAGATGCAGATCCACCGCTGTCGCTTTTACTCCCATGGTCTGCTCCATTACTGATGACCCTGCACTCAGTGTATACAGTAGACGACTGTGTCTGTTTGAGTTCGTCACCGAATTTGTGCATATTCCCCTGTCTATCTGTATAAGTATCTATGAGGGTGTATGTGTGTGTGCGTATAGCGGTGTGTGTGCGGTAACCCCTCATTTAGTCGCCCCTCATTCGGTCATTACACCCACTAATGCAGAGTATGCATGGCTCTACTCATAATAGCACTTCTCTGATATGCAAAACAAGCTCTCCACTGCACCTGGCATCCAGACACACACTTCTCATCAGCAACAGTCTCCTCTCCCTAATTTGCTTCCTGTTCAAATGTAATAGGAAACCACTCATACAGGAAAATGGTTTGTTTTGTCTGTCTTGATAATAATGTGTTAAGGGGTTTGTGCTGAGTGTGGCTGCGTGCATTTGTGTGGAACAAAGGCTTTGTTGTGCTGCAGACATTGAGAAATTGTAAAATGGGAAACAAGCTACAGATGGGGATAATAGAGTTGCTACAGGTGTGTTGAATTTTGCACATACAAACATCGGTATAATTTCCTTTTGTCTGCACCTGTAATGAACAGATAAGTGTTACGCTCATGTAAGCCAAGCTGTGCAAGAGGATACTGATGACAAGCCATTGCTCCCGTAACTGTATTACCTAGGCTAAATCATCTCCAATACATGTGATAATTAATCATCCTGCGACATTTCTATTATACACCATGTTTCCAAGTGTATGTGTGGCGCGCTCGTGTACCTGCGTGTGCCTCTGTGTGACTGTTAACGTGTTTGCGTGGGCAGCAGATTCAACAGAAGGTGTGAAAAGCGGATGTGACCACAGGCTGCCGATAAGACAGTCAAGCCTGTCTATCAACACCTCTCTTTTCTCCCCTCTCCTCTCCTTGACTAAATCTAAACAAGATCAGTTGAGTGTTTAAAGCCTTGGCAGCAGCCAAGTGCTCATTTCTTCCCCTAATCGATTACTAATGCACCGCAATAAGAATTCTGTGCTGTTAAGTTGCACCTTGAGGGGGGTGGAGCAAGGTGGATTTATAACAAGGGACAGTTTAAATCAAAATAAATTCGAGAGAGAAAAGCCTAAACACCTCAAAATAATTCAAAGGGAATGTTATTTTAAAATTCCAATCCCTTCAAGGTTTGTTTAGGTTTAACACCAGGTCTATCAAGAGCCTGGGTATAAGTTTAGCTTGCCCTCACCACCTTAAGGTAACTCAGTTCGGAATTTGATCCACAACACTGCAAGCTACTTTTTCAATGAGTCTATAACACGATACATGTTCAAGGTAGCTCTGCTGTATGTGTGTCAGATTGCAATGGAGGAACAAACCCTGCTTACCTATCTAAAAAAAGGTTGGGAAGGACACATCACCATGACAACACAGGGAGGAGTAGGACGTACGCCATTAAAAAGATGGGAGCAATGTTGTGTATCCTGGTGTCTCATCCCCAATGCAGACGCCAAAAAATGCTGCTGTGTAGATAAAATAAAGCATGCTCACACACATGCACATACACATGCACACACCAACACGCAACACTTGCACATACACTTACTCTTCTTACGATACACACCCACCCACGGCACACACATTTCTGCTAATCCATTTATTCAGCCCTTGCCTAATTTGCCACAGCAATGACAAACTGAAGTAATTTCTTCCACATCTTTTTATTCCAGTTCAATGAACTCTTAAACAATTCAGCTGGAACTTTGATTACTTGCTGCTCATTTGCATACTCTTAGTTCAAGCCAATGTGTCCTCTATGTCGGTAGAGTTGAGGTGACCTTAGAAGAAATATGAACCTCACAGGCTTGAGTTGCGCATTTGTCACATTTCTTTCTTTCTTTCTTTCTTTCTTTCTTTCTTTCTTTCTTTCTTTCTTTCTTTCTTTCTTTCTTTCTTTCTTGTCTTCGTGAGGAGTGTTTGCAGATGCAGGAATTATCAGCTGTGTAATCATTAAAATAATTTAGTATTTTGACAGAAGTTTATCCACATATTCAGGGGAATGTGTTGCAAACAACAGTGCAATATTGTGGAGCATCTTTGGGAGCTGTTATCAGTATGAAGCAAATATGTCAGCAAGGGCATTCAAAGTGAGATTTACTGCAGAGATAATAGTGACATCTAGTGGACACTCTGGAGAAATGTGACGCCGAAGTGTTGAGTATGTCGGATGGCAACCTGTGCTGATGACAAACAAAAGCACTGCTTGTTTCTCACTGTAGCGATTTCCCCTCCAAATGGCTCACAGGGCTTTCTTTTTCTCCGCGTAGTGTTTCTGCTTTGATGTTGCCTTTTTTTTCTAGTGTCAAGCCTCTAAACCTTGGTTTTCTGTCTCTAAATCTCTCACTTTTGTGTCTTTTATCACCGCATGTCCCCACTTGCAGACACACACACACACACACACACACACCACGTCTCTAGCAATAGGAAGACTGATTTTCCTCTGTGACATCAAATTTATTTAATCAATCCAGCACAACCCCAGCTGTCCAACATGAAGTGTTTCCCAATTATCTTAATGTGATTTGCTCCCCGTTGTTGGCTGCTACACTCCTGATTACGATGTAATAAGATGCTGAGTGTACTCACACACACACGCACGCACGCACACACACACAAACATTATTTCTGTCTCGCCTCCTTTCCTGTCATTGAATAGCCAGTGCGAGTAATGACAGGACAAGCTGTGACAAAAGGGGAAGGGGTAGTGGGAACGAACGACAAGACATAAACCCCAGGAGAGGTGGGATGGTGGGACGGAGGGACAGGATGGATGGAGGGATAAAAAGGCAGACAGACACGGAGCCTGCAGGCCCCAGCAGAGCATACACCAGTGGTTCCACTGTCATCAAAACCACAGTGTGTCCTGCAGAACGGCAGGGCAGACATCATCCTAACTACGTGGTGACAGGACAGACGAGATGGTAAATACACATTAGGAGGCGCGTCACAGTCCCTACAGGGAACAGAGACAGGAGGAATGGAAGGAGACAGAAAGAGATGACAGATCGGTATATCAGTGCCACAGCCTTGGAGGTCTTATGAACCCAACAGACTCTGCCAGATCCCCCCTGCGGTTTTAATCCTAAAAGGTAGCACACAGGAGAGGTACGAGTTTTGGCACCTAAGTGACTTTGTGATGACAGTGTGAATTCGGGTCGGATAAAAAGAGAGCATCCTGTAAACGCTTGGTCCGAGGTGCGGAGAGGTGAACATACAGCAAGGCACCTTCTCTGTGTGTATCACCCAGCCAACACCGTGAGCAGTGCAGTGGGTCTGCTGTCAGCAGAGTGGCTCTGTGACAAACGAGGGGAAGGAGGGTTAAAAGAGGCAAAAAGTTGTGGTTCTCTTGGGTATTCTTTGAAGACCAGAGCCCAGGAGATGATCTGACCCCTGGAGCTGCAGCCATCCCTTCCACCCCCATCTCCTCGTAACCTAGGCACAGGAGAAAGAGGGGGAAAAAGCAGAGGGGATGGAAATTTGTCACCACTCTGTTTTTTTGAGCCTTGAGGCTGCAGAGAGGAATAACATCTCCAAAGCTAAGAGTCTTAGAGTAACAACAGAAGAGTGGGAAAACAGTAGAAAGGGAAATAGAAAGGATGAAAGCCTTCATTGATTTTGTATAATCTGCTTTGTTTATTGTTATTATGTTGATTTAGTATAACACAATATTAGTACAGTATTATTTTGGTCACATACAATAAGTCTGTAGGTCTAGAATTAATTTCAACATTGACTTAAACTTGTTTTTGTGTGTTTTGACCACAGGGTGCTGACATTATGAGATATGACTCCTCCCTCTGGATCTATTGAAATCCTTGAGACACACTCCTTCTCCCTGTTTATTTTTGTTCTTTGCCGTCAGAGCCCCTGCATGGAATCATTCTCTGATTTTTTAAAAAGAACTCATCCAAAAAAAAAACTTGTCTCTTTCTTTTTTACTTATATTGTTTGTCTAATTGATTTCAGGCCCCCCTCCCTCTCCATTGGAAAATTTTGCGGTTAAACGCGACTGCGACCCTGGCATAGCAACAGCTGTTTTTGCTTATTTATATCCACCACTTGAACTTGAAGCTGAGCTGTTTTAAGGGTAATTGCCTCCCCGTCCAAGTATCACGTACTGAATTGCCAGAAATGAGTTCTGTAACAGCCACATTACAGAACTGGCCCTAAACCTTCACACTTCTACGATATCTAGCACCAGATGATGCTGTCTCTTTACACCATCTATCAGCATCAACATGCAGCCAAAGAACGCACTGATTCATCTCTCCACACGTGTCAGAGATCTTGATTTGGAGCTGGATGCCGTGCATGGGGACTATCTGATCTTAAGCTTTGCTGCCATTATAAAGTTAGAGCACTGACATTATAATGATGTCCCTGTCCCTGTTTTCAATTTCACACTCAATGGCTTCCATGTGGTAGGGCTTAATTGGAGCATCATCAGGGGAGTGTTTAAATCTGAACGTCTGTGTGTGCATGTATAGGTATGTGTGTGTGTGTGTGTGTGTGTGTGTGTGTGTGTGTGTGTGTGTGTGTGTGTACTGTATAGAGTCCCACTGTTTTATTACTAGAGAAGCCTTGCTAAGATACTTTTTTATGACTAGCACAAAAGCAGCACTTTTACTGGGCTTTTACCCCTAGTGCACACACTTAGCATGCTCTTAAAAAACAACATCAATGAGTTTTTTTATATAGATATATCAAAACCAGAAAAAGCATTATAATATAGCGAACATCTGGAAGTAAAAACAACAGCAGCATGACTCCATCTGTGGTTTCTGCACAGTTTTGAGTTCTGGGTTATTAAAGAATAGTGGATGAGCCAATCAAATAAAACAAATAGAATAAATATGTCAACAAAAAGCAGAATTTGTGTGATAGATGTACTGTTAAAATCATTCCACTGCAGCAAATCCAGGAGCAAAAATACAGAGGGAGTGAGAGACAGTTGGCACAAGCACTGCTTTGCCTGTTTTCTTTGACTCTAGTAAGTGTTTGAGTTAGGTGTCCACACCTTTTCTTCCACCACTGGATGAGTGGAGGATGTTGAGTTTGGACAACGCCTCTAATACCCTGATGGATTGCATAAAGTTAATAATCAATCATCAAGCATCAACTTTTTGTTAAAGGTCACCAGTGCTAATGATCAAAGCAGTCTGACTTGATGATGCATGGAGATAAACTTAAAAAAAAATAAAAATAATAATAATAAAATTGACTCTAATATGTGGAGTTTGGCTTTGTAGTACTCTTTTGATAAAACAACTTTTTTTTTTACAGTGTTCCAGGTGTGTCTCCTGAGTTTGACTGTTTGACCTGCCAGGCTCAGCCCAGCTCGCAGACATCAAACACATCAACCTGAAGCTCCATCGCTAACCACACATCAAAGGTCTGTAGTTCTTTCTGGCTCCATCCGTCCTTTCATTCCTCCCAGTCACTCCCCAGGCCCAGAGGGATTGTGTCAGCTCTTTGGGATAGGCAGTCAACAGACCATTTCCTTTTAAAGGTAATAATAAAATTCACTGGCCTTAAGAGGAGAGTGAGTCCATGAAACTAGGTTTACAACCCTGACTTTCTTTGACAACAGTCTACGGTATTGCTGCAGCTCAAGTCAGAATGGGTGCATCTAAGACATTTTGTTAACACTCTAACAAAGCAGAGATCTCTTATCCTCAGCAAGGCCAACTCTGGGGCCCCAGAAACATTAAATTGCTCTTCCCCCATGGCATTACTGAATGTTAGTAATCAACCATCACTACATTTTTCTCTTACACTGTACAGCATCCAGGTTTGGCATATGCTTCACCTTATGGTTGTGCTATTAGCTTTTAACAGGGAGATGATGGTACAAACTTGATAATTGAGTTCCCTGAACCAATATTTCACCTTTACAGCTCAATTCTAAAAATGCAGAACATATGTAATGTACAGACACTGACCATATGGATAGCCAGGTGGCTCAAAGTTTATACTGTAGCTAAGCCAAAGACCGAACAGCTGTTTTTGATGTGTTAAAAGCTCTGACAAATAGAGGAATGAAAGTGAAATGCACTCGGCTATACTGTGCTACAGCTGGAAAGGTAAAGCTAAAAAAAAAAAGTAATACCGCAAATACAAAAGTTAGTAGTTACACTTCCACATTGCAGTTGTGTAAAAGCTGAAATATTCCTTTTCTAATCTCCTCTGTATCTACATCCATTCATCACTGAAATGCATATTGCAGGTCCAAGCTTGCCGAAGCTGTTCAAGTACCTTATTTGAAATTCTAGTCCAAATTGAAAAACCTCCGAATATTTGCAAAGTTGTCAGGAGGAGATCAATACTATCACAGCTGTCCTTTAAAAATGAATAGCACCAGGAGACTATCTTAAAAAAATGGAATTGAGAGGGGAATCAGTTTGCCTGACTCTCTCTAAAAGTAAAAAAAACACTCTATTCATACAAGTTAAAGTTGGATCTCCTTTGGGCTATGTACGGAAAATTAAAAACAGTTTTATGCTAAGCTATAATAACCACTTCTTAGCTGTACAGATGTCAGAATGGTATTGGCTTTCTTATCCAAATCTGGCCTTGAATCCCTCCTGTAAGTGTAAGATGGATCTTATAAATTGGAGCAAACTTATACTGCACAAATAATATTGATTCATAAGTGACATTGTTGCAGAGCATGGGAAATATGAAGTTCTACAAAGTGTGCACCATTATGGTTAGACATGTTTAGACAAGATGGCTTTTAGGACATTAAACCTATAAGTGTATAAGAGGGTAAGAGTCTAACATTTTATACATTGACCGTATTGTGGATTGTTGAATTGGCAGTTTGCTCTTACACTTCCTCAGACCTGTACAAGAGCTGACAGTAATGGATATGCTATGAAAACAATCTGCTCCGTGACTTGGATTCTGTCTCACTAAAACATGTAATGTACACACATTTGCTGAACGGTAAAGAGGCATGATGAAAGGAGGATGTGTCACATACGATGATGTGGTACATTAACCACAGCTACCAGCTATATCCATTAGAAAGCTCCTAAAAATGGTTTGAAGAGAGGGAAAGAGAGTTTGGGTACTTGGGAGAGAACGTATAAACAGCAGGAGAGTGTGCATTTACAGACTTTCCCCGTTCCTCTGTTCAGCCAACAGGTGTGGTATATCAAGCTGCATATGACTTAACATGCACACCATAATAATTTCCAGAGCTAGACTGAAAAATGCGAGCATCTTTTTGTGCATGTAAGACGTGTGTGGGAACAGGCGTCTGTGTGTGCGCGTGTGCGGTGCACATGAAAACAGGAAGCTAATCAAATGAAATACATTCCATATTAATGTGATTTATTACTGCTGTGTAGCCAAAATCTGAACTTGCAGACCGTCAGCAGAGGGAATGAATCTATTTCAATCCTAACTAGCGACACATGCCACAGGCCCCAGGATGTATTGTTTTCCTCTTTGCTGACAGCCTGTGTTCTTCTGCTTTGCCCTAAGGGATTGTGGGGTTGAAGAAGCGTGCTCTAGTTTTCTTGTGAATGATAAACGTGAACACACAGTCACTTGTTAGAATAAAATGTGTAAGAGCAAGTATGGATTTAACAAGACAAAGCAAGTATTACACAATTTTTATTGCCTAATTAAATATTGAGCCTCAGCCAGATATGGATCAGTTGGCCATATGATATACAGTAATCCATTTAAAAACAAAAAAGCTAAATGTAATGTAAGCTTCATCTGACTTCATCTGAAAATAATTAAAATGTATATAAATGAAAAGCAGAAAATGCAAGAACACAATGCCAGATGAGACACTACTGCTGAAAGGAAGGAGCGGGTAAAAAATAAAACATGTCAAACCAATTTCCCCTGTTCCACTGTCAGACTAAGGAGACGATGTGCGGCTCGGAGAACATGCTTTGAGTGTGTCTACCTGTCAGTCAGAACTTCACCACTAATTGGAAGCTGCCTTGTTGTAACCTTGGAAACAAGGGGTCACACTGAATTCACAAACCACGGCAATGAAGGTCATCTCACAATTTCAGTCTCCACAAGAAGCATGAAAAAACATGCTTTTCATAAAAGTATTTTTTCCTGTTACAGCATGTCGGTCATAATGAGGTTTCCTGTGAGGATGCGTCCAAGTTTTGGTGATGCCAAAAGTGAACTGCTTATTACTGTGGCAACACAAATGTGTTAGTCCCATCGCCTTTTGCTGTTTTACCAAGGTTGGACAGGGTCATATCTTCGGAAGTTGCAATTCTCAGAGTTCACAGTATGTTGGCAACAATGAATGTTTTATACACACACACACACACACACACACACACACACACACACACACACACACACACACACACACACACACACACACACACACACACACACACACACACACACACACGTAGAGGCAGGCAGGTGACCTCATGCCAGACACCTCATGATTGATTACCAGCCCTCCGGCTGTCCCTCTTTCCAAACTTCCTGGTTTTTAAGTCTTGCTTCCTGCGAGGATGCCCTGATCATTTCATTTTGTGATGTGATTAACTGGCCAAAGTGAGGTCATGATTTTAGCTGATTTTAACAGGCCAGATAGGTTCTAGGTTAGCTTGGAGGGGCAATCCTTTGGCTTGAGGGGGCAAAAGGGTTGTAAAAATGTGGGGCTCTTTATGTTCTTACAAAAGATCAGAGGATGTAAAAATAATTATTCTTACAGCCATTTAATTGCTTGCCCCTATCACTACAGTCCAAAGATGGAGGAGACGGGAAAAAATATTTCAACAAAATCTACTGGCAATTCTAAAAAAATTACAAATTGTGGTGACACATGTTCAGTAATCTTTAGAAATGCTGGTGGACTAGCCGTTTCCTCTTGACTTCTGTCTTCATGCTAAGCCTAGCTAAACCCCGCTGCTGACTGTAACTTCATACTTAACAGACGGACGTCAGAGTGGTGTCAAAATTCTTATCTAGTAACTCTCAGCAAGAGAACAATAAGTGTAGCTCCCAAAACGTCAGACTCTTCCTTCAAGCTAAGCAGGTATAATTGTATTGATTGCCTCGGTCCTCATTGTCTCTCTCCATATGTTTCATTTATAAAAGTCAGTGAGAATCACTCCTCTTTCAGTCAACTTAACACACATGGAAACTTTGTCTCCTCGTGTTTCGGTCCACCACCATATGTAGCTTCCTTTTTTTCTGTGTCCATCTCTCGTCTTGAGACCCTGTGCCCTTATATGACCCTGTTAGCTTGCTAATTGAGTCTCTTCCGTTAACAACCATATGGTATTGGTTTCAGTTGCACTGGTCCGATATAATGAGCTATCCCATGTGGAAAAAAATAAAACCTTTTAGATTTATAACTGGCCCCTTCTTGTGATTCTACAGAGTGACCCTGTGATTTAAAAGGTTGAAAATTTACTGCAAGCTCGCACATACTCAGCTAATGACCATTGCCGCAGATGAAAAGCAGATAAAGTGTTTCATTTTCAAACTTTATCACTGCTTTACCCCTTTCATTCTTCTCCTCCGCTCTCCCTGCGCTCTATTTATTGCCCATTTTTCCTGTTATGGGTGTCAAAGTAAGGCATCTTAGTGCCTAGACTCCTTAACTGCTACCAACCAACACCAACCAACACACAAGCAGTCTTCATTTACCACAAAGAAATGTATCCAGGATATCAGGATTACAATAATATGTAAATAAATAGGATCAAAGTGTCTAAAATTCACTTACAGTAGATTTCATGTGTGAGGTAGCAGTGGTGAGGCTTTAGCTGTTAAAGTTTATTCACACCACATATTTTGTTTGTGCCTTCACACAGTACTCCATCTGTATTCATGCAATCAGCCGTTAGAGATTATTGTTGCATGACACAATTAAGTGTTACCAGCCTGTGACAGCGTGGAAGCGGGCGGTAAGCTAACATGCCGAAGTGGGGAGAGTGGTGCCAGAGAGTGAAATTCCATATTTAAAACTTTGCGCCGCTGCTTTTATTGGACCCATACGCAGCCACACACACAGAGGCTCGGAGGCTACAAGTTGCTTCCTGTTTCACCACCAACGCCCTGCAGGTTAATAAGCACCGTGGCAGATGGAAACCTTGCCATCACTTGTAACATATATCCCTGGCTTGTCCCAGTGCCACCTCCACTTCATAGTGAGTCATTGTACCAATCACTCCTCATTTCCTCTCCAGTGAAAGCTTGAGCTGTGTGGTGGCAGCCAGAGTGCAGTATCCAGCAGCCTGACACGCCACTCATTATGGCCTAATAGAGGTGAAGGTGTTTTTATGGTTCGGTCTGGCCCATTCAGCCAGTCAGGTGCCACACAAGACTCTCTCTATGGACCTTATTACAAATGCCCTTACATGAACACTTTATCGACACATACACACAAAACTGTAATTAGTCATGTCTCCATACCTTGTCAAGGCTCTGGGGTTTTGCTCCTATACCCCTTTGCTATGTGCCTCCATTGTAGGCCCCTATATAGACCTGCTCTACTGTACGAGTAGCCTTTCTTTTATTGAAACTCCTAACTGCTGTGAATTGTTTCCAATTAGTTCAAATTGGTCAGTTAAATCTTGGGTTTATAGTAGGTAAGTGACTTACTGAATCACCTTTGAATGGATTGGTACCATATTAGCATTGAACTTCTCCGTAATGATGCTGGGGTTCCACAGTAATCAGGATGTGTTGGTAATTGGGTGCTTAACTGCTCTTAATTGTTTTCAATTGTTCGAAACACTGTAATAGAGTGATTTATGGCGTACAACAGGCCAGCCAGAACCAGACATCAACACTGAGCAGTGGATTAAAAACACACCTGATGTAGACTTTTCGGATTGGTAGTCAGTCACGCTTCAGTGGCACACACATTATCGTCTGTACGTTCCACAGAGACCTAATGAAAGTCATGTAAACACATTCCATTGTTATAATGAATAAGTGCAGAGCTACATGACTAATAATAACTGGCAGAAAGCGGGAGTCAGTGGCCCGGTAAAGAAGATTAGAAGTAACAGGTAAGACTTGATGCTGTATCAGTAATCTGATCATATTGTCCAACGTTGACTGTGGTGTGTTGGCATGTCTCTTCTAACTTCTAGTGAGAGGATGTTAAACAGGAACAGAGGAAATTTGGCTCTTGTTAATGTTAAACGAATCACGTAGATTCTGGTATTTGTAGGACAGGATTCAAGGAGGGACATTTTTCACAAGCAAGAGAAAGGTCATTGGCACATTGGCATGCAGATGGTTTCCAATCCAGTTCTCGAATAAGGGTAGCGAGCTTATCGTGGAATCCATCTCCCTTTATGTGTTCTCCCCTTCTCTCTCTTGCTCTTTCTCGCTCTTTATGCTTGAGTGACCACAATTACAAGCTGAAGCCAGCACAGGATGCAGCAGTGATTTAAAATGATTCATTTTGTGGATGCAGAGGGCTGACACACTGAAACACATACTCCCATTGCAGCCTCACATCCCACCCTACACAAAACAATTGATTAAATGTAGATCTACACTAATTCTGTAAAGAAAACATGATGGTACATATATGTCCTTTACAGAGAACAAATATGCTGCCCATTAAGGTGTGATTAACAATGAAATGTTTCCTTTTTTCTTACCACACACAAGCATGCAGTATTCCCTTAGTGGAGCCAACAGTATCACTGTTTACTCTGGCACGTCACATCGAAACTCTCTCAATGTTTGCGAAGGCAGGACCCCCCCCCCCCCCCTTCTTTTTTTCTCTTCTCATTGCCCCTGAGTGAGTGAACACTGATGTTTGATAATCTGAGAATTCAGCCTAGCTGGGCCACAGGCATCGCTATGTCTCTATCCGCAGTCCTCTCTCTCCCCCTGGGATTTCGCTATCTATACTTACCCCCACCCCCATCTGATAGCCTGAGAGTGTAGATATGAATCACATGTAAACAATGTAGCTGTAGAGAGAAAAAAAAAAGAACAGAAAAAAAAGAAAGCTAACAGAGATGGAAAGTGGGTAGGTGAATAAGAAAGAAAAATCCACCATCCCCACTGGCACACAACAATTAAGCCCACTGACAGGAAGTTGAGTGCACATGCCTCCTGTCTCCGCTTCCTCTGTCAGTCAGTGGCTGCTGCCAACATCTGACCCTCTATAACCAGTGGAAAAACATGACTACTGAATACCATAATGACATGAGGAGCATTGTGTGTGTTCTTTTTTGTGCCACCTCCTTATATCTGCTTCTGGTTTGTGTGACATATCCTGACATATCTCACAAAACACATACTTGTTTGCTATTCTTTTCAATTCCTACCTCATAAGGAGTCTTAAGTTAAGAGATACAGATAAAGTTTGAAATGTTTTGCTATCTTTAACACCTAGCAGTGAGAGATAATGGGATCACCAACTTCAAAACGTTTTGTGTTTGAAGCACGACTGTAGAATTTGGATTTATTTTACACAGTGAGAACAGCTGATCGAGGGAGGATAGGTCTCCGTGATAAAACGGCACAGTACGCAGCTGTGCCGCATCAGACAGACACACACATATACACTCACAAACGACACAAGGGAGGATGTTGTTAAATGTGTTTTGTTCAAAGACTCGCAGACCATCTGAGGCAGCATGTCAGCCTCCTCCCCAAGGGTTTAATTTACACTCTATCCTTCTATCAGTCACTCTTTTTCTCTCTCCTATGAAGTACCACTGGCTAATCAAATGAGATTCACAGATGTTTATTTCACCAAAGAGGAATGTAAAGGTCTATCAGGTTCTCAGACAGACGTCAGTTCAACTATGTAGTCTGGATGCCATGCCAAACAATTTCTACGGTTTGTCTATGAGAAAAGCGCTTCTTTTGTCAGGATGGGGTGATATAATAGAAGTATAGGATTACGTAAATCCCCAAAATATGAAGCCCAAGTTAACATCCGTGATCTGTGAGTTAGAGTTTCTGCTGCACCAGAATCTGCTGATGATTTTCCTTAGAATAACACTCAGTAACTTTCACGAATCACAAGATAACATCCATCCATTTCCTAGGAAAGCCACTCCTTCCTTCATGATCAGTACTTTCTTCCTCTCTCCTGCAGAGAGCAGATAAATGCTTGGGAGACAGTGATGCTGATATTGGCAGTTCTTCACTTGGAAACATCTGGCATAGCCTAAGTGAGACATTTGTGGTTTCCTCTGGTTATTTCCTGCATATTATAATTTCAGATACAGAATAATTTCAAGAAGATCCCTTTGTGGTTTACAGTGGAATACCCTGTTCACCAGCTACTATTTACAGTAATATGGACCTACCACATGCTATTGTAATTGAATTTCTATAAATTAAGATAAAAATACAAAAGTAATATTTGAAAGCTAGGTTACTAATGTTATACTGAGATTCATATCTCACCCATACAAATATGAATGTGAAGTTGGATAATGAAAAATGTGTATAAGCAAATATATTTTTTTAATATATGCTGTTTCAATAAGCACACCTATATGGATTAAATACAATTATATTGTAATTATATAGTTCTACTGTAACATCTTATTCCAATTAAGAATGATCATCATGTAGATATTTTTAACATTTTTTTTATTTGGTTTATCATCTACTTTACTGTCAAACATCCTACATGTTCCTAATAATCTGATTTAAAACACCTGTGTGTCAGCCTGCCTACAGAGGTAGTCATGGTGATTTTACCTGCTTTGTTTTTAATGAGTGAGATTCAGTGAAACTCAGGCATACAACTGAAATGAATTAGCTAAATAGCTATAGGGGTCAGTCCCTTGGAGCATTAGACATGTGCCACTAAAAGAGATTCAATATTTGTAAAAATAAATAAATAAAATAATATGTACAGAATATGTACAATCCAGTACTGAACAGTGACAAAATTACTATATGGCATATATTGCAACATCACTCCTGATATAGTGACATATACACCACATGTTACATTTCTGTATCAGCTGAGATGCCAAAAATCTGATAGGGGAGACACCTTGAGAGAAATAAAGAAAGTATTTTTCTTTTTTGACTGCATTCAGTAGTTAATTAAGTTCAATCTTTCTCATCCTTCATGTCTAACAAGGAACTGCTTTAATCTTTGGTACTTAAATTTCTTTTACTTACTTTTTCTTTCTTAACTTTAATATATTTGTCACACTGTCTTGATCACTCTCCTCTCCCAGTTTTACTGTAATGCATCCCACCTGTTTTCTACTTTCAGGTCACTTCACTCCAGCCGCAGAAGTTTGTTGCTTTAGTAAACCACAGAGCTGTATATTCCTGCAGAAAATAAATAAATAATCCCACGCTCAGACACTTGCCAATCACCAACACACTTACAGTAAGAATGTAAATAAACAGAATACAGCTAGCGGGAAGGGGAGAAAAAAATCCCTAATTTTTCAGAGTTTGTGTTTGCTCTCCATATTACCTTGTATGTTTTTGCTGACGTTGCTGCCTGATGGGCACGTATTGTTTAGAGTTTAACTTTTGACGGTATACAGTAGGTTTGTGAATTCTGAAATATGTGTATTTGGAAAAAATCATTTAATTAGGTTGTGGGTTTATTGTTTAGACTGTGTGACTGTGATGTTGTTTGCCTCCAATTTTGTGAAGGAAATACAGTCTGGTGGTGTTTTCTTTGGGCTGCTGTGTGTGTGTGTGTGTGTGTGTGTGTGTGTGTGTGTGTGTGTGTGTGTGTGTGCGTGCGTGCGTGTGTGTGTGTACTGATAGAGGAAAAGAGAACACTCAGTGGGTTGACTATTCAGAAAATGTTTTTTCACGCCTGAGAAGGGCCAGTGTTTGTTTAAAAGTTACAAAACTATTGAGATATGACAAAGGTTTTTACAGGAAGTTAGAGGAGGAAAATAAGCAAAGATGAAGTCATGTGTGACTGGGCACTGCAGCACATTCACAGCAGTAGTAGAAAAGCTACTTAAATCCTTTTACAATGACTGATGAAAAGAAATGATGAAAAATTGTGTTTCTCCAGTGAACTTTTACAGCGGTTCAGCAGAGCACCTGTAAATTCATGTTGTGCAGTCCTTAATCTTACCAACTTCATACTGCAGAGAGGCAGAGCTACAGTTGGATCTATAAGTTACAAAGTGACACCCACAGGCTGAAAAACAGCCCTGTGATATACGCAGTACTGCTGATGTCATCCCAGCACACAGCCATAAGCTGGGAGCATGTTGAACAACAGTTTGAATGTTGGCCATATAGTTTTATTGTGTTTGCTGTCGTCCATCATTTCATGGTACATTAACGTTTTACTGTAACCTCTCTGGGAGTCGTGGAAAGAGAAGGTAAGTTAGATTCCATGTGAATGTGTGTGTATGTATGTTCATGTGTATGTTCAATGAGGCATGGATTTCTTTTTTTTTTTTTTTTTTTGGTGTTTGATTTGAACTAATGATCGGTTTTATCACTGAAAAGCAATCAGCTACTAGGGGAATAAACAGCACAGTAGAAAAATGGCATCTCAGCATACAGTATGTTAGAAATTTGGGGGGGAGACTCCGACATCCTTCCATGCTTGTTGACATGTCTCGTTGAAATCTAATTAATAGTCCTTATCCCTGATCATCGATAAGTAACAATAATTGATAATTAGCTGGGCTCCAGCTGTTTTAGAGCACTACTAGCCTGTCAGCAGCTCAAGTAATCAAGATTAGTTAATCAGTTCAAGTCTGTTGGCAGGCCTGTGTGTGTGTGTGTGTGTGTGTGTGTGTGTGTGTGTGTGTAGTCGGAGCTCTTTGGGTGACCAAGCCTGGCTGACTGCCCTCTCACTGGAGATCTTCACGATTACTCAAAATTACTCACAGCTTGTACTGCATTCACTGTGCATGTGTGACTGTGCACAAGCCCCTCTCCCACATGAACACCACAAGCATGCAAGAAAAGCTGTTTCCTTCTCCAAACAACCAAGGACCAAAAACCTACTAATGGAACATTAATGCCCAAGTTTATTAAAAAAATCTCTGCATTTCATCTGACTGGAGACCATAACTTAACCTTCGCTGTTTTACCAACTGCCAACTGTTGCATTACAAAGAGGCATTGAATGTGGAGCAAACACAGGGAAGTGAGATATTAGCTACTAACACATCTGAAGTGTGGCACAATAAGCAATGTGTTTCCAATTGATAAAGAGTGGTATCTGTTATATAAAGTATTTTTATGTGGGTTTTTCTTATGTTCCTATATGTTTCAATGAGAGGAGAGGAAGAGCGATACTTGTTATTGAAATTTGAGGTGTTACGTGAGGTTATCACCAATAGATGGAAGTATAAGTCAACTGATGGAGTGTACATCTAAAATATGGTAGTGAAATCACGCAAGACTTTGAGTGTGTACAGAGGAAGGAGAGAGTGAAGCCAGAAGTTGTCGTACACCTAAATTGATCGTTGGTATGGTTATCCAACCGTTTATTAAAGGTGTACAGAAATGGCTGTTTGTCCTGTTTGTCGCGCCGAGTTGTCACGAGTTGCCGCACAAGTTTACCCGAGTAAGGAAAACGAATTTGATTGGTCGTTATCGAGCGGGCGGGATATTCAAAGCTTGGGGCGAGACCGAGCTCGGCGTGTGTGTGCTTGTCTCAGACGTTTAATTGACGGATGACGGATCCAATATCACCGTGCGCCTGCATTATAGTACCACACTTTCATCCCGGATTTAATCAAAAATAGAATTTTGCACAAAGTTTGGCCTACATCGTCTGATAGATGAGTTATTACACTAATATTAAGACCCACAGTGGGCTCAAATTCAATTTTCTTTTCTGTACAGCTTTAAATATATATAGCACCGGTTTGAGATGACATCATTCTGTGCACTGCTACACAAGCACATAATGTACCACTGAAAGTGTTTTCAATTTGTTTAGCACTGATCCCTGCAAACGAGTGAAGCTTTTGCATCCTTACAGAGAAATTTCTGCTCCTCTCAAACACATTCTTTCTCCTTCAGTATTTATGATCTTTAGTGTGCATTGTCCAATGCTATTACAATTTTGGAGAGGGATTGTTAGTACCATCCAAGATGGAATATCCTTCTGAAAAAAGAAACATGACTATACCTGCTGATCTCCCATTTGTGCAGCTTCCCACCTCATCCAGAGTGAACGGTTGATCCTCCTTAATGGAGGATCAACTGGATAACAACATTGTAGAAATGACTGGGGATTAGGGGCCTATTCTTTGGTTTGCTTTATCATGTCTTCCATTGGCAAATCCTCTCAGTTCACTCACACTCCATACATCAGGGGATAGGGATATGGAAAAAAAAACAACATAAAACAAGCTTCCATTGTGTACGGGGTTTACATTTGGGAAAAACACAATTAGCATATAAGTGTATGCTGTGCACATCAGTACACACAAATACACTTTCTGTGTAGAGACTGAAGATTCACTTTAAAATGAAATCACATTTGGCAACAGTAAACTGGAACCAAACCATAATCACATTGCTCAGCCACAGTTTTCTCCCTGTTGTGTGACTCTTCAACCCAAAACATTCATTGGCATTCATTTGGGATAAATGTCATTACAAGGAAGCTGAACAACCGATGATCGACAATTCTGTCCCTCACTCAGGCGTCGATGAACTGCTTCTGCCCCTAATTGGACAGATTGGACCACTGGCTGGGCTGTCCTTGGTCTTTTCTCCTGATTTCTAAATAACTTGGCAGCTGTTCTGGGAACATTGCCAAACTCTCTTGAACTATCCACAAAAAAACAGTTTCTCAATTAAGCCACAACAAAAAGTAGACAATGTTCTTGTGCTAGCGACGCACATGGCTGTCAGCATCACTCTCTTTTTTGATACTATGACGACGGGTTTGCAAGGTCGGAAATGTTCAAATCCTACAAATAGGGGAAAAACACATAGTTGCTTAACAACTGTGGGTGCCACTGTGGCTGGGTGCACACTGTGACCAGCTATGTCCCAGGATTAAATAGAACACAGAACATCTATGTCCCTCATTTTCTGTCATCTTTGTACAAAAATGAAAAAATACAGCATTATGGATTTTTGAAAAGCAGCAAGTACCCATAATGTATTTTAGTAATTGTTTTAACATGTGTCTGGAAATTCTGAGACTTATTTACATGTCCTTCACCCCATATCAGAGAATAAAAATGATTTATGTTTTGCTTTCAGTGTGGAGATTTGGTTCTCTAAAGTACAGGAGCATGCACAAGGCTTAGCACAACTCTCAGGAGGATGGGCAGGGATGGAATAGACATTGGACAACGTTCAGTATTTGACACAATTTATGTCATCAGTACTGCTCATCACTCTAACTGCGTATGTGTGAGGGAGAGAGGGAGGGAGTGGTCCTGAGGAAGTGCACACCCTGACACTGAATCTCCCAGCAGGGAGGGAGGACACTGTTTTAACCTGTTAACCGACTCACATCTGCTACGATTTCCACCCAGCAGGTTATCTGCCACTAAAGTGCAATAACAAGAATATCCAAGCTTGTATTAAGGGTGGGACACACTGCAACTGTCTTTTCTGGGTCCAACATTGCAGCTCTCATTTAGAATGAATGTGATCTCTGTGTGTACTTGGCTCCAACCCTTCTGCAAGTTTTGTTCAAATAATAATGGAAAAAAAACAACAACATGTGGATTTCAAATTGACCAACTCATATCTCCGTGTAGATTTACATAGAAGAGAGCCATGTTTACTTCCAACTCAGCTGGGGGAATGAGCCTGCACGCTTCTGTCTCGTGGACACGCGGCAGAGGCATCCCACCCTGCTGGATCTGCTGCCTTAACCCAAATACAGCTGTCCCTTCTTTCATCTCACCAGCACTTAAGGGAAACCCAAAGGAGCAAATACATGACTCAGAGAGATGACCAGTATGGACCTTGACTAGTGGACATTCATGCCCACATAGCAAAAAAGATTAGATTAACCATTAGAGGATTATCCCAAAGGCATGACACACATTTTCATGATCACATCCATATGAGCGACTCCCATTTACTAGAACTATGTAGCTCTCCGCCCAGTATAAAAGTATTATTGTTCGTAGTGGTCAGTTTTATTGAGCTCATTGTATCATGTCTTGTCTTATCCTATCCATCATATTTCTGTGACATTTTCAAAAGTGGCACACTAAAGACTGTAAGATGTTATATAATTATGTCCAACCTTATTATAACCTGTTATAATAAGACATTAAAGAGAACTGCTGTTCTGATGCCAGATTGTGTTTGCGTGACACTTGTGTTGGACGGGCTACCTCCAATGGACCTTGGAAGTGCTGCAGAGATCCTGGATCAGAATCCACTACTTTGAAACGAAATTCACAGCTGGGAGGGAGGGATTATTTCATTATACTGTAATTGTCCACATGCCACAATCAACCTTTGCTCTTTTTTAAAAGCGTCAAGGACATGAGGATGTGAAGTTACCATAGAGGTCTGGACTGAGTCCTGGCTGGCTGGCAGCGGTACAGATGCTGAGGGCCCCACCCCTCCAGGAGCAGCAACATAACAGGGAGTTTACCGTCTCTTTCCCGAGGCGAGCGGTCACAGACTAACCAGCCGTCCAACACGCACATGCGCATGCACGCACGCACACACACACAGAGACGCGGCGCAGTGCATCGAAAGTTCAAGAGCGCTGGTGTGCGTTTAACAACATTGAAGGGGAGTGGAAATATCTGGGGGAAGTATTGAGTTTATCCATCCACTTCTCTTTTGGTCGGGACGTCGCTGTGCACGTGTCACACTTTTAACTGCGTTTCTTTGTGAGTCGGGGAACTTTCAGTGAGAGTGGGCATGTGTTGCGTGTGAGAGGAGACGGAGTTTAGAGTGCAGGTAAGATGAAAACAACGAGGACTGAATTCAAGTATAAGTTTAATTGCTATAAGAGGACATGAATTACTACAGAGTTTCTGTTTGACTTTAACTTTATTTGATGCATCATTTTTGACAACAACATTTTGAAGATTTGCCTTTTTACCTAGAGTCACTTTATTTTCTGTAAACTTGCCTCTGTATTTATTTTAACATCTGATAATTTCAACAATTTCTTCAACTGTAGTAAACTCTTCTTACATTGTTTAGCTAGCAACCCTTCAAAACCATATGTGTGAGTGCTTTCCAGGATGCTAGCTTTTTAAGAAATTCATAAAATAGCTGCATTGGCAATACAAAATAAAAAAAACAGGTGACACAGAGGATTTTTTAAAGACTTTTTTAGCTGAAAATGTTGGACAGTTGTGTATGTAACTCCTCTTAAGACTCACCATTCTTGGTAATTGCAGTTTACTGGGGACCAGTGATGTCTTTCTTAATTGTATGAGCAGTCTTGTCTACGGTATAACATATTTATATAGAATAGAGCCATAACATGTGATATGCATTTTAAATTATTTTCATTTAAAGATTTTCAGCATCAAAACTAATCCATCAATATTTTATTTTATTTTCACCCCCGAGATCTATGGAGGCACAGTAATATTATGTTTGTAAGAAGCTGAGTGGCAGAAGTTTTGGGAAGTATTTGATACTGTAAGTGTGTCGACGGAGAGGGTTAGTGTGGGTGCTCCAAGATTTAATGTGACCAGGGACATTTAAGCAGAATATTCACATTGCAGACCTAGTCTATTTGATATGTTGCAGTATTTCATCAAATGTGTTTACACTGCATTTCTGTGGTTTACTGTTCAGCTGAAAGGATTTTTTTTTTCTTAAAACAACAACAAAACAAACACACACAAAAAAACTGTTGTGGGGTCTTGAAGTTATTTGGTGGTATTCCTCCTGCCTGTATACAGTGTTGAGGATCCTCTCTCCACTCACTGCACTTCTGAAGGTTTATCTAACTCCCTACAAGGAGCTTTGGGTCGAGCGGGTTGTGAGAGAGGCAAAGAAACTGTGTAAGGAAAGCAGAGGGAGGGGGAGACATCGCATTTGTGTTGATATTGATTTCACTGGCAGTGTTTCAGGTTTTTTCGATCAGCATGACTCAGGTAAATAAATGATTTCTGCTTTAGGCCACAGAAAGACAGCTCAGAAAACCTGCTCTGATTTTCTTCTTTAGACTCTGTCCAGTTGTTACGTCAGTGGGATGGTGTCTGCCAGGCATACTAAATACAGACTGCTGTATATACCAGCAGTTAAAGCTCTTTCTTGACTGGGGATGAGGGAGGCTTAAGACTGCTTCTGAAATCATAGCCAGGATAGCCTGTGTGTTTGTGTATAAGAGAGCTCTGAGGAGTTTGAAAGAACTTATGTGACAACACAACACACTTAGTGGCTGAAACTGTACCCTAATCTCATCTTTGTGACAGCTCTGGTAGGACTGATTGGAAGGTTTTAGAATAGGGTGTGCTATATTAATCAATTCAAACCCATGCTGTGTTAGCCCAGAGCCTCCTGTGTGCTCTAAGTCACTCCTGTTCCATGTAATGTGCGTGTTTGCCCTAAAAATCACAGCATCAATATTCAGCTGTGTTTTGAATGGACTACAGCACCATTCCTGCGCTCCGTGACAGCGTCATGCAGTTCACACTGAGGCTTTTTCCTGGACGGTGATGAAAACTAAAAAGTGAAAGAGTGCTTTCTCAAAACTCAACAGGTTTTGGGTGGAAAGTGTTATTAAAACATTCTTGTAGCCACAGCCTTATATGGCCATTTTGCCAGAATTCTTCAGTGGAGACGGACAAAGGAGCTGGGACACCTTCACTGCAGTGGTGATGTTAGTATGTTTAGAGAGTCTACAGCGGCTAGGTGCCAATGACTTGCAGACAGACAGACTGGCTGGCTGGGTTTGCCTGCCCTGCAGCTCTGTGGCCTCTGTGTTTCCCTTGTTGCTAATGAACTGTATTGAGGCTGGTCTGGAGATAACCGCATAACAAAAGCCTTCTCAGGGTTGAGAGGAAAAAACAATAGATTTATGTCCCACATTGGCAGAGGACAGTAATGCTCTTGAGAGGAGTCACTGCATAGCATGCATGGGTGTACCCTTGTATCCTCAGGCCACAGCGAAACAAGTGAGAGCACTCAGAACTGTCAGTCACTGTTTTCATGCCCTATTGCCTCCATCTGCCTACCTCAGGATGGTATTAGCTTACATACACAGATATGTTCGTACATGCAGGCGCTCATACACATTCAGAGTTTCATGGCTGGGTCATGCCCTGTTCAGCACGTGTAGAGTTACTTGTTTCGTTGCCCCTTATCAACAAACCAATCAACATGTTTATTGTATGTGGCGTCGTCTTGGTTACATGGTTTGTTCTCCGTTGTGAATAGCTGCTTGAGTTTGTTTCCTACTCGTATTCTTTTTTCCATTTCCATCTTCTCTATACAGAAGAGTTGCACCACCACCCACACCAGATCTAGTATCACCTCCTACCCCCACTCTCCCACCCCTCCATTCACCCTTGGTGCAACAGCAGACCTTAGCTGACACTGTTCCAGTTATGGCTTAGGTAAGGAGCTGTGGGCTATGTCCTCTATTCTTCACAGATGGAAGGATTAAACGGCAACATTGAACATAAAGCGGGTCTGTAACAAAGGCAGGGCAAACTCTATTATCTGGCTGTGGTGTATTTGGTTACCATACCGGGCCCGGCAGTTGCACAGAGTAGTGTCTCACCAGGGTTTTGAGATAATAGATTGGGGAGGGACAAATTGTGGACAGACAGGACCCCAGGGTTGGAATCTTATCCATCTCCTTTGGTTTTTCCCTACAGACACACTCTTCACTTCCAAAACGGAAGGAATTCCTCTGGAATGTCCTCCAGTCTGGGCAATACCATTCACTGATTTCATGCCTAAAGGTTTCATGCAAAGTGTCTAATGTAGTGTTGTAAATTTGTTTATATGATTCAACACAGGGCCTGAACGATTCGCTCTGAGAAATCCTCACTTAAACTCTTTTGCCAGGTCAGTGGTGTTAACTGTCATGGCTCCACTGTGTGAGAGAGGCATTTGGAAATAAGGCAGCTTGCGGATATCTGATCTATTGGATTTATTAGAAGGTAAGCGACTACAGGAAATACGGACTTTCCTAATGGCAAGGGATCAAATGATCCCGGCTCTAGCCCGTGGAGAGGTATCAGATATCCTTACCGAACATGTGTTGCTCCATTCATTCATTATTTAGGGCTAATTTACTGCAGCATGTTTGGCTTCAAATACCATCTCACTCTCAATCCCAGTGTTTGCATGATTGAATTTTGTGTGTGTAAGGGGATATTTTGGCAATTTATTTTGCATTCATTTTTTGGAGTGATATGTAATTTCCCAAGAGATGAGCATGCTGTGCTGATAGATACGGTGTTTCACTCAGATAAGGTGTGGTAATGTTTGTGGTTTACATCTAAAATGAAACGCAGCTTCCTGCCTTGATGTTTACTTTACGACTTGAGTAAGCAACTCACAGAAAAATGAGCAAGGATACTATAAATCATGCCAAAAAGCTTTAGTGTAACAGTATGTAGGCTGAGGGTTTTTTATCTCTGTCCAGAGTAATGTTTCATTGCTCCAAGGATCACATGTTTCATATTTACTTGTTCGCAGCATACAGTAAATCATGGTGAGATCTGCAACAAGTGTACATGTTGACATTGTTATGGCAAAATAGTTTAGACAGGTGTGAGAGGATTTTCAACCCTTCAAATCAATATTATGACTTTTTATTAGTAGCATCTGTACCTAGAGCTGACAGCACTTATTTACTTTGTGTCCAAAATCATTTATCTTGTTATAAAAAGTGTAACAACATATCCTCCTCTTAAAATATGGAGCCAAAATATTACGAGTAATAGTGGTTCTTGTCTGTATTTTTGCACAGGGTTGTGTTCCCATCTTTACTGCCATCTATGACCGGTGTTATGGGGAACAGAGCAACTTTAAAATTTAACGCTCCTTGTGTGTGCTTTACAGTTTGTGTTTAGTGAAAACACAAACAGTGTGGCCTGATGGCAGTCCGGTATTTTCTCTATGAGACATGAACTCACACAGACTCACAGGGGAGTTACATGCCTGTTTAAATGCAATGGGAAAAAAAGAATGATTGACCAGTGCCAAGAAAAACAAGTAATGTCTTGAAGCTAGAAACAATTAGCTATGTTGTTATGCCAGGTCAGTGACTGTGGTCAGGGAATAAAGACAAATAGCTGTGCTTATGCGCTCTGTCCTGTGGAGATAACGAGGTTTGATAACAGTGTATTCTACAGAGCACCTGGGTGTTGCTAAATGCCTCATTGAGGGTGGTCTCACTCTCACTCTCACACTCACACTTCTTCACTGTCTGCTTCTTCCTCATGACCGCTGATAGCTTCTGCTAATATTTCATATATCATTTCAACTCAGTTAAAAAAAAATGTAGACGCCGTCCAAATGTCTTGATTTTGGTCCATTATTGATTGATTGTTTTACGGCACATACAGGCCTGCTCTATATTTGTTTGATGTTGAACCCAAACAGGAAACACCACTTCATTTTTGATGATGTGACACTTGTAAGATGCTATATGTTTGACATCAGTGGCACTATACCGGCTGCTGGCTTTAAATCTGTCACCATGGCCATCAGGATTGTTTCACATCGCCCCCTATGCCGTGTGCCGGCCATGCTGCCAAAGACAACAGGGACTCTAGCCGCCAGGAAACAGGGGTGTTAGCTTAAACCACATGGCACAAGCTGTATGTTTCTCCTCCTCACCCCTCACTCACTCTCTCTTTCTCTCTTTTTCCTCTATCTCTCTTTCCATCTCCATTATTCACTCACTTTCCACGGTATTGAATGACGGACATGCCCCCGTTTTCATCCTTTTCCCGCAGCAGATGGAGAGATTTTAGTGCTTCTCTTCCAGCACTTGAGCTCTCTCTTTTGTTTGGGGGCCATTCTTGTAGAGCGGTGTCTGTACTGCTGATAGATGTTGGTACTCAAGCGGTAAAGAGAGATACATTACTTGAACGCCACTGACATGGGTGAAATTGTGTCACTGCTCCCCTTAAGATGCTGTCGGGAGGACGGGCCCCACAACCAGCACTTTTGCCGTCTCTCACAAAGTATGCAAAGACAGCACAGAGTTAGACCTCTTCTCTCTCTCCGTCTCTTCACTGATTGCCCATCCATCACCCGCAGCTCTATATCTGTATTTCTAACCCTGAAGGTGTGAAGGTGCCTCAATTTGTCATCTTAAATAAACAGCAGTCTGTTTATCAGGTTCTAATCCTATCAAGTTTAAAGCCACGGGGGGTTTGGATGGGTGCCACTCTGCCCTGATCCCCCCTGATGTTTAAAACAGCAGATGACAAAACTGGACAGGAAAAATAAATGAAGTGATATGATATATGAAAAGAAATACTTTTACAGCTTGTATCTGTCTCCTAACATGCCGTTGTACATTTTATCACACTATGCAGATCTGTGTGTGTAGATGTGAATGAATGAGTGTCACCTTATATACTGTGTAGGTGCTGCAAAAACAATATTTCGCCAGTGTGATGGTTGTGTTTTCTCTTATATGTCCAAATCTTCCAGCTGGAAGCATTGTGCTGGGCTTCAGCCTTTAAGACATGTGAGTGTGTTTGCCACAGCAGATCTATTAATTTTAGGATGACATTGTTTATGTTGTCACAAGACAAGTTGATGCATGTTATCTGAGATGGGGGTGGGAGGAAATTAACGAGGGAGATAGCAATAAGGTCTAAGGAGGGGGAGGCATTCTTTTGATGCATTCATTAATTTCCTCATCGATTGGCTTGGTTAATTATTAGCTAGATGGCTGTTGATAGGAATGCAGACCAAGTAGCTTGGTATGAGGTGACTAATCTGTTTGTAATTGTGCTGATCTGATCAAGAGGAAATATTTTATTGAAAATGTTATCAGAGTTTAGTTTTAGACAGATACCAGCAAATTATTGGGTCTCTGCCATGATATCTTGTTTTGAAAGTTTTGAGAGTAATTTGAGAAACAAATGAATAAACCTTCCTTTTAAGTTATATAGATATTAACTCTCTGTATAAAGTATTAATTTAAAAAAAAGAAAACTTTTTACGCAAACTGATATTTTTAATTTCATACCCTACAACTCACTCACAGAACAACAAAGTTTTTGAAATCAGCATCAGAGAGATAAGTAACACCTACACATTAACTCCAAAACATGATGGACGATCATCAGGTCAAAAAGGCTCCAATTGAAATGTCATCATGTCTCCAGTGATTAAATGTTCCTAGTTCCTAAGTGAACACAACCAAAAATAAAGAAAAAAGAAAATTCAATTTTCTGGTCAACTTCTCGCTTTGCTCTACGTTCAATTCCTGCACGTCGCTCAAGTTCTCCCTGCTTATTAGTGGCAGAAAGGCCAGTGAATGTTCCCATGACTGCTCACGCATACAGCTCACTTCTCACACAGACTGAACTAATGTCTATGCCACAGGCCTCTTTAACACACTGTGAAGTCCCTGATAGGACATGGACCATTTTTTAGACGATATATAAAGGAGGAGCTGACAGGGTCATCAGCCAATGCTAAAAACATTGGCAAGTATTATTTAGCTGAAGAGTTAAATGAGTTATCCATGTGAAAAGGAGATGGAGGAGAGTAGGAAACTGAAAGATAGCAGAATGTGACTGTTTTGTTCCCCTGACCTTTGTTTTGGGCAAACAGATTTAAAAGTGACACAAAGGAGAAGCTAGTGACAGGCAACAGCTGATGTGGGACGGGTAAAGAGAGGCGACATGCCTGGAGGGCTCCATGGTGAAATGTGTGTACATATCCTGTGTGAAGTTAGATGAGACTGCACTCACACACACACACACACACACACACACACACACACACACACGCTTATGATTGCTCCTCCCTAGCTTAACTCTATACACCGGTCTCCCTCCAGGGTTTGCAGAAAAGGACAGAGTGAAAACGGAACAAGACCACTCCAACCACCATGAAGAAAGAAGGCTCTGGTAATCAGAGTATGAATGAAGTTGGGACTCTGTTCTCCACGTCTGGCAGTAATTATGATGGCAAAGGGAAGAGCATTAAGGTGCTATCACGTCCTGGGCTCCCATTAGTGGGATTGATGTTTTTGGCCACCCTCCCTTTTGGAGCAAGCATCAAACAGAGTGTCCCCAGGGTCAAACTCAGCCACAGAGGTAAGAAGTGAAATATTGTTGTTTTGTGTGTTAATGTTATTGTTATTGCCTATTTACGAATTTGAGGTTATTTTCCATATTTTATCTCAGTGCTCAACATACACCTAACCAGAGTTGTTGTTGTAAACAAGGCAAATGACTCTGCTGACTCACAAGTGTCTCCCTTGTGCTTTTTGTCTTGTTTATATATGTTTGTTTTTTTTAATCATTTCTATTTTTCAACCACTCAGTGTGCATTTTCTAAGGCCGTGTTGAGCTTTGTTGTCTCTTGGTAACACTTTGCCCCCTCTTCTCTTGTGACACAGCCGAGAAGAAAAGTGAAAAGAGATATTAGCACACTTAGTTGCACTGTTAAATTAGAGTGAGGGATTCAAGATACACTTACTGATCCATTAGCCCACTTAATAATTCCCTATTTGTCACATTTATGAGCATGAGAATGTTTTCTGGGCACTTTTTTTTTTCTGTGAAACACAAACACAATATTTTAATCTTCTCATCAACATAAATCCGCATGACATCAACCTGAAGTCTGGTTTATATTTAGAAAATGTATGACAGGGATGACAAAATGGTAAATGTGTGTTATTTTAGAATATGCTGTTGTATTCGAAGTCTAAGTAAGTCACATGTAGAACACACTTTTCATGTTGATGCTCCTGGTCCATGGGAGACTATCGCTGGATCTGCTGTGTGTATGTTAGCCAATCTCGGCAATGTGGCCGTGTCCCTGTGTTTATATTTGCGTTAACTGAGTCTGTTTGCTTTGTGCCACCGAGGGAAAGCTAAATTATTGCTCCCCTTAAAACCCATTCTAAACTCCAGCGCAAACTTTACTTCAAAGTCTCCATCCCTCACGCTATGTATCCGCTGCACCCAACCACACAAATGAACTTCAGTCTTGGTCCATAAAATTGAATCCCCACTGTGACCTAAAAGTAAACTCACTGTGACTTCAACCTCCAAAATCTCTCTTCTGGTCAAAGGCTTCCAAAACCAGTATGGCTGGAAATAGACACACATGTATGGTCTGAGTGTCCAATATAAATATGTGTAAGTATCTGCAGGAATAATGATTGCTAGGGACAGTGTTTACTCAGCAGTTAGCCTTGTATTTAGCTCCATAGTTTGTTTTATTTCATGTTTGTTCCAAACCAACCAATATAAGATATTGATAAAACAGTTCATTATTTCAGATGCAGCTGCATTTTATTGGGTCTAGATATTTGAGGCGAGTATATATATATATATATAATTTTTTCATATTCTGACAGAATGTGTGTCTTGGCTTTGCTTCACTGCCTTGACTGTGAGCACGGCTGACTAAACTGTTCATTCAAGAGAAAGGCCATCTGACTACAGTATGCAGTGGTTTCCTTTGGACCTCAGAGTATCAACAGTAGAACAATGTCCATGTTTGGCTTTTGCTGTCAGAAAGACTTAAGCAAAGAAGAATCCATCAAAAGCAAAATCACCTCCAACCCAGTGCACACATCATGCACACAACTTGTCATCATCTCATCAGTGCACACTGCTCTAAAGCAACACCAGCCAGCAGTAATCACTCTTCAAACATCATCAGCCTCCTGTGAAAGCACAGCCTCAATGAGCAAAGGGTGAAACCATCAAAGTGAAATCATCCCTGAGTGGGTGAACACCTCCAAACAACTGCTCTCTATTCTAAACCTATGACCCTAACTCTGAAATCACAAGTTTAAGTTTCATCCAGAGCCACGACATAGACTGTATGGCCAAATAAAAAAGTTAAATCATCTTGCCATGATTTAAGTATCTTTAATATGTATTTTTTTGTTCTTAATGTGTGAGCAACAGGATTCAAGTGACACTACAGTAGATCATTAATTATTGGGACATTTTCTTCCATTTTTAAAACTAGGCTCAATAACTAACCTCCATTTAATGGGTAAATTTACCTAAAAGGACATTTGAGTAAATAAAATCTGGCTTCCCTTTAGATTATGTTTAATAGCTTATTTCTTTCTTCTTGTCCCAACATTTGATCCTGGCTATGATGTCACTCCATGTATTATGAAACCATGGACAGAACTACGCTGCATATTAATGACAGTCATGCAGCATGGAAACAAAGGCCTCATTTCAACTGTAGCTTTAATGCAGCTATAATGATCAGCAGGTTTCTTCTAATGATTATTTTGCTAAAATTATTCTGCTCCTTTTCCCGACGCATATGGCCGATTTGTATACAGAGTCATTACATTAATGTATCTTGCCCAGTTTGTGCTCTGTTTTAAGCTTATCAGACAAAAGGGAACAGTGAGATTGACGGAGAAATGCCTTACTTATCCTGAGTTAAGTTAGGTGGTCTGCACGTGTGCAATATCAGGAGTTATAGTATTATAGAGCTTAAGTCTAGTTTATCAGAGGAGCTTAAACCTGTTGGCAGCCAGCCAGCTTGGTGATGTCTTGCTTAAACCATGGGCAGAGGAGCCGATCATGAGCTGCTGAGGGCTCTCTTCTTTGGAGAAAGGTGTGGAGCCCAACACTAAGCAGGCTGTTTCAATGGGCTCATAGTGCTGCGTGTTTACAGAAAAGATTAGCGTTAGCCAAGGGCTAGCAGCCTAATCTCCCTGTGAGGTTTAGTTTGCTGCTGTGGCCACGATGTGTGTATATGTAGGGGTGAAAGATATGAGTGTATGTGTGTGTGTGTTGGGGTGCTGTGTGTGTGTGAGCCTGTGTATAGGAGGAGGTATTAAGCTGGATTGTGTGGTGTGGAGGGGTCCTAGAAGTTCAAATATTGGAGGTTGGTAACCTCTTCAGTCCTTCACACCAAGAGGGTAATCACAATGTCAATCCTTTCAGAGTGACTCCCACAGGACTCCCCCGCGTTGAGCCGGTGTTTATTCAAGGCATGTTGCTATACTGGCGCAATGAAAAGAGCGTGGTGATAGAAGAGATTTCCTCAGATCAAGGAGATCAAGGACACAGCACTGCACTGAGGATGAAGTCGGTTTTCAGCTAGCAGAAAACTCTCTTTGTACTAGACTGTGGAGGCTGGGAGTCCAAAGACCAGCCAATACTAAATGAAACACTGTCTATATATAGTGTGTTCTAATTCATTTTAAACAACAATATTAAGCAGCACAGATCATAAGCATTTACAGCAAACTATTCCATCATTTAATGTGTGAGCAGCAGGAATTGCACCTGCTCTCATTGTGATCTAATCTCATATTGCTTTAAACTACAGCCGCAGCTCATGTTTATGAAGATGTTCAGTCATCTGCAAATTGGGTCTAGTCAGGACAAAATTGGTAGAGAGACAGGTTGTTTTTAGAATAAATAAACCCCCATCTTCTTGTCGTCAGCTGGTTTTAAACTGAGACATATCATTGTGATTAATGAGGTAGTTATGAAAATACCCTGATAGAGGTATGCATATCTGAAGTAATGTGTTGTTGAAGTCTTTGCTACTGTATCTCCTCTCTGTCAGCGTGTGCAGCTGAGGTGTTGAACCACAGAGGATTAGGCAGCTTCAAATCAAGCCAAGACATGTTTTTGAACCCAGACGACCAAACCCAGTGCTTGTCTTTGGGATTTGAGAGTAGAGAATAAATTAAGCTTGACAGCGTAATCCTGCTGAAATATTTTTATTTATTTAATTTTTTTTTTTCAGTGAAGAGTAATTCAATGTTAGAAGGTGCACTTTTACATTTAAACTATGTGCACACACTGTATTGCAGTGATTTATTAATCTCTTTGTCTCTCTTTCTCTCTCTCTCTCTCTCTCTCTCTGTCTGTCTGTCTGGGACAGAACTGCTACAAGCCGGCAGTGTATCTCTGTTTTTGGGCCCCTCCGAGGGCCTCCACTCCCACTCGCTGCTGCTGGATGAGGAGAGAGGCCGTCTTCTGCTGGGAGCCAGGGATCACATCTACCTGCTTGACCCTGACAATCTGGTCAGAGCCCCCAGAAAGGTACAAGATACTGGCATGAGTGCCGAATACTAATGTTTAAATTATGTATAAAGGGATAGATGGGGAAAGCTCCAAAACTAGTGCAACAAATAAACAGCAGCGTTTGCTTTTGCAGCTTCTCTAGCCATTTGCTACACTTGAGAGGTTGTTTAGGTAGACTCTGAAGTGTTTACAGCGGTCATAAGAGTCCCCACACCCTCTGACAGAGGGATATTACTGGAAGAAATTCAAGTTTGAACAGGAGACGGAATATCTCCTTCACACACAGTCACTGACTCAATCCCCAGACATGCAAAATCCTGCTTGCGGTCACTTGAGACACAACCTCTTTTATTTGCAGTGAAAAGCTTATAATTATGGAGACAGTCATTTTACTACAGCTACATGACACTTATTCCTTTCTTGCCATTGAGTGGGGATGATGTAAAGTATTATTTTTCCATTAACGTGTTGCTAAGCCGGAATGCTCTCAGCCAGGAGAGGAGCTCACCTTTCAGTCGGCAGCAGTCTGAAACTGTCTGTCTGCTGAGGTCAGGGTCATGATGTTAGAAGGTACACACACAATGCACACACAAGTGTGCAGTGTGCACGCAAAGTATATACACACTCACGTAGTATGCGCACTCGCTCTCACGCTCATGCTTACACATTTACACAAACACACAAATGCAATTGGACAAATGCCATATGTTAAAGTTTGTAGATGTGAGTGTGTGTTTATACAGCTGAGGTTCATGACAAGTGGGACGACAGTGTGTTTATTTGATCCTTATCTAGTTGTTTTAACTCTTAGTCGTGCACTCAGAGTGTTGCCTTTTTGTTGCCTCTCTGGTCACTGATACCGATGGGAGATCGGCACCAGAAGTCTCTGAGCCTTTTGGGAACAGCTCTCGACAGTGAATATGATCTAGAGATACAAACTTAGCGTTTATCAGTAAATAAAGTAGCGTACCTGGATAAGGGCCTCAGGGCACTAAAACACAGCAAAAAATATTTTGCTTGCAAGACCTCCAGTTGTTTCTGTCTTGATTTTCAGGAGATAGCCGCTATCTTGTAAACTTTTCATCACAGTCTTTAAATATCCCCATATGTGGTGGTAAAACTATAGACCACTGATCATTTCATATGCAGAATCTGCCCATATGCCAAGATACATAGCACTCTGCAAACCTTCACACTGTCATGCTGGATTTCTGCATGAATTCCTCAACGAACGGCATGCAATGATTTGGAATCATGAGGTGTTTTAATATTTGTGCTGGTGTGTTTGCATGTGTATCAAAGCTCTGTCGATCCATGCGTAAGATTGGCGATAGCTCCCCTTGGTAGGCTTTAGGCGAGGTAACACGCTAAGCACATAAGCCTGTTATAACACATGTGTGAACATGGTGAGGTACATTGAAGGGACCCTGGATGTTATATGTCCTTCGTACCAGCACCCAGGGGTTTTAATTGTTGTATGACTGAGATCTATTGTGCATTAACTCCAAAATGTGGGGAACAGTCAGAAGCTTACTTATAGGAACACCTCAAAGTAAGCCATAAAACCTTATATTCTACTTTAAAATGCACAAATAGCCATCGTCAATACAGGAGTAATGTGTACTGTCCTTTTAGATCTTACAAGGAGTCTAGGTATTTCACTTTTGCACTATTAACACAGTGTATTGGAAACAGAGCACTGCAATAGTTTTTCCAAGTTGAAAAAAAAAAAAACGTAATGTTTTTTTTTATTGTCGTACTGTAGCATACAAAGAGAAGTGGGTTTAAAGGCTTATGTGTTGGTTATATTATTAAATGCAAAATAAATTTCTTCTCTTGCATCCAACAGATTTACTGGCCTGCTCCACGGGACAGAGTTGAAATGTGCAGACTGGCGGGGAAAAATGCAAACGTAAGTGCACAAAATCTTAACACCCCTGAGTGTGCTTTGATGTGCTGTTCTGTGTACCCGATAAAGTTTGTCCCTGCTCTTTTTCTGTCCCTTTTCTGTCACAGCTGGAGTGTGCTAACTTTGTGAGGGTGCTCCACAACTACAACCGCACACACGTCTATGCCTGTGGTACAGGAGCGTTCCACCCCAACTGCGCTTTCATTGAAATCACTGGGCGCAGAGAGGTAAAGTACATACACACGTGTGAATCTCAACAGGATTCATTTTGGCGGTTCAGGATTGGGATTTGAATTTTTGAAAATGTAATGTTATCTTCACTTTGGTCTCCAAGGATGGTGCGTTCCAACTGCTGTCTGGTACGGTGGAGTCTGGCAGGTTGAAATGTCCTTTTGATCCGATGCAGCCATTCACCTCGGTGCTCACAGGTAAGTTGAACCATCGCACAATACTTGAACAGTCCTCTCTCCTCACCTTATCTCTCATGCGCCAGAGTTTCAGCGCTGCACAGCACTGTATCCCTGGAAATAAATGATGCTTCTAGCCACGTCTCCTCTCATTCGTTTGAGTAAATTTATATTCACGTATCTCATGTAGGCTATCTGTTTTCCCAGCACTTTTCCCCAAATTATTTTGGTTCATGAGGCAAGCAGACATTTCTCAGGCAGCAACAAAGTAACTTGGCAGGGAGTTGTAAACAACATGTGTTTTTGAGCCTTATCTCCTTCATATGTTTGTTTCTTGAAATCTCTCTGTCTGTGTTTTTCTGTGGGTTCACCGAGGTAAGCCAAAGAAAGGATAGACACTAAATAAAGAATAATGTAAACTGTTAAATCTGTTTTATGATGACATCTTTTATGGAACACGTATTGCCTGAAATTGTTCAAAATATAAAACTGAGAAGCATCTGCAATATTTTTATGTCGTAATTGATTGACCTGTCTCTGTAATTACTCCAGATCAGTACCTGTATGCGGGCACATCCTCTGACTTCCTGGGCAAAGACACAACGTTCACACGCTCCCTTGGCCCTCCACCTGACCAGCACTACATCCGCACAGATATCTCCGAAGACTACTGGATCAATGGTAACACACATGCTTGCACATTAACACTCAAAATTTGTTTTTGCTTTTTCTCCAAACTTCCAGGCCTCTCTCCTGATACAAAGAGCCTTTTCTGTGCCCTCAGGATGGTTATTGGCATTCCAGCAGAGAGGAAACAGCACACTTATTCATTTAGCTGGAACTTTTTATATGGCCACACCTACAGGGGAATTTACAGTGTGCCACAAAGTTCACAGTCTTAGTCACCCTACCGCAAAGCCACAGGCACACACGGGCATGCACAGTCATCATGGAGGAGGGAGTCTTCTCTCTCTGTATACGTCTCCAGTCTCAAGTGTTTTACGGCAATTGATGGGCTGTCGTGTATCAACAGTTGTCACTGGGATCTAAATCCTCACACATGGTCTCCACATTTCACAACTACACAGTCAGCGATGTTTGGAGTAATTACGTCTCTCTCTCTCTCTCTCTCTTTGTGTGTGTAGTGTACTGTACACAGCCTGTGCTGGCGCCGGCCATGCAAGGGAGAGAGAGAGAGAGAGAGAGAGTGAGAGAGAGAGCACATCGTTTCGGTGTTTTTGTTCATGTGAGCCTGTGGAACATCTTTCCACTGCTGCAGGACTAACAATGACCTTCTGTTGAGTGTGTTAGCAGTTGTACATTAAGCCGTTCCAGTGGGGGGAATCACCCTCTGGTGGTTGGCTCGGCTTCTGGGGGCTGAGCTAATTGTTGATGTAATGTCACTGCAACACATAAGGCCTTTGGACTAGTTACCCTGAATCAGGATACGGATATCAACAGGCTCAACATCTTATTTCCCTTAACTACTATTTCCCTGCAACATGTGTAGTTTTTTTTTTTTTAAGTATATTTTTGGGGCTTTTTTTTTCTTTATTAGATAGGAGAGTCGAGAGAGACAGGAAATGGGAGGCAGAGAGGTGGGGAATGAAATGCAGGATAGGACCGCTCGGTGCGCGATTCGAACCGGGTCACCTGCAGTGAGGACTATAGCCTCAACACCGGGGCGGCTCTACCAACTGAGCTAAACACCACCCCAATGTGTAGTTTTTTTTAAAATCATAAACTATGATTTACTTATTCTTGTACTTAGTTTTTAACAAATAACAGTAAACAGTAAATAACAGTAAAACTTTCCTATGTTTAGCTGCTATAGATACTGATATTTTCATCTTAAGATTTTAAATACAATATAAGATTATCCTATGAAATATAATACAAGATCTCAGAGGGTAACATGAAACCTGACTCCCATAGTGACCCACAGATGATTATCACCCAACTCTGCAGCCTCCATTTTTCTCTGCGAAGAATTTTAGTGAGTAAGAGTGTCATACTCGTACTCGTTGCTTTTCAAGGCAGACAACTCTAGATAAATGCTTACAGTATGTTGTTGATAAAGTTTTTAAGGTGATACTATTTCACTGTTGTGTTTACAGTTTGCTCAGTTTTCCCACCAAGTGTGCAAAGGATCGGCTATTACTGTTATAAATAATATTTTGAAAGAAGGACTTTCACTTGTATTTTGCTGTAGTGCTGTGTTTACAGTAATTAAAGGATCTGGATACTCTTTAAAACACTGAGGACATATGATGGTAGATGTTTGAGCCTGGGTGTTCCAGCTAGTGGATGATCTCAATGCTGCACTGCTGCTGAAAATCATAGCAAAGTAAACAAAACTGCTTTTAAAGTAACCTAAATATTCTGGCTATAACTTTATTAGTTCATGAACAAACAAAAAGTTGAAGATTTATGTGCAGCCCAGGTTTAAGTTTAGTAAATAGAAATTGTAATAAATCAGCCATCTCGGTAGAAGTACAGCGGGATTGTAAATAAACACACGCTAAGTGTAGTGTTACTGTAATACCACTTACCCATGCTGGACATGGCAAAGCCATTACCTGACACATTTTAACACTTTCCTCTCGCTCTCTTTGCCTTTCTGTGTCTTTAGAGGCCAGGTTTATATCTGCTCATCCCATCTCAGACACCTACAACCCAGATGATGATAAGATATACTTTTTCTTCCGGGAGGTATCGTGGGAAGGCAACGACAAGAGCATCCTGTCCCGAGTGGCTCGTGTTTGCAAGGTGAGATATTACACGGCAGAGGTGAGGAAAGTGGGAGGTATTCAGTGGTAAGGAGGGCTGAGGATATGACCAGTGGGTGGAAAGGTAGTGGAGAGAGAGAGGCGGATGGAAGAAAGAAAGAAAGTCCTAACCAGGATGCTAGATGTGGATGTTGAGACTCTGTGCTTTGAAGATACAGCCACAGTTGTTGAGATGTAGTTGGACAAGTGGAGAAACTAAGAATTCTTACAGTGTGTAGGGGGTCTTAACTCCCACATTGATCTGATTGGATAAGGATCTTTGTGTCAGCCATTACTGGAGTGTTTTATGTCCCCCAGGAGGAGGCCACACTGATAAATCCTTCTTTTGTAGTTGTGAAACAGTTGCAAGGTGCTGCTGTCAGGGGCAGTTAATCATGTGTTGCTGTCCAGATTGCTCCAAGATCGATTTGGTTTAAACATTTTCGCACTCTCTCACAATGTCATAATTTTCTGGCCAAAAGATTTGCATATATTCTCATTAAAAGACTGATGCAGATTTATTTTGTAGCACTCACTAAGAAATAGTTTGGCTTTAGAGAGGTTTAATTTGCATGCTAATGCTTGCACATGTACTACGATTACATTACAGATTGTTTTATCCAGTGCCGTTTACGCTGAGAGCATTCAGCCTTTAACAGAACATGAGCTAGAACTCTTCATTCAAAGGCCCATTGCCAGAAACATGTGGCCAAACTTGCATTGGCAATCCAATCCTCCTCCCTGTTCGGCTGTTAGATGCTGTAAGCATATCATGTTTCAGTGCCCATTAAGTTCCATTTGACAGCATGTCAAAACAACTGTAAGCTTGGAAGGGCATTGCACATCTGATTGAGGACAGAAGCACAATAGATTCATGACTGGGACCCTTAAGTGTACGACAGAGTGTACCATTAGTCATTACAAATGGGACTAGTCCACGCAGCAGTTCGCTATTTGTATTCGGAGGTCTATTGCTACATTCTTCGAAGAAAAGCTTTCAGTGTGTTTATGACTTGGGAGTAAGCTGCAAGGCAGACTGGAAGGAGATTCCTCTGGAGTTCAGCCCTCTCTTTTTCCCTCTCTCTCTTGGGTATCCCTCTCTCTCAGTCTTTGTATTTGTCCTTCTCTTTCATTATCTGTAAGTGTGTTTTTCCCCTGCATGTAAAAGCAATAAGGGCACTTCACTTCAGTCCTCTTTGAAGATTATCACTATTGTGAAACATCCTCATTAAGTGCTTACATTTTTTCTGGTCTCTTAACCACAAGTGTGTTTTTGTGTGTGTTGAACCATAACGGTCTTTTCCATAGCACTTGGTTAGTGTGCCGACCGAGTTTAATGGGGAGGTTCTCATAAGTTTTCTATGAATTACAAAGAGGTGCACTTCAGCGCTCTTATCATAGCTCAATCAAAGGTGGCTTACTTAAAACAGCAGTTCATATGCTAAGATAAAACCTGCATTATTAATCAGCAGCACTTCTCTCCCAGCGTGCTGCACTTCCATTTGTTTCTTTTCTCCTTTTATGTTTTCCTCTCTCTTTTCAATTCAATTACTCCTGACTGTCATTTCACTAACAAGAAGGTCTCCTTTGTGCTGGTAAAATAAGCAGATCCATGCAAGCGGCATGTGACTCACCTGTTTATTTTCCTAATTAGTGCAGGAAATCAGAGTCAGGCTGTGATTCAGTGTGTTGTCTCTGTATGGAAGTCTGTTAGATAGATTAAAGTCAGATTGTGGTTCATTACAAGTGTATATTTTTAATTGTGGTCGTCCTCTGGCCACATTGGACAGCTGAACAATGCCGACTGTGGTTTTGTGACTGTGTATGTGGTTGTGTTTCAGAATGATGTGGGTGGGCTGAGGAGTTTGACCAATAAGTGGACCACCTTCCTCAAAGCAAGGCTTGTGTGTTCTATCCCTGGCCCGGACGGCGTGGACACACACTTTGATGAGCTCCGTAAGTGACTGAAAGGAGAAAAAGTAGAAATGTAGGGCAACAAACTAGGTTTAATGTTCAGAGTGCATTTTAGAAAATGTACCAGTAGTGGAGCTTATGAGAGGCCTTAGTGGGCTGTAGTGACTGCTCCCAGTGAATACAAAATAAAGATGCAACAATAAACAGTAAAATAGTGAACAATAAAAATAAGGCAATACAAGTAATAAAAACAAATATTGGATGTTTCCTTCCTCTCTTTCTTTTTCCAGAGGACATCTTTCTTCTTCCTACCAGGGATGATAAAAACCCTATAGTGTATGCAGTCTTCACCACCTCCAGGTACATTTTTGTGCTCATCGCTCTCTGTGGTCTCTCCTTCTCTTTTGCATCGTTAACTAATAATAGTCTCTTGTTTCCACTTCCTTCTCAGCTCCATTTTCCGTGGCTCAGCAGTGTGTGTGTACAGCATGGCGGACATCAGGGCCGTGTTTAACGGCCCATATGCCCACAAGGAGGGGCCCGACCACCGATGGGTAGAATATGAAGGGAGGATACCATATCCACGTCCTGGAACGGTGTGTTGGTTGTTGACCGAAGAGGACAGAGACAAATAGAAATCTCATACTTGATCACCTCTAGCAACCAATTTTTTTTTCTACAAATTAGATCACAAAAATTCTCAACGCTCTTGTTAATTACAAAATAATAAACATGGCCTAATTAGATTCAAGGGTGAAATGTTCAACATGCTGTAGGGTATGCATGCTCACATCTGCAACTGACATGTTAATCAGATTCTTGTTTCATTGAGTTGAAAAAAGTTAATCGGGGGGTTGAGTGAGTGTGTGTGTGTGTGTGTGTGTGTGTGTGTGTGTGTGGGGGGGGGGTTTGAGGAGGGATTGCATACACATAAAAAGTGAGCAGGAATGTTACAGATGTTCCAGATGTGCTTTGGCCCTTGCACTTTTTTCATTCAGCCACCAGAGGGAGACATGTACCTATAGATCAATGAAGAGAGGTGGTCAGTTCTTGATGAAAAGGGACATACAGCAACAACAACAAAAAAAGACTTTTGCATCAGATTGACCTATTTTTCCTGTCCTATAGTGTCCCAGCAGGACATATGATCCAAGGATCAAGACCACCAAAGATTTCCCTGATGAGGTTGTCAGTTTCATCCGATTCCACCCTCTGATGTATCACTCTGTCTACCCTCTGACTGGCCGGCCTGTCTTTACACGAGTCCGTGTGGACTACACCTTGACTCAGATTGTGGTGGACAGGGTTTCAGCAGAGGATGGACAATATGAGGTCATGTTCTTGGGAACAGGTGAGACACACACACACAAAAACACATACGCACCCACTCTGTCTCTTGCAGCTCTACATCTGACCAGCAGAGGACACTAAATAACTATGAACTGTAGTCGAGCATGAACTTGATTTGGGAGAAATAAATAAATGTAAAATTGGTGTTGGATCCAATAACCCATCCCAAGTATAGGCACTGACTTTTTTTGTATCTTTGACATTAACATTGCATTGAAATGTCTTTTACAACAAACCTAAATCTAAAAATGTTTCAGTGTCAAAACTTTTGCTCATGCCTTAGAGAGGGGTGTGAATGTACAAACTGGATGTATTCCTCTTCAGTGGATATGAAAACACTTTGTATCTGACTGCTTCACATTATTCACTCTCCTGTGTATGACTCCCTGTCACAGACTCTGGCTCAGTTCTGAAGGTGGTGAGCATCACTCAAGACAACTGGTCAACGGTCAAGACAACGGAGGAAATTGTGCTTGAAGAACTTCAAGTTTTCCAGGTTTTGAGACCAACACAGCTACACACATAATCACACAAATCCACAATTAATTGACTGTGAAATATTAATCGTGCTTTTCAAAAGCCATTAAACAAAAGCTGCAACCCTGATGGTTTTTTTGTGAACCATCACTCAACAAACTCATCTGTTGTTTCTACCAACACACACTGCTCCCACAGTATAGTATGTTTACTGAGGTGTTGAAGTTTATTTGTCTAACTTTTTGCAGGTTCCCACTGCCATCCTCAGTATGGAGCTGTCCTCTAAGCAGGTTCGTCCTCATTCTCACTCATTTTATTCCAGTGCTCTTTACTATTTCTGCAGATCTTCCCTGATCTCTGCTTTAATTCATGTCACATGCATTCATTGGTGTGCACATGCCTCATACAAGACATACTGTTTTTAATCTCCTGATCATTCATGTATCCCGTTTTCCGCTCTCTTCTTAGCCCTTCCTATTTATTTCTAGCTCTCTCCCTCTCTCTCCCCACTCTGCCTCATTATCTAAGGGTCAGTGGTGTCAATACACACTTCAACCTCAATCACAGCTTCCATTAATCTCCAGCAGTGTGTGAGCTGTATGTGTGTGTATGTGAGTGCGCTCTCTTAATGTTTTCAGCGGCGGTTTGGAAGTTTTCCCTAACTACGGACGAGTCGGAGCACATTCTTCTTCATATTTGTTAAAAGTGCTCGCTGAGAAATCCTCGCATGTCTGTGCTCTGATTCAAGTTTCTGTTGATGTTTTAAATTGTGTTATTGGAACACCCCCCTCCCAGTTATTTGGAATATTTAATTCAGTTTTTTCCATCAGAACAAACCTGTTGTCACTTGCTAAACTGTTTTCTCTACTAAAAAAGAGTGGTGTTGTGTTTTTCACCACAGCAACAACTCTACGTGGGTTCGAGCGAGGGGTTAGCACAGGTTTCACTCAGTAGATGTCACCTGTATGGCCAAGCCTGTGCTGAATGCTGTCTGGCCCGAGACCCCTACTGTGCCTGGGATGGACACACGTGCTCACGATACATCCCTGCATCGAAAAGGTGCTGTGAAAATTAAACACGCTCTGTCTTACCTCATTACAGGAATATAACATCTATACAGTACCTAGACTTTCATGGAACCCATGCAGACCTCTTCATCATGCTCATAAATAACATGGAAATAATGATACACTAGGGAGCCAAACAGTGGAAATGTTTTATTTACTGGAATGAAATGATGACACAGCAGCGACCACACTGACACAGATGCATAAAATATGAGTAATGATTTAAGTCATTAACATCATCATGATTACAATCATTACGTTCAAACGTTTTATAAATTGTGCACTATACCACACCCATTTGCTGGACACACACACACACACACACACACACACACACACACACACACACACACACACACACACATACTTGTGAGTACTATTGTACAGTAAGACCCAAAAACATGGTGTGAATTCTACCTTTAAATCTTTTAAATTTACTGCTGACTCTCAGCTATGCAGAGCTGCTTCTCGTTAATAATGGCTCTGTGATTTTTAGAATAGTTTTGTTTTTGGGTGGTATGATTTATAACGATAAAACTGAAAATATGTGTGATCCAAAAAAAGAAAAGAAGAAAGTGCAACTGCTTTTACAGTAACTGACCCTTGTTGCCCTACTTCTCCATAGTGTGTGTGTGTGTGTGTGTGTGTGTGTGTGTGTGTGTGTGTGTGTGTGTGGTGTGTGTGTGTGTGTGTGTGTGTGTGTGTGTGTGTGTGTGTGTGTTTGTGTGTGTGTGTGTGTGTGTGTGTTCTTTATTCTGAGCCTGTCAGCAGGAGTTTATAGTTGTTGCTAAATATGTTTTCTATTCTGGTTCTCCTCACCTCTTCAGCACTTTTTCCATGCCAGATGGTATTATTCCATTTGAGTTATTGATTAGTATTTTTTTTTTCCTTGACTGATTAATGCTACTGTCATTCCACACCTCTAGAGTCTAGTCCTTGGAGTGTAAAAATATGTTGTTGTTTTTTTTGTTTGTGTGCTTGGAAAGAATTTATCCCCTACAGAATCTATACCCTGCAGTTAGAGATCACACTGCTAGATTACCAGCCAATGGGGATGCTGTTATGGTTTGTGGAATATAGTGGAGGCCCTCCCTTTAGTCTCCAGGGCTCTTTGAAAGCTGATCTTCACAGTGCGTGAGTGTAGGCTACAGATGTCCCATCACACGGGACTGACAGGAGGTGGAGGAGGAGAAATCAATAAAAACTGAAGGAGCCCAACACCAGCTAGAGGCTGAAGACACTTTTAAAAATCCATTTCTACTGTAATATTCACTGCACAAATTACCCCAGAATCTGGAGATGTACTTGATCAGATTTGTCAAACTATGACCCAATAGATGAAATCTGGATTCGACATGCTCCCATCATGATCCCATCATTTTCAGATGTCATACTTTACCATTTATGACAATCCAAAATCTTGGAACAAGCTATAAAGGATGCCACTGGATTATTTGGGTCATAGTGCAGTGATTTATGTAGGATAACAAACATCCATCTATGTATGAGGTGGAGTAATTTCACTTTTACTGCATTTTATTAGCTTAAGTCAACATCTTGAAATTTGAAAGATTCAAGGTCTTGGGAAGTTGTGTAATTCTGTTATGTTTTCACATGTCAACCACATGTCAGACGCTGAGGGTCACCAGTAATAGGAGGTCATCTTAAATCATATTTTAAATGGTCGTGAAAAAATGTTGCTTGAGGTAAGACTGGCAATATCTTCACATGCTCACCACAGCATTCCAGTTTTTTCCAGTACATGCAAGTTTGACATTGGTAAAAACATCCCCCTGTCAGACAACGTGTGGATTTATTAATTCATTGAAGCTGTCAAACTGCACAGATGACCTTAAAATTAATGTGACCATCAGTGGAGTAGGGTATCTTTGTGTGCTCAGCTTTGTTTCTGTTTGGCCAATTAGGGATAATGTTTAAAATGTCTTGTGTTTTGTTTTCCAGGCGAGCCAGGAGACAGGACATCAAGCATGGGGACCCTGCCAGTCAGTGTTGGGACACAGAGGACAGTATGTAGACTTTGTTTTTTTTGTAAGAAAGTTGTTTTTTCTCAGCAGATAAATGAATCACTTAAACAGCCACCATTGTAAACCTGCATGACAGACTTTCTTTGAACCACAGAAGGCTCTTGGATCAATAACGGTCTTGTTTTCCTTAGGTCGTGGTGGGGGACGGGTGGAGGAACGAGTGCTCTTTGGGGTACAAAGCAACTCTACCTTCCTTGAGTGTGTCCCTAAATCTCAACAGGCCCAAATCCGGTGGTTCATACAGAAACCTGGGTCTGAACGCAGGGAGGAGGTAAGAACGTGCACACATCTCCACACTCTCACACACGCATACACACACCACCCAAACACTGAAACAAATCATTTTGAAATACTGGCCTTGTCTTTCGCTCACTCACTCTCAATCTGAATGCAAGCTTTGGTTTTGCTTTTGTTGACTTTACTATACCTTAGGGGTTACATTTCTTTCATGCCATGGTCAAAAACCAGAAACGTTTCTTACATAAGAGGACTTCAAAGCATCCAAAAAAACATTACACTTGACTTCCTTCTCACTGTTTATGAGGTCTGAGCCTTGAACCCTTTAACCACTGTTTGTGCCACAAATCACATCACTGCAGGTCCTGCTTGTCTTGGGGAAGATGAAAAACATAAAAACATTGCTTGCATCATGACCACAGCATTCAAAACTCACACAGCCTTAAATACCCAAAAGTCACATCCGTTGTGGAATTATTGCTAATAAGGGAGCAATCCTGGATCTCACAAATTCACTGAACAAGATCATTTTGATATTTATGAGTGTCAAGGGGTTTTTGAATATTTCTGCTGCTGCTCTGTTTTCGAGGAATGTGACGGATGACTTAAACCAGAGCCACCCTAGGGGATGGGGATGGGACATCATCTATCTCATATGAAATATTAAACCAAGAAAGAAGATGAGAATTTCATTTTACCCTGCATCTGCTAGCCTTAATTTCTCGTTTTTACATTGAGCAGCCAACTATTCATGCTGGAATGCAACTGCTGTTCCCCAGTGGCCACTGTAGGTCATTCAAGAGAAGCTACAGATTCTTTCCATTGTGTTCAGGACAGAAAAATGAGGTGCTGCATGAGGGAAAAAAATACAACAAAGTACACACATAGAAGTTGAAGGCCAATACAGCTCAATTCACCATCTTAAACTGTTTTGAATGTATACTAGCAGATGATATTTTAGCTAATGGAAATTAGCGGATTTTTGACTTATTGTCAGTGCAAAGGATGAAAAGAAGAGGACAGGATGGTGAGCCTAGAATGACGCACAAGGACAGGAGTTTGTACTAGAGGTGTGGAAAGGAGCTCATTGATGATGAGACAACAGCGACCTGCTTACTCAGCACCTCAGTGCCCTTCCTTCCCCTATCCAAACATGCAAACCCTCCTCCACCCATTGCGAGTGGCCTGTTTATCACTTATTCACCGTCTCTCTCTGCTTCCCGCTACACTTATTCACTCCCACAACTAGTCCCCAGTCCTCGCTCTCAGAGGTGAATGTAAACACAATGACAGGTGCAGAGGCCACTAAAGACTCATGTGTTCCTTTATGGGCCCGCACAGCAGAAGGCCCTGTGCTTTTCACTTTGTGTGTGGGGATATATGCGTGTCTGTGTGCTTGTGCATTTTTCGTTATGATCTCCCAGAGCGGAAATCATAACAGTGTGCTCCCTAGGGACAACCATGTGTTTTAGGGTAATGAACGCAATGGGGTATTCTCTCTGTTTGTGTGTCTAGACATGCAATGATATGTGACCTATTGTACTCTAGACAAAGTGATGAAGGAGTGAGTGCAGGAGTCCTTCCTCCCTTAGGAGAGTCATGTGATGGACACAGAAGCTATAAAAATACAACAGGATGTGCAGATTTAATAAGTTAATAATTAAGGTCAGTGGTGTTGGTTGTGCAGGAGTTTTGACTGATAGGCACATAAAGTAATTTCTAAGTTTTGTCTCAGTCTTCTCAGTGGTAATCCAGAGAGACTTGAAATAAGAATTCAGACTAGGGCACAGCTTTACAGCTGAAATCCTTTGTGATTCTTTCCAATATTGAGTTTTATCCTAAGATTTATAACTTAAAAATGCTGCTTTGGTGTTCGAAGAGTGTCCTGACAATGCCTCCTTAAAGGAAGCAGATGGTTCATTATGATTCAAGGGGGGAAATTATTTAAATGGACAAACACAGCTTTACAGTACAGCAGACTTTGCATGAATGGATGAATGAATAAATCAGTAATTGAATAAATAAATGCAATTATTTGGCCCAGCAGCCAGTGAACATCTCAAATGTTTGTAGACATAGAACGCCCGAGACAAGGGGAAACTGCAACACAAACGCTTGAAACATTTTAAGTAATTATATGGATGAGATTGAAGAAAAAAAACATTTCCTCTAGTAATGGTCTAATGAATTAACATTCCATCATTATATAAATGTGAGGCTTTCAAAGTTAACAGGAAAACAGGAATTAATTTGAGAGAAATGCTTTTGTGATTCTGGAAGTACAGGGAGTCTGATGTTTGAATAAGTTCTCCATTATGCACAAACACAGTGATTAATTTCTTGATTAAATGAGTAGATTTATGTTTTTGCACTGTTTGCTGCCATTAGGCACACGACTAATAATGAGTAATGCTACAGACAACACAAAGTCAAGGAGCTTAAATGAACAACACTGAGCTGGATACACACTCTGGACTGGCTGTGTGTGTGTGTGTGTGTGTGTGTGTGTGTCTGTGTCTTACTTTTAGCTGACGTGTTATGTCAAGAGCGTCTTTGTCTGAGCCTTGTGGTTGATGCCCTTTGACCTCTTTAGGACAAGGGAACTTCACTGTCTCTGTTACTTTTTTCCAGTTCTTGTTCTAATGCTGTGTTTACTGGCAGCTGTGTCAAGTACAAAAACTTCAGCCCCATTAGCTGCATTGAATAAACTAAATCAAGACACCTACCATTTGTCATCGGGAACAAAGAGCATTCCTGTTTCAGGAGCCATTTATCACACAATCCAACGGTCACTTAGTGGCCCTAACAGCATACACACACATACACACACACACATACACACACACACACACACACACACACACACACACACACACACACACACACACACACACACACACACACACACACACACACACACACACACACACACACATACACAGGAGAGTGTGTTTTACTTCTGATTTGAGCCAGGATTGGGGATGTGAGGTTTCTACCTGCTCTCACAGCTGTGGGTGTGTGGTGTCAGGGCAGGTGATGTCTGAAGTGTCTGGTTCATTTCAACGTCTCACTCTCTGTGCTTTTGGTCCCACTCTGTTTCCCCCTGTCTGTCATCCCTTCTCCTGTCCCGTCCTTCAGCCTCCCTCATCAGCCCAACCATAATCTCTCCTCACTTCCTGCCTTCACGCTCCTTACTTCGCTTACTTTGTTTCCTCAAACTTTTCGTGTCACCTCCATGCGTTCCCACAGTCTCTTTCCTTCTGTGTTTCTCTCCACACTTGCTGCCTCCTGATGGTTTTTTTTTTTTTTTTTAAAGCCAGCTGCTCATAGCACCTGCAGCCCACTCCCGTGCTTACTCTCCTCGTTCACTCATTCACACACTCCCTGCTCTTATCTCCCCGTAAAAATAAGCTACTAAAGAGGTGAGCTAGAGGAGATTTCTCTTCCTTTCTCCCAGCATGTTGGTGTGTTTGTGTGTGTGTCTGCTTGTTCTTGTGTGCGGATTCACCTCCTGGAGCCTGGAATGCTGGCCCGATTAGAAAATTAGTAATAGGAAAAACATGGATGTTGGTGAATTTCATGCATGATGTAGATTTGAACAAAGTACAGCACGCAGCGTAGCTGCATTGCTATTCTTTGCAGGAATTTGTTAGCTTAATCAGATGCCCAGATACACAAATAAGGGCACACCATCTGGGTGAGTTTAAATGTCTGGCTTTGTTGTTTAGTCACAGATGCCTTGGTAGGCAGAGGGGAGACAGTTCCACAGGCATACAAATAAACCCATCAAATATCTTCACAGACACTTTGCATACAGTAAGTGAGGTTTTAGGTTTTCAGTATATACAGATACCATATGTTTTGGCAAATCAGTCAGGTGTGTCAGCAAACAAGAATGTGATAGGAGACGAGCTATTAGTCTAACGTGAGTTTAGGGCCAAATCCAAAGAGACTCTGAGGCCTGTGAGTCTGTCTCTGCCTGGACAACAACTCATCAGTGTCAGACCTAGAAATCACCACATAGCTATGCACACATTTACACACACACACACACACACACACACACACACACACGGAAATGGGAAAACAAGACTGCAACACACATATGGGTGGTTTTCTGTTCTGTGTATGGATTTACGCATGTCCTTCCATCTGTAGCTGTCTTATCAGTTACACCTCTAGGGGGGTCGGAGCAGGGCTGTGGGAGGTATGCTTTTGAAGCGCACACACACTTGTGCTCTTTGACTGTTCTCTGAACACAGCTGTGTTTTTTTAGGCCCTGACAGCAGCCATGCCACCTGATGAATCACGGAGGATGCTAAATGAAAAGAGGGGACTATACACATTAGCAGACTACTTAGCCTTACACCTTAACAACAACCACATGCACATCACCACACATGCACATTTTTCAAGTACCTTTCTTTGCCTTTTTTTTTTTTGCTGCTTACACTCATCATGCATCTAAAAATCTCTCCACACCACATAATGACCTCTGGCCCCCCAAGCTGTGGTTGACTCTTACCACACCCAATTCAATATGCTTCCTGTTTCAGGGGTCATTACCATGTTTAACGCACCCTGGATACAAGTCAGGCATGAAAATAAATGTGTGTAAACAGGGTGGGATGTGTCATGTGAGTGTTTTTTTAATTGTGTAGCAGCCTGTTGTATTGAATTAGTACACAGAGACACAAAATGTTCTTGTCTCACTAAAGTGAATCTTGATTTTAATTTAAGAAAGTTCAGATAATTTTGTGTTGTGTTATGTAACTCTAAGCAGCTGTGGTCACACACTCTTCATTTGCATTTTCTCCAGGTCAGGTTGGATGATCGTGTCATCCACACTGGAAGAGGCCTCCTGATTCGCTCCCTCCACGCCACTGATGCTGGTGTGTATATTTGTGTTGCTCAAGAGCACACACACTTCACCCACACTCTCCTCCGTATCACACTACAACTTGTTACACACGGCCAACTGGACGGGAAGTCCAAGCACAGCAGCGAAGACCCCATGGTGGAGCTACGACACGGTGCAGAGTCCCGTCAGCGATATAAAGACTACCTGAGAGTGATGAGCTCTCCTATTACCTCTCTGGAGGAGTACTGCGATTCACTTTGGCTGGAGAAGAGGCCATCAAGGGCGCGAGGACGAGGCTTGGGAGGTGGCAAATGGAAACACATTCAGGAAATGAAGAAGAGCAGGAACAGGAGACACCACAGAGAAAGGGGGGAAGAGAGAGGAGGAGGGAGGGTGGTGAGGACAGCACAACCATGAGGCTGAGGTAAAAAAAAAGAAAAAAAAAGAAAATCTGAATGAGCTGAGTATTCACCTACTGGGTGATGAAGCAGATATGACACAGAACTGTATAATTGCAATGACAGAGCAGTTCATGAGCAAGCAAAGTCTAACTCCAAGTAAATGGGGCATGAAAGACTGAGTTCCAAATGAATATATTAATTTCAACAAGCAATTTAAAGCAGCGTGAGTTAGAGACTATGTAATTTTCTTCTTCATGTGCCAAATGGGTAAGACAATTTTCTATCTTTATTGTCTTGAATTCTAAAAGGATGATACACCCAAAGTTAAGGGTACAGCTAAAATTATGAGTTTGTCCTGTTTTCAGATGCCATGTGTTAGGGAAATTACCAGAGAACACATTACAGACTCGTGTAAATGAAACAGGCAGATGAAGAATTACAACATCAGTGTTTTTCCTCCCAAAGCACATATTAAACTGACTGTTAATAGAGCTGATCAAGGAAAATATGTATAGTAGTATTAAAAAAACAAATAGATAAGAAGTCGAACATTTTCTCATGGCAGTGACAATGCATTCATGTTGAATGACTGTAAATATTAATATAACATGTACAGTACAGGAGAAATGGCATGCTGAAACCATTCCAGTTATTGATCTGTAAACTCTAATGATAATCATGTATTGTGTTTTTTTTCCTGAATTAAATAACATATTTTTGTACAAACACATGTACTGTAGGTTTAGTATACTGTAGGTGTATTCATTTTTGTTGTTTTTCAGTTATTTAAATAAATGTGTCCCTGAAGCTCTGTTCTCTGAATTCTGAAATCCATGCACAGAAATCACAGTAAATCTATCAAAGGTGCAGGTACAGGGAGTTTGAAGCACATGGCAGCAAGTTGAGAATGGGTGGGGGTTAGCTCAGCCTCTCTTCACCTGATATACTGTAGCAACAGAAGTGCCTGTATGCTGTATGCAGATGTCACAATGATTCAGGACCAGCTGGTCTCTTGTTTAATGTAAGTCTGTGAGTGGAAGAGAGAGAGGGAGAGAGAGGGAGGTAGGGAGGGGAGAATCCATGGTAAATATGAACGCTTGTGAGCAAACTAAGCAAGGTACACGTTTCCTAGAATAAACTGATAAAGCAGTAAAGGCATCAACATGGGTGGAATGAGCGTGAAAAGCAAGCCTTATGCAAGCCAATGTGCCTGACCCAAATAGTAAATTATACTTATATAATAATGTAGACAATATCATGCACAGTGCTTGGATCCAATGCTGATAATAATATGACAAGGATCTTTCTGTGAAAAACATAACCAAAGTCATGGGATCTCACAGTTTTAACTGATTTAGTGTTGACCTCTTAAATTGAATTTTGGGCCAGCTGCTCAAATTCTGCTTCTGACACAGAGTAGAAATGTTTTCCAAACAGATGAAGATATGGAATAAAAACAATCAATTATAAATATTTCAATCAATTATTGTCTATTAGGTCTCCATCAACACACAACCATTACAGATCTTATGTATAAATGATGACAATGCCATTTCATTTTTTAAAGTTTCACAGAAGCTATTGTGTCATCATGTTTACTTGTCCTTTACGTACATATGAACAGTATTCACGTCTTGCATTTTGTGTTTCTCCACAGTGTTTTCTCCATGTTTCTTGTAACAAAGACAATAAATATTTCAAGCACTTCCTCTTGTCTATAGTTTATTCATCAGGCGGCTGCAAAGAACAAACTACATCTACCCTGAAAAGGAAACAGCAAGGCGACCCGAGGAAAGGACAAAAACAGGTTCTAAAACATTTCATCGTGAAGTTATAAAATAAATACTTATACCCACTTTAGTACATATAAACTACAAGATAGTTTGTTGACGCAAAATATCACAACATCACAAGAATAAATGGTGCCTTTTAATCCTCTAATACCTATACTACTATACTACTATATACTATTTTCTGGATATTTGCCTGTATCTCTCATTCTTGTGCATTAATTTCCCAGACATGGGTAAGTGAGCAGAAAGTGATGACAACGGAGGGAGAGGGAGAAACAACATTCATAAATGAGAGAGAGAACACCAAAATGCTGCATGTCCTGCAGAAAGTCCACATACCACACATGTATTACTGTGACGTCTGGACAGTGTCAGCAGCAAGTCAGTGACATAACATGACTTGTTTCTTATTACAGTGAAGGTTATTTTACCAGCAAATCTCCCATTTGCATGTATCAGCTGACATCCTTCCCTGCATAATAGATCTGTTGTCAGATGTTGTGCATCCTCATAAGGAGCTCGGCATGGTGTATACATAGTTGTGCGTGAGACAGTTGCTCAGCATGCAAACGTTGCACACAGCTAACTTGACCTTCACATTTGGCTGGAGAAGAACCTATGAGTTAAGATAACTTGCTGCGACTGACAGGCAGACTGAAGCAGCAGGGGTCAGACAAGAAAACTGAATTCAAGCTAAGAAACCAGATTTTACGGAAGGAAGTGCTTAATTTGATGTGATTGGTGTAATGAGTGTGCAGGTCTGCTCAGGACCCCTGTAGGGTTCTTACACACAGACAAAGACACAAGCACGCAGATATTTGTAGATAGTGCTTCTCTGTGTCCAGTGACCCACAAGGGCAACCCAGACCAAGATCAGGTACAGTGCATGAGACCAGGGTCCTCCCAGTGTTTGGCATTTGATTTTTGACAAAAGAAATAAAAGAAATAAGACTCTTGTTCGCAAAGCTCTAATTTAAAACTAAATTTAAAAGAAAGCACTTTAAAGTGGTTCATTTAGCTAATGTTATTTACTTGTGCATCATCAGTCCATAATTACAGTACATTAGCCAGATAATACAGCCCACAATTAGCTTTGTAATGTCATACTATGAATTAGGCACCAATAAAACAGTGGCTGGTTTCTACTCAAATATAGATCCAGTGAAAGAAAATTAAATTATGAGCAATAAAGGGATAACAAATGAGCATTTAAGAGTAAAAGAGAAATAAATTAAACCCTATTTATTATAAGTAAAAATGGACACATAAAGACTATGGTGCTGGGGATAAGAACAGGCACACATACCCTATATTCTCTTCTTTTCAAAAACTGAAAAAAGTAACCACCAGGTTCCTTATGAATCAACTTTATACTTCTTTATAAACTATAACATTAACTGAAAACTGTGTACTGTAATAAACATGGACCCCTGACAGTCGGATGTAATTGTTCTGGGTCACTTTAGTTGTGATTGAGTAGCAGATTTTTGTGCTGCGTGTCTCCTTTGATTTACAGCGGTCGAAGAGAAACACAATCCTCCAAATATGCACCAGAAAATAATTATCAAAATTGCAAGTGTCACCACCAAGTGTTAGTTGGCACATACAAATGTCTGCTCAGAATGCAATATCTGTTGACCCGAATCTGTCATTCTGTCTGCTTCCACCAGTAAGCACATATTTGCCTCAGTTTATGCAAGTGTGTCCAGGTGCAAGAATTCAAAAGCAAAGGTGTTTTCCAATAAATACCGTCCCACAGAGAACTTCCACAGCGCCACGCCACAATCAAGATATCAAACAAACATGACAGGAAGACTGGAGAGCGAGAAAAGAGAGGCGAGGCGAGCGGAATTGAGATGTCAGTCCACAGACGTGTATCTTCTTTATTACAGAGTATTTACAGCTGTGCAGATGTGTGTTTGTCAGGCGTTGACAGTGAACTTCTGGGTCCGAGTGGAAGCACAGCCAAGTGCTGTATGGGAGCTGTCGGGCTGGGTGGTATTGATGGCTGCCTCGGGGTATTGTAGGGCTGGAGGTATGTGTGTATGAGCTTGAAACAGTTGTTCCCTCAGAGTAATGACTACCTGTGCTCCCTCTGCCTGTTTTATGGACGTACGTGATCTCTTCTCACTTCAGGATTTGTGGCAGGACAGACAGGATACAGTTAATATACTAAACACAGCCTGTGATAGATGATTTCATTTGTGGTGCAAAGAGCTGCTTTGAAGGTCCATGTAAAGAAGATGTCTCCTGCCAGTCCTGTCGTACGCCCTTGCTGCAAATTCCTTGTAGATGTGACACAGGACTGAAGCAGGATACAAACTCTCCTGCATTGGCTTTGGGGCTATCACCGTTGATTGGATATCAGGTGTCGCTTGGTGTTGTGCACCCATGTGTATCTGCTTTCACAAGGATGTTGATCAGGGCCATGTTCCTCTTGTTAGAGGTCAGGGGTCACGAGAGAGGCTGAAAGGCTTAGAGTTCTCTGATATCAAAGTGCTAGAGCTGAGGGAATACTCATTTAGATTTTATCAGAAGTACAAGCAAACCCAGCATAGTTTGCAAGAGACAGTGATTGTAATGTAATGTAATGAGGTGGCTTGAGTATAATCAGATGTAAAAGATATGCTAATAAATGTCTCTGTGGAAGTTTAATGTAACTTGTCTGGTCTGTGGTTGTGAAATTCAGTCGAGGCCCTACTGGGATAAGGGAAATGTTCTTATTTCATGTGCGTGGGAATGGCAGCCGCACAAACCTCACAAGACACTTCCACACAAGAAAACGTTCTGAAATGCCATGTTACCGTACCGTGGTCACAGCCTCCGTGTCTGTCCATTTGAGTTAAGTCCTATAATCACATTAATGATCAAGGATCACACATAAAACTATTTTATCATCTGCAGTGGATAACTGTTTACACTGCAAGTCTAGAATTTTGTAACAGAAATGTGACATTGTGTTTGGTCTACAGACCTGCAAAGTGAAAGATACTGTGGTCCAAAAAATTTGATATTTTTAATCTGGAATGAAAATTATACGTAATTTCTCATCAGTTTTTTTTCATTTAAGAAAGCAAAGCATGTGATAGGGGTTATACAGGAGCAGAGATCAGTGATCAGGTTTCCATTAGAGTTAATTAATCATAACATCATTGTGATTATAGTTTCAAAGTTCCACAGTTTGTGGTGCTGCTGTATGTGTCAGAGAATAAATAAATAAATACTAGGCTTGTTTCACGCTTTTCAAAGAAGAGGTTACTGTGAGTCCTCATGTAACAGAATCTGTGAACATTGTTTCCTTCTGTGTTTCTATTCGTGCTCAGCTTTATTTTACACTGTTGCAACAGGATGCTAAACAAACAGAAGCCTCCAGTAGTTCCTCTCCAAATCTAAATGCTCAGAAAAGAAAGTATCATCTTTCAGCACCTGGTTTATGCTGAAAGGAGTTCCAACCCCTCGGTAACAATCTAGAGGGATGGTGAGCTATAATTCACAACAAAGATTTGACTGATGGGTGTGCAGTGCTACTGTCATGCAAGGCGGAGCAAGTACTGTGTTTCCTCTTACACCCTGTTACCTTGTATGTTCCAGGTGGTCTGGTTTATGTAAGGTCTGCTGGCAACAAATGTTCCACAAATGAACTTTAAACTTTTGGGCCATCCTCTCTCCTCCTCTCCTCTTGGTTTTCTAACTTTGGTGTTTTCAGAAAAGGTAAAGGTATGGGAGTGTCATAAATGCTTTAGTGTTCCTATATGGTGGGTGGGCGGAGAGGTTGAAACAGTAAAAGAGAGAGTAGACAGAGCGCAATGTATGATCTCTTGGTGGCCTGAACAAAACCCACAAGAGATTACCTTCAACTATGAAGGTTAATGAGGTCATGAGGTCGGTAAACATGGAAATCTGCCAGAACATTGTGAGACAGGGAGGATTTTCAGCTACTTTTCTATGTCTGGGCGTGAAGAAAACACTCAGATTTCAAGCTTGATTTTGTAGATTATAGCATACAAATGGCTGCAGTTATTTTCTCAAAATATCCCATTCCAACAGCTTCAGGTTAATTCCACTCCCAGGCAGGTTGTCAGTGTTATGAATTCAGCTTTGTTAAAATATAGACAAACTCTCTGATATATATATTGACACATTCCAACATTATGTTGTAGCCTAGTGTATGCTGTGTTGGCCTAACGTTGACCCACAAGGTTCACACTAAGGTGTGAAAACATAGCAGGATTAAATAAAACTGAACGGTCATTTCATGTACCACCCCTCAAAATAATCTGAAGGATTGTGTTTGGTTGACGTTGGACTTTATTGGATCTCAGAGCTGATGGGAATAACACCCTGGATATGGAGGAATGGTTCCTCCAATTGGCTGCTCTGTCTATTTATTCAAGTATCATTTTTCAGTTGTTCAGGCAGAGGACATACTTCATCACAACTTGATCAACTCAGCATCTTGCATACAAATCCTTAACAGACAAAAGATGTAATATGTAAATGCTGTTAGTCCTATTGTTTCACTGTTGTTATTTGAAAGTGATTGCAACACTTTCTTATGAAACAAGTCGCTTTCGCAACACATGCAATCTAACGTTTTGATCCTCTTCTTACACAATATTTGCACATGTTTATACACTACAATTTTAATAAATAGAAACAGTCAATAATAATAATTTAGGAAGTAAAAAATAAATAAAAAATCCTCCACAATAAAGGCTAATACATGTGAAACCTGGGGGAAACCTCCAGGGCCTTCAAGGTATTCAGTGAAGTCCTGAGAAAAATTACTGAAAGGATTTTACTCCTTTTTGTTTGTTTGGGCTAATATAAGACTAATCATGTCTAGGTTATTGTTATAAATTTGTCTTGGCAAACAATGGGTTTATGTAGCTAATGGAAAGGGGGAATTGACCAATCACAGTTTTTCTTCTGATGGTATCTTGGTGAATCAGACCTGAATTCGACATTGACAGGCCAATCATATTTTGCCAAATGTGGACGGGAATAATTATCCAGAATTTTTTTTTCTCTTTTTTTCCTTCTTCATTTATCCTTTGCATAGCTACATCTCTGCCAGTCTATGGTCTCTGCTCCACACTCCAGTCCGGTAGGTGGCGGTAATGCACCTTTAAGCTGGATGCCAGGCAGCCAGTCAAATTCAACAGATAAAGAAGAAGAAGAACGAGGTCGGCGGATTTAAGAAATTAGTGAAGAAGACAGTGGTTGCTGGATTAATTGAAACTCCGTTTTCAGGATTTATATTTTCACGAAAAACTTGAAATTATCTAGAAAGGTCGGCCATAACCCATTTTACTACCAGGCTACCAGGTGACACTCTGGTGAAGTGAAGACTCTGGTGGCGCTCTTAGCTGCTGCTGCTGCTGCTGCTGCTGCAGCACTCAGGTCACTATTACAGATTTCCAGTCCCTCTGCAATCTGATCTCTGCTTCGCTACGAACATCTGCAATGGTCAACCTGCCCTGGCCAGGCTGCCACACGATCAGATTGTCCGGTGGTTTTGTATTTGGACTAATGTTACCTGTTGTGTGCTCCCAAATCGCCATGGCAACAGTGTGGCATAATGAGCTGTTTGTAGGCCTATGTAAATGGACTGTGCTCACCTGGACTGCCCTCTGCTTCATTTTCAATTTTTCCATGGCAGTAATCCAGAAACTTCACCACTTCCACCTGTCCAACCCACCACCAGCGCTCTGCGATCTCTGCCTCCACATCGCCGATCATGTTCGTCAGAAATATATTATCCACTGTGAAACCCCACACGGAGCTGAGCTTAGCTTAGCCAGCCAAGGCCAAGTCGGCTAACGACGTCAGCATCAGTCACAACCAACAGCATCATCCTCGGACTATTCAACATCCGCTCCCTGGCGACCAAGGCTCCTTCAGGACTTCCATCCTGACAGACCGTAAGTTGGATTTTCTGTATTTGACAGAAACGTGGCAACAACCCAATGACTTTTCACAGCTGAATGAATCTACTCCTCCCGGGTTTGTTTACATCTGTCAACTCAGTCTCTGACAGAGTAGGTCTCCATTGGCAAAATTAGATAAGATAATTGCAGTAGCCTTTATTTATGTTGGGTATTGCAGTGTCCTGGCACATTTCAGTATAAAACTGATACATTTCATACTGAAAAACCTTTAATATGTTGAGCTTCAATGGGACATACTGTATGGGCTGCCCATGGTCCTACTAAAGGCCCAGAGTCTGAGCCCAGGGTGGCTGCTGGTGAAAACCCATGACTCAAGGCTAAGCGTCAGTCTGGCATTTAAAATTCCAACAACTTAATAGTAAGACTGACATAAGGCTGAAAAGAGCACATAAATAAAGAAAAGGCTTGACTGACAGGTTGTAATTTTGTTTTCACAGAATAGTACAGTACATTAAAGGGGAGACAGATAAATATCATGAATCATTCAAACAGTATTTTTTTTGTTAATTTTTACAATTGTGAGGCCAATTCAGGGTTACATTTAATACTTATTAAATCACACATATCTTTTAACTTGCATCAGACAATTTTACTATCATACTTTAATAACAGTAATAAATGATCACTAAGTAATAATAGCTTTTAAAGGGTTTGTGATTTACGAGTTGACATCCCCAGGTTAGTCATTACTCCTATTCTGCACAGCTTTGCAATTTGAACATAATAGGCCTACATAAAAACAATGTGCACAAATTACACGTTATCAGAAGATCCATTTTGTAGCCTTCTGAGAAACTATGACAGCGACTGGTCGTGTCTGCTCATGGGCAGATTTTACTGTTGTTGTGCATTTCTAGATATGGCCACTACTGTAAATGGAGTAGAACTAGTAGAGTGACAGACTCATGCTGTAGATCTGCAGACAATTACCCAGTTAATTCAATATACTTAACTGGCATATGAAGTTAAATGTGTGTGTGTGTGTGTGTGTGTGTGTGCGTGTGCGCGCGCAACACCAGGACGACCACATTCCTAACTGAATGTGTTTCTGTATGTGTGTGTATGTGTGTTTTTGCACCCCTGTGTGTGTCTCATGTTGCTGCTGGCATCCGCAGATCCCCGGGGCGAACACAGTGTGCATATCCATGAAATGGATAGGGCTTTCAGTACAGTTTGATGCCACACCTCATTGACCTTTAGCCTTCCAATCGGTTTTTCCAATTGGTCACATATCTTTACTTTATCCCATGTGGCCGCTTTGCTCTGCAGCCACACGGACTACACTAATCTCATTTGGAAAATATTTCCCTGATTTATGAGATGGATATCAACTCTAAGGAGAGGAGGTACAGCATGACTGTCATTATATTTCAATCTATTTATATTTGAAATGAGTGCCAGTGTGTTATCGCTGTATCTTACTTTTTTTTTTTTAAACTTTAATTCTCAAGTACTCTGACACTACTGGGTACTGTTAGGTAAGAATTTGAACTGCTGGGGAGTCCTGACAGTTCAGCTTCTGGAGAGACACTAAACCACCTGAGCATCCATCTGTCCTCCCATGTCTCAGCAGCTCCCAAAACACCATAATGATTTATTGTGATTAATTATTTTTTAGCTCCTTGTCTGACAGTTGTTGGGACCAATAACAGAACAGTATATAGGACCCTGGGATAGAGGGACAGATGAGGATACAGAGATAAAGAGTGAAAAGGTTTTCATTATATTGACCTTAGAGACTGAGTTGGCAAGTGGTCAGGGCTATCAGATGTTAGGGTAAGTGGTGGGGGAGGAAGTAGGCAGAAGTGCAGGAGAGAAATGTTACTGAATACTTGAATGGAATTAGTATCCATCTACAGCCTGATGGCACGCCGTGACATCCCCTCCTTATTCTGTTGTACCACATCGCATCATACCACCGAGGATTTGGCAACTGAAACCAAACACCCTGCAACTCTGCCCTTTCATTCTTGATTCCCTCTGCTTGACTCCAAGGTGAGCAACATTTTCATATCAGTTTAAAAATCCATTGGCTTAGCATCTAGAACATTAGGTTTACAAGTAGACTTTTTCCTGCCATGGTCCGGCGATCAACCTGTTGAGTGGTGGTTCACATATACTTGGTGAGTTAGTGACAGTGCTGTGGCTCAGCCTGGGTCGTGTGGTCCACTCACTTTTGCTTTTGGTTATTTATATATTTCTAAATACAGTATCACATCTTACTTATTTTTACTGCAATACCACTGTCTTATGCTATCCCCACATTTAATATCTGCTACTGTGCTGTGTATTTTAGAATGAGGTGATCTGTACCTTTTGACGAATTGACGAACACGGCAGTGCCATACAACTATGTAGCCAGAACATTTGTTTTTGCTAAAATACATATCTGTACTGTTGAAAGGCATTGACATTTTTGTTGGGGCATAGGGTGAGCGAGGTGTACATCCTGAGCAGGTTTCCTTTTTAACAGCCATAGTTAAATCTGTTCTGATTAACCTCCACTACTGTCATCTGCAGTAATCACAGTGGTAATGAGATAAAGAGATCTTCACATTTCTGAAGCTATGACAAATCACATAAGAAGATGTGACATATCTCAAATGTTAGTGGCTGCAGGGAACAGGGACTTTAGCTCCTTAGCTGAAAGGTATCAGTCCTGTCTAACAAATTAACGAACGTGCTGGCATAGAGACTAATGACTGCTTTTGAGACTGTAAGTGTAAAGCAGTGTGTGTATATATGTGTGTGTCTGTGTGTGGACTCAGTATGTTCTAAGTATTTTCCAGGGGTGTGAATGGTGATGAGTTGCCAGCGTCGGGTGATCAAAAGCTTAGATGAAATGTTTGTCACTGTAACAGCTGCAGTGCAGCGGATTTCCACTTGATACTGTTGAGCGCAGCCAAGACTGCAGGCACCTCTGTTCTTATGTCTCTGATGAACAAACAAGCTCTTGCAGAGTTTGTTTCCTTGAACTCCAAACATTTGCAGGGGAGCTTCTTGACGTTTCTGCCTGTTTACTTTGGTTCTTCACTTCCATTTTACAAGGTCCACACTGGCAGTTCTGCAAATGAGCTGTTGTTCTTTTGCAATAACACACACAATGTTCCTCACTGTTTGACTGTGGACGATTTCCAAACAGAGCTGTTTTATTGAGACCGAGGGGTATTTGATTTAAGTCCCCAGGTGCCTCGCCAAATTCAAAACAACATTACGTAAGACTAAATCTGGACAAAGTTTACTTCCACAAGAAGCAATAAAAGGGGAAACCACAGTAACAAGCTGACTAATACCAGAGGTGAGACTATTAAACACAGCTGTCAGTAACCTTTAAGAGATACCAAGGAAAAGTATAATCACCAGACTGAGATATATATAGATATGCATTTGAAGTGTCACATTTCCATCTATGATTGCTAACAAGGTTAAGTGTTGGCACCCCAGCTAGACCCATTGGTATAGTAGCGCAAAAGCACAGAGTATTGGCATTCTCAGTATTAATCAGTCTCAGTGGTGCAGAGAAATGTGACAGCCATGCTCCTGTTGAGTAAAATTGGTTTGCAGATTCAGGGCCACTTAGACTATGCCCCAGCCATTAATGTCAGTCATCATGAAAAAGCCCAGTTGGTAAAGCCTGTTGTGTACAGCTCTAAATGAAAAATGACATCAATGTTGCTTCATCTTTCATATGACTGATGTCATGGCCTGGCGATCACAGCAGGTCTTCACACAGCTTCCTTGTATTTTAGACAGATTCATGTGATGGATGATTCAGTGCTTTTAATAAAGGAGGAGCTGCCTGTGCCTCTTTGACTGTGATAAGCCCCCGTCTCCTAGTATTTGTCTTAATGAGCTCATTCTACATTCATTGGTAGCTAATTACTTTCCTTAATCGTCACCAGACACATGGTGGTCTATTATCATTATTATTTGGCGTAGACAGTAAAATGGACTTTCTTTCTTTCTTTCTTTCTTTCTTTCTTTCTTTCTTTCTTTCTTTCTTTCTTTCTTTCTTTCTTTCTTTCTTTCTTTCTTTCTTTCTTTCTCTTTTTGTCTTTCTTTCCTCCTTCCATCCTCCTTCCTGTGGTTCTAGTAACCTCACCCATATGGCTTGGTCTTTGATGCCTGTCCCAAATCCATGTGCTTGATGGTTGTCATGTTGCTTCGTGGCAGGGACATTTCTCTCTTCCAGTGTGAGGATGCAAAAAATATAACATACACTACTGCTGTGTGACATACAGTACTACTATATATATTAATATTACAGTTATTGGATTATGTTTTCAGTTTTTCTTTAATGCCCCTTATGCTAATCTCATTTACACAGCTCTAATTAATGAAATACAGGAGTTCAGTATATAAAAGTGCTTGGATAGCTTGGGGTATGAAGGCACCGGTTTTGGCAAGCATGAAGGGCACCGCTATCGTCAGGGCAGAGGATGTTTGGTAGCCTTCTGCATGTGACGGATGGCCGCGCTGACTGCTATTTTATGGCCCCTTCAGCCATGCTTAAAGCTGAAATATGTGAAAGAATAAGCAGAGAATATATTTCACACCAGACATGGAGGTCACATCCAACCTGCTATGAATTTTATGTGGCTCAGATTCCTATTCACTGGATATACTGTGTGTATGTGTGTGTGTGTGCGCATGTGTATTTTACCTCGAGAGAAAGGGACAGGGAGAGTAAGAGATGAAATAAAAGTCACAATCAACTTGATAAATGGTATACCACGCTCAGTGGAAAGTGTCATAGCATAAGATTCATGGATCTCGGTCGTTCCAGCTGTTCAGCTCTGCTCACTGGATTCAAGGCTCAACTATTGCTGTCAACGCTGTCTCATATCTATCCAGGGAGTGCTAGACAGTCTAAAAGAATATGAAGGTTGAACCTCATTCAGCAGCACTTTTTTGCCTCATTAAGAGAACAGCATTTACTACTGTTTGGCCATTACTGTTGACATGGGTGACTTCTGTCAACCGCTTACATTTTTGTCACCCATAACGTGTGGTGGGATAAATGCCTATGACATTATTGCATTACATGAATAAACTATTTAATGTTGAAGGGGTAATTTTTAATGACTGGTAATTTGGCTCGATCATATTTTACAAACAGAAATGTCCTGAGTACCCTTTTGTGCCAGCTTCATTTATGCAAAGTGTATGCTAATGGTCATTTGTTCTTGTGTGCGTGTAGGCGTGTGTGTGCATGCGTGTGTGTCTGTGCGTGTGTGAAAGGGTGCAAGAGAGCGATAAAGAGAGGGAGATTGATCACAGAGAAGTATTTCTCCCCTGTGGGTGTTGTAAGAGAAGCACTATTATGCAGATGAGCAGGTTAAATGTAGCTGGACACCACCCAGCATGTCATTAAATAATGGCAGTGGGACCTTAATGTTGGGTTGCTGTTGTAATGCGCTCCGTCTTTCCCCTTGTTGTACACTGAACAACCCTGACCTGCATTAACCACCTGGCAGATCCTCTCCGTTGCTGTATCTATATATCTATACAGACATAAAGACATATTCAGATAAAAATACAAGGATAGAGATACGTGCTGTGGTTAAGGCTCTCACTGTGGTTCGCTGGAGTCCCAAAGCTTTAGAAATGGCTTTGTAATGCGTTCCAGACTGATAGATGTCAGTGCTTTTGTTTTTTCATCTGTTCTTGAATTTCTTTGGATGGTGGTATGATGTGTTGCTTACTACTTCACTTTGTCAGACAGGTTCTATTGAAGTGATTTCTTGAATCAACAGGTCTGGCAGGGATCATGCCTGGGTATGGATAGTGAAATTGAACTCAGCTTTCCTAAAAAAATGTTTTATCATAGTTAGGCTAGTTCATGATTTAACAAGGTTTGATGATCTTAAACATTTAAGTGTGACAAATCGGCAAAAAAAAATAAATTCAGGAAGGGGGCAAATACTTTTTCACGGCACTGTAGATAGGTGTCTTATTCTGCTTAACATGTTTAGTTAATTCTTTTTTTTTGTTTTTCTCGATATTCAGTTTTGTCTTCATTTGGGAGTCTCTTCCTGTCTCCATCTGTGTCTCTGTCTTGTATTCACTCCCAAAATAAAAATACAGCAGCCAATTACCTCTGGCCCATCCTATTATGCTATTGGACAACTAGTGTAGATGGAATAAATATAGCAGTCCATACCTGTTTGTAATGATGAGCTCAGAGGACCACAGTGAAACCCATTACCGCAATTACCCAATTATCTCAAATGATGGGTGATTATCACACATCACAAATACTGAGTAGTGGTTTCGCTGGTCTGAATATAACTATTCATGTCTCCATTTTTCTTAGCGTCAACAGCGACACGCGCACACACACGCACATGCACGCACATGCATGCATTTAGTCCTTGGCCTGTTGCTTGCCTATTTTGACAGGTCTTTCTGTGCAGTCAATGTTTCCTTTTCTGAACCATTCAGGGATCCAGGATGAAGCTATTCAATGCCAAAGGAAACAGAGCTGTTAGTGCAGGGTCACAACCTCTCACCTGTCATGTGAGAAGACTGTTTGCGTGTCGGTGTGACATGTGAGTAGCGCACGTCATGCTGTCCAACATCCACTGATATGTTGTTTTTGTAGCTCCTCTGTGTCTCGTTCTGTCTCTCCATCTGTCCTCAAATCCAGGCTCTACAAAGCTCAGTGAATAAAGCTCTGTTAGGCTGCCGGGGAGAAAAAAACCAAAAAAAAAAACCTTTTGAAATGACAACGGTAACCAAGCTTTAATACAGGTTGCATGTATGGCCTTTAATCAGTGATAATAGCCCTGGGTCTCTCTCTCCATCAATCTAAAGTCAAGAATGTGCCTAAGCACTCTGGCAATCCTACTTCCTGATGATTATCCATCTCCTCCTCCTCTTCCCTCCTCCTGACGCCTGATCTTCCCCTTCCCCTCCTCCTCCTCTTCATCTTCTCCACCCACCTCCGACAACTCATGGCATCACAGCCAGTGATGATGGACATCTCAAGCACAGACTACTGTTTACTCAGTCTAAAAATAAGAGGTTAGGCTGCAAACGCCATAACCCTGTGAATGCCTGACATGGGATACAACAGCACTAAGTGTGTGTGTGCGTGTGTGTGTGTCTTGTGTGTGTGCTTTGAGAGGTCGGAGAGGGTCATTGGTTATAGGTCATGTGTATACATCTATGCCAGGTAAAAGAGATGTCCAACGAAGGTCGATGGCGTCTGTGTCTACTCGTCATCTCCCATGTGGCAGTGTCACCTGCCCCCTTTTTGCCTCTTCTCCCCACTCACCCCCTCTCTCCCCGCAACTGGTGGTAACACAGGCAGAGCTATTCTTAGCTTCTGTGTCAAGCCTGTCTCTGGGGAGCAGTCAAGGGGTCTCTGTTACATTACACACACACACACACACACACACACACACACACACATAGGCCTACACACAGGTGTCTAGAGACATCTCTATTTGATCTTTATTAAGCACTGTAACTCTGAAACCAATTTGAAGAGCAGCCCTCTAAGTACTAAGATCATGTTCCACCACAACTGAAAACTCAATTAATTGAGTGGCATGCAGATTGGGTTGCTTCAGCAGGCTGCCTGCAGTTGACATGTTGCTGGTGATGGCCTCATCCTTCTCTTTCTAGAAGCCGTATTTAGGCTATTCACTATATTTTGTGTTACTTATTTTCCACACAGGGAGCTGACACTAATGTTCATATGCCGTCAGATTGTATCAGTATTATCTGTGGCCTTTGCTTTACATAGACGTATTGCCATATTTGCACAAGTGTTGCTTTACTTTCTTACAACATTTTCAGTAGCATGTGTTTTCCATTTGAGATGTGGACCCACTACACACACAGGCCCACTATCTTGCACTGGACAAAACAAAAGATCACATATGACCATTTCAAAAATCACTGGTTAAAGTGATACGCCAACATTTTTTAAAATTCTGTCGTTAATTTGTCTTAATACCAGCTCTTTACAATTTTGTTCGGACAAATTCGACGCTACTCAAGCTAGCCGTTGTGACCAACGCACTTCCGGTTACTTCCGGTTACTTTCACAAAATAAAACACCCGTTGCCCTTTACATACAGAAAACCATGACGACAGAATTTGTGCTTTTACTTTGAAATAGGAAGCTAACCTACCCTCGATGTAGCTAGCCTGAACCAAAATAAACCGTCTTTGCTTGAATCCTCCGTTTTGACCGATCTCATCCCGTTACCGACATTTGACCGCTCAAGATGCCTTACCGGAGAGTTTTGTCAGCTCTGAGACGAAGATAGGTCCGTTTAGAGTTGCTGAAGAGTGTCTCTGGTGACTTTAGGTGGAGGCAGGCTAACACTTCCTATACACTTCCAGCGTTTGAGCTAAGCTAATTACGGGCGATACGGGCTCTCCCTCGTTACTGCACGCACAGTCGAAAGGATGGTGTCTATCTGCTTGTCATGGACTCGGGAGTGAGGCAAGACATGAAAAAAAAAATGTTGGCGTATCCCTTTAAAGTTGAAGGAGTGCAATATAAATCATGGTAAAAGATGAAACTGCATATGCCGTTGAAGAGAGGAGGTGCCCCCTGGGTCACTCTGCATGTGACACATCAACATAAAAACTGATGCGATTGCCCTTGTTGTCAACCCTGGTAATTCTAACCTCTCCTTGATAGCTGGCTGCTGGTAACTCAACCTTCCTCTTAGACAGGATGTGTGCGTGGCTCTGATCTACTTTCTATGACAAATTTGTTACTCCCATCACAAACTGCATGAGAATAAGCCCGCCTTGTGTTTCTCAGTGAGACAGTACCACCTGGCATTTTGGTGGCAGTTGTGAGTGCGGGGTGTGAGTACACATGTCTGGATCAGGAGGGGAGTCTCAACTTCTCCCCGACTGCTCTCATGTAAATCCTGAGGTAAGCGTCTTGAGCACGTAGCACTTCATAACAAGGGCATAGACTTACAGACCACACGCAAGATCGGCACCCAGCTAAAACCGTTCAGAGGGGTAGACAATCCTGTCAATGTGTCTCTGTGTGTGGCATAGGAAGGGACACGAGGAGGAAGTTCTGGTTTTGTCCTCAATGCAGCTGTCCTGGCCGGGGTTATAGGACTGAGCTCTGCAGGCAACTTCAAACACACTATGAAGCTGAGACAAATACAGCGGATTATTGTTTTATTTTGTAAAATGCAAAATTTCCTCCACATACATTCTGTCCTCAAAGCTTTAATTTCCCAGATTCAACAATTTGGCCTTATTTCCAAATTTAATTCATTTATCACATCATCTCTAATATTTTATGTTACTTAAAATGCCTTGTGATGATTCAGTTGAAATTCTCTTACCATACATTTTGGCAGTAAATCTAAATTCAAATTTCAAGTGATCATACACAAAAGACCACGCTCAATCAGTTCTCTGTCCTGCAGCACCAACATTTATCATAAAACTCCAATAAGTGAATAAAGTCCAACAATTACAGAATCAGATGTTTAAGAAGACAGAAGAAAAAGTTATACAACAAAACAGTGTGTCTACAATTATTCATTTTCACTGTGGTACCAAAGTTAAATACAGATAACTAATGTTCAATATTGTGCAATCCGTATGAGCTGTTATATAACTGCAATGTGTTTCTGTGTTGAGAGTGTCTGGATCAACAAAGAAGAAGCCAGAGCTGAGACACATTCAGACAGAAATCAGAACTGTGTGAGTCCCTCACTGTAATCAGCTCTGTTGTATACAAAAATAAGTGCTTGATTTATTACATCACGACATGAATAGCCTCAGGACCAGAAGACCCATTTGTTGCACGGTGATGATGTACCATATTTGGTTCAACGGTTTTGTAACAGAGTCCGCAGTCGTTTGCTCTGCCGCAGAGCTCTAATGCCGCCTTTCTGGTGGTTAATGGCCTCCCATGAGCCCGCTCCTGTTTTACTGCCCAGCCTGTGGGAGGAAGGGAGAGAGGGAGGGAGGGAAAGAGTGATGGCGCCTGGGGGGAAAAAGAGGTACAGGAGCCCAGAGAGACGGAGAGATAAAACAGGCATCAGGATAGGGCAAGAGATAGGAGGATAAAAGGAGGGAGGAATTATGCATTGATACAAGATGGGGAAAAAAGGAAGATGACAAGGGTAAAAAAGGTAAAGAGGGACAGGGATTGTGGTGGGGACATGGTGTAAGGTGACCCAGAGCCCTGCAGCCAGTCTGACTCCTGCTGATGGATGGGCTGCTCAACAGGAGATGTCTGGACGCGGAGCCACACACCATCCCTATGCAGTGATATGCAATGCTGTGCAAACTATACAGGAAATTGCCCCAAATACCAAACCCGAACTTAATCGGTGATAAATATATTTTTTTAGAGAAATGGTTTGAAGTTTCTTCAACATAGGCTGTAAACACTCTCCACTGTAGCACGTGAGCTGTTTATTGAACTGTTTCTATATGTGGGTGATGTGTGTTCTTTACTGGTTTCTGTATGAGGCCTCCAGTGTACAAAGGTGCACTATCAAGTTCAGGGTCATATCTACACCTATTAATCACAGTCCAGACTCCAGATTGAAGTGCAGTCTCTGCCATTGCCCCAATTCAAGCAAGCTAGGTTGTGAGTTCAACAAAGGTATAAAATATAATGTACTGCACTGGAATATTTCATTTAATATGATGCACTTTTATTGATGTCAATGTCATACATTTGGTTGGAAAAAATGCTTTATATGACCATATACTTGCTCATAGAGACGCAATTTCCCATATTAACGAACAAATTATTTTTGAATGAGTCTGAAATCTCAATCTCTGTTTAAGTTGGACTATAATGATGGCTCACAGGAAGCTGCGGGTGGACTTAATAATGCCTCTGTCGTCTATTATATAGAGTTAGAGTCAGTTATAGGGCAAAGAGATGAGCAGCCACACCAAAGCAGCCTCACTGCAGTTATATATAGAGCCTGTTCACCCCCGCCCTGCTCTGGAGGTGAATGGGCTGTACGCAAACACATTCTACAGCTTACATGACCTGTTTTCACACCCACCTCCTCAGTTCTGCTTTTCTTTCCTTTGCCCAGTTTCACAGCTCCGACATCCATTGTTTTTAGTCTGTGGTTTGGCAGAGTAGAGCAGTATGTGGTTCGAGAGAAAATAAAAAGCATGCAGCAGTCTAGTGGGAAGGCTGTGTTCACTCCCTGTCATGATTGTTGGCTCAATTGGTATTTATGTATGCACAAATATACAGTTTCCTTTGCACTTTTGATATATTTACTTTAGGAGAAATGTCAATTTTCACACCCAAGCTGCATCTGAAATTGTTCTTGCATATGTTCTACAAGAACTTTCTGTATTATAGAAGTAGAAACTGTGATGTTGACAGTTGGTGACTGTGTAAAGGTCCCACTGATGCCATTAGCAGCACTACACATGCACAGCTGCAGGTCAGCCGGGGCTCAGGGTACCCGTAGTTTTATTGATTCAGTCGTAAAGAGACTTAAATATATAACTCCTTAAAGTAACATCTGCTGGTTATGGACACAGGTTTTTCATTGTACTACCTTTTTTTGTAATGGTGGGATAAGTAATTGTGAGTTGATGGAAAGAGACAGAGAGAGAAAAGACTGAGGGTGAGAGAGGACGGAGGGACATGGAGAGTCAGACGGAGAGAGAAGGAGAGCTGACAGCAACAGGATGCATGGACAGTGTCATGGAGGCCACTGCTCTGGTCGAGGCCTCCCATGGTGTTGTGAGTGTTTTCTGTGCTCTTGATTTGAGTGTGTGAGAGGTCAGAGCTGGACGGACACTGTGGCCATTGTCCTGAGATGCCTGACCACTCTCACACATTTCCTCTCCATGACCAGGTGCTGGGGCCGTACAAATGACCTGCTGTCGGCGTGACCTGCGATATGTCTGTTGTTGTGCGTTGTGTGCAAGCACTTTCATATAAGCTCTTTTTTTTTTTAGATGATAATTTTGAATAATGCTCATGTTGCATCAAAATAACATCTTTTATTAGAATTGTCATTAATATAACACAGTGTATGGAAGGGCAGTATAGGTGAGTATGTGTGTGTTTGTGTACCCCTAGATTCCCACTGAGTGCTAATCACTCCCCTGCCAAGTCCTGAGAAAATGTTGATGCTATTTAACTTTAGGTCTTTATTGAGTTCGTGCCCCTCCCCTTCCTTTCCTCTCACTTTCTCTACAGACTTAACACACGAGGTGTTGCTTTTATTGCTCTGTCTTGGTTGGTCCAGGTTACCATGTGGAGCTCCTGCTGTGTGTGTAAATCAACAACTTGTCACACACACAGGCCACGGCCACCTGTGACAAAACGAGAGGAAAGCTGGTGGAGTGAAAAAGTGAAAACTGCAAGGAAAGCAAGTGAGGGAAAGAGAGAGAGAGACTGGAGACATCTGTAAGTGTCCCTCGTTCTTCCGTTTTGCTGTTCACTCATCACGTGACTCATGGGCGACTGAATAACAATAGCAGCCCCATGAGACACTTTGCACTCAAACACGTTCCATATCCCTGAGATGTACTGACAAACACACACCGGTCGTCTGCAGTGTCACAAACAGCTGCTTCCCCAACACACCCTACGAAAAAAAAAAAAAAAAGGTGAAGAAGGTTGAAAAAAACTTAAGGGTGGGAATCCTGCAAGTCCAATGTTCTCAGATTATCCACTCGAGAGAGTTAACAAGAAGTTGAGGTTTTGGGGTTTTGTGTGGCTGGAAGAGCAAAGTGAGGAGGAAAATGGCCTCAGTGGCAATGTGAACGATCAAAGACACACACTCTTTCTGTGGCCCAGCTGCTTTCTACATAACTACATCACCTGATCAATCACACTTAGACTTTTGGGATAACAAATGAGATACATTAGTTGTCATTTACACATGATATCAACCTAAACACTAAACAGAGGGAAACCAATATTGATTGAGTGGGTTCAGATTGATTATAGCTCTGCATGAACATCACTGGACCACTCTGTTGACACAGTCGGGGTGTAAACAAAGATGGTTCTGAGAGGTAGTCTATGTTCTGTACTGTATATTACTTGACTGCTGTACACGAATACTAGAAGTTTATCTTAAATCTTTGGTTGCAAAAGTTTCCAGAGTTTCAAAACCCTGTCTGATAGTATTGTACAACACTGTGCAGTATTTTGACATTTGATAAGCCTTCGGAATTGGACTTCCTGGATCATATTTCATGTCTCACCAATAACTACAGCAACGTAGCCCCCACCGTCATAGGGCTGGTTTAGGTCTGAATGTCTGCTCAGAGTCCAAAATGCTCTCTTTTCAAGCGTTCGTCCATAATTGCTAGCAGAGTTCCTGGACACACCTATCTAAAGCTCCTCATCTTCTTTAGTCAAGTACGCAGTCCATGCAGTCGTCAGTCCGCTACAGGTCCAGTTACAAAACATTTCCGCCACAGGTCGAAATAATAAATAGTCAGACCTGGGCAGGTCAGATTAGAGAGACTGGTGTGTATTTTCATACAGCTGAAGACAAGGGCTGCATGCTAAAGCTCTAAATGCCCTACAGATGGTTCCACTCACTTTAGTGAACTGCAGGACGTACCCTCACTCCATCCTGGCTATTTGATATGCTAAAGCTTGACCAGACCTCTGATATGTCTGTGTAGACTCGGAGAGAGGAAGGACTTTATACAGGAATTCCTCCTGGATTTACTACGTCAGATAATAATCTGCCTGTCATAGTCTACAACGACTATGTGCATCTCTCACCGACTGTTGAGCAAAAACATAGAAATTATTAACCATTGACCCTTGGTGGGTTACCTACCTTATCAATGAAAAGTTCCCTGTAAAGCAAACACTGTTTAAGAAAAAAAAAATTCTCACAGGAGAAAACAATCTTTATTACAAGTGACTGCCACAAGAAAATGATTTTCTTTCCAGACTGACTGTTGACGCTCAACAGTCACAGAGACAGAAATCCATCCAGAATAAACATCCTCTCGTTCCATGAGCAGGACCTGCACTGTCTTGCTTCTGTAAAACCAACAGCTGCAACCAGTCCAGGCAGATTTCTTCTGGGATTTGTTCTAAAACTTCTATAAAAATGTTGGAAATCATTAGACGATATGAAACAGAGGTGGATGAGGGACGGTTCAGACATGTCGTTCAGTGCCACAGAAGACAGAAGATACATCAAGTAGATAACTCTAACAAAATAGTACAGCGATTTAGATGTCAGACTTTTGTGGAGGATTGTTTGAAGAGTTTCTTAGCTGGTTTTCTTTCTAAACAGAATCAGCACCTCATTCACCAGTCGCTGTCTATCTTGGCTGTTCTAAAGCCTCACCAGACCTCTGCTATTGTTCAAATAGACATTCTTGGAAAAGATCCTTTATACAGAAATTCGTCAAGGATTTTCTGTGTCAGATAATAATCTGTTTGTCATACAAGATATTCTGCTGGTCCAAGCTGTTGGGGTAAAAATAAAAAGGAAAAAAAATCATAACCAGGTTTGCTGAAGTTGCCACCCACCTAGCTACTGTAGATCAACTTACCCTAAAACATATACGTAGTGTTTTAATAAAGCAGTTCCTTTTGGCCTAACATACAGCCACGTGAGTGACCAAGTCGTGTGTCATAAAAAGATAACCCAGCAGCAGTATTTGCTATTGGTGGTTAAAAACACTGGAACTGCAGGAAATGAAGAGAGGATGTCCAAAACCTGTCCAAACATTCCTGCAACAGCTGTCAGTCATCTCCCCGAACCAGAATGCAACAGGAGACAGGATAAAGACCAAGATTTCACTGTAGGAAAGTCTTCACTGTTACTAAAACCTTTCAGATATCACTTACAACCTTGATATTAACAAAGGTAACTGAATGCAGCTTTGAAAAGTTACATAGATGCGGGTTGTAATTAGATTTCTTTCTCTGAAAGTGAAGGAGCAGTAGAGAAGTATCTGCTCTGACAGTGGCTACAGAGTGTTTTAGGTCAGTTATTTCCAAGTTTTGATTCAACTCTGCTTGATCCCTTCCTGTTAGGAGCAGATGTTATTCCTGCGCCCAAAGGGCAAAATTGAAATATTTGAAAAACAGCTCAATTTACCCTGAATATATGCAAAATGTCTGCATAAACGATTACTGCTTCTGGACCCATTTATGTTGTGACCCCTGGAGAGTGATGCAGTTACCCCCTCCAGCCGTTCATTACTGTCTGCATTCTTCTGAGTCCTCTGTGCCTGTTTGATTGTTTCAGTGATATCAATTATATTGTCCACACATTGTTAAGAAAATGGATATAGATTGATCCTATTAATCATATTCTAATTCATTATTTGTACCATTGAAATTGCTCCAGCCTACAGATTAGGTGTTCTTCGTATAAAGGGAAGACATGCAGTCACATGTAATAAATAATATAGCTATCGATCATCGTATTGAAATGTAAATGTCTGTGGTAGATAGGTGTAGAATTCATCCCCTGCTATTGTAGCCTACTTTGAACATGACCTTGACTCTTCTCTAAAGTTAAGAGATTTTAAACCAGACACTATTTTAATGTGTGGATATTGTCAGACTGATGCATTGAAAAGCACAGAGAAATTATTTAAAAGAATCCAATGGTGTGATTTTTCTTGCTTTCTCTCTTTTATGGTGTGTTTGAATCTGAGGCGAGGTTGAAGGTATTAATCATCAGACTTTTATTCCCAGTACTTTAATACCCGTCTGGTCACATTAATTTTCATTCACTCTTCACTTCTGTATTACCATGGTGCAGGGAAGTAAAGGGCGTATGCTGCGTCTCCGCCGTGCAGTGGTATTTTTCAGTGGAGGTCGGAAATGTCACGTATCTGAAACGTCTGAACGCTAATATGCTTGATTACTGGTAAAAAGGTCCGTTACGGCCCATGAATGAATGTGGGTACGTCATAGTACCTAAAAGTTCACATTTACATCCTCACTTCTGGAAAACTCGACTCATTTCAGTGAAATGTTAAAAGGGGTTTAGTTCTTCAGTTGGGCTTCACTGGGTTTTAATGAAAAACTGTACTTGTAACATTGATTGCTCAACAGTGTCCAATTTAGGCCATTAAGTTTAATTTCAAGCTTGTAAACAGTATAACTTGGTCTACTGCTCTTCTGTTGTTAAGCCACTAATCACAGTGGAGCCTTGAATAACTGTTGTTTACCAAGTTCACCAACAGTATGCTAATCTGTGCAGACACATAATTATCTCTAAAGACTTCTTACTGCCTCTTGGCTCTTCTGTTCTTTGAATTTCATTAGACTCTCAACTTTTTGGTCGGGCTAAATTGTCTTGTCATTTGGACTAATTTGATTTAAATGAGATTTTGCTGATGGAACGGGTCATGCCTCAGTTCAACTATTCATCATGTACTTTATTCTATTATAATAAAAAGAAAATCACTTTCATAACAGACAAATTATTCATCCATGTTGTTTTATGTAATGCTATTAGACTGGGCCAGTCTGTCTGGCTCTCTCCCCATAAGAAGACAGGACAGAGAGAGAGACATACGAACTCTTATACAGTGGGGCTTTGTTAAGGTAACCAGGAACTCACACACCCATACACATGCATCCATGTGCATACACACATGCACACACACTTCCCAGCACCATGATGGCAGGCAGTCCCACTCCATTAGGGGTAAAAACACAGAAATTAAACACTGCGTGCTTGTGGTTTTTAATTTAGCATGCTGACAGCCATCCAATAGTCCTGTGGTGACACTGGATAACTTTACGAGCCTGGTGAGCACAGCCTGGGACAGGGACCAGGATAGACACCCAGTTCAACTTCAACCCCATGCACACAGACAGTACACACACTTCATTGAAAAATTTGATGGTCACAATTTAATCAATCATTTCAAACAGTTATTGTGGGTTGACATAATAGGACTATTGATCATGTAGTGAAAAGATTTTTGTGGTAAAATAATAATAATATAGTCAGAAATAAAGAATCTAAATAGTTACTCGCACACAATATGCTGGGGGCTGCGTGAGTGCTGTGGTCTCTGTAATTGCTTATTTCAGAACCAAATACCAACTTTCCTATACAATTTGCCACACACAGGGTCATTGTGTGTGTATGTGGTTGCATGTACAGAAGTTGTTGGGACTTCATTATTGTACTCACTGCCAGTTAAGTAGTGCTGACTGCATAGTATTTGAAATGGGGTTCTCTGCATTGGTCCAATTGTTAGCTTGTTGTTAACCATTTGAGATGTGATGAAAGGAGGACATGTATGTGAAGAATTTATGGTTGAGAAAGCATCTCATGGATCAGATTACCACAGGTCCATTACTAGCTGTTGAGTGATGGAAACAGATCTGACTCTGTCTCTTTGCCCATTGGAAGCTTGTGGCTTGGTGTCTATATTGATTGGATGAGCCCTGTCCTGAGTTGACAATATTGATATGCTGTCAAGCAAGAGACTGCTATTTGGCTGTGTGACCTTGGTGGTGTAAGCCAAACAGCACGGCTCCTGACAAAAGTTGGGTCAACCAGCTTGATGCTCAGATTCATACATACCACGAGTGAGTAGTAGCCTTTCTTTATGTTAAGGTGTTTACTGTTTAGTATCTTTTCCAGAGCACAATTCTAGTCTAACTAGGGTGTGTAAAAAAAAAAAAATCAAAGTAACATAAAAAAATATATATATATATTTAGGCTATATATAATTATTTGTTCTACCTATCTAATCCTCAGTATTATCACAGCAGGGATGCTAACACAGAGGGCCCTAACAAAAAATCTATGGTTGTCCACCAGTTGAATGTAACTCATGGCAAAAATCAACTGGCCCAGAATAATAAGTTCTGGCCCAGGTCTTTAAAACGGACCTGGCACACTCGGTGTCTTTTGTATTGTTCCTATGAGCCAGGCCTGCATCTATTTAGATTTTGCTGACTAAATGTGAGGCCCAAATCACACTGCCCACCCTGTAGAGTACACAGCTTGTAAACAGGCCATGTCTGGAACGTGGCAGTTAAATTAATATAACGTGGATCTGCTGGTGTGGAGGCAAATCTGGGCCAGAGTCAGCTGCTATCTGGGTTGGGTGACATTAATGTAACACGAGCAACTGACAGGGCCAAGGAGAAAACAATAGATGTTGTGATAGGTTTTCAGAAGTTTCAATTCCAATCTTACAGTACCTTTTTACCATGTTTGTTTAATGTAGTGATGTTTCTGGCAATAAAAAAGGTCAAAAACAGCTTGAAAATATTATATGTGAAGATCCGGCCACAGTCTAGAGCTATGTAATAATATGTAGACATGCAGAGGCACAGATGTATAGTGAGACCCAAAAAATACACACAGAGGCACAGAAAAGTACACATATGAAAATTGCTGTGTTGATGTTTGACAGGAGCTGCATGAAGTGTGGTCCACGTGTTTTGCTTTATGATTCTGAATATGGATTTGGGTGAACTGCTGCTCAAGTGGTGGCCTTGTGTGGATGTGCATGTAATTTTGAAAGTGCTTGCTCTGTAGGTGCTGGGTATGTGGCTGTTCCATTGCCGCATGGTGGTGACAGTGTGTGTTGATGAAAACCACATGCAATGACTGTATGTGGTTCCGTTGCGTTGCGTGTGCCTGTGTGTGTTTGTGTGTGTGTGTGTGTGAGAGAGAGAGAGAGAGAGAGAGAGAGAGAGAGAGAGTTTTACTGCAGCCCAAGCTAAGTGGATTGCGGTCTATAGGCTCAGTGGACATCACATTAATAAGATCTGAGGGTGAACTGCATTAATTCAACGTGATGACACGTGTGTTCAAATTAATACTCACTGATATTTTTGTATGTGTCTGTGTTTTTGAATGAGGACATAGAGAAAATGGATCAGATGAAGTCATGTGCTGGACTGTTGCAAAGGAAAGATTTGCTGCTGCGCTGGAATATTCTGAATGGTTACCAGGCAGGCTGTTCTACTGTGTACAGCACTTTGGAGAGTTGTAAATCTTTGTCATTTGGGAACCATAGGCAGCACATACTTAGCCTTTTTATGTGTCTGTGGCCTCTGGAACACACAGTCAGTCACACAGTCTCCATGAATGAGTCACGGATGAGTCTTTCTTCATTAGCTGGATCTCTGTGGTATGACATTTGTATCCCAGCACATCCTCTCTCCGCTGGGAGACAATTGCATCTGTGATGCACCACTTTCACTCTTCATACACTCTGTACACCAGCCTACCTCTCTCTCTTTCTCTATCTTCAGCTCACTCTTTGCCAAATACTGTACTTTCCCTGGATTCCCCACAGCGGCAGGCAGCAGGCGGACATGCCCATCGCCAGCCCTTATCCTCCTCTGAGAGCTGCTGACGTCACTGCCCTTCTCCCAGGTGACTGTTTGAGACACATCAACACTTTCACACACTAATATGGGTGTTCACATCAGAGCAGTAACTAAGGAAGTAAGTGTGTGTACAGACACACACAAACACAACTGTGTTTATGTTTGGAAGACAGACGGAGAAAGAGAGAGAGAGAGAGATAAGGAAAGAGAGATGCTAATGATCAGCAGTTGGCAGATGGTGGAGTGATGTAGTGAGGATTGATATTACTGCCCATTTAAACTCATCCGATGTTACTCCAACCCCCAACACTACACCAAGGCTGGACTCAATGCATATTAGTCAACCACGTGTGCTGTGCTCTGTCTCTCTCTCTCTCACGCACCCAACGATGCTTTCTCTCATACTTTCTCCTACAGATACACAGGACTCTATACAAACATCTATCTGGATTAATAAGTGTAAGTGTACACCCCTTTGTTTGTTTCAGCAGCATTCTTTTGAGATTATCACTGGAGATTTGATATGTCTATGTTGGGTGAGAGGCGGGAGAGTTGTTGGTAGTTATCCATAGAGAGGTCTATTGTCTTGTCATTGCTGGTATCATGCTGTGAGGCTAAGCACCTCAGTGATCGCATCGTTTGTCATGGCAATAAAATGAGTCTCATTTCCAGTTTGTTGGTGTTGTCGGGCTGAGTAACAGATATGGAGACTGAACCTGCAAATCCACCCGGAGGGAAGCAAACACACCATGTGATCTCATAACACAACTGTTGTGTTTTTCAATGTGTGTGCGTCAATCAGCGGTGTAACCAGGAGAGCAGCTCAGTGTGTGTGTGTGTGCTTGTGTGTGATTTATGATGACAGCCCAGGTTTATGGAATCATGAGGTGTTCAGTGTTCAATCATAAACTCGAGACTTTTATGGAGTCTGTAGACTGTCATAATTGGTGTATTGGACATGAGTTAGAGATGTTCAGCTGATGAAAACACTCACAGCTCTTGTATTTGATTTTGGTGTGAAGCTTGAGGAAATCTCACATGACACCAGTTTAGCATTTCACATTTGCTTGTTTGCTGGTTTCTATGGAGCTGTGTTTTCAATTTGTGGAATTTATTTTTGAACTTTCATAAATAATAGGTCCCACAGCTGCTACATGACAAACTTGTACCAGTATAATACAAAAGCTACAAGCCATTGCCAATGGAAAAAAAATATAGCTTACTTCAATTTTCATGTACAACCCTCATGCACATCCAGAAATCATGCGAGAACCTACTCTCGACTCTCTTTAGTGTCTGTGGGACTTTGATCCTACATCCTGCATCTGTAACCTGATGATGCATTAAAAATACCTCCAGCGTGACTCAGTGCAGTTTGTTTTAACCCAACCACCATCCCCGAGGGGACAGGTTGCCCAGACTCCAAGACATTTGCCTCTGTGAAATACAGAATTCATGCTTTGCAATTACACAACTAATTAAAATCAGTCCTTTGGGTGCCATGTGGTGATGTAAGCTGTCATAAGTTAGTCAAATGAATTAAATGTACCACAGAAAGCTACAAATAATTTTTGTTAAGTGCTATAATTCCTTTATGACTGTATGTGTTTACACTGATCTTTTAAGTCTGTAATTAAAACCTATGTACAGGGATGTGTTCTCCTAAGTGAGAGGCTGAAAGGCGTGACGGCTTATTTACTGCCATGCTGCACTGTGGGGACTAGTTAAAGGTGCTGACAGTGGCTCATGCTGGTCCAAATACTGTAACACATACACACAGAGATATACACACCATTAGGGAGAGATAGATTGTGCACAGCTGCCCTGTCTCAGGAGAGAGAGAGTGGGAGAACAGACTCTTCTCTCTTTGACAAGACCACTCCCTACCTTACACATAATTATCAAGTAACAGCTAAAGATAAAAAGAGGGCGTGACAGATTTTCATAACAGCTATAGGATTTTTAAATCAAAGTCGTCCTGTCCATTACTTCATTTATTAAAACAGAGCTCAATGTCATTGTCACTGTCCCTGCCTGAAGTTACAACTCCTTTCTGGGATACACAGAATGCTGAATATTTGTCAAGGCATTATAATGTGGGTCAGCTTGAACTGAAAATGCATTGTCTCTTGGCATTTAGTCTAAATTTTCCTCCTCACATGGTCAGCTGTTGCAAAGCCAGAGCCATGTGCATGGTTTTTGTTTCATGGGCACAATGCAACAGAACACCTCTCATTAAGTGTAGCTGACTGTTACCACATGGAGGTGAGGTTAAGAGGGGTTAACATAACTTTTCTGCTACTGCTCAGCCAGATCCCGTAAAAGCTGTTTGGTGTGTAGGAAAAAAAGAAGCTGATTGTTTGAATATATGAATATGTGCAAAAGCTCAACTGTAGCAAGACAAAACTTGCTTTTACAAGCTTGAAGGGACCGAGTTCACTCAGAGAGGATAATGTTGTGCTTTGCGATTTCTCTTAGAACTCCATTTATACTGCTTATAACTCCAGTTATATAATAATATCAATAACAATATTGCAGTGGCACCTCTGTTTAAGGTTTTAAGGTTGAACATACGGGTTCCTCCATACTGTCATCACGTAGAAAATATGGAGTCACTTGTGCAATTTCCTCTCATTACACCCTCTTCACACAGTGTGAGGGTCAGCGACCAAGGGCTACTGGAGCCTCAAGATGGCTCAAATGAAATGTGCTAGTAGTTTATTTTCGCCACAGTCTGTCACTGGCACATGTAGCAAATTGTACAGCATGCGGTTGTTATGGTTTCATTGTGAAATAGGCATTCCTGTTTAATGTTTGCTGGCAGTAAAACATCAAAATATTTCCCTCACCAGTGACTCTTTGTTAAGTTAAGGATCCAGAGGTACTCAGTCCTTTGTCAATAGTCTTTATAAAAGAAGTAAACAGAAGAATTCTCAAAGAATGGTTTGGGTATCCATGTACTGAACATCTTAAGTTCTGTTTTCTTTGGCATTAGCGGTAATGCCATTAATAATTTCCAGAGACAGGAAAATTGCCCAGACATAATTTAATCAAACAAGACAATGAAATGCTTTCTGCATTGATTCATTGTGGATTTTGGAGTGTGGTTGTAACTTATGAAGTGCTAATAGATGTCACCTAGACTATATTTCAAGGTGGCATAATTTGAGGAAGTATTTCCTGATGCAGAGCTGTAGGTCATTTGCTTGGACAGAAGAAGGCAATAATGGTGGAACTGGAAATTTTAGTTTATGTATCCAATGCTATGAATTCTGATTGTGGCATCGTTTATATTGCAGAATCAGAAATATTAATGTTGTTACTAATGGGGATGGTGGCCCAGATGGGTCAACACAATGCCAAAGCCACAATGTGAATATAAAAGCCACATATTAAATACAAAAGCCATAATACCAATGCAAATGTTACGACATGAAGGCAAAAAGCAACAAGACAAATTTGTAAGTTGCGTATGTATGTGCCAGTGTGCCATTATGAGGTGCTTAAGGTCCAAGACTTTGACGAGGTGATTTGCTGAGAGAAAGGAGAATGCTCAAAGGAATTGTGTTTGACAGCTAATTTCCTGACGATACATGAAGATGTAATGTTATTAGGGGAATAATGAAGCAGTAAATTGAACAATAATCTGTATATTAACATAAGACAGTGGGAGGGAGCATTGGTCATAAAGATCACGTTCCAGCAGGAGTAGGATTAGGCTCTACTGCAGTTTTTGCCTCTGGCAACAGTCTCTCAAACAAGAAGCACAGACATTATAGATGTATTTTATGTTTTCATATACATTTAATGTTCACAATTTCCTGTATGTAAATACAACACAGATGTTTTTCTTATGATAGCTACTGAAACAGGATCCTACTTTTTTAGCTCACATCAAAGTGATAATAAATGTTAACTGCGTTAGAATCTCTGACCCACTGTCACTTAATGTTTCTAAGGTTATCTAAAAAAAAACAACCCCTTTCTCTATAGCTCAGGTTTCCTTCAAGTCACCTGCTGATACGTTTCAAATTGAGGGTTGCATAATATCACTTTCTGTTTTTCTGTCTTTTCAACAGCCTTTCATCCTGAAAATAACAAGTTTAAGTAAGTGCAAACATGCACTTCTGCCATTGTATTGACTAAACTGTGTATTGTTTTTAATGTAATGAATTACTGTAAATCAGTTCATTCAAGGGCGCTTTATCCATTCATTTCTTTCTTTTTTTCCCCACTGTCATCTTTTAATTTGCCCATCTATCATTTCTTTTTCTTTCTTTTTTACAATAAGTTCTCAATCTAGACGCTCAGTCTTTTCATCATCTCTCCATCTTCGTCTTCATCCAGCACTCACCTCCCCTTATCTCAGCCACCCATCATCATCATCCCCACCCACAGCCTTCCTGGTGCTGACACAGATGGGTGTTCTGGTAGTTCATGCTAGCTGACCCGTTAGGGTGAAACCCTCTGCTCCGCCGGACGCTTCTGTTTGCAAACTGTGACAAAGTATCAGATTTACCCTTTTTTGTTGGTGCAGGAAGCGTGGAGGAACAGGGGATCAGGGCAAGTTCCTCCGTATTACCTGTCACACCCCCACCACTGCACACATTCACTGACGCATGTAGACATGCCTGCGCGTGCTCTGTTGTGCGCGCACACACACACACATTCCACAAAACCCAGTCGAGTGAAACCCTTTGTGGTTAGATGGCTGCTCTGAATAAAAAGTCAGCTTGTGTCATTGAAGGACAAAGCCTTATTAAATTAACTTAAATGATTATTTTGCATTTGCTTAAGTTGCTTCAAGGCACGGAATTATAAAGCGTAGTCTGCTGTAGTCACACACACAGATATCCTAATTAGCTAAATGAGTCATTAATTTTTGCGCCGCATTATTAAGATAAAGTTAATGAAGGTAAGACTAATTAAGACATGATGAATGGACATGTCTCTAACACCCATTAACACATTATCTGCTGCTTCTGTTATCACTCTTATCTGCCTCTACTGCAGAACGCTGCCTGGAAATTAGACATTAAAGTGTCATCCAACTGGTTTATCTTCGAGATTGACATTAGCAGAGACTTAGAAGGAAGTTAGTTTTCTTTAGCTTACCTCAGTACTTTCACAGATTGTCATAGTTATTTTTATACAATAGCACTATCCTGTAGACAGGCCTGCAGATACAAAATTGTGCAGCTTGTTGCTTTAGCTACATTACTGTAGGTCTCTGAAAAAGAAGTGGATGCCTGGAACCGCTGCTGCCAGAACTAACACACTGACACACTGAGCTCTGCTGTTTCTGTCACAGTTTTACAACTTTTATTGCATAAGCAGTGTATATCTACTGTAGCTGCAAAGATTACAGTATAAGGTCATGTTCAGACCTAACAACACTGAAAAACATATCTTTCACATTCATTTTAATGAGACTACTGCACTAGTAGTTGGGGTCCCATGCACATGGCTCTGGTTAAGAGGAAAAATAAAATCCACAGCCTTCAGCGAAAGAGCCGAACCTGGCTCAAATTTACCCTTTCCAAGCTCAAAGTTATTTGGTAATGTGTCGACCAAAGAAGTCTGTAAATATGGACACGTTTACATTGTTTTTCATCGTTTCAGCACAATTTCCTGCTAAATATGACATGGTCAAAAGATACCATTGATTGACCTATGTGACATTGTAAAGATGCCTTAAGTAAATACCACAGACACCGCAGACCCTGGGGGATGTTTCTTTACCCTCTGTCTTGTTTGGGAAGGGGGCGTGGCAGTCTTTGTAGAGCACAGTGTTATAATGACCCTGATATCCTGAGGTGAGTTTCACTTTGTTTTGACAAGACTCTTTAAGTGTGTCATTAATTCTCTCTCCTCCCCCTTATGGTGCTGACCTTTCTCCTCATAGAGTGCAGGTGTTAAGAACTCCAAATACCAGAGTGGGTAGTGGGGGTTGTGTGATTGGCAGGGGTTGGCATGAAGCTTGGTTTCAGCTGGCAGGCACACAGAGAGGCACGCTGGGAGACGGACAGGTGAGTGATGATCCTGAGCATGAGAGGCTATAGCCTGAAACGTTTACCAAAACTGTGGTTGAAACAACGATCTGCCCAAGAATAGATGAAGAGCTGTGGTAGATAAACTGCAGATGATGAGCTGATGTAAGGCAGGTGTGCAGGTGATTGGGGAGTCATCGCTAAAAGAGTGAGAACGGGAAGCCACGCCCTCGCTAACACGCACCACAGCTGTAATAACAGGGTGTAGAGGTGGGGCAGGGTCATGATAAGCCTGTCTGTGCAGATGTTACGACGAGAGTCAAAAGGTCGCTTCTGGCTCCCAAACCTGCATAATACCTCAGTTTCAAAGTTGATAGTTGGGTACAGTCAGTGTCAGAAAAGATAAAAGGAGTAATAATAAAAAACCTCATGGGAAGGCTGTGGTAAAATATTGCCAATCATAAATAAGCTTGTGTTTTGACTTTGTTCATAACATTATTATTGTTCTGTGGTGTGATATGGTCTCACGAGCTGTACTTTTAATATAATGTTGAGTTTGAGTTGAGATGCTTTTTTTGTTTTTTCATTTATTGCTACCTCCATCATAGCACAGTATATCATGCAGCAGCATGGCAGACCACATGCCAGAGAGAGAAAGAGAGTGGGAGCTGAGCATTATAATACACTGCTGCAGGTTTGGTTAATCACTCAATTTAGCAATGTATCTTACATTGTGTTCTCAATTATGCTTTGTTACATATTCAGGATGGGTTTAGTTCAATGTGTCCTTCTTCCACTCAATTTGGTTGTTTTCAACAAACAAGGCCAAATTATTCACTTCATGGTGGTAGGTTTGACACGAGGCTATTTTGTGATGCATCTCCAAAAGGAGACACATTGTTAACACTGGAGAGACTGTCATGTTTTTTATTTTTTTATTTTATTTTATTAATAGTGGTTATTCACATACATGGATTTAAAGCTACAGTATGTACATTGTACCAAACTAGATTAGACAACTAAGCTCTCATTAACAGTCATTTAAACCCATGTTCACAACACTCACATTGAATGGATCCACCATAATGATGAAAACAAAATCATGCATTTTCCCAATTGTATGGACACATGAAAGATGCACAGCACGGTGGTATAATTGGAGATGACAGGCTGGACACTCTAACCCTCTGTGATCAGGGGCAGCGGGGCAGAGCCATCGAACAAAGGGCCACAGGCAGAAATAGAATTACTGTGCACGGAGGAGGGTTTTCTGAGTTCTTTTGTTTGTGTTTGTATGCAATCAGCAGCATTACCAGAATGTGCCCGCTCACTGTGACAGTGGTCGCCTTCATCTTCGTTCACCCATGGGTCACTTTAAGAGTATACATCTATGGCTGCCATGATGAGGCACCCAAGCAGAAGAACATGAGGGTTGGATGAGGATGAGATAAAGGGATTAGGGGAAGGAAGTGTGGATAAATGAGATTTTTAGACTCTGAGAGTAGTGGCCATGTTGTGTTTGATGCCTTGGCAGAGATTGGTGTCTGACTAATGTGACGTGATACATTTGGTACCGAAAGCAGGGCCAAGGGTTCCATCCTGGGCATGAGTTTCTGGGTTGGAGCTTCTGTGTAATTGGACAGCTGTCCAATTACTGTGAGCCTCTTCTCTTCTCTTCTCTTCTCTTCTCTTCTCTTCTCTTCTCTTCTCTTCTCTTCTCTTCTCTTCTCTTCTCTTCTCTTCTCTTCTCTTCTCTTCTCTCAGTTTGTTTGACAGAACAGTGAGAGTGCTTGTTATCTGTGCTGTAATCAGAGATTGAGAGATGGATATGTGTTGTTTCTCTCTTCCCTCCAGGTAGCAGCCTTTCTTACCCAACCATGACAAACCCAGCAGTTATTGATACTTTAGCTAAGGGGGCCATACAATAATACCTCGCTCTCTTTCTACTGGTCGTAGGGGTTCTCCCCACCTAATTTGGAGCAGAAACTCTTGATTGTCATCAAGGGCTCAGTATTAACTTACAGGAATGCAGGCTTTCTACTTGGAAGTGAAACTAAACACACTGTCCTTTCATGGTGAATTGTTTTCATCTGCAGGACACACTTTCTGATAAATGCTTTTTTATGTGACATGAAGTTTGATCCATTAAAAACACAAGATAAAACTTGTATGTGGTATTTACATGAATAAAATATTAGGGAAAAAGCAGAGATTGTGGTGCACCATTATACAAAAGGAACATTAATCCCCAGTGCTTCTTGCCACATCATAAAGATTATTTATGAGCCACAAAAAAAACTTGTAAAAATTATACAGCTGCACCTGGCAGACAGCAGCAGAAGTTCATGCATGTGCGTATAATAACATATCTGTGGATGAGGAGGATACAGGAGGAATGAGGGGTGGAGTGGTTAATGCAAAAAATGCAACAGGTTAATTCTAGCGAAGAATACACATTTTTGTTCATTTAAAAAAAAATGTACAGGGGGAATGTACCGTGGTAAATTTAGAGTCAACACCTGGGCCAACTGGGCAGGATGAAAGACATGTTGTGTCACATTTCTGCTATGTGTCCAGCAATAAGCTAAAATGAGGTGCAATTTCCTCTTGACTAATTAGTGTGGAATTGCTGCTGTTTTATCAGCTTCCCCAGGGCCTCAGCAGAGCGAGCTTCTAGCTGTAGCTACAGAGCACTGGAAGTTGTCTGACAAGACAGGGGCACAAAGAAGTGTGAATAAGTAAGGGAGGAGTGACAGCGGACATCAGCCAGAGGTGGTATCTGTTGGATTTTATCTGGGGTTATGTGGAAAGAAACACAAGCCCTTCTTTTGGCCTCCTCTCTGCCCAACCAGCGGCTCCTCATGACTTTAGTTTAGACAGAAGCTTCTCATGTCAGGTGATGGTCAGAGTTTTGATGGAGCCTTGGAGCAATGCAGCAGGCCCATAATTACCGGTCCCTGAGATGCTTTTTGGAAGGGTGAACTGAATGTTGACCGATGATTACCTTTGGACGCTGATTATTCTAATGGATAATTGTCAAATAATGATAATTTCTGACTTACGGTAGTCTGTGCGGTGCAGGGCAATCTCCCCTTTGTCAATTTCTGAACTGGATCGATTTTTTTTCCACATTTTGCACTCTTTCACTTCTTCAGTTTTGTTGTTCTCTCTATTTTATCCTCCTTCCATTCATCCTTTGTTGCTCTCAATGATTTAGGGCAGGTAGATCACATTCTCTAAGGGCAGAACAGCAGTCCAAGGCTGAATGAGGGTTATTGGGTTTATGTCAGAGTCAAGGTTTGGACTGAAGGTATAAATCTGGGAGGAAGGATGCAGGCTCATGGATCCCTTCTGTTTGACCTCAGCTTAGCACCAGAAGCCCCATTAAAAGAGACGCCCCAGATCGATCGATCAAGCCCCTCCCTCCCCCCAGTGTCCCCATGCTATTGACAAGGTCAGTTAATCCATCCTTAAATGTCAGAACGCCCAATGTTTATGGGCTCACTTGACACTGCTGATGTGCATTTTCAGGGGTCAGTTGCAGCAAACAAGGTGATTTGATTAACATTCAAAAAGGAGTATCACAAGGACATGCAACATGTATTTAGAAGAAACAATAAGAAAGGTAAACTTAAAGTTGGTAATTATTTTTGGCAAATTAAACAATAAGAATTTTACTTAATGTCAAAAAGAAGCATCCCACTTATCCACTAAGAGTCAACATTGATTTTGCTTTATGGTTTCCTGACATTTAACCAAACCTTATTTCAGTGTAGCACATCAGAACCATTTGGAAAGGAACAAGCAGTTGACTAATTGGATTTACTTTATCAATGAATAGTTCAGAAATGTGGTCCTTCAGTTCATCTTTTGAATTTCGACTTCACTGGTAAGAGATATTGTTTTCTGGAAAGCAGCATGCTCAGATGCTAGGCTTAACCCATAGTGACACAGGATCTCAGTTGATCCCTTCTTCTCTGATCAAAGGCTCAACATGGGAATAATCCCAGGACTTCTGTATTGATTTTTAATGAAGTTTAACCTTTAACCTTCAATAAGCCCCAGCATTACACCGTCATGTTGGGGTAGTCACAGAGTGAATCTGGCTGCATTTTAACGGGCAGATTTTTGCTCCACACGGAGCAAAAACCATTAGAAAATATTGAATGTTGATTATTATTTCAAGACTTTGTATGAGTTGGCAGAGTTCAGCAAGCAGGGTAAGATGCCTCTGTTCTAAGAATAGTGTATCAGCAGGTTGGAACATTTTGAAACTGGAGAAACAGTAGCTCCTGTGTGTCTTGCTAACCTCTTTGCCATTGGCACTGCCTGCAACGAGGGGAAAAAAGAGGTTTGAGTCGGTCACATGTTTGCCTAGAAGAAGTTATTGTTATGTCTACTTCCAGATGGTATACCATTACATGCTGGGCTACGGTGTAGTGCTTTATGGTTCTTTCTCCTTTTTACTCTTTCCCAATCTTTTCCTCTTCACACCTCGTGTTACACAAAGCTTGCTGTGTAAACCGCCAGGAGTACGGCAGAGACAGAAAGTGGAGTGCGCAGTCATGTCAATTCAGTTTGTTATAGCATGAACAAAGTGAGCTGTGTGATGTCTAGACTGCTGCCACTCTGAGCTGAGTCAATAAACAGCATTGGTGATGAGTTTCAGCTTGTCTGTCTCCACCATACAAATGCACACACACATAGTGTTAACAGTGACCATACCACATCGTAACTCACTCCCCTGATCTCTCTCCCTCTCTTATTTTACCTGGCCTCCCTTTGCTGAAGTGAAAGTGGGAAAGTCGAGACTCCGCTCTGAAACACCAGCTTTGCAAACGTAGGTGTTTTATTCTCAAGAGATATATTACTTTTGTACAGTAAATCTGCAAAACTGCAGCACTTTTATGTGGCAGATGTTGGATTTAATGATGGATTAAAACAACTTAAACAACATAAGTTATGGAAAGTGAGTTTCCAAAAAGTTCAGACTATGTTTTGGGTTTGATTGGTGTTGTCGCTTTGCTTCCTGGCCATAAATACATCAGTCTTACATTTCTTATATTTCTAGTAAAATATGTAGGCATGATTGCATTATATATTGGAAAGTTTTGGGAGTCACAAAGTCACATATGTCTAAAATGTGTCCATATGCATTTCTGGTGTAATGGAAATATTTTCTGTCCCATCAAGATCAATGCAGATAACCATTAGCAGGACATTCAGTAGGAGAAATAGTTTACATTTTCCAAACTCAGTTTATAGAAGGATGTTTGGACAAGATCATAGAGCAATTGTGATGGCTTCTTTCTGAGGATTATTATTCTCAAGTAAATGCATTAATAGATGGCTACGGAGAAATGATGCCTAACTTGAACTTCACTGTGTGTCTGGTTTGTATCTTCCCTTCCATAAAATCCCTGTTGCAGTTTAAATCAGGAGCTGATTTACCAGAAGAGCACATCACTTTAAAGGGAACACCTCTAGAAGCCCAAGCATGGAAAAGCTCTTCTTGGAAATGATATGTCTGCCAACTGGCCACTGTACAACTTCACCAAATAACTCAGAGCCACAAGTGTAAAGCTTCTTGTAAGCACCTCTGTGCATAGAGATATCATTAATGTATCTGAGAAAAGTCGAAGCTTTAGGTGTGGGACACGTATCACATGACATTAACACTCTGTGGCATTTCATGGTCATCACGGTCCGCTCACAAATATCACAAGGCTCACTGCTATTCATATATCACCCACTCTACTCTCGGCACTGTTTTCCACAGGGTGTCTTATCTAACAAAATCACATGGTTAAAAGATGTCACTTGAAGGATTTTCCATACTGTGCGACTTTATATTTGTACCAATATATGACCCATAAACTGGGATCAGTTTATGGGCTACTGGTGCTGTCACACTCTGTAGGGCTATGTGAGTCAGAGAGAGGCTGTGTGTTTTTGTTGTTCCCTGTGGAGGTGAGAAGCAGGTAGCCTGGAGGTTGAAATATTGATGGATGATGATAAATTCATGTGGCTGGTAAAGAAGTGAGGCCCATCCAAACAGACACTGCATCCTCTGATCCTCGTTCATGGTGTTGTCCTGTAGATAAGTTGTTGTTAATGAATATGTAATGACATTTGAAATGATTGTTTCATGCTTCAAAACTGAATGAGCTTAAAAATTGTATATTCGTCATCACAAACGCTGGCATATAATGGCAAAAACTGGCCCCCGGTTCAGCTGTACTGTAGTGGACCTGTCGTTGCCACAATAAGGGTGTGGTCGCTTCGGTGTTGAAGACGATACACTGTTGCCAGTAATTTATTCATAGCTCTGAGGTTTTTGCTGTATTTTTCATCCATTTTTCATTAAGACAGAGTAAATCACCAACAGCATGTGGTTTATTCAGTCATGAATAGTGCATGGCAGACTCTGTCTATTTATGCCATACTCTCATGAGTCTGCTCACATTGAAGAGTCAGAGTGGAAAAGAGGTTTTTGTTTGACACTGATGGCAGTGATGACAGAAATGATCGAATATAATTTTACCCTCTCCCAGTCCCAACTAGTGCTACTGGTGTCCAGCAGTGGTCAGATTAGATGTTCTTTTCTTGTAAATTGTCTCAGATGCCCAGGGGGTAAGTCGTTGAGGACCTGAGCTCCTCCCAGTAGCTCCCAAGGTGAAGAAGGGAAGAAGAGCCTCACCTTTTTCCTTGATGCCGAGACCTTGCAGCTCACACAGCTGGCTTCCATCACTGCATGTTTGTGAGTGTGTGACTTGTGTGTGTGTGTGTGTGTGCGTGCGTGTTTGTTTTTATGCCGACAGTAATTTCAGTGCCAGTATACCAGTCCACTACACCAGCAACCCAATATCCATGCCGTCACTGCATCATATATTTCCTTTCGCCAAGCATGACAATTAAATTTCATACAGTGGTATTTTAAAATCTCTTACAGTAATTTATTCCACTCAGGGGAACTGAGAGGCAGATGCAATGTGAATGCCTTGACAAATCATTTTTACAAAAAGACATTCCCAACACAGTTCCGTATTTAAACATGGAACTTCACATAGCTTTTATTCCTGTACTTTTTAGCAGATGTGAACCTTGATTTCTTTGTTTTAGTTTAGTTTTTTTAATTCATTTATTCTAGTTTTTTGTATGCTGCCTGTTCTCATCCATCACTGCTGCCTGACATGAAGCTGCTCTTAACTACAGCTGGGTGGGTGGATGCAGGGGTAAACTATGCAGGCTGGTATTGTAAAAGGGTAGGTGGGCGGCACATGTGGTTAATTTGCTTGTCTTGGGCTTGTGGCTCATTTTGCTGAGCCAAATCCTTCCATGTATAGGGATTACATTCACAGGCGAGTTGAGAGTAGGTGGAGGTCAGAGTGGACTGAACAGGGAAAAGGACAGAGTGGACACAGGAATGGAGACAGTGATCGAAAGAGTTTTCGGTGGGGGGGTATAGGTGTGGAAAGATGGGGAGACATGGAGCAGATGGGGGTTAATGTATGTACTTGTGTGGAGTGGGGGGAGGTGACGTAAAGAGAGAGGCAGAAGAGGAGAGCAGCTTGTATGTGGAGAGATCTGAGGGTTGGGGGTGTACTTGTGTGGGCAGGAGGTGTGGTGAGGTGGGGAGAGTATTGTTTAAGGAAGCCCAAGTGATCAGATGGTGGTGGGGGGGCTCAAGCTCTCAGTGGGTATCGACAGATCTCCACTGCTGTCCCTACTCCACAGCCCTCATCAACTGCACTTCCAAACATACCTCTGCTCTCCAAGAGTTAAAGAACCCCCCCCTCCACCCTCTTATACACACACACACACACACACACACACACACACACACACACACACACACACACACACACACACACACACACACACACACACAGACTGCACTCGCACATATGGGTTGATGAACTCTGAGATGGCCAGAGTACTTCAGCCCTTCTGTTTTAGTGAATAGAGGAGTTTAGACCATGAGGTTGAATTGGTGCTTCAAAGGGGGGCATTCTCCTTGAAACCTTGAAACACACAACTCCCTTTGGGCTCTGTAAAAAACCCCATATATAAACAATGACTTGCCACTCTATTTTTTATTGGACCAATGTTACATAGTATATTTTCAAAGTGTAGTTTGGCCGAGAGGTGAAGGGCGAACGTGGGACCAGAGTCAACAATTTTACAAGACTTGTAAAGCTTAAGAAAGTTCTCAATTTGCAAGGTTACATGCACACAGCTAGTTTCTCTCCAGGCCATTCAAAAGTAACAAACATTTTAAGGGTCTGTAAAGAGGCTAAATGAAAAAGATCAAGAGAAAAGGTTGGGGAAAGTGTATGGATGAGTTAGGATGAGATGTGAATTGAATTGAAAGGACTCAGTGGAGAACTCTTGAGTTGGAAGCTCTGAATACCCCCCTGTGTCAGGAATTGGGACATTGTCGCCACTGTCTTTTTTTGAAGAAGGGGCAGGAGGATTTAACAGCCAATTTTCAAGTCTGCATATGCATTTTTGATACGAATAAAACAGAATCACAAGTGACAGTTCTTGAGTTTCGAGCCTAGATGTCATTGTTGATGTGACACGTAGAACAAGGAGCTGTAGTTAACTGTTATCCACTTAAGACTTGAGCATCAAATGCATGAAAACACTTTGCAGTTATCAACATGCAAGGAGTATGGTCAGAAGAAGTGTGGAGTAACATTCTCAAGTGGGCCATTCACTCCTAATTCACCTCAAACAATCACTCGTCTGGCCTTAGTTATGGCAGATTGTGTTACATGGTTCTTGGAATAATGAACTGGTACGTCAACACTGCCAATCCCACATAGCAAAGAAAAGGATCTGTCTGTTCCAGCCCCTAATCCAGTCTGTTTGGGAAGCAGAGACTGTGGCGTGACACTTGTTCCCCATAGTCTCCAGTGTTCTCCCTGGAACCTCCGAGCGCCAGTTTACATTAGCATAACCGTGAGGCCCATCCACTCACTACAGGATTAGTTCAGCTCTCCTCCCACTGTCTGATGGCTCTTTATCCAGATGGATACAGCCAGTTAGAGGTCTTAACCACACCATTGCCACCAAAGTCATTATCATTCACCACGAGAAGGAATCAGCTCACTGAGGGTCTGCTGTTTAGAACGAGATTGACATCTCATTTGGGATGGTTTAAGACAAAAGATAGGGAACTCCCCTTCAGACTATGATTGAGTGGCCAATAAATGCCCAGTCAATCTGTTTTTATGCTTAAATGGCTATTAAAACATTGTTAATCTGGTCTTGTAATGTTTTTCTGACCACTGCGTGACATCGATGGTGTCTTAACCAACAAGAGCTTCTGACCACAAAAAGATTGATTTATTGATCATCAAGATTTTACACTTGTTTCTGCTCAGATTTGGTAAATTTATTGTATTTCATTCTAGGAATGAAGTTCTTTGCTCTTGGTACTAAAACTTCCTTGTTTTCCCCCAGATTGACATTTGTTACACTTTGACAGACTGTTTAGCTTGAAAATTGAATTAAGCTTGAAAACAACTTTATTCTAGGAGCTTCTTTGTTCACCCATGAGATTGTCAAAACTTGGGTGGCGCCATCAGCAGTCAGATGGGTCTGACCAGATGTCTATACGTCTGTTGTTCTTGTAGGTCTATATGAACCATGAGCAACAACACTGTGACGGCAGGTTTGCCACTAATCCATCAGACTCAGGTAAGATGCTGCTGCTCAACCCGCATGTGATTGGTATCGTTTCTTTGCAACCTCTCGGTCTGGCTTCTTCACTCGGTAGAGAGAAAGTTAATCTACTGTCATTTGTAATGGGATTGCTGATAATCCTTCCTTAAATATTAGATAACAGTCATTGGAGAAGTGAGATTATAAATAAACATCCTAGGTATGATACTTTTTTTAATTAGAAGGATTCGGATGGGATGGAATAGATTCAGTTCAAAAATAGGAGTAAGAATGACTTTATTAATTGCCAAAGGGAAATTCATTTGTCTGTCAGCTCATCTACCATTTGCAGAAGAATTAGAAAGCTGGTCTTCAAAAATAAAAAGATAACAATTCAACTATCGAGGAGGAAGATAAACACAGATGAAGTCATATTTGGTCAGAAACAAAATGGATTGTTCATCTTGTTAGAATTAGGAACCTCCTATATTTTCTCTGTGATTTTGTCCCTGATAAATACGATTTTGTGTTTATTAAAGTAATAACATATACTTTTAATAATAATAATGTATCATCTACACAATAAAACAAAGCTGAAATAACTGAATCCTCAGTAAGACTGTGTTTCCTCAGAGCGCTCCACTTTCATGCTCCGCCGTTTTTTCCCGTTTTCACACTCTTTCTAACCTCTTGCCTTGCCCTAACCTTTCCTCTCCTACTACTTTTGCTTTCACAGTTTTCTTTTCTCTCATGCTTTCTATGCTCTCTCTCTCACCCTCTCTCCCGCCTACACTGCACTCTCTTCTTTTCAGTCCTTCTCTCTCTTCCCCCCCTCTCTCTCTCTCTCCCTCTCCCTCTCTCTCTCTCTCTCTCTCTGACTATGCTGTCTGCCTCAGCTGTTCTCAGTTGCACTGTGTGCCTTGTGCTGTGGGGACAGGGCAGAGCTGCGTACTAGTCCAGACCAATTTCAAGTAGAGATTGAGGCAGATAGAAAAACAGTTTAAAAAGGAAAGAGAGAGAGAGAGAGTCAGATGTGCAGATTTTTATTTACCAAGCAGACTGGATTAACAGCTGAAACAAACTGGACCTGTTTTTCCTTCCTTTAGTTTAAGAGTCGGCGATAACGTGGATTGCTGCTCAGACAGAGCTTCATGTTGCCAGGACAGAAAACTATGGCAGATGTAATCAGACCCCCTCACTCCTCCTTGCATTTAGCATAGGAGTATCTCATATTTGTGGTTAGTTTATCTTAAGTTTACCTTGGACTTGTGGACTGGTGTGGGAGGCTCACTGGCACTGACATTGACCCATAACCCCCCTCCCCACTCTGCTTTGCAGGTTCTGTCACCCGCGGAGTTGGACTCTAATTTTGGCTTTTGACCTCTGGAACAGGAAAGGGTTTTTCGATCTGGCCGTGGGTGAGACCTGGTGAACACCACTCTGGACGGACCCAGCAGCATTTATTCATAATCACTGGACAACAGGAACATTTCTGTTTCCAGCATTTCTTCTACTATACGAGATCAGATCGAACTGCCTGCACTGGAGTTTTGTATTTAAAGGACCTGTCTGGCCTCTCTTGCCCCGAGACCATGGGCTCTCTCTGGGGCAACGCTGTCCTGCTCTTTGGGATCATCCTGCTCAGGGCGGGCGGCAGCGGAGCCCAAGAGACCAAGAACAAGAACAACGTCCCCCGACTAAAACTCTCCTATAAAGGTGAGTTTCTTGCATTTGTTTTACACTTTTGTACTTAAAACGATTAAACTCTTCTCTGTTTTCTCCGATACATCATAGCACCTTATGCCTCTCGACCCTGTAGATTTAAATCTGCAGTCCACATACTATGTTGTGCTAATGAACTGATTGAAGTTACAGTAACTGCTAGATCCTATATGTCCCTTATATAGCTGCTTACTTATAAAAATAACACAAAGTAAATTGAGTTGTATGAATTCTTTTCAAGGCTTTTCGAGCTTTATACTTTTACCTAGTGTGAGCTCTGGTTGCATATCCGTCGTACGTGATTTCAGTCAGGCAGTTGAGGTCCACTTTTGAACATTAGAACTGTCATGTGCAGACCTTTAAAGCAAGTTGTCATCTCATGATCATGCAGACAACTCTTCCAAAAATAGTATCTATGACCATCACTATCAATTACACTTAATCTAATGGTGATAAAATCAAAAAACGTGTTATTCTTGTGGAAAGCTTATGTCAGTGTTTAAGAATAGTACTGCACTGGGTCAGTAAAATGATCAACTGGGACTAATGAGTAGGAATTAATGAGAGGGATTCTTATATTTACTTTTATGCCAAGAAGTGAGCAGTTCAGTGGGATTTAGGGAAGAAGCTTCACTTGCCAAATCAGAGGTGATCCCGTTTAATGTATCTCTGTGGTGTAACCAGGCAGTTTATTACAGAAATTTGTCACTGATTGCACTCTCTCTTCCTGTCTCTCTGCCACTGTTTTGATCAAGTACTGTTGTCAGTTTTGCAATGAAAAGTGGTGCCAGACAAAGACTCCCAGGCAGTTTAGTGTCATTTATCCCTCTCTGCCTTTCTTTTTTCCTGGATGTCATTTTTCCGCTCCGTTCTTTTTCCCTGCATGGTAATTATACTCAGGATGAATGGTGCAGGTCTGTTTCAGCAGATGGCTTTCCCAAAGAGAAATGTTTCTCGCTCAGCACTGGGAGATCCATAATTATACACACAAGCATGCGCATACTCAGACACGCACACACACACACACACACACACACACGCACACACTATATACATGGCCATCTGTAGATAGCTAATGATACCTGTGAGCATATCAGTCATTTAAAACCACATGCTGTCAGTTTGGTGAATCACGCCCATTCAGTGATATCTCTATTACAAGCCAGGCCTTCAGGTAGAAGCTTTGCCAGCTTTGTTATTTCGCTGCCATCTCCACATTCAGTACTTTCCATTAGACCTCATTCACATTTTGGCTGGTTGTATAAAATATTTGGCACCATCCCTGGCTCAGGAGTTCTTGCCAGAGGATAGTGAGCAGGTATAATTTTCATGCCAGCAGAGTGGTGGAAACAATATTATTCATATATTGCTGTGGAATTTCATCCATCGTTATCCACTGTAGGTCCCATTAGGTAGGTGACATGGGATTATTGCGTTATGAATCATTTATATCATCGTATAAATTATTTATTACCCCTGTGAAAGGTGAAGCTGACTCATATTTGCTCATGTAGAAGAGGAAATCAGATGAGCCACTCTTGTAAATCACAGAATACTGTCTTGATACTCTGAGAAGCTGTGCAATCCTGGAGAAGCGACGTCTGATCGGTGACACATGTGACTGTGAGGTGAGGGAACTCTGACCCCTACAGGTCACTAGAAATACTGGGGAAATCTGTGTGTGTGTCCAAAGTAATGTGTCTTTGGGGGTGCAGACATGCAGATGTTTTTAACTCTACTGAAGACTTGACTTATACGAACACAGCGGGGAAGGATTTATCTCGAAAGCGTGAATCTGAGCAGCAGCTTGCTTCTCCACAGTATGAGTTCCTCTACGGCTCTCTGAAGCACACATACCAACTTCCCTGGAAAACCACCAGCACCACCACACACACGCACAACACCAACCGCCCCGCTAAACCCCAGGAGATTCCAACAGATCTTTGAAAGTGGGGGTCGAGGGGCAGAAGGGCAGTGGAGTAGGGGGAAGGATAACAATGGTACCCCATGGCTACCTAAACATGAGCTAAGGTCCAACTGTATCAACAACCAAGTGACTGGGTGATGATGAGGTAGTCGGAGGGCCTACGGATTTACAGTGCACTGCAGCAATAGGAGTGCAGTTGTTTCACATATGTTCTGCTGTGACATAAATTGATACAAGATCGATTCGCACCCTCGGGGTAAATGGATCCTCTGGGGAGTAAACAGAGATCCATATGGTTTGCAGGTTTATGGGCCACAAGAAGTGCATCACATGTTGTTTACTGTCTAGGGAAGGAAAGAGAGGGTACTTTAGTTTTATAGGACATGGGTGTACTGCCAAAAGTACTCCTTCTTTTTGACCTGTCCACCCCTTTCCTGAGCTGAGCCAAGGGCTTGCACACAAGTGCATATTCACGTCCACACACACACACGCACACTCAGGCAAAGACATTCACAGCAGCAGAACAAAATTCTCACTCCCGAATACAGAAAAAACAATTGAAAAATGAAACTCCAGTAGAACCTCTTAGTTTTTCAGTTCACTAAATTCACACATACAGCTGTTTTTTGTTTTTTGTTTTCAGCGTGGTGTGAAATGACTTTTAATCAGAGTTGGAGAACGGAGAAGTTCTCTGAAAGGCTCTATAATCCAGAAGCACGTTAAGAATCTTCAGAGCGGAGTTGGATTTCTAGGGGTGTGTACAGTATAAACTCTGAATGGCCATGGGAAAGTATCCTATACACTCACAGAGCTGGATGCTCGCAAGCTTTCTCAGGTTCCAAAATGTCTGCTCTCCTCCAGCTGTATTCTGCAATCATTTGAATTTATCATCATCTGTAAGAGTAGTAAAGATATTGTGAAGAAGAAATTGACTTAGTTCAGTATGTCTGCTAAGGTAATCACTGTTAAAGGCTAAACACACATAGTGTCATATATGTAAGAGCCTGAAATCAGTATTAGAACGTCAATAAGAGCTGTTGCCACATTATGCATAATGCATGCCAAAGCAAACTGGTGTAAAATGCAACAAAGTTCAGTTTCAGATGCAAATGAAATGATAAATAAATAAACAATTTCATGAATATCCTTTCATTTACTGTAGAGACATGCAGTGATCACCAGACAAATTTGCAGAAACCATAAGAGAGGATCTTTTCTCCTGCATTTCAGCTCAACACTGGACAAATTTAGTGACTATCAAAGCTTTGCGGTATTTTGTTTCACTGACTGTACACACTTTGAGTGGTGAAGTGATACATTGCGTCGTTGCGTTGTCAGTGTGCAATCATACACTCAGCAAAGTGAACGATGAATGTCAGTCAAGCTACTGAACCAGACACCAGTGTTCCCATGTACACTGTATGGGAACACATAGGTTATTGTCAAGATGTGTTTCTGCTTTTCCTTAGGAAGCACTTAGATAACACTCTCTGTGCCCTCCAGTTGAGAAAGAGAAAGACGGAGAGAATGTAGGGTAAAAGAGTTTATTTTTATCAGTCTCACAAGGGACTGTTGATTCTTTGCATCCATTCCATCTGCCCCCTTCTCTCTCTCTCTCTCTCTCTCTCTCCTTCTCTCTTCTTCTCTCTCTCCTCTTTCTCTCCCATCTCTCGCTGTACTGCTGCCTCTGTCTCTTGCTCACAAATTCATTGTAACAGAACATGAAAGATGAAAAACAGAGAGTGGGACAATAGGTTTTCAAAATCAAAGGAAGAACAATGGTATAATAGTTTTTATTACAACAATTAGGGAAGTGTGCAAAGGATGTGGAGAGCAGTGGGAAAAGAAAAAATGTAGGCAAAAAAAAACAACACAGCTGGTAGAAAGTGACATTTGCAAGGGTCTTGACAGGTTCACCTCAACAATTGAAGGGGAAGAAAGAAAATTAGTAAAACAGGACAGGACAGCAGCTGACACCTGTTACAGGCCACGCATTTGGCCATCCACCTGTCTGTCTGTCTGTCTGGACTCCAAATTCAGACAAAATGAAATTGTTTCATGGAGCCTGCTGTATAGCAAAACTGTTTTTACAGGGTTTTGGGGGGTTTCTTCTTTTGAAGTTGCAGATCAGTGCTTCATGCAAGCACACACACACATACATATGTAATAGTTAACCAGAGGGGACACCCGTTCAGACATGTATAGGCCACCACCTCTGGCGTGGCTTGGAAACATTCACTTTCTTTCCAATAACACACATCACAACATGCTCCATAAATTCACGCATGCGCACAGGCACTCATATTCACACACAATACCCACAGAGTCTCTGTCTCTGGGTGATTAGCTTTTAATAACTTAGCTGTAGTCTCTGTTGAATGGTCTGTTGCCATGGACACTACTCCCATAGAAATTTTTTCATAAACTGGGGACATTTGTGTATGTGTACGGTGGGCGGGTGGATGTGGTGATGCTGTTCTCCATTCTCTCACTCAGGGCTGTGGTTTGAGAAGAAGTGAGGTGCAGTCATCATGTCTGTGCAGTTTCCCTACAGCTCCTTGACACTCTGCGGTTAAGAAAACAAACATTATTCTGCCCAAAATGACTCATTTCCTTTAGACACAGATTATTCAAATTACACAAACACGTTGTTTATGTTGTTGGTGGTTTATTTTTAGGACCAGTACGGAGATTTCCTACTAGCTTTTCCAGTGACTGTGCATTATATTCATTATTATGTTATGGTGCATGATATCCAATATCACTATCCCTAATAAGCTGTGAAACTAAAGACATTTTCTTGTTTATGGAGAAAAAGTAAAAAAAAAAATTAAAAAAAAGACATGTGGAAGATTGTTTCTCTCTCTTTCTCTCTCTCCCTCTGTCTCTCTGACTTTCTCACCCACACACAAACACAGTCGTGGTGCAGGTGAAAAAGGGTCAGAGGTAGCAGGCAGGTGATACTGTGCTGTCATCGAAGGGCTTGCTGTGAATCTACTAATGATTGATCACCATGGCTACAAAGGAAGAACATAAATCTGGGACGCAGCTTTGGACTGGGCTGAGCAAAACTTTCACTGCAACTTTTTTATGACCTTGAGCTTCTTTCCATTCTTAAGGCAGTGGTTGTGTTACAAGGAGCCCAGTAATCCCCCCAATTAAATAAAATTGCCTATATTTCATGTTAATTTATCTACTAGCTTTTTGTAAATCTTGAATCATAATTGAAATCCTGTGTGGTATTCATGGGTAAAACCATTAACCATGAGCCGACATTTTGGTTTGGAAACTGTCCCACTGAGCATCTTGAGTGGCTACAGACTAGATCTGTTCTTTACGACTTCAAGAATACTTTCAAATCCTCGTGGACTTATTAAGCCAGGTTTAGATGTCAAGTTCTCGGAAGGCTTTGGAGTGAGGGAGTCAGGGGGCCTGAGGGCTAGATCACACAGCGACGTGAGTTTATATTTTGCAGACTGTCTAAATCTCTCCCCATTACTGCTGGGGCACAGGAAACCATCTAAATCGCCAAGACAATAACAATAAAGACAGGGTGTCAACTGTACAGTAGTGTGCATGTGTGTGTACATTTGAATGAGGCAAACATGTGCATACATGTACTTGTGTAAGTGAAAAATGAAGACAAGGTAGTTTGTAACCAGGCCCGAGAGGTTTGTTCCCACAGCTGTATCCCCTCAGCTACTTCTTTTTTAACAAACCAACTTGTCGCTGTTTCTGTTTTTCCTATCCTGTTAATAATTATTGTTACAGTGTAGATAAAGGGTTAATCTGTAACCTCAACTCTCAAAAGCCTATTGATTTGAAATGGCCCATGAAAGAAATATTGATTTGGTTTAGATGATTTAGAGTCAAAGTTTTATATAATTTTATATACTCGTGTCAGTTCTACTGTTTTGCAATTTTCTTTTGGCTGGATCTCAGTCAGATGACTGTATAGAGATGTGTTTTTTTAACACTATCAGATTACAGCTGCCACAGTTTTGACAAACAACTTTCTTGACCCATGTTTAAACTGGGAAATTGTCATTAAAATGACAGTTTATGAATGAGTAAAAGCTGTCAGCATGATGCCCACTCCTCTCCAATTTTCTATTCTTTTGTACCAGCTTTGCTTTAGCTTGTCTTCTCACTCTCTTGGGTTCTGACACACTTCAGAGAGGGGGCATTTTCCCTGTTAAAACATTCATGGGTATTTTTGTTATTTACTCTCGGAGAAAGAATAGGAGAGAGAAAGAGAGCACCAAAGTAACCAGTTCCCCTTTGGTCCATAACTCTCCACCCTTTTGTGTGGGTGGTCAGTGGGAGGGGGTCATAGTGTGGTTAGGCTTTGCGGGTGAGAACAAAATGTGAGAAGGACGTGAATGTGTGTGTATGTGTGTGTCTGCATGTTACACAAAAGGTGTTATAATGCCGTAGTCATAATGCCACCTTTAGAGGTCGTTACGGTAATGAGATCTTCAATGTCTGTTGGTGACAAGTTCGGCTTTCGGCTGTGAAAGCAAATGTCACTTCTTTGCCAGACTTGGCAGACCGTTGCATTACACTGCAAAACGTGAGCTGTAGCCCATAGTAACCCGCCCTAATAGCTGATGTGGTTTCAAGTAATCCTGCAGTTTGGATTATGAAATATTAGCAGGGTAATGTGATATTATATAGTCCTCCCAGTTTTCCGCTGTGAGTGTACCAAGTTCTGCTTGGCTGCTCTGGTCAAGGTCACTTCCCCATGTAGACAGTTTGATCACTGGCTGCCAGGGCTGGCATTACCTGCCCAGTCCAATTTGGCAATTTGGCAGAAAGTGAAGAGAATCTGTCAGTTGCCTTGCTCGGCCAAGCTGTACAATGTCCAGCCCTGGAGACAATTTGTAAAGAGACTGGAAGCAACAACATTTATGCAAAAAAAAAAACAACCAAAAAAACAAACATGAAAAATGGAGGAGGGTGAGGAAGGAGGGGAGGGCAAATATAAAAACCACAGTGTAAAGGGGCAACAGGGGCAATGTGGTACATTACAGTGGAGCAGACCGACCAGTGAATGTAGAGGTGAACTGGTGGTCACATGAATTGTAAATGGCTGTTGAAAGTAAAGGCTATATCTTTCAGACAGAGCCTGGAAACTGCATACAACAACTGAAATAAATCAGCCTGAATTGGATTGGATGGATGGGTTTTCTTGAGTTTTCATAGTACCCACTGTTACTGTGATTTTCATGAAGTGATTATCATATTATGCTGATCGCCACTTTTCTTTCCATTTTGCTCTGCAGAAATGCTGGAGTCTAACAACCTTGTGACGTTCGAAGGTCTGGCCAACAGTTCGGCTTACCACACCTTCCTGTTGGATGAAGAGAAAGGAAGACTTGTTGTGGGAGCCAAGGACCACATCTTCTCTTTTAACCTCATCAATATCAGCAAAGACTATGCACAGGTAAAAAGCAAATTTTGACTTCCAGTCGGTCTGTCTGGTGGTTTAAACCATTCGTGAAGTCTGTTTGCATTTCTGGCCGACTAAATACTCGCCTGGAGGATGCATCTGCATCCAGAATGCCATTCAGGGGCTCAGGTATCTCTGGACTCTCTTTTCTGTTTCTACAGAAAAGTGCCTCATGAATATTTCAGACCTGGGCTGTCGCACACGATCACACGCTGTGCCAGGCATGTTAGCTGCTCACTGCGCACCTGGATGAATAATGGAGTAAACTGAAACAAAGTGGATAACAAATCGCATTGTGACCCCTTCAACCCCCATATCTACACATGCATGCACACAAGTCGTAGCTGTATCGACTCAGGCAGGTGATTCTTGTCTAACATGTACGTGAACTGTGTTTGTGTTCGCAGATCCCTTGGCCAGCTTCTCCCACCAGGAGAGATGAATGCAAGTGGGCAGGGAAAGATCTCTCGGTAAGAGCTCAAACCATCCATCTTGCAAGTGGGTGTTAGCATTTTGCCCCTCCACTCCCACAGATGTTTTTGAAAATGTCTTTGTTCTCTCGTATTATGAAAAACATACAACTCTGCGGGCCTCAAAGTAAATCTCACATTCATTTTTCTCTTGCAGTTGCACTGGGATTACACTGGATATGTGCTCCGTATATATGGCATTTTAATCGCAGGCAATATAAGATTTGGTTTAATCTTTCAGCTTGTTTTATACTCGTTTGTTGACAATCTGCTATATGGACAACACACATAGCTAACCATAGGTCTGATCATAATCTCAGAGCCAAGATTGAGACCATCATGTGACCTTAATCACTCATCAAGCCTCTGGGCACTCTCATTTAATAGAGTGAAGCCTGGGAAATCACTGTGCTTTCTGCCAGACCTACTGGTATAACGGTGCAGCATGAATAATAACCACTGTCATATATTCAGGGATCACAGGCATTAGTGTTCCCATGTTATTAGACTGTAATTTTTCCATGTTCTTCCTTTGTGCTCACAAACATCAAGAGTGTGTGTTCTGACAGTCACCCAGTGAGGTTATAGTATTGTGGCCTGCCCTTGTGTTAGGACTTCAGTCTTTATTGAACTGATAAAGTTAAAACTTGAACAGCAGGTTGAAGAACAGTAATTTATCAGGAACCCTACACCGTACCTGAGAACAAATCACAAACACATAGGCATCACAGTCTGTTTACTTTGGATGGAAATGTTTTATTAAATTTGATGAGCTGAAGTTCCCAATCATCTTTGTGGTGACGCTGAGATCCAGGGATTTCTCAGCTCCCTCACCTTAGTCAACCCTCGCATGACAAGCCAAGCATCACATCTCCCTGAATCTGGCCGAGTGCAGTTTTTAGTGCAGCTTGTGTGGTGTGGTGAAACTCTGTGTAAACACGCTGAGAGGTTGTCTCTTCTCTCTGCGAGATGTGTTATGAATTCTATCTTCAACATGGCCTCGGGCAAAAGACTGGAATGTAAAATTGTGGCGATGCTGTTTATGCATCAGTTCACATTGGCCAGAACAGGGCAAGCTCTCCTGCCCTTCTACCCTTCTGTGTGGCTGATTTGAAGCGCCGTGAAGTCCTTTGTGTGTTTTCTGTAAACATTGTGGCATGGATGAATAAGGTGCCTTGAGGGGTGGTCTTTCTGTTATGGAGTCAGAGAAAAGTGAGAATTAAAGGGAGGTGGAGAGAGATGGAGGGTGAATCCGCTGATGCTCCTGATGTAGCCTAAGCAGACACTTGTGGAGAGGAAGCAGAGAGGAAAGAAAGAGATAGATTAGTGCGAGAGGTGTGACACCCACGTACACCCACAAGAAAGAGGAAAGCTGCTGCTGCTGCTGCCTGTATTTCCTCACAAGAAATAAAAAGAAATATAGGTTCAGTATTTTAGATGTGCTAAATCATAGAATATGTAGATATTCACAGCTTTGTGCTGTTGCCTGCAGTCATGTTCATTACTCACATGTAAACCCTAGTAAAGACAGCTGATTAAATGACAACAGAGGCTTACACAAAGAGAGGCTGCTGTCTGCCGATGACCTAGTAAAGCCAGATGAACTTAGTCATGCATAATTTGTGGTGCTATTCTTTTTTTTTCCTGCATTTTTTTCTCCTGTCATGAGCATGTGATGACATCTTCAGTTTTACATATAAAGCCAGGTTTGCTCAGGCACGTGCTGCCAGAGCATGGGGAAATAAGCCATATGGTACTGAGCAATGCATATGACACATGCCTGTTGTGTGTGCACACACACACACACACACACACACACACACACACACACACACACACACACACACACACACGAGAAATCTACATATGCAACATTATTTTATCATGGCCTAGCTTTGTTGACCAGCTCTTTTGTTTTCCTTCTGTTCATGTTTTACATTAATTCTGTGGGGAAATCACACAGCTTATGAAGCCAGAAGGGGCAAAATGTCACTGAGTTCAAAAACATTTATGTGTCATGGTTGAGATGAATACTGGAGAACTGGACATAGATGATGTGAAAAAAAAAATCCAGAGTCATGAAGGATAATGCCCAGTCTGGTCATCATATTATATCCAGAATTATTACTCAGCTCAGTCTGTTGGCCATTTTCAGATGAGTTACATTAGATTACAGTGAGCTTTGCTTGCTGTTATCATTACAGGTCATTTTATTTAAGTAATGGATTTTCCTGTGCAACTTGTGTGCTTAGAGAAGTCTGACCTGTTTATTTATCCAGCTGTTTCACCATGTTTTTAATGACTCAGATGTCCTGGGTGCTATGGCAACAAGCTTGTGGATAACGAGGGCACTAATACCCATCATCAGAAAATATTGTAAAAATAAAAATAAAAATAATAAAATAAAGATGTGGTTTTAAAATGATTTTTGCATCAAGCCTCAATTACTCATCCTGATGCGTCTCTGTCTCTGCTTCATCAGAGGGAGTGCTCGAATTTCATCAAGGTGTTGCAGCCGTTCAACCAGACCCATCTCTATGTGTGTGGGACAGGAGCCTTCCACCCTGTATGTTCTTACCTGGAGGTGGGCAGGAAACTAGAGGTACGTTTCCACTACTGCATCCGCTTGCTGAGGAGGCTTATCACAGCAAAGTTTAAGCGTTTAAAGTTGTAAAGGACCATGTCTAGTCGAGTGTGAGCTCTCTTCCCAATAAATGATTTGCTAAGTACTTAAAAATGGTTTCATTTAGCAAAATGAGGTGGAAAATTAAACACAGGGTTTCACAGTCTGCAGGATTTCCAATTCATCACTCTAATATGGAACTGCTGTACTGTATGTGTATGTGTGTTCATTTGAGTATGAGAGAAGGAAATTGCTCTCCTCTCCTTCAAATGTCACAGAGTCAGACTTATAAATGCGTGTTTCCTATTCATTAGACACCTAAACAGACAATTAGAGGCAGGAAATATCTCTGAGAAAAGCCATTTACTGTATATAGATCAGAAGCTTAAAATGTCATTCATCTGATGGGTTTCCTCTGAGGGACGAGGTCACCAAGTCATAAGTGAGTGATGAGATTTATTGTTTTTATACTCAACTCTTCTACTGTTACGGTATGTGCAGTGAGGAAACACAGATGATTTTAAACACCTGCATTAGTCCCACAAATTCTCTCAGATTTCTCCTCATGTTTTGAAATACACCGCTGATTAAAATAACTGTTTGTCTTTTTTTAACCTGTGTGTTAAAAGAGCTATTTGTCATTTAATGGCAGCACCTTTTTTAGCTACATTATGGCTTAGATCAAAATTTTAAATATGATCCGATGTAATGATTTTCTTTAAATATTGCAATTTTACCCCAACCTAAATGTCTTGAAGTGCTGACAGCAAAATCGGTTTCCCACAATTACACTGAAGCACCTACGCATTTTTTTCCATGAGCGATTTAATTCCCTGTGCCAGAAAATAATGCAAATCCCATGCATTTGACAGTACACTACAACTCCTGAGCCTTTCTGTCTCTTTACATTCAGGACAGTGTGTTCAGACTGGAGCCTCACATAGAAAACGGCCGGGGGAAGAGCCCCTATGATCCCAAGTTGCTCACAGCCTCCATGCTAATTGGTGAGTTTAAAACCGGATACACAGTGGTGCAGCTCCTGAAAACACCCTCTGCTTTGCTCTTTCATTTCAGCAGATATAGGATGTAAAATATATGTGAATGACAGAACAGAGTATTCCTGTCATTCATTACAAGTGGGTCTGCTCTGTAGTTTTGTATCTACACACCCCTCATTGACAGCACTGTAAACTATTTCAATCTGGATTTACCTCTTTTAAGTGCTGGGTGTGCATGGCAGATGACTCTTAACTGAGTTTTTTCACACTGAATTCTCAATTATCTCCAGATAAAGCAGGACTGTGTGAGCATGTTTTCCTCTCTACCCCCAATCATCACCAGTCATATTGTGTTATATCACACTGTTAAAGCCAGCAGATGGCCATTTTCCAGCCCATCACTCCTCATCTTCTCTCCCCTTTCTTTGTCCCCTCTCACCAGCATTATTATGTACTCCCCCTGTCTCACACCTCTGTCCTGTCCCTCCTCATCTGTCCCTCCAGCCGTTCATGCTTCCCTCGCATCCCCCTCGAGCCCTTCCCACTGTGCTAATCTCAATTTCACACTCCTGATGTTCATCACGTCCATCACTGTCTGTGTTCTCTCAGGACTCTGAGTCTACCTGTACTGCTAAGCCCCTGAACAATTCCCCAGACTTTTGCACCTGCATCACCAAGGAAAAGTCACGACACACTGTTTTCTCATACAGTGTTACGATGCTAACACAATTTATTCCCTGTGCCCTCAGACAAGGAATTGTACGCTGGAACATCAGCCGACTTCATGGGGCGAGACTTTGCCATTTTTCGCACTCTTGGCAAGCATCACCCAATCAGGACAGAGCAACATGACTCCCGGTGGCTGAATGGTGAGAGAGAAAAGAATAATTACTGATTATATATTTGATCATATCTATGAATAGCTTCAAAAAAACATTTCTTTTTTTGTTTTTGCTGGACGCGAGCTCAGATTTGCAAACGCTTAATCATGGATCATCACTGAGATCCTTAAGACAGAGGGCTGGCTTCCCTGCATCTGCTCATGGTTGACTGTTTGGTTTGAACTGCTTATCAAACAGAAAAGTTTGCCATGTCTTATTTATCTTGTAAGAGCATAAGAGAAAAAACAAGAAATAAAGTAATTTTATTTTCTATCTGTATTTTACCATTAGACATTTTATTAGAAGTTGCAAAGTAACTTTTTATGTAGATGACACTTGTCTCCGTTTTTGGTTAATAATGAAAAACAAATTTAATATCCAATAGACTATGAATTGAATCCGCAGCTTTAAGTCCTTTCACCTACTTTATTGCAATCCATTACCCTGTTGCCTCAGCCAAGAACTGTAGCTCATCTGCAGATTGCTCAAAAAATATTGCAGCTTATTCTCTGACAAAGTGCAAACATCACACTTCACTTGTTTTGGCTGCCAGTGGAGTTTAGATTTCAATAAAACATCCCTGTGTTGATAAGACCATATACTAAAAACTGTCAGGTGGATGTTTGCAGGTCGCGATTTAAAATAAAACTGAGAGCACTTTGTTGTGTTTACGCGGCTTGGTTTGACAATTTGGCACCAGGCAAGTGGCCTTTACTTAATTGCTTGCCATCTTGAGTTCATCTGTCTCTGTATGTGTCTCTGTGTGTCACAGATCCCAGGTTTGTGAGCATTCATCAGATTCCAGAGAGTGACAATCCAGAAGACGATAAAATCTACCTGTTCTTCAGAGAGAATGCCATGGATGGCGAGCATGCTGGGAAGGCCACACATGCTCGTATTGGACAGCTCTGCAAAGTACGCATACGCACATTAACAGTCACCGTCACACGAGCTGACTCTCACAAAGGAACACACACAAAAGAAGAGAGACAATGAGACGCACACGCACACACACACACACACACACACACACACACACACACTCATGCTGACATTATGTGAAATAGCTTCTGTATCTGGAAAAACACTTGACGGGTGTCTGAGTGGCTTTCATCATGGCAGCTTTCAGGTGCTGTTATCTGTGATTATTTTTAGCCTGGAGAGAAGGGGGCTTTGTTGTGCATGGCGCAATCGCCCCTGAAGATGGAAACCTGAGAGAAATGTTAAATGTCACCAGAAACTGAGAGGAAAAGACGCCGTCAGTGGCAGCACTGTTATCCTAATGCCAGGCCTTGGCAGTGATCGGGTGTGTGACACCCTCCAGCTCCAGGGGATGGTTGTTAAATCACTGGCCTTGTATCAGCTTTCCCCGTCCAAATCCCCTCCTCATTCATTGAGCAGAAATCCACCAAGCTGACTGCAGATCAGTCATTGAGCCTCAGCCTCCCGTTTAGCTGCATTTCGTGCCTCCTTCGTAATAGCCTGATTACCCAGAATGTCAGGAATCTGCTGTCCTCATCACAAGACAAGCCATCCATTATGTAAGATTCAGTATTAATTTGGGCCTATGCCTATTTGGACACATTCTAATTTGCCGTCATAAATCAACACCCATGGGATAGGTTTTTATGAGCTGCTTTGTGCTTCTGTGCTTGTCTTCACTGTTCTGGAAAACAAACACTGTACTGTGAAACACACAGATACATAAAGTACAAACATATAGTGGAACATACTTTACTTTATTTTGTCTCAACATAAAAAAAACACTCTTCATCTAATGTTATAGAGTGTATACTTCGTACTATTACAGTGAGCTGCAAGTGTGTCAGATGTGTGAGTTTCAAATGCATTTAGTGAAAATAAAGTACAGAAAACAAAGATAGTTCACATGTTTCCAAAGTGCTTGAATCAATATAAAAAGGTCTGTCTTTATGTAAATTACAACATTTATTTGCTCCCTTACGACTCCAGCTTCTCCTCAGTCAGTACAGAGATAGCAGCCAGTATACGAAGAGCTATCTTACTTTTTTTCCCTATCTGTTTTGACGAGTGATTGTGTCTGTATGCTTTAAAAAGGTGTAAGAGGGGGGAAATGGCAGCATCAGTGGCAGAGGGTTTGCAATTCTCATGCTCTACATCCAACCAGCAGTATTTCACCTCACTCAGAGGCTAATGAGCCATAGACTCTCATCTCTGCAGTAGCATACAAAATTGGGCAATGCAAGTCTCTCTTTAACATTATATAGCTAATGCATTTTCCCATTTAACAATACATTTGCATAGAAACAAGCTGTTCAAAATTGCAATAATAGGGAATACTGGTACATGCTAGAAACCTGTTGAAAATTAAAGTGATTTTCTGTAAGGGAATGGAGGGTGGTCTCTGAAACTGAAACTGAAAACAATATTTCTGGAATTGCAGAATAATTAAACTTACCTGCTGACCTTCTGCTTGCGATGTGTCTAACAGAATGATTTGGGAGGTCACAGAAGTCTGGTAAATAAGTGGACCACCTTCCTGAAAGCTCGACTTGTTTGTTCTGTGCCCGGCAGTAATGGAATCGACACCCACTTTGATGAGCTACGTGAGTGAGATTGCTCCAGCACCTTAAAACGTGTTTCACACATTATCTCCTGAAGATGAAATGTTATCTTTTCAGTGGAGAATATGTCTGTAATGTATGGTGTTTTCTTTTTCTTTTTTCAGAGGATGTTTTTCTCATGAGCACAAAGGATCCCAAGAGCCCCATGGTCTATGCAGTCTTCACCACTTCCAGGTGTGGCTGGCATCTAAACAATTCTGACGATAATCCCTGATGGCCTGTGTTTTCAACATCGACCAAACTTTTTCTTACCTGCATCACTCTTTCTGCCCATTAGCAACATCTTCAAAGGTTCGGCTGTGTGTATGTACAGCATGACGGACATCAGGAGAGTGTTTCTGGGTCCTTATGCTCACAGAGATGGACCCAACTATCAGTGGGTGCCTTTCCAAGGACGTGTTCCCTACCCACGACCTGGCACAGTGAGTACAGTACACTCTTAATTGGACTGATGGTGTAGGATGCACTTGGGAGGGGGGGGGGGGCGGGGGCGGGGTCATAACGCTAATTCTTGTTTATGTCCTACAGCGTAACAATTATCTTTCTCCACAGTGTCCAAGCAAGACATTTGGAGGATTTGATACAACTAAGGACCTTCCTGATGAAGTTGTGACCTTTGCCAGAAGCCACCCAGCCATGTTCAACCCTGTCTACCCCATTAACAATCGACCAATCATAGTCAAAACAGATGTGGACTACCAGTTCACTCAGATAGTGGTGGATAAAGTAGAAGCAGAAGATGGACAGTATGATGTAATGTTCATAGGCACAGGTATACAAATTTGCACATGTGCTGTAAACTAATACATTTTTTTGTAGATGAACATACAGTACTCATTGTAGATATCAATATATCAGGATAACGTGCTTCCATTGTGTGCTGCTAGACATGGGGACGATTCTGAAGGTGGTATCCATTCCCAGAGGCTCCTGGCATGACCTGGAGGAAGTCCTGTTGGAAGAAATGACTGTCTTTAGAGTAAGTTGTTCTTACATTACATGTATTAAATGTGGTGCTGGGTTTCAGGATGACTCCATGATCACTTAGTGTTATCTGATCTTTTTTTTCTACTGTTGTCTTTATTTTTGTCAGGAGCCAACAGCCATCACAGCCATGGAACTTTCAACAAAACAGGTATAAAATGCCAGAAGTGGTCATTCATGTGTGTGAAAAACCTGTCTCTTAGAGCAGGAGTTTTTCCTCATAAGCGACACACCTTGCTGCGGGGCTGAAAGACAGAACAAAGACATGATTGTGTGCACATTTTAAACACTTGGAGATGAACTTGTTATCACACAAAGATCTCATTTAGGTTTCTCTGCACAACAATTCGCTCATCAACTTAAATGACAGGGAGAAACATAATGAGTCAGCTAATTGACAGGTAGGAGGTTTCTGAGCACCTGTAGCTTGATGGCCTGTCCACATTCTTGGCTTGTATTTTTGTTGAACTTAAACCAAGCCAAACACAGCAACACTTAAAACCTAAATTGTAGCTCCTATAAGACATAAAATATCCAACACTTATATCAGTCTTTTTCTCTTCTACCTGCACAGCAACAACTGTACCTGGGCTCAGACATCGGTGTGTCCCAGATGCCTTTGCACCGGTGTGAGGTTTATGGGAAGGCCTGTGCTGAGTGCTGCCTGGCGAGGGATCCATACTGTGCATGGGATGGTACCGAGTGCTCCAGATACTTCCCCATGGCCAAAAGGTACTGAATACATACTGCACCATTGTGATTGTAATGTTACTATCTTGCTATTGTGATTTACAAGTGGTTTAATACTCTCTACACAGCAAATATCCAGCTTTTATAAGCTCTGATAATCTGCTATTAAGTTTTTCTACCCATAATATGTTGCATCCAGCAGCATCAGCTATTTATAAGTTTTTGCGACATAGCCAATGTTAGCATTGACAGCATACCAGTACTACCAGCACTTGCCAGTTTAGAGGAAGAATTATGAGGTCAGCATCAGACTACATTCCTTTACTCAACAAAAGCTAGTGCTTCTACTTCCATAACGTCTTCTTCACTTCTATTAATACTTGCATGTTACTGTAGGCCCTTCTCATTATGTTTTGATACCAAGTTACTGTAGTGTCCAGTCTGCCTTGTAGAATTACCACTGCCCATGGGGGTAGTATAATATCTTCTCTTGTAAATGACGGCTGAAGCTCTCAGATCTGGCAAGTAAACAGCTTAAAAAGCAGAAGATGGATTTGTATCAATATCAAAACAAATAGCTCTTTTAACACATCTGATGTGTTCTCTGAAGTTGATGTATGTTAACTCTGTTGAAATGAAACAAATTTTAAGTATCACAGTAACATAGGATATGCGCTATATACGTATGGTAAGGCCCTCTTTATATAGACTTTTCTTCACTTAAGTAAAGTTAAACTAAGTTAAGTAAACTAAGATTATATAGATGGGTTTTCATGTTCAGATTAAGGACATGTGCAGTCAGACTACGGCTTCAGGCTGGAGCGAGGGCACACTTATAGTGCAGGCGTTGTATATTTTGCCAAAAAACCCTAAAGGTACGAGGTCATATTTCTACCAGAAAGCTAGAAATATAACCTGCCTCATGTGTTTACTGTAAATGAGAACCCATGTCAGCAATGTCTGCAGGCTGTCTGGGTGAACCAGGGGTGAGGTAGGTGTTAGAGGTTCAGTGGTTGTGTGGTTGTATTAGTGGACTGATCTGTATGTGTTCATGTGTGTGTACTTGTGTGTGCAGCCTCCCACTCATAGCTCCATGGGGCTTATTGATTTGAATGCTTTGCTGCACAGCATCCTATTCTCGCTGTTAGCTGGACTCCAGAGTCTTACATTCAAAAATAAGGAAGACCAGCTTAGAACAATGGGAAGCAGAGAGTGTGAAGTTATCAGTTTGCTTTGGTGTCTCCATAGTTTCTACAATTATTGTTTATAGAAAATATCCCAGAGTTTCTCTTGACACTGGATGTGAAACTCCTAAATCTTCGTTGCATCTGCAACTCAGAGAGAGATGACAGGCTGGAGTGATTGATTAGGTTTGAATTCTTCTGTTGTACACACCCTATAATTAAATCTGGTACTTTAGTTTATATATTTGTGTTGGCCTCCACTACTGCTGCACATCTCAGTCACATTCAGATAAACATCTTCATGCACACACATATTATCTCAGTATGAACATTTTCTCTTGAACACAAACAAAGAGGTTGGTGCTTGTGCTGACTCATCAAGGTGTGTATATTTGTGTTTCTGCAGGAGAACTAGGAGACAGGATATCAGGAATGGGGACCCACTCACACAGTGCTCAGATCTGCAGCACCACGGTATATAAAATAATATATATTTTGGATATGTCAATGGATATTTAATTGGGAATTAAATTATTCTTCAGAATTTGATCATAATCGAGGTAATGCATATAGACATTATAACTCTGTAGTTGCTCTGTAGATATAATTCTGTCTAATAATATACATACATTTTTTCCTAAATGATGTAGAAATTTCTAGATAATATATTGAAGCAGATAATAAACCCAGAAAATCAATTTTCCAACTGCATGACCAAAGAAGCTTTTGTTTTGAGGATTTAGTTGTACTTTGAACAGAAACGGTCTCAAAGCAGCTGCTGGCCTTTCCTGAGTCAATCAAAGGAGGCGAGAATCCAGCTGAGTGCGTGTGGTGTTGTGTCTGTGCTTTTTATGTGTTTCTGGTGGTGAAGATTAGAGTTGTGAAACTTATAATTAAAATGGTCAGGATTCCTTCAAGCCTCCTCTGTGTCGCCAAGCCCTCCACTCAACTGCCCCATTTATGGGCTCAGTCCAAAAACAGGACTTGCTTGCTTAATTATACATTTCTTTCATTTAACTGGAAAAGAAAGCAAGACAAAAACTGTTATCAAAATCTATTCAGCGCTGAGGTGGAACAGTTCAGACACACACCAAATATACTGTTTAATACTTTGGTCTAAAATCACAGACTTACTTCTTAAAGAAAATGACCAAAGATTTTAAAAATGTTGATAAGTTAACAATATATTCAGTGGAAAGTGAATTGTTGAGTTTACCAGCGAATAAAAGGGGAGATCTGTCATAGAAACCCAACTGTACGATGCAGAAAGTCCCCAGCTGAAAAAATTGCACATACTTGACTGAATAAAACCCAGATTTTATTTGGAGCCAGTTTCCTCCAGTGACTGCCACTGTGGTGGGATGTGCATATTCAGCACATGATTGAGTGCAAGGAGAAAAGAGACAGGATAATGTGACAAAATAATGTAAAATGCAGTCATTGTTAAGTCTGAGAGTACTTGCAGAACAGAGTTTCAAACTTTTCAGCTAGAGAAAAGCAGAAAAACAGAGTTTTTATACCAAAACAAAAAACACACAAATCCCCTCTACGGCTTGCTGTAGAAAGCTGTTTTCTGTCATTGCAATTAAAATAAATTGCAGAACAACCAGTAATATCAGCAAGAAATAATAGAAAATATTTGCTTTAACAAACTTGTGTGACTTAATTTTCTTATTTTCTCTTCATTTTATCCAGATGAGCTAAGCGGGCAGACGACTCTCCTGGATAAAACTGTGTACGGTGTGGAGAACAGCAGCACTTTCCTTGAGTGTAGTCCCAAGTCTCAAAGAGCTCTGACATATTGGCAGTACCAGCGCTCCACTGACGACCGTAAACAGGAGGTTGGTGCTAGCTTAACACATACCGTTCTTCTTTACTCTAGGTTGAAAACTGTAGATACAATCTATCTATCCAGGCAGATTAGATAGATTTATTGTTTTAGATATTTCAGTGTTAATATTTTATTAATATTTAATTGCACGGTTGACTCAAGTGAGATACACTTTGTGTAATCATTTTGAAATCTTGAAACAAATTGTCTGACTTTATAGATCAAATCAGATGATCGTTTCATCCGGACGGACCAGGGCTTGCTGATTCGCACGCTTAACAAGAAGGACTCGGGCTTCTACCTGTGTCAGGCTGTGGAGCACGGCTTCATGCAGACACTTCTGAAGGTGACCTTAGAGGTCATCGACACTGAGCGTCTGGAGGATCTGCTGCACCGGGATGAAGAGGCCGCAGCCGCAGCCGGGGCCCCAACCCAGGACCTTTCTTCACCTCGAGAAAGTCCAAATCAAAAGCTGTGGTACAGAGACTTCCTGTCTCTGGTGAATCACCCAACTCTCAACACCATGGACGAGTTCTGTGAGCAGGTTTGGAAAAGAGAGCGAAAGCACAGGAGGCAGAAAGCCCACCTGCAGCAGGTACAAATACATCAGCAGCACCAGCAGCAGCAGCAGAAGGTTGTGGTGATCCCTCACACCCACATGCACGCTCAAGGGCTGGCAGCCAAGTGGAAACACCTGCAAGAGAGGCAGAAGGGACGCAACCGCAGGACCCATGAACTGGAGAGAGCCCCCCGCAGTGTCTGACGTATAAACATGAACTTTTAATAACATCCAAACCTGAAACCACACCCAGTTCTCATTCTGTAACCCTGATTAACTCACCCAGTTTTCTTCTTCATACTGAGATACAGACTTCTTCCACAAAGACTGGATAGAAAAGTTAAACTGGAAAAAAAAAAAGGTAATACTTCCCTGATCCGCTTGCTGGTGTGTTTCTGTGCGTGGGCAGCCATGTTTACAGTATGCCGCTACAGAAGACTGCAGGAAACAGGATGTTGTATCACGCCAGAGCACTGGAGCATATTATCTCAGCTGGCCTCTGTGACCTGAGCACAGCAGAGGGACAGTGTCAACCAGCACAAGAACTGGATGCATATATCCACCCTATAGCTATGACTGACTCCATGTTGAGATGACTGTGTCAATGGCATTGTCTCATGGCATGCTAGTTAGGTGTCTTTGTTGATGTGAAACTAAATAGATACCTAAAAAAAAGTCCTTATAATTAATTTTCTACTACACAAATATAAAAGACTAAGAGGTGGGATTGTATTAAAAAGGAGTGTAAATGGATGTTCAGTGGAATCGCAAGCAGTGAAGCTCATTGGAAGCACAACATGGGATATTTAGTCATGTTTTGGTATTATCACATGAGAGAAAAATGCCCGGGCACTGCAAGAAACTGGGAGCAACACCATTTGTCTGCAAATACAATTATGTAGCTACAATGTGTAAATACTGTGTTCAGTGACGTCTCCTCAAACTAAAGGGAATGGCTCGCAGTTGTCATGTTGCTTTTATGTTGTTTCCCCAGATAGAAATTTATTTAAGAAAAAGTCGTGAACAGGGAGATTTTCTACTAGTCTGCGTTTCTACACCCTCGATAAGCTTCCCATACAAGAACAGGTTTTATTATTCAGTCATGTTTATCTTTCTTTTTTCGTTTTTTTTAATCATCAGATTCCTTCCAGTGTCAACAGTCGTTAATTTGACAGTTGTTGACTGTCAATTTATGGGAATGTCTGCCAGCTGCATTATCTCAGTGCACAAAATGTCACACTGAGTTCTTCCACGTTGATTTAATTATGCTTTGTATACACTTTGTTTCCACTACATGTGTATTTATTGATCTGCAATAATGTACATTGTGAAAATATTTTTTTCAATGTGCAGGCTTTTTCTTTTCTTACATGTTATCATTTGATTTGATTGATTTGATTTACAGGACCAATCTCTTAAAAAAAACTGTATTATCACAAATACTGTAGTAAGACTGGAAGTTATTTATCAATATTGGTCAATATTACATGCATTACATTTCAAATGCACTGAGCAATAAGCCAGTCTCCATACAGTACTGTATTTTTCTTCCACATTTATGCCTCATGTCCATATTCTTCACAGGCTACGCAGTGTGACAACTTCATTTCACTGCATGTAACATGGATATAACAATCACAATACACACACATACTGTACACACACAAACACAAACCTGGAATGTAGCTGTGAACATTATGTAAATATAAATACTATTGTCTATGTTTGACAAGTATGACACTGTGTATTAGTGCATGTGAATACTATTGTAGTGTTCCTGTTTTGCTATAGCAATGATATACTAGTCTGATGTTGTCACCGTTATTCTGTTGTTTGCTAATGCAGTACACAATGTTAGCTATTTCAAAGATGTACATACTATTTCTGTTAGGACTCTTAACTGTATAACTGATAATTCCTGAGGTAGGTATTCACAAAAGATATAAACAAGAACTAAACCGGATCTTACTGTGGACTAGACAATGTCCACAGACCAGTTAACAACAATGAACAATGTCGGTGGAGCATTGCTACACACCAGTATGTCAGATGACATTTGTCTAGTGGATGTTTGCAGGCTTCATCTGCTTTTGGAAGCCATAACAGCGGAAGATGAGAAACAGCTGGAGCCAGGAAGAGATTTTTAGGCTAACAAAACAAGTCGAAGACCAGAGTTGTGGTGACTTTCAGTGGAGAGGGGCATATTATAAAATCATCATTATTGAGAAAAAATATAGGGCCGCCTCACTGCATCTGTCTTGGACATACGGTGGAGGTGAGGAAATGAAGTGCTGCTGCTGCTGCTGCTGCTGCTTTTTGGCATGATGGTGATGGTGATGATGATGATGTATTCTACTGATCTAATAAATGTCTCTTCATAAAGTGCTGGTTTCATTAAATCTATTTTTAATGTACAATGTCCTGCTGCTATCATGGCATGTGGCACGTTTCCTTTAGCGCAGATGATCAGATTAGATGTTGGAAGCTTGTACATTTCCATATTAATGAGGAAAACTTTTATAAACTTCAATAACATAGTCTTAATACTAAGGTTAATTTAATGATCTACGTGTCCAGTGTATGTCTGCACAACTACTTTATAGGGACATAGAAAAATGACCTAATTAATAAGATGAAACAATCAACATAACAAATTGTATATTAAAAATCAAAGTGGCTGAGCAGTAATATTAATTGGCATAAGAGGCTGCTATTTCATAATATATAGTGAGAAGTGAGGCTGTGTACTAGGCTGTGCCTCCCACAGCAGAGGAATTACTGTATGTTGTTATTAGGACCTTGATGTGAGATGTGATGTGAATAATTTATGAGGTCCCCTACAGTTCTCAGCTGAAACCCAGCTGTTCTATTTGCAAACCGACAGTAGATGATGGTTTTCAGTGTCTACAACTCCAGTAAAAAAACATCAAACGATCATCGATCAAAAATCAGGTCTCAAGAGCCTCACAGAACTGAGAAATGATCTGCTTTCTACTTTGTATCACTACTGCCATCTGGTGGTTATAATTAAAAAGCACATATTTATCCTTGAAGTTGTATTAGTGTTCTCAAATGTCCCATCTTTTTGTATAGCAATGTAGTAATCGACATGGTACCTGAGATATGGCAATCCTAAAGCGGCAGAACATGGAAAGACTTATTGTTGACACTTCTGTTCACCTTTGATCCAACCCTAGAAGGTCAGTCAGCATATGTCTCACCCGGGCTTTGACCTTGACCTCTGCAGCCAATTCAGTTGCTGCTGTGAGAGCTCATGAGTTTCAGCCCAAATTGCCTCAGGCGCTTCAAAGAGAACATTTCCAAGACACTAGTGTAGTGTCAGTGGGGAGAAAACACACACACACACACACACACACACACACACACACACACACACACACACACACACACACACACACACATCCTTCTCCATGTGTATTAATAAGGGTCAATCATTGAGCCACTGCACCCTAGCCCCTCACACACTAAGCTATACCTATAAGTCTTAACCTCCCACAGCCACTGAAATGTTTTAGTCTCTACAAAGTTGTATGACCCCAGAGGTATAAGGTAAGATTGATATTGTAAAACAAACCTTCAGACACGAACACACACACACTTCCAGGCACTATTCAGCATATCATTCAGGTTCTCTCTTGACAGCATTTGAAATGTACCACTGTTGTTACCACATGTGAACTTACTGACTGCATTTTAGAGTGTGAGTATTTCTCAGTCAGGGTCATGACTTGGCTTTGTGACCCTGCTCTTGACTAATGTTTGACATTGCCAAACTGTGGTATGAAGGGTTGAACATAAGCGTGTGTTCAAAAGCATACCAGGTCATACTATAACAGTCCAGAACAGGATATAATATGACATAAAGTAACATTAAATTGGATGTTGGCAGTAACATTCAGCCTTTTAAACTACAAAGAGAAACATGATCCCAGCATCCAGTGCGCACTTTGTTCACATCATCGCAGAGTCTCTGTGAAGCTGATGAGGAAAGGCTTTGCTGCACTTTCTGCCCTTTTTCCATCTGTTTCCAAAGGTGTTTGAAAGAACTGTTTTTTGGCATTGAAGGTACTTCTATAACTGCAGAGCGTGACTGCCCTCCAGTGGCAGAGGGTACCTCTTTCAATACACTCCAGCTCCACCATCCCACTCACGGCAGCCTGATGGAAAATAGTTGCACCCCCCTTTCTGACTAGCAGCCAAGGTCACGGCTGAATGAAAAGGACCGCCCTGACACTCGCACAAAGGACCACTGCACTCAATGGAAAAACTGACACATGAGTGACAGAGTGAGAGTCACGGAGAATGCAGAGATTAGTAAAAAGTTACTTACGTTCATGCTGCTGAATTTATTGTACTGAAACTTCTCTGGTACGGAGTGAGACAGTCTTATAACAGAATTGAACAGAATATAACAGAAGAGTTCATTTATTCACAAGGCTTTGCACTTTCAATAGGCCTCTTAATCTTCTGCATTCTCCCTTTTGGACCTGACTCATATTACACATAAAACACACACGTTTAAAAATAGCACAAGCAAGACTCAAATAAAAGATGTAAGTCAATACTGTATGGTCTAATAAATGGTGAGAGGAGAAAATCTAACAAGTTTGCATATAATGAAGAAATGGAAAAATTGTGTGTGTGGTTACTCACCTTGTCTATTTCATCAAGAAACTCGTCTTTCTCACATGGAGACTCCCAAAGGCGTGGTTTAACAGTCATCTGGCGCACAGCTGAGTGAAGATGTAAGAGCAGAGTTTGCATGCACAGTACATTGCACTCTTCCTCAGACATTCATCTTCTTTTTCCTGCAGCTGTGTCGTTTACTGCAGCAGTGGGGAAGAAGAAGCAGTGTATTCCCCTATATTAGGAGGCTTGGAAAAAGTGAAATGGAGCAGAGATCAAAATATTTTATTCTACACTAGTGACAATAGACTGGGTCGATGCTTCACTAGGCCCAGAGGGATTCTGGTGGAGAGACGTGTACTCACACGAACAGATCACTGGTGCGTGTGAGCTGGTCTGCTCGGGGTCACCTCGAGAGACAACACTTTGGTTTGTCTGGAAGATAGATGGAAAATAGTAAAAGCAGCAGGTCCTGCACCATGCTAAAGTAAATACATCCACATATTTGTTGATGCTTTGATTGTGATGCAAACCACAGAAATATACTGCCAGCATTTTAGGTGTTTTCTAAACGAAGGACCGATGACCCAGCTGTGAGCTGTGGAGAGAACTGTGAGAGCCTTAGTGCAGCCAAACACGACTCACTCAGCCACAACATGTCTGACATTTGCTCAACTATAGAATGACCCCTGACTGCATCCAGCCCATTAGCCAGGCGAGAAATAACATTCATATGTCATACTGAAGCTCTGCCACCCTTTAGAGTATGGTATATCACAGTGCTCTCTGAGTGAGGTAATGATCTATTCTTTTCCCTCCAGCTGTCACTTATCAAGGGCTTGTAGATTTCTGGCCCTGTCCCATATTGCTAGTCTGTGTGTGTATGTGTGTAAATTTGAGAGTGATGGAATAACACTATTTTCTGGAAAACTTAATTTTGCAGACCGGGGGGGTGGTTGACTAGATCATCAACGGATAATGCTTTGAAGCATGGTCAGGTTCGTGTGTATCTGTGTGTGCTGCTCTCCATCAGACTGTGGTATAGCGTGTCGTGTTAGCATGCAGGGGCACATCCCTTGCCTGGGGTAAAACAGAGGACAGAGTGTTAAGCTGTGGCAGCTGTAGCAGCTTGGCAGTGGTGGAGCTGGTGGTGTGCAGTCGAATTGGCAAGAACCTCAAGTGCCTCTCTGCTATGAGTGGCAGCATGGCATAAGAGGTTTAGACTACAAGTATGACAAGACCTTTAGCTCATTTCCTGTGTGGAAAAGACCTGTTACAATGTTATTTTTTATGACCATCATATACTTATAGTGTCGTCTAGGCTACTTACTGTTATAACACATGATTTGGCCATAGATGCCACTAATTTTATTACTTTTAATAGAACATTTTGAAAAGTATAACACCTGTGTGCTTATGTTCAGATACTTAAGATCAGTGACAAATACATATGAAAATCATACATGAAAAGGACACACAAGTTGAGTGCACCCACACCTTCACCTTATATAAATTGTGGCAGCAAACATGATAAAAAAAAATGTAAAAAAAAGTCACATACAATATAAATGTGACTATGAAAAGTGTTTTATTGGTTTCCGAACAAAATTACTGTATAATTTGGTGAGCTGCCATTTAAATTGCTCCTCTAGTTCACAAGTATACACCCAGATGATTAATACATTTTTTCCCTCTTAGCATTTGTTGGTTTTGGAACAGATCGACTAAACAAAAGAAACCTAAAGTCTTCTCTCTTCCCTTACCTTTCACACTTGACTCATGCACTCGAAAACATACAATTACAGTGGAATAAACTTTGCCATGAATGGTGCCATTATCTAGGTGTGTTTGTAAGCTCCTTTGCAAGTAAGGTAATTGTCTAGACAGTCCAATATTAGCACTGGCACTGTGGCACATATCTTAGACCAGGTGAATGTAAATGTAAATGTGTGTATATATCCAAACACAGCTTGGTCTGATTGATGGATGGACCAGTGTGTGATTCTGAAGAATGCAAAAAACAAAAAATGTAAACAAGTAGAATGAAAGACGGAAAAAAAAAAAGAGATTATGGTTGATTATCTTCCAAGCCTTTAAGGGAGAGGCTGTTGGCTACAGCTGATATCAGACTAAAGGCACTAGATGGGGCAATGAAAACAGAAGCATGAAAGCTGCTGAAAGGAGCTAATGAGATAGGATCAGACAATAGATGAATGAGGCCTCAGGCTTGACCTTTAGTGACCCTGACATGGGTCAGAGGTCTGTGCACCAAAGAGCTGAGGTCAATTTGTCAGGAGAAATATGTGTAGGTAGCCTGCTGTGTGTCTTACTGTTGCCTGGCCTCTCCCTTCCACACTTCTAATCTGTAACTGATTGAGGTCTGCTTAAGTGAAGTTTGGCTGCAGCTCCTGGAACACATCATCTATTGCAAGGCTAAACTCTGTGTCACTCTGCCTCAGCTCTGCTCACTGACTGTCAGTGGGTATAAGAAAGAAGAAAGACTCTGACCCATCAATTTGAAATGTCTGAGTAAAAATGTATTAGAAACATCTCACCCTGTTGAGAACAGCAAAGACTTTCCCTAAACATTAGCAAATCTTTAAATCTGCCAAATCTTTTTAAGAATTTGGAAGTACTGTATACAACACAAATCCAGCTCTCAATCTCTGCTGCCTCCGGTGTGTAACCCCCTCTACGTAAATATGTTGACGCAGTTTATGATAAATTAGAAACATCGTAACTTAAACATCACACCGCCAAAATTCATCTCTGTCAGTGTGGAATACTCACTGCAGCAAAATATCGGGGAGAATGTGTATTAATGTAATTAAACTTCTCAACAGACACAAATATTCCTCTGTTAACATTTGCATTTCTGAGGCAACCACGCTCCGACCTTCATGTGCACTAATGTGGTTAGAATAAGAGATGCAGATAAATTAATTTGCCTTTATTGCTTCTTCTGTCTTTAATATTCTTTGCAGATGGGGAAAAATAACATCCAGTGCAGGAAGAAGATAAAAACAGAAACAGTCAGCGATCATGTTTCTCTCTTTAAGCAGACAAATTCCATACATTTCACGCAACCTTGTGCCTGCTCAGTCTAGTTTTATTGACTAATTCACCAGGAAAATATTTGTGATTTTCTTTATTATACACAAATTCCTCAGCACTGTTACAAATCTTTAGCTAAACGGTACATTTGTAGATTTATGCCCAATCTTTTTTACAGACATGTTTTCTCTGTGCAGTTTTATGTGTCAGGTTTGTCCATATCTTATTGACAGGTAAAGATAGAAAGATAAACATTTTAAAAATGGAAAATGCTTTATTAGTTCCAGTGGGGAACTGCCTTATTACAGCTGTCAGGTCGTGTCAATCACAAAACCAACACAAGTACGAAAGTAGGCTACAGTAGACAACCACAAAGTTTGTTGTTAATGCAGGAGCTGAGACAAGTACAGTATTTAAGTTCATCTTACATTTAATCATGAATTGTTTTTAAGATTTTGAGAGGGAACATAATTTGCCAGCCGTTTCACAATTTTCTTCATGTGTTTCTTGGGTAAATTTAACCATCAGTTAACCTTTTCATGTGGTAAACATGTGAAAATAGCTTATCTGTTTTGTGCTGTTGTCACATTATCCAATTAGTGGTGGAGGAAAGACATTTTCTCAGTCACCACATAATCTACTTTTCACAGTTCATGCTGGTTGTGCAAGACTCTGCTGATGAGTACGCACATGGTGACTCAAAATATGTGGCCCAAAACAAGTGTGTTTTGTTCCAGGAAAAGTGTTTGTCAGTTGACATAAAGTGTTGATTATATTGACTTTGAAAACCCCAGTGTTTACCTCCAGTTCTCCTCTCAGAGTCAAAGCGGATCTTGCCATGGTTTTTGTGGAATTGTAAGTCCAGTAATTATGGACACATGAAGTGACAAACAGACCCAGTGGATTATACAGGGTCAGTCAACACAGACACCGGTGGCATCGTTCCCAATCCTGCCACACTGGCGTCAGTCTGAAACTGTGACTTATTAGTAAGGTTATATTTATGGGAGTTTCCTCTTTTTTTGTGAGGATTCATTGGTGAGGGACATTTTATAGGACCGCTAATAAGATGCAGTGAGGCATATAAAAGAAATAGTACAACATCATAGGAAATATTCTCATTCACACCCTTAAAGAAAGTTAACTCCACTCAAATGTCTGTACAATATATATGAAGCTGCAGCCAGTAACTGGAAATACAGGAAACATAACACCCTGTAAATCCACAATGTGTCGTTTTTACACCTCAGCCTTTGTTCAATCAAACAACATGTGACATTTAACCGCTTTTCCACCAGTTGAAAAACCTGCTAAGTCTTGCTCACATCTGGCTTTTGTTGGCAATGGAAAAGGGCACAATTGGCATTCATGCCTAAGGGTCAAATGACTCTGCAGACATGGATTTTTATCAGCTCCGGCTCCTATCAGCATTTCCCTTAACACAGCACCCGCGTGAACTCACCAATTTTCACACCTTTTCCATGCTGTGACATCTTTCAGAGTTCAAACTCTGTAAACAGATCTGTCAGCTGCCCAGCATGGTGGGTGCTGCTGTATCAGACACACCACAGCTTACACTGCGTTTTGGAATGGAAGAGTGAGCACAGACCTGAAGTAAGTTAAACACACAATCACCGATTGAAGCGTCTCACACAGAGGCTCCGACACTGACAGGAGCACCAACCCGGGGATGAGATGTGTCGTCTCTGTTTTAGCAGTCCGCACAGAAGCTAGCAGCTCATTCTCTCTCCCCTGTGTGTCTCGAAAGGCAAACCCAGCTTGCATGGCAAAAGTAGTCTTTTTTTTCATCGGCTTACCAGGGTTTAAACTTTGAACTTAATCTAATTGTGTAATAAAATTGGTGTAAATGAGCTTTAAAGGTGAATATTGTAACCCTTGAATGGCAGACTAGTTTTTGTCTTGGTGCAGATGGTAAACTGTACAGTATCGATATCTAATTTGGCAAAAACTTAAAAAGTGCAATTCCCAAAATATCAGATTATTCAGATTATTGTAGCACACTTTGACCCAGCTGGGAGAAAATGCCAAGGTTATGTTTGTTTTTCCAAAGTAAGGCACCACATTCTTGTTCATACAGCATGTGTCTGCGTGTACAGGTCCACACATACAGTATATCAGTGTGTTTGCTTTTAGAGATCTCTGCAATACGTCTCATTTTGGTCAAAAAGATTCCCAGTGGTAATTAATCAGAGCAAGGGAGAAATGTAAACTTAGTGACATCTGCAGATTAATCTACAGACGTTTTGACACAGGTCACTGATACGGTCATTTAAAGCAGTCAGTATGATATAGTGGAGGTTAACAGGTTAACTGATAGTTCTGCCAAGAGTAACAACACATCTGGAACAGACATTAGCCTTGATATCTCCCACCCATATGTCATCTACCCACTCACATCCTAACTCATGTTTGACAGTGACAAAGCCACACTGTGACTGAAGCACTGTGACTGTCATCTCAACACAACTTGAAGCGTTGTCTCGCAACAACTCTGTCCTCGTGATAAGCAAGGCTGGAGTTCATTCAAGGACAAGGTGTTGATTTGAAGAGTGTCTGGTATTTGTTGGAAGCCAAACTGAGCGAAGCAACACACACAAGCACATACTTTACAAAGAAACACAGCAACTCACAGACACGCCCAGGGTATGACTTTTACTCTTAATGTACAAATGTGGACATGTACTACTTTTTGAGCATTTGGTCTCAATTAAGCTTTGTTTATGTCTCTCTACATTAAACAGGGGGTTCTCTTTAATGCGGTTGGATGTTTATTTCTTAGATTGGTTGAGCAAGTAATGTCAGGGTCTGAACGTGAGAGCTGGTCTTTATTTGTCACAGATAATCATCCCATATAGGATTTTCAGGAACTCTTACCTCTGCTGAAGGACTTCAAAGCTGACTGTCAGAAACTTTTCCTTGCAGCAGTACCACATGGTGGTCTTGCCCTGAAGCAGGATGGCAGAGCTCTGATTCAATTTACCTGTCACTATTCATATTTCATAAACACAGAGGCATAAACACATCATAGAAACATATGCATGTCATGAACTCTTACACACATCAAGTGGCACCATATACATTTACAATCAGTCAGACTGGGAGGAGATGTTTTTCCACTTTGGTCATTTTATGGGGGGAGGTTTTACTACAGAGAACTCAAAGTGCCGTCTGAGTTGATGCATTTTCTCCTAAGTGATTGAAACTCTTAGTTTACTTTTGGTGCTGAGTGAAATTTTTCTGTGGGCATAATTTACAAACCAGTGAGATAGAAAAAACACTCAATATACAGATGTCTGATGCATGCACTATCAATGGTATGTTTATCTGTACTTTGCCAGCTAACAGTGATCATAACAGAACAGGATCAAGACAAATACAGGACTTGATGAAATGACGAAACAACATTTTTAAAAAGATTTTAAAGTCACCTGCTTTTTCAATCCTGGACTTTTCTACATAAATACAGTCATGTCACCATGGAAGCATAACATATGACAATGCACAGGAGGATTCCACGTCCGTGTGCTTTTTCATCTTCTGCACATGTGTGGACACATGCCAGAATTCACCTGAATTCAACACAGGCACACAATACAGATGCATTCAAGGGGATTCACCCTCACCCACCTGTAGATTATGTGACCGTTACCATGATGATGGATGAGAATACACATGAGGCCAGATGGCCACTTCCACATGTCACTCCAGAGGTGTAACCCATTCCTCCTCTTCACCATCTGTGACTGCAGAGCACTGGCCTGGCCTGGGTTTTCCATTACTAAGCCTGTAACTAAGAAATATGTCCTGAGAGCTGAATCACAGGAAGTGAGGAAGCCAAAAATGGTGGCTGCATAGCTTTCCTTAACAGTAGTCCCGTAACCAATTCATATTGACTGACACCTTGTCATCAGTGGCGTCATATTGACCAAAGGGAGAATGTGTTTACCACAGTCTGGTGCCATGGACATTCATGCGTGTCTTTCACCTACTTAGGGCTTCACCTGAGGGTTAGCCGCAATCAGCAGGAGAGATGTTGGGAAATAATGGAGGGTAACGAAATATATATATACAGACTTCTTTCCACTTATCTGTAGCCATATGTTAAAAGTGGTTACATGTATAGATTCCTGTGTGTGAAGTTGGGCGCAGTGGGTTGTATACCATAATGTTCACACTCAGCAGATCCAGCGAAGCCAACCATAATACACCTGGCTTCTCAGTCAAAGTACGTCTACATCTCCTCTGTCGCTGTCTGCCTCTCTGACAGTTTGTCCATTCGAGGCAGACGGTGGCTCCGTCTCTCTGCGTGCTATCACACAAAGCGCAACATGAGCTCTCTGATAGAACCTGCAAACTGCAGGAAAAGGATAAACATTTACGTGTCTCAGTGAAGTTGTATCATATATATTGTAACCACTGATTTATAGTAAGGATACTAAGTCTGCTAACTGCTGTCAGACTCTGACTGATGTTTCTGCAGTGAGTGTGTGCATATGTGTGCGTGAGTGTGTGTGTGCCTTGGGGACAATCTTCACTGGTCATATGATAGCCACCTGTGTAAACGGTGGGAGTATCTCATGGCTATGAAACACTGGATCCACAGAGTGCTGCTTCTGTTGCCGCGGGAGACCAGAGGCCTGACCTTTCTTTAGCAGGACAGGAAACCTGCAGGCAGTCGGCAGTGGACATACACTAACATACACACAGTTTCATGCATAAATGTATGCACACATACTGACCCATCAGTGTCTTTATTCCCTTCTCTTTCTCTTTCTCTCTCTCTCTCTCTCTCTCTCTCTCTCTCTCTCTCTCTCTCGCTCTATTTTTCTCTCTCTCTTTCATGATAACACATTGCAGGTGAATGCACAGCGTTCTAGACACTTGCTTGGATGTAAACAGTGCGCGTCTGTAGGTTTCGGGGGGAGGCAGGGGGAGTGTACATGTCTGTCTCAGCGGGTCAGATGTGAGGTGAGAGGGGCTTCTGTTGAACTGGGCGGATATTGACAGAGCATTAACATGAATGAAAATATTTTCTGTGTTCAGAGAGCATGAAAGGAACACTGCCAGACGTTTGGACATGGCCTGTTCAAACAAACACTGAACACCAGCACTCAATCAAACAGTCCTTTCACACACACAGGCTTCCTAAAGCAGCAGCTGAAGGAAGGAGTCATTTAGCAGAATGTGACAGGCTGCTTGTCAGGTTTTCTGACCATGAAAGTTGCCATGTTTGACATTTCAGCCACAAAATTGAACCAATATCTCTGCAGCAGACTACATGCTGAATAAAAATTCCAAGTATTAGTGGAATCTCACGGACAAATCTGAGAGGACAAGTTTTAAATGGTGCAAAGTTTAGTTTAGTTTAGACTTACATTGTCACTGTTATAAAAAAATATCAAAAAACAGTTTAGCAACTCACGACAATGTAAAAACAAACAAGCACCCAGTATAAATAATTAACAATTGTGGTTCCACACACCTGACCTTCTGTTCTTTAGTCTGTGTGTGATTTTATTGTTGTGTACCTGTACAGTCCATGGGTGGGTGATGTCGGAGCCGGCCAGCATATCTGTCACTGAGGGGAAGTATTGTGGTTCCACCCTTTCTGCCATCGTCACCAACCGCTGCAGGTCTTTCCTGTCCAGCTACTGAACCTCACATTGCAGCAGTAGTGGCCAATCGATCACTAAATCAATCAATCAATAATCAATCAATTAGTGGTTGGTTGGGCAAACAAAACATTATCTCTCTTTAAAAGATGCTGTTTTACAAGTAATTTAAATTGAGTTTCACTGTTCAGTTGATCAGCAGGAGTTGAGGAAGATGAGCCCGCTTCAGCTTCTGGAGGAAAAATAGTCTTTGCTGGTTCTTCCCAACTTGATCAGAGATGTTTTTGGTCCAGGTTAGGCCAGAAGAAATGTAGACCCCCAGATATTTAAAACACAGAAAGTGTAGTTTACGGCTGGCATAGTAACTACAGACAGGAGTGCTGCATGGGAGGGCCCTTGGAACGAGCTACTAACACAGTTATACTAATGGAAGTATAACACAAATCAAGAAAAGGGGAGGGAGGCAGAGACAGAGTGAGGGAGGGGTGGTAAAAAAAAAGCAGTGGAGAGGGGTGGAGGTGGGCTGTTGCTGTTACCGTTTCTGACTGATTACTGCTATTATACTGGGTGAAGGAAGTAGAAACACATACAGTCACAGAGGAGCCGACGTGAGTAAGTGGATGCCGTGCCCACGGGCCTGTGTGCATTAGGCTCTTTAAACTGCTATTAATCTGAGGCTGCAGCTTAAGAGATCGGAAATGAAAATCTTCCGGAGAACCTTTTATCAGGACACAAGGCTAAAATATGCTCTTGCATTAATGTCTGGATCCAGAACTGATGGAATTGTGTGTCACAGTCAGTCAGATAGTGTCAGCTCCAGGGAAGCTGACGGTGAACAGTTGTTTCACCCTCAACAACAGATGAGTCTATAATTGCACCAGGCAATGGCATAACAGAGATAGTGTGTGTTACGAGACCTCCGTGCACACACACAAAGTCCTTCTGTTCTGGCAAGGAACAGGTGCAATGTGGGAGTTGGAGTCATCAAATCCCAGGGTGTTGCAGAGGGGGTGGGGGTGCAGCTGCTACAGCCAAATGCAATCACTTCCAATTCCATATCACTGCATGTATTTAAATTTATAGGGTTGCCATTTGTGGATTGGTCCTCATTCACACTCTGATTCACACTGTGTGGCTCTCTTCTTCTGTTCTTCTGTCTCCCCTTCTAGTTATTCTTCCTGTTTATTCAGCCATATTTGTTTGCTTTGTCTTTGTATCATTTTATGATGTTTGTGCAGTTTTATTTTTTGCTCTTAATTGCTGTAGAGATCTCAATTATGAATGAAGATCACCACTGGGAAACACTCTCATTATATCCCTGTTTTGCAAATACAAAGACATTTATAAATATAACTCAAAGTGAAACAGATCTGAGCATAACAAAGGGAAATCTTTTTCTGTCTTTGCAGACTGAGGGAACATTTCCATGTTATAGGGATCAGCATGACTTAATGTCGGTGTCACCACACAGCCGTGAGAAAGAGACTGAGACAGAGAGAGACAGATGTATTTCACAGAGCTTTACAGGAGACAGACAATGCTCAGCTGGACGCCCCTGGGACTTTCCTGAGGGATATGAGCAAATTCAATAACAAAACATGTCATATCTTTGACACTTTTTTCCTGGAATGTTCATTTGCTAGGTTCATATAAAAAATAAAAAAAAACTGCAGACTTCAAGACAAAACAAAATACTGCTCAGTTGCAGCACAATCAGCTCAACATGAATAATTTATGCCAACACAATAATACCATGAGTAAATGTACTCACATGCAGGTAAAGAGACTCTGCTGAAAACAGAAACTGATACTAAATCATTTAGACAGAACACGGCGACAGGGAAAGAAGGAGAACGACAAAAACAGAGAAGAAGTCAGGCATGGTATGAAACATCAAAGGACAACGTAAAAAGGACAAGCTAATAACTAGGTTTTAAAAAACTGAGGTGTGAGTGTGAGAGATGGGGAGACAGATAAACAGGAATGATTACACGGGTAAGGAGGAGAGAATCACCATGAAAGAAACCTTGTCCATGAAAATCCATGGTAACAGTGATAATGACTATCCACATGGAGGAAAACACAAAGAAGGGCAATAATTGAAAATGAAAGAAGTGTCAGAGTTAAGCGGCTGAAAACCTTGGCTGAGGTCCATGCTAATGCAGCAGAGGTAGGAGCAAAAAGAAGAGAGGTGAAGGAGGAGGGTGAGGGGAGAGGAGAAGAGAGGAGAGGGGTGGTCTGTAGAGTGACATGAGAGGCAGTATTTCTTAGAGGGAGAGTCTTACGGAGCCCGCCTGGGAGACTCAGCACACTTAATCCAGCTGCCTGGGAGGGGGTGAGAGATCTCAAGACAATCTAGAGGAAGGAGCAGGCAATTTTCAGCCCGTCAAGCTGATACACACTCGCCACATTACCAACCACTCACACGGAGGCGTTTCCTCATACACACACAGACACACCACACAGTGCCAGGTGGCCTGTGCCCAGATAAGTAGCTGTGGTAGAAACCATCTGAACAGACTCAATGAGGTTTGAGCTGAGGTTTGGACCCTCCCTGACTGTTCCAGCATGAGCAGCTAGGAGCAAGAGCTTCACTTTCTTCCTCAGTGCAGCGAGACCTCACGCCAGGCACGAGGCTCACCACTCCTCCCCTCTCCCGCTCTGCCTTTTCCTGGGCTCTTGTCCAGAGAATGACTGGCTTCAGTGGACCCAAGAGGAGGAACGCAGCCTGAAGAGACAGTACAGCAGCTACAACCCTTCCTGCCTGCTGGGACAGAGAACCTATTGATGTTTTTTGTTTTGTTTTGTTTTGTTTTGATTTTTTTTTATTCTATAGACTTTATTTACATTTTTGAAAATCTTTCATCAAGTCAGAAAAACTGGACCTGAGCTTGGGCATAAAGACGGACAAACAAGCAGACAAATGGACAGAGAGCAGTGGGCACTGCGGCGTGAATGTAGCAACTGGACTTCTCTTCTCCCTGACTACTAAAACCAAGGAAGGATAACAGCCAGAACACTACCCTGTCCACAGAGGTAGTGGGTGGATGCAGCTTTCAGCAGGCTGCTATAGGGGATAGCAGAGACTGTATAGAAGCAGCACAGAAACTATCTAATCTACTTGATCCACATTGTGCTGATCATCAGAAAAATGGACTGTTACCTCCATCTTGACTCTTGATGGATTATTATTCCTGACACTGCCTCTCATCAAACACTGTTTGCAGGAACTTAGTGACGACCTGTGGACTTTTTCTCTTATCACTGACTTTGCTGCTCATGCTGTGTGGACTTAGATGCTTTCTGCGTAGATGAGTGTGGAGCGAGTTTCTCACTGATGATGGCAGAGTGCGTGCGGACTGTGTATCTGACTCTGATGCTGCTGTATCTTGTCCTGCTGGGCACGGCTCATGCAGCCCACAGCATCTACCCAAGGATTCGGCTCTCCCACAAAGGTAAGAGGTGCCAAAATAATATTTGCATTGTTTTCCAATTTGAGTGCTCTATTGTGTTGCACCACTATGAAAGCAAAGGCATACTTCAGAAGATGCAGCACCGTGTGTTAAACTGTTTGAAATCTTAAGTGCAGCTTCTGTTGAGAGCCCTCACTGCAGACTGAGCATAACACAAGTGTAACAAAACAGAATTCTTCACACATTAATAGAGCTCTATTTCTGATGCTTAGCAGTAATCACCGATACATGTTTGTTAGTGCTAGTAAAATTTACTAAATTAAAAGTTAACATTTTTTATTGTACCTGTCAACCATGATTTGTAGTTTATGGTGTCTTTCTCTTCAAGATATATGTGCTGTAGACTTAGTGAGGAAGCGGCATCCTCTGAGAGTGAGAAAAAGAAGCCGCAGGTTATCATTATCATGTAATGAGACAGGCATTGAAGATTTATGTTTTAGCCTGAGAGGAATAGAAAGTCACCACGCAGGGTTGGATTCAAGGAGGGCAACTTCTGCTTTGACTTTGTGAGGTACATACTTCTTTCAATCACTGTTTATGCCCAAGGAGCCACCTTGAAGTTTGTTTTGGTCCTTCAGCCATGGTGGCTGGGAATGCACAATGCGGCTTTCTGTCATACCATAGTGGCGAAACGATAAAGGGTTATTTATATGTGTATGTGTCTGAGAGAGAAAAAAGCGTATACGTGAGTGTGAGAGCTTGTTTACCTGTGTGTGGGAGTGTAAGATATGTATATGCACTGGTATGCGGACTGACTGTCGTGTATCTCTTGGACAATAATGAGGGATTTATCTTTGTAGATAAAACTCTTGAGTAAACACTGGCTTTTTTCTCACAGTTTCTTTGATCTCTATAGCAACAGGAGGTGACAATTCCTCATAAGCCTGTTAGTCATGGCTGAATATAGGTGTGGAATTTGGATGGTCAATAACTCATAAATACGGCGCTGTGAGTCTATTATGAGAGGTGACATGTCTGGTTCATCATTTAGAGCCGCGATGAAGATTTGTTGTTTTATGACGTGTACTGTATTGTAAATTTCTATTTTTATTCTTTTTGCATAATGGGTCAGTAAGTTGTTAAAAAACTGTAATAGGTGATGGAAATAAAAATAGCTTATAAACTTAATTGAAAGTTAAACTCAGAGGAAAGGATAAGAAAAAGAGAGAGAGTTATATTGAAAAAATTGCAGATGTGCTTAGTCATGAATGCCACATCAGTATCTGTTATGATTGTGACTCTCATATATCACCCAATTCATTAACCGCCTGAGGGGAAAGCTACTTTGTTGATTGACATCCCACCTCTCTGTCACTCCCTCTCTCTCCTCTGATACATGTCCTGGCTAGCGTAGAGCGCTATGAAAAGGCTGCAGTTGGATCCTATCATTATGGAATGAAAAACATCTAAGCCTTAATATATGCCTCATGGGCTCTGCCAGTGATTTTTGCACACACCCTTAAGTTCACACATGCACACACACACTTACACACTCACACACACAAACAGACCGACACATGCACAGGAATAGTGTGAATTCTTTGCGAGCCAATGACTTGGATGCAGTTCAGGAAGATGGAGAGGGATGTGGCTTTAACTATTCACCCTTAGGACTGAGAAAAATATTACCATAACATCTGGTGACAGAAACAGGGTGGAAAAACAAGATTTTCCAATTTCAGAGAAAGATTGATAACAGGTACAAAAGTTAAAACTGAAATATTTTTAACTTCTTTGGTATGCCACACATGATACCAAATGTATCATGATCAATAAAGGTCTCAATAAAATATCAGATCAGCTTTCTCCTGGTTTCTGGGAATGAATTCCTTTGGGCACATTATCATGCGTTCCAAGGACGACCTCACTACCACACTGTATAGATCTCTGGATGCTTTGATGTTGGCTGTACTTCACACACACTGTGAAATTATCATTCTCTACGTCTTTCATCTACTCGTCTAGACTTCTGGACCAGTAAAGATTTTTCCAAATGCATTTGATTCACTTTTATCCCAGCCACTCTTTCATTTGCTTACGCCCCAATTAACTTCAGTTCCATAAGGTTGTTACCTAAATCACGTGAAGTATTGGGTTACAGTCACACCGTCTATAGAGTGGACTGACCATAATCTTTGGCTGCACAGCTTCCAAAGAACTTAAACACAGGCTATACATCCAATTGCTTGGATTTTGGGCCAATCAAACTTCCTAAACCCTGGATTATTAGGTAGAAATACCCTGCAGGAAGATGAGCTCACTATAGTACAGAAATTAGGACAAATTCTGTGTTCTCAACAGTTTTTTTATGCTTAGATGCAGATCCATAAGATTTGGACCTGAATCATTCGAGGCTCTTTCTTGGCACCACCTTCACTCAGATCTCCAGGCCTGTGGAGTGAGATGATCCCTTCTCTTAGGACAACCATCAATTCTGCTGCTAATGAAGCTGTTGCTCTGCTAACTGTCGTCATGCTCGGCTTGAGCTGCAGAAAGTGTAATACAGCAGTTTTCATGGTGGTCATGACCTAATCCAAAGTGACCTCCAAAAACTCTTCACTGCTTCAAAAAGTTCACTATGGTGGCTAATCCCTTCTCTTTTTTTTTGCCAATATTGCTAAAGCCAAGCATGTGTTCCACAGTCAATTCCTGTTTATTCCATCATGTCAATACATTTAATTCAGTGGTGTTTTTTTGGACAAAATCGGGATAATGTATTCCTGGTTTGGTAAAGCTCAAAATGTCACCCCACCCACATAATAGATACCTGTCCAGAACTGCTCTGGAAATGTGCATCCCCCTCACAGACAGGAGAAAACAACAACACCAAAACCTCATTTCTTTATAGATCTGAGGGCCTGCTGCTCTTGTTTGCTAAACAGTTTCTTGGAAAATAAATCCCAAAACTGTTTCACACATTCCTGAAAAATTACTTGTTATTATTGCACACAAGCTTGTCTGCCTCTGAAAGCGTGCCTGATTTTAGTTAAAGCGTTCGTGAGAGCAACCAGAGCAAACACCTGGAACAAAGGTTTCACACCCATTCACAATAATTAAATTGACCAGGTGTCAGGTCTGTGAAGGACGTGTTTACTTAGAAGTCATAGTGGTTTAGTAAGAAAGAAATATTTTCTTCACCAGGTCTCAGAAGGAAAGATGTTAAGCTCTTCTGATGGGGTTACTGTACGTGCGCTTGCTTATACTGTATAAACAAATACTTGTCCAACATTTGAATTAGAATGTGTGTGAGCACAGTGCTGTGCCTTGTTAAGACATTTCTTTTCTTCTGCACATACTGTAAAATTGTGAGATTTCAGCAAAAGGTGCTGAGGTCCATGCATGTGTGAACACAGGGATTACTCAGGTAGCAATTACTGCTGTATGAAACCCCCCTTTGAGCTGTAATTTTAGACCTTCCTCTCCAGACAAGAAAAAGCTTTCTCTATATTTTACAACCTTGAAATGATTTGGCTGTAGGTGACTTTGTTCTGAGAGTGAGACGGGGAATACCAGTATGGCCTAAAGTTGTGCCTGTCTGAAATGAAATGACATGGGGGGATTTAAATTTTTTTTTCTTTTCTTATTTGAAGCTAATGTGTGAAGTGAGGAGTCCCATTAACTTTCTTCCGCCTACATGTGCAGAGACCTATAATTAACATTTACCACATTGGATCATGGCCATGGCCATAGGACACATGCAGACCTTATATCTAACCACTGGAAAATGGAGGGTATGGTGATGATTAGATAAATCACACCTTTTAGGTCAGTAAAAGAAAAACAATATTTTTTCAACTTGCTTTCATCTCCTTTACATCCCCCCTCTCTCTTTCTCTCTCTCTCGCTCTCACTTTCTCATTTTGTCTGTGTACATCTCAGTGTCGTTTTCTCTCCCATTGTGTTATGTGTGTGCTCTGCAGTTCATTAATGAGATGTCTAGAGGGGAAGGCAGCTGGTGGAAGTCTAATATCCTTTCTGACCTTTCCCTGGTGAAGGGCCCAGGGAGAGGAGATGAGCTAAGTTTGTGACATGGTAAAAGAAGAGAAAGCACAAAGATTGTTCGAGTCCACAGAGAGTATGGTGCAATGATATTACAGTGGGGAAAAAGCAGATGATGGATGACAAGTGCAGTGAGCACTTCAAGACACCAAAGACCAAGTGTGTTTGGTTTATTGTAGGCTTGCCTGTTAAAAGCAAAGCTAAGCCTCTCTTCCTTTCTTCACAACGTCAACTAGCAGAGGACAGAGAGGAGGACTGTTCATCTGGAATATATATAATATCTTGAAGGGAAATAAATTGAATAACACATGTCCTACTATACAGCTATATACAAGTTTAGGTTTGTTAAATGTGATCTTGGGGATACGTTTTCCATGCTGAAGTTGTTGTAGATATTCCAAATGACAGTGCATGTGAAAATCACTTTGCAGTTCATTGGGATTTGGCGACTTTTACATATAGGCGAGTGGGCGAGCAGAGTCTAGGCAGACATAGAGAACTAAACTGTAAATTATTCATTTGAACTGACAGTAAACATATCAAGTGTGTAGTACAGTGGGCAAATATCTAAAGAACTCACTTGTGATACACTTTCGTGATAATGAAGAATCTGATATTTTCATGCCTAAAAAGACTATCACAAACTTTTCAAACTTATTGCTTATCTTGCTATGAAAACATTTCACTTTGCTTCACAGGAGAGAACAGACATTAACAAAAAGCAGACACGCGTTCGTGAATAAATATGAAAAAACAAAGTGGTGCAATTAAAAACACATGTAGAAATATCAGGTTATCCTGCGATTGTAAATGAAAAGATAGGATTTGAGACTGTTTATTGTTTGATTTGAGTTTGTTTACTTGATCCCTCTTAAGGCTTAGAGAAGAAAAGATTGTTGAAGATATTTTCTAACATGCAAGTAAAGTTTCCTCTGTGAATATATTGCACAATATCACAACCTTTCAAAACTGTGGTTTAGCTAGCTCTAAAGCAGCAGGAAAGTCCTACAAGTCGGAAATAACGTCAGCATAATAAATGAGAATTTCACCTCTTCTTGGTTTAACGCCTTAATAAGGGGTGGCTGCCAACAGGTGGCTAAATTATATTACAAAGCTTGTAGGGGAAATTAAATGTCATAACGCCAAACACTATGGTCATGGTGGAAAAATCACATTAGCTTTTTGTTCAAGGAACCAAGGTGTAATTAACACCCAGATTCGCTGACAAAAATATGTCATCCCTGTTTCCTATAACTGCCTGTCAAGGATTCTAGGATTATCCACATTGCACATGCATGGACATCACTTTTTGGCTTGTCTATACCATAATACTTAAATATGCGTAATGGGACCCAGTGTCCACATAACAGTAGTGAGGATGAGGACCCCATTCCACTGCCCAGTGTCCACGTCTCCATGGACTTGGTGAACAGAATGATGAGTTATTACTGCATGAAGTGGACACTGCCGATGATAATGCACTTCATGGATCTGGCTTCAGCCAGTTGGCTACTGTACCACAAAGACTGTTTTATGTTTTAAATGTTTTATACTTATATATTGTACAATATACACCTGCAACTGTTTGCAGCACTCCAAACGATCAACGATCCGTTGCAACTGTGCTGAAACTGAAAGGGGCACTGTGAACATCACAGTGTTTTTGCACCGTGATCAAAACATGTTTAAAAGCATGTTTATATGCATTCTGAATAAATGCAAAAGCAGTCAGGAAAACCACAGCTGTGTGCAGTTTGGAAATATGGAGTTTTGCACTTTATTACACAATAGTAACCGTATTATTCTATGGAAATTCAGACCGAGAGTCCACGTATGTGGACATAATTTTTCTCAACAACTACACAAACAAGTATACTTTCAGATCCTTAATGGGACAGAGAACTGCCTTGACACATGTCGTTCTTTCGTTCACATCGTTCCAGTTCAAGTTTCAGTCAAAATCAGGGACACTTTTGGAAGATGACACATGTCCTGTATGCAGTTTCATGAAGCGCTTTATGTCTGTTCAGGCCAACAACAACACAATCTGTCACTTGTCGGGGATACTCATCAATCAGGATTGCTCTCTATCATTATTACAAAGAAACACACTTTACTGTACTTCTAAGCTCCCTCATCCTCCTCAGACACTCCATGTGGCTTTCATTTTGCAGAGTGACATCATTACCTACATTCAGAAACACAAGGCCTTATACCGATAATGGCATAACACCCCAGTTATCCAGCTCCTGACCCCACCCCCAAGAGCTCTACAATCTCACCAAGGCCTCAACGACATAAGGCGAACAGACTCCCCCCTTATTCTTATTCGTCCTCCAGCTCACTCCTATAAATCTCTTTCTTTCTGTGCCAGCACAAATCCCATTACTCAACAAGTAAATGCAGGCTTATTCCTCTGGAAATATGAGCCCGCCTATCAAAAGTTTAATTTCTGGCATAAAATGTGTGCTTAGTACTTGCAATAGATCAAATTACGATAGCAAATTTAATTTGTGTTTTTAAGTTTCCCAAGGAATATTTTTTATGATCTCCTAGGTGCATTTATCTCGCTTTCTTTGACTAAACATGAACATTTCTCCCCATGCTGTTAAGAGACCATTAATGAACAGTAGGTTGCTACTGCACATTCACAAACCCACAGGCATAAACACATATTGTTTTCCCTGGTGCAGGGGAACAGTGTTTCTATACATGGATAAAGAGGAGATCACAAAGTTTATTTTGATTTCACTTCACCAAATCTTCTCAGGCATCTCTCAGCACTCCTCAGACAGCCGATGAAAGTGTCTGTCTCCAGGGAGTCCTCATTCTCTGTGTTTTCCATTTGAAGTGGGATCACAGTAGGGCCATGTGTCTCCCTGGCTCGGTTGCTGATGGTGAAACACCCTCCTCCTGCTCCTTCACTTCCTCCTTTTGGCTCCTTAGCTGACAGCCAAGGAGTCCTTACTTGCTGCAAATGGGAAGAAAAGGTTAGAGAGCAGAGAGAGGGGGAGGAGTGGGGTGTATGCAGAAAACCCCCTTTTTCCCTTCTGCATTCTGAGCAGTGGTTGCATGTGTCTGGCTCACTTAATAACAGAGGAGAAAGCAGCACTGTGCCCCCTGGAGCATCCCTGTGTGTCAACCACCAATTGCATTTTATAGTCACTCTGTAAGTGTGTGTAATTAAGTGTATTAATCACCGCCTTCTTTTATTATAAACCTGGTGGTAGTTTTTTTATCACTTGTATTTATAATGGTTGGAAGCTTCTGTCTTTCTTTCTTTCTTTCTTTCTTTCTTTCTTTCTTTCTTTCTTTCTTTCTTTCTTTCTTTCTTTCTTTCTCATGATTAGAGTGGTGGCTATGGTTACATTTTCCTCCTAATTAAATGAGCATGGCATGGAAACATCCAAGTTCAGAGATGGACGCAATAGATTTAGAATATCAAATGTTCAATTCCACATATGTAAACAACATTACGGAAGGAAAAGTATCTACATTTGCGTGTAACAGAACAAGAGAGTTTGTCTGTGTCTTGCGGCACACATCTGTCCATATAAATCAGCTCATCATCATCATCACATTCATTGTTGGGCCTCAGTCTATTCTAAGCATGGAGCCCATATGTTCCTTTGTTCTACAGACCAAAGACAGCCATTTTAAGTCAAGAGAGTCCCAGACACTGGGAACTGCTGGGCCTGGCCTAGCATAGCATATACACAGAATAGCACACGACCACCTTTTTCAGGATAGTACATGTCTTGATTTGGTCTGGTAAGGATGTTGGTTAACCACATCATTAGGATGATATATTGTATATTTAATGCACATTCCTGTAGCACATCCAGTAGTAGTACTTGCATGTAACCTTTTAATGTCCGTGTGGTGTGCGTAGTGTTCCGACGAAGAGGACACCAGGATATCCTTGGAAAAATTCTCCAGTCAATCGTTGGACTCCTGTATAGTTAAATAACAAAAGTTTGTGATTCAATACATTAAAAACACATACAAGAAAACTTACCTGAATGAATAGGATTTTACCAAAAGAGCACACAAATGAAGCAACACAAGTGCAGCAGCTTACTACTTGGCACCACACAAAATGTACCTTACAAACACAATATCAAGTAACTCTCCCGTGGAGTGCAAAAACAAAAGAGGAGAGGTAAAAAAAAAACCCACAGACCCCCCACAGAAGCGTATGTAATACATAAACGTTCCACATGAGTCTTGAGAAAAACATATCAGGTCCCAATGATCAATAGACACCTGGTTATTCATACAGTTCACTAGCTTAAATATTGTATGTTTTGCTTTTATGATATTGTAAATGAATGCCTTTGAGTATACTTATGCTTATTAATTATTGATTCCAAAGTTCCAAATTAATATCATATTTTGAGACTGTATCAGTATTGTACTCCCTTTATAGGTTGGGTGCCCCCAGGATAACTTATAATTGAAGTTATGTTACAGTAAATGTTTATTTCTGAGAGGCAATAATTGATGACCTACCCATGTTCAACATCATTATTACCAAAGGCAGGGGAAAAGAAGTAGGAAAATATCTTAAACACTGTTTACCTCATCAGTTTAAATAGCCGTCTAAGTCTGTCATCTAAATAAGTGGTAGCAGATTTAACTTCACATAAAGAAGGAGCTGATTGTTTGGGAGCCAGCCTGACATTTGTACAAAAGCTAGGGTGAAATGTTTTAGAAGACTGTTTATGATCCAAGTTCAGCTTAACTCAGAGAGAGCTGTGGGGAGATAGAGGGTGGAGAGACAGTGTGTGTGGTGAGCAAGAGAGAAAGAGAAAGAGACAGAGAGAGAGAGAGAGCGTCAAGTGTGTGGATTAGATAATTACAGGAAGCATGTCTGAGCCCTGGCAGAACACCGCTGCCACATCCCCTCTGTCTCTGCCACCCAACCACCCGAGATCTGACGCTGCTCAAACAAATAGTCACTTGTCTCCAACGTAGAAATCTTAATAGCAACATAATGTACACAGTCACCCACTCCTCTGTGGATACCTAATCCCATTTTAAACAAATATAACCTTCCACAGTGTGTATGCCATTGCTATGAGTAATCTAGGAAAATGGGATAAACACTCTCCTTCTATCTGGGGGATCAAGTATCACTTAAAATATACAGATGCTAGAAAAACAAACCTTACAATTACCCCCTGCAACTCTAGCATGTGGAGACACCTCAGCATTTTTAAGGCAGTTGAAAGAATGCCCTATAGAATTACAGTCATGTGTGTAGGGCTGATGGTAGTCAGTTTTTCTTTCTTCTATTAATTCAAAGTGCAAGCGCTATAAATTTTATCACACACCCTAGCTTGACTGCTTGAAACTCTGGGGTTTCGAAAGCCTTGCTAACACACACCAGATCCCCCTGTCTTTTTTTTTTTTTTACAAGGACACCGGATCCATGCTGGTCATGTGTTCACAAAAAGATTTTTCAGGCCAGTGTAACCCAGAGGAAGTGAACACCTTTGGGGTTTGTGCATCTAGATGAAATCCTTCATCCTCAACCTTGTTGTAACACAGTTCAGGTGTGGAGGAGCAGCCTGTCAGGTTTAATCAGTTAGATAAAACTGGGTGTGTTGCACAGCTGCGTGTATGTGTTTGCATGCAAATGATCTATGTATTCTGCTGTGAGTTTGAACAAGATACTTTCAAAGATCTCTGGCTGTGTTCTGATGACTATGTGTTTATATTTAATGACATGTCTGTCACGGTCCACTGCCTCCTTTTGAAAGTACAATTTAAAATTACCTAAAGCAAGACTGACAGGGAGTGGCAGCTGATCTCAAACTAATGACTGATAAAGGGGTCGGTTCCGTTTCCTCTCAGATAAAACTGCGTCTCTGTGAAAGAGACCATAGGGCTGACTGTCCACTTCAAACGGGCCTCCCTTTAATCATAACATCTTTCCCATGCTGGACTCATATCGTTCTCCGTCCATGTTTCTGCTAAATGCCTTTAAGGCTGGTTAACAGGTCCTCTCAGTGAAGGTGTGTCGAAGGTTAGTTGTAGACCTTAAAACTAGACCTTAAAACAATTTATTAGTACATACCTAAGATGTCAGCTTTGAGCACCCTGTGTACTTGCAGCGGTGATAAAAAACAAGATGCATTGTAGACCTATGATCCGACCATTGACACATGCAAGCAAAGGTAAACTGGATGAGAGGAGGCGCAGGCTCCTGCCACAGAGGAGGGAGACATGAGATGGAAAGATAGCCGTTCTCTTGAGGAAGCTATGAATCAGAAACACATGCTGCAATGTGCCCTTGGCCATGGGAGCAGTTGGGCCACAAACACAGGTTACAAGAGCAGTTGGAAATCCCTTTAGGGAGGGGTTTGGTCAAATTTGATCTTGCTGGTTAGCACAGGTAAGGGGCAGAATCTATCTATCTATCTATCTATCTATCTATCTATCTATCTATCTATCTATCTATCTATCTATCTATCTATCTATCTATCTATCTATCTATCTATCTATCTATCTATCTATCTATCTATCTATCTATCTATCTATCTATCTATCTATCTATCTATGAATAGCTTTGTGGCTTCTGTCTATATTTAGGTAGCTATCGAGCCCCAGCTAAACAGCGGGCCTCTTTTGTGTTGCTATATTTTTTTTGTCTTATCTCTGTGTGTGTGTTGTTGTCTCTGCAGAGCTCTGGCAGCAGAACAGGACATGGGTGTTCCAGGGACATGGAGTGTCTCTTCAGCCCCAGACCATGCTGCTGGATGAGGGCCACGAGAGACTTTATATTGGGGCCAAGAATACTCTGTTCTCTCTTAGCCTGGACCGGGTTAACACACACCACAGAGAGGTAGGCCTGTTTTCAACTCTGCCAGCCTGTCAGGAAGTGAGACATATGGAACTTTTAACCCCATGGGGTTATAGGTTAGCCAAACTAAGTGTGTGTATCTGTGACATGTCTGTATTCAGCATAAAGTATTAAACTAAAAACTATTTGAATTAGCGGAATAAGACCTTGTGAGATTATTTAAGCAAATCAGTCAATACCCTCACATTCTGGTCAGATTTCCAACACATTAGGTCTATATGTAACTATTTGTACAAAATACTTTCAATTTATGTTTCTCTTTCTTTTTATATAAAGTTAAACAACACTGATGGAAATACGGGTATTTCTTGGTTTTCTTTCAGATCCAATGGCCCAGTACAGAATCTCAGATAGAGGAGTGTTTGATGAAGGGGAGAGAAAAGGTAAGGCACAGCCTCTAGTGTACATATTGGTAGCATGACTGAGGTTGATTATCATGGGTAGAGAACAAATGACAATATGCATAACAGTAAGTTGCAATCTGCCTATATTAAATGGTTAATTTATTAAAATCCATTGTAGCTATTAAGCCTGTCAGTATGTATGGTTTGATTTACATATCCCTCTGTGCTCATTAACCTTTGTTTCACCTTAATATTGGAATTATTGATGATGCAGTAAAAGCCTGGCATTTTTCCATTAAAGCATTTTCGCTGTGTGACCCTCACAACCCTTGACTCACCCACGCCACTGTCCCTCCCTGCCTGCTTCATCTTGTATCTCTTCCAACAGTCGGAGTGTGCAAACTACATCAAGGTCTTGCAGCAGTACAACCACACCCATCTGCTGGTCTGTGGAACAGGAGCGTTTAACCCCCTCTGTGCCCTGATCAAAGTAGGACACACAGGGCAGGTGAGTCTCAATAGCATTAAAGTTTGAAAAACAATCAAATATTCAAGTGGTATTTCAATGGCAGAGTCAAACAGCACTGTGGTATGAGTCATCGCTTATTATAGATACTTATAATTTTTGTTTCAATTAAAAACTGCTAAGCTGTAACTGTAAACACTTTGCACATGCTACTGAGGGCGAGTTTATCCTCCTAGCAACAAGGTGGAGATGGAAAAGTGAGCAAGAGTGGGTGGGGTTTTTGATTTCCCCTCAGAGAGGAAGAATAGTTTGATACAAGTTTTTCAAGTTTTATTTGAAAAACAGATGACACTGCTACTGACCAGGTGAACAGGGAGAATGGGCCAGGTGCTGCTTTCTGTAGCAGGGACTTTCAGGTCAGGGAAGACACATGCTCTGTCTTCCTAATCTGGGGTCAAGTCAAGTTTGTGTATCAGCTGCACAGTTGTTTGTGTGCACACTAATGGCATGCAAAATCGCCTGCATACATCAGTGTGAACATGTTTCTTTACAACATGGTACAAATCTCCCAGATGTCAAACACTGAACAGCCCCAGTTGTTTGTGTGTGCAGGTTTTATTTTGATAGATGAGTGGAGAAGGTTTCCACTGCATTCCAACACTAGTCCAGTAGGTCGACCCCTTACACCTTACACACACAACCACAACCATCAGTCACATCTTTGGAATGGCCAGAGTGAGCAAAGCCGGATCAGCTACAGCTGCTGGCCTTGTGTTTGAGAAACCCAATCTGTCCATGAGATTAACTCCAATAAATTTAATTATTGTGGTGGGAGTTTACATTTAGTCTAAAATTACTATAAAGCTTAATCTTAATAATATTTACACAATGGTGAATATGATGTAAAATGCTAATCCCATTAACCATCAAATCAACCACTGACTAACAAATCAAATATTTATCCACCACCGGTCCAGGCATTTTAATAGAAAGTCCCAAATTTCTGAGTAATGATTCAACCACTTCACCCAATTTTCTGTTTGGTTTTGATAAACCACATCACATGATGGATGAGTTTAACCCAGAAACTGACTTCTGTTACAGTCATACATCGGGCGGTAGTCACAGCACAGTAGGGCTCCATGGGCATCCATAAATCAATACGTGACATTCTCTTTGATCTGCTAGTGACGAGCATAAACAGTGCGGTGGCCCGCAGTATATGAACTGTGGTTCTATAGGGAGTTAAGGTCTGCATGTCAGTGTGTGTGTGTGTGTGTGTTTCTGCCAACTGCTGTGCAGGGCAGCAACATCTCAAGATCAGAAGTAGTGAACTCACTATGATATAAGAGCGGAGCATAGTTGGTGATACACATTTGGACTTAAGTCGTTCATTTGGTCATCCATCACTCTTTGTCTCATTTATCTTCCTTCCTCTTTCTCATCCATCATTTTCAGATCCCTCCTCGCTCTAATTCACCTCTATCACTCTCTCTCTCTTCCACTACACTCACCAGCTCCTCTTTAGATGTTTCTTTGATGTCTTTGAGACATTTATGTTCATGGACATTTTGTTTTGGTGGTATCTTTGTGTACATCTGTGTGCCTTTTGTGTGTTGTCTTCAGGGCAGGCTATTTACTGTGGAAGAGGACAGTGTTACAAGTGGCAGAGGACGCAGTCCATATGACCCCAACAGTCCCTGCACATCTACGCTCTCCAGTAAGATACTGCTCAATCAATCACTCACCCACTCACTATCAGCTTTGGTCAAAAGTACAGCTGTGAAACTGTAATGTATGTTTTCAGTTAGCTGAATGCAGATGGTTGTAATTCCACAATGCAGAGCCTGGCTCACTACACAGAGTCACTAACCTACAACCAGTCAATACTGCCATCTTGTGGTCTTTTTCATATCAGTATTTCACTGTAATCAGCAAGAGGAGGTTGCAGTTTTGATATATGCACTGTCAATAATTAAGTCTTTGCTTGTGTGTGTCTGTGCATTTAGGAGGAGAGCTTTATATTGGCCTGTACACTGACTACTGGGAGAATGATGGGGCTTTGTGTCGACTTAACAACCAGACCTACACACGGACCGAAAGAGACGACAGGCAGCAGCTCAATGGTTGGTGTGCGTTACAGGAAAAATGATCACATCTCCCTTGAAATGCAGGGCAGTGCAAACAGACACAGTATATCTACAACCACACATAATTTTGTTTTTAAAAATATGTCAAAATAGTTTTACATTTCAGGAAATTAGATGCTATTCTATAGGAGATGTACTGTTTCGCAGTGTAAATATTTTGTACATATGTTTCTAATAGTTTCATTGTAGTTTGATTGTTAAATTAAATTAGTTGTTTATTAAATGTTTAAGATAATAAAACCCAAGCCAAGATGTAGATACGTTCCACATGATGGCAATATAACTGTTTTCAACTAGACTGGTCCTGTTTGAAGATTCTTCTTTTCTTTTTTTTCTTAACCAAATGTTTATTCAGCTGCAATAAATACAATAAGGATTTTTTAACAATATGGATTTGCTCCAGCACATATTTACTAGTACTACCTTATCTTTTAACTTTTATGTTTCACCTCAGGCCTTTTGTTCTGTATTATTCTTCCTACAGAACCGAAATTTGTGGGGTCAGCAGTTATCCCTGACAACGATGACAGGGATGATGACAAAGTTTACTTCTTCTTCACTGAACAAGAGCTGGATGCTGAGGGAGTGAGCAAGGCCGTATACACGCGCGTTGGGCGAGTCTGTGCGGTGAGAATGCAGATGCTCTGGAAAACATTCCGAGCACAATACAGAGCCAAAGTACTGACAGTGCAGTCATAACTCATATCTGCCTTCATCTCTCAGAACGACCAGGGAGGACAGAGGATGCTGGTGAATAGATGGAGCTCCTTCCTGAAAACTCGCCTTATCTGCTCTGTTGCTGGACCTAACGGCATTGATACACACTTTGATGAGCTTGGTACGTCTTTTAACACGAATTGTTGAACTTACAGTGTTAATGATGCAAATAACTTATTATGAAGCCATAAAGATTTGGAACTAAATAATATTAAGGATATTTTTTATTGCATGCGATTCGCACCTGCAGCAGTAATATCAACACAATAAACATCAACACCTGGGGTTGTTTCCTCAAGTTGCACAGCCAGTAAAAAAATAGCGTGACTCAAAGAGTAACATAGTTGTAGTCTGACTACAAACTTTGAATTCTGTTTTTCAGAGGACGTGTTTGTTCTCAAGAACAAAGATGGGAAAAATCCAGAAATCTTTGGCCTCTTTAGCACAACAAGGTGAGTGAAAGGACGACATCTGTCTTTCATTATACAGTCACAATTATGTTATCCATCAAATCGCTAATAGAAACCTTCTTTTGCAGTGCGGTCTTTAAAGGTTACGCTGTGTGTGTTTATCACATGGATGACATCAGAGCGGCCTTTAACGGTCCGTTTGCTTACCGAGAGAGACCTGAGCATCACTGGACACCTTATGAGGACAGGGTCCCCTACCCTCGACCTGGATCTGTGAGTTTTAAAGCCTGAATAAAGTTGTGTTTATGGGGCTTCATTCCCTGATGCACCGACATTATGCATTCACAGCACTCTCCACAAGTCTGTGTCCACGACGGACGTCCTTAGAGAGGGGCAGTGTTGAGAGCATGTCGGACAGCTCTGGTGACTGTCAGCAGTGTTGTAGCTACCTCAGCAAGTCATGCGGGGACAGTCTGAGCCAGACTACAGCATGTCAGCTTTTTTTTCTTTCCTACGCCATACACAGTGCCAGCACAATTAATGACCCTCTTCTGTGTCTGTCCCTGCTCCTTCCTTTTCTCTCTCTTTAACAGTGTGCCAGCAAAGTGAATGGCGGTGGCTTCTCTAGCTCGAAAGAGTTTCCAGATGAGGTTTTGCGGTTTGTGCGTGCTCATCCTGTGATGTATCGACCAGTACTTCCGCAGCACCGGAGACCTGTCCTGCTCCAGACAGAGCCGGGCAGGAGAAAGCTGACCCAGATCGCTGTGGACAGAGTTCAGGCCCAGGATGGATACTACCATGTTCTGTACATCGGCACTGGTATACACATTAAGAGTGAACACAGTATATTTTGTGCTTAATCCAGAACACCAACACCAAAACATCAGTTGTTGACAGTGTTGAACCTGAAATTTTATTTTTAGAACTTAATGAAATTACCTGTCAAACATTAATTTTGTCAAAAGCAACAGTCTAACATCGATGCCTCCTTTTCCTAAGATGACTCAGTGGTGCTGAAAGTTATCACCATCTACAACAAAGACACAGACACTATGGAGGAGGTGCTGCTGGAAGAACTGCAAGTATTCAAGGTACTTTATTTTTAGATGCAAATTGTTAAAGTGAACTAGACTTTGTAACCGTGCAAATCCTCCATTTTATTGCACGCATATCAGATCCATTAATGTTTTCCTTCAGATTTTTTTTCTCCCATTTCAATCATCAGAGGGACACAAGTATGACTGTGCAGCCAGCCTGCAGAAAGATCTTCAGAATGATCTGAACATAATCAGTTTTACTTGGATCAGTTACGTTTGAGAACTAGTCTGCAAGCAGTGGCTGAATTTTAATTAAAAACTGATTTGGGATGGATAGAAGCATGACGGGAAGCCTCCAGGGACTAAGACTTTATTCTTTCAGGATGTGATGAGCCACTGATTCAGCTTCATTTTTGAATAATATAAAAATCTTTTCTTATTTCCAGGTGTCAGCACCAATAAGAGAGATCATTATATCACCTAAACGGGTATGACGAGCACCTGAATCCCTATTATCATTCATTCCTGCAATTCTGTTGTTTAGCCACAAGATGATATCATCACAACACACTGCATCACTTTGTACTAACATAACTTAGACTGGAGCCTACTTCTGGCTTACAAATGAGTATATATCTCTATTTATAACTCTGTCATTTTCTTTTTGGATCCACAGCAACAGCTTTACGTTGGGTCAGAAGTGGGTGTGGCCCAGGTCAGACTGCATCAGTGTGACCTCTACGGTTCTGAATGTGCTGATTGTTGTCTAGCTAGAGATCCCTACTGTGCCTGGGATGGTCTCACCTGCTCCAGATACTACCCTGCTGGAGTCTACACCAAGAGGTAACAGCTTTTTTTTCTCCTACAGAGAGTGTGTGTGTGTGTCTGTGTGTGTGATAATCAGCTGTTCACACCTTTGGTAGTTCACAATGCTCTGATGCTAGTTTCCTAAGTCATTATCACAGGCACTGACAGACACGACTCCTTGGTGTTATGTATTGCATATCAGCACCGATCACACCTCTTCCTCTCTTTTCCATCTCTTGCACTTTCATCATATGTTCAAAATTGCTGTCTCTCTGCTTCACTCTCTCATCTCAGCAGACGATTCAGGCGGCAGGATGTTCGCCATGGCAACGCCGTCCAGCTGTGCAATGGGCTGCAAATTGATGGTTAGTGTGTATAAAATGACTGTGTGATGTGTGTGTGTGTGTGTGTGTGTGTGTGTGTGCATGGGTATGCTTTTGTATATTTACTGGTTTCAGGGAATTTAGTCGTGACAAATGCTGTATATAAGCGAATAAATGATGCAATTCTTCAGACGTGTTAGACTTGATATAAAAAATATACAATTTCTTCATGTTCATTGGAGTAGCACAATGCACATGCCTTACTATCTTTTATGATGTGTGTGTGTAGATGAAGGATCTGAGGAGAGGCTGGTGTACAGTGTTGAAAGTAACAGCACCTTACTGGAGTGTGTCCCTCGATCACTTCAGGCCAAAGTCCTCTGGTTCTTTCAGAAAGAAGATGAAAAACACGAGGTGAGTTGTATACCTGTACATGTGAAACAAATACAAATATGAACATATTGAACATATTGTACTACAGATGTATGAAAAGATCAAATACACTAGCAGATCATTTTTCACATAATCACATTTTGTTCTCTGCTTCCGAAAACATATTTTACCTCTTACCCCTATAGGCACATTTGGCCATGCACACAGCGTTGGCTTGACTTACATCTGAGTACAACAAAGCTGGATTTCATTTGCGGTGCTCAAAACATTGAAAATGACTTACGTAGTCACGTAAAAACAAAAAAGAATTATTTACGTAGCAATGTAAAACAATGAAAATGATTTATATGGTGAAGTAAATCATTTTCACCAAAACAATGAGAAATTGTTTCTGGAAAGTGATTCCTCAGATCTTCAGTGGATTGAGCATGACAAACTAATTTCTGTTCCCCTCCATTGCTTTCAGCACCACATACATTATCCATCTCTGTTTATCTTTGGAAATAAATGTGAATGTTTTAGAGCAGATTCAAATCTTCATATATTAAACATTTAGACTTAGATTAGATTTAGATTATTTTAGATTTTTATTTAGACATTGTGTTCCAGGGCAAGAATTGAAACCTGAAATATACAACGTAGCTCACAGGGCCTTAAATACAGAAGTCACTATATTGAGCGCACCACAGCTCCCTAATTTATCCTTTACTAGTTCTGTTGGTTTTTAATTAAAATTTGTCTTGAGAAAAGAGCCAATGCAGCAGATGCCTGAATCACTAGACTTGAATAATGGCTACATCAATGACTACATTTTAAAAATTTGTCCTGTTTTTTTTCCTCTGTGCAGGTTCGTGGTGATGAGCGGGTTATCATGACCTCCCATGGGCTGCTGTTCTTGCGTGTGAGAAGCTCAGATGCCGGCGTGTATGTGTGCCAGACTGTGGAACATGGATATGTGAACACGTTGTTACGTATCACTCTGCACGTGCTCAGAGGGGAGAGGGTGAAGTCCGCAATCCACAGGGCTAATGATGAGGAGGGGGAGAGGGCTGTAGCTGCATGCCACTCCTCCATAGGCTCCCCACCAGGACCCAGCATCAGCCCCAGGGCTCTGATGCCATCCTCAGTCCCAGGCCGCCACTCCAGGCTGTGGTACAAGGAGTTTCTCCAGTTGATTGGCTACGGGGACGCCCAGAGAGTAGAAGAGTACTGTGAGAGAGTATGGTGCACTGATAAAAAACGTAAAAAGACCAAAAGGAGGTATGCTGCTCCCATTGGCGAAAGGAGAGTGAAAGGAAGGGGGGAGGAAAATTCCAACCGAGCACCCAGGCACACCTTGGACACCTGAGGAGAACAGAGACTGACTAAGCGTACGCACACATGCACATACACAATGTAAAGGTCAGACTCACTCAGTGTCTGCACCATGTAAAGGGTTTTCACTTTGCTTTTAACAACAGACTTGACAACACTAGCAGGCTGCCACACTAGAGTCACTGCATTTGTCACTCAACAGTTTGACTGAGTTGTTTCCTCTTATTATAAAAGGGCAACATCGTGCCTTTTCATCGTGCATGGTGTAAACTGACGGTCTGGTGCAGACTTTGGGGTAAATACTATGAACGCTAGTGTCAGGAAAGTGCGGGAGCCCTGGGAAGAGATGGATGACTGATTAAACAACATTGCTTCTGATTTGAAGAGACAAGAAACATGATATCAGCTCCTGTGGACTGACCCAGCCCAACCCAGCTTTCAATCCAAACACACACAGTGACTGCTCCACTAAACCTCTGCTCCACCTCTCATTCAACTACTAAATATGGCTCTTACTGTATCTATTATGAGAAGAGAAAAAACTATGTTTAAACTAATATCCCTCTTATCTTTTTTTTGGTACTATGATAACTTATTTTCTTGGTTTCTACTGAGGTCTGTAGTTGTTTAGATGTCATAAACTGGAAAATATAGTGTTGTTTTTGTACAGTGAAAAATGCTTTGAGCTTTACGATACTGTTAATTTGATAACAATGTGGTCATAGCTGGAGTGTGTATGTGGTTACAGCCACTATGCATACAGTAAGATGTTGCAATGCCACTATTATAGATATCTGAGGCATGTTTTAATTATAATAATGCCTTCAATGAAAAATAATTACTATTTAAGCACTTATAAAACTTGTTACAGTAGATGAAAGTGGTCCTATCAGTGGTTGTTATTGTTATTGTAAGTGTCTACATCACAAAATTGTGATCAAATGTACGAGCAGTACGTGTGTATTGTGTATTGTATCTATATCTGTATATTTGTATCTATAATTCATGGTGGTCTTTGCGTGCACCTCTTTTGACTATAAATGTGTATTTAGGAAGTCAGCCGTCCCTGCTGTCGCTCCCCTCCTCTTTCCCTTTCTCGCTTTCTCCTTCCATTCATCCTGTCCTCACCCCTTCATTCCCACCCTCTTTTGTTTGTCTGGAGCATGCTGCAGATGGGATTCATAATGACCACCACAAACAGAAATGTTTTTTTTTCCCACAGAAGGAAAGGGATAGATAAATGTTAGGGTGACCATCCAAGTGTGTCATTAGCAAAACTGATGATTCAGCCTCATGAATATTCAGTTAATCTCCAGATGACAGAAACTTCAAACGATCTGGTGCTGCAGTGAAATGCATGATGATGGTAATGCTAATAATGCAGTCTGGAGGATGGCATCTTTTGTTTATGTTGTGCCTTATTTATCTCCTACTTTTTGTCACTTTATAGTTTTTGGCCCTGTTGACATCAGTGTATTAATAATGTGGTGAAAACAATGGCTCAGTCTATGTCAAGGCCTTACATCGTCACTCATCTCTCTCCTTGAATATGCTACAGGTCAGAAGGTTTGGATTGCTTCACCTCTTATAAATACACATGTCATTAAAGAAAGATGGACCATCCTTTCCTGGTGTCAGCTCTGTGGTTTAGCTATCAATAATGGCAAAATATAGCTAGTTAAGTACACACACACAGAGAGAGACACACACACACACACACACACACTGAAAAGAGACACACTGAGACAAAGTGTCAAAGTGGGAAGAAAAACGTATCAACAAAAACTACATGAATTGATGTGGTTTCCTGTTATAATCACCTAATACTCTTTTTCATTTCAGCAGGTAAACAATGTGTTGTTTCCTAGTCGTGGAATATGCTATAGGCTGGTAAAATATAGCTAACACATGCATGTTTGGGCCTGGAAGTCCCTTAGGCCCTCCCCACGTTTACAGGCATTGTCCAAACATGAGATGACCTTGTGGAATTTCCTCCACTCTAACTCTTTAGCCTAATTAAGTGTGTTTTTGTCTTGAGACACGTCTGACAAGGGCAGATAAGGACATGGGGAATACCACAGCTAATCAGTGAAACATCCAAACTCAGTTCAGTTCAGTGCCCTTGCCGACTTTGTCATTGTGATTCATTTGGCCGCGATCCTGGTGGATGAATACAAGACTGAATTTCTTTCCCAGTCTGAGCATGGAGCGACTACTGGTCTAGCTTTACCGAGACGGAGTCAAGTGACATTTCTTCCCCTTAACACAGAACCGTCTTGGCAGTTCTAGTGTTAAGTAACTTGAATGCTACATAATGTTACATGTGTGTTTTCATGGCTGACCAACTACATGATAACATGTTCATATTGGCTAGCTTGTGGTTTCCAATATTATACTGTGTTTGGCAAATGTTGCAATCACAAGCTAGCTAGCAGTCTGTGTTGAGCTTGAGAACATCCCAACAATACTAGTGTGGGCTAATGGCTAGAACAGGGTAACTTTATCCTGTTGTGCTTTGTGCTTCTTGTTGTCTGTTTAGTGGCTCTTTTTACTGAGCTTTGTGACACCTTGCCGCCTGAGACTTGCCTAACTAAGCATCTGTTTCGATCTGAGGTGCTGGTGCTATAGTGTGACATCTAGTGGCAGGGATGAATGCTTGCAGAGCCTGTATATCCTCATTATAGCATCCATAAACATGACGTTTAAATACAAGGAACAGAAGACATACTTCATATTGCTCAGGAATTCTTGTTTTTTCATAATGCTAGTTTCCACTTGTGGCTGCCTACTGCAGTCATTCTTGTTTACATCAATAAACACACATATGCTTACACATACATAATACGTTATCAACCATATATTCAATGCTTATACACTGCTTATAAATATTTAACAGGGCAGCGGCACTTAAAGTAAAGTGATACTACAATACAGAATCTCTAGACCAACCAGTAAGGCCTGGCTATCATTTTTTTTCTCACACAGTAAGCTGCTCACTGGGACACCATACTCATTCATATTCTGCCTGGGTCTACCTGAGTCAGTGGGGTGCTGAAGGCATTTGAGAATGGAATTCATGCTGCTGATTTATTCCACATGGCTACCATAGCAACAGGCTCTGAACCAGTTCAGCTCAACCTCCTCATCAAAGCTCCCTCTTCTCTCTCGCTGACAAGTTTTAACACTGTTACACTGGCCCCTGGGACTCTCCAGCCAATGGTCCTTGTAGCCACTCGTTTATCACAAACTAATGTACAGTATCAGACCGCTGTTCTTAGTTAAGCTCAGAAATGTCCCCTTTTCTCCTGAGACTGAAGCTGGCATTTGCCTGCTGGATGGAGTTTCTGACCCCGCAGATAGATGCCAACCGAGCAGCTCTGGGAATAGAAGCAGCTGCACATATTTTCTCAAGAGATCATACATTTCAGGGTTCAAGAGGACAATTTCGTTTAATGAAATGCAATAAATCCATTCATTGATCTACAAAGAGATCAAAAGGTCAAAGGTCATTGTAATAAACCAGTTTTTGTTTCCATCACTGTGAGAACACAGAGTGAGGAGTGCTTATCTTTTTCCTCTGTTTGCACACCTCTCCTTTTCCCCCTGCCATCTTTGTCATCCCCACGCAGCGCTCTTTCTATCAGGAGCCAATGCACCAGAACGCTTTATTACGAGTGAGAACGTCAGAGGGGGATGCAGAGGTTATGAGGCACTGGCAAATAAACATTGGTGGAAAAAAACAGCAAATGAGCCTCTACTGATAGTAACACTCCACATGTTGCCAGTGTGCACAATATATTGTCTGTGTCTATGTGTGCGTGTTTTCATGAATTTTGATTGTGTTTGCTTTAATGGCGATGTCTGAGTAAAGAAGGATGGAAGCCCATTAGATATGAACAGATGTCTCGCTCTCTCTCTCTCTCCTTTGATTTAGCGTTATCAGAGTAAAGCAAAGCTAACCTTATACACACCCCCATGGCAAAATGTTCTCTTCGTAGTCACTTCAAAAACACCGTCATTTCTTCATGTCACCCTGACCTGTAAGCTACGGATTAAAGAACCAGAGGAATAAATTGTCGTTCATATTGTGGATTCAGTTCCTCAGGCTTCATTTAGGTCTTCTTCACAGCACTCTGTTGCACTGCAGTGTTTTTAATATTTCCATAAAATTCATTCTTTTGGACTGTTCGTACTATTTCGCTTTATGCATTCTGACTGAGTAAGCCTTCGTTTTTATCTTTAGATGTTCTCGACACACAGGTGCGGCAAGTGAAGGTTAAACATCAAATACAATTCTTTCCACATTGATAAGTGAACTGATAAGTGGAGGGGATTTACTATCAGTGGAGCCACAGGCGACAGCTTGCCCTGCATATCAGGTTAGGACAAAAGGGACCCCAGTTTGTCAACAATAAACATGATGACGACATCCACACAGAGAGATGAATACAAATAAGCAAAGGAACCTGATATAATAGAGATGTCAATGCACTGTACACAAAAGCAGTGTGTCAACATGTATTATGTGTTATCTCACTGACACAGCTGTCACTGAAGTACAGTATTCCCCCACAGCAGTCAGTATATTGAATAACCGACACCAGGACAGGATGAACTGACCCCTGCAAACTAAAATGTTGTGTATGTGCCCATGATTTTTGTTTTTCTCCCATGACACATGACACCAATACGACCTAATAAAGACATAAACCTATTCATTTAGTATGATCCGTCAGACTGCACGTGTGTGTGTGCTGCATGGGGAGGAGTTTGTGCTGCATAAAAGATGACTACCACCCATTCTCTGAGGTTTCCCACAGCTCACATACCTCACAACCACACAAGAGGCTTAGAGAGGACAGCAGAGGGAATGAGAAACATGGGAGGTGTAGATCATCTAGCTTTTTCCTACTGCTGATGGCTAGAGGAAAGCAGAGAAGGCAGAGGAAGTCAGTGAGAGAGAGAGAGAGAGAGAGAGAGAGAGAGAGAGAGAGAGAGAGAGAGAGAGAGAGAGAGAGACTCTGAAGTGACAAGAAAAAGGGAGAGGAAAAGGAGAGAAAGAACAGAGGAGGTGTGTGATATGAACCTCTGTGCTCTGATGACCTTGGAGTTTTGCCTCATGTCTCTGAACAACATCCCTGCCTAATCTGACAGCCTGAACTCTGAGTCTGCCAGGAGAAGTGGGGCAGGTGAGAAACACAGGTGCCCTAAAATATTGTGAAAGTGAAAATGACAGACAGGTATAAATGAGTAATGCTGCTTAGCACAAACCAAAAATAATGAAGGTGCAGCACCGTCATGCGTTTTTATTTTAGAAACTTGTTTCCAACAGAACGCCTAAAAATAAATCCATCTGCACAACTTTGTGTGGGTACACATCTCTCTGTTTGAATGCATTAAAGTACATTATGTTCGGTGAAAGAAATGTGCACTCCATGAGCATGTGTGCATGTGCGTGGCGCAGTGAGTGCTGTGTCATTAATCTGGGTGTAATCGCTGTATTTGTGTAACCGTGGGGGCTGTTCTCTCCTCTAATCCATCTCTTTATCCCTGAGACGTTCTCATTACATCACTCTGACCTTTGCACCGTGGCAGCCCCAACAGCTGGCCAAGGCTGTTTAACAGCAAACAGCACGCGCAGTCAAGCAACACATCACATATTGGCTCTGCATGCAGGGGAAACCAGAGGGGAACAGCAGACTCTGCAGCGTTATACACCAAAAGGTCCACACCACAGAACACATGACATACCCTGGTTTCACTTGATCACTTTCTAAAGCCTGACTACTAATATACAGTAGGGATATGAAATATGAATGCACTGAGCTTTACTGTCAGACACATGATACAGTGGTAAAAATTCCTTCATATCTATTGTATTACTGGAGATCCTACAAGATTTTTATAGTTGAAGACATACAAGTACTGAATATTAAAAGCCTAATTTTTGATTAGATGAATACAGTATACTGTAGGCATCGTATTCCACTGGACTGAGATGTTGACTAAGCTGCTCGGCTCGACCAATCAATATGTCTACCCTAATAGTTCCCCTCTGTCTCTCTTTGTCTCTCTCTCTCTTCACGTGAATACTTGTGGAGGAACAAACCGCACTGGACCCAGTGTTTTTGTATGAGAAAGGAAAGTTGGGTCTTATATTGAACAGCTGTAATATTTTGAAGAGAAACATATGGCCGTTCCCCCCGCTGTAGAGATGAAATAAGAGATGAGGAAAACAAAGCACTAGACAATCAGTCATTGGCTCCAGACTCAAAGCTGTATTGAAGGACACTGCTTGAGGCTGTAAGGTACTGACAGATGTTCCAACTGCAGAGACAAAATTTCCTCCACAGGAAAAGGATTTATATAAGTGATCTAATTAAGAGCTTTAAGCAGATTGTTCGCCCTTTATGGCATTTTCGGAAACATTCTTCAAAGTGTCTTGTAGCACACTAATACTTGTGCCTGAGTGATTGAATTAGATTTTTCTCACATGTAATACATCCCTGATTAACTCAAAGCTTTTGCCATCCTTGTCACACAGACACATACAGGTAGTGGGTAGGGCTGTCTGTCAAGCTAATTTAGTAAATTTGCTTAAACAGAGCACCACCAGACGTCATCAAAATCCGTATTTGCAAATGATATCCTTGCAAATCATTCATACTTGCATGTATTAGGGTTTGGTGGAGATTTGCTCAAATTAATTTCTCCAACTGTCCCTGAATCAAAGCAGCTGTGTTTGCAGCACCAGTTGGTGCAGACAGCGTTTTATTATAACATGAAGCAAGTCAGCTATGAAATTAATTCCACCAGAGGAATATTTCTTTTACAAATGTAGCAGCTACTGTGCATCTGTGTCTGTGGCCTATGACTGTACAACATTTATTGACTCTGGAAATGTACAGACATCGACTTTGTTGTGCTACCTGTCTTTCCATATCTATACATATGAGTGAATTATGAATTACAAATTATAGTTCTGCATGAGGGTGGGTAAGTCCTGACAACCTTGGGTATTTTTCTGCTGTCTTATAACACTGCACTATCTCATTTTGAGGTAATTATAATGAATGTCAGTTCAAACTAATCCATGACTGGTGCACTGGGTATAGCTGTTTTCAGTTTTTTGAAGTGTAAAATTATGCATCATGTTGTACAGCAGGGACGTGCAGTTTGTATTTCAGGCTTTCCGGCATCACACTTCAGACAAGGTTTCCATTTTGATTATGGATTTCTGGTTATTCATAAATTATAGATTTGCTTTTGAGTCTTATCAGTTCTAAATCAAATACATTTCCACCTCTTTCAGAGGTGCTGTCATGTATGAATGCACGTGTTAGATGCAAGTGGATCGTGTCACGGTTCTGACAACATACAGTACCAGCACTGGAAATGAATAAGAAAGAGTACAGACATAAACAGGGTAAATTCATTCATTTGCATTCATTATTTATCCCCTAGTTATAGGTCTGTGAATCAATTTCCTTTCAAAATGTTACGTAAACATTGACATTAAAATGTCATACATGGAGGACGGTGCATGAATCTGCATTTGAAACATGCAAGCACACTATAAGCGAGGTGCATGCTGAGTTGATAATTTACTCATAATTTACCAACCCAGCTAACGCACAGCACATTCAAGTGGGAGATTTACTGTATCCTGTGGTATGTGTACGGCAGTTACTTGAAGTTGAGCTGCATTAAATTGAAGAATTATCTTCAAAATGGTCTTTTCAAACATTTTATGGGACTTTTTTTCAGAGAATGCATCAAGCACCAATAACACAGCAATGCTTGTGCATTATAGCAGCAGGCAGCTGGGAGCCTGTAGTTGCTGGTGAATATTTGATGAGAGAATGGATCCTCTCCCTGGGCAGGTCGAGTACAGTGTGCATACTCAATCGCACACACGAGAACACACTGACACACACATACACATATGTACACACACACTCTCCAGGTGGTACAGTTTCTCTGCTGTTCCACGGTCTTACGCCAAGCAGGTGCCAGTGAAGGTGATATCAGAGTGTACTGCACAACTCCCCAATGAAAAGCACACCAGAAAGTGATGCCTCATACTCTCCATCTTTGAAATCATCGGGACATACACTCACGCACACATACAAGGTCATCCTCTCTTTTTCACCAGTAGCTTTCAAGTGGTGAGAGAGGAATACTAAGTTGAAAACAAAGTCTGAAATGTGCATTTTTTTAATGCTTTAGACCATTCATTCATATTCACCACTATTTGTAGAATTCCACTCTTAGAGAGCAATATTTTTGAGTGTGTTGTACATTTATTACAAACCTTTTAACAGGTCTGATTGATTTTTTTATGTGTTTACTGCTGAGTGGTACTTAAGTGCAGACTTTTCAAATTAATGTTCACTTAAAACTGCATTAGCATAATTTAGCATAAAGGGGGGACACAAATCTGTGGGACACAATGTTAATTTCGATGAATTGAAGTAAATTTACAGGGAAATGAATCGAAGCCAGCCCAAAAGTGGCAAACAGTAAATCAAATATTTAAAATGCTATGGTTTACAACAGAAAAGGTTAGCAGTAAAAGTGTACGTGATGTGTAATGCTGAATGGTAAATAGCCTTGAGAGGTGTGGACACTGATCCATAAATCAGAGATGGCACTGAAATAGGGGTTAATTTTACTCATGTATTTGGATTTCTTTGAAAGAAAAATATGTGTACACCACCCCTCTGTTCTCTGAACAAAGTTAGCCTCTGACACTGTACACTGGTGAAGCTAGAATCCTCACGTAGTCTAAAACCCCATCTTCTTTTACACCTCTTCAATTATATACCACCTGCTGTCTAGACCTTATCACTGCAACTCTGCAAACATTCTAATGTCCATCTACTGCTGAACAGCAAACAACACTACTCTACTACCAAAAGCAATATAGAGTAGCCTATCTTGGACTGCATGATCACCGTTACAGCTTTGTCTAAACCACTGCTGGCATGAATACATTTTGGCACTTGCCATCACATTTTAATATTAGACACTAATGGCAACAGGATACAACTGTTGATGAAAGAGAGACAGTGGTGTTTGCCATTTCCAGTAAAGAACATCACAATATTAGCATCAATGCTGCTGCAGCTCTGCTGTGTTTACCTTGCTTTTCTTTGCCTTGAGACTGATTTTGTTCTCTTACTGTATCTTGACCATTTTTACCGGGTGTCCTCATTTCCATGATCACACTAGATGTATTTTTATCCTATCTACTCTCATTTTTATTCTCCCCTACCCCTCTCTCCTTTGCCAGTCTGACTCCGATCAGCAGTGATTTCCTGCTCACTGATTTGTAGGATTTAGGGGCGTGAACTGTGTTATCCATAGAATTCTACCATGACATGGCAGCTGAGGGAGGGGCTGGTGGGAAAAGCCAGATGAGAATAGGGGAAGTGACGATAAGGGTGGACTCGTGCCTTGTGGACACTGTTCCTTTAAGAGTATTTTTAGTATGGCAGATAGCAGTGGTCACTCGTCAGGAAAAAAGACTGGGTGGCTTTAGAGTCTTGTGCAGTGGCCTTGCACAATGCTGAGAGAAGAAGAGAGAAGGCAGAGCCCAAACCATTCTCCCTTGTGACACATTTAGCAGGCTGCCAAGGCCTGGTAACTCTACCTGCGTATCATGCACGTTCTAATACAATCAAGTTACAAGTCAATTAAATTGTTGGAACGTTTATAATGTGTGGCTTGAATTTGTCCATGAATAAACAGGCGTTCAATTGGAAAACAGATGCACAATGAGAATGGAAATCAAATTTTTTCAGCAATTTACTTAATTTTATTTGAGAGCCAGTTTTAAGACAATGAACCACTACACCAATACCAATATATTTGTATGATCAAAAACAATGTGATATATCATGTCACCAATTGTATCTTACCTTAAATGCTACACTTGAAACAACACTGTGACCTTTAACTTCATGTTCGTCATTTTCATGCATTCCAAAGTTCTTTTGGTCCCCTCTTGCCGTGAGTCCATATTTTCCCCTCCTCAGGGCAGATATGTAAATTTAATGACACTGGCAAAGTGTGTCTGATCAGGTTACTGTATAGATTACATGGTGACCCTGCCGAACACACAGGCACAGAGACCTAGAGACCTAGAGAAGACTACAATTCACCTAAATGCAGGCTACTGCTCAACACTGCTCCGGCTCCACTCCCGAAAAAGCCATGCCAGGGAAAAACTGCTTTGCCTTCCTTAAGGGTCAGCGTCAGAGGTGTGTGTTTTTGCAAACAATTTCCTTTACTAAAATACTTTTGGAAAGATGCGATTGGAAGTTAGTGCTTGGCTGTTGTTGTTGTTGTTGTTGTTGTTGTTGTGAAAGATGCAGCCTCATCCATGAGAATTACAGCTGTGGGAGTTAAGACCACTAGGCAGCATTATGCTTCAGTGTGCCGGCTTAATTAAAATGACAGCACGATAAGTACTGCTTCTGAGCTCTGTTTGTTTAAGTTTGTTTGTGTGTGAGAGAGCCACAGAGGGAATGAGTGAGAGAGAAAGAGAGTGAGAGAGAGAGGAAAGATGTGTGTGTGGGTGCCACAGATCAGGCTTGACAGTGCATATAAGAATACAAATGGTGTAAAAATGTGCTGTCTTTCTAGTAGTTTATGCCTGAGTGAAAAGGCATAGCAGCAGAGGTGTCTGGTCAGCTGTCAGACAGGACGTGCCCTTTTGTCTATAGTAATGTTTGGAAGATGGAAATCAGTACATTAAAAGTTTGCATTAATGGACTCTGGGTTTTTTCCAGGGCTACAAGGAGGACTGATGGTTTGCACTGCTACCTCTTAGCAAGCAGATCCTGCATTCAAACTTGTTAGGTTTCCTCCCACAGTCAATAGAGGTTGTTTTGATGGACTGAACTACTAAAAGGTCTATTGGTGTGAATATATTTGTCCAATTCCAGATGTAGTCTAGCTCTCTGCCTATAAAGACCTCAGTTCCCAAAATCTTGAACAGGATAAATGTCTTGCCAAGGAGGTCAACTTCCAGTTGAAGCTACAAAACAATTATACACAAGCCTAAAGGCTTTTCACTCAACAGATAACCCTCTTTATTAACACTTCTCATTCTGCTAGCCCAGCCTTTTCTGGAACACTGTGGATCTTAAATAAATACATCATGTAATATCAAGGGGCACATACAAGCTTCTGGTTAACTAACATCAGTTTTGTGTCTCTGTTAGTTCTGCTAAATCACACCACAGAGAAAGAAGCAGACTGAGTGATGCTGGTTCAGTGCTTGAAGTTCGTGCTGGGACTTCTTTGGATTTTCTTTAGGAATCTGCTTGAATGGATGGAAATCAAAACAAACTAATGCTAAAAAAGGCTTTGAAAGAGAAAAAAAACTCTGAATTAATCCACTATGCCATGTGGTGAAGCGGAGACAGAAACATTCTGGCGGAAGATGTTTTAATATTCAGTCTTTTTAAACCGTTCCCGATGGCTACAGTTCTTTTCACTCTTCAGCACACACACAGAAGCAGACAGTTCATTGTGTGGTCCATACAGTATGTATAGGTGATGCTGTTCAAGTAGGCCTATATGACGGTTTAGCTGTGCGTGCGGAGGGTTTGAGTCTGGTCTGGCGCTATCAGAGAGTGCGTGGGAGAAAGAAGGATGGTGACAGAGGATATTGTTGTTATTGCATTTAAACTGACAAGCAGGGAGAGATCAAAAGAAAAGAACATGATGGCGCCGCATCTGGTGATTGCCTGCTGTCTTATGCTCTTACATAACACTGTTGACTGACAAACACGACTCACTTGTGGATGAAAACAGTTTAACAACATCAAAAACACTAATGGCAAACTGAGATTTGTCGACGGCTGTTTGCGCACAATCATGTGCTTTAAAACAACAAACCAACAAACAACCCACAGTTAATGTATTCCCCTCAAAATATGTAGTAGTCTACGTGTTAAAGACACTGATAAAACATACAAATACATCTCCCACCATACAGTTACATCTCAATCTGTGAAGATGATGACATTTAAGGACGCTACATTGACACAAGTTATTTTCTGATATTTCACAAAAACAGGAAGCGGATCATTGCTTTAAATGTCTATGATCTTCGTGTACCAGATTGTGAGGATGAGGTAGATTTAAGCAGTCAGAGATTTCTTAAAGGATTTCCTGCCCATGTATGAGCCCACAGCAAAGTTACAGCCTATATCCCCAGATGGAGATTGTGCTGATGAATGTTTCCTGTGTGTCCGCGTGTGTCTGCGAGCCAAATCTGGCACTTTCCAAACCGAGACCATAGCTATTCTCCCGCTCTGCTCTCACATCACGCATGACGCAACTCTTCCACACGCCCACACAACACTTGCTCTCCATCCTTCCCACACAGCTCACTCACACTTACCACCTACTGAATGGGGGGTTATCTACTGTATGTTGTGTGTAAATTTGCGTGTGTGTGTGTATGTGTCACATTTCCTCTGGTGATGAATAATCATAGCTGGTGAATTATCCTTTTTATGGCAGAATGGTAAACTATTGAAGTGAAAACTTTTTTATCCCATTTTGTGGTGCATCCTCCTGTTGCTCTTAAATCAATTTTATGACTTTATTATGTAAATCAGTTCAGAGAAGTGTAGAAAGTAAATGCTTAATCCAATGCATCTGGGTATAAATTGTGTTTGTTTATGTTGTGTGATTTCTTTCCAAGATAATTTTGTAGAGAAGTTTATATTAAGATATCAGCACTTCTAAAGGATCACAGTCAGTTCATGGTTGGACAGAGGTCTCAGTATGTCGAGTCATTTGGCCTAAGCTGGAAGAAAGAGTTTTTTTGTTTGGTTTTTGTTTTAACACTCTGACAGCCACACAGGATAAGATTGCCCAGATTGTCTCTTCAAATCACATCTGCTCTGCAGAAAAACTCTTGTGGGAGAAAGAAAGCCAGAGCAGAAAGAGGAGACAAGTTACACAGACTGAAGCGCTGCTTTGTGCCTGTGGGTGTTCACTTCCTATTATATACATCTCCATTAAGATCTATAATACAACCAACAGCAACAATCTTTAATTCAGGCCCAAGAGGAAGTTTATGGGGGGTGCAGCAGAATAATTGCTGTAGGCCTACCCTGAAGAAAGGTTGGCCCAGAAAGTATTTGTATAATGTATAATGTGTAAGATGTCATTATCTGTAGACAGTATATGCCCAGATATTTTTTCTTGAAACATAAACTTAAGTCATGTCCAAAACTAGCAGCTGTGTGGAATGTATTCAACATACATTACTGTGCATTATAGGAGGCAAGTCTTTATGGATGGAAGAATTGGGTGTGCTGAGTTGACAAAGAATAAATATGAAAAGGCCATTTTAATGACAATTCTGAGACATATTGATTTCCTGAAATGATGTTGTGCAACCCTGTCTGCTCACTGGGGCTTAAAGACAGATGTTTAAGATGTGTAGGATGAAGACAGATGATCTGTCAGTGTGCTGATGACAATATTTCTTGTTTCATCACATCGGATATAGACAAATAGCTTCATTAAGACAAAGGGGACACATGGCATGATCATATCGTTGTGAGTGATGACCTGCATGCAACCACACACAAATATACTGTATGTCAATGTACCAGTGGAGTACTTACTATAGCCTGGTATCTACAAGCAATCCACACATTATTAAATGCCTCAATATTCCTCCCTATGCCCAGTGTGGATTATAAAACAGAGGACAGGAGTGGACATCATCATATAGTGTGATGGTTCCATGACCAGTATTTGCATATACAATGCAAGTAATAATGAGAAATGGAATTTAAAGGGATCTGAATGTGCTGTGTCTGATATCTTTCTCATGGCTTAGCGCACTTGAAGCTGAAATCACATTATCTCTCTAGCCTCCTACTCATGATCACCACAGTGACATTTCAAATATGTCAACAGTCGCTGAGGAATTGTGCAACACATGCCCGCCGTGGGTAAATCTTAAGGTCTCTCCGCCGCTGATCACACGTGACTCCGGGGAAGTAAATCGCCTTGTCCCCTTTAATTTCAATTTCCGTGCGTGATATATATTGTGATCACCTGTCAGATGCGGCGCCTGCGCACTGAAGCAGGAGGCGGAGTGGATGCTGATCGCTCTCTATCTGCTGCCCTGTGCCCTCCATCCCACGGTGATCAGACAGACACGGACAAGGGGGGATATCCGAGGAGGTTTTGGGCGAGGATGGGGAGCCAGATCCGCCTCGGATAAAGGTAGTTTTTCCGTCGGTTTCACCGGAATACCGCGCTTAAGTGTTTGACATTGTGACCGTGGAGGGTGAAGGATGCTCGGCTGCAGGATGGGAGGAGATGAGCGGGGGGACACGGAGCGGATAACAGATGGTATTTCGGGAGATGCCACCGATTACATGGCTTTTGCTGGGTTTCCTTGCTTGGTGTTGTCTGGTTTGAAATAATCCAGGGTTGTAGCCCCCAAAATAGACTATAGACGGAATCTGAACAAGCTCCTGGTCAAGGGCACACAAATGGGTGATAATGTGTTTTTTAAATCTCCACTCACGCGTGCGCTTGGAGCTGTCACCACCTCGTACCCTCTGCAGCCTTATGTTGACGGCTCTAGAGTGATCGGGCGTAATGCATGCTGCTCTTTCATTACCATAAAACGCTGTTGGATTCATCAGATCCACTTATTCGCTGATGGGTGTACGATTGCTGCTCGTGGGCTGAACGTAGGCTAGTAACACGTTAATCCAGCTGTTATCTTTAGAAAGACATTTGCTCGTCACAGCTTTCATAAATCCTAAATAAAAAAAACTATTAGAATTCACTTCCCATGTTATTCGATGGGCCCCTACCCGGATGTGCCTGCGGTTTCTCCAGAGAGAGCGCTAGATTTCCCATGTTTACTCGTCTTCTTGCTGCTGTAAAACATGTCCTGCATGAGATTTCTCACTGCACGACACTCGATGCCATTTGCTTGACGTGCCTTGACTGAAACCCGAGGATGTGATGAGCAGAGGAAATAGAGCTCTTTCACGGTGGAAGAAAAATAGTCATTCGGACTTGCGAATCCACCTTGATTAGTGGATATGGATTTTGTAGTAGCCGGGTCTGCTGAGAGCTGTAGGCTATCAGTCTCCTGTGTTTCACATTGGCCCGTGTTGTAGTGCTGGGCTGTGGGGGATTGCCGTGGTTTGTACACGCTGTGATCAACAGAGCGGCTCTGACCCTGTCCATGGTCCTGAAAGCAACAGTCGGAGCGGAGTATATCAGAGCGAGGCTGCACCATTAATGGATTTCTCTGTATACAGGCGACGATTGCTATGCAAATGATAATCGCTTCAGCCGGGATGAAAGTACATTTTATTTATCAGGCACTGTGGTGTAGCAGTTTCTATACATTGACAGTGTATTCAAATGTTAATTCCACAATTGTAATATGGGAATTTAGATAAAGATGCACCTTTTTAAATGCCAGTTAACCACATGATATTATGTAACACACAGATGCTCTCCTAAGTTAATTACATTTCTGTCTTAATATGGAACTTAGCTCCTGGACCATTTATACCTCTGCATGCTGTTTTTATTTGTGTTTACCAGATAGCATATTGGCTCACAGTACTGTAAATGATGTTCACAAATTCTACTACTCTATTTTATCAACCTCCTCTCTAGTCTTGTCACTTCGCACTTATTTTCTCTCTCTCTCTCTCTCTGTTTGTCATGCATTCAGGAAGTCTGATGTAGATGCCGAACCAGAGGAGAGTCCAGGGAGCAGCAGCAGCAGTAGCAGCAGCACTGGGGCTGTAGATGCCCTCTCCACAGCTGCAGCCCCAGCCCCCCCTCAGGCCTCCGTGGGAGAGCCAGGACAGAGAGGAGACAGCTCCTGCTCTGACTCTGACAGTCCTGTAGAGTCCAGCTCCTGTGAGGAGGAGGAGGACGAGGAGGACGAGGACGAGGACGAGGAGGAGGAGGAGGACGAGGAAGGGGAGGAGGAAGACCCTACTATGTTCTCCTCAAAGTTCCTTAGCGGGGCCAACCCCCTCAATGCTGTGTCCTCTGCTGTGAATAAGTTTGGTTTATTTGGAGATGATGGGGAGGAAGATAAAAAACAGAAAGCTCCTCCCCAGCAGGGGGGTAAGCCACCGGGACAACAGCAGCCAGGGGCGGGCCCTGGGAAAAGCCCTCAACAGCAACAGGGACCCCAAAAATCAGTCCAAGGCCCCTCTATGCAAAAGGGCCAGCCATCTCCTAAACAAGGATCACCACAGCTGCAGGGGAATGGACAGGCTGGACCCCCAAACAAGCCTGGTGGGCAACAAGGTGCTCCAAAGGCAGGGACACAGCCTGAAGGCCAGTTTAAAGGAGAACCACAAAAAAATCTACCTAAAGGCCCACTGCAGCAGGGTTCGCCTAAGCCTGGAGCTCAACAACCAGAAACTCCAAAGGCATCATCTCAACAACAGGTTCCATCAAAGACAGGGATACAACAACAAGGGCCTGTTACGACTGGTGCACGCCAGCAAGAACCTTCAAAGACTGGGGGGCAAGGGTCTGCAAAAGCTGGGCAGCAAAAAACTGGCTCACAGCAAGGGTCACCTCAAGTAGGACAGAAACAGCAGGGATCACCAAAAATTGGACAGCAGCAACAGGGGGCGCCTAAGGTTCCACAGCAACAACAAGGTTCACCTAAAGTTGCACAGCAACAGCAGGGCTCATCAAAGGCGGGACAACAGCAGCAAGGTCTCAGGACTACAATCCAGCAGCAGTCCTCTGACAAGCCTGGGCCTCAGCACCAAGGCCCTGGTAAACCTGGCCTGTCCAGGACAGGGTCTTCATCACCAGGAACAACCAAAGCCGCATCTCAGACAAAAGCAGTAGCTAAGTCCCTTTGCCCAGTGTGTAACACAACAGAACTTAATATGCATACCAAGGAACCACCTAACCATAAAACCTGTACACAGTGTAAGACTGAGGTGTGCAGCCTGTGTGGCTTCAGCCCTCCAGACTCTGATGTGAGTATTGACTCAGCATTTTGCCTTTGTATCATTTCTTTTCAATTTTCTCACAATGTTGCTTTGTTCATATTGAATGTGCATGCATTTATGTCTCTGGTTCTGTCTGATTGACAATTGATTTTTCCTTTCTCTTCAGAGCAGTGTTAACTTCATTAAACATGAAGCTTTACTGCATAATGAATATGATTTAGATTTATTATTATGCAAAATATTACAGTATAATATTACTCTAATTATTATTATTTAAAATTACCAACACTTTTCACAGGCTGTTAAATATAACATTAAATTAACAATGTTATATGTTAGAAGAATTATTTGTGATGCCATTTGGCTGTTTTAGCTGCATATATTCTCCTGAACATTTTTACATAGAAATTTCAACATTGTCAAAATGTGTTTATGTCTTTATTTTTTGTATAGGAGCGTGAGTGGCTCTGTCTTACCTGCCAGATACAGAGAGCTCAAGGAACTTCTGAACCGCCGGGACCGCCGATGAAAAAGTCGACACCCAGCAAAGTCTCTCCTGCTCAGAACCAGATGCCATCTTCTGCTGCATCTGTCAAAAAAGAGATGTCAGCACCAGGTTCACCTCAGAAAATGCAGTCTGCATCGGCCAAAGTGCCAGCCAAGAGCGAAGCTGCTAAAGGACCAGATAGTCAAAAACAGGCCAGCCCAGCCCCTGTGCAGAAAATGACACCTGAGACCCGGAGAGCATCAGGGTCTCAAAAACCAGACCAGGCTAGTCAAACTGGACGCAAGCAAAGCAGTGCCACCACAGCTCCCCAGCAGGAGTCAGGAGGTTTATTTGGCTTTGGTGGTGGTGGTAAGACTGAAGCTACAAAGCCACAAGAGTCAGTGACAGGGAAGATGTTTGGTTTTGGTTCATCCATTTTCAGTTCTGCATCTACTCTGATAACCTCAGCCGTTCAAGATGAGCCCAAATCCACACCACCAGTTTCTCCCAAAATGCAGACTGCAAGGGAGAACAAATCACCCTCTGTGAAAAAGTCGGAGCAAGACAAGAAACAAGAGCAACCCCAGCAGGTAAAAGCTTCTCCCGCTGGACAGCCCAACATGGACAAAACTCCATCAGAGACTCTAAAGGCTGCAGCAGCAGTTTCCCACAATGCTCCTAAAGCAGGCAAATCCACCTGTCCAATTTGTAAGGTTGGGCTCAACATGGGCTCAAAGGATCCTCCTAACTACAACACCTGCACTGGATGCAAAAGCACTGTCTGCAACCAGTGTGGATTTAACCCCATGCCAAATGTTTCAGAGGTAAGACATGTGATATTTATTGAGACAACTTATGAATGAAATAAGAGCAGAAAACGGAGAGGATAGGACATTTTTGAAATTTGTCCTCAAAAAGTCACTGTATTGTTTTATAATCTTGACAGATGACTGCTTTTGTTTCCTGGGTGGTCAGATAGACTCTACAGAGCCTGTCAGATGGTCCAATCTGTGTTGTCACATTATTCCTTAAGTGGCTCCAGAGTGTTTACTACTTAAATACAGTGCTGTAGCATACTCATTATATTTGTGAATTGAGCTCTTTGATGTTCAGAGTGGTTGCTTAAATAGTTGTTATTTTATTGTTTGGAGAATTATTTCTCAAATGGAATACCCTGCCAATATAAGATACTGTACAATCAATTGGAGTAGTAATTGTTCTCTGTTTTTTTTTCTGTGCAAAACTTTTACAATGTTCAATCACTGGGTCAAAGGTGCAATGTTGTGAGGCCCTTTTAATTCCATATCCTACTTGCAGTGCCTAGTCTCTAAGCAGTGAGAAGGCTGTGTGTCAGACCATTTTGTCAGATTTGGCAGATGACAGCTACATTCACATGTAAAAGCTACACTCACATGTGAAAACATCTCTGGTGGCACTGTCTTTACTTTTAGTCTCTGCTTTTAAAAGTAAAAGAAAGGAGTGCTATGTGATTATTAACTGTTTTAACAACACCTAATAATCTTTGTCTTATATAAAATTCAAAGAAAGTTCTTAATCAATGCTTTGAAAACTATTTCAAAGTTCACTTATTTGTTGACTGTTCACACTGTGTTAAATACTGTTGCTGGAGTTCAGTCAAAGAGACTGACTTCAAAAGCTGCATTACTAACCACGTACAAAACACACATGCACACACACCCCGGAGGATTAGCTCGTTACCTTATCGGGAATACCGCAGCGTAAATGGACATAGCATCTTCTAGACTATCTGAAGCACAAAGGACTCGACACTTGACTCTGTAATTCAATGCACAGTTAGTAGGCTACCTTGCCAAGGACAGTGCATGGCTATTTGATCTCGTGATACTGCTGGCTAAAGCAGTGGTGAGCCAAGACCAGGATGAGAGAACCTTCTGTGCATTTTGCATATTCTGTTAAAGTGCATGTCGTATAGTCTAAACCACTGAAACACACACAGCAGCAGGTGGAGGGTTTAGCTTTTTATGAGCTAACACTTACACATTTGTGATAATAGAATAGTTAATTGTATTAAACTTTAAACACATTCAATTAAATGAAAACATCTGGTATGTAGTTTTCTTAAATAGTGTGTTAAGTAGTGGATGATAACAAAAGCACAAACAAGCAATAAGCTGTGTTGTGTCTTTCTTACATCATACAGCTTATCAAGATTAAATTTGCCTCATCAGCCCCAAAATTTGAATTCTGCCTTGATCTTAATTGCTGTAACTATCTCGAGGGCCCATACAGTACACTGTGCTCCATATATTGCCATGTGACTTTATGTATTTTTAGGTGTGTTTTTCTGTTCAGAAAAGGGCATAGCACTTTTGTTCCATTTTCACTGTTGAACTTTAATTATGATAGGCATTGTAAAACATATCTCTGCATAATTTGTTCTCTTTTTTAAGGACAAGGAGTGGCTGTGTCTAAACTGCCAGGTGAAACGAGCCACTGGAGCAATTGAACCTCAGAAGGATGCATCTTCAATCAGTGCATCAGCAAAAAAGACTACTCCAGCGCAGGCGACATTACAAAAAACATCTGCACCAGGCTCTCCTCAAAGGAAAGCATCTACACCAGCAGCACAACCAGCCAAGGCTGAGCCTGCTAAAGGACCAGACAGTCATAAACAGAGCAGCCCAGCTCATGGTAAGAAAACGCCTCAGGAGAACCAGAAAATTGGTCCTCAGAAACAACCAGACCAGACAAGCCAAACTGCACAAAAGCAGGGAAATGCCACTGCAGCTACACAACAAGAGGGGGGGTTCTTTGGTTTTGGTGGTTCTAAAAATCAGACTGATGCAGCAAAGCCCGCAGAGTCAGTGACTGGGAAGATGTTTGGTTTTGGTTCCTCCATCTTCAGTTCTGCATCCACTTTGATGTCCACAGCTGTTCAAGATGAGCCCAAAACTACACCACCAGTGTCTCCCAAAATGCCTGCTGCAAAGGACTCAAAATACCCCACTGCCAAGAAACCAGAGGAGCAACCCATGGCCAAGGTTCCTCCATCAGCACAGCTGAAAGCAGACAAACCTCCATCTGAGCCGCCAAAGCAAGCCTCAGCTTTCTCAGTCATTTCCAAAGCAGGCCATTCAACCTGTCCTCTATGTAAACTGGAACTCAATGTGGGCTCTAAAGATCCACCCAACTATAACACCTGTACAGAATGCAAAAACACTGTCTGTAACCAGTGTGGATTTAATTCCATGCCAAATGTTAAGGAGGTAAGATAATATGAATATTGTAGATAACGGAAAAGCTCCTTGAACTGTAATTTCTGTTTTGTAATTTTAGTAAGATTCTAAACTTTTTTTTTTTAATATTTGCTCTGACATAGGTGAAGGAGTGGTTATGTCTCAACTGCCAGATGCAGAGAGCACTAGGAGCATCTGAGCCTCCAGGAACTCCCATGATGAAACAACAGGCTTCACCAAAGAAAGTCACTGCACCTGCCAATGCCCTAAGGAAGGAAACTCCCCTGACAGATAAACCTGAAAACAAAGACACCCCAGCACCTGCTGAATCTAAAATGAAGGAGACCTCTGCACCAGGCTCTCCTCAGAGGAAAGGGTCGATGCCAGCAGCACCACAGGCCAAGGCTGAGGCTGCTAAGGGACCAGAGAATCAAAAACAGGCTAGCCCAGCTCCTAGTCAGAAAACTCCGCAAGGGGGGCGGAAGACAGGTCCTCAGAAACCACCAGACCAAACAAGTCAACCTGGACGTAAGCCGAGTAATGCTACAGCAACAACACAGCAAGAGTCAGGGGGCTTCTTTGGATTTGGTGGTCCCAAATCTCAACCTGATGCCGCAAAGCCTGCAGAGTCCGTTAGTGGGAAGATGTTTGGCTTTGGATCTTCCATCTTTAGTTCTGCCTCTACGTTGATGACCTCAGCTGTCCAGGACCAGCCCAAGACTACTCCACCAGCTTCTCCCAAGATGTCTCCTGCAAAACAGATAACATCCCCTGCTGCCCAGAAAAAAGAAGACCAGAAGAAGCCAGAACAACTCCAGCAGACCAAGACAACCCCATCAGTACAGGCCAAAGTGGACAAAGCTCCAACAGAGCCACCAAAGTCTGCAGCAGCTCCCCAACCAGCTGTCAAACCAGGACAATCTACCTGTCCACTCTGTAAGGTCGAACTCAATATTAGTTCAAAGGAACCTCCCAACTACAATACCTGCACTGAATGCAAGAACACTGTCTGCAACCAGTGTGGATTTAATCCTATGACAAATGTTTCAGAGGTAATGATAAGACCTTTTTCCCAATTTACTTAAAATTATAGTAACACACAAAACTATGAATTAAAGTAAAATGTGACAAATCATAATTGAGCAGGAATACACCATGAACTTTGTGAAACATATTTCGATGTGGAGAAGTGAATGTAGGTCTTAAATGTTGTATATTTTAAATTGATATATTTTCTTGTTGCAGGTAAAAGAATGGTTGTGCCTGAACTGCCAGATGCAGAGAGCTCTTAATTCATCTGAACTCACGCAACATCCTGTGAAACCTCAGAGTCCAGCTAAAAAAATGTCTCCTTCTGCTGCAAATCAGAAAACAACAGCTCCAAATCAAATTGAAACTGTTAAGACAGATTTATCAAAATCTGACGTACCTCCTAAGAAGGAAACTTCATTGCCCGATACAGTTCAAAAGAAGGGGAGTCTCACACCGGGTTCCCCTAAAACACAGACAACAGCAGCAGCACAGGCAGCTAAGGTTGTTGAAGGACCAGAAAATGGTAAACAGGCAAGTCCAACTCCTGGTCAGAAACCTATGGATATCCAAGGGGGGTCAGGTTCTCAGAAACCATCTGATCAGGCAAGTAAACCTGCAGTAAAACAGAAGGAGAAGACCCCGGACACAATTCAAAAGTCAGGAAGTCTATTTGGTGTGAGTGCTCCCAAACCAATACCTGATACTTCAAAAACAACAGAGTCTGTGACTGGCAAAATGTTTGGTTTTGGCTCCTCCATTTTCAGCTCAGCATCCACTTTGATATCATCCACTGTTCAGGATGAATCACGTACAACACCACCAGGCTCACGTAAGATGTCTGCACCACCTCAAGTCTCTCCCAAGATGTCTGCTACCCCGAAGATTTCACCAAAAAGTACGCCAACAGTTTCTCCCAAAATGTCGCCAGCAAGAGAGCCCAGAACTGTCGCTCAAAAACCAGAGCAGGAGAAGAAACCACAGGAATCCCATCAGAGCAAAGAGGACAAAGCTCCATCACAGCCACCAAAGACAGCCACAGTCTCCCACATGCCCCCTAATGCAGGCCAGGCCGCCTGCCCACTGTGTAAGGTCGAGCTGAACATTAACTCCAAGGACCCTCCCAACTACAACAAATGCACTGAGTGCAAGGCAACAGTCTGCAACCAATGTGGATTTACCCCCATGCCTACAGGAGAAGTAAGTGAAGGACAAGATCTATTTTCTCTTTCTTTCTAAACTGCATGCATTTAGACTGTATTTACTGTTGTACATTTAAAATTGTATTTGTAGATTGATCAATGATCTATAACCATTTCATATGACATCATTGATGTGTGGCGTAGTTCTCAAATACTTTGTTTTTCTATATAATTGGGCTGTAGTAAATTACTGTAACATAACCTGGTGTACTCTGTATTTTAGGTAAAAGAATGGCTATGTCTTAACTGCCAAATGAAAAGAGCTGTCGGCGCATCTGGGCCTGTACAGCCTCCTACAGCCCAATTGAAGGAATCATCCAAACCGACTTTGCCTCAAAAGAATGACAGTCAAGGCCCTGCTGTTCAAAAGAGGGAGAATGCAGAACCAGTCTCACCACAGAGAAAACAGTCTACACCATTAGTGCAGCCAGGCAAACCTGGAGCTGCTACTGCGCCATTAAAACAGGCTAGCACTGCATCTGATCCTAAGACACTACAAGAAAAACAAAAGACAGATCCAGAGAAGGTGAGCCAAACTGGACGTAAGCAGAGTAATGCTACAGCAACAACACAGCAAGAGTCAGGAGGCTTCTTTGGATTTGGTGGTCCCAAATCTCAACCTGATGCTGCAAAGCCTGCAGAGTCAGCAAGTGGGAAGATGTTTGGCTTTGGTTCTTCCATCTTCAGCTCTGCCTCCACGTTGATAACCTCAGCTGTCCAGGATCAGCCCAAGACTACTCCACCCGTTTCTCCCAAGATGTCTCCTGCAAAACAGATCAAGTCCCCTGCTGTCCAGAAAAAAGAAGACCAGAAGAAGCCAGAACAACCCCAGCAGACCAAGACAACCCCAACAGTACAGGCCAAAGTGGACAAAACCCCATCAGAGCCTCCAAAGGCTGCAGCAGCTCCCCAACCAGCTGTCAAACCAGGCCGGTCTACCTGTCCACTCTGTAAGACTGAACTCAACATTGGGTCTAAGGATCTACCAAACTACAATACCTGTACTGAATGCAAGAACACTGTCTGCAACCAGTGTGGATTTAACCCTATGCCAAACGAGGCAGCGGTAAGACTTGAGATAATGAATATGCTTTTGTGTGTGTGTGTGTGTGTGTGTGTGTGTGCGTGTGTGCGTGTGCGTGTGCGTGTGCGTGTGCGTGTGCGTGTGCGTGTGTGTGTGTTTACAGTTTCATTTAACTGCTGACTGGCTATAAAGAGTAACATCACATTTCTTCTTTTCTAAATGTGTCTCTCATTGGTTCTTCATTGTGTTCAAATTTTGAAAGCCTTTGTTCATTATTTTTCTGGTATATTAAGCTTTGAAATTCTAATTTACCCTCTGGTACTAGCTTAAGTGTGTAACAGCTGTTGATATTAACACTGGATTATACACAATTTACCAAACAATATATGATAGAACCTTTTTGTGCTTTTTTTGTTAAGGTGAAGGAGTGGTTGTGTCTCACCTGCCAGATGCAGCGGGCTTTAGGAGGAACACAGCCATCACAAGCCGTGCCTGTCAAGTCTCAGACAGTAGCAAAACCTGAAAAAAAAGACATCATCAGCCCGGCTGAACAAGAAAAGAAAGACTCAAAAGAGCCATGTTCACCTCAAAGGAAACCATCTGTAACAACAAAGCCTGCGACAGCTGAGGGTGCTAACAGAATAGAGGGTCAGAAACAGGTCAGCCCAAGTCCTTCTCAGAAAATGCCACAAGAGTCCCAGAAAACATCCGGTCTTGACAAATCACCAGACCAGACAAGGCAAGTTGGACGTAAGCAGAGTAATGCTACAGCAACAACACAGCAAGAGTCAGGAGGCTTCTTTGGATTTGGTGGTCCCAAATCTCAACCTGATGCTGCAAAGCCTGCAGAGTCAGCAAGTGGGAAGATGTTTGGCTTTGGTTCTTCCATCTTCAGCTCTGCCTCCACGTTGATAACCTCAGCTGTCCAGGACCAGCCTAAGACTACTCCACCCGTTTCTCCCAAGATGTCTCCTGCAAAACAGATCAAGTCCCCTGCTGCCCAGAAAAAAGAAGACCAGAAGAAGCCAGAACAACCCCAGCAGACCAAGACGACCCCAACAGTACAGGCCAAAGTGGACAAAACCCCATCAGAGCCTCCAAAGGCTGCAGCAGCTCCCCAACCAGCAGTCAAACCAGGCCAGTCTACCTGTCTACTCTGTAAGACTGAACTCAACATTGGGTCTAAGGATCTACCAAACTACAATACCTGTACTGAATGCAAGAACACTGTCTGCAACCAGTGTGGATTTAACCCTATGCCAAACGAGGCAGCGGTAAGACTTGAGATAATGAAGCTTTTGTGTGTGTGTTTTTACAGTTTCATTTAACTGCTGACTGGCTATAAAGAGTAACATCACATTTATTCTTTTCTAAATGTGTCTCTCATTGGTTCTTCATTGTGTTCAAATTTTGAAGGCCTTTGTTCATTTTTTTTTTTGGTATATTAAGCTTTGAAATTCTAATTTACACTCTGGTACTAGCTTAAGTGTGTAACAGCTGTTGATATTAACACTGGATTATACACCTAGTTAGTTATACACAGTTTACCAAACCAAACAATATATTATAGAACCTTTTTGTGCTTTTTTTGTTAAGGTGAAGGAGTGGTTGTGTCTCAACTGCCAGATGCAGCGGGCTTTAGGAGGAACACAGCCACCACAAGCCATTCCTGTCAAGTCTCAGACAGTAGCAAAACCTGAAAAGAAAGACATCATCAGCCCGGCTGAACAAGAAAAGAAAGACTCAAAAGAGCCATGTTCACCTCAAAGGAAACCATCTCTAACAACAAAGCCCGCGACAGCTGAGGGTGCTAACAGAATAGAGGGTCAGAAACAGGTCAGCCCAAGTCCTTCTCAGAAAATGCCACAAGAGCCCCAGAAAACATCCGGTCTTGACAAATCACCAGACCAGACAAGGCAAGTTGGACGTAAGCAGAGTAATGCTACAGCAACAACACAGCAAGAGTCAGGAGGCTTCTTTGGATTTGGTGGTCCCAAATCTCAACCTGATGCTGCAAAGCCTGCAGAGTCAGTGAGTGGGAAGATGTTTGGCTTCGGTTCTTCCATCTTTAGTTCTGCCTCTACGTTGATGACCTCAGCTGTCCAGGACCAGCCCAAGACTACTCCACCCGTTTCTCCCAAGATGTCTCCTGCAAAACAGATCAAGTCCCCTGCTGCCCAGAAAAAAGAAGACCAGAAGAAGCCAGAACAACCCCAGCAGACCAAGACAACCCCAACAGTACAGGCCAAAGTGGACAAAACCCCATCAGAGCCTTCAAAGGCTGCAGCAGCTCCCCAACCAGCTGTCAAACCAGGCCAGTCTACCTGTCCACTCTGTAAGGCTGAACTCAACATTGGGTCTAAGGATCTACCAAACTACAATACCTGTACTGAATGCAAGAGCACTGTCTGCAACCAGTGTGGATTTACCCCGATGCCAAATAAGTCAGAGGTAAGTAAGATTCACTCAAGATGTACATATAAATAATATATATTCCATATATCTATTTTTTTCCTTGGGGATTTACTTCAAATTCAATACAGAAATATGTATTTTTTTTTTATCATGGCATAAGTGTTTTACTGACACTTAACCAAATTATATGACTTCCCCACAGATGAAGGAGTGGTTGTGTCTAACTTGCCAGATGCATAGAGCTCTTGCAGAAGCCGAATCTGTTGAGCCTCCCCAGGCATTACCTAACAAAGTGTCCACAGCTGCTGCTGCCCAAAAAGACACCACTGCCAAGAAGACAGATGTTATTTCCACACAGCAAGCAGAAGTGCCAGACAAGAAACAAAAGGACACTCCAACACCAGGTGCACCACAAGAGAAAGAAGAAAATACAACCGCATCTCAAGCAGATATTACCAAAACATCAACCACTGTCTCACCAGCTGTTAAAGAGACCCAAGGTACTGTTTCAGCCCTAACAAAAGAGGAAACTGGTTCACCACCTATCACAGAGGTTCCTGCCTCCACTACACCTCCTATGAAAGTGACAACAACTGTAGCCTCAGATGTCAAGAAACAACAGCCTGCCCAAGCTCCCGCTGTCATCTCAGGCACTGAAACTTCTGTTGAGAAGAAGAAGGATCTCACTCCACCAAGCTCTCCTGCAGCTAAAGGGGCATCAGAAAAGAAAGAAGAGAAAGCTGATGAAGTAAAGCCCCAACAAATCCCAGACAAAGAATTAAACCTTGCTGAAAGATCTCCTGCCCAATCAGTTCCTCCAGCAGCACAGGCAGCAGCACCTCAAGAATCAGGACGATTCTTTAGTTTTGGCAGTCCTAAATCTCAGCGTGCTGCCTCACAAACTACTGAGGCAGTGACTGGGAAGATGCTGGGATTTGGTTCATCCCTTTTCAGCTCTGCATCTACTTTGATAACATCTGCAGTTAAGGAGGACTCCCGTACAACACCACCAAGCTCCCGAAAAATGTCTGCTCCAGCACAAGTCTCTGCCAAGATGTCAGTATCTCCAAAGTCCACCCCTCCAGTTTCGCCAAGGATGACTCCAGCAAAGGAGACCAAACCTCCTTCTGCCCCGACCCTACATCTGGAAAAAGCACCAGAAAAACCTGAGCAGGCCCAGGCTCCTCCATCAGAGCAGACCAAAATAGACAAAGGACCATCAGAGTCTGCAAAACTAGGCACGCTTCAAGCTTCTACTCAAGTGGGCCAATCTTGTCCACTCTGTAAGGCAGAACTTAATATAGGTTCCAAGGATCCCCCCAACTACAACACCTGCACTGAATGTAAAGCCAGTGTCTGCAACAAATGTGGATTTAGTCCTATGCAAAACATAACAGAGGTAAGTAAATTACCAAAAACTTTCCTGTTAGTTATAATGCATTTATATTTTAATTTCTTGTATTAGCTATTGAACTGCAGCATTTATTTGTGGCTGGAATTTTGATGTGAAAGGGATCACACCATTATGTAATTGTAATTTTTTTTTCCCTGTATCAGTTTATCTTTGGTACATTTATTTCCCAAGCACATCTTGGCACCAACGGATTGAAATATAGTTTTGAGCTTGTGTTTATCACAAATGCAAATAATGCCCCCCATGTTATGTGTTTGTTTTTCAGGTGAAAGAATGGCTTTGTCTCAACTGCCAGATGCAAAGAGCACTTGGTGCTTCTGAACCTCCAGGTCTTCCTATGATAAAATCCCAAGTTTCACCAAACAAAGATGTCCCTGCCACAATACAGAAGAAGGAACCCCCAATTTCAGCTTCTAAGGAAGACATCCCTAAACCAACGGCACCCAAAAATGAGCTTGTTAATGTAGTCACAACCAAAGAAATGGAATCCCCAACTCCTGATGCTCCAACGAAGGAAATTATCCCTCCAGCTGATTCATTGCCTGACAAGACTGTTCCACCCTCTGTCACAAAGACTGATGTGTCACCAGCTACACAAAAGCGTTCTGTAGACACATCCAAGGGAGAACCTAGTAAAACACAGCAGCAGAAGACTGTAAATGCTACTGCTAGATCAGAGACAGGAAGGCCATCCCCGCCACAGGCTCCAAAATCTGGGACCTCTCCTGCCAAATCTGCACCACCACCAGCTCAGCCTGCTAAACAGGAATCAGGAGGCTTCTTTGGCTTTGGTGGTCCTAAAACACAGCCTGCTGCAGCCAAGCCTGCCGAGTCAGTGACAGGAAAGATGTTTGGTTTTGGGTCATCTTTCTTAAGCTCTGCATCCACCTTGATAACCTCAGCAGTTCAGGATGAACCTAAGTCTACACCACCATCCCCACGTAAGCTGTCCGCTACAGCACCTGTGTCACCTAAAACTACACCTCCAGCATCTCCTAAAACCATACCTTCAAAGGACACTAGGCTCCCTGCTGTCCCGAAAATTGAAGAGAAGAAACAAGACAAATTACCAGAAAAGGCTCCAACAGCAGGACCAGACAAATTGGATAAAGCTCCATTAGAGCCCCCCAAGGCACCAACAGACATCCAAGGGGCTCCAAAAGTAGATGGGTCCACCTGTCCACTATGTAAGGTCAAACTCAACACAGGGTCCAAGGATCCTCCCAACTACAACACCTGTACAGAATGCAAGACAACAGTGTGCAACCAGTGTGGATTTAATCCAATGCCAAATGTGGCTGAGGTAAATCAGCATCCCTATCATTGTTTACGGACCTGAGGTGGCCATATGTAATTTGATAGTTATAAAATTCTTATATTATTGAAGTAGATGTACAGGAAGCTTGATGTTGATCACTTTTGAACTGCATATTAACTATTAAAACAAGGAGATTTAATTTGATACCGCATAAAGCCATAATTGAAAAATAACACATACATTGACATACAATGGTTTACTAAAGCGAAATATTTTAAGTTTTTTTTTAACTGAACTGAACTGAGCTGAACTCATTATGATTTATCATTTATTTTGGGTAGTAGACAAAATTTCATTCATTGTTTGTGTCTGGGAAGCGGCAGTAATATTCAGAATTTCAGCTTAAATAGTTGTGAAATTACCTGTTTCCAGCTAACTTCAGTGCAGTATGTTACCATATCATTATCACATGTAATAATCCTCTGCAAAATAATAGTTATATCTCATTGGATACAGGTGGCTAAATACTGAGTAATAATTTGTTTGAGTGGGTTGATTATTTACACAGACATGTGAATTCAGATGATATTAGAGGCAATCCACGCATCTCTAGCTGCTTGGTTTGCCCATGACTGCAGTGTTGTTGTTTTGTTTTTGTTTTTTTATAATCCATTGTTCTTCTTTGCAGGTAAAAGAGTGGCTTTGTCTCAACTGCCAGATGCAGAGAGCTCTAGGAGCATCTGAGCCAACTGGACCTCCTCTAGTGAAACCACAGGCTTCCCCAAGCAAGATTGAACAGAAGGAAGTGCCAACATTAGCTGCAAAGGAGAAATCTACAGACTCTACAGCGGTCAAAAAAGAGGTCACTGAAGCAACCCCACTCAGGAAAGAAACCCCGAAAGTTGAGGCACCACAGGATGTAGCTGGTCAGCCTGCAGGAAAGTCCCCACAAGTACAGCTTTCCCAAACTACAAAGCCAGAAGTCAAGGCTGGTCCAGTAAAACAAGACACCGTGAAACCACCACTACAGCCTCCAAGATCTCCAACTGCTCCGACAAAATCTGCACCCCCACCAACCCAGCCTGCCAAAAAGGAGTCAGGAGGCTTCTTTGGCTTTGGTGGTCCTAAAGTGCAGCCTGCTGCAGCAAAGCCTGCTGAATCAGTGACAGGAAAGATGTTTGGTTTTGGGTCATCTTTCTTAAGCTCTGCATCTACCTTGGTAACCTCAGCTGTTCAGGATGAACCTAAACCAACACCACCAAGTCCACGGAAGATGTCCACTACAGCACCCGTCTCTCCTAAAATGACACCTCCAGTTTCTCCCAAGCTGCCCCCCGCAAAGGAGACCAAACCACCTGCTGCACAGAAATTAGATCCATCTCAACAGGCCAAGCCAGTTCCATCAGCACAAGCCAAGGCAGATAAAGCTCCACCTGAGCCTTCAAAGTCCACAGAGGTCACCCAAATTGCTACAAAGGCAGATCAATCCACCTGTCCACTCTGTAAGATCGAACTCAATATGGGCTCCAAGGATCCTCCAAACTACAACACCTGCACCGAATGCAAGAACACAGTGTGCAATCTTTGTGGATTTAACCCCATGCCTCATACAGGAGTGGTAAGTACTATAAATACTTTTCACATGCCTTATGTTATGTGCAGGTTTACACACTATTTAGAGCTTATGCATAGCAACATTTACATTGTAGAATTCATGACATGTAGCAAACATATTGGCACTGTGATGAAATACACATGACAATACTAATTGGATGGAGCTACAGTATTGGAGATTGGAGGTATGGATCAGTGGACTTGATTGAAATTGATCTATTGCCCCTCAATGAGCAATGCCACTTGTTGACTTTAATTTTATGGCGAAGAATATTAATTATAAGTGTGATGGAATAGTAAACAAAGGGCCCCAGCAGAAAAACATAAGGAGAGTGTCTATGAATTGATTTAGACTTTAAAGTTTACAGTTGTCTGTATGCATTTAATTAACGTCATCTATTTTAGTTATTGACGTACTTTGAGAGACCTCAAACAAAATTTAAAGTATACTAAAATGCTGGCTAGGTGATGGCCAAGTGTTGTGGCTCTCTCTCACTCAAGTGGCCCGAGTTATTATGTAACAGCACATGAGAAGAGTGCTCTTGCAGACCAGCAGCACTGAAAATGTATTAGAGTGATTGAGGGTTGTGCAACAGTATTAGTGGGATGGGATCTGCTGCCACAGCAGCTAGGGACCAGGGAATCTCCAGTCCCTGTTAGGGATCTGAGATGGCAAAGCCCTGTGATATGCCAATAAGCAGAGGTGAAACAGCTTAAGTCCAACACAACAAGGTGCACTACATTAGAGCAGCAGACATTTTTTGTTTACTGTTGCGTTTTTAAGATCTTATGTGTTAGGTGCATCATTACTTCCCTCCTCAAATCCTCGTTTGGCTGAATAGCTCACATTTCCTCTTATTATCAACAGTTAGGCTAATACCTAAAATCATTATCAATCGTTTTGTTTTGCCAGATCTGTCTTGAAAGATTTGGTAAAAAATATTTCTGCTTGTATTCTGCTCTCACATCTCAGTTATTTCAGTTGATAATAAGTCTGAATGATACAACACTGTTCAGTAAGTGTTTATAATGTGAATATAATTCAGTAATGTGCCATGTCAGACCACAGTTTAAGTCATTTTACGGGGGGGTTTGAATGAGGTCATCCTCAATGCTAATGCATTCATAATGCCAGAGTATATTTAACAGGAAAAACATTTGGTTCCATTAAATCTGAAAAAATACGTAACAGATGCATGTATCAAAATGATGCAACTCAATTCAGTTGGTGATAATAGTAAGTCCCGCTTTCTAGGAAAGACAAAGTATTTGTGGCAGACAGTTATTTGTATGGGAATGAGGATAATGCTTTTGCATTCTGTTGACTAGCAGTAAACAACAAAACTAATCTCTGTGGAGAGATTTTTTGTCTTGTTTCTTTACCAGAGAAACTTTATTTTATTATTATATTATTGATAATAACATTTTACTGAATGCCAGAGTAAGGGCAGGGCCTCAGAAGACAAGCTTGATGGGGGAAGGGATAAGTATGGATGGCTGCTGCTGTGTGTACAATTTATTTATCATAATAGCTGAGGAAAACAGAAATAGCTTGGCCTTAGCACAACGGAATAGGATGAGCTTCTGTACCCATTATTGTCCTACAGCATGTTTTATCCAAAGAGGCTGTGCCCGCCATGAATGTGTGTGGCTTTTCAGTAGAAGTGCAGAAATACCTCCTTTTAAAATATGGAAAGGACTTCTAAGGTTTGAAAGAAGTGGAGGCCACTTTAGACAAAGTGAGTGCTAGCAGCAAGTCTATCCATTTTTCCTTTGTCTGTTCTGCTTCAGCTGATACTATCAAAAGCCTGGGAGTGACTGTTGTCTGAGAAGTAGGACACACGTGTTATGTGCCTTGCATTGCCAGCTGAAGCTTTGTGTGTGACAGCTGAACAAGTATAAATTATATTTTCAGTGTTTTTATAGTGGGCTACTTTTAGTTTTTTTTTTTTTAATGAAAAAAAACAACAACTTACATGTTTTTTCAAAGCTTCCATGACATGACTGATTCACAACAATGGAAAATATCTGTGACAGTCAAGCTAAGCAGGGAAGTCTTAAAGGAGCCTTTTGTAAGTGTTTGCTACAAGAACAGCTGTTTATTTAACAGTCTCAGGAAGAGCTCCAGCCATCTTTTCAGCATTTACAAGAGGTTGTGACAAGTCCCCTGAGCAGCTTCACTAACTACAGTGATTTGCTTATCAGAAAGGACCGGGGCTAGCTTGTTAGCATGCTAACTTCAAAAGAAAAAGAGAAGTGAAGTGAAAATGTAACAGTTGCTGTGTAGCAAGCTCCTTTAGACCTGCAATGCATTTTGAGTCTTTTATTTGGCTCTGAAGTGTTCGTATTCTTCACAGACACCAGGTCTAAGTCGACTGTCGGCTCATGATAAGGAGGAGACACCCTCCGGTGCACCTAGTGACAGAGTAAAAAATAGTCGCTCTGATGAGAGACCAAGCACATCAGCCTACCTGCTGCATCCTTGCTCTTTACTAGCCTCACAGAGCCTCCTTTAAAAGGTTCAGTGAGGTTAACTGTGCTAAACTTACAGACACTTTTGTCTCCATTTTGCATTAAAACTTGAACCAGATGAAACAAGACAAAAGTCATTGCTCTGTTTTGGCACTGCTCTCACTTCTTGTTCCATGCAGAGCATCATCATATTGCTCTGTTTGCTTCAAGGATGGAGTATGCTTGATGTGTCATGAAATTTTAAAGACTGTGACACTTATCCCTCAAGCTACATTGAGTTCACTGACTACAAGAAAGGGATATATGTTGCTAGTTAATACATGTTGTGGTTTTCTGTCAGTGGAAAAGGAATAGGACCTCCCAGATTTGTCAGAATATTTCAGTGTCTTTATTTTCTAGCATATCTGCTTTCTATTTGCCACACCCTCTTACTTCCTCGTCTTCCCCAATCTTTGTCCCACTGCACCCTGCTGTTGAATGGAAGTTTGCTGATGCCCTATTTGTCAGATTGGAAAGAGCAGGGGGTGTAGTTCTTTGTCTTTATAATGAAGCACTCTGCTTATTAGAGATTAGTGGGTCAACATTCTCTATTATCAGAGGGCTTGATTTATGAGGAGTTTTGCTCTGTGGGGGCTCCTGAAAGCCAAGTATATTAGCCAGCTGCAGCTTGTGCCAAAGGCATCTGCCAGAAAATCAATAAGAAACTTACCAGCTCCAGTATCAACAGCAGAGAAGCACTGAAGAGAGGCTGAGAAATAGTAATGTAGACCACAGCTCCAAGGCCATCCCAGCTAGTCAGGCCAGTCCAGTCCAGCGATCATAAAATGCAAATGAGAGAACCACTTTGATCCTCAGTTACTGTGTCTCATAAGAAGATATGAATCTGTATGAAGGACACAAACCCAAATTACTGGATTCATTTGGGTGAAAGAGCAAGAGTGACAGATTTTTACTGATAATTTTACATCTGACTTACCTGACATACCTAATGCTGATAGTGAAGAAGATTCATTCCCCTTGTCAATTATCTATAATGCATAGTGGAGTATAGCTAATGCCTATGTTGGAAATACCAATATACACATTTATGTAATTTGAATGAAAGTGAGCTTGATGTTGGTTCCTCTCATAAGATGTTCTATAAATGTAGAATGTCTTTGGCTGTAAATAAAGTAAACTGGGCAGTTCATTATTAAGCTTTGCAGATCCAGCCTAATGCAGCACGCCTGTGTGTCAAGAGCATAATTTCCTGACTGCTGTCATTGTGAAGGTCTGGTAATCCAGCTCACAGGCTAATCGTGAGGAACAGCCTCTCCCACAGCTCTCTGCTTGGGGCTCCTGCTCTTTACTCATAAAACAGATTTAATTAGACAAAAGGGTGATGGCGACTTTCCAAACCCTGTGGGTCTGATGCATAGCTTGGAGACTGTGTGGCTGTGACTGGCTCTGGAAGGGAGTGTGATGAGATTAGGTCTTTTTGATGACTGAGATGATTTTTTTTCACCCTTTTTTTTGCAGTTTGGTTTACAAAGACAAATCTTTGCTGATTTTCATGGCAGTAGTTTGGCTTATAATACACAGTGCAGATGCAAAGGTGCAAACCCCTCATTTGCATACTTTTGTAATTGCTGGTCCATCTGGTCCTCACTTGGGTTAAAAAAGGGCAGTTATCATGCCGAGACATGGACTTGTGCAATACCAGCACCTGGAGAGATGTGAGAGGCAGGGCCATATTTAGATGAGAGAACATGGAAAATACAGTAACCGACAGAAAGATCAGGAATTCACTGCCATAGCTTAGCCATCTGTGAACACTGCTGTTTTCATCCTTCGTTGTCAGTCTTAAGCAATAGGTCCTTTCAAGTTTGTCCTGTCAGGAGGAAGCAGTGAGAAGAGAGACCACAGTATTCGTGGTAAAGTTTAATGAATTATGCGAATGTGTTTTTGAGACACCTGCTGTGTGTTGTTATGTGTCAATTTCAATGTACAATTATCTTCACAAGCTTAAATTTGACTTGATGTTCACTTACACACACCTATCTCTTGAGGAATCATAAAATTGATCTTGATTAAGTGAGTATTTCTAAGTAAAATGGGAAAAGGAATTGCTAATGTTGTGCTAATTTATATTTTCGCATTGTCAAGAATAATGACAGCTCAAGACATCTTCCTTCCCCAACTCTAAATCTGTGGACATGAGCTGCCTCTGATGAGGCTTTGGTGGGTCTATAAGATGATCAGAAAAATAGGAGAGCTGAAGTATGTGATACCAATTTATCACCTGAATGGCCTCGGTTTTGAGTGTGACATGATTTTGCTGATTAGCATATGCATGCGACTGGAGCACGTTCCTTGTTAGCTGTGATTACATCCTGCAAGTGTGGCAGAGAAGAAAAAAGAGAAGTGGAAAGATGTCAGAATTATAGCCTCAACAGATGTTTTAGGCACAATCCTGGAACATAATAATCAACTCTATTTCATCAACTCTACTTCAGAAGTAGGTGCTTTAATATGTCTTAAAAAAAAACCATTACCATCTTAAAGATTTTGTGTGAACTTATATAACTTCACAACTCCAAAGGTAAATGTGAGTGAGGCTGAGCCTTCAACATATCCCAGGAAATTGAGGTTTAAGTGATTAATTGGTTTACGTGATTATCAGCATCATGCACTATGCTGATGAGGCTTTGTTTGATACTGTAGGGAACAAATAGGATTATCATATTCCTGACTAAACTACAACTGACTGAACAAAAGCATCTCAGTTTCAATTAAACTGGATGCATCACTATCACTTTTCTCAGTGTCAATGTGATGTTTTCGAATAATTATGATTTCAAGACTATGTTTTCATTAGCTGTAGCTGTCAGTGAACGTATTTTACAGCAATGCAGCTAATCATGCTTTTCTTGCAGTTGTTGCTGCTGCACGCAGTCTCATGGTAGGATAGGAGAATTTATATTTTCAACAATGCTCCATTGTAGCAGATCCATTCAAGCACACTTTCTGAAGATTTATATTCTGTAAAGCAGCTGCATAGGCAAATGAAAGCTTGAGAAAGTAATAATAACTATAAGTCGAACATAAAACACATTAATTTCAATGTACGTAGTACGTAATTAACTGTTCTCTCTTTCCTTGTTTTTCTGTTAAAGGAGTATGATCACAACAGGTCTTAGTAGTGTGATAATTTAGGCTTGTTTATGGGAACAATGATGAAGCATCCAGTACAGCTGGATTGTAAGAGCAAGCTTAAGACAGGGTATGACTGAGGGCAGATTACATCACTTGCTAAAGCTCAACTCAGCACGTGAGCCCATGAACTATGTTATTCATTTACGTCACTGCATCGTGAACCACTGTTAATCTCCTAGACAGTGTGTTGCGGGTCCATAACAAAGATCCATTAACTGCGTATATGTTAAAATACTTTATCTAATGGCTCAAACAATTAACACTTACTGGTGTTTCACAAATGGGGTTTGTGTGCGATGTAATCTCCTCCTTTGCCCTGTGTATTTGAACTGCTCTCCCTGGCTCTGCAGAGGTAGGCGCATTGCCGTGATTTGGTCTGCTCGGCTGCCACAGACACACTGCTTTATCTGTTGACAGCTTACGCCTTTCCTCTCCTCCTTAACTGTTCATTAATGAAGCTTAGATGTGATAAGAAATGTGTCTTCAGGGGATTAAAATTTCAGAGTCATAGCATTGCTAGTAAAATGTGATTAGTTCTTTTGGCAAGGTAAGCATTTTTATTGCTATCTTACAAGTGTCGTAAGTTCTAGTGCAACAGCAGCGAGCATGCTGATAGACCACAAGCCTCTGCTGAAAATGCTATATCTATATCTTTAATATTCCTGTGGAAATGCTTTAGATGTTTGTGTTGTCCGGCAGCGATAGTATGTGGTTGATTTTACTATGAATGCTATAACTATTACTCAGCTAAGAGATGCTGTATTGTTACCATGTTTACTGTATAACAAATCAAAGATGTCTTTCGTAGTTAAAATGTGAAAATTATGTATTATTATCCACTGCAACACATGGCAGTACCTCATTGCCTTTGCACATATTACATGATGCAGTTAGGAGGGTATATTTAACAATTTATAGTCTGATTATGTGGTCCCACATCATCGGAGCCTGCTCTCACTCACAAATTCAATAACAGGCATTTTAATACTAAGACTAGACAAAAAATAATTAGGTATGAGTTAGCAGTGTTTTGCTGCATTTCTGTTTGTGTACAGTATGTGGTATTTGTAAAAACTTGAGTGCATGTAACAAAGTACAGTGTAGGGCAACATGTTTGGCTTGTTTTAAGAAAGTCTCCTCCAGACTGGAGCAATGTTAGAATGGTTATCATTATAGCTTCAAAAGAGACTTTACCAGTAACAATGTCCATCTTAAGTAAATATTGGTTCTGTTTGAAAGTTGGGCTTCAGCTGCTCTGCTTGCTCAGTGCTGTTATTATGGCCATGAATCAAAATAAACTGCAAAGTAAAAAAAAAAAAAAAGTACTGCACTGATACCACAGTAGAGAAAGTTCTGTAGGCTGTACCTTCATTGAAAATACCTACAATCAATGCCCCCTGTGGAGGATTTCACTTGTACACAATAGTACAAAAGTGCACGAAGGTGCTCTGCTAACATTATCTTAACAAATTAATTGCACGGGTATAATTAGTCTGATCACATTGGCTACAAGTTGCTTTTGTGGAATTGCTTAAGTCTGTATCAGTTAGTAAAGCCACTCAAGACAGGCATTCAACAATTACCCTCAATGTCCCTCCCCCTTTAGGATATACAGTACTCTAGGCAATACTTTGAACTGCAATCTGATAAAACACTGGTAGTGTTAACTTAGCAACAAATGAATATGCAACTGAAAGTCATCATTTAGATTGGTGATATTGTACAACATTATAATTGAGCCTCCTAATAGGCTATGTTTTGAATATTAATATTGGTATTTGCTAATCATTTGGTGTGTTTGTTTGTTTGCTTGATTACAGAAGGAATGGCTGTGTCTGAACTGTCAGACTCAAAGGGCTTTGTTGGGACAGCTGGGAGACTCCGGAAAAATGCCCCAGCCCTCAGCTGTATCTGCCAAGCTAGATACCCAGGCCACAACTACATCCAAAATGGCCGAGCCCAAAACTGCCCCTGCAAAGGCAGAACCCATACCTGTAGCCACAAAAACACAGCCCACGCCTGCACCCATCGAGACATTACCAACAGATACAACCCCGAAGATTGAACCTACATCTGTCAAGATGGAAACCACACCTACAACAGATTCCACAAAAATCGAACCAGAGGCCCCAACAGCAAAGATTACACCTGTTACAGAAGAAAAAGAGCCTCAAGCTGCATCCACTGCAAAATCAGCTATACCAACTATGGCCCTTGAGCAAAAGACAGAGGAGCCACCAAAGGTTGACTTGTCAACCACAGATGTTCCCAAAACAGTGCCAGGGGAAACTCAAGAAGAGGCTGCGAAAATGGAGCACAGTGTGGCAGAAGTTCACATAGTGGAAGAATCTAGACCTGATCTTCCAAAAGTTAAAGCTGAAGCAGATGTAGCTGTAACTTCCTCTGTCCCGGCGACAGACACAGCATTGGAACCCACCACCCATATTGCTGCTGAGCAGGCTCTGGCTGGCAATGTTCCAGGGACTGAAACAAAGCCAGAATTGTCTGCTCCAGAGGCAATTATTAAGGAAGCACAGCCCAATGATCATATCGAACTGACAGAGGCAACAAAATCTTTACAGCAAGAACCTGTGCAACCAAAGACACAAGAAACACAGCTGGTATTGGAGATAGAACCAATGATAGAAGCAGACAGCAAGGAAGAGGATGATAAGCCAGTTAAAAAGATTATTGATGTCACCGCACCTCCAGAGACAGAAACAGTATCTACAGATTACATCATCAGAAAAGTAAGAACGAAATTTAACATGATAAAATCAAAATTGTATGTAAAAAAAAAAACTAAATACTATGTCCACCCATCTGCTATCCTTTAAATAATTAAAATGTCTGTGTAAATATATTGCCTTTAAAATAGGTAGGCATTTAATTCCTTGAAGTGCTGAAGTTAGTGTTTCGCTACAAAATGATGTGCAGTCTATGTTACATTGCCTCAAATAAGAGTAAGTAATATTGAAAAATTGGCATTCTGTGCTTCAGTGAATAGAAAGTGTAGTATTTTAAGTAATAACTTGAATTAAGTCATTACTATTTTACTATTACATGTTTTAATGTCACTAAATGATTTTGGTCGCCCATCACATGACATTTGTGTGGTAACACCAAAAACTATTGAAGTAATTCTTATGACTCCTGTCTTACAACTACATTCTAGAGGTTCCAACAGTTAACTCAATACATACCATACAGCTTGTTGATGTTTCATCTGGGATATGTTGATCACCATTGATTAATATATGTTGGTTAGATGCGGGTGGATGATATTTCTTCCCACTGCATTACAAGTATGAACAAAGTGAAATATACATTGACTGTTGTCTTAGCAATGTTTGCCTATTTTAGTAATTTAAACATGAGCCTGAAGAAGTCTGATGCGAAATGTGTTGCTCAATAAATCATGTGTGCGGTATGTTGCCACATTTTGTGTTTTTTTTCTATTGTTCATCAAGAAATGTATTTAAAGATATCTATTTGTTTGTTTGCTTTGTTTTCATATAGGACCAAGATGAGATCAGAAAAGAAGCAATGGAAGACACCAAGATTTCCTTAGCCACTGAACAGGCTTTCGTTGTGAAAGCTACTGAGCCTAAATCCAAAGGAGATGAGCATGATGAAGATCAACCCGAGATTTTACCTGTATCTCAGGAATTAAAGGATGATGAGGTGGTTAGTGATACAAGGAAAGATTATATAAAGCCTGAACCATCAATGCCAGTAAAGGAGGAGGTTAAAGCTGAGAGAAGACGCCTAAGTTTCCAAGCAATGAATGAGAGCAGTGAAAGTGAGCTCACACCCACACCCTCGCCTAAAGTCCAGCGAAGGAAGCTGGAGGTGACAAATATTTCATCCAGCAGTGAGGACATCAAAACAGAAAGTGCTGGTTCTTCTGTTGAAGATGAAGATTTCATTCGCAAACAGATAATGGGTATGGGTGATGAAGAAGAAATGTCATTTTCAGAGGATGAGAAAGAAAAGAACTTGGTCAGTGAGGAAGCTATCAAAGAGCCTGAGCTTGATAATGATTTAGTGACAACCAAAGTACTATCAAGAAAAGGTAGCACAGACAATGAAGACAATGCAGCCAGGAAAAACGATCTCCCAAAAACTGACACTGCAACTGCTCAAGATGCTCCAGAATTAATGCCCAGCACTACTTTCAGGAAAGCAATTCCAGTTATGAGACAGAGGCAAAGCACTGATGACGAAGTAGAGAGTATCACAGAATCCCTGTCAAAAGGATCATCTAGTGTCCAGGTATCCAGCTTTACCCCTGGATCTTCACCTACATCAGCTTCATCTCTGGAAGAGGACAGTGATAGTAGCCCCAGTCATAGGAAGGTCAGTGGGGACAAACAACATCGCAAAGGTAAACACAGACAGCCAACCCAGCCTCTCCCAACAATTGAGGACTCTTCTGAGGATGAAAAGATGAACGAAGACGAGAAATTTAGGAAAGACAGAGATGAACTTAGAGCCCGTAGCCAACAACTATCTCCAACTAAGGATGCTTCCTCCACAGACGATCTGAGACAGGTCACTGAAACTAGTAGAACATCTGGCTCTGAGTACTCTGCCAGTATAGAATCAGAAACAGAAGCTAGGCGAGCTGTACAAAGAGGAGACAAGCCTTCACCAACAGTAATACCATATACTCCTACTAGTGCATTTAAAGAGAAAGATACTGTGATAAAATCACTAAAGAGTGCTGAAGAAGCATATGAGGAAATTATTCAGAAGACAAAAGCTATTCCGGGGGACAGTCCTCCTGATGTTGAGCCACTCTATGGGGGCATGGCAATCGAGGACTACCTTTATGAATCCTTGGTTGAGGAGCCTGAAATGAAGATGAGTGAACCTCAAATGGAAGAAGACAAACAGGGTACTGGCACTGAATCTCTCAAAAAACTTAGGTCACCAGAGGAGGTCTATGAAGAAATGATGCAGAAAAAGAGAGAACTGATGATGATAGAGCAAGAGTTTCAGCAGGCTCAGACTGCCATTCAACTGTCCTCTCCAGGGGCATCAGTCATTGGGCCTCCATTGGATGCTGAGACCTGTGTGGTATCTATACCCATGGAAGAAACATTCATCACTGAGCAAACTGATATGCCTCTACCAAGCATTGAAACTTCCACTGAAATGCCAGTAAAGAAAAAGAAACGTCCAGCTCCACCACGCCCCACTGAACCTCCTAAGCGCCCTGAGGTGACTGTTGTTCCAAGTACTCCTAGTGGATCTATAGGATTTATTAGGCCTATGATTCCTCAAGATCCTGCTCTCAGAAAAGCATTGTTTCCTATACCAGACCTCAAAATTACCCAGTGTTCATCTGGGGAAGAAGAGGATGATAGTCTTGCAGATGAGTATGGTGTTGGTATTTCCTCTGACATTACCCCCAGTGATGACTCGGAGACTAAAGAAGATCTATCCATCAGTCCACCCTTGTCTGAAACCACTGAAGTGGAGCCTATCTGTGTGGTCTGTGAAATTCCAGAGCCAAAACCTATTCCAACTCCAATATCAGCTCCAGAGCTCACCACTACACCTTCCCCTGTATCACCTATGTCCCCTCCAACTTCTCCTGCCACTCCTGATTCAAGTCTGGCTTCTAATGCTACATCTTCATTCTCATTCCAGGCTCAAACCCCTCTGTCATCAGATTCAACTCCACTGTCTACACCAACACCTCCAGCTACATTTGTGACCCAATCCCCTCCAGAGGTCTCACCAACATCACCTGCCACAATTGCAGCAGTACAGTCAAGTAGGGGCTCAGTCTCTCATCCCGCTCCAACCACAGTTATAGTGACTATACCAGATGTGGTTTCTGATCCATCCAAAGTGCAAACAACTTCAGTAGTTCAGGTTAAGCCTTCTACAGCTCAGTCCCCACTTCAAGCTCCAGTGGAGATGTCTACTGTACCTGTTGTGGTCCAAATGCCAGACTTGGTTTCATCTCCATCACAGGTGCCAATTGAATCTCCAGCTGTTACACGGGTCTCAGCACCAAGTGCAGCACCTGCTGTTGTCTCAGCTCAACCTATAACCCTAGTTACAGCAACACCTGTAGTGGTTTCCATTCCAGCTTCAGCTCATGTTGTTTCTGCCTCGGTAAGTGTGGCCTCATGCCCTGGACCAGTCATAGTTCAGATGCCTGACGTGGTTTCAACATCTCCCATCTCCGCACAAACTACACCAACTGTCTCAGCCGTTGTAACAACTCCAGCTCAAGCCCAAGCCAAAGTGGTACATTCAGTCCCTGTACAACCAGTCTTCCCAACAGTAACCCCAGTGGTAGTTCCGGCTCAACCAGCCCAGGTGCTTGCTCCAGCTTCAGCATCAACTACTATCGTCAAAAAGAAGGTTCCACCCCCTCCTCCCCCTCGGTCTACTTCAGTGTCATTACCAGAACCCAACCAGGAACTGCCACTTGAAAGAACTGCTCAGCATGTCACTCCAACTATGGCTACTAATTTAGCCATGGGAACCACAACATCTGGCCAGCCAATGCAGTCTGTAATTGTGGATATACAGCCAAGAATGGACGACATACAATCAGATGCAGCAGTACCTCACATAGTGACCCCAACCAGACAAGGGCATGTAGTCATTATTGTGCCAAGTGGGGAAAACATATCTCTGCTTGGTACTCAAATAGCCACACAGGCTGCTTCCAATGTTCCCAGCCAAGATACAGCTGCACTACCCACTAAGGTGTCAGCAGTGCCAGTAGCCACAGCTTCACCACTTCAGCCTAAGCCCGTAACAGAGACGAAAGCTGCGGATACAGTAGAAATACCTGTGGCAGATACACCTCCACCTCCTATTACATTACCCAAAACAATGCCACCATTTCCCACTGCAGTACCACTAGCCACAGCAACAGGAGCTCAAGTTTCTGTTGCAACAATTGGCCCTAGTCAAACCACCAAGCCTCCTCCACCCATACCACCTAAGCCTATATCAATTCCAGCTGGGCTTGTTTTCAGTCACAAGCCAGGAGAGAGTGTAAAACCACCTCCACCTCAAGTGGCACCCAAAGCTGCAACACTCCCCAGAACTAAAGAACCTCCAAATGCTCTGTCACTTAGCCTTACACGACCTGTGGAATCTAAATTAGGTGCAACATCTCCTAAATCACCTTTATCTCCCAGACATGCCAAATGTTTGCAAACCTATGTAGTCATAACCCTTCCATCTGAACCTGGCTCACCAACAGAGGGTGTAACAGTTCAGGCACCTGTAAGACGTGGGTCCATCCCATCTACAAAAGTGGCAGGGGTACGGACCACAGCCTCAGAGCAAAAAACACCCACTGAGGTATTCTCAGCACAGGCTACAGTGAGACGAGCCTCTGTCCCCACAGTAAAGCATCCACCTCCAATACCTGTACCTCCAACTGTGGCCATAGAGCAAGTCACATCCTCTGAGGTAGCGGCTCCTGAAGTGCAAACAAGGAGAGACCCTGTGCTTACTGAAGTGCAACAACCACCATGTATGGCTGATGTCATCACTGTGCCATCAGATCAAGTTGAATCTATACAGGTTCAAAGTGTACCTCCTCCAATTAAGAAACAATATGTGCAACAACAACAATCAATGACTCAGCCACCCCCACCACCTAAAACAATATCTGAGGTTATCACAATGCCCCCAGAGCCAATGGTTCTTTTTCAACCAAAAACAGTTCAAGATACAGCAAATCTATATCAATCTATACCATCTGTTCAGCATCCAAATATACCAGCAGAGGTCATAACAGTTCCACCAGAGGTTATGAGGGAACCACTTGCTCCCCAGGCCCCAATATCAACTGTACATGCGCAGCCAAAGCCACTGTCAGAAGTTGTTGTTGTACCACTGCAGCCTGTGGTACCTTTAGATGCAGCAGTTCTCCAAGACAGACCAGCCACAGTCCCCTCAACCATTCTATATCCACAAGCTGCAACTCAAATAGACATGCTACAAAAACAACAGGATATGCCCACTGATGTCATTGTTACCGAGGCAGTTATAACATCAGAGGTACCAAGAGCAAGTCAGCAAACTTCTGTTCAAGAGCAACTTGCAGAGGGTGAGGCAGCGATTTACTCTACTACCTATACTAACACTATTTCTGAACTTCCACCAGTACTACAAACTGTTCAGCCTTTTGAAGTTCACTCTATCGTGGCACAGGAGCTAACTATTCAGCAACCACAACTCGTAGCCGAGGTGATAACCCTTCCCACAAAGTTTGAATTGCCTGCTGAGGTTATTACAACTGACACCACTGCTAGAATACCAACATTAGTATCAGTACCCCATCCTGTACCCGTATCAGCTGAAGTTACCCCAACACCCGAGGTAGCTAAGTCAATGCCACTACCTACAGCTGATAAGATAATAACTCCCATAGTTTCTGAAGTAGCACAAGTACCTCCTGTGATGGAAGTCCAACCAATGATGGTGCAGCCTGAAGTACCCCCTGCTAATTATGTACCACAGTTTTATGAAGCAATTACATCTTCAGTCAGTTCACATTCAACACCTCCACTGGAAGTCATAGCATTGCAGCCTGAACGTGAAACACCCAAAGAGACTGTGACAAAGGATATTGATGTTAGCAGAGCTTCAATACCATCATCAGTAATGCAGCCTCAGGGAGTGGCTGTGATGCCAGTTGGTGTTATAACAACTGAGGAAACCACAAGTAGGAGAAGGACATCTATATCATCCATAGTACAGCCAGCATACACATCAGGTGAGATATTCACCTATCCCACAGAATATGAAATGCCCAAACAGGTGGTCACAACTGAGGCCTTTGCTGCCTCCAGGAGAGAATCCATAACCATGCAGCAAACATTCCCACTTGCACAGGTTGTGAGCATGCCAGCTGAAAAAGACATTCCTGCCAATGGTTATGGTGTTCAGGTCCCCTACAGGAGAGGATCTATTCCTTCAATGGAACAGCGACCACAGGTGTTAACTTATTCATCGGATTATGATCAGCCTCTGGAGATAATAACCACAGAAGCATACACCAGGAGGACCTCAGTGCCCACTGCACAGGATATCCCACAAGGAGTGTCTGTGGCGCCAGTCACCATCACTAAAATTCAGCAAGAATCTATTGAGAGCCAAGAGATTCGGGGACCAGAAAAGGTGGTTTCCAGTATGAGTCACATGTATTCTTCTTCAATTTCCACCTCAGGCCAACCCCCCGAAAGCCTGCCAAGCCTCGTCACACAGGTGGTCACCACTGAGGTTCAGAGGACCACTGTTTCTGTTGTTCATGAAAGACTTCCACAGGTTACTCCACCCAGTGTAGCAATCACTATACAACCAGATGTGGCAAAAGTGCAACCTCTGCCAAAGCAGAATGGGAAGATAATATATCCTAGTGATGTTATTGATTTGCGTACTATGAAGGTTGGTGTAAGAATGACTGAACAAGGCATGGACCTGACGCCACCTGAGTCATGTAGACAGTCTTTTTCAAGTGACTCCAGTGGGCGACAAATCACAGCAGTGCAGCCCGAGATAGTAAATCTTAGTGCAGAGATCACCCCTGCAACCACACTGTCTGTTGTCACTGACAGTATCACAATAGTCACATGCACAGCCACCATTGCTTCATATAACAAAACTCCAGCAGAGAAACCACTTGATTTGCAGGGCCCTGTTACATCATTACCTCTGCCTCTCACAACATGCAAACCGTTTGAACCATTAGCCCAGATTGTATACAGACCTGTGAACTCTCAGCCCAAAGTCAGTGCTGTAGGAACTACAGCTCAGGACATACCAATGAATCTTTCCTTTGGAACTCTTGTCTCCTCAGGAGTCAAACAGCCACCAGCAGCTGTCAGCAATGGAGGTCCTGTCCTTTCTCTAGAAGCCACAGAGGCCATGGATCTGTCAAACTACAGACCAGTAAGAGCTATGGTAGCTTTATCTGGCACAAGTCCAGGAGTGGTAACCACTGTTGTAGAGGATGATGGGACCCCGGTTGACCTCACAGCTGGTAGGAGGAGTGTATGCTGTGATGTCATTTACAAGCTACCATTTACAGGAAGCTGCAGAACACAGCCTCCAGTTACAACCCAGCCTGACAACCGTTTTGGCTACAGAGATGACCACTATCAATATGATAATGCTGGAATTTATGGTATCAAAGGCATGAATGGAATAAAAGCATCAATGTCTGAAACTAACCTGACGGAGGCCGGACTATTCTCCTATGATCCCAAGAATGATTATGACTATCTCAGTGGATCCTCAGATGGCGCCATAGACCTCACAGCTGCCAAACTTTCAGCTGGTAAGTATGGTGGAATTTCTGCATGTTTGCTGCCTTGCACTGATTGCTTTGTGGGCTTGCATTTAATTGATTTAAAACTTTTATTTACACTGTGCCTTTACTCCTCTACTTATAATGCTACATTTCAGTACTTTGCTTGCATAAGATGTATGTTTCTGGTTATGATTTGCCCTTAAATCTATGTTTTTCATAACCGTATGATTTGTTTTGGTGTTTAATTTGCATGTTCTAATCAAATATTAACACTTAATTGTTTTTCCTGTTTTGTTTTTTGTCTTGTTACAGATGCATGTGTGTGCCTGCGTGTGCTCCCTCAGTATTTTGGTTTTGCATCTTGCTAGTGAAAATGACAGCAAATATGCATGTACAATGGAAGACTTTTTCAATCCAAGTTGCACGGCCTTCAACTTATATATATAACAGTATGACTGTGAAACTATAATGTTTTTGATAAAGTAAAATCTATATCTCTGGACTTATTATGACAGGTAAAGCTCTAGACTACACTAGCAAATCACCTGGAGTCTACACTGGGATGACTACTGCTCCATACTCCCAGGTCCCTGCTGCTGGGTTTGGTGTAGCTAGTGTCCTAAGAACCTCAGATGGAATAGTTTACTCCTCTGTATCTGCTCCAGTTCCATCTACATATGCAATTACAACTCAGCCGGGCTCCGTCTTTAGCACCACCTTAACACCTACATCAACGGTCCAGAACCAGTCATTGCCACATCCATATGGCTTCATACCCACTACAGACCCAGGACAGATAATTCCTTATGACACTGGGCTACCGAAGGAGCTTCTACCCACAGCTTTGGCTGACATCATAACAGGCTACCCAGACATGTACTCAGACACCACCCTGGAAGCAATTGCTGCCTCTTTGGATGCCTTGGCTTCTTCCCCAATATTCCCTGGCTTAGACAACACCAAGATGGCCCAGTATCAGATGGAGAGGGAGTTTCTAGAGCTAGAAAAGCTAAAGCAACTATGTCTTGCTGAAGAGCTGGAGTGGGAGAGGCAGGAGATCCAGCGTTACCGTGAGCAGGAGCAGCTTATGGTCCAAAGGGAGCTTGAGGAACTTCAGGCTCTGAAACAACAGCTTCTCCTACAGCAAGAGGAAGAACATCATGCCCACATGGTGGCCCAACAGGAGACCTATGCCCAACAGAAAGAACAGCTGCAGCAAATCCAACAACTCCAACTGCAACTTCAGCGTCAACTTGATGAGCATTATAGTGGCACTGGTACCACAGGAAACCTTTTAGATGCTAAATACGCAGGGGTGGGGGACAGTGGCCAGTACTGGCCTGTCAAGGATGAGTCTACAACTCTATCTACTGGGACACAGTTACAGGAATGTCAGGACCAGCTTAGTATTGTAAAGAAGCTTCAGCCTGATCAGGACACAGGCAAGAAAATAATTGATAGTGGAGTGCAGACAGATGATGAAGATTCAGCAGAAAAGCAGCATGTTGGAAGAAGAAAGAAGAGTAAGAGAAATGTTGATAGCTCAGCTCAGACTGATGATGAGGATCATGAGGAATGGGATGCTCCCACAAAAGCTCGACGTCGCTCTCGAAAACATAGCAGTGAAGGGAAACATGCCTCCAAGGTCTCTAGCATTGCTATCCAGACAGTGGCAGAGATATCTGTCCAGACTGACCACTCTGGAACGATCAAACGACCCACTGTCCAGATGGACACTAAGGTGGAAATCATTAAGCATATCTCAGCTCCAGAAAACTCACAGAGAGGTGGCAGTCTCAGCTGTCAGACAGATTCAGATAGAAGGCATACACCTATTGAAGTGGGGTATAGCACACACCTAACAGCAGATGTCCCCTCAAAGTCTAAAGGCTTCTATACTGCAGTCTCCCCCCTGTCCCCAGAAAAGACCCTGGGAGGGCAGAGAATGCTGACGGCTGACCCAACCAGATTTTCTTCTGGCCCTCGGATATTAAAGGCCGGTCAGAAGTCTCTGTCTGATCCTAAATTCCTTAGTCCAAGCACAGAAGACAGGATGTGTGGATACAACGCAGACAGCTATTCTGTAAGTTATAGTAGAAATTGAAAAATCATACATTATCAATAACAATAACTACTGTGCTGATTGTTTAAGAATTATGAATATGCTTTAAATATAAAACATGATGTACGCGATCCTGGAGGACTTTATTTACTTTTCAGGGACTGACAGAATTATGATTTGTTTTTATGTACTAGGGCCGAGGCTCACCTTCTGGCACTGGTAAGAAGGTAAAACGGACACTACCAGACCCACCTCCTGAGGATGACTCTTTGACAGGAAGATCAGGCTACAGCACCAATTCTGCTCGTCGGCGCCTTGCCCGGAGTACAACAATGGCTCGGGCAAAGATCCTGCAGGACATCGACAAGGAGCTTGATCTGGTGGAAAGGGAATCTTCTAAACTTCGCAAAAAACAGGCTGAGCTGGATGAGGAGGAAAAAGAGATTGATGCCAAACTACGGTGAGACTCTTCAGTTTTAGAGAAGAATATACTTTAGGCTTACACTTTTGCTCAGACCCTGTGACATTAGTTCATTAACATGTCATATGAGTAATCAAATAATATGCCATAAATTGATTACCATTATCATTGCGTTGGCCCCTCTCAGGCAATCATTAATTCTAATTCATCTGCATGATTCCCCTCTTACCTTGATAGCTTATGGGCTAAAAGGCTGCCATGACATCATTCAGTGAGACCTCTCCACACTCACACATAGTAAAAGGTACTAATGTGTGAGAAACTGGAACATTATTTGCCTTTTTTGTTGTAATGTTGACAGAGTTGTTAGTGCTTAAATTGTAAAACAATGTTGTTGTTGTTTTTTCAATCACTGTAGGTACCTGGAGATGGGTATCAACAGGCGTAAAGAGGCCTTGCTGAAGGAGAGAGAGAAGAGAGAGAGGGCCTATCTACAGGGGGTGGCAGAGGAAAGAGATTACATGTCAGACAGTGAGGTCAGCAACATCAGAGAGGCTAGGGGTGATGGCCTGGAGAGACCACGCACAGCTCCACAATCAGAGTTTGACCAATTCATTCCCCCACAGACAGAAGCCGATTCCCAGTATAACACACTAACCAGTCCCTACTCTCACTATGCTCAATATGTTCCCCAGACCCAAACCACCAGTCACTATACCCAACAGAACCTGTATCAGCAACAGTCCCTCTACCACCAACAGGTGTCTCCTTACCCAACTCTATCCCTCTCCCATGCCCAGGCTCAACCTAACAGCTACCAACATGCCCTGCTCTTGCAGCAAGGAAAGCAGCGACAAACCACTCTCTCTGATTTGGAGCCTAAGATCACCACCAACTACGAAGTGATACGTAACCAGCCTCTGCTCATTGTACCAACCTCCACAGAAAGTGGCTATGGAGTGGCTCACTTGGGGGGCAAATACGGCAACTTGGACTTAAGGCTAGGATTAGAGGAAAGAAGCATGGCCTCTAGCCCTATGTCTAGTATTTCTGCTGATTCCTTCTATGCTGATATTGACCACCACAACGCCAGGAACTACGTGCTGATAGAGGACATAGGGGAGCTCACCAAGGCTTCAACGGGGCTGAGCAATACTAGTTTGGGTTCTGGATTTAATCTTCCTGATAAAGAGCTGTCCAAGGCAGACAGACTACTCAGGGCAGCAGAAGTGAGGCGCACAGCAGAGGTAAATACATATCACTTGTGTAAATACAGTATATACTGTATATTTTAGTTTTCCTTTTACTGTACTGTTCCCCTCATACTTATGGTCACTGTTGATTCAAAACTTTACACTTTACAACCTTGCAATTCAGCTTTTGCTACTCTGATATGCATTTATAGCCTGTTCAGAGTGCACCAAAATAAAGCTTTAGCCACTACAAACAAATGTATTCACAATGGATCAGTCTGTATGCCATTAATCACTTAAAATTGAGGGGCAGGTAACACATGAATGCCACTTACATTACTCATTAATAAACTAAATTGTATGACATATTTTTTCCTTTTAGGTGGCTGATTTTTTGGGATCATCCCGGCTTCAGGGTTATGGTAAAGGAGAAGACGACACTATGGAGGAGCCATATGAGCTGAAACTACTGAAGCAGCAGATCAAGCAGGAGTTTAGGCGTGGAGCTGAGGGATTAGAACACTTAACAGGTCTGGGCCTACCCCAGTATCTCCCTAGTGACAGCAGTTTTCGTCACTTTCCTAAAGGGGAGAAATATAGCATTGGCAGGCTCACCCTTGAAAAACAGGCTGCAAAGCAACTCCCAGCAGCTGTGCTGTACCAGAAACAGATGAAGAACAAAAAAGCCCTAATAGACCCTAAGGCCGTCACTAAATTTTCTCCAATTCAGGAAAGTAGGGACCTGGAGCCTGACTTTGGCAGCTACATGGGATCAGGTGCCTCCTCTGTGACCAATCTAGCTGCTAGGGCTAGGTTGCTGCAGGATGAGATTACATTTGGGTTGAGAAAGAACTTGTCTGAGCAGCAAAAATATTTGGGCTCTTCGCTAGGGGCCAACCTAGCTGGTTCTCTTAATCTTGGACAGTCCCTCGGACTAGGGTCCTCTATCAGGGCCACTCAGGATGACGGCACCTACCCAAGTGGCACCCGTTCACGTCCTTCATCACGACCCTCCTCTCGCCCTTCTTCTGTCTATGGCTTGGATCTATCTATCAAGCGGGACCTATCCAGCTCTTCACTCAGACTTAAGACAGAGGGAGAGGTCCTGGACGCAGCATTTGCCCCTGGGGTGGCCAGGGCAAAGCCCACTAGTTTACCTATCAGCCAAAGCCGGGGCCGTATCCCCATTGTGGCTCAGAACTCTGAGGAAGAGAGCCCTCTGAGCCCAGTGGGGCAGCCTATGGGCATGGCTAGAGCCTCAGCTGGACCTCTCCCCCCCATTTCTGCTGACTCCAGGGACCAGTTTGGGTCTAGCCATTCTCTGCCAGAGGTACAGCAACATATGAGGGAGGAATCTCGGACACGTGGCTATGATCGAGACATTGCATTCATCATGGATGACTTGCAAGGTGCCATGTCTGACAGCGAAGGTAAATGGAGCCTCAGACTGTTTCAGCAACTTGACTGTGTGGACTTGCTTGTTATGCATGCTAATGCTGAATGGTCTTACTGACTCTGTGCACTAACTGGTTCTTTCTCAGTCATCAGTGCTCCACGTATTTGTTGTCCATGACTATATATTTTTTGTCACAGTAAATATCACATTAGATGTTTGCATGCTGTTTCCTTTCTTTGTAATGTCTTACTCACCGATACATAATACTCCTGGCCTGAGTTTATGTATGCTACTAATGAGCTCTATGTTTGTTCTGTGATTTCATCAGCATGCTTTGTCTTTTGATTTTGCTATAGCTTTATACCTTCACAGGTAAATAATGATCCTTAATATTGAAACTGCAGGATGACATAACTGCTATACATAAACTATGTGGGCTTAACCTTATACACACATTTTCTCCATATTACAGCTGCCTTATTCTTGTGAGTGAAAAATTAATTGTGACTACAATTGACCCTATACAGAGTATTATCATTATTCTGAGCATATTCAGTGAATACATGGCAGATGTAACACAGTTCTTGAGACTGAGAATCTCTACCACATAAATATTCACTCTTGTGGCATATAGTGGCAGTCATGTCTGGTTTTTCAGAAACTTGATAGAGCTAGAATGGTAGATTGTAGTAAGAGTAATGTTTAATCTTTAAAAACAAGACTTTGATTTATGAAAAATCCCTAAAAATGTGTAATGTGCAAGTCATTGTTAAACAACAAAAACAATTTTAACAGAATTGTGCAATATTTAATCATCTTCTCATATGTGAAGTGCCTCATAAACATGAATAGAAATTAAACGTATGGGTAACAGCATTAAGGATGTCGGTCACACTGTATAAACCACCTGGAAGCTGTGTTAGATACAAAGACCTGTGGTAGCAAACTTTTACAAGAAAGTATGACAAGGAGTATCTGGGGATTGTCAGCCCACCTCCAACAATCTGCAGGGCAAGTAGTGGCTTTGTGAAAACTAGGTCAACACCTCAGAAAGATGTATATATTTTCTTTTCTAAGGTACCCTTTCTGCTATTTTGGAGAACAGGCCACAATAAGTTTAAAGGAATACTGCTGAATCATTGGTGTCAGGGTTACTGTAGTGGTACAATCAAGGCAATCACTTTGTATAGTTATTACACTTTAATTCTTCACAAGTCAGTGTCACACCAACCAGTTTAAGAGCAGTCCCATTTTTCAAGCTTTTTTTCTGTATGTCAATCCTCCCTGCAATGAAATGGCTGTCTCTTGTGGACTGTCACACAGTTAAGAGCACTGTTCAAATTTATACTTACACACAGCATCATATTATTATGTCTTATTTGTGTTGTGTTAACTGTGTGTCTTTTATTTGTATATGTGTCTAATCTTCTGTCTGTATCTGATTTTGCATCCTTGCATGTTGTGCAACACATTTTCCATTTCCATATAAATAAAGTGAATGTTTTCTGCTTGGTGGTTGTTGCTGTGGATGTCTCATTGCTATGTGAGATGTCCATGTCCCCTAGTAATTGACAGAAAATATTGACATGTATTACCCATCTTCCTAAGTGTGGGATTGGCAGTGTTCCATTAGTTTAGATAAATCAATTTCTGTCGATAACAATATGCAATATGAAAAGTTAGTTAATTAGATAAAGTGTGTTTTTCATTTAGTATAAACACGTTAACTTTGACTCTGCAAAAACTACAATACTCAGGTCAATGGCCACAACATGTAAAAACCTTGCCTGGTTAAGGGAAAGTTTAAGAGGGTTTATTGTCATCCACATTGATTATCAGACAATAATCAAAATGTATAATAGTAACAACAACTATGTTGAGTAACTTTAGATCTATATCGACTATTTATGAATAATCGGTTGAATAGTTGATGAGAAGGTGATATCTGTCCTGACCCCACATAAAAGTGTCCATCTGCCTTGATTACAGCACTAAGTGAGTCCATGCTGGCTCTGAACAGAGATGATGCCAGAATCTTTCATGAAAGTATCAGACACGGTAGAGTATTTTACAGTACTGGTTAAGAACCCTTATAATCATGGTACTACTATGGCTCAATATTACCATAATTGATAGATGGCTTTTTTTCCCCCCTAAACTGTATTTTATATGTTTTTCATAATGCTTCTGCTTAAATTTGTTAAGGGTCTGACAGGCTTCTAATGTCAGACTTGCAGTAATTTCAAGCATGCCTCTTACATTGACTGTTTTCAGTGCATGTGCTGAAGTATACTCACAATACATATCTAGTGTTAACACAGTTCCTGTAGTCTGTCAGATTACTGAACATATTGTTGACATATTTCTAAAAACATATACAACTCTGTACCCCAGCTGGAGGCCCAAACTGGAATATAGAAGGTGAGACAGCATTCAATTCCCATGTAGTTACATAGAGACTGTATGCCTCCATGCCGCACATCATGATTCTGAATGATCCACCTCTCTGGTTGATTTTTGTAAACATGCCAGACTCATTCTGGAATGACCCACATCTCAGTAGTAAACAATACATGTCATTCAGCAGCTCTCTAGTAGGTGACATGTCAGGTCCATTCTGGAATGAACCCCATCTTATTGGCACTAGATGACTTTTATGTGTCACATATTGTAGTGATTTGAGTTACACATCATTTGGTATGATTGTGCATCAGTGGCTCTGTAAGCATATCAGATCCATTTCCAGTATTCATGTTCATGCACTCTTTGCAAAAAAGAAAATCACATGCATATTGTGTGATCATGCATAATTGTTGCTACAAAAAATTGCTTTTCATATACAGTATGTTAAGGCATTGTATCCAAATGCAATGCTGCCACTGTTTACTGATGCTAGATAAGATATCCCAGACGTGGGTAACGGAAAATATTTATCCTCAGCAAAAATGGTCATCAGGCCATTTCTCTCCATCATTATCGGTGCATCTCCTTGTTGAAATTAGATCACTGATAATACAAAGAGACATTTGGCAGACCTGCACATTCTATCTTTAGTGACAATCCATTTGATTGGGCACCAAAGTGATGACTCATATTTCTACTGTAGAACATCAACCACCAGCGTGACTGGTTACCATAATTTTAGATCATTTTTAAATTGAGCTTAAAAATCTGCTAGTAAAATGTGGCAAAAAGCATCCAAAATCTTACAGATGTCATATATCATTGGATTAAAAAAAGGAGATGTCTCTATGATGAGCTTTGTGAGCTTTGTGACAGCACACTGCACTTACAGTACTCAGAAATACAACAACATGGTACAATATCATTTCATAGTCATATCCTTTTTGATCCTATGCCATGAGGTTCAGTGGAGGTAAAGACTTACGTGGAAATGTCGCCTCCTTCTCCCCTTAATTATTTTATTGAGAAAAGTATATTGCAACAAACAGGTGTTTGAAGATGGCAACATAAATTAGGTCTATCATTATTATTATTACCACTGAAGAAAAAACATACAATGGGACAACTCCAATCCACGGTGTTTGACTGAAATTATTAAATATGTTAATAAATAATTTCCCAGGGCTTCTTTCAATAACAATGTTTCATATACAGCAGCTATGAAAATGTGTAGAAAAAAGAGCCCTCACACTCAGACAAGGAGCACTGCATGGTATCAAAAGCATGCCCAACTTAAAATGCTCTTGAAATGTATTCATCCTTCATTCAGTGCTTGCAATGATCATTTGATCTCACAGATGGTATGGATACGTTGGAGCAGAGTTCATACGCATATCCACACAGGACAGATCAGAGATCTTGTTTAAGCAAGTGGGGATGGATGTGTGACAAACTTTGTGTTGCATACTAGAGACTGATCCTCTGCCCAAGTTGTCATTACTATGTTTAAAACATAGATTTAATTTAGAGAAATAGCTATCAGGGGCTCAGAGGATTTGTTATTGTGCATACATGTTTTTTTTTACCACTGCCTCTGTCTGCCTAGCCTACCACTTGAGGAGAGAGGACACAGATTGGTTTGATAAGCCAAGAGAAGGGCATCCACAGAGTGGAAACATGTCAGACCGGAGACAGGTGAGATCCAAACAAACAACATTCAACTTCACACTGTGTGGTTTCTTTACTGACATTTTCAATCTGAAAACCTTTTTTTTTTTTAAGGAAACCTATTTTCATCATTGTGTGATTTTTTTTAAATGTCTCTCAGGTAAATCTGGTCCCTTATGCATTCCCTAACACTCGCGTCAAGCTTATGAGAGACCTGAAGGACACAAGTGTATCAGGTATAAGGCAAACACAGAGGACACAGAAATATTGTGCAAGGATTATGCACACGACCATTATTATCATTGTTTTACTAATCAGGATTTGGTGTGTTTATTTTTCGCTCAGGGAATGGACTTGGGATCCGTGTAGTTGGTGGGAAGGACATTCCAGGGAGTAGAGGAGAGATTGGAGCCTACATTGCCAAGGTTATCCCTGGTGGAATGGCAGAACAAACAGGAAAAGTTGTAGAAGGTAAGAGGAGAATAAGAAAGGGGCATTGGTATCATAATCATAATTGGCCATTAGTGAATGTAAATCTATTATTAGTTCACCATTCTTTTCAGTAAAATCCCTGCCTGAATCGCTGAATTCCAGATGGAGATATGAGAGACTGCTGCAGCCTTCTGTGTTGTGGTCTGTCATGTCTCATTCTCTGAGACATCACTTCCAAACACAGAAACAGCCTGTCAACTCACCCTCCGCAGCACTGGGCTGTGTTAGTCATTAGGCTATATATAGCATTGCTATAGACACACAAATACACAAAAGTAGGCATATACACAATCATTAGCTTTACATTCACTCTTTTCAATTGTAAATTATTTCAGATGACCGATATTTGAATGATTATTGATTAAACAGAGCAGAGATGTAATATTAATGGTTATTCCCACAGTTGACAGTTGAGAGGATATTTTTAGGACAAAATTAGTTCTAGTTTCTCTCCTCACTGGCAACACCACCATAAGGACTGGCATGAAATTGCTCATTTGCACAAGACAGGGGTTGAAAGTCAGTTCAGCTAATGCATTATTTTTTTCTTTGTCTCATATATTCCATTCCTTTTTTCTTTGTTTTCTTTATAAATACTTAGAGAGACAGGCTTAGTCTGGGACCTTTCATGTTGTTCGTTGTAGAAACAGTGGTCAGACGCTGAGTTGTAATTATAATGCAATGCTTATGTTTCACTTGAAGGGAATAGCAGTGGAACATATGGCTTCAGGTGCAGAGAGAAATAAAGTGGGGGAGGATACGGAGAATTATACAGAGAGCAGAGGGAATAATCTAAATGCACACTGGCTCATGCAGAAGGCTATGGAGATATTAATTCAAGCCTTTATTGTCACAGTGGCTGGTCAGTTGCTTCGTAAGCAGAAGTCTAATCTGAAGACCAGGTTTCATTTGTGTAAGTGAGGCCTCATACAGCTCTGGCCCAGGGGTGAACGTTTGAGTTTGCTGTGCACTGACTTTTGTCTGTAGTATATCATTAGTATACTGTTTGCTGTGCTGTGTGTGTGTAATGATATGATGTCGAAGTCAACAAAAAACTAAATTAGAAATCTAATTTGCCACTATGCGTGAACTATGAATTGAAATGTTGCTTCTGCCACGTAAGCATGTAGACTGCTGAATTACAGAATTGGGTTTGAAATGCACTTGGCCACAAGCTATAACATATTGTCCAGGAATTAATAACACATACATCTTTTGTCTCTGAATTGCCTTCATCACTCCACAGGAATGCAGGTGTTGGAGTGGAATGGAGTCCCTCTGACTGGAAAGACTTACGAAGAAGTGCAGTGCATCATGGGCCAGCCATGTGCAGAGGCGGAGCTCTGCGTGAGACTGTGAGTTACATCTGTCGACATTTATCCCCCTGTCCCACAGAAACTCCTACATGTTTAGTCACAATATGGTGACTCTGCACACCTTCTCTCCTCCTCCTTCTGTTCATTCCACACCCCTTCATCTGACAAATATCACTCTATGACTGATTACTGCTAAGATACACTGGTTGATATGCCATTATGAATTTCCTGTATGGATCCAAACAGCGACCTTAATATGCTGTCTGACCCTGAGCACCCACAAGCCCTGGAGCACCATGTCCAGCTTAAGGCTGGTATGTACAAGGATTTGTTGTTGCATGCATGCATGTATCTGTGTACCTATTTCACAGAAACACAATGTGCAGAACTGTATGCATTTGTCCCAATAGGTGGGCAGCGTTCACCTGGTGTGGATCCTAAGCAGTTGGCTGCAGAGTTGCAGAAGGTGTCCCAGCAGCAGGCTCCTGGTGTGGCCGGGACAGGGATTGGGCCTGGAGGTTTGGGGGTCCTCTCTGCCATAGAGCGCTCTGCCCTCCTCCACTCGGGGACTGGATCGGCGGCCTCCAGTGGTGTGCCGAGCCCGGGCCAGCCTGCGTCGCCTGCCATAAACAAAAAACAGCGACACAAGGTAGTGATTTTGACTTCTTTTTCAACTATATCACATGTCAGAGGTAGGTAAGTCACATAAAATAAGTGTGGAAAATGGTGTGGATCTGTATCAAACTACTGTCAGAGGACCCCTGTGATCTTCCATGCACATTTGCTGGTGTGATTCCATCAGTATTACATCACACAACACTACAAAGGGGAGGTTGCATGGCAAGGTCAAATGGTGTAACTGTGTTCATCACAGAGTGACAGGCCTTATAATGGATCAATACAACAGTGTGGTAGAGTGCATGGCTCTGGCTGTGAGTGTGCTTTACACATGACATGGACAATATGTGCATAAGTGCTTCATTATGCGCAAATGTTCAAATGTGTAATTCTTGAAACTCATGTCACAAAACAGGATAGGCTACATTATGTCACACAAATGGTAATTAATACAAGGTAAAAATCAAGAAATAGAAAGAAGATATATGTTTGTACTGCTCTAAACTGAATAAGGCATTTTTTCTATTAATGTTTAAGCAGCTCAAATAATTGATTAACCTTCTCAAACTTCACTGGAGGACTTTTCCAGTCAATTACACTGCAGGCATAGTCAAATCTCTCCTGAGCCTCATAGATCTAGTGAGAAATCTTTATCCTGCAGCTTCTCAGAAAGGACAATCCTTTCATCTCTTCGCTGACAGCACATTATATATTTCAAGAGAGCGCTATTTACTGCAACCTCATGGTTGTGTTAGTCTGTTACAAACTTTTCTTTGTGGGTCAGATCAGACTTACTATTTACAACACGATCAATTTATAAACCTTGCATACCCCTCCCCCTTTCATTCTTTCCTGCTTCAGACAACAGAGATAATGAAGATGCCTCATCCTATCACTGGAGACATTCAGGTAAAAGAATATTTCCAAAAACACTAAAGGGATTTTTAACATCACAAAAATAAAGATGCAGTCCAGTAGCTTGGTCTCCACTCCGCTGTTTTCCCTTAGCTCCAGATCAACTATGACAGGAACCTAGGAAACCTGATCGTCCACGTCCTGCAGGCTAGAAACCTAGCCCAAAGGGACAATGATGGCTACTCTGACCCTTTTGTCAAGGTCTACCTCTTACCAGGGAGAGGGTGAGTTCTGAGTGTGTTTGAGTGTTCTGTAATGTCTGGTCTGTGTCTGCCTTTTCTGCTTCTGTGTCTGTCTTATTTACTCTCCCCCCTATTTCTTTCTGACGTGGTACTGACTGAGCTGTACGGAACTGACTAATACTTGAGTTTGTATGAGAGAATGAGACAGGACATGATGATATGAGGCAGTCAAGTTGTAAAGTAATTCGATTCGGTCTCTATGAATCAATAAATGGGTGTTTTTGATGCCATAAAAAAGCAGTGTGAGGATATCCTTTGCCATACTGCTACGTTATAATGTGTCAGATTACTTAACATATGCAAACACAAATGCTCAATTCAAAATTCACATCTTACTCTTCCCACTTTTCACTGGAGAGAGTACTTTAGCCTTGTCCCCAGAGTTAAATCCCAGGCTTCTTCCTCCTCTCATCCCTATCTACTCCACCGTCCACCCAGGAGCCTGTGAATAACAAGAGAAAGGATCGATATGGCCTTTATCTGCTCTGTAACAGTATCTGCTCTTGGATAATGACCCCATCAGACCTGTTTATGAGATTATAAACCCTCTCTACCCGTGCTCTATAGGTGGAAATGAAAGCTCTGTTGCAGAGCATATTTTGTTCTGATGCCATTCAGTATGAAGAATACTTTAAAGAACGGTTCAGAACAGTAGATTACAAATAGGAACGGACAAATAGGAATCTGTTTTTTTACTAGTCGTGTCACATACCTGTACATTGCTCTGACACAAAAACAGTAAAACACCCTGCATAGAATATTGATTGCCTCAGCTCTCTATCCTCTACTGGCTTTTATTTGAGCTCTCAGGGCTTCTCTGACTGTTTTTTGTGTTTTTGCTTTTCTTGTTTGTGATATCTGCCCTCCTCCTCCTCTTCTGGACTGCCTCAGCCAAGTCATGGTTGTCCAGAATGCAAGGTAGTGTGGTGCTGATCTTTGCTTTTTAGTTGGTGTTATGTCTTTTTCTTTCTTTCTGTAATATATGTCTCCAAACTGGTTTTTCCATCCTTTTGTTGTGGCCTTTGTTGTTCGTCCAAGTATATGCTGTGTATCATGTTGTTTAAGAACACTCCTGTCATTGCTTTTTCTCTTCGCCTCACTTTTAACACTCCTCACCTCCTATCTCTGGAGTAATTTGAGTTTGTATGTTAGTCAAAGACAGACAGCTTAAAAAAGACACGTACATTTTTAATAATTTCTGATGTGTCCACAAAAGGAGACTGACCATTTTTACAAACATCTATTCAGTCCACATTTCTCTGAGTGTATCACAGTTTGGTAAATGTTTGCCATGGAGTCGAGCAGGGAAGAGAAATCTTTCTTGATTTATTACTGATAATCATTCTGAATATCGTGACTTATCAGTGCTGATAACAAGAGAAGGACCAAGTATGCCCAGAAGACCATGAACCCAGAGTGGAACCAGACTGTAATCTACAAGAACATTCATTTGGAGCAGGTACTGTGCAGAATAACATTAACACCCCCCACCACACATACACACACACACACACACACCTGTTACCTTATTTGCTGCAGGCCACTTTAGAGCAAAGTGGATGTCTTACACTCTCATTAGGATTCTGCCCATATGCCTTGTACCGTGGTTCATCTTAACAATCAATCATTTCTGCTTTCACACTCTCACATACACAGAAAGTCTAACTGAGTGTGATTTAAAAAAAAAGAGTGACAGAAACTTGCTCTTTTGTCACTATCTAAGTGCTATGGTATGTTTGGGTGTATGTGTTTTTATCCTGGGGTCTTTGTGTTTGCTGGGAGCAGTGTTGTTTGTGACTGAGACACCACCCAGACAGCAATTACAACTGTGAGGGATGAGTGCAGATGCAGTAGCTTTTGTGGTCAGAGAAAAAGACGCCCTCTGTGAAGTCAATGGATTCATCGGCTCCTCTGGGGCTGCCCTCTGTTAATCATGTCTCACTGCTGGCTTTAAAAATGCTGCTGCATCACTCATTCACCCACTCCCCAACCCATGAGATATGTTTGCATCTTTCCCAGACATTCCTATACGCACATTCTGTCAACATGCATTCACAGGTATATGCACACATGCATGTACAGTAGCCTACATACTGAAACAAACCAAACTGAATGGAACCCCTTGCTTGTTTGCCCATTACAGTTCTCTTCCTAGGTCCACATCCATTCATGCACTGCACACAGTGTGCCTGAGCTGCTTTCTTTCACACTTCTTCCACCCACATACACACAAATACAGACACTCTCACAGTCTCTCACACATACATATTCACACGAGATCCCTCATCTTAATCTCTGTCCCTCTCTCCCCCCCTTTGTACTCTTTATCCAGTTAAAGAAAAAGACGCTCGAGGTGACAGTGTGGGACTATGACAGATCCTCCTCCAATGACTTCCTTGGAGAAGTGAGTGCTTTTGGAATTTCAATCCTGTCTGAAAATGTCAAATTCATTTTGTATTTAACTTGCACTAAAGGTTTCTGGTGGGTTCTTTTCTTCTCTTAAAATAACCTAATACATATTAGCCTGATCTCTCTCTCTCTCACAATCCCTCACTGGCTTCGCCTCACGCCTGTAGATCTGTATAGCGAGCACTTATCTTTATCATGTGCTTAACGCAATTGATCAGCTGTTTAGCAAATTACCTGTTTCTGCAGTCTAGCTTCAGACAAATCCCTCTCCTTATTTCCATGTATTAGTATAGACTTTTCTACTTACGTATTGGAGCTGTATAGGCTTGGTCTTCGTGTCTTTAGTGTCTAATCTTCTCTCTCTCTCTCTCTCTCTCTCTCTCTCTCTCTGTCTGTATGATAATTGTGTTTCAGGTGTTGATTGACTTGTCGAACACTGGACAGCTGGACAACACTCCTCGTTGGCTGCCTCTGAAGGAGCAGAGTGAGAGCATTGAGCACAGCAGAGCCCACCATGCTGCTCAAGGCCCACCAGGGTCTGGGTCAGGCCGGGGTCATGGTCAGGTCCATGGGCAAAGCTTGGGCCATATGTCAGGGTCTGGAATGGGGCCTGGACATGGTATGGGACAGGGTCCAGTGCCAGGACAGGGAGATGGGAGTCATGATTCACCTAAAAACTCTGTAATCAAGAGCAGAAGTCATGGAATCTTCCCTGATCCAGGCAAAGGTAAAAAATAATAACAATAAGTCCACCACATATCTACTCAGACTTATACACAACCTCAATTTCCATAATGTCTATGAATAAGCTTATTTGTGACTGTGACAATTCTGAATCATGGCACTGTTTTCCATTTGTGACTGTAATTCATAAGGTGGTCACTTAGCTAGATGATGTTGCCATGGAAATCAAAATGCTAATAATTTCTTACGTAAGAGCTGCAAGCTACACTCCATGTGCTTGTCAACTGTAACATGGCAAAATCAGGGCTTCTATGGAGCAGAAAATATGAAGTGCACCTAACATAGCGTGGCTCTTCATTTCATCTACAGTTTGCTCATGTCTCCTAAGTAGTTGTAAACATCCATGTTGTCTTCCTGCAGACATGCAGATGCTGCCTTTGGAAAAGTCACACAGCAGCCCAGGTAGCTCCAAGTCTTCCTCTGATGGCCAACTACGCTCCCATGGCCCCTCCCGAAGCCAAAGCAAGAGCAGCGTCACTCAGGCTCACCTTGAGGATGCTGGGATAGCCATTGCTGCCGCCGAGGCTGCCGTCCAACAGTCCCGCCTGCAACCAAGTAAATGCTGCCCCTACCCATGATACAATTCCTATGACATGCTTCCTTTTTTTCCTGCGCATGCAATTTTTGTTGAGGCCGTTTGATGAAAACCTTAACTTCTGTGAGATCACCTCCTTAACATTTTACCTAAGCCTACTGCTTCCTCGTCTGTCGTTTCTCTCTGACCACAAATTGCTTTGATTTAGTCAACAACCCTAGTTTATTTCAGCCTCCTCCAGGTCTGATCATTCTTAAACATATAATTACTAGACAAAGTCCAAGTCATATGAAAAATGCAATTGAACGAGGTAATATATATCAAAACCTAACTTTCTGTAAAACTTTTTTTTAAATCTTAAAATTAAATATTTATAAATATGGCACATCTGGTGCCCTAAATATACCAAATGTGTTTTTTTTTTTTTTTTACATTTTGATCATTATAACATTTTTGCTACCTATGTGCATCTTATGTAGGACATAAAGTTTATGTATAACTGTGAGATATTAACACAGCAGAGCTGAATCATTTATAACTAAACTAAAGAATAAAAACCTAATTGGCTACAAAATTAGAGCCCCTGACACCTCTGTTTCCACATGGAGTATGCATGTGCCAGTCCCAAGCATATGGTTTCTACAGACCCCATGTGTGGAGACCTCCAAACCCAATATAGAAACCATGCAGGGATGGCAATCCCTTACTTGCCTTGCACCATATTAAAATGATTTAACCAGTGGGCAGTCTTTAGTGTGATGTCCTCAAATCGAAAAATTGCAGTGTGGTATCTCCCTTTCTAAGATAAGTCAGCCCAGCGTAAGAACTATTTCAGCATGCAGTTGCAGCTTCCCTGGCTACTGCTCCCCGGCCACTGAGGACTTTGTGATGCCTCAGTCTGTCTGTGTGTGTGCATGCGTGTGCCATATGAATGAACCCTTAGAAAAGTTTCAAAAATACACACACAGACACACACACCTATGGCACACAGTCTCCCCTCCCTACCCGCTCCTCTCCCATTCCTACCACTTAAAACAAAGGGGACTCAAATGTGAGACTGAACCAGTCAAACCAGGAAACACAGAAACACCAAGAGGTTCAAAAGTCAACAGGAGGTTCACTCTGCACTCACCGGCCAATGAGAGTAAAGCGGTCAGCTAACCATGAGAGGAACTGAAGTGTCGAGGGAAGGTGAGACAACATAGGAAAAATGTAATAAATATTACTAATCCTATTCGTTATTAACCTAATGCACTCAATCTAAAAACTAAAACGTAAATAAGTGAGAAAAAATTAACTCAATATAATCAAATGTGTAAATAACTGAAGTAACAAATTACAGTAATCCAGTAATCTCTTACTTCTTGATATCCATGTACAGTATTTAAGGCTGTGAATGTATGTGTGCATATGTGAGTGTGCGTCTTTTTCTTTTATAGCAACCAAATCCCTAGCTATTGCCTTTGAGTCACTGGTTGTTTTTCAAATCTAACCACTATTAGTCATTGTTTTACTGTAAAGCAGATGGACATTGGACACTGTGACCACAAAGGCCAAAAAGTAGTCTAGACAGAAACACTTGCATATTCCCTGAGCTAATCTCACTCTTTCATACCTTCATACCATACAATATAAGCTGAACTCCACAGCAGCCAAGAGCCAAGAACAAATAATTATTGCGAGTCCATAAAAAACTGTCGACATTGTCTCACACTTAATTCATATTCATGTGTGAATTAAACTTGGTGACCTTCATTTATTACAAGTAAAGGGATTTGCTGTGTCAAAACGAGGTCACACACACACACACACACACACACACACTGCTGAATTCAAGGACAAACTGTCATCTATGCTGATCAGTTCCTCCCTTGATAGGCTGTTATGTGATGCTTAGTCAAAGTTATGTGTGACAGACAGTGTCGCTGGCAATGAGTGATAACTGGGTGTGAAGTGTTTCTCTGCTCTGTTGGACACGCATGTAGTATGTGTGGCAGACACTGTGGAGGTGCTCTGAGTTTGTGCACAATAATGTCCTATCTTATAGATAGATAGATAGATATAGACAGACAGACAGACAGACAGACATTTCCTCACTTGCATGCTTGCCTTTACTACCTTCAGGACCAGGCCACCGACTGGCTGATGTCTCGGGTTCAGTGGTGTTGTCAGCCCCGAGTCTTGTGGGAGATGCCTACGGAGGTCTGGATGGGGAGGAGAGTGTTGGTACTGGAGTGGACAGTGCCATTTTCCAAGTGCCACGAATGTAAGACAATTTGGTTGATTTTCTAGCAAAGAAGTAATGTCTTGTAAAAGTAGTGCTCATATATTGTCTTGTTGTTGTTTTTTTTTGTTACAGTGGTAAGACTATCCCTAATGGCACTGACAAAAACCAACTAGGGACCCCAGAAAATGAAGGCAAGTTCCAGTAATGTCCTCTGTTTACAGTTAAAATCCTAAGGCTATGACAGAAAAAACATTTGTCTTACTTGGTTGTAAGTCTCCACCTGCTGGGTATGTTGTGTAATGACAACTTATTTTATATTTACTCAGCCACTTATTCAAATGTTCTATATTGGATTTTGAATAGTGACATTATTTAATTGTGATGTCATATGATGATTTTTTAGTGCTTATTATCAATAAGCAACATTTACCCAACATAATGACTTGGTTTGGAATAGCAGAAGAGAAGTGTCACTCTATACTACCCGCTGTCATAACTATATCTACGTTTCATGTATCTCAGGTGTCATGATGCCTTGCTTCCATCTCTAGTTTCAATTTGTAACAAAGAGCCCAAGGACATAGGCTGCAGCTTGGGAGCTGTAATACAGATGGGGGTCAGGGCTCCATGGTTCCTGATGAGGCATTTAACACATTTTAACCTACCAATGTTTTAGTAAAACCCTTCAACTTACAATAAGATCATGATGAGATCCAATAGAAGCTGACAGGATGTTCTCTGACCTGGTTTCATTCTGCTGTGAGGCCAGGTTAAGTGATGCATCATTGTTAAATAATTAAAATCGGCTTGAGTGACACCAGGAGTAAATGCTTTTCTGTACAACTGCAGGAATCTGCCTACAGCCGCTTACATGCACTGACCCTCGTCTCTCTTTCATTGTCGCTTTTAGCTGGCAAGACACAAGTGATGGGGGAGATCAAGGTCGCTCTCAAGAAGGAGGTGAAGACTGAAGGAGACCAACTGGTCTTAGAGATCCTCCAATGCAGAAACATTACTTACAAGTTCAAGAGCCCAGACCACCTACCAGGTCTGCAAGTCAAGTATTTTGTTTTCATGTTCCAAGTCATATTTAATCATATATTATTTTGTATATTCATATTTATCTTCTCTCTAATTTGCCTTCAGATCTATATGTAAAGCTGTATGTGGTGAATGTTGCCACTCAAAAGAGGATCATCAAGAAGAAGACAAGAGTTTGTCGACATGACAGGGAGCCATCTTTCAATGAGACCTTCAGATTCCCTCTAAACCCAACTGGACACGCGATACAGGTACAACACACCTGATACTATGGATGTACTATGAACCGTCCCACACGATTTGTCACCCTGCTCCATCATAGTTAATTTTTTTTCTGGAGTTAAAATATACTTATTAACCTAATAATCGTAGGAAATAAATAATTCTTGCTTCATGGTTGAGAGAAACAACCCTAAATATCTTAAATGGCTCATTGCAGTTAATTAAAGCTGGGGGCTTGTAATGTCTGACAAAACAAGCCTTAAACCTCATTAAGGGGAGATTTATAAACTGGTCTGCTGCCTGATGTAGCAGCTGGGAGACCGAACCACCTCCTGTGGGCTGGAGGAGGATATGAATCTCTAAATGTGACTGGTAGTGTCTGTAAAAAGATAATTTTAGATGGACAACTGCAGATGAATAAATACTTAAACATTTTACAATTTCTTGCTTAGTCAGTGTTAAATGTAAATGCATAAGGAATATAAATGTATCCATAGTTGAATTTGAAATAAAGGCTAACACAAATAAATCTATATTTCATCATGATTTAAAGGTTAAAGTTGTTTTTTTCCCCCTCTAGATTGGTATATTGATCAATAGACCAGACTTTGCTATCTGCTCGCCCAGTGGTCTTTGCATTATTAATGCCGGATAACATGCTTTTACTGGTGCACTTTTCGAGATGGGATGGGCGCACTTGCTAATGCTCAGATAGCAACAGAGAAGAACAATGATAAATGTGTTCTCTCTCCACTGTCTTTCCAGCTTTTCTTGGTGTCTAATGGAGGGAAGTTCATGAAGAAGACCCTGATAGGGGAGGCCTACATCTGGTTGGATAAAGTTGACATGAGGAAAAGAGTGGTCAGTTGGCACAAGCTGTTTGTGAGCTCCACCCAGACCAACCCCTGAATACAGTACCACACCAAAAAAGAAAGTAGCGGGAGATCAACGAAAGGTGAAACCAGACTGTATCAGTACAGAGATTCAACTTGACTGAAATGGACGAGGTAAAAAAAAATATATGTTCAAGGAGGGCAAATAAAAATATCCATTGAATTCACTTCCTCAGTTTATAACTAAGAAAACTGAGGAAATAATATGCTAATACCATAACAGACGTATCAGTCCAACACTGCCAACACACGTCCACCTCTTACCATGTCCTGTTCCTGTTGGTTGTGGACTTTGTGGGATGGAAACCTTCCAAATGCTACAGGAGGCACTGACACTCACTCAGCAGCCGTAAGGCTTTGAGAGCAGTGATGTCTTTCTTACCATAGTACCATGATCCACAGGAGACATTGTTGTTTTGGTGTCCAACTGAGCTAACATATCTATCAAAGGAGGAAATATGAGCTAAAATAAAGCTGAATTTCACTTTGATCACACAACCATCAATTAGCATTGTGTTTTATGTCATGTGACAGTCATCATTGTAACGCCTGAATGATGGTTGTGATGCGTATCGGCATCAGTTGTCTTAAACATTTGATGATGAAGGAATGCGTAATGTTTGTATGATAGTCAATAAAGAAGAAAAAAAATACATAACAAAGCCTTTATGTAGAACTCAGTCAGACAGCTGACTTTTGCCATGGGATGAAGATAAACATGTACAGCACTTCAGATGTAGATATCACACATGCAGATAACAAAACATATCAGAGAATCACATTGCACAGTGTGATGTTTATGTAGTATACAGTGATATCAGATTCAGAATATATCTAAATACATATACTGTATAAGAGTTGTTCTCTTGTCATTAGATTATGTATAATAAGATTTACACTTATGATCTGTGTTAGACTGAGGCTGTGGCTGGCGCACTGACAATCCAGTAGGCTACTTTAGCCTATGGTGTAGGGCAGTCTTAATAACTGTTACGTGAATATGGACCTATGTGAGCTCAAGGATCTTGTTGAAAAATGGCTCCTTTGGTCTTTTGGTCACACCGACACACCACTAGATATTCAACAGGGCTGTGATGGATCAAAATAAAGGTCAAGGTCAACATCCAGTGACATATTGGTATTTTGCGGGTATGCTGTTGTAGGGCAGGTTAGAATTACAATAAAATGAACAGCATATTGTGCTCTGATGCTCAAAGCATATGCTGTGTGTTGAATGTTACAAACCAACTGCAGAGGATGACAAGAGTTTATCGCATCTGTGTCACGTGTGCAACATTTTACTTTAAAGGTTGTTGTAGTTGCTCAAGAGTATGCTGGTTTTTTCTTCCTTCGAAGCCCATCATGTCATTACGCTGTCAGAATGGACTACTTGTGTCAAAACCATACATAGATCTGCAACTGTCATCGCTTCAGTATGGCAGCTCTGCTTTCTGTGTATTAGTGAAGCCCTATGGTCCGAGTTTCCACTAAAAATAAAATTAAGAAAATAATGTTCTTTTGTCCAGTCACATGTCATGGTTCCTCTGTCTGGCTGTGCTGTAAAACTCCCTATTCTGTTTTGTGTCAGTGACTCCATTGCAACACAGTGAACCAGCCTCTTTCACTGCCTGTGACCAAAACACTCACTCAGGCCCACTGGGGTTCAGTCATGTTTAGGTTTAGAAGAAAATATGGGGCCAAGTCTCAGTACTATTGTTTGAGCCGGTGACCCATGTATTCAAAATGTTTTGCCACCATATCTACAGAATGACAAAAAAAAGTACCATCAAGTGACTTTTTGTCAGTGTATTTAGGCATATCACAGGGCTGATGCAATTTTTTTTTAGAAATAAATATAACAGAGGAAACAACAAATACACTTTGACCAAGATGTCACTTGAATAAAAAAAAATGAAAAGAGGATATAATAAGGAAGGGAACATGGCAGATTTTTTTAAGATAATAAGTTTGCTGTGCCAACCCTGATTTGTTTTATTTTATTTTTTCAAACCCATTGATTCTTTTAGAGTACTTCTATGCAACATAGATGTGTTTGAATGCATTTGGTTTTTGGAATTAAATGTTATATCTGTGAACATATGGTCTTCTAGAAAAATGACTTTAATTTGTACATCACTTAGAGAAAATATTAAATATAATATATAACATGATTTTTTTTTTTTTACTGATTTTAATATATATTGATGTTAACAGCCGTTAACATCCACATGGAGCTTGTGCACTTTATTATTACATTATTATTTATTTTCTTGTCTCATTTGATCTCTTATGACATGCAAGACTATGTGTTTTGTGTTTCTGCACTGAAAAGAACTGACTCATGGTGGCAGAAAATATTGTTGTGTGCATTTTGTATCTATGTGGCAAAAGAAAAACATGCAGACATGTTGGGGTTCCTAAACACAATGCACAATCTGGGGAGAAATCACCCGTACTACATCATGCTTATAGTCCACTGAAGAGTTGGTGTAAAAAAAGACATATTCCCTCAATGCTCAGTCATGACTGTTTAGCCCCTCGTGTTTCATTAGACTTTCCCTCAAACTAAATACTGTTTGTTCAAATCAGCTGTTGCCTGTAATTGTGAAACCATCCATTTGTTGTTGTTCTGAGGGGTGTGAATGTGACTCAAGTCCTTTGACATGTGTACATAAAGTGTTTATTTTCTACAAAGATTGAATGTTTATATTGTCTGAAGTTTGAGCATGTGAGTGTCGGAAAAAAAATCACAAAAGACTTAATAACTGTACAGCAATGCGTGTCTATAGTTGTATAAGGGGAGTTGACTGTGTAATCATAATATGTGCTGTCAACCAATGACTATTTGTGCAACCACGTCCTGTAAAACGGCTGAAACAACACAAAGGGAAAAAAAAATCTATTCAACTTCACTAGTTGTCTGAGACTTTATGTTTTGGATGTTGCATGTTTTGATGATGGTTTGTCAGTATATTTTGCCTACAGATTATGTTTAAAAAGAGACAGAGTATGTATAGATTTATCTGTATGCTGACTGTAAAGAAATATGCTTGTAAAATTGTCTTGTTTTTCACTCAGTGTAAAAACAAAGAATCTAATGTTATGGTTTTGTGGTTGTACACAGGATGTGTTGAGATATTATGCAAATTGTGCTGTAAAAAAAAATCAGCTGTTTCCCCTGAGTCTAAAGAATAAATATTAAGAAGAGCTATATTAAACATGCAGAGTTGCTTGATTTTATTTGTCATGATAATAGATCTTGGTCAGATTAGACATTGTGGATGGGCATGGCAAGTATTGCAACAAAGCTTTAAACTGCCACTAGATGGTGCCACAGTGACACGCCATGTGGCTTTAAAGGGGAATTGCTGTTTTTTACAATCTGGACCTTATTTCTAGCATAAAAAGGGCACTTTCACACCGCTAGTTCGGTTATTTGGTCAGCACCTGGCAGTAAAATTGTTACATTGTAGCTACAGACTGCAGTGTGGTCCGCGTTCACACATAAGCGCCAATTTTCTGGTAGAAATAAGCGCCAATAAGCGCCATTATTATCAGAATGAGCCGTGCAGTGCTCAGAGATTATATCTTCCAGGTCAGAGGTTAGTAGGTCAACCTACAGACCGCGGATGTTGATAACAGGTAACCCCAGACTCGCTGCCCTGTAGCCTATCGCATTAGCTAGGTATATGCATATACGCGGCTCTCGGCTGGATCTAATTTCATGGAAGGACTCGTAATGTCACCAAAGTTATCTGGGTGAGTAAATGATCGTATTTTATGCTAGAAATAAGGTCCAGACTGTCCCTGCAGCAGCAGATTTGGTCATGTATTTTGATTCTTCATTTAGCTGCAATGTGAAAACATGGCCACTGTGAGGCAGCGCTGACTCAGTTCATGGGGCATTGCAGCTTGACTGTAATGACTTTCCTAGTTCTACAAATGAGTAGATGATATAAGACTAACAGATTTACTACTAAATCTTTAGAATATTCATTATATAAGACCTCCAAAATCCTGAAATTACTCTTATATTTACAACTTTGTGCTACACAGAATAACAACGACAGTGAGATGTCAAACAAAACAGTTCCCTTTGTTGGAATTAATCATTTTTAATTTCAAATAGCAATCCTGATTCAACAAATGAGTAGCCTAATGGATCAAATTTAAAAAGAGATGAGCAAAAGGCAAATAAAATATGTGTAAATCCTTTTTAAATAACTATTAACATTAGTGTTCTTATATAGCTAAAAAAACTAACTTTTCTTGTAATTTTTGTAACAATTGTGATCTTTGTGCTTGTCATAGCATAAAATACACTACTTCATTAAACCTCTAGTGAAAATAACAACTGAACATCTTAAAAGCATAATGCAGGCATAGGACAGGTTCTACAAGGTTCTACCAACTGGTTTAATTAACGCTATTCATAATAAGCTACTTCAGATTGATTAGTTACCGATAAATTGCTCCACTTAACTGTCATGACATGCAACACGCTAATATTTCAAAAGTACTTTATGGTTTGGAGTTTGCTAGTGTTATGTAGTGCTACAATTTCACAACAAAGCAACCAACTATTATACATCTAGAGGACAGACAGAAACATAATTCAGCAGTGATGTAAGTGAATTTGATTCATTAGTCACCAGAGACTGATCCCCTGTTTATATGCTTTCTGGGGGCACTGAGAGCTCAATACTTTGGATCTAATTTAATTTAAATTCTGCTCCCACCGGGTATATTATCTGTTATGCTGATGACAAAAAGGAATGCTTCCTAATTTTCTCCTATCACTTATTAGATATCTTTAATTTTGCTTTATTATTACATTCTTTATAATAAGAGGTAAACGATCCATCATACTTTAATAAATGCACAGGAATATACAATTATTATGAACAATCTAATCTAAATCTTTCTACCGATGTTTATATTAGCTTAATAGAGTGTATCTAATCAACAAATAAACACAGTTTAGTGTTATAGTGGGTGATGCCAACAAGGGATTTTAATCAAGACTAATGTGGGTGATGTTTTAGAGCCTCACAGGTGCTGTATAATAATTTCGGATTGGAGTACCGGTATGAATAGGTATGTGTCAATGTACAACATATATTTGCATGAATATGGACATGGACATCAATATTTTGATTGTGTTTCTAAGTTTGTGGATTACAATATTGTTATGATACATGCACTCTTCATATGTGCATGTGAAAAAGAACAGGACATAGGCCTAATGTATACTATGTAAAAGACAGTTCCCATTTAGAGTAATAAAGAGACGGGTTTTAAGCATCATGCTTGTGATTTTACTGCATTTCCTCCAGGTGGCAGTATCTAATATCAAATACTGTATCTCCAAATAGAACTGTACAGAATAGACGGTCATCAACTAATGGTGCTTTTACATGTTATTACATTAACAAAGTTACCAAGGATGTCCACGTCCAGAAGTAGTAGTCAAGACTAACTGTAGGAAAAGATAAGTTGTCTGACAGATGCCACAAGTTTTACTCTGCTCTTATACTTAACATCTTTTTCGTGGAGTCTACTGGTATAAGAATGTGAGGACAGAAGAAGTAGTGCAGCTATTAGTCTGACACCTCTCCCTTTTCAGGATGTAGTGCAAGATGTTCCCAATTAATGAAAAAAAAACTATTGAATGAGGAGGTCTGCAAGGGAGACCTCCTCCTCTCCGTCCTCTCCACAGTGCTCTTTGCTATTATGTTCCTCCACTTCCCCATCTCTCTAGTTCTCAACATTCACTTACTTTTCTTCATCCCATCAGCAGGTGCATCTGTTCATCTGCTGGGGGAAATGAGTGTGAGAAAGGTGTAGTGAGAAAGACTGTGGACAGGGTGACGTGACCGGGAGGGAGGGGATGAGAACAGAGGAGGAAAAAACGAGGGGGAAGAGCAACAGTGCAGTACAGTGAGGGGAGGGGGAGAGACAAAGAGAGAGGGAGAGAAAGAGAGAGAGAGGGGGGGTGGGGGTGATGAGGGGAGGGTGAGAGGACACGAGAGATGGTGTGTGGTTGCCAAGCAACGATTGATAACCAAATCCCCAAGCATCCTGCTTGTGCTGCCCTGCCCTCCCTCCAGGCCTGAATTACACACACACACACACACACACACACACACACACACACACACACACACACACACACACACACTACATTTTTATGGTCTTGCTTTGTTATTCAGTCAAAGTGTTGATGCTCCTAATTTAAAATGATAACAGTGATTTTACATCCTGCAGTGCTGCAGGAGCTTCATTATCTTTATATTGTGTAATTTATACATTCATGTTGGGATGCACAGCCATATACCCAAACTCAATCTTATAAAACAGGTATGATTGATGGCACTGCGATTTATTGGGCTTTTACTATAGTTTGTCTCACACGTGTGTGAAATCAATACATCTGTCAGTGTGACAGTGATTCCCGTGTGGGACAGTTTCTCTTGCTTGCTGCCACTCATGCTACCAGGGCGACTGGCAAAGACTGTGCTATCAAAGCTAGTAAATTATCCCATCCCTCCAGGTTGTAGGCACTGCAAGGTTGTAGGGCATTTTAAAGAGCAAGAGCTGCATCTGTATTCAGCGTGTGTGCGCTTGTGGTACCTGTAGTCAGACCATGCTTTAAGCAAGTGTTTTTTTTAGGGGGAGGTTAATAAAAAAATGTTGCCCCCAATATGGAATCCCTTACACCTGAGGGGAGGGAAATACATGCTACATTTTTTTATAGACCAAAGCAAATACCACTGCTTCAACTGAAATCACAGAAAACAGTGATATGCGCTGATAATATGCAAAATATATGGCTAGTCTAAATTGCAAAGGGTTAATTAGGACAGTAATGAGTCTCAACATGAAAAGATCTGAGAAGCATGTGTTTTTCACTAGTGAGGAGAGGAGAGAGAGATGGGGAGAGAGAGAGAGGGAGGGAGAGAGAGAGAGAGAAAGAGAGAGAGAGAGGGAGAGAGAGAGAGAGAGAGAGGGAGGGAGGGAGAGGGACTGAAATACCCAGCCCCAGTACCTGTTAGAGCGCTGGATTGCCTGGTGATCAGATTAGAGGTGTCAGGGTTCGTTAATCTGTGAGGGAGCGACAGTCTGCCGCTCACGTCGCTGCTCCTGCACACCGCTCCCATTCATCGGCGGCGAAGGGGAGCGGAGCACATTTGGTGTTGACGCGCGTCGGGGAATTTCCCCCCTCTCTCTCTCCCTCTCTCTCTTTCTTTTTTTTTTTTTTTTTTTTTTTTTACAATGGATACCTGCAGGCTACGAGCCTGGGTGTTTCTGGTCCTGTTATGGCAAGACACGTTTTTGGCATCGCAGTTTCCGACACAGCTCATGTGAGTACAGCCCTCATAATCCTACAGTATTTCAAAACAGTAAATGTTGTGATTTACAGACTTCTTGTTTCAAGTGCACGTCGTTCAGAGACAAGTGTTGGATCTAATGAGCCACTCGCGGTGTGTAGGCTGCACAGTAGGTGCGCGCTTGGAGGTGTGAGAGCGGGGTGGGCAGGTCGTTTCATTCATACACGGGTGGTCATCTTGGCGGAAGATGGGCCCTACGTTTAAGGGTAGACAATATTTCAGCTTTTTTCAGGCTGCCCGACTCCAGGCGGTGATTAATGTTGGCTAACATAATCAGCAGTTTGTCACCGCTGGATGACTGTGGCCACCGGGCGCCGTGACAGCTCCTCTACGAAGTTGTTGAGGAGTTACAGTGGCCTCACCTGTTCCTGTTCCTCTATGCAAAAGGACAAAAGTTACATTCTTCACCGGAAAACCTCAGAGTCTCTCTACAGAGTTAAAGCCACATACATTTGAGATGTAGCCATTCAAGCGCTTGAGTCAGAGATGGAAAATCAACATGATATGTTCTTTTAAAATGTTCTCAATGAGAATAAGAGTGGCAGATTTTAGTTGAAAGATTTGATGAGGCTGCACTTTTAATTACATTATAGGGTCAATGATTAATGCATTTAACCACAGATACTTTAAAAAAAAAATATTTTTAATCTACTCTATCTCTTTTTCTGAAGACACAACTGACAGGAATGGCACTGTAGACTTAAATTGTGAGATTCATTTTCACCACTCCCTGTGAGACACTTTATTTTATCTATTGTTTTATTATCTTCACCACCAGAATCTTTGTAACTATTGAGCATTTCTTATATTTTCCCCCAGTCTATGTGACTGAAGTTTAATTAATATGAGAAAGTAGTGCAGTTGCACTCAAACAAGTTACTACAGAAACACATATTCAAATCCAAAACTTATGAGTCAACTGTAAATCCAATCTCCATGTCATCTGTAGGTTGTAGCATGAAGTCCAAACATGTTTGTTTTTCATTAGACTGCTGAAAAAAAAAAAACTTCCGGGCCTCTATCCATTCAAACTGCACAATATGTAGGAAGCTGGCAGCACACTTTTTGTTTGCTATGCTGACCTTTTAACATCACTATCTTTATATTTCCATGCCCATTCTTCTTCTTTGAGTAGTTGCTGTTTTCAATTTCAATTAGAGGTAAAGGAGGTTGTTGAGGGTGCTCCCTTTAAATCCCCGGCAGAGGATGGTCTGGATCATCTGGCATATACTGTAGTCCTTCTTCATTACTGCTCCAGTCCAGGAAAAAAACACAAGCTAATCTCTCCTGCCTAACAAATATCCATTAGAACTAACAAGCACTAAATATACATGATTGTGTCCAAATTAATCTTTTAGGTTTAATGCTGTCCGCTTAGATACAAAGAGGGATGTAACTAATCATGGGTAAAATATAACTGGAATAAAAAAAAGAGTTTTTTGAGTGTTTGAACATGAACTGAATGAGCAGAGAGAAATGAAAATAAACCAGTTTACAAGTTCATCGAGTACATTCCTTTGGTTTACACTGATCAAACTGATGGAGAGAAAAACAGTGATTATGCAAATTTGTCAAACTGTAACTGGTTATTGTGTCTAATCATGATCCTAAATATTTAGTGTTTCAGTGATCACTCAGGAGACTTCACAGTCTGCACAACATTAGATTTTCTAGAGCAACATTTCAAATGTGAATTATAACAAGAACGAGATAAAGGCTTTCTCTAAAGTTAGAAGCCATATCTTGTGGGATTTTTGAGTTCCTTCCATATGTTGGTTGTGCAAGGGTATTTCAGAGTCAGATCGCCAACAAGCTGAATTGCACAAAGAGACAGAAGGTACTGGGCTGATCAGAGCTTGATCCAAAAACACTACACTTAATATCAAACCACTTTTTAGTATCTGAGCCAGGCTGAAACAGGACTGAATTGGCCACTTGGGTGTTAGCGTATAGGCTACAGAGCAGTGGGTTGTTTTGGTGCATTACTATTGGTGTTTCCATGCCTCATTCTGCCTTGCCGTCTGGACTGGACCACTTCTGTCTTTACCTCAGTAATGATGTGTAATTAGACTGTAGTTTAACACAGACTCCCACTGAGATACACACTACGGGCCAGCTCATTACTTTCTCTAGTTCCAGAGTGATGGTAGCACAACATCTGTCTCTCTCCTTCTTGTATTGTCTCTCCGCCTCTCTTTCTGTTTTGCTCTCATTTGCTCTTCCTGTGTCTGAAAAAACAATGTAGGGCAGTGTCTGACCCAGTTGCCATTTGTATGTGTGTGTGTGAGTGTGTGTTTAATTATCCAGAGTTGTACCAGAGGCTGCAGTAATCAAAGCCCAGCAACCAGAGCAGAAAAATTTTGCTACTTCAGCTCAACAACAATGACTTTATGACTGTACAGGCTTCTCTGAATCATCACGTTATTTTAGCAATTGATGAGAGTTTACAGTACATTGTATGTGTGATAACAGTGTGAAAGATTGCCATTGTACCGGGTTGGAATCCTCGAGGGACGGTTGGAAAATGCATGACTTCAGGATGAGGAATTAATGTGCTGGGATTCTCCATGCTTATGGATAATACATTGGATCGTTTAATGCCAATTTTACGAGCAAATGTGACTGCGAATATTCATAAAAAGCAACAGGCATATAGCTTGGGGGGCAGCATAAGTTTCTAATTCTTTACTGTATCAGGCAAGTGAGCCTTTCACAGCCAATACATTTTTGTATTTGGTATTTACTCTTAAAGCAAACACTCCAGATGAGCTGAGCCATCAGATACTTCTCTGAAGCCTTAAATAGAATATTCTAAGTTTTCTAAAAGTTTTTGTTATCCATATTGGACGTGCAGATGAACACGTGCACACATACAGCACTACAGCCTGTGTTGTCTGATCTCTTTGTCAGCACCTGCACGTTTTTGTTTTAGAGATTTACACTGGTAGCAGTAGATTTCACAGAGGCTAAACTGTGGAGAGATGGTATTCTGCTTCTCTGAATGTCAAGTCCCTAGAAACACACACACACACAAACACACCCACCTCACAATTGACTTGTCAATGCTTCAGGCTTTGAGAGCTTAGGGGTCCCAGGGTCCACTAAAACACCTTACAATCAGTTTGCTGTTAGGAGAGTTGGGGCAGCAGGAGTGGGACAGGATCAAGAGAGGAGAATGTGTGTGAGAAGAGAGTAAACGAGAGGCAGGAAGAGGACAAGAGAGGACAGGCACTTTCCTAACACCTCACTGTGGTGCAAGAATCATGACAAATTATTAAGATTTATTGAACAACAATGTTTCCATGTTGTAAGGATTCTGGATAGTTGTTTTGCTCTCAAATGCACACCTTACATTTACATTCCCTTTATCCTCACCAATTAGGACTAGTGCAGATAAGACTTTAGTGCAATTATTGATTCTGCTTAGAAATCTAATTTACATTATTCCCTTAATTTTACTATGACATACATACATTTTCAGTACTAAAGGAGTATGCCACGCCGGCTTTTGCCAGACAGTCACACTTGGCCAAGCAGTGCAAATATAAGCCTATGAACAATGACTGCAGCTTTATTATTATTAGCTTTGTCATGCATCACCCTTTCTTTCAGAAATGTTCAATTATAAAGCACTATGACTTGCCTGAATACATGCTGGTTTTTATTTACTGAGAGATGCACATCCGTACTGGCCAGTAACCCCAGCTAACAAAATGTTAAGTTCAGTATTTTATCAATAGTCAAGTCAATCCTACGTCAGTTCAGAGTTGCAGCTACACCTTGACTGAGAGACTAGATAGTCATTGTCCTGTTTTAAAATGATCAGTGCCATAATATTGTGTGAACTGGTCTCCACGACCTTGCATAATCTTTCATAAGGCCTACACAAAGTGTTTAAGCCCTGAAACGTAAACTGGCATAAGAGATAGGAGAAAACTAGATGATAACAGACTAGTTAGTTTTGCAATATTAGTGTTACACTTCTAAAAATGTATATATAGTGGGGGACTCACAAGAGAAAGAATGATCAAATTGGAGGAGCAGAGTTGGAGACTAATGATTTTTAGCTGCCGCTTTGGTTCAAGCTACAAAAACTCTCAGTCCCAGACTTCCCATGCAATTCACTGCAGTCATTTCAAACCCCATGCTTCAATTTTTTTACGCAGGGTTTTGTGATTAAATGTGTTGTGTCCAAACATGGCTAAATGATAGTGTCGTCACTGATATTATCGGCTGACATTCCATTCCAATCCAATCCAATTTATTTATAGAGCACATTTAAAAACAACCAAGTTGACCAAAGTGCCTTACACAGAAAAAATGAACAAAAACAACATTCAGTAAAAAAAAAGCACAACAGATAAAAACAGCAAAACAAACAAAACAATAAGATAGCTGCTAAAATGTTTGGATTTCAGACTGTGTTAAAAGCTAAGGAGTAAAAGTGCGTTTTAAGACGTGTTTTAAAAACAGCTAGGCTGGGGGCTCGATTCACGTGAGGGGGAGGGAGTTCCAGAGTTTGGGGCCAGCAACAGAAAACGCACGGTCCCCTCTGCCCCTGAGTCTGGTCTGAGGGACCGAGAGGGGACATAGGGCTTTAAAAGGTCAGTCAGATAAAAAGGGGCAAGCCCATTAAGAGCTTTAAAAACAAACATCAAGATCTTAAAATCAACTCTAAAATGAACTGGGAGCCAGTGCAGCGATGCAAGGACTGGGGTTATATGGTCATGTTTACGTGTACCGGTCAAGAGTCTGGCTGCAGCATTTTGGACCAGCTGTAGGCGGGAGAGTGAGGACTGACTATAATCCATTACAATAGTCAAGTCTTGAAGTAATAAAAGTGTGGACAACTTTCTCAAAGTCTAAAAACTAGTTCTAACCAACCACAGCATACAGGAGGACAACTGTTAGTTTTCTTTCACACAGCCATAAGGCTCTACCCTGGCTGACTCGGCAGTGTTGTCCACAACCCCTAAACCATCTGGCTTTGGGAATAACAGGATAACAGCTGAGTTACGTCTGACCCTGCTCTAATATTTCCACCTATCCTCTTTTTTTCCTAAACAGATCCACATTGTATTATCCCCTCTGGTATTCACATTCTTGCTAAGTGTCTCATCTCTCTACAGAAGTGTTCTTGCTCTGATTTTTTTTATTTTTTTTATCCACTGTGGATTTTGTGTCCCTGATGCATCTTTCCCACTTCTTTTCTTGCTTCTTCATCTTCTGTACCTTTCTCTTTATGTTTGTATCTCATCACCTCTCTCAGCTGGATAGATGTTTTGAATAGCTTGCATGACTGTCATTGCTCTGCTGCAATGACAATTGTTGGGGAATATTATGCATACTATCTTTATTCCTTATGTGTTCATTTCTTTTCCAGGGAGGCGACATGGCTGAATGTGGTGTTAGAGTGAATACATGACAATATTTGTATCCCATTCCAACCTGTTATTACTTTTTAATGCAATATTGATGCCATTGTTTCAGTGTCCACTCCACACATGGTGGAAGCATAATACGGTGAATGAATGCACCCACTTGCACAAGTATTCTGCTGGTGCAAGCATCTCATAGCGGGATGATTCTAACAAGTCGCCATGTCACTTAATGCAGGTCTTTGTTATTCTGCTCTCATCTATCTCCCTCCACAGCCACTGTGCTCCGGAGTCAAGGAGGGATATATTATGACAGTATGTTATAATGCATGCTGTGAGCTTATTGTGCTCCGACAAGACGATTGGAGGAGGATAAGAGGAAAGTATAATCTAGTGTGTGGCACCAGCAGGCTGGACCCAATGCCCCTGGAGCTCTTTGATACACATAGAGGCACGTCGGTCCGAGCCACCTCCTACCTCTCACCTGCCCACTCACATCACCGTCACCAGTCACAACACTGGCTGACGCTTATCTGATTGGTTGACTTCATGTTTGAACTCTGAGAGGAGTAATAGTATTCGTTGACACCCAGTGACACGTGTTGGATTAGGGGACATTGTATTTGTTCCTGCTGTGATTGGTTGACACTGCTCTTGACCTATCGGCGTGGTTCTCGTTGGGTTTGTTTGTTTTGACGCTCTGCGACTGGTTGATCGCGTTAGATGATAGATGTTAGATAGCTTGATTGACAGTTTAATTGCACGGTGAGATGTCTGTGATGTGTCATCTAAAGTGGTTACATCTGAATCACAAGATTTATTGTGTGCATTGCTTTGTCCCTTAGGATTAAAGAATGGGTTGATCAGATGCAGAAAGAGCTTGTCACCCTGGCGGACACAGCCACAGCTGGAAAGAGCCTCACTCAGGTAAAAACACCCAACACTACACACATACTGTAAGGAGCATAATCCAAATTTAACAAAGCACACATCGCTGCATGGAAAAGTTGCGTAAGTCCCTCTTTAAAATTTTAATGAAGCCTTTGAATTGTTCTGTATTTGTTTTCGAGCTAAAAATCTCACACATCATCATCTCCTCATTTCAACAAACAATCAAATGTGTATGTGATTCTACTGTAGATTAACTCCACTCCTTGTATGTGTTTAGATTTTCCTGTCAAACCAGCACCTGTACAGTGTGGAGCAAAATGATGCAGAGGAGCTGGTGGCCAGAGCAGCAAGGAACATTGAACAGCTGCTGCGGAAGAGGTCTGCTGCCTTGAAGGTACGACTCATCCCACTCAGAGGAACCAACTGTCAGTTTGTTAGTCTGAAAGCTGAGCAGGATGGTGGATTTATTAACAAGGGCTGCAAGAGAGGGGAGCGAAGTGTTCCATCAGTCTTGACTATGTATATTTAGTAACTAGAGTATGTGGGGAAAACTCTGAAGTAGAAATGAAGCGCTGATGCGGCAGCTACCTTTATGAAATTTCCATGACTTAATGTGACATATTTGTGACATTTAATCATGCAAATTTAATAAAGGTGGTAGCTGCATGAAGCTTATACATACAGATTCTTGTATTGAAGAAACAGTTTGCCATTATGGCTCCTTTATTGAAACAAACAGGCTCAGTGTGTTTAGTGAGTTTACATATGACACTTTGTGGACAGAGTATATTGACTTGATCACAGACAATGTTGTTATGCCGACAGTCCAAACAAAAGGCTCCTGGAGAGATGAGATAGGGTTAACCAAGAAAGACTTAAGCGTTCAGACTTTCCTGTGGAAAATAAGCCAGTTGTTCTTGGCTGTTTGACTGTTTAAGGCTGGGATTGAACCACAAAACTCTCTCTGAGTCTGAAGGATTTACCTGCAAAGTGTCAGTGGGAAGATCTAATGGGAGAATTGTAATCCTAAAATGTAGTCAAAGATTGAATGTACCATTCAAATGTCTTATCTCTTTACTTTTGTCCATAGTTTACATTTAGAAGGTAAATTCATCACCTGGTTATTGTTTTATTTCAAATTTCCCATATGCGAAGTTGAGTTGAAAATCTAATGATATGAATATTCTCAATTAGCCAACACAGAACTTGGGCCCTTTTTGGCCAGATTGTTTTTGCCCTATGTATCCTATTGTACCATCATCTGGCTTGTATGGCCTGTATTTGTTTTGTGTCATTTTAGTTTTCCAAGTGTTATTGGTGTGAGTGTGGTTAAAATGTCCCTTTATATGGAAGAAGTCACATTCAAAACATGTGTAATGCTGTTTTGACAACAGGTTCTGGGAGATTTTTTCATAACTAAATGTTTCCTCTGAGGGGAATAAATATATTAGGAATTACTTGATATTGATCTACAAACTTCTAGAGGCCTTTACACAATCACAGGCTACAATCTGAATGATGTGAATTATTTATTTGCAGCTGAGGTCATTTTGCAGCTGCCACCTATGTTTGAATAATGTCGGTAATGATGTGATATGTATGTATTGTCTATATATATTCTAGGGCTGTTTTCGACTAAGGATTTTCATAGTCGAATCTGATTCGTCAGATTTTGCCGTAGTCGACTGATCGTCGAACCTTTTTTTTTTTTTTTTTTTTTAATTTAGCAGCAAATTTGCGACTTTTTCCCGTTTCAAACAAAAGAGCTAAAACACCCCAAAAATATGGTCGGTGTAAAACAAATACCTTTATTTATTTTCCACACTTTGGATGATTTTTAGTAGCCATTGTGAGCCAGGGTATGCGTTTATGTTACGTTGCCCTGGACAACGCTCCTTTTGCTCGGACTGTGAGTCATCCCTCATCCCTCAACGTGATGAAGGATAGCGGTGGTCGTGGACACAGAGAAACCGGGTAAAACATGTAGTATCAAAACAAATGGAGGTCAGAAGGACTCGACAATCCGTACATTACGTTAATCAATCCTGTAACACACAGTGTGACCGCGGCACCGGCAGAGAGACAGACAGGCTGCAGAGGGACGAGAAGCTGTGACTCCCGACACTTATGGTGCGTTCATTACAACTCGCAAGTCGGAAAAAAACAAGTTCCTCTTCTGAAAAACTCTGACATGTCAAACTTTAGGATGTGTTAGGGACTAGTTCATCTGTCTAACCATCACAACTATTGACACTTGAAACGGTAAACACAGCTGATCCATCGAAAAAAATTTTTTATTTATTTATTTTCCGTGATTGAAAGCAGGTTCTTGAATGTAACTCGGTCAAAGTCAGATGTATCCTCCTCACAATGTTTTGCTGTTCTGTCAGGTCATGCATGATAAATGCTGACAAAGTTAGACTGTCAGACTTCTTTGACTTTAAACTTTGGCGGCTCTGCCTCTCGTCTTTCTGCCACTCCGTGAGTGTTCTGCAGTGACTTCTGAGTACCGTGACTTTGACGGTCCTACTGCTCACCTCCGCTCATTTGAAAAAAAAAAAAAAAAAACCTCCGCTCATTTGATTGTGCAACTGCAGTGGGTGATTTATTAATACGTAATAAGAAGCTAAGACTACCGTTTAAACGCACACATAATTTTGAACTCTTTATTAACAGAAAGTGTGCAGATTTTGTATCAAAATAGTCTTTTTATAACGAAAAAAGACATTCTATGTAACAATTTATGCTCAGCAGCCGTGGGCACCCCCATATAGTCAGAATGGTACGGTCTTGGTTAGATTCGACTACGAGGTTCATAGTCGAATCAGACCCCTCCGAATCGAATCGTCGAATAGTCGACTTTTGGAGGTCAGCCCTAATATATTCACTTGTGTTACAGTACTGTAGGTGATAGATATAGACTGTATGTGGATGAAACATGCAGAAGAGCAGAGAGTGGGGACTGAGGTCTTTCTTTTGCCAGATTCAATGTGATAATGAGAGCTTTGACCCTGGGGAGGATCTCCTTTCTCCCCCCTCCATATTCTTTTTTAGCCAGAAGTGGGTCAGAGATGCTCATTTAATATCATGAGATTGAACTGTTTTTATATATCCAGACGGAGTTCATGGCATCCTCCACTCTGCCTTTATAAGGCATCATTATTGTTGTCTTCCTAGGAATGGAGAGGGAGTATTTATGAATGTTCATAAACACGTATCCTGCCAAGTGTCTGTCTTGTGTATGTTAAGTAAACACGCTGGTGTTCTTATCATTTTTCCGACTACTGGTGCCATGAGATGCATAAGCAGCAAGGAGAAAATTGGCATCCGTTTGCAATCCAAGAGATACGGGAAAGGAAGGTTGGGTCTGCTGGTGTGTGTGTGTGTGTGTGTGTGTGTGTGTGTGTGTGTGTGTGTGTTTACAGTACAGTGTTAAGGATAGGTGGCGAGTGGGGGTTGGGGGCGGGGGTGGATTAGCCAGCTGTACGCTGACAGTCCATCCAACCCTTGGACATCCATCACGTCTCACTCTTTATTGCGTCTTTGTGTCTCATCTGCTCCAAAGTAACCTCAAGGCACACTGATATTTGATTCTCTGTCCTGAGATGTATGGATGCAGAGATAAATGGAAGAATGGATGATGTGAAAGAAGGGCAAAACTCGTTGAACACGTTGAATGACTGGATTGATGGACAGATGGGCAAGATAGGTGCACAGGGTGGTGGAATGAGAGATGAAAGAAGAAAAAAGGAAGGCTTTGAGCTCAGGATATAGACAAGAAAGTGTCAGTCTGTGCCTTTCCAGGGGCTTCTCAGATGAACCACAGGGAACATAAACCACACAAAATAACACCAGCAAAGTGGAATCAGAACTTGATGTACATACACTGTCCCAGAGGACATAGTAGTTATTCTTTGAGCTGATTTTTTGCTGACCAATCCTCTAAGTTAAGCGAAGTGATTTGGCTGTAAAGTTTATCAGACAGAATGCAGGAAGATAAGCTTCATTGTAGTTGGGACTTTCTTGTTCAATGCCTTTGATATAAGGTTGGGAGTGACTCTCAATGTCAATATAATTGGAGATTGCCCAAGGCACTTGAGCCACTTTCACTCAGCTGTCGACTGCTTTCAAACTTTCATCCTCTCTCTGCCCCCCCCCCTCTCTCTTTCTCTCTCTCTTTCTATTTCCTCACCCTCTATGTCTCTCCATCTCTTATGTCAAACTCTGCATGATTGTAGCTCTTTGAAAGGCCACAGTTTACCTAGCCACAGGTGTGTGTGTGTGTGTGTGTGTGTGTGTGTCTACTCAAGCTTCCATAAATAAGTGTGTAGCAGAGTGTAACATGCATTATTAATGAGTACTTGGCTACACACTGTTAGGGAGAGATCGCTTCATCAAAGGTTTTACAACTTATACTGTGGCTTGATCTCAACGCGGAACACTTACATGTTAACACAAACACACACACAAACATTATGCACTTATGAAGAGACATGCACACACCGTGGCTTTAAGTGTGGCTTGAAGTGCCCTCCCTGACCATGTAAGAAATTATCACCTAATGGGTGCTTGTAATTACCAAGGATAAGGCATTGTTTTGCTAAGTACATAATGATCAGTCTTTCATTCCAATAATACTGTATGAGATAGCTTCAGATAGCTTTGCTACTTTGCCATTTAGTTCATTCTACATTTCCACTTATTTTCATCATAGGTCACATATAATATAAACTTTACTTTTTGTAACACAAGCTACGTATTTACCTGAGTGTCCTCTCTGATTCTCTTATCTCAGTCACAATTGTGAGTCATCTCAGCTCAAGCTCAATTTCCAGAGGCCTCTAGTCTAGCCTATATTATAGTTTTAGACTAAATTAAGTTGCCAGTATTATTGAAGAGTATGAATATGCAATGGCAGTAGGGAGTGTAGTCCAAGTCCCTATACTCATACTGTATACATCCATACATTAACATGGACATGCCCTATAAAAGCAAGGAGCTTCACAGTGGTGGATAGTCAATATTTGTGTGTGTGTGTGTGTGAGAGAGAGAGAGATAGAGAGACAGAGAGACAGAGAGTGAATCGCCAAAATGTTTGTCAAAAGCAGTTGACCACATACTGAAAGTGTTTGATGTGCCTGAGGCTACATCCAATTATTTCACCGCATCTCTCCTCTCCTGTCCCCAGTCTGCTCTCTCTTTGTCTTGCTGTCTGTGTACACTGTAATTAAAAACTTAATTATTGATGCTGCAGAACTGCTTAAGCAAAAGGCGATCTGATAAAACACTGAACTAAAGACAGACATAACATAAGCTCACACATCAAGGTACCATTCACACTTCATGGCCCATCTCCCCTCTCTCCTCTCTCTCTCTTTCTCTTACTAACAACCAGCAGCCACGACACATATCTGATGCAGTTGTTTGCTTTTGTTGGAAACGCATCTGCATGAGATGAATGAGTAGTTTGTGTGTGTGTGTGTGTGCGTTTGTGTGTGTGTGTGTGTGTGTGTGTGTGTGTGTGTGTGTGTGTGTGTGTTGGCGCCTGTGCGTAGTTCCATTCCTCTCCTGAGGTGAAGAGCTGCTCAATCCAGTAACTAATGAGCTGGTCCACTAGAGTAATACCTTAGCCAGCACAGGACAGTGGGTGGTGGCTCACGATTGTGTGTGTGTGTCTGTGCATGATTCTGCACACACAAGCACATGGACAGATAAGTCAGTGTGAAAATAGTGTATTTGCCTCTTCTGCTGCCACCATCACGATTAGCCCACTTGCATGCAAGTTACATTCATTACTGAAAATTACTGAAATCACAGGCGTTTATGTAACTGTCATTAAAGCAGAAGTAAGCGATCCGGTGGTTTTGGCTAACTTCTTGTCAGCCGACGGAGTTAGCAGTCCCCGCCCTCGTCCCTACGTCACCACATTCACGCGCATCCCTTGGCTGCACACACAGAGAGGACCGCCCCTTTATGCCGTTCTCTCTCCTCATTGGATAAAGGTTGTAGGATACAAGGAAAGTTTTCTCCTCGGTTTACAGCAGAGCAGAGTGACTGACAGACCCGTGTTTCAGACCAAACACTCTATGTAAGTGATTGCTGTTGGAAGATATAACTATTTAAGACTTATATTAACACAAACATTCCGCTTACTTCTGCTTTAATATACTAAACATCTGAATGGATTCAGTCATCTTTGTTTCAAAAGTGGACATCAAGTGATTATTTTTGTTTCATGATACCAGACTTCGATTATACTTGCAAGTCTGCCCATGAACATGTCCTGCAGCACAATCCACTTCTCACTTCAATATGAAATCAATACGTTCCAACCAGCATTAGTCACCAGATGTTGCAGTTAAACCTTTGGAGTTGTGCATAAAACTATTGGCTAGTACATGGTTGCTCTTCTGTTTTTCAATCAATCATCTATTTCAATAATTTAATCAATTTAGGCTTGAGTTGCCACTATAATTATTTTGGACTACAGATGAAAAATAGCCTCTTGGCTAGTTCTGGCGCATTTACAGTGATGTTATTAATGTGCACTGTCCCTGTTTTCAAATAAACTTATAAACTAAAACTGATAGCAGTCTAACAAACACAAAGCAGTTCCCTTTTATATTGTACATGTTAACAAGTGCCATTTCTACACAAGGTAACATCTCTAGAAATGACATTTGAGGCAGGTGTGTGTGGGCAGGTACTGTAGGCGTATGGCCTATTCTGTTATAGACCAGTGATCAAACCATAATATTGTGTCACAGCCTTTGCTAATACATTGTACTTTTACACGCACTGTTTTACCGGAGAGGGTAAGGTCATTGCCATCAAATACTGCTTCAAATATATCGCAAAAACATTTATTGTCAGAAATATCTGCAATGAATGTTAATGTTCTGTCAAATTTCCAACTGTTAAAGACAGTCTCAATTCCACTTCCCCAGTTAATGTTCAGTCTTACAACACTGACGAAGCGATCACACATAATGTTGTGAAACAGTGTCACTCCTTCAGAAGTTCAACTTTCGTTTTCACTACAATAGCCCAGCTGATTCCCCAGCTTTATCAGACATTTTGAGGCAAGAACTCAGGCTTACAGGATCTGTTTCCGAAATGGGTGTCACAGCTACCAGAAGGCTGTTCAGTAATGAATGAACCAATAACATCCCTCACATGCACATTACATAACACAACCAGACTGATTTTGTTGTCTTTCATCAGATTATCTCTCCCAAGCATTTTCTTTTCTTTTTCATTGCACATAATCAAATTGGATTCCCAATCATGATGCCACCAAAAAAATCTGTTGAAAAATCTGCTACCAATGTGATGTGTTTGTTTTTAGTTCCAAATAATACATAATGCAATATTTGGAATAATTCTATAAGTTAACTTAAACAATTGTACTGTAGTCAGGCTTTCAAAGCACTCTCCACTTCGTGTAAACAAGAGACCGATCAGTAGTAATTTCACTGTAAATTCAAAACACTAATAAGTATATCCTTTGTAGAAATGTTGTCATCTTCAATGCTCCAAATGTAATGCTAATCGGAGGTGTGCTTTTCGTGTGTCATTTGTGCACGTGTTTAATAGACTGATCATGCCCCAGGTGTTGGGCCATATTTTTATTAATCTGTTGCCTGCTGTCACAATGTTATAATAATGAGCACAAGATGTGACTTTATGATGTTTTCATGTGTGTGTGTGTGTGTGTGTGTGTGTGTGTGTGTGTGTGTGTGTGTGCCAACGTAAGGCAGTAATGAGCAGAGGCTATGATACGATCAGAGATATTCCAGTCTCTAGAGCAGATGTTACTCAACCTCCCATCTCTGCTCTGTGCTGATCATACTAAGCAGACAAGAGGTGTCTGTGTGTGTTTCAGTCTGTGCGCTTGCAGTTGTGTCTGTACTGTATGTGTGTGAGAGATAGACAGAAAGGAAGAGAGTGGGAGGGGGCAGTCCATATGGGGAATTCTAACTAGACTTATGTTAGGCCAGGGGCAAGTGTCCAATACAGTCATGGAGAAGAAATCCAAACTGTGTTGGTGGACCAGGACATACTCATGTTGAATACTTGATGTGGAGACAGTTATGACCTTTTGCTCTCAATTGATTTTTTTTTTCATATCTGATAATAATCAAGACAGATTAAATGTGACATGTAGCATTTTGCAGAATCAATATTGGGATACTCTGTTATAATTGCAGTAATTGAGATGTACAAAATCTCACAAACTACAAACTACAAAAAATTGTAGTTTGTGTTTCATGCCACTTTGAGGTACAATCCATATCAAAGTTATGGTTTTCTCAGTTTGTACACATTTCCCTTTGGCTGGATTTTTTAAACCTGTAGAAAAGAACTGCAGATAGATAGAAAAATTTAATCCAAAAACATTAAAATTACTCTCTCTCTCTCTCTCTCTCTCTCTCTCTCTCTCTATATATATATATATATATATATAAAATAACAGTGTGATGGTCCTCCTGATGGAGTGGCAACTTTCAGGGCTGAAAAAATAAAACCAAGGCAGAAGTCCTTTCAACTGTGTTTTTTTAAATTGCCACTTTAAGGTTGTAATTCCATTCCTAAAAACTCTGGCGTTAAAATACCCAACTTTACAACATCTTTACAATATTTTTACAGCCTTGTATAAAAATATATTGTTGATCTCTAATGCTAATTTTCCCTTTCATGTATTTAAATAACTCCCTTGGTAATGATCTATCAAGGCTTCTGCCTTGAGGGCATTTTGTTGTGGCAGGTGAGTGAGCCAATATTTGCCACACACACACACCCCACCATTTTGCCAATTTTTGGATGAGCCATTAGTTAGTTGGAGTCAGGCACTGTCAAGACGGCAACAGCCTACAGCAGCCCACTCAAAGCTGAGCTGATGTGTATGTGATGAACCTGTACAGAAAATCATCTCAGAGTTTCAGCCCAGACAGTTTGAGTTCAGACAAGAGAAAGCACAGTACACTGTCAGAAGGAGGAACACTTCAAGGCATCAGTGGTGAGCATGAAAAGCCCAGCAGGAAGTCATCAACTTGTATGGCAAACTGAGTGAAACATTTAGCAGCTAAGGAGTCAGACATTTCCCCTAGGAGTCCAAAAACACAACAAACAGAAGGGTGAAAATTAGCTTTTACATTTACCAGCTGGCCAGGCACATGACTCTAAATGGATGCTAATGTTATTCTGTAACTGGATGAGTAAACCAGCCAACTCTGTGCTAACAATTTCACACCTTAATGTCAGTGACGATGTGGCAGTGTATTCTGTTGTTTACTTGTGGCCCTAAAAATCAGCTATGGCATTAATGGATTTTGAACATTTAAGATTTTTGCAAACTTTGCAAATCTGTTTCTAATTGGGAAAAGTGATAAATTGTTCGATAAACTAAAGGACAACTTTATAAAGAATGCCTGGTGATACCTCTTTTCATGTTATATATCAGAAGAATATTGGTCTCAAGTGTAAGTGTTGAAAAAAGAGGGGATCTAATTTGATCAGATGCCCTACTATATAATATGCCGTTTAAACAGCAGGAAATACACACTTTTCTGAAATACTCCTGTGAAAGTAAAAGAGTCAAAGCGAGGGGGTGAAACAGGGAGCAGCTGTAGATTTACTGTTCCCATCGGAGGTTTTGGCCTCTGAGGGAAGCCATGTGGAGCGGCACAGCTCTCCCCTGGGCTCTCACAGCTGCAGATACCTCTGCTCTTTTTCTCTGTCTGATGCTCTCTCTCGCTTTCCTTTCACTCATCTCTCCTCCATCTCCTTCAATCCTTGCATCCCTTTCTTTCTGCCGCCCTCCCTCTCCAGTCTCCTGTAACTCTCCTGTGTCCTGCTCCTGGCCTTTACCCACACTTCTCTGTCAAACTGGAATTTGAAATCAACCTTTCTTTATCTCTTCTGACCTTGTGTCTTTCTCTTATCGTATCGCCTCCTTTCTCATACTGAACACATCTTCCCTCTCCCTGCAACTCTCCTCTTCACTCATCTGTGCCCTTTTGCATCACTCCTTTCATACACCTCTCATCCTGTCTGCCCTGTTCTTTCATCCAACTGTCCATCTCCTCTATTCTACATATCTTGTCTTGCCCACATTTCCTCTTATTTCCTTTTTTCATCTCCATTGAGTTATTCATCTTTACGAACACGCTAATATAATGTATATATCAGACATGCACATATACAGTAAATATATATATCCCTCTCTCTCTGTTCACTCTTAAGCTAAGTTTTAATGAGAACTATACACTGCGATCATGCTGAATATTGCTTTTCTCTCTTTGGGCTGTCCTTTCTGTTTATCCATCTGCTCATAATTTATATCTTTTCTTCATTCCTTTTCACACTCTCCTATCTTCTGGTTGTCGTGCTGGCAGCTGACCCTTCAAACATCCCTACTTTTTACCTTTTTTGCACACATTTGAGTTTGGACTCATTATGGTAAATACATGACCAGAATTCATGAAATGAATGTGAACATGGTGTCAGAAGAGAAGGGAAAGATAGGACTACATGTGGGTGTTTGTGATCTTTTAGGCCGTTACAACTCTTGTGAGTATTGCTTTGTTGTCCGGGGGAGAAGGCTGTGGGCTCTGAATGGCCCATTGATTTCAGGTGTGTGGAGCTTTAGACACACACACACACACACCCACACACAGGGAGTCTGGGAGGCTCTGTGAGGTTTAGCTGAGCCTGTCTCATCTTCCCTGTCTATCCTTTAAGCTGTGCCCTGCTTTCTCACTAAATGCATGGCAGAATGGCCCTGGCAGAATGAACTAAAGATTGGTGAGGGCAGGGCAGAAATGTCCCTCTATGGGGCTAGCAGGTAGGACTCCTATGGCATCCAGCAATCAGTCCAGCCCCAAATGTTTGTGGCTGTAGCATAATGACCACATACATCAGTGTGCATGGAGAATGGAAGGTGCATAAAACAAGACATACTATATTATGTGCCCTATTTAGCTCTTGGAAAATTGAGAGGCACAACAGTTGTTGTGGTCATCATTTGGTCATTTTTATGCCCAGCTGGGATTTAAACATTAGGGAGTAAGCTACCAACGCCTATAAGCAATGCTTCCTGCAAATAATATTGAAGGCTTTTGCCTCCTTCTCCTCTTTGCTCCCTTTTCTCGCTCAAACACCTCATTCCTCTAACCGCTCCACCTCCCTGCCTCAACAGAGCCAATTTCCAGACTCGGATCTATGAAGCCCTCTTTCCCCATTAAGACTGCAGGGGAGTGGTGGCTCTCCTTGGGTCTCCAGTGCTCATCTAGTGACAGAGTGGGCTTATTATGGTGTGGAGCTCGGGTGTCTATACTATAGTAAGTGAGAGGAAGACTAATGAGCAGTTAGATCAAGCATACTACGGGTAAAGTGTGTTGTGTGTTCGGATTTGAATGAACCGTTGTAGTGCTAAATTTGTGTGTTTCAATGAGGTAATGCTGCCTCCTAATAAACTGGCAAAAACGACAACTTTCAGTAGCTCTGTAATGAACTGGTGAACTGTCACTCAGGAAGCAGCCTCATCAAATCAAGACTCTGTAGTCTAGAAAGGATTTGATTGTACCGGTGTTTTCTTTGGGTAGCCTGATAACCTCTATGTGTGTATGTGTTTGACAAAGAGAGAGACGGAGAGGGATACAGAGAAAAAGAGAAGGGTAATTAGGTATCTTTCCTCACACACTCCTCCTGAGCCTCCCCCATATCTCCCTGAAGGGAGAGGAGCCTCGTCAAAGCCCTGTCATGAATTTTTAACAACCCTGTCGGTCTGTGTGCGCGTGTGTGTGCACATGTGTGTGTGTGTGCAGATTTACATGTGCTTGTTCACATACAGTGTGAGGGAGAGGGGCATTTTGATACAAAATACTTGAAGACTATGTTCTCCTTTAATGTTTAGAGATGTTCTGATCCCATTTTTTCCCTTACTAATTAAATACAATTTGCTGTATACTGTATGGATGTGAGATGATTGCTGTTGGTGCTGACTGGCATGGCAACAAAGGTTAAATCCTTTGTAAAACATGACAAACATACCTGAAAGTCATAAAAATCTCTCTTTTTAAATCACAATTGCAGTGATCGTCTGCTTGTATGGATCAAAAAGCTTGGTACAGAATAATTCCTATGCTCAAATGCTGTTAGAATACTAGAAACAGAAAAATGTAATCAAGTACTATGTATTCAAGTTTTAGCACACAACCGAAAACGGACACATTTTCTAGGACGGTCTATAATCTCTCTCTGTGTTTTTAACTCACTCAAATCACAATCATTGGCTGAGTAACATCATGTGACCACTGCTGTAAAGGCTAGAAAAGCTGTAAACAGTAAAGCAGACACATTCAGTAGTTTATAGGTACTATAGGACAGTGTTTGGGTCTGGACTATCAGTGACCTGAGCTAACAGCTAATCTTACATTATTTACCAAATATCAATTCTTTTTCTCACATCCCTGAAACAGTTGCAGCCAATGTCTGCACAGCTCAACTTAATTCATTTCCAGGAAACTTGAATTTGTATATGAGTGTGAAACAATGAGGTTTGTCAATTCTGTACATTACATGGGATTGGACTGGTGCAGAGACTCCAATACTCAAAGGCATTTTTGATACTTGTATTGGAGTTGGGAAGAACTATGTTAATGGTGCATGAATTGCTGGACGTTGATGTATAATATATGAAGTTCTGAACAGCTGTTGCTAACACTCATCTATCACATCGCATACAGCGCTGCGCCAAGAGAGAAGTCTTGGACCGAGGGAGGGATCTGTAATCAATATCCATATGTTCCTCTGCCTGTGTCTGTACGTGTGTGTTTCTACGTGTGTTTGACACAGATACGTAAAATATGCAGTTTAGAAATTTAAACTTATCGCAAGAGGTGGTCTTGATTTATTCCCAAGTGATAACTTTGAATGTGCGACATAAACATAATGTGATGCTACAGTGACATTAGCTGACATTTGACATTAGCGCAATAACAAGACTTCCCGCAATTGGCCTTTTCAGCATGGACATGAACTGCTGCCCTAGCTTTTCCCTCGGGTGGCGCATTATTCCATTCTTAAATGTTCTCTTTTTTCATGAAACCACTATGGAATAAATAAGAAAAATATGGAGACCCAGGGTTTTGTTTAGAAAGCTGTCAAACCTTGGGTGTATCTGCAGCTGATGTGTCACTGAATTGAATTATTAACAAGAACAGAATGGGATTTTATATGACCAGCCAGTTCTGTCTGGCTTCTCCTTCCATACACTGTATGGAAGTGAAACATTGGTTAAGCAGTCTAATACTGAAACTCGTTTTTGCAAGGTTACATTTTTTTGGTGAAACCTTATCAGTCCATATTTCACTGACTTGATCAAATGGAAATTAATTTATAACCTTAATATGATGATATTATTTATGGATTTTTTTTGTTGATATTCTGTCAAATTTACTATAAAAACTATACCGCCCAATCCTTTGTGGGGGAGCAAACTTACAAAATCAGCAAGGGATCAAATACTACTTATTTTCCCTACTGTATCTATTACTATGTGCATTATGTGGCTCCAGATTACACATATTTCTAGATTACTCATTAAATTAGGTATCTATTTATATATGAAACATGAAACTTGATTCAGATCTTCACCAAAAATAATTCTGACACCATCTGTGTCAGGTCATATGATTCAGTGCTTGACGTGGCGATAGAACACGTTATTTTTGTGCACGGTGAACATGGTGCGTAATAATGTCATGATCACTTTTTGGTGCTGGGGTGTGTGTGTGTGTGTGTGTTTGTCACTGGAATAGGGTGTATATATTTAGCTGCTGACAGCCAGTGCAGAGGAGGTGGAGACAGGTCTGGAATAGAGCCCAGGACTGGAGGCCAAAGAGATGGGACTGTTGATCAAGAATGGAACAATTGCCGACAGCAGACACATGGTCACAGACTCACACATCCACATTCATACCCACGCTCAGGAATAAGCACAGGATTACATATACACTCTCAGCATCTTGTCCAGGGTTTGCTCATGCATGGGGTCTGTCTGGCATGCCTGATGTTATCGTTTCCTACTTAAAATGGATATCAGAGGGTGACATTCAGCTGTAAATACAGTTCATCCTCATTAGTTGTAATTGCTTTGATTAATTCATAATACACCCCTGAGTGGAGTTTCTCTGACACTGTCGTAACCTTGCTGTTGTGAAGGAAGTCAGTGTTTCAGACAGGTCGATTTATTTAAGGGCAATTCTTTTCCTCCACAGGCTTGTCATTACCCTGTAGAGTCTGAGCAGGGCAGGCCAGGGCCAGGCCAAGGTTTGATCAGTGTGGATTTGTCTGGGTGAACATATACACAGAGTTGTGCAGAAGGGTTTGTTTTGCTCTGCACCACAGCTTTGCTGTCTTCCTTGAGTGCACGTTGGCTGTTCTTTTCTTCGCCTCACCTTTTCCATATCAATGCACCTGTCAATAAAATTTCAGATTGGCGGAGGAAATGCCGGTTAAATGATTTCACCTGCAGTTCTGCAGCAACAAGAATAATTTGTTTCCTCCAATGATAAATACTGTATGTACATTTTAATAAAGCATTGCCAGTGAATTAAATGATATCTTTTCCCAGTGTGTGTGTGTATTTGGTAAGGTGAGGTAAATAACATTTATATCCCCTTGTTATGTTGTAGTATCCAATTTGATAGACAGCCTCTCAGTAATCCACTTGCTCTTTATTCAGTGATCTGCCATTTCTTACACTGTTGACCCCACGTTCTCTCTTAACTCCTCTCTCTTTCACCTTCTCTGTCTCTCTCTCTCACACACACACACACACACACACACACACACTGTTCTCCCACAGTACAACCTTTTCATTCAGACATTATGACACTCTGTGGTGTGGCCTTTAGTGAACAGTGCTGTAAGACCGTGATAGCCCTGTGGTTTGAGCTGCGCGAATGAGATTATCATCATTTCTCTGTCTCTGGGTTGGTCTCCCATCGTACCTTTTAACGTACTCTCTTTTGCACAGGTTTTCCATAATTAGACCGATGCGGTGAAGGAGGTGTGCCTTGTGCAGTTTCCAACCTAAATCCCTGTCATATTTCACTCCTCAGAAACTGGCCACAGCTGCTGAGAAATTCCAGATGGAACATAAGTGGAAAGACGAGTTTGAGGTAACAGCGAGACACAAAAACACAGACAGATGCTCGCACATGAGCGTAGGAATACCTATGTAACACACATACAGGCTTTGTGTGTGTGTATTATACACTGTATGGTGGTAAAACGGGGAGATATACACACACACACAACCATTACAGAGGCACGTAGTCTGGATTTACTGCCAATAAATTCATTTGATTATCTGAGCAGTTTTTTAATATGTTTGCGTTTGTCATCAGCAGTGATTACAGCTCTATTAGTAAACAGGTTTATTGCACATTGTACACTGTGTTATGGCACACAATTTGCCTCTCATTGCAGATGACATATACTCTGCTCTCTAAGAACCACAGACAACTGTAACAGAGTTGGTCAGGAAAAACCCTCGTCAAAGAGACAGTTATATGTTTAAGATGTGAATTACTATATTGCTTTCTCAATGGCAGGGAAATGTTTCCCGGGAGCATTGCAAATGGCTCTAGGCACACAGACACAGATGTAAAAAGAGGAACACTCAGCAGCACACTCAGCTTAACTCATACAGTATTCATTCGACTGGTGGTGCAGACCAGTGTCTTCATTAACATAAAACTGGAGAATTAACTAATGGAGTTGCCTGCCAACAAAATAAAGAACTGTTTAGAAATGGATTAAGCATTTCATGATTACATAAATGTTGCGCTTCTTTGTGCAACACCCTAAAGCATCCACAGAGTGATATTTGTTCTTGTGTGTGACTTGTTTACAGGATGATGAAATCGCCTACTACAACGCTAAGGACAATGTGAGTGCTTTTTTTCCCCCTCCCTTCTTCCTATTTGCTCTCCTCCCGTTAAAGCCCTTGCAAACACACGGGTCACACGTGTACATGGACCGGTAATATGGTTTCTGCTACAAAGCCCCCCCTCTCTCGTGTCCTCCCTTTCACCTTCTCACCCCCTCCCCTCCACCCTCCACCCTCTCCTCCTGTTCCATTTGGCTTTTTCTATTCACCACAATCATGTCTTATTTTTCTCACTCTCAGTTTCTATCATGGTCTCAGCCTTTTACTGCAATCCCATCCTCTTTTGCCTCTTCTCCACGCTTTTCTCCACATGTAGCTTTCTTGCCATCCCCCCTCCCCCCTCCCCCCAGTCTCTCTCTCTCAGGTGAAGAGGTTTCTGCCATGTTCTTCTCTAATTGACAGATGAGATGTATGAGCTGGCTACACCGCTGCTTTATTAGGAAGTAACTGTTCACAGTCGCTCCCCCTCCCCCCATCTTGCTCTCCTCTCTCACTCTCTCTCTCCCCTCTCTCTCTTCTTGCTACCTTGCTCCCTCTCTACCGCGCATTCTTTCCCCCACATCTCATCATGCTTTTCTTCATCCATCTCCTACATCTGTCTGCACGGCTCTCATTGATGTAAATTGGTGAATGCACAGCAGGAGTTATAAATCTCCACAAAGTGCACAGACAATCTGGCTGTCTCCTGCTTCCCCTCCCAAGTGAAGATGATGATAAAAAGGGGAAAAAAAGAGAAATATTTCATCAAGCGCACAGCTGATGATGCTATGTTTTCTTAAGTTTTGAGGGCGTGAAAAGTGCAGCGATGACATTATGACGTCAGACTCATCATTAGGGTCCTCTGCTTTTAAAGAAAGCCACAAATTGTGGGTACCATAGCATGCCTCAGCGAATAGAACAAAGAGGCTTTGTATGGTGTCTTAAACTCACTCAGCATTACTGTCTGCATCTTGATCATTTTTTTCCTTCTTTTTTTTCCCCCAGCTGGATGCAAATGAGACAGAGACAAAAAAATACAGGATCCGACCAGACTTTAAAGAGGACCTATCATTTAGGCGTTTGACTGATAACAATCACACAGCTGTCCACATCCCAACTGACATCTATGATGGCTGTGAGTACACGCACACACGGACACACACACACACACACACACACACACACACGAACACCCAACTCCATTGGTAACCATGGATACAATTGAGACACGACCTATTATGAAATGCTGTTTACAGACTACGCCTCTAGCAAATTTGCCCGTAGCTAAATGAGGGTATAAGGAAAAAAAAGTGATACAGCATATCTTCTGTACTGTACTGTCTCGTGGCCAAGCCGTGCGTCCTTCAGATGTAAATGAACACCCTCTGCTCATTTCTAATGATACAGATTGATGCTTTCAGCCTTTGTCTCAGGACACCTTCAGACATGGGTGTGGCAAGGCATTTTGTTTTGTCATTAATGAGTCTTTTGATTCAGCCTACTCATGTGTTCTGAGGTGTGTAATTAATAGATTTGTAGTATAATGCATTCGGAAATTAAAGTTTTCATTTATATGATGTCACGTAATATGCACTATACAGTATGTGACTGTATATTTGTTTTTACATAGCTCTGTAGGTAAATGTAAATGTGTAAATGTGCATGGTCTTCTACTTCATTCTGTGAGATCAGACCAGCTGGCTGTTCTTTTTTGTTCTGTTTGCGTTTATATATATATATATATATATATACTCTACTCTTATGAAGGAGAAAGGAGAAAGTGGGCCATTATGTGCCTGATGACCTACAGTGTAAAACAATGTAAGATTATACCAAACAAATGTGCATCTGTTATTACAGAGTGTATTTTTTCAGCTTTCTATAAAAGTGCGAAGTTCTGATCATTTCATCACCAGGTGCTGACATTTACCTTGAGTGGTTCAGAATAATTTGATACTCCGGAGTCCATCTGACATTAGCACAGCTCAAGTTGAATGTAAATGACTTAAGGATGGTCTGTCGAATATCTTAACTGTGTTGTGAATTATGTATTATATTCGGATGGCTCTCTTTCTTCTATTGTTAAGTTTGAAATACTTGGCTTATCCATTTCTCATAGAGTGAGAGGAGAGTGAAATCAAGCACTAGGACACCAGGATACAGGCTTCATGAGGAGTTTTAACACGAGACCAATTAGAGAAGAGTTTTTCTAACCACCAGGCTGCACTGTCGTTGCTTGGCTTGTGGTTGTGTATTTATGAACTGTGTCTGTGTGACACTGGCTATCTGTGTGTGTGTGTGTGACCGTGTGTGCATGTGTTTATGTGTTAAGATAGTCAGTAATTAGTGTGCAGTAGGATGTGGTGCGTCAGCAGTGACTTGGAGGGACAGCTGAATGGAGTGACGTCCTCAGCGTGGCTCTCAGCCTGCTGGGGAACCGTCTGGCCCCAAGGTTACGCACTTCACCTTTCCACTGACCCCAGACATGGGGGCAGAAATGAGGGCTGTGGATGGACGCACACTGTTGTCAGGGCCTGTTATCTCTAAAAGTGTGTCCCTGGTTTATTAGCATGCTTTTGAACTCGCTGTGCCTTTGTCATTTTTCCCCGAGACACCTCTCTGGCCATATTCTGGGCTGGGTGCCATGATTCCTCACATTCCCTTTCTCTCAAGGATGCTGTTTATTGGTAGCCTGTAATAAGTATGCATAGATACGCTGCGCTGCTAGGACCCATCCAGCTGAAGTCTGATGTAAGTGTTTGTGTGTATGTGTGAGAACCCAAAGCAGGTAATACGCTCACATTGCAAGTAACAACTTCCCTAATTGGGAGTGAAAAGCCAGTCCCCACAAGTTTGTTCTGAGTTTAAAAGATGAGGGTAGAAATAGTTAGGCTAGAGCAGGAGTCTCCTCTCAAAATTGTAGTGACTGAGCTGCTCACTTGTCCTATTATGTTTATTCACATACCATATCAAAACACCAAACCAGCTGGATGAACTGAATTTTTGTGAAACCAGTTATCAAATATCAGTATTCACAACTCATATTTTCTCCCAATATCTTAAACTCACATTATTGTGAATTTTAATGGGAAATCAAAAATTCAGTCAAACCTGAACACACAGACAAGATGCATATATTTTAGATTCAGCGTCGCACTCACTTTGTAGCTCACAGTGTAACTCACATGATCTATGGCAACATATTTCCTGTTGCTTGGGAAAAGAAAAGTTAATATCCATAGATGACTTAAAGGGACAACAAGGAGTTTTGGAGAGCGAAGTGTTTTCACACTACATTTCCCATGAACCTCCACGCGCATGGTGAAATTCTTGGACCGGCGCAAGATGGACGAAAGCGAAAACATTTGCCAATAATGTTTTCATTCATCAAGAATGAAAGTCGGAGGTTTTCATAACCAAAAAAAAACCCTCCTTGTTGTCCGTTTAATATTAAATATAACATCATTCAAGAGTTTGTAACACCTGCATCACCCGCATTACAGCATTACCTGTGGTAAACAAACTTGATGGAACCTCAACTCATTTTGCCCTATAAAGAAAAATAATATTATTTGGTGACTAGAGAGTGGTGGGATAACGGCATCTTTATGTGATTACAGGGAGTAAATATATGTTGCACTTTACATCCACGATTTGTACAGACTATTCTCTGGGTGAGCTACTCTGATACAGGGCATGGGGTAATGCTGGCTCATGAGCGACATATAGGAAACCCCAAGGCCTGAGTTAGAGTACAGGTTAGGATCTGGCACATAGTGCTGATAAAAAAAGCGTTTCCCACATGAACTGAGAGAAAATGTGCGTGTCTTTGAGCCTACACACACTCATATATATTGTCAGATATTGGCATACATGCGGGAGAATGTATTTTGTATTCCTGGAGAAAAAAAAAGAGGATTCATACGTTATTGAGGTTTCAACTCTTCAATTTGATCTCCACCCTATAAATGTTCCAGGAATAGCCTTTGCTCAGCTGGAGAAAATTGGATTTTCTGAGTAAAGTGGAAGGCAAGTTTATGAAATCACCTTCTATAGGCAGCAGCACATCACGTGTGTGAGACGAGCCTAGCAGAGGAGACAGACGTTCAGATGACAGAAAGATCACCACCAAAGCCCCATCTGTCGGTCCAGTGAAGGACAGAGAGAGGGAGAGATATACGGTACTGTAAGTGTTTGGATTCAATGGTGTCGCTTTTGGATGCAGAAGCTGAAAATGTATGTATACAATATATATGACACCTCAGGGCTGAATACGGTTAAGAAAAGCTAGTAGTTTTTCTCTTGCGACTGAACAATAAATGTCAGAAAGAGAGAAAAAATAAGTAAATTAGAAAGGATGCTTATGTCTTGTCTTTTGATATAGGAAAGATGGAAATTTTTCATGTTACTTTACAGAAAAGACATTATTTTATTCAAGCCGAGACAGTATGATCTTCCCCAAATATTTGTTATTGTTCAAATATAACATAGTCTGTTAAAGCCCCCCCCCCCCCCCCCCCCCCGTTATTGATAGCCCAATATGTCCATGTTATGGCCCAGTTTACTGTTAAGAATAGCCTGTGTTGCGTGCGACTACTTCTTGGCAGCAACGTCCCCCTGCTCAGGCTCCACAAGGTTCTGCTGTGACCTTCTGATCATTATCAGCTCATGTTTTGGTTCAATTTTTCAATGGGTTAAACAAACATGATATAACATGTTCACTCTGAGCTTAAAAGGTACTGGCAGTCCTAGGGCGGCATTTAGCTCACTTTATATGGCATCCCCATTTCCTGTCTCTCTCTCAATTAAAAAAAGGGAATAACAAGCCCATTTTCAGTTTCACTATCATTTCTGCATAAAATGTTATCACCACACCAGAGTGTGTTTCTTTAGTGGCGCTAGCGCTCCCTGGTAAATAATATGATGACTGAGTGCATAGGAGATGGACTACTGAAAAGCAGTGAAAATAATGTATTATTCAATGTTCGAGAATACCATGTTGCGTTTCTCAGTGAATATTATACTGCACCTGTGATGTCCCAATGAGATGAAGTCATCACTGCGTGTAGATTTAGTGTGGCATCAAAGCCATGCTGAGTGCAGCCAGGGAATTCATTAGTGTCAGTGGCAATATGGGCAACTGGAGGATACTGTATTCCTTATGAAACGACAGTGGAGTTTAGCTTATTAAATATTATGACTAACTCAGGAGCACTCAAAAGCACCAGAAACATATATAACAAAACATACTACTGCTGGGTTAGATGTAGGAATGCTTGTCTAGCACTATATTTTGCATGTGTGTGTGTATCTTCACTATCTAGTATGTAGCTATAGTTAAACAGCGATTAGTGGGCCTGTGTGTAGGTAGCTATCTACCTGTCTGTCTTCATCAGTCAGCACTTAAAAATCACAGGTACAGTTTGTAATTTTCTCATTACTTAACAAGGCTTGTGGTGTTATTTTCTCTCCCTTTCCCTTTAAAACTCTACACTTAATGAGGAAAACACATTAGTGTGCACACACACACTGCGTGTTCTCTCTCTTTCTCTCTCCCTTTCTATAATAAAAAAACATGCACTCCTGGCAACCGAGGCTTCATTAACTCGCCCCTCTAGAGGCATGCATAATGAACAGTGTTTGCTTTGCACATCAATGAGCCACGTCACACTTAACACAGGATAGCAATCTACCCTCACACATATGTTCACTTACACATACGCACACACATACTCATACATGGTCACATGAACACAATATATACAATACTATGTACGATACGTGTACATAAAGACAGAATATATAGAAAGAGAAAAGAAGTAATGAAAGGCTGGTGGGAGGGGGTGGGGGGGCAGAGAGGAGACAGACAGAGCAAAGATAGAGTTGGGGCAGCATGTGTTGTGTCTCCATCCATCATAGTGAGTGTTATGTGGCTCTGAGCTGTCTGGGTGCTGTGTCATTACATCCATAATGCCTGTTGCCTCTCACAACACACACTATCAATCACATATATGCACGCGCACACACACACACACACATATACGGGTTATTGGATGTTTCAGGTAACACTGAACAGCGTCGAATTTTTACCAATGCAAACCTACTACTTTCCTCAGTAATTGTGACTAAATATCACCAGCGGCTGTGGTTGGGTGCACTGGTCCAATATTTGCTCATGCGTCCCACTGGGCCATTGGGCCAACACTGAGAGGGCCTGAGTGTGAATTGTAATGAACCTGTTCGTCTTTGACAGGCTACAACACCACCCCTTTATCCTTTTTATCATGATTAATGAATATATATATACACACATACACACACACACACACTGGCATGTACTAGTGTGTCCCAAACAGGTCTGTCTTTAACACAATTATGTTTGTGTTTGTGTGGACTTGCAGCTACCATTGTGTTAAATGAGCTGAGCTGGACGGAGGCGCTGGAGGAGGTGTTTAGAAAGAACAGAGAGGACGACCCCACCCTTCTCTGGCAGGTGTTTGGTAGCGCTACAGGCCTCGCTCGCTACTACCCAGGTAAGAAAAAAAAAGATTCATACATGGCTATCTGACTTCTCTGTGTGTGAATATATTCACAAGTTAGCTTTGTCCACACATCACTGTGTAAAAAATTACCTCAATACATAATCTCCATTGCTCAACCTGCACAGATTTTATATGTGGTGCCACAGTGTCGTGGTATCTTTAGCTGCACTGGTGTAGTGCTGCTCTCTGTCGTGATTGTTTTCTCTGCCAGGCTATTTCTATTCATGAGATTCCAGCCATCATTGACTCGGTAGCTTTATGGGAAAAAAGTTTATGTCTAATATTCAGGAATTTTCATTGGCCAGCATGTATTCCTCTCTGTTTCCTTTTTTATTTCTTTTCTCTTTTTTTGTACCTTTTAGCATGCATGATAGGCAGTCACACTCTCCAACTGGTTTGTTTTCATGGTGCCCCTCACTGACAGCATACAGATAGAAAGCAACTGATCATTGTCAAAGCAAGTGAATTCACTGCTCTGTGCTTTGCATCTCAAATGAATATTTTATCTTATTTCCCTGCTGTTTACCTCTTCATGAATAATTTTAGTGGGAATAAAATGTGTTATTATATAAATGGTGTAAGAAATGAAGGATTCTATCTCACAATCCACTGTCATTATGGCAGATGTGTAAACATTGTTATATATCTTCCCAAAATATGGCCTGTCTTATCTACGTTCATAATAAATGCAAGTGACTCGTCACTGCTGAGCTTAATGTGATGCTGCATATTGCCAGATATTTTCAGATCAATGATGTGTCAGAAATCAAAACAAAATAAGAATTAATATTTCATTTCCTTTAATTATTAAGACGTTATAAACAACACACATTTAATTTCTTCCTAAAGCTTCTCCTTGGATGGATGCTCGTAAGACTCCCAGTAAAATTGACCTGTATGACGTCCGCAGGAGGCCTTGGTGAGAAATCTAGCAAAAATACAAAAGATTCAAATCTGAAATGCAACCCTGCAATCACACTTTTATGTGTTTAGGTGAATAGTAGTAGTATTTATTTTTATGTTGTGTCCTGTAGTTTACATATTGTATACTGTATCATATCGCTTTAAGACAATTTAGTATATTTCAGTATTGTTTTTAGTAGAATTGCATTATGACTATTAAATATTTTAGGCTCTCTGATGTTAAATTGATAACAAATCCAAGCATAATATAATTATTGTAAAATCTTATTTGAAGCAAGTTAGAGAGCAGAAAGAAAATAAATACATATGTGTGGAGCACAGTATCGCACTGAACTCCAGTGACCTTTTGTTTACATTTTCCATATCATTGATCTCTGAAAAGTATTGTTATTAATAATGTTATATTAGATTCAGAGGTATTACCCAGTCACATATATTACACAGTCTATCAGCAATATTGTGTCAAAGTGCAAATCATTGGCTTTCAACATATGTTTAACTGCTGTTGTGAGTGTGTTGTCTCAGTCCAACTATTCAATCATTAACGTCCACCTAGGTACATCCAAGGAGCTGCCTCACCCAAGGACATGCTAATCCTCGTAGACGCGTGAGTTACATTATAACTCAATTGATCCATAACCTTCTCCATGATTTCCCTTGATCATAATGCATGCCATTTGCCACATAATGTAATGTACATCCCAAGGCAGAGCCATTTCTAATTACATTGAGTGAAATCTCACAGGACAAGAATGGAGGAGACAGATTGCCATGAGAAGATTTCAGGTTGTTGTTGTCTTTTTTTTTTTTTTTTTTGCAGGAGCGGGAGTGTGTCTGGCTTGACTCTCAAACTCATCAGGACCTCCGTCAGTGAGATGCTAGAAACCCTGTCCGATGACGACTACGTCAATGTAGTTTATGTGAGTATTATTAAACCTTCCACTTGCTGAGCGCTGGGTGGTCTGTTTGTGTGAGGCGGCGGGGAGCACGATGCACGCTGAGAAAAGGGGACAGAGTGACAGACAGATTCAGAATGTGCGCATGAATGGGCTCGCGCATTTACATGCCCATTCACGTACTTTCTGATACATTCAAATGACGGACAGACATTGCGCGCGCACACACGCGCGCACACACACAAGAGAGAGATGGAGAGATGGATGACAAGTAATGAAATATGGATTTCTCTCCAGTCTGGCCACCCTGAAACAGACCTCTAATGAAATACCCACTCCTCTATTTGGTGTACAGGATTAAAACACTACATGCCCCCACCTCACCTCTTTACCCACATGTGTGCATGTGCATGTGTGTGTGTGCGCGCGTGCTCATGTGTGTACATTCCCACTGCTCCTAAATGAATTAAACCTCTGACCAGAGTGACTTATCCATCACCCTCTTGATCTTGCCATCACCTTTTCCTTTCATCACTGCAGCCATGCAATTCCTCTCAGCATTTCACCGTAGAACTCCATTCATCTCTTTGTGTCAGTGAATGATCTCCCTGTACACTGTATGCCTCTCCACCTCTATACACAACACCGCAACTTTCCTCTTTTCACCGCGCCCACTTTCTTCTCCCTTCATTTCTACTTTTCGCACCCACCAATCACTTCCGTCGCTCCCCCACCCTCCACCTTTTTCATTCCCCGGCCATCTATTCTAGGCCCTCCACACTTGCGATTACACTTGGAAAGAGCCAATCAGGGGACTGTGTGATGCTTAGATGGCTGTCTGTGAAGGTGTTTATTGAGATGGGTCTTTATAGAGATTGGAGCTGTCTTCATTCTCCCCGCACAAAGACAGCCATTCACACGCTGCTTCCTCTCCCCACGGGACACCCTTTGTCTTGGACACAATGTATTCTGTTTCATGGTGGACTTGTGATTCGGCAAAGACTTGCAATTATCGAAATCTGTCGGGGACCTCAGTGTATGTGTGTGCTTAAAAAAGTGAAACAAAAACGAGAGAGATTGGTTGAAGAGTGAAGTGCAACTCTTGGCAGTCTTGGAACAGTTTTTTGGTTTGTTTTTCAACTGTCCTCTAAAGCTACAGTGGTCTGTAATGCATTAGTAGTGTGTCTTAAATTTTGTAGCTTTTGCCAGAGTTTCTATTGGTTACAATAACACTGTCCAAAGTAATTCCTGAGGTCTGGGACTGGGAACACAGAGAAATCACTGGTGACGTACGAGCGCATAGGGAACATGAGCAGTTAGAGTATCAGGCAGGATTTAAACAAGCCAACAGTTTAGCCAGGTTATCCAAAACACTTTATCCTGAAGTGAGGGCACATGGGAAATATATGTGTGCACAATTACGACAAGTACAGAAAGTCAAAATTTACCAAATGGTCTGTAAACTGCATTTGGTGTTTATAATAGACAGGGCCGTAATGTTTATGTTCATTGTCTTTTGTTTTATTTTCCAAATTTGTTTTACTGCCTGTATGATCATTTGTTCACTTTTTTGTATTGCCACATTTATAGATGAACAGGAATGATCCCTTAATTACCTCCATCCTGCCACTCAATATATCAGCAAGAAAACTATAAATCAGTGGAGGTCAATTTGCTCCTCCTCCACCAAAACTCATTATTCTTTCTCTCTGTCACCCTCTCCCTTTCCTTCTGTCATTGACTCACTTACTCATACACACTCACACACACATGCACAGCGCCCTATGTCTGGTCCTGAGGGTGTTGTAACCTGACACTAAATCATTAATCTCTGATATTACCCATAAATCCCTCCTCATTAACAGTAGCCCAGGGACTAAGTTGGCATTTGGTCATGGAAGATGCTCACAAACTTCCTCAGCAGCTGCGGTAGGTCAGAAGAATGCTTATGGCTGTTCCTCCTCTCCTCATCCTCCTTTTTATATATATATATCATTTGTGTTCTTTCTTTCCCTCACTGAACCGCCGCCACTTTGATCCGGCGTGTTCAGCCGTGTTAGCCGGTGTCAGTGCTTTTAGCCAGCGCTAGGCCAGTTGGCAAGCCGGAGTACCAAACCAGTGTAGCAGAAAGTCCAGTGGGATTAGGGCTTGAAGATTAGCCTCCTCTCTTGTGTCTTCACTAATCCATTCCCAAGGCCTGGACCATCACACACACACACACACACACATTCATGCTGATACAAGAGCCGTTGTAATAGGATCACGAGGGAACAGTGGAATTTGTAGTAGATTGCATTCACATTAGCGTACAAGGCCAATGACAATATCTTACAAAGCAATAATGTGCTTCCTCTGTAATATGTTTTCTCCGTTTTTTGACATAATGATCTACAAAAACAGCACCTTTCTGATCAGTGCATGATTCATTTGTCACATGTTGCACGTGAGCTCATGATTTTCTATATGAGATACACACACACCCCACCCTTTTCTTTTTCTGTCCTCTTCTTCTCGCTTTCTGCTCCTCACCCTCCCACATACCTGTCTCACCTTCCTCACTCTTCCTTTTAATAGATAATGTGATAAAAGATCCTCTGTGTTTTCCACATGGGCAATTATGTGCACCTCCATTATGTTAGTGCGTAGTGTTTCTGAACTGTCACCTTGATTCTGTCTTTTTCTTAAAGCACAGCTACACAGAAATGATGTGCACGTCTGTTTCTGTCAAGCTAAAAGGAACTTCAAGGCTGCCAGGCTTATTGGAAACACACACATACACACACGCCCATGCATACATATGGTTAGAGATCTTTTTTCCTCACTGCTTGTCTGTGCGAATCAGTGTTTTCAGCCTCCCTATACTGGCCATCTCACAGAAACACATTGATTGGTTGAGATCGATGAGGTGCAGTATTGTTTCAGAAGAGTTCAGCAACACAATAGATGTGTTGCTTTACTACTCTGCTGCCCTGTGTGTCCTTCATGAACTCTTAGATATAAATATATAATCTTGTCTACTATATAATTCATTTTGTCATTTGCATTTATTGTCATTGTGAGCTCTTTTGAAAATGCCCTTCGTGTTCATTCTGGAAAAAGTACGAATTTTCAGGTCGGACATTCAGCAAGAGTAAACACGGACCGTCAGTTTGACTTGTAGCACAGCTCAGGATGTAAGGAGGAAGGTGTGTGCGTGTATGTGTGCTGGGGGGTGAAAATGAGGAGGTCTCACCTTTAAAAAAAGATGGTGTTGCTGGCTAACCTCGTTCTTATATAGCAGAATCTTGTTTCCATGGGTACCAAATCGTTGAGCTCCAAGGATGTGAAGCAATTAGTGGGGTTTGATGAATGTGTCTGTTTACCACTGCCTGATAACAGCCAAGGCCAGGTGGGAGTGTGTGTGTGTGTGTGAGAGAGAGAGAGAGAGAGAGAGAGAGAACTGCATTTATTTAATTTGCTGCATGTGTATACATGTTGTGGTTGTGTGAATAATTTCTGCCCCTGCTTTCCAGTTCAACACCAGGGTGAAGAAGACGGCGTGTTTCGATCATCTGGTTCAGGCCAATGTGAGGAACAAGAAGGTGCTGAAGGACGCTGTGCAGAACATCACAGCTAAAGGGATTACAAACTACACAAAAGGCTTTGAGTTTGCTTTCGAACAGCTCTCTGCGGTGAGATTTTCTACTCCCCTATTCTTTTCTCCAAGAACAACTTATTTTGTGTAACTGAGAGCACCAGAGGCTTAAAAAAGTTTCAAATAAATGTGATTTGTGATGCCTTAACAATTTCAGCAGCAGCAGAGTCTTGTCTTTCACTGCCATCTGCTGGTTGGATTTATTACCTCGACTTAACTGCCCAGTCAATGACAAAAATATTAGTTACATGCTGTAATGACATTGCATTATCAATGATTGAGATATAACAATATGACCTCAAGAAACAGGTGTCATCAACTGTAAATCTTGTCTTTTACTGAATATTGGTGATAGAGTTACTGTAGATATGCACAGTTAAGTAGGGTTTGGTAAGAAGAACTGTTTAAATCTGAAGCCCTGCAAATGGGTCTGTTTGTGTTGGAGTAAACAAACAACAGCGGCACAAGATGAAAAAGGTTTTATGTCTTGTGAAGTGTGAATGTGTTTAAGACGATTCATGGCAGTCTGCCCATTAAATCATGAGCGATGTTTTCATTTTTAGCTGGTAATGAAATAAAAGGAAAGTTGGGGAGGTCACCAAAATAAATAGGATTCATCCACTGGGGATTATACACATCTTTCCGTCGAAATAGTCTCAGAACATTTTTGAGATATAATCCTAATGGTCTCTTTCACGTTGAGTATTGATTGTTGATTGTTGAAGCACAGTTTTGTTATAATGCTGGTGAGACTAGATGAGACAATCAGAAGCCAGCGTTTTATAGCAGTATGAACAGGAAGTGTATCTTCCAAATTACTAGATGGATCAAAAAGGACTGACTGACTGAGAGTGTCCTCCTCATGATAAATAACATACAACAGAAATCACTGAATTCTTATGTATTTCCTTTGACTAGACAAATGTTAGCAGAGCAAACTGCAACAAGATCATCATGCTGTTTACTGATGGAGGAGAGGAAAGAGCTCAGGCCATACTGGAGAAATACAATGCTGACAAACAGGTATGTAGATCACACACACACACATACACAGGCACACAAGCAAACACACACACAAAGGCGTATGATGATACTGCAGTGTGAATTGTTTGCTTTTATCTACGTGGATGTGTGTAGTTTTTATTAGACTCAGCTTTTTCGGAGGTCCCTTTGGGTTGAAACTTCCGTGTGCATATCCTCTGTACCCAAAAGTTTATGCAGAAGGCAGATGAGGGTTTCTGCATTTTGTGTGAAACAAAGACCTGCTCACTCACACACACACACACACACAGTCCTACAAATGAATACCCACAAATTTGCACATGCACAAGACAGAAAATGACTGTTTTAAATAGGTTTTCCGATTTAAATATGTCATATTTACGGTGAATTGACTGTTCGATTGATTAATTGTATTTAATCACAAATATATGACACATCACAGTGTATTAAAATAATCATACAGTCTAAATTAACTGTCTGTTCAACATTAAAGCAGAAACTAGCGTATCTAATGACATTTTATCGGGAACAAGACAATCATCGATTAAATGCACTTAATATTAAATTAATACAAATGATGAGGAAGACAAGTCAGTTAATTAGTATTGTGACTATATGAAGAGGTTATGTCATGATGCATATTGCTGGATTGAATCTTCTGCTCCAGGTGAGGATCTTCACCTTCTCAGTAGGACAACACAACTATGATAAAGGACCCATTCAGTGGATGGCCTGCTCTAACAAAGGTACAGCACAGCTCATTATAAACATCAATACTGAGTGTTGGCTCCAAAATTCAGATTAAGTTAGTTGTCAGTAATGATTTCAAATACACTTTATACATCTAAAATAATTCACGTCACCATAGAAAGCTTTTGGTTCTTTTCCCATTGTTGTAGTATATTTATTATATTGGTTGCCTCCTGTGTCTCATTTTCTCAGGCTACTTCTATGAGATCCCGTCTATCGGAGCCATCAGAATAAACACGCAGGTGATTTTAGAGGATTATCTATTTATACATCCATCCTACATTAGATATATGCATTCTGTCTGCCCTGAAAGGTTCATCTGGAGGATAAGATGGTGTTGTTTATGTAATTTAGGAGTACCTGGATGTCCTGGGGAGACCCATGGTTCTGGCAGACAGACAGGCCAAACAAGTCCAGTGGACTAACGTGTACCTCGATGCTCTGGTATGGCATCCATTATTGCGCCATGTTATACCAAGTTGAATAACGTAACAGCGTTGCTCTTGTTTTAATGTGATAAGATTCCTGTGTCTCCATCAGGAACTGGGTCTGGTCATCACTGGCACACTCCCCGTCTTCAATAAAACCAAGACCAAAGACGACAGGAACGGCGAGGTGTAGTGAAAGAAAAACAAATGCCTGAACAAACACTTGAAAAGTGGGTGGAATCCACAGCTCGACTTGATAATTATATTCACCTCTTCCTTTTTTTTTCTCCACAGCACCAGAATCAGTTGATTCTTGGCGTAATGGGGATCGACGTGTCTCTGGATGACATCAAGAAGCTCACACCACGCTTCACAGTGAGTTCGACACCCACATGTGATCACAGAACCTGTTAAAATAAAGTCTTGTGACTTCCTCACTCGCGAAAAAAACTTGTTCAGACTCTCTGTCTCTACAGGGAAGTTGACGAGTGATGTTGTTCCTTTACCAAAGCCTGTAATAAATCACAGTCTGATAAAACTCTCCTTATCATTAAAAACAACCCATTTCTTGCATGTCATACTCTTGTTCTTCTACAGTGGGTTCCTTCTTTTACACACAAGTACAAATACAAGTACAGTCATATGGTTTTGAGGACATCTAAATCCCCCTCTCTTCTGTTCATCTTTTGCATCAGATTGGTCCAAATGGATACTACTTTGCCATTGACCCCAATGGATATGTCCTGCTGCACCCCAATCTCCAGCCAAAGGTAGGCAGCTGGCCCTGTGTGTTGCTCTGTGTGGCTCGACAGGTCCACGACTTGAGACATTATATTCTACACTGATTATTCTACATGGTTACAAACTGCTTGCACTCTGTGAGTAATACAGTATGCAGGCTAGCAGATGGTGCAGGCTCTTTTCAGACTTTCTTCATGTGCCATCACCTCATCAATCTTCATAAAGAGAATTGATCTCTTAGTTAGAGAATGACTTGATATCGTCAGTCCTCATATGTCAGCCAAAAGGTCACTCATTACTATGTGAGATGAAATATGTTTGTAGCCTGGCCAGAGAACTGGCATATATGTTTAAGAATGAAGGATAAAAAGAGGCACTGTGGCATACAGTAGACATAATGTGTTTTAAAGTGAGAATAGTACAGCCTGGAATATAAATGAAATTGCTCCATTATGAAAATATCTCATGGTGCTGCTGTTCTACTTTTTCACGCTTAAAGCTAAAAAAAAAAAAAAAGAAGAAGAAGAAAAAAAGTAATGTATTCTGGCTGTACTGTTACTTTGAACCACCTCAGTTCTTGAAACATTTTAATAACATTATTAAATGTGTTTACAAGGCACAGATTGGAAAAATGGAGGAAATGTCAAACAATTCCACTACAAGTGGAAAAATGTCCCCACACTAATTTTGTGTTGCCTTTGTTGACCTGCCAAAGGCCTCAAGTAGTCTTAGCCCCTCGTACGAATGCTGCAGGACCTCCAGCCACTGGCAGGTTTCAAGATGCGACCCAGTAGAAATTAGCCATGACCCCACAAGAGGTTCCAAACCGCTGTTCAGTGAATCCCACCACAGCTCACTTCCTTCAGCCTGAGGCAATGCAGTGCTGGGCTGCGTAGTGGCCATGTGCTGCCCAGGACTGAGCTCTGTGTTTGATTTCACGATGTTCAGAGCGGCACCTCCTTCAATCTAAAACACATGGATCCCTGGAGACATAGACTCACATCTCATCCGTCAATCTACTGCTTCACACTCTAATTCATCAAGACAAACACTTATAGGTCCAATTATTCAATTGTCAGTTTATTAGGTTTTTATCGAGGTGGTAATTCAGTTGTTGAAAAAGCACGATCAATCAAGTGTATGCACAAAGTATGACTGTACTGTAGGTCTCAGGAAAGTGACATGAAAAGAGATGTTATTTTTACAGACAGGGGGGAACTGGTGTTGTAAACAGAAAACAAGGCAGCAGGGCAATGATGCTGTCAACTGGGAGAAAACTCTGGTCAAAGTTGCGTGATTCTGTATAGAAATAATTTTCAAGATGGCTTTTTTAACAGTTGAGACAGTGTACTAACATTACGTTTTTCCTTTGGTTGATTGTTATTTCTGTGATCATGGTACTTTTGCCATTCCTGTGATGTGAATTTTTGCAGACTTTCAAATGCATCACCATGAATCTGTCTATAATTTTCCTAGAGAAGGATTCGTAACAGGAAGCTCAGGCTCTATAATAAGTATGCTGTCACTTTTCATGAGGTGAGACAAAGTAGAAACACAGGACCATAGATTGAAATAGCTGCTTCTAAAGGTAGTCTTGTTGAGTGTTGTGTATTGCCGTCCCATAGAAACTATTTTCAGTAGATAGTAGGAGTCACCAGCGGAAACCATCACTTTTTGTAGAAGTTTAGGATTAGGAGATCTGCAACGCTGTGTCTGAACTCCTCCTTGCTTTCTTCTGTTGACTGTGCTCATTGCTCTGATCATAGAAAAATATATAATGTGTGAGCTTAATTTGTGACAAGGTTGAAAGTTTTAAAAAAAGATGGTTACAAATCCTCCGCAGGTCCTTCCTTTTAAATTAGTATACAAAGTAATGTCAGCTTAGTGCTATGATGCGTGTACATGCATGTGAAAGCATTGTCAGAACTCACTCAGTTTAATTTGACATTCAAGCAAGACAGGATTTCCATTATTATTCATATTCCTCCACTAGCCATCAGCACTGTGTGTGTGTTGAAGGGCTGCCTGCCAATCATTCATTGTCTCATTGAATCAGCCAAATGGGAGATTGTGTGAATGTTGATGGTGACCTTGGGCCCTTTGAACATTTTCTTCTCTCTTTCAATAAAATTCAATTCAGCTCAGGTAGCTTTATTGGCACGAACAAAAACATGTTGTTTCCAGAGCAGCTTAGAGATTTAAATACGTCATATATGCATATTGAATACACATGCCATACACTAATGCTAATATAATGATACAGTCCATTGTTTGATTTCTGTACAATCAACAACACAGTAGAATATAGTACAAAACAGTTTAATGCAATTAATTTAATATGATCATATATCATATGTATCTGTGAGTCTGAGGATGTTGTTACATCCCTCCGGCTGCAGCAGGCTGATACATATTTAGCTGCTATAGAAGCTGCTGGCCCTTCACCCAGGAGAACTGCTACTTTTCCCCTCTCGCTCTCTCTGCTGAGCAGTGCTTCTCTCTGTATTTGATTATGTTTGTACATATTTCTTATTCATCATACAAATCTCCCCCCGTTGCTGTAGTGTTTTCATTTTGATCTTCCCTCAACAAATCTCTTCTATGCGCACAGTATTCTCTCTCTCGCTCATTTTTTCCATTCTGTCTTTTTAATCTCTTTGCTCTTTGCAATTCTCGATCCTTATTTCTTATTTGATCTTTTGCACTTGCGTCCTGGTTTTTTCTTCCTCCCATCCTTTTCTTATTCCCTTCTTTCTTGTTTATGTTTTTGATGTTTCATTTAGTATCACCCAGCGCTGTACCTCTTGATCTTTTACTTTTTCTTTTCTCGTTTTCATGTTTCATGAGACGCATCATCTTCAACATCTTCCTTTGCTGCTCCATTTCATTTCACTTACCATCAAATGTAAGGAACTCATGTAATGTAATTGACTGAGTGTTTCTTTTATTGCTTTTCTGTGCACCGATTCACACTTTATCCAGTGGTAGTTTGTTTATAAAATAAGGAAGCTTTGCTGTGACACGAGCAAAACTTTATTACTCATTCCTTCTCTTCCATTTTAACTGAAATTCATTTTTGTTTATTTTTGGAGTCACTGCTTGCATATGTCAATATATAAAGAGAAACACTACACAGCACAAGTGTACTCTCACCACATCACCCTTGTGGAGGACAGAGATGGTATCAGATTCCATATACTGCTGTTTTATAGAGAAGCACTAGATTACTGCTACCATTTTATACCACCATAAAGCCACTCAGACGTATAGGGTTTTTAAGAGAGGACATTAATAGGGTCCAGTGTCACTTTGTATCAAATCTGATTCAGCTGTGTCTGCTGTCACAGATATGTTGTCAAAGCGCTGCCATATGGTACCCTCCATTTTTCATACCCTGGATCTGATTAGATTCATGTGTTGAGGACAGTGATTGGCATCGCTCCTGAACTGAATACAAAGGAACACTGTGGCCCAAATAATTGAAGTCCACTATTTTATGCAATAGAAGTACTGAGATGCAGGGTGGATGTTCCTCTCTCTTGCTGATTGCCATGTAAGAACCAGTCTCTGAATAACAACTGTGAAATGGTCCATTGCTTTTTATAATATTTTACTGCATTAACTCAGCAGGTTTTAGATTAGAGTGATCTGAATGTGGGTTATTATTACACAATAAAGTTTGATCCCATGCAAACTCAGGACGAACTTAGAGTGCAGGGTTCTTCTCAGCTTTGTGTGCTGCAGCGGTCCGGTCGTGTGCCTCATAGCATTTTAAAAATTGTGAACTGAAATATAATCCTTTCCACAGAATCCCAAATTCCAGGAACCTGTTACCCTCGACTTCCTTGATGCTGAGCTGGAGAATGACATCAAAGTAGAGGTATACTTCACAGTAGTTAAGTGTCCATAAATGACAAAGAATGTTTTCAAATGAGCTGATACTCAGTAAAATCAGATCCAGTGTCACTGGATAACATTGTGTACTGTGCATCTGCGATCCTTCCTTGTAGATCAGGAGAACAATGATCGACGGTCTGACAGGCGAACGCACCATTCACACTCTGGTGAAAACTCAGGATGAGGTAAGAGGAAACACTTCACTGTAACGTCTTGCATTAGAATATGTGTGGGAACTTAAAATAAGTTTTATATGGGTCTCCTGTTATACATTAATGTTGCAGATCTGTTCCCCGAAGTCGTAAAATAGACAAAGTCGTCCTAACATAAATGTCTCACAAAAATACATTCAATGAAACATTACTTCTTTTTCACTGAGGAAAAAAACCCCACATCTGTCACAGTAATATAAATACAATCTTGTCAAAATAATAGACTCATTTAGCAAATTCATCAGCTTATTGAGTCACATTTATTAGCTTACATTTGTCTCTGAAATTTACATTTTAATGCTCTACTTTCCACTTACATTTTAAATTTCCACACATTTAATTTAAACTTGTCATGTTCCCCGCTACAAGACATGGTTCACTGCTGTTTGTAGTAATTAAGCTCCTCTTGCGGCGAGGATAGTTCAGAATACCCATTCATTAATACAAAGGGAGGAGAACACTGAGAGAAAACACAAATGACAAATGAACCAGGCTCCCATCCAGAGTATTTTTAGACTACAGTTTATGCTTGGAATTCATTATAATCTTGTTTTATCTGGATTTTTTTTTTTTCACACATTCTTACTATTTAAAAAGAATATGTCTTTGTCCTGGATTTTTGTTTTGTTTTGGGAGGACTACATAATGCAGAACATCTACTGAGTTGTTTCCAATGACATCACAAAGCACCTCTGAATGCCAGTTGTTGCTGTGTGTTTTGTCTCTGGCAGAGGTACATAGATAGAGGAGTGAGGACCTACACGTGGGCACCAGTCAATGAAACCGATTACAGGTGAGTGAGTCATCACAGAAATTTTATAGTATTTATTTAGTGGCTCATTAAGCCTCCTCGCTGTCACTGAAGATTATTCACTGCCACTAACCAGCGAGAGTGCTCCACATGATGGAGGACACTAGTTAAGCCAACAGGGGTCACTCTCTTGTTTCTAACATCAGGCTCTGCTTGGTTACTGTGAGAGATTCTGTTCTGCATTTCACTCATGGACATTAGTTGCTTATCTTTTTTGTTTTTCCCCTTTTTCACTGAGAGAAATTTCCTTAAACCACATTCCACTAAAGCTCTTAGAAAAAGCTCTTCACATTTTGAAGATTTCGGAAAACACCAAATGCCCTGAATGACCCTCAAACTTAGCTTAGTTTGAGTTTTCAATAACAAACGATCGACTCAAATGACTTGTAGCCACAAATTTCCGACACCATCATCATCTTTTTTTCTCTGCAGCCTGGCTCTTGTTCTGCCTAAATACAGCGAGCACTTCATTCAAGCTAAACTGGGGGATGACATGAAACAAGCCATGTGTGAGTATAGCATACACCCATATGATAAACACTGCACAAACAAACCAGTCACATTTGAATTTGCCTCACAACTCCCGTGCATACTTTGTTTGGGGTCATACTGTCCAGTATCTGGCTCCTCGCTGGAAACACAACCACTCCTTCGTATTTGCTGCTCAGATCAGCGGATCCCCACGGTGCTTTTCTTTTGTAGTGTAACCCACTGGTCAGTCGCCCTGCACTCCCACACACACGCACTCATCCACATGCTTTCCCTCTCCCACACCCAGCCCTGAGCACTGGCTCTTTTGATCTTGTCAACATTTTTGCTCCACTCTCCTTCTTCACTCCCCTCATCTGGCCCTCCTTCTGGCTAAGAAGAAGATGAAACCTCCCTCACCTCTTCTCCCTGCTCATTATCGCCTCTCCTACAATACCAACCCCCCCCCCCCATTTTCTACACTCTCCCATTGTCAGTATATTTCAGAGGCTAATTCTATGGCTGCCTGTGTCCTTAGTTTGTTTATTTCCAAAGTATACATAATTAACAGCATTTTTTTTCTGTCTCTGTCTAATCTGTAAACCTGTCCTCACCTCGTTCTCTTTATTCCTCCCACCATCCCTCTCCACTTCCTTCTTTTTATTTGTCTTCAACTCCCTTCTGCTCTCTGTTTGTGCTCTCAAGGCCTAACAGAACCAACATGTTCTTATACTGTACTGTACATGCAGCTGTCACTCTTTGTAATTCTTTGCATTTTCCTGTAACTTGTTCCCTCCTGTCCTGCCTCTTCGCTGGAATTTCACAGCTTCTATTTGGGGCAAGTACTCACTCTTCTGTGTCCTGTCTGATGCTCCTCCGCAGCATGAGCACGATTATTCTTAACATGTTCCCATTGGATATATATTCTCATAATATTTAGTATGCATGCTGATAATGACAAAGTTGATTGAAGCTTCAATCAAGGGATGTAATTTAAAAAAAAAAAAGAAAGAAAAGAAAACCCACAGGCTTCAGCACATAACCATCTGGCTTTAGAGGATTTTTCATAACTTTGATGTGGCGCCACAAAGCATAAACTCCTAATGGCACAGTTATTCCAACAGATGAGATTTTGACTGAGTGTTTCGGCCTCTGTATCACTCCCTCTCTGCCATAACGAGTCTGTCACTGTGCCATAAAGGCTGTCAGAACGTTTACAGGCCTGTTAAAGAAAGTAACACACCATGCCTTGCTGCCACAGACTACTCCGATAGGGAGCCTGGGACTCTAAAGTTCTCTGTGCAGCCATATAGAGTTTCACACTGGAGCCGGACCACCAATGCCTCGATCCATCTCGCCACTTTCTTGCAGTAGGTGGTTCCTGCAGCCACCTGTCCTCCTAATACATTAGGGACATTTCCCAGCCAAGGGCGTGATAGATGAACTTTATTTATTTATTTTATTTACATCCATGTAGAAGGAATGCTGTGTTTGTTGAATTAATGACCTAATACTTGGGCTGAAGAGATGGTGACAGAGAAAGAAAGAGTGAGAAACAAGAGACAGAGTATATGGTGTGGAAAGCAAATGGACAAAGAGACACCCTGCCTGGACTATAGTGACAGAAGGACAATGAATCTGCCTGTTATGTTTTATGTGAAGGACATTGTTTTATCCTGCACCAGATTTCCATGACCCCGAGGAAACTCAGTGCTCAGTAATTGTTTTTGCAGACTGCACCACACGACTCAATATATTTTAAAGCCAATGTCCAAAATGTCTTCATTTTAAGAGACTAGTGAATGATGGCCATCGCTGCTTGTCAAGTCATTTATGAGATAAGAATTACCAGACAGCACTTGAAATGAAATCCAGAGCCAGAGCAGACAATGCATACAAGTGGAATTTTCTTTATTACTACTGTATGTTTACCACGTTGCTTCTTTGCATGTCCATGCTGAAGTCCCCTTCTGATCGTTTAATTGTTTGCGTTTCTAAAAAAGTGCATCCCTACTACATAAATATATATATATATGGTTTATAAATATATTCTATTTTAGTTCAACTTTGTCCAGTAGATCCACAGCAGAATAGTACCGTATCACCTGCTGTGGGAAATATTTAAAAATGTCAGCATATTTTCCAAGGTATGACATCATTTGACAGATGATGAATGAATTTTTTTCACTCTTTGTCTTTCCTACTTCCTTCTCCCCTCATTTCTTTTTCCCTGGGGTCACAACAGGGCAAGAAGGCAAGTATTTCCCAGTCTCTTATTCTCTCATGTCTCCCCACTGCATCCACATCCACACTCGCTTCCCTTAATCCATCACCTCATATCTGTCCAATATTTTATGTGTGTGTGTCTGTGTGTGCGTGACTGCGTGTTCATGCATATCTGTGTGTGCCTTTTAGTTTGAGTATGTGTACTAACTGTGTCCATGTATCACCCACTAGCATTGTCTATCATTTGTTATGACCATCTACAGTACATCAGAAATAACAGTGCATTTTCATTAGTTCATCAATAGAAATCACTTAATCTGCTAATATAATTTACAGCAGACTACTGAACAATTTTATCAGTTATGAGCCTGAATGAAATGTTTTTTTTTTCTGTTTTCAAAAGCTATGGAGACCATACAGCTGGAAAGGTTTGATGAGTACGGTTACACCTACATCGCTCCAAGGTGAGTGATCCCCACGCTACTTCACAAACCACTTTCAAGATACAGGAACAAACACAGAGCCCGTGCTGAAGCTGATTAATAATGTTTCTTCAGGGAATACTGCAAAGACCTGAAGTTGTCACTCAACAACACCCAGTTTCTCCTCGACTTCAACCAGTACATTGATAGAAACACTCCAAAAGCCTGTGAGTCATGCATCTTTCATTTATTTGACGCACTTCCACGGATTGTGACGTCAAGAGTATTTTAATGCCACTGACCTGCACAGTTTCAGCCGTATCAGTATTCAGTATGTTGCGTTCGGATGTGTGCAGAGATAAAACATGAAGTTTGTGAGTAAGTGTACATGCATGGTATGTTTTATTGTGTTATTGTTCCATTCTGGTTCACTTCACGACGGTCAGCATCTGAAGGTCAGAGAGTGACTTTGGTCGTTCGATTAATATGATCTCAGCACGGTGACATCAGCCAGACCCACTGAGTTTCCAAGAAGAGTGATGCAGTCATGCTACACAGTGACTCACAGATTGGTTTGTCATCATCTAATGGATTTCTCTCCTAGTATGGTTTACCACCATCATCCAGCTAATGGATCAAGCTCTCCTTCATCCATTATAACTCAAGGTCATTACTGCTCCTGTGTTGCCATTTGTGCAGCATGTTGAGTCTCCATCAAAAGTTCTGGACATGATTCAAAGCAACACTCGAGAGGCTGTGTTCAAACCGTGCACATAGTTTGAACAAAATGTCCTCCCATGATTCCTTTTTGGAAAAGTACTTTTCTTGACAATGGCTTTCAAACTCAATACTTGCCTCCCTCGTATAGCTTCAACAGCCAGTGCCTCACAAAGTACCTCCTAATGTCTAATGGTCACTCAGAGAAGACCTACAAAACTATATCTCCTGGCTCGATTATTTCCCAAAATGTGCTAGGAGATCCATTTTCCCCTCATTTATCCAGGGAGAAGACTTGGTTGAGCACGTCTGCTGTTTCAGCCTCTGCCTTTCACCCTCATAAACTTAATCACCAGTCTCCCTTTACTAGAGAAATACAGGAGTGTGTGCATCGCTCAGTGGCGGCCAATTCATATGCATAGCTTCTCCATTTTACCCCGGTTTGTCAACAATAGGCTGCCGTTGCTTCTGTTACCATGTTTCCATATCTAGTTCTGTTATTGTGGTGTTGTAATGTCTGAAATGTGTAAAATGTATCTTGTCTTTAAGGTAATGTGTCCCTTGTGAGCCGACTGATCTTGGATGCAGGTCTGACAGCTGAACTGGTTAAACTTTGGAACGAGCAGCCAGCGTGAGTGCCAAACCTTTTCTGCTCTTCTCCTGCCTCACGCTATGCAAAAACATAACCTTCTCCTTTACTCTGTGCTATTTGATGCTACGTGTTCTACAATGCAGATGCTTATTTCATGCACAATTTACTGATTGAGCCCGAGTCCCCTTTCTTTCTTTTTTTCTTTCTTTCTTTTCTACTTTGTGAATTGATCACATTTAACTAGTGAAACACGATGAAAGCAAAGCACAAAATGCATATCCATACGGAGCTCTGCCAAGAAATGCTGTTTTACGAAGGAAATAAAATGATTACATCAGTGTGTCTCCTTTCATGGTATGCCCACTTGTCTGAAATAATGTGAACACACGCGTGCACACACTGCTGGGTATCTGTTTAACATTAGGACGAGCCATAGAGACAAGTGATTGTGTGCATAAAGCAATTTGTGTCGTGTCTGCAGCTTTTGGTTTCACAGTTCGCAAACACTTTCTCCTCTAATCATTGACTTTTGATGACTTTGATGTTTGATTGGCTGTCGGCCTTCCATGTGCGCAGGGATGGGATAGTGGCCAGGTTCGTAGCCACAGATGGAGGAATCACAAGAGTCTACCCGAGAAGGTACTCTCTCTCTCTCTCCTCTCTCCTTCCTCTCAGTTTCGCTTCTAGCTTCAGCTCTTGGGTTGTGAAATAGCGCAACGTAAGCTTTGCCCAAATATGTGGTGGTGTAAATGTGCGAGAGGGAAATGGAGACAGACTGTGATACTCTCAGGTCGAGTGCCTCTGGCTGCTGCGCTCACCTGCTCCACTGGGTTATTTCCTGAACACGGAGGATTAGATACAGTACTTTCAGCTGGACCGGGCCAGTACAGGACATGGGTCACATCCACAGACCCAGCAGCCAAACGCAGCTCATTTTACCCAATTTCCTACTGCTACTTTTGTCTGAATTACATTTGGGGTTTCCACTGTATCAAAATATAACATTCCGACTGGAGATTAATGTATATTCCTCCTGACTATAAAACATGAAATACAATCAGTTATTGCTTTTACTGGACCATGCCCATGTCATATATCAGCTGCACTGGGTGTGACTCTCATTTCGATGACTAACATTTGGCTGCGGATTAAAATATAAATTGTTGAGATAGATCAAACACACTCACACTCAGTGTTTTATGCTTATTATTGTCCATATGTAATATTATGTGACTGACTATATTAATGTTTTCAGCGCTGGGGAGGAGTGGACCGAGAATCCAGAGACATATGAGTCCAGTTTCTACAAGAGGACCCTGGACAATGAAATTTATATTTTCACAGCTCCATCTTTCAACAGTAAGTTTTGTGAAAGGGTCACATATGTGTATGTGTGTGTTTTTTTGGAGCACGAGGATTTTCAATGTGGTCTGGCACTGAGCCTATCCTGCTCTCTGCCTTTGGACGTCATCCCAACCCTACTGGCAAAGATCACACTCAGTCTCAGGCCTCTGATATCACTCTCTTTATCCTTCTCCTCTTCCCGCTGTGTCTTTCAGCGCTCAGCCCCACCCCCTCCCCTCCCTCCTGCCCTATACACTTCCTGTTATCTCCACTGATCTCTCTAACACACATCAGGACAGGCAAATGTCAGTGTAATGTAGCCCTGCTTATGGCTACACTTGACTGGATTAACACGTGGACCGGCTACGCAGGCTCCACTCCACTGACATGAATTACAAGCAGTTAAAAATGCATGGAATTTCCCTGAATGGATGCTAGGTGCTTATTCCCATGTAAACTGTGCTGCACATTCTCTGCATGTACTTTCCAACATGATTCTGGCAGAATTGCCACAAGCACTCTTTCTCTTTACCTTCGTGTGTCCCTTCTCAACTGCAGCAGAGAGCAAGGAGCCTGTTTCTGACTCGGGTATTATAGTGAGCAAAGCAGTGGACCTCACTATTGACAAAGTCACTCTCAAACCAGCAGGTCAGTGTCTCTGATGATGACGGATTGATTGTGTCTTGTGATGAAATGCAATTGAAAAGACTTGATTGCGATTCATCAGAGTTGTGCTTCGGCCTGATTTGTGGTTCCTTCTGTAGTGGTGGGAGTGAAACTCAACATCTCATACTGGATGAACTCGTTCATGAATGCCACTTTGAAACTGAATGTAAGTTGCGTTAATAGCTAAAAGTCACAAAAGCACACTGTGTCTGAGACCTTGGGCTATTGGTGTGTGGTAATCATTTCTTCTTTTCTTGTCTCACTTTTAGTGCAAAGATGAGATCTGTGGTTGTCTGAGGAATGACAAGGTAAGGTAACAGCCTTGATTATATTACCTGACAGAAGAAAACCATTATGATAAGACCATTGCCTATGATGTAATTACATACTTAAGTTTGATTAGTATCTCTTTTTACCCTATTGGCAGGTGATTTTCAACTTCCACAGTATTATCACGAGGGTTTATTACATTTTTAAACTGTCCTCCTATCTTTTCCCCTGCAGTATGTGGACTGTGTGATCCTGGATGATGGAGGGTTTCTTCTCATGTCCAATCAGGAGGAGTATATCACCCAGGTGAGCTACCAAAGCCACAAATGCATCAATTATCTGTTGTCTATCTCCAAATAATCAGTAATGGGTAACACATCTGGAAATAAAACACACAGTCACTCCGAATTGAGAATTTCATATTCAGCATTCATATTTCATGCTTTTCTCTACCTCTGGCTTGTTTTACCATTGTCACAGGAATTCATCAATCTCATACAGAAGTCAAATAAAGGTCGTATGACTCAGCTAAGTTATGAGAATGGCCTGTTAGCTCAGAAAGCTCCTGTAGGACAGCAGGACATCCATTTCTCCCATAAAGCAAAGCACTAACCACTGGAGGAGGATCAAAGGGAAGGTTCTGATGGGTTTTAGTCAGTCAGGGAAGCTGTAGTGAAGGGAGTCCCCTGTGTATCCGAGAAGTCAGCTCGGTTCTCTCGGGCTGCTATAGGCCCCTGAGTGTCAGTGGTGGAATATACAGTGAGTTTTGCAACATTTCATGTCAGTCAAGACAGGACATCTGCTTTCTTTGATCCATTTGAACCTTTACAGCGTCTGGCACACATGCAATTTATGCTCTTCAAGCTTTTGAATAAGCACCCTGCTATCCTCCTCCTTTTTGCAACTCGTGATATATTTGGCGTCCGCAGGGTCGTGCAGAATTTTTGGCTGACCTGTAGTTCAATTATCACAGTTACAACAACCGTTTTTACAAACTTTATGCTCAACCAGTTAGAATACGTTAACTCTGCTGTTAACACCGGCTCGCTCTCTCTCCCAGCTGTGTGTGAAGCTAAACATTGACCTGTTTTATGTGACAATGAGAGCAGCATAACATAAACAACACATGTAACAGGTGATACTGGAGCGCACCGCCACGCTTCACCTAACCTTTTTGATCAGAGGATGAAAGAGAACAGCAGCGGTACGCTCTATGACGTACCGCTGCCATGGGGGGGGGGTTGTCAGAGGCAAATCACACACAAATGTATGTTTGTTTGTTTGTTTTTTAAGTATATTTTTTGGGGCATTTTTTGCCTTTAATTGATAGTTCTTAGTGGAGAGAGACAGGAAATGGGGAGAAAGAGAGGGGGGAATGACATGCAGCAAAGGGCCACCCGGGCGAGATTCAATACAGGGCCGGCTGTATAGCCCATGGGGCACCTGCTCTACTAACTGAGCTAAACGACGTTTGTTTGGTTTTTTTTAAAGTGGCTTTACATTTTTATTTGTGAATGTGTTCTCATTCTAGATTGGTCAGTTTTTCGGCGAGGTGGATCCAGTGCTGATGATCAACCTGGTCAACACGTCACTGTACTCCTTCAACAAGACCTATGACTACCAGTCGGTCTGCGACCCAGAGAAAGACAGCAAGGCTGCTGCGGGACCCCGCTCCGTCTTTGTGGTTAGATACTGACTCACACAAGCTGTCGGGCAGCAGCAGTCACTCCCACTCTCACACAAGTACTGTTTACCCATTTATGCACTGAAAGTAGCCCATGCGGCCTTGATTCTACAAAGTGGTAGGACAAAAATCTGTTCACACAAAACTATAATTATTATTGATTCTTCTAGATGTGATTCTACGTTAAAATCATTTAAAAAAAATTCAGATTGGTGACTGACAGTTTCCTGCTTTAGTTTGGATTTGGTGTGACTTCATCTTCCTGTCTCTCTCCAGCCTACCATTGCAGACTTGCTCAGTATTGGCTGGTGGGCTTCCAGTGCTGCCTGGTGAGTGTACTGTGCTGCCTGTGTTTTGTGTCTGTCACATTTTGTGTGTTGTGCGTATGCTTCAGAGTGGGAGTGCATTTGTACTTTGAGGGCAGGAGTTTGTTTGGGAGTGGGCTTGTGTGGTGTTGAAGGATGAAGCTGGCTGGGTCAGTGTGGGACAAGGGCAGTTACACAACGTCATACTGTTTCACCACCTGCGTGACTTTCCAACTGCAGGATAACCAGCTTTTGGGATAGAGTGACTGATACTTCCCATGACATTTACATCATCAGTGACTCTAGCCTCTAGGCTTTTATTAAAAAAGTGTTTGGTTTCTTGATGTAAATAAGTAAAAGATGGTCTATTGACTCATATGTGACTCATTTTTTTGGGTTTTCATTCTCTGTGTCTAGGTCGATACTCCAGCAGCTCTTCTTTGGTCTCATGTTCCCTAACTTTCTAGAAGCAGGTGAGCAACAGAAGCGGAAAACTTAATCATCAGACTTATTTAGATAAGACATCAGTATTTGGCTGCCCATCTGTCAGCTTGATCGGTTTTTATCACGGCACACTCTCCCTAATCCTTTCCTGTCTTTTTCTTTATTTAACGTGTCTCATATTTTCAGCGGAGTCAGCAGATGAAGCCATACCAGATGCCATGTTTAAGGAGAGCTGTATCACAGAGCAGACTCAGTACTTCTTTGACAATGATGAAAGATCCTACTCAGGTGTCCTGGACTGCGGAAACTGTTCCAGGTATTTGTGCACATCTCTTCACCCCCGATGCATGTGAATGAATCTGTGCAGTGTGAGCTCTATTTCAGAGGTTTTGTCTATTCACATTGTAAACTGGTTCTGTTATTAAAGATGTTCCACCTCATACTGTATCTTCTTCCTGAACATCCTTCTGTTTAATGGTCCGTGGGGACGGGTCCAGAATAGTGTTAGTTTCCTGGCCTCCTCTGTTTCCCAGCCTGAAATCAGGCAGCTGTTTTCTGATGAGTTCTGATCAGACACAGATTACCTTGATCTGTCAGTGACCGGAATTACAGAGGGAAGCACAAAAGCCCTTTTATCTGTTTTTCTTCCTTCTCGCTCTGGCTCTACTTCAAACTCACGAATACACACATTCACGGACCACTGCACATTTACTTTGCTCTAACCTCCTTTTGTGTCAATTTGGGCTGTCTGAGAGGGTTAAATATGGCTGTAATTACTGGGTATTATGAGTCCCACGTGTCTGGTGCTTTACTCCCCAATGTTAACGACTGCAGACACAGAAACTTTCATGACCACCATAAAAAGACAATCCCAGAGGAAGGGAAGAGGTATGGATGTGTATATATGTGCACGTCTGCACACAAACCTGCATGTGAATACAGGATACACTGTGTACTCTATATGTAAATGCATTGCACTGTACGGGAATTTATTATTGCATGTTGATAATAAAGAGCTGCATGATGCCTTTAGAGCACAGGTATTTTACTAAGTATATGTGTGTGTTGCTTTCTAGGATGTATCGTGCCGAGAAGCTGCCTAACACCAACCTGGTGTTCCTGATCACTGATGCCAAGGCAACGTGCTTGTCGTGTGACCCCAGACCGCTACGACAGGCTGAACAACCCTGTATCCTTTCACTCAACTCGTAAAAATCGAACACAGTTACACTTCCTTTTTTAACTCTCCAGCCCTCCATCCATCACCCACATGACAGCAGCGCTTTAAACTCTCAATACAAGGACACACACCTAAGGAGTTTGCAGTAGGTCCCTCCTGAATGTTCACGGGTGAACAGTAAACCAGATGCACGGCATATGAAAGCCAGTGTCGAGTTACTCCCAGATTACATTTCTTAGTTTAAAATCATCTGGGCTGCATGCTGCCATCAGGATGAATTAAGGTTAAGACCAGGGGTGTGTTTGTGTGTATGCACACTACAGTGTGTGTGTATATGTATGTTGAGGATATCTGTTTGACAGATGTGCCTTGAATGTAGCTTCCTGCTGGTGTAACAGTAAAGGTGTCATCATCAGAGGGCGGCATGATGTCACAACAGGGGTCTCCAGTTGCTAATAATGACACCACTCAACTCACAGAAATGCCAACGCACATATGATACATCCACATGCTGCAGGAGCACACTAAATATATAACTGCATATGACATGCGTTTAATAGTGTTTGACCACATAAAGTAGCATGTATAATATTGTCTACGACTGCCTCTATAAAGTATTTTATTTAAGTCTTAAGTGAATAGAAGATCAGCAAATCTGGGGGAAAAAAAACAAAAACACAAATACGTCAGAGTCTCTGTAGCCAAGGCTGATGAGTTGGAACTGCAGAAGACTTTCTGGCAGGGAAGTGAACACACAGAACATCATTTAACTGTTGTTAAAAGTGTTAAATGTGCACCGCTTGATTGTAAATTTTCCTAAGAGTGTGTGTTCAGCTGAAGGTCCAGATCCATGCGAGCTGGCTCAGAACCCCAGATACCGCAAAGGGCCAGAGATGTGTTTTGACAACAATGAAGACGTAAGAAACAACCGCACATGTGCCGCTCTGCAAGAGAATATTGCTGGAAACAGCTCTATTAGTGAGGTTTTGCAGTTGGCCTCTGTCAATTTCTGTCTGGTTTTAATTAGCACTGGGATTTCTGCATAGATTCACAGCAGCGCCGGCTGCCTGCTCTTCCACTCTGATCTATTCTTGATTTATTCATTTGATTTATGTAATGAAACTATCTATTTTCATTGCTAGTTTGTCTTTATTTCTGTTGCTTATATTTTTCACTCATCATCTGTCATTCTTGTTTTATGATTCTGCATCTGCATGGCTGCTGCTCTTGTCTGGTAGGATGAGCCCTTGTGCCCAATCAGCAGAGGTTCTGCACTGAGCTCATCACCACTCTTCTTGTTTCTGCTCCTGGGTTCAGGGTTGGTGTCTCTAAAAGCTTCTCCCTCAGTGCCCTGACACTAAACATTTAGCTCTTTGATATTAGGTCTTCCTGTGCCATCACACAGTGTATAGCAGAGCTGTATAAGGCAGTACAGCGGCCAGTCAGTCCTCATAGCTACTCTGATGTCACGTAAACTTTAATTATTACACATTTTATTTAATTTTTTACAATAATTACAAGCTAATATTACTATTGTATGACTATTCAAGCTCCACCCACCCCAGACTCAGGCTTATGAATTGGAACAGCTCTCACGTACACACACTGTAGATATTTACTTATAATTCCACATTACTCACAGATGTTTATATCATTTATGAGGCATTTACGTTTTATATTTTTTTCCATACACATTAAGATAATTTGAGAGGGAAATAGTCAACCATAATATGTAAATAACACACTGTAATAACAAAATGGTTTAGATTTATTTCTTTGCTGCATGGTTATGTCCCTGACAGAATGCTACATCTTTTATTCTATTGGCATGTTACTGTTTCCATTTTTTTTCTTTTTATCCCGACAGATGGAGAGCAGATTGAATCTTGGCAGCTAAATGTGTTAAATCATTCTAGCTATAATCACACCAACACTACCATCACTCAATAAAGGCAGAAGAAAACTATGTATAAAAATATCTGCAGCTATCACTATTTTATTCATCTCTTAAATGCTGTGTCAAACAAATGTTTTTCAGGAAAATCAAAGCAAATATTGGCTATGTTTTGCCTCAGACTGGAAAGTATTTTAGAGTTTCAGGTTTTGCTATATGCAACATTAAGACCTGGTACAGTAGCAAATGCACTGGTGTACATTCCCTTGAAAAAGCATAATGGAAATTCATGTGGCCAAAACGGTAAAACAAAGGAGCAAGGTGGATAAACGTGTGTGAGATCATTGCATCACCACCCAACTTTGAACAGTTTATAAAACGTATAAATATTTGGAAATATATTTCCCATATCTTTGTGAACTCAGCCTTTCATTGTGTTCTGAAGGCGTAGATCACACACATAACAGGCCACTAATTCATGTGCCTGTGTGTTTATGTTGTGCGGAGGCTGTGCTAGGAAGCGAAGGGAAGGGTAGGAATAGCTCAGGAAGTAGATGAACAGAGTAAAAGTAGGCCGCGCTCCTTTTTCTCATTCCATCTGTCCCATTACTTTTGGCTCGGCTCCTCATAGGAAGACAGTCTGTGTCCAGGCAGGTCCATTTTGTCACTGGAGTAAACAGAGGAAGCTTGACATGGCTTTCTTGCCCTTTGAGCACAGGCGACTCCCACCTCTCTCTCCTAGGCCTTCGGCATGCACGGATATCCTGAATACTCCCATCAAATACAGGGGAGCCTCACACAGACATAGCCAGGTGTATGTGCATACGAATACATGGAAAGCAAAGTCTGGAAGTCTGGAACACCTCTATTACTGCAAAATGGCATTTAAATCAATGGCTCAATTTTGGAAAAATGTGCTTTGTTTACTTTCTAGAAGAGAAGTCTGCAATAAGCTAAGAAGATCGATTTAGCTTCCCTAAAATATGCAACAATGACATTAATGTGATAAAGAAAGAGTACTGTATGTGTATGACACTGCAAAACCAGATGATATAGTATGATAGGCTAGAATACAATAAGATACATATGATCTTCAATAGCTTAGGAACAGAAGTAGTGATGTTAGCTGCCATTGTCACAGAGCTACAGGATGTCAAAGAAACTTATCTGAGTTACTGACAAGTGCTCTGTCCAACAGGAGGATGATTCTGATTGTGGAGGAGGGACCAGCCTAAGCCCGTGTCTTTGGCCAATGCTCGGGCTCCAACTGCTGCTGCTGTGGCTCATCACATCTTTACATCACTTATGACCCCAACACACACACACATTCATTTGTACACTCACGGATCATTTTCTCATTTCACAAGAGAGGCCAGAAAACATTCTAGTGATGCCAGACCCAGGACGAAAGCGGAGAATTTGCCACAAGACTTCTTTGCTTTTTGTTTTTTTGTTTTTTTTAACGACTAGCCCAGCATCAGCATTTCCATTTTCCAATGCCAAAGGGTGCTCATCCATTTCCTCGCCATCTTTTTTTAAACAACAGAGACACATTTACTGTGCTCAGCTGCACTCATCTCCATAATATACTCTCCAATGGTGCAAGAGTAAGAGCTAACCAAACCCTTTAATCCTGCGTCATTTGTTTCCCTGACTTATTAGCAGAGGGTGAAGAGCTGTCCCACTATGCCAACTAAATACCATTCAGACTGTATGTTCACTGACAGCGTTGATTTGTGTAGTTGTCAATATCGTTTGTTGCTTATTATATTTACTGCGTATGAATCATTATGCTGTAATGATTGTTTCTTTCGACAACCTGTGCAACTACAGTATGAAGAGTATCCCTTTCGTTTGAGTGTTTTTGAAATGTACTGTACCTATCTATTAATCTATTTCATTTTTTGTACACCAAAACAAAATCAACAAGCATTTTGTGACTAGCTAGGTGTTGTATTGTAGCAGCATGTGCTCAGTACAGAGCTAAAGACAACACCGATACTCTGACACCAAAGCTCCACACAGTACCAAGGACCATGGATGCACACAAGCCTACTACAGAGAATCTGCAGGCTAGTTTATTTTAAGAGATTCTTCAGATGTGGGTGTACATCAGTATTCAAGTTAAAGTGTTAGCCAGAATGAAGGGTACCTCACAGAGAAATAAGTGAGGTCAGGGAGCACCCGTGCGGATCGAAATCGTGTAGGATATTACAATTCCACATGTTTGTTCTTGGTCTGACAGCTTTGGTTGTCTTCAATTTGATGCATCAAATTCCCAGTGCCTAAATAGTAGCTCACACAGTCTGTTTATCTGAATGAAGCAATGCATCAGAGTTGTATTCTTACCATGTATGCTTCTATGCTAATGCTTGCTGCAATATAGCAGAGAGGGTACAGTAGCCCTTGAGGTGACATGAAATGGGCTGAATCTGTTAACTCTTCTTCATGTGGCCCATGCAGACGACAGTAGAAACAGCCGGTGATTTTGATTGTGGGTGAGGAATCTCATTTTCCTCTAGCGCTCAAAAGAAAAAAGAAAAAAAAAAAAACAGACTTGAGCTCGCGTCCCAGCACCTCTCATTATTAGTCCTGTTTCTGTTCCCTTTCTGGACCATCAGACTCAGGAGCCAAGATGACTTGTGAATGAGATCAGCATATCAAAATGACTGTTTCTTTGTTTTCTCCTCCTTGCTGTTCTCCTCCTTATGCTTGTTTCCTCTTTGTGTTGCTCTATAAAAGTGCTGTGAAGCAGACGCTGAGGGCTCAGTGTCGAAAACGCTGCAATGTCATGGGATGAGCTTGTTCTGTGTTTGAACACTGTCAATACCTGTGGTCAGCATCACGGCCGGCTGGAGAGAACTATGAGAATACACTACTACTGTACCAGTAGTGATTTTGCATAGCCTTACTTTACCACGAGACAAAGATCACGCATAAGTGTTTTAGTGTTTCTTTTTGTTGAAGCTCTTTTTGTTGTTAACCAATCACAGTTGATTTCTCTCCACCTCGCCTTCATGGTGACCTGCTGGTATTGAGTGGTCAGGATATGCCTGTCTATCAAAGTCGCGTGTTGACTTGTGTTTTACCCCGGGGGTCCCGTGTCTATGTGCAGGCATGTGAGTGTCCCTCCGATATCTGATTGTGCTTTAATACTGTACATGAATTTACTCTTTTGTGGAACTTGACTAGCCTGAATAAATTTTGTATACATTTGTACACTAATACTATTTACTGTATAAAAGAGAAAATGAAAGAAAAGAAAAAAATGTTTATAATATGGTGTTGACTATTGTGCAAATATAATATATTCACAATAAAAGTGTTGTATTGTTATGACCGGAGGTGCTCCCTTTTTGTGCCGTCACATCTGGCCAGTTGTTTTGGCTCCACTGGGAGCAGACCGAACATGTCATCCTTCCTGCAGTGAGAGACAGCTGCTGAGAAAGGGACGAGCATTTGCATCCGCCTTTCATGTCAGTTTCTGTCTGTGTATGAAATAAAAGAGTGGGTGACTATCACATAGCACTGCAAATTCTAAGAGTAACTAAAAAACAAGATGAGGGTGGAATCTAAGATGAGGCTGAAAGGCTGTGTGGTTTTTACTGTACTACCCTCTCTAGTTGAAAGTTCCAGGTTTGTGTCACATCTGTCCACACAGAGCATCACTGCGAGGAAATGATGATGATTGGGTGATTGGGTGTGATCAGAAATGTGCTATGCTGCATCTGTACCCACGCCCAACAGTGATGTCACAGCATATGGACACACTCCCAATCACACTGCCAATCATCAATAAGAATCCCATGGACAGTTACGTTAGCGTTTTTTACATTCTGGGCCTTATTTCTAGCATAAAATATGATCATTCTCACCCAGATAACTTTGGGGTCATTACAAGTCGTTCCGACGAAATTAGATGCAGCCGAGAGCCGCGTATATCCGTATAATGCGAGTAAACGGGGCAGCGGAATGCAGCCTCTGAATAACACATTATCCGCCGTGAAACTCGTTCATTTCACCAATATTTTGTTATGATACACTAGTGCTATTCCCCTCTGAGTCCGGTGTGACCTGTTATCAACGTCCGGCGCCTGTAGGTTGACCTACTAACCTCTGACCTGAATGATGTCATCTCCGACCGCGGCGCGGCTAACTTGCCACCGCTAATGCTACGGTTCGTTTCTGCGTGTTTCCGACTTGTCAGAACAAAATGAGCAGCTGGATGAAGTTCAGCTTCCACAGGCTTCCTCTCTGCAACCTGGACTTACTAAAGCTCCGGCTAGTTGCGCTGCCTGGCAGCGGTCGGAGATCATCCAGGTCAGAGGTTAGTAGGTCAACCTACAGACCCCGGATGTTGATAACAGGTCATCCCGGGCTCGGAGGGGAATAGCACTAGCGTATCATAACAAAATATTGGTGAATGAACGCGTTTCGCGGCAGATAATGTGTTATTTAGAGGCTGCATTGCGTGCCCCGTGTTCTCGCATTATATGGATATATGCGGCTCTCGGCTGGATCTAATTTCGTAGGAACGACTTGTAATGACACCAAAGTTATCTGAGTGAGTAAATTATCATATTTTATGCTAGAAATAAGGTCCAGATTGTAAAAAACGGTAATTATCCTTTAAGTTACTCTTTGTGCTTTCTGCTGATGGTGCAGGAGATGAATGTAAATGTACGTACAGTTGAAAGAAGTTGTTATTATTCTTTTCCCCCTGTGTTGTATAATGTCAGTCTAATGTGTGGACTCACACAGAGTGCATACAGTACATACACACATTAATGTACAGTAGAAATGGTCTCCCAGGAGAACACCTAATTGCTCTTTCAAAAAATATCCATGAACTGGTGATTTCCTGTTTGCTCAGCTCCACAACCTCCATCCTGAAGAGCAAACTAGTTCACACACACACACACACACACACACACACACACACACACAGACACACACACAGACACACACACACATATGATTCAGAGTGAGAAAGACAACAAGAGCTCTCTCCAAATTAAAAGCAATTACCTGTATATATGATGACACACAGCACGACAGTGTGTCCCATTGAGTTCGGCCCGAGCACTTATCCCTGTGTTTTTAATTTAGCGACGCCTCTGGTAACTTTATTGACACAGACAGCTCCTGCCATCTCCTGCCTGGAGCAGCAGTGGAAAGCCAGATGCTAACACCAGAGTTTCAGGGTAGTTGTACATAGTGTGCGCTTCACTTGATGGTATTTGTGTTTATCTGATGGTAATCTAAGAATCAATATGGCCACAGTTTGGGGTGGAGAGTATGAAGACGTTTGTTTTTCTTGGAGATGTGTCAGACTGGGAGGTCTTCGTATGTGTTCTATATGGCGATGATCTAGAGGGGAGGTTGTAATGGGATACCCTTGTAAATGGGGACGAGGTCGTACCCTTTAACATGCCTGGCTTAAGAAGTTACAGACGCAGGAAAAAGCGAGGACAAGTTCTACAGCTCTTTTCAATTTGTTATTTGGAATGCCTCATACATCAAAAACCCACAACTCTACTTAAACTCTACTTAAAGTAAAAATTGCATAGTTTTGCCTTATTTTTGTAGGTTTAGGCATCAATCTTCTTAATTATGACAACTTACAAATTTAATTTCTGACGAATGGGATCTCAGAGATTTATAATTACAGTTTTGTCAATTCAGCACATGCAACACTTGCCTATTCCTCTCTCTTTTTCTCTCTTCTCCCTTTTTATGATTCCTTTATTAGATAGTTGACAGTGAAAAGTAACAGGCGACGTGGTTGGACAGCAAGAGGGGAAGTTACGCAACATGTATTAAAAATACAAAACAATTCCATGTTTTTATAAAGATTTCCTAAACCATTCTTTTAGAAAAGACGTCAAACTTGAACATTAAAATCCAATCTCATCATTTCTTTTTTATTTTCTTTTTTATATGTTTTATCTTCTGGTATGAATTACAACAAAAACAAACATTAGCACATCAGAGCTTTCAAAAAAGCCAAAATGAACGTTGAGAAAATTGAGTTAAATCAGGGATTTGTTTAAAATGGTCTACTTGGAAAACTGTGGTCTGACTTGTTCTTTTCAATCAAGTTGTTGATGCGGTACTTCAGACATTGTTGTGATGTCAAACAGAACTGTGACTGCTACAATAGAGGCGTTATCATTTGAGTGACAAGAAGTTTTTTGTTTCTGTTTTTTTTTTCCACAAAATATTAAAGCAGAAGTAAGTGGTCCGGTCGTTTTCGCTAATGCTGCGTTCCAGGCAGGCTTTTGAAATCGTAAATTACAGCTTCAAGTCACAACTTACGACTTTGTAGCGTTTCAGGCAACCCACTCGTGTTTTTCCGACCTGTTTTACCGGTGAAAGTCACTATAACGGCCACTCGTAACTTCCGACCGGTGAACTCGTACCAGATCGAACTGGTACCACTTCACGGTCGGAAAAATACGAGTTTCCTTGAACGCACCATAACAGTCCTCGTCCCTACGTCGCCACATTCACGGCGTTCCTTGGCTGCACACACAGCCCTGCATGCCGTTCTCTCTCCTCATTGGATAAAAACTGTAGGATACGATAAATGTTTTCTCCTCGGCTCAGAGCAGAGCAGAGTGACTGACAGACCCGTGTTTCAGACCAAACACTCTATGTAAGTGATTTCTGTCGGAAGATATAACTATTTAAGACTTATATTAACACAAATATATCACTTACTTCTGCTTTAATGCCTAATTCTCCTCTTTCAAAGACAGTTCCTATGTTTTTCTACCACAGTCGTTTTTCTGTTCCAATGCATCTATTTCTGCATCACAACATTAGTGTTAGGTTCCCCAAGGAAGAGCGTTTCACCCAGTCTAAACCCTTCAATAGCTGGAACTGTATGACTCATTGGTGGGTGAGTTAAAGTCTGAGAGTGGCTTTTTGGGTTTGTTCCACTAATTGCAGGAAGTGACACATGAGACTGATGCTGCATCAACAATGTGACCGGTGACTGGATCTGCAAGGATCAGCATTAGTAAAACCCCTCCAAAGTTCATTACCATTTCGATAGTAGCCAATTATAACATCCATTTGCGTCGACTTTTTCCGGCAAAGGCTATTTTTGTAACAGGACAGCAACTCACAGACGCTGTGATTCTACCATTAGCTCTAAAGTTAGCCGCAGCACTCTCAGTAGCCCCTGGGTCATGACACTCTTGGGGCAATCAACCCAAGTCTGAATAAACTTCCCTAAATCTGGAAACTGTAATGTGGTTTACATCAGCTGCAACATTTTTAATTGGCACCATTTGTTTTGTTTTGTTTTGAGATTTTTTCTAATTATAATCTTTTTTTTTTCTTTTTTCTTTTTTTAATAAATAAAAAAACAACACTTCCTGTAAGTTGCGACAGAGTGGTCACAGTTTTCCGTCACCATAAAACACAGCAGGACTTGGGGCATCAGGGTCACTGAGGTTCTTTAGTGGCTCTCTGACATCCCATAAAAAACACTGCACCAATCTCTCACAGTGCACTGAAGTCCTCCAAACTGTCAGTGACTGCTGCCGGCCTGAGTGCTTGGGTACATCTACTGTGTGTTTTCCTGTATGAGGCAGACTCTTTCTCCCCACGCTTGGATCAAACAGTGTTTGTAGATAAATCTTAATGTTTTTATAAACCATTATGGAACTCTGAATGGCTTTTGATTGCCACAAAAGGAAAATACAGATAGCGTCAAATAAGTTGTTAATCACAGAAAAGGATTCTAAATAGGCTTCAAATATTTTCCTGTGATTGTTTTGACTTTCTGGCACCCGCTCTCATAACCCCCACCCCCCACACACCCTATAATGTAAGCCAAAGAAAACCTTTAGATATATTTGCGAAATGGTGAGAGAGAAAAGGAGGGGGTTTAGACAAAGTGAGGGTTTGGAAATAACACCAAACACACATTTGGCACAGGTTATCAGGAAATGCCACAGGCTTTTCCAAACCTATAAACATGACCACACACTTGTCTGTTCTCACCACCTTTTTTTTCTCTCCCCTCTGCCTTCCTTTCCTTTTGGTGTGTGAGCATGCTGCGTTTCTAAGTGTGTGTGTGTGCTTTAACTGTGATTGGCAGGCGTGACACCAGAAAACTCTATGCAGGTGAGCAGTTTCAAGCAGACACATACCACCACAGCCAAGATTGTGGATTTTCAATAGAGCAGGGCCTAACTTCCATTAGCAGGAAACAGACGGTGTAGGACTTATGGGTGGCATGCGCTTTCACCAAGGTTTAGGAGTATTATGTCATTTGCATCAGGTAGTTTATTCAGTCACTGTATGGTAGCTTAGGTCTTTTTGGAATGACAACAAAGCTATAGGGGGTTTTGACACTAACTGTGCTGTGGAAAAATGGTTTTATGAGTGCACCTGCATGTTGTTTGTACTGTGCAAATGCATGAGGATGATCCTGACACTGGTTTTCAGTTCTCCCTATGATGGACAAATGGCGAACGTAAGAAACATAGACTGGCTAAACAAGACTGCAGGTTTCGACATATACTGTACATGTAGGGTTTTGTTCAATAAGAAAAAAAAATACCCAAAGCAAAGAAAGTTGTCAAACTTTTGTCTGGACTCAAAATATACAGTGTGTTTTTTTTTCCTGAGTGACGTAACTGGACATCATAACTTTTGTTTGTTATATGGAAACTTCAAAGGACAACCTGACAGAACAGAAAACCAAGACACACACTTCTACTTCTAGCACTAGATACTTTATAAAGAGTTTTTAAGTTGTTCAAGTTTATTGATAATGGAAAAATAATCTTGTGTATCAATTATATAATAATCAGAAAATACAGTCGGCCTTGCCAAAAATCTAACTCACAGCTACTAAAAAATTGTTGCATTAAAAGTTCCTTCTCCTGCCAGTGGATGACTAACCATAGTTCATTTGACAACTTAACCTCTGGTAAAGCTCTTCAACTTAACGGCTTGTGAAAAAGGGAGTATAATTATCACTGAAGGGTCACAAATATCAGTTTAAAAGCAGTTACGAAACAAGATAATTATGTCTTATCATTGCTTAATAATAATTCATAAAGTTCATTCAGTTTTTTTTTTTTAACAACCTGGCAACTGTTGCTCTTAATGGTTTGCTACCAATTTATAAAGTATTAATAAATCCATCACAACTTACAAGCACTACTCCTTATAAATAGTAATGAAAACCATGGCTGCTGTTATTTTTACATGTTTGTTTGGTTTTCAGCCCCCCACACATATGCGCACAAAACCAACAAAATGGTTGAGACAATATATTATAGTGACTCAATAGAGAGAGAGAGAACTGAAGAGGGAGTAAAAAGGTAATTTGGTTAAAGACACTTTGGCGAGTTTGGCCCACTGACAACTTTGCTGTGCAGGAATGGTAAAACTTTAACAGCTGTCTCCAAAAGACCTCACAGAGCAGGTTTGTGTGTGCGTGTGTGTGTGTGTGTGTGTGCGTGTGCGTGTGTTTCCATGCTCTTTTTTTTTAGTGTGTTCATGCTTCAAGTTACCTGTATTGCATGTCTGGCGAATCACTCAGGTGGACTCTGAAGACCCTGGCTGCATGCAGTCCCGGCTGCCATGTGCCGTGTTCACCATCAACACGTAAATTACACGTATGAGGTCTGACACAGACACATGTGGGATGAAATGTACCTGCCGGCCCACAGCAGCCCCCCCCCCCCCCCCCCACACACTCTGTTCTTTAATTTTTACCGACCAGCATCCCTCCCCTGTGTGTCTCCAGTTCTGCGTGAGTCATGCAGGGGTAAATTAGCAGTGAGCAGCAGACAACACAAGATGACTGTTAGCAGATGTGTAAGAAATGAGGAAACACAGGTTGAGGCACTATTTTAAGACCTGTTCACCCCTTTCCTCTTGTCCTCAGGCAGTGTTTGGTTTCCCATCTTGGCTGTATGTTGTGACCATGCAGGAGTGTTTCTTTTGAAGTTACACATACTTGGAATTTTGAAAGTGTTTCAGCTGAGGCCAAACTATAGCTTTTCAACAACTGAATATTTGCAAACGTTTCTGTATCAGACATCTTCAGTGATCACCCTGGATCTTCAAGGGATGTTCATTTCAATCCTACCCATTTTATTTTTAAAAATCCTAAATTTCAAACTGTAATTAACAACTATAAGTACTACATATTATAGACCCATGGTGTTCAGGAAGGTTATTTCAGAAATAAACATTTGTATCTGAAAGGGAGACAATAGCACCAAATAGTCCTTCCTTTACGATATAGGTTGTGTGTGTAAACATGACCTATTTGTGTGTATTTTCCAGCTTGTTTCAGTGTTATGCGCTTTTTGAGTGACGGACATCTACCGTCAAAGGGACGGCACAATAGGGTGCGTGTGGGATGTTGATGTGTTTGCGCGACATGCTTCATGCGCAGCATGCTAAAGGATGTGTCATTTAAACAGTTATGGTTTGTGCGCATATACAAACTCACCAGGCCATTTTCTCCATGAATTGTTCCAAGGTTCTGTCTCAAATGTTCACATCAACACCCATAAACACAGGAGGAGGGACAGACAAAAGGCTGAATAAGGACTGTGCGCTGATTTGGGCGTGCTCTGCTGCACTGAAGTGGTTGGTTGTGTCTTAAGGCTCGGTGGCTCTCACATTAGAATGATCTTGGTAAAAGTTTGTCAGTTGGAAAACTTGCTGTCTGAGGGAGAAAATGATATATTCAGGTTCTACCCAAACAAATCCCATGAACGTCCCAAGACACGTCTGCAGGCATGACATATTTGTTAAATCTGCAAATGATTCAGCACTTCAGCGATGAGTCATCAGTCTCTACTTTCTGGGATCGATAGAGTAACTTTCAATGTGTCAGTGGCAATGACAAAAAGCAGTTGTTTGCTGCTGGAGAGTGAATTATCTGAGAGAAAAATCAATGGCATATCGAGTGGTTGATATCTGTCGGGGTCCTCTTTAAAGCTATTTCTGGGGGGACGTGTTGGTGACTCAGGCTGCTAATGTGCATGATAATGAACTGATGTGTTGAAACTCCACTTTTGCATTTCCATCTGCCGCTGCCCACTCTCTGCTGCTTCCTTTCACTGTCGCAATTTGAGAAATTCTAATGAAACTTCGACTGACTTGGAGGCAGACCATCGAGGGCTGCAATGAAAAAAGTGTTTTTTATCCGATCCGTATTTCTGAACAGCTTGTATGGACAGACTGTGCGTATGTGTGGTTTATTTGTGTTAGCCGTTACTGTCAGCGGATCTCAATTACGAGGAGTGACTACAATCGACATGCACTGACAACAGGAAGTGTGTGTTTGTTTAAAGGAGGATCTCTTGACACGGTATCTGTGTTTACAGCGTCTATCCACACCACTGTCATCGCGAACCCCAACACACACACACACACTACACAGACACACACACAAATTCTAAGCTTTTCTCATTAGAGTGAAATACCTGAGCCACCTCTGCTCCGTTCTCCCACGCTTCCTCAGTCTGAGTCCCGCTTTTCCACTTTTCTTATCTCACTCTGTCTCACACAAACTATTACAGTGTCTGTCCTCTATTCCTGTCATCCCTTCTCTCCATTTCCCACTTCACTCCATCTCTTGTACATAAGGTCATACGGATGGAGTCTGGAAGAGAGGCTGGAGCGATTAGAGGTCACGATGGGGTCCAGCTAATTTGCTGCAGCTGAAAACGTGCACGCACATACACACACACACACAGAGACAGTGCTTGGAGAAATAATAACATACGCAACATGTCTCAAACACAATGCACACATTGCAACTTCCAAACAAATCTGCAGGAAGTCTATTAATACTCCGCACACTCCACAAATATGCACTCTCAGACAGAGCAGCCTCCACCACACTGCTCTGTGTTCAGTGCTTCCCTGCAACAGTCAAGTCCATTTTTTCTCACTTTGCTCATCATCTTCTCTCTCTGTGTATCAACTTATTCACTCTCCTCCATATCATCGCCATCTCCCACTGAACTTCCTGCCTCCATTACCAGCTGCATGGAGATATGAAGTTTCTGGCAATAAGCGAGCACAGATGTGAGGAGTCCTGAATGGTGACGGAACTCGTACGAGCGGAGTGCAGTGGGCTACTGGGTCTCTCTAATTTCCATCTCCCAGCAGAAGCCGTGGCTCTCGGCTCAGACGCAGTGAAAAAAAAAAAAAAACACCCACTGGATTCTTGCTGAGAGAGTCAGTAATGAGATTGTGGTGATGAGGGCTTTTTTGTTGCGAGCTCAAACTGGTGGTGGTGGTGGTGGTGGTGGTGGTGAAGGTTACATCCAGTCATCTGCTGCTCATTAAGTGCGAGCATGCGTGTTTTTGCGCATGTGCGTGTACGTGTGGATCTGTGGGGTTTTGGGAGACAGTCTGAATGCATGTTTTCCTGTAAGGGACAGCAGTGTGTGTGAAGGTTTGTTGCATATATTGCGTATATATGCAGATAAGGGAAGGCAGAGGACGAGAAAGAGAAACAAGAGACGAGGAGATTTGCCCTCTGTTCCAGCGAAAGTATCTGACTCACGGCTGATTGTTTATAATTGCGAATGACTCTGTGGTCTCCTCAGGAAGCCGCAGGAGCATTACTCACTGAAGCAGAGAGGAGGTAGAGATGGACTCTGCCTCCTCCTACATATTTACCCATCTGCGCCTGTGTTTTCTTTTTGCGCACATGGTGTGAGTTTAAAGAAAATACTGGGAATCCCCACAATGCAGTAACTCTCCATCTGCACTGTGATAACTATTGTGATTTCTATTTACTGTGCGCCCACTCGCGCTGTCACTGGAGGACAGGAGCGCTGCCGCCGTGACTGCAGCATCAGAGAAAACAATGAGGCCAGCTGAGTGTCATGTCTCCTATCACATGCCGTCATCGCTGGAAATGGAGATGACACTCAGGAGATGGTTAGGGGGGGGTGTCTTGTCCTTATCCTCCTACCTCCCATCCAGAAACTTTACTCCTTATCTAACACAGGAGGGGGAGCAGGGAAGTAGCATAAACAAGCCCACACACTCCCCCCCCCCCCCCCCTCTTTTACATCCCTGCTGAGTTTCCCATTGCTGACAAGTGGCTGCTGATAGCTGTCTCATTCCACACACTGTGCTGCTTGCTGATCTCTGAAATGAAAAAAATAAATAAATAGATGCATGACTGAGAGGGTGACGGAGATGGAAGGACACAGAATCCAGGAATATTTCCCCACAGAAACAAATGTAGTATGTGCAGCTTTATCACACATGATCATCAGGCCCATGTGGCATCAAGTGTATTTTGTGAGATTTTCAAATCTAATAGCACTATTAATTTATCAACACAAGCTTTCCTATTGGTTCTCTGCCAGAATTAGTACTGCACAGGGAGTGGATGCTTCCCCCCCATATGAGCTAAACACTGAATCTCAGTTTAAGAATATCCAGACTTAACTTGACAAGCTGTTTTTTTCTTTCTACTGTCACTAAAACAGTCAGTAAATTTTGCTAAGGATGTATAGCTTTGCTTGTAAAAAAAGAAAGAAAAAAAAGTACTTTTGAAAGGTTTTTATGTTCTATTAAAGGGAAGAAATTGAGGCAGGGGGAGAAAATATAATGACGTGAACCAAAACCACAAATTGCTCATTAATGTTCTTGTAATCATGGTTGTGGACATAGAAAACACTGACAGTGAAACTTTGTCAATAATGTGACCAGGCTATTAAATAACATGGACACGAGGAGAGATCCAAACAGAGAGAGAAAGAGGGATAAAAGAAAGGGAGATGGAGAGATAAAGTCATACACACGCACAGAGAGGGAGGGAGGGGAGGCGAGGAAGTACTTAGAGAGGAGACGCATCATCTGTGCAGTGGTGGAAGCAACATCTCCTGGTTGCGGTCCGACAGCGCAGTGAAGCAGCGTTTTCCAATTCCTTCTTTTTTTTTTCAACCTCAGAAATTGTTACTGTAGTTATTGTTGTTTTTGTGTGACGCAGCGATGTGGATTTACAAGCTCATTTTCGGACTCTTCGTCGTTTCTTGCTCTGGTAAGTTTGGCGAAAAAAAAAAAAAACTACTATTTGCAACTGCTCGGATTTTTTTTTTTTTTTTTTTTTTTTAACTGCCTGTAGTCTGCCCCGCCGGACTGGAGCTGCGGTCTTGAACGCACCGCTCCGCGCTCCACACACCCTCAAAACACTGGCTACATGAATAACTTCAAACTTTTCTTTTTAATCATCGGTTGTAGTATTCACACAGCAGCTCTGCAGGATTTTGTCTTTGTTTTTCTTCTTCTTTTTCTTCTTCTTCTTTCCATGTAATGTTTCCTCTTATTTACGCATCCATTTAGCAGTGTCAGGGATTTTTTTTAACTCTCGTCTATCACTGTTATGGGAACATTTCTCAACATTTCACCAACTGGTTATTCCTTGGAGAAATGATCATCTTTTAGGCTGGTTGTCATGATACTGATACTTCCATCTCAGCACTTGGCAACGCGCGTTTCACCGCAGAGGGGACGCGTGAAGACACCGGTGATCAGACCGGGAGATAAATCAATCCTATGATAAAGCGACGAGATGAAAACTCACTGTCCCACAAAATGACCCCATATTAAAATCAAATTAGTGAATCAGTCACCCAGGAGTCCTGACAGAGTGCGATTTCGCGGCTCATTGCTCCTCGGCACTCAGGCAGAGAGACCCGCCGAGCCGGTCAAGTCAAGTTGAGGATTGGACCAAAAGAAACACACTAAACTTGATGCCCAGTGCCCACAGTCGCCTACACTCAGGTTATTCACCCCACACATCTACAGAGGGTGAAACAGAAGCCTTGGTGTGTGGTGTTCATTCAGATAATCGACTATCTTTGCTGGCAGCTACTGTATACCCAAACACACATACTGCAGCGTGATTTTAGTGCTGATGGGAGTACTTCTTAGACTCAAGTGCAAATAGACAAAGTTGAAAAAGGTGAGAGGAGGAGGAGGAGGAGGAGGAGAAAAGAGGAGATGAGTGTTCTCTCTAAATGTAAATGTCTCAACTGGTTCATGAGAACCTGCAAACAACTGAGGCTACATGCAGAGACACCACTGATTTCCCTCATCCTGTGTGTGTGTGTGTGTGTGTGTGTGTGTGTGTGTGAGAGAGAGAGAGAGAGAGAGAGAGAGAGAGAGAGAGAGAGAGAGAGAGAGACAGTGATAAATGACTGTGCATCCCATTAGGTCCTGCAGATTAATAACTGTTGAAGCAGACTAATTCACACATTGTAATGCTGTTGCCCAGTGTTCTCAGTTTGGCTATGGGCTCATTAGCAGATCATCCACTCTGCCTCCCCAGAACACAGAGTAATGTTTGCTAGTGTGCATGTGCATGAATGAATGTCTAATAACGTTGAATATGAAAATAAATTAAAAAAAAAAAACAACCACAGACCAAGCTATTGTAATAACAGGGTTTGTATGTACATCACGGTCATCAGAGCCATGAGCTTAATGCTGGGAGAGTAGTCAAGTTATTACAGTGTCCAGTGTCACTGGTTTGATGCAAACAACAGCGTGCCTGCTGCCAAATGTGGCCTTGAGACGTGCATAGCTCTAATTCACATTATGCGTGGGTAAATGGACATATAAAAAGTCACATTAACACTGCTGAATGGCCATGTTATGTAACTGTGTATCAGAGGGCAGACGAAATGCGCTCCAGGACTACCAGAAGACCGATGGTGTCCGACTGGTTGCCGTGTCCCCTGATGCCTCCCACCCCACCAAAACCAGGAAGCTCAACATAGTCAGGTGTGCCAGATCCTGCAGCCGCAACAAAAGGCTTCCCTTCACATGCAGGTATGTCACTCCCTTCATGTCATCTTGTTACCTTTCCAGCTTTGACTGACAATCCTAGCTGTCAAGAGTAAAGTGGCAGTTCCTCAAGTGCCTAAACTATGTTTTTCGTGCAGTCTATTGTTGTCCGTCTGGTCCGGCAGGCATCCTAAGTGTTTTGCGCACTCACGTGTTTTAATTGCCCTGTGTTGTATTCTTCTGCTCAAAGAAACTGACTATTTCACTCTTCCCTGCTCTCTCTGCCTCCTTTCCTTTCCTCCTTATTCTCCAGAGCATTCCTCTATGATGATAAAAACAGGAAATGCCAGTGGCTGTCATTTGACAGGAACTCACCAGGAGTTCAGAGCCAACAGGACTTCAACTACCAACTCTATCAAAAGAAAGGTGACCCCTATTGTTCCACCTTGTCTCTCTGCCAGCTGATACCGAAAACAGCAGCTCACCCTGTCGTCGCATCTGTCCGTCAGAGAAACTCCTTATCAGCAACACTGCTTCAGATATATACAGTTTTACTCTGGGTTGATTTAGAATATATCAGAGAGTTTTATAACTAAAAAAAAAAAAAAAAATCAATTTTCTCCAGAGAGATTTGGCTTTGTACTGGTGGTGGTGTTCAAGAGGAAGCTGAGGAAGGGCATGGACCATCGTCATGTTTATGGTGTCGCAGCACATTATGGTTCATTTTCTGTCATTAAGCTGTGTTTGTGTAAACGATGGAAACCCCCGCCCAACTTGACTCTGGACTGACCACAAGACTGAACACACAAGCTGTGTAGCCTATTTCACTTGATCCAAATGTTTTGCAGAAGATTAGAAAAACAGATTTGGCTTTTGGCACCGTCACGTCCTTGTTAAGCTCAGTATTATAGCTGAACATCTCCTTCTGTCTGTTTTCTCCATCATCCACGCTGGCTCTGTACAAAACAAATGCTCTCAGGTTGTTGGCTCATCACACCCACTCATGCTCTTGTACCGTCGTTTTTTTTTTTTTTTTTTGTCTCTCCGCTCTGTATCTTTCCTCATCCTCGCTCTTCCTGCCTGTCTTTCAGACTACGTGAGGGAGTGCATTGTGGGCACAGGTCAGAGCTACAGGGGGAGGAGGTCGGTGACAGTGAGTGGGATCCTGTGCCAGGCCTGGGCCTCTCCCATTCCTCATGAACACAAGTAAGATTCCCCACCAGTGTCAAATTAAAAAGCTTTAAAGCTGCCTCTTAACTGTTAGTGTTGGCCAGTTAGCCATGCAATTAGCTACTAGCCAGAGGCCAGTCTGTAAGTGTTTGTATGTGTATGAGTATGATATATTAAGGGGTGATTAGGCTCCAGGGAGCAGTCATTCATCAGAACTGACATCACTGTGAGGCTTTACACAGTCACAGATCATTTCCTGCTGTGACGCTCCTGTTTATCAAGGCATATGTGCATGTGTGTGTTTCACTGGGATTAGCATCATATCTAATATACAGCCTGAGGTCAACCTTTAGGGACATCCACCAGCTAAATGCTAATTTTTCAACTGGTGGACACACTTTCTGATACAGTAGATCCCAGTAGAAAAGAATGGACTTAGTAGAACATGAAAACATAAGATACAAGTAAAGCAAGCCAGCAGTTTTCTATAGGATTATGAATCATGAAGTGAAAGTATTTAATATAAAGTCTACTACGACTAGATACCGCCTATTGAGAGTAAAAGATTCCGTTCATGGTTTCTCAAATACAATGATGACACCAATGACTGTTTTTTTCCTTTCCTCCTTTACTTGACTTGCGGCTGTGTTTGTACTGCAATATTTTGTGTCAAAGGAGAAAAATGTTGGAAAACAACAGTTGAGGAGAAAATAGCAGTAAAAAAAGAAGGACAAGGTTTATCTTGTTCCAGATATTTATAACTATTAGAGAAGCGTAAACACAACGCGCACACCTCATCTTAGATGTTTATTATCTTTGAATCTCATGCTTTCTCCCTCTGTGCGCACTCCCCTCTTCACAGAGGTATTAAATGCTTTTGAAAGGCTTTGTAGTTAGTTGTCACTGCAGCAGATGAATCAAAGGGGGCAGTGTATGTTTGTACCACCAGTGAACCTGCTTTATCAGACCACTGTTAATGTCTATAGATCAGGTAATTAAAGCCAGACGCTTTGTTTGTTTTATCAGTCGGCTTACAGGCATGGGAAACGCTCTCTCCCTGTCTCACACACACACACACACACACACACACACACACACACACATAGAGAGAAACACAAGAACAAATTGCATTTTTATCAGTAAAAGGTTTCTCCCCTTCTGTGATTGCCCTGCAAAGGCCATATCATTCCTGTCCCTGTCATTACCCACTCCACTGAAACACTACACAACCTAATCTTTTCATCGTCATGTGGAAAAACACAGCTTGCATCAAAGATTACACTATGTCCATCATCACAACCGGTGACTACGGCCATGTGTTTGCCTGATGTAGAAGATGTGAGTCATTTGTCAGTGTGTTTACGCTACGTTCAGAACCCGCCTCACGGAAAACTAACATTTCCCCCCGATATTAATGTGTTTTTCTCCCATTAAAAACATTGTGTGGTTGTGTCACTAGCACTGACATCAATTACTTTTGCACTTGTTAATTTCCAGTGGTCATGTTTACTGGCATGTTTCAGACATCAGAGTTAAGCAGCAGGATTTGTCATTCTGACAGTGTTACAAAATTAGGTAGGAAAAAAAAAAAGGACAGCAGAAACTGTGGCCTTGGGTGTTTTTCAAAAAGAGCTTGCTCCGCATGCTAGCTGAAATATTTGGCAACCGGTCTCGGTACATGTGTGTCTGTTTGTGTAACTGCAGCTCTGCTTCTGACAGATTCATGTCTAAGAGGTTCAGGAAGAAGGACCTCCGAGAAAACTACTGCCGTAACCCAGACAACTCCACCGTTGGCCCGTGGTGTTTTACCACTGACCCCAGGCCACACCTCAGACACCAGGAGTGTGGCATACCACAGTGTTCACAGGGTAGGCTACACACACACACACACACACACACACACACACACACACACACACACACACACACCATACACACAAACTATGTCTGCATATATCCAAGCAGAAATTCATCTTAAGATAATGTCCATTCCACATTGCAAATTGCCTCACCAATTCAGGCTTGATAGTCTGAAATGAGCTGCAGCAAATTAGGCAATCACATAGTGCCTTGGACTAAGCATCGCTGGTTCTCACTGTGCTCCACTCTACAGCTGTGTGTGTGTGTGTGTCTATATGTGCACGGGTTTTCTTTATTTACTGAGGCCAGCTGCAGCTGTTTCCAGGTGTGTGGTTCAGTTTATGCTGTCCTTTCTCATTCCATCAGGTTCAGGTTTTGCAAATTGTTCGAACCTAAAGAGCCTGGTGTTGGAATGTAAGAGGATATTAATCCCTTTGTCGTCTCCCATACGTAAAAAGTTCCCTCTTTCTTGTCCCCGTGGTACCGTATACATAGGGGGAAACCTTTGAGTTCGAGCTAAGCGTCTGTATGAACAAAACTCTGATATTTATCGGGTTGTGATGAGAGAAACGCATTTTCCCACCGGTGTTTCAGCCTCTACGTTATATCACACAATATTACTGTCAGAAAGTGATGTCTCCCCGAAGAAAAGGATGATAATGACCCCTGTTATCTAATCCCAGTGGACTCATGCTGTCAGAGGGGCTGTTTCCTCTACATGTATGACACTGGATCATGTTAATGAGGAACCAGGCTGCGGTTCGATAAGACAGGGCGGGAATCCTTCTTGTTCTCCGGCTCACATATGGTGTCCCACTGGGTTATCACAAGTTGAACAACAGAGATAATGACTTTTTATTGTGATAGAAAACCTGTGTTCGCTCAGAACAAAATGACTGGAGGGGTTCCACTAGAAATTAGCCAGTCCTAATAGGAAACATACACACAGACACGCAAACATGGCTTGCGCAAGCACACACGCACATGCAGCCAGTGGTATTAAATGTGCTCTGTCATGACAGCGCTGGACTCATAAGCATCTGTTTCTAATCGACATGCTCTCTGTTGTTTACGCTAGACAGTATGTTCTACTTACCATGTACCCAATGGTGTCTTCTTGGCATCAAAGAGAGCTTCACCTTTGTTATAGTATGTACCTCCATACTTTAAGTGCATGTGTTTATAATATCTGCACTTACGGGAGATCTAAGTATTTATGAATGGGTTTATTGGAAAATGTTGTATAACTACACTATATCGGGGCAGAAGGACATGATTCTTGTGTGGATGCAGTGGATGATGCTCTTTGTTAGAGTGTGTTGTTTAGTCAACCTATGACTAAAAGACTCAAACATGAAACATGATTTATTTTTATTCTTCACTGTAACTGTATCGTTGTGAAAGCAAAACTGTTACTGCTGATAGTTTGAGTCATGCTGTAGTTTCTCTAAAAGGTCTGCTCTGTGTGTCTGTGTGTGTGTGTGTGTGTGTGTGTGTGTACGTCTGTTTGTGTCATTGCTCCATAGTGGAGTGTATGAACTGTAATGGGGAAGATTACAGAGGACCCATGGACCACACAGAGAGTGGAAAGGAATGTCAGCGCTGGGACCTCGAAGAACCACACAAACACCTGTACCACCTGAAGAGGTAACACTCACACACACACACACACACACACACATATTTGTACAGGCACATACGTCTGCATTACTCTGCCTTACGCTAAATGGTGTATGCTCCATCTCACATAACAACCTTGGAAATATAAAATGTAATAGCAAAATGTTTTATATAACAATAGGCTCAAATAATCATTTCATGTGGTTTTGGTGCACTAACTCGGGAGATGAAGTGATTTGGATGGAGTCGGTCTTTTCCCTGAAGGAATGCTATCAGAGTCCAGTGTATAATTTCATGTTTTTAACAGCATGCTGGGAAAACTCTTCATCCTGACTTAATTGGCCCAAATTCCTCTAAGCTCTCAGTAGATTATAAAGCAGGCTCCAGCCATGAGATAAGCTTATACCTACTTTAGTGAGGCCATACATTTTAGTCTATATTAATATTCCTCACACACTCTTTGTTTAGGTGTGTGTGTGTGAACTCCGGAGGTGTGCGTCTGTGTCAAGGGAGTGTTCCAGCTAGTTGGATGGCAGGTGGTCTGGATTAGCGGGGACTCGTTAACACATCCTTAATCATCCCGGTGTTTGTGTAAACGAGGTCCCAGACTGCTCATAGCGCTAATGTAATGAGAGGGTCCCACCACGGCCTGATACTGCTGCACGCCTGGAGGCTGCAGGCCTGGAGGGGATGACTTACTGTACAACACCTGCAGTGGTGCAGCTTATTATCTGCCTCGCTCCCCTGAGCTCTGAACAGATTCACAGATGGAGTCTTTGCACCATTCCAGTTATTAATGCTTCAGTTGCGTGCAATGCGGTGAATTGTCTTCCCCACCTCTACCTCCTCTCATAAGTATTCAGTAGGAAAATGGAAACATGATTCTCTTCTCAGGTACCTCTGGGCTTTTAAGAATGATGTGACAATTAGTGTTTTATGCCACTATTACTTAACTTCAAGTCAGGAACTTGCGCTGTGGGTCGTGCAACTATGTGACTTTTTCTCTGCCGTGCTTTTCACTCGTGTATAAATACACACTGAGGTTGGATTATGCTGCATGTTTTGTGTTAGGTATCCTGACAAGGGCTTGGATGACAACTACTGTAGGAACCCAGATGGACGTCACAGACCCTGGTGCTTTACCACAGACCCAAACACACCCTGGGAGTACTGCAACATCAAAGTTTGTGGTGAGCGTATATACATGTTTGTTTGTTGTGCGTGGCTGAATGCATTAACATTAGTCATGCATGTTAAGTACAGTAGGGGGGTCTATACAGTACATCTGTCCGTGCGTGGGTTTGTTTGCGTTGAAGTGTGATTGACGGCACCAGGATTTACAACTTCCTGCACCTTTTCTACCACTCCTCTACTTCTCATTGGCTGCTAGTATTAAATACACACAGACAGACACCCACACAAACACAGCGTAGTGGCTCCTTAAGTTTAGCTCTGTTATGTTCTGCACCACTGGCCTGCTGTTTATTGTTTTATGCCAGCTCTTACATAGTGTTCAACACCGCAGAGGGGCTCGTTTACTGCTCTACATTAACTTCCTGTTACACACACACAGACACACACACACACACACACACACACACACACACACACACACACACACACACACACACACACACACACACACAGATACTAGACAAGTAGCAGATAAGTTTCATCACAACTCATACACTTGGTGCAAGCAGTATGATTGATGTGTATGTGTCATAGCTGGCTGTGTGTTGTATGTGTGTGTGTGTGTGTGTGTGTGTTTACACCAGCAGATACTTTATGCTTTGAGTTGAGGCTGCAATCAGTGACGAGTCACTGAGACAGCCACTGTGGTCCTCCAGAACATAAAACAGACAGAGCAGTTGTGTTATTGTTGGACTCAGCTGCTTTCTCCTGAGTCTGTTGACTGGCCTGTTTGCCTGCTAGAATCATCAGCAGTCCTGGCACCATGTTTACTAGATGGCACTCCTCCATGTGGACCCAGTGATTCACAGTTCCCCCCTTGCCTTTTTTCCCCCCACTAAAAACCGTCTCCCTGCCTCTGCACTCTGCATCTCTCTCTCTCTCTCTCTCTCTCTCTCTGTGATATGGGAGTTTGTTGGGAACAGACCAAGTTTACGACCCAGTTAGCCTTAATCAAAACAAGGCAGAGAGAAGAGAGCAAGAGACGGAGAGACAAAGTGTTCTTTTGTCAAGGCCCGCTCTTTTGTTTACTGTCACAACTAGTGCATATCTATTTTTAGACATATTGTATGGGCAGAAAACGTCTGTTTCAGAGTCTGGAAGATCTGCAGTTTTTACACATTGTTGGATACACTTAGAAACGCTGTTCAGGCTAATGAACTTGTGTATCTTGTGTGTAATGAGCTGCCTGTCTGTGAGGAAAACTAGAGCAGATAAGATTCCCTGCCTTGTTTTTCCAATGTTGGCCATATTAGCCTCATTAAACTGTACGGCTTCTAACCCCTTAGAGGGAGATACTCTGAGTAAAGCAGGTGGCCAAGACATTGGCTGTTCATCATGTCAAAGGCACTGTCTCACTGAATGTTTCCTGAGTGCTAAATCACCCCACAATTCATTATTCTTTATAACTATAACTGTTTATACATGTACTACAACAATCTGATTTGAATCCGATAAAGGGAAGAATTCACAACTCTCATGTCAACACTGGAGGGCTTGGAGTTGGAATATTTGGGCCGACTGGTTTGGCCGTCACTCCTGATCGGAACAAATTGTCTGTAACTGTTTGAATCATTTGGTTCTGACAGGCAATCCTGCATTGTTTGATTGTTACAGTTGGAAGTGGGACTTGAGAGAAATAATAATTAAAAGTCTATGGTGTGCCATGAGTGTTTTTTTTTTTAGAAATCTACTTTGTAGTTCATGAAGGTTTCATTGCCATGCGACAGGTCATCTGAAGTTTGTCTCGCTCTCATGAAGTTCACTCCCAACTCTCTAAGTAAAGTTCACACACATTGTTTTCCACAAATCAGTTTTAACTATTCCTTTGCCATTTTTTGTACAAGTTGCAGGATAAACAACTAAGCCTTACTATATTTGAAGGATTTGGATTTCATTTTATACTTTGAAAAGGCCCCAGTGTTGTTTAGTGTGATGTTCTGTTCTGTTTTGTAAATGCTGTAGGAAACATGCCGTTGTTTAGTGTTTGTAGGATTTTTCCACTGTAAGGGTTTCTCAAAATGACTCACACATAAACTTTTCTTTCACATTCAAAGAATATCTCAAATTATAACACCAAAACACCAGACTATAACTGCTTAGGTCATTGGAAAAGGATGAAGAGATATGTTCCTTCACCAACCTAACCTACGCCTTGATATACTGTATTTGCCTCTTTCACAGAAACGTCTTCCAAAAGTAATATCATTGAAACAACCGAGTGTTATCAGGGCAGAGGGGAAGGTTATAGGGGGACAGTGGACATGACGCCGACCGGACTCACCTGCCAACGCTGGGACTCCCAGTATCCCCATAACCACACATTCTTACCTCAAGCGTACCTCTGCAAGTGAGTCACACTCACATAAGACAACCATCCACTCACTCACCCACCTGCATGCACTTATTCAAGCATACTAGAGGATAACTTTGTCTCTGTTTTCCAGGGACCTGAGAGAAAACTACTGTCGAAATCCAGATGGCCAAGAATCCCCTTGGTGCTTCACTACGGACCCAAGAGTACGCACGATGTTCTGCACCAACATTCCTCAGTGCGGCACCCAGCCTGTCAGCGGTGAGAAACTCAACGGCTTTAGCTAACACCCATAACAGCGAGAGAAAAGCTGACATTCCGGCACATCGGAAGCAGAGAAATATTTGGCATTTTTATATTTCGTGGACCGTGGAGTTCACATGAGACCCTGTAACCACACGTATCATTTAGTAACCATGTTCACTCCGTCCCAGTGGAAAAGCGTAGCCCTATAGGACTGTGGGAAGGACTGACCACCACGCCTCACAAAAACGAACTCTGACAGCCGCTCAGGATCGTCAGGTCTCACCGGACAGTGAAAGATGGAGTGGACGGATTAGTGCTGCATGGGATTCTTTCTGGGGTAGCAAGTGATTTGGAAGTAAAAGATGTAGATCTATGGCTGAGTACACAAATTCAAATTTCCCAAGGGATCTGAGGGGTATTTCTTTGAGATTGTGTGGCCTTGCATTGGGATTATAAAACCTCTCTGAGGCTGTGTTGTGGTCTGCCCTGGAGGGTTGAATATGTTCCCATATAGAAAAGAGATGCAGGATGACAGACAGCTTCAAAAACCTCCAGTATTTATGACCCATGTTTTTCTAAGATATCATCGTGGATGGCTCCTTTGTGTTTCTCAGCCCTAGATCCAATGACAACCATAATAGGTTGTTTGGATTTTTTTGCTTGCGACTTTTCAGTCCCATTGTGTTTTGTTTTTTTGTAATAAAACTGTATGGCAAAAAGAGAAACGCACAAAGACAATTGTGGTGATACACGTTTATAAGCTCAGAAACCTTGAGTCCTTTGTTCAAAATCTGTTGTTTCTTTATACAAACGTTTTAGTTTTCTTTCTTTTTTTAATCCAGACTGCTATGACGGCTTAGGAGAGACTTACCAAGGAGAACAGTCAAGGACGAGGTCAAACCTACCCTGCACTCCCTGGACGGACCACAGCAACAGGTCGGCCCACTGGATCTGTGTTACGTTTTATCCTAATAACTTTCCCAAACTCCACTATGATGTGCAAAACAGACGTGCACCATCAACAAACTTCAGACAAATGTGCCTGCCTAAAAATAGAGATCAAGATGTCACAAAGTTCTTGTACATATGCATCCCACCAGAGTTTATCAAAGCATAGAGTCTTTTTTAAAGAGCTCAGTGGGATCAAAGGAAAAACTACTGATAATGAGCAGAAAGCATGCAAATTTTATGGGTTTCAACAGGAGAGAGTTAACTTTCGGTGATGCAGGCCTGCTCATCATGACTGTGTGCAAGAGAATGCATTTGTGTTTTCAAGAACCATGTGTGCGAACCTGATCCGTGCTGGTTAGTGTGGGGAGGTGCCCTAATATTGACCTCTAGTTAAGTCTTATTGTTGTTAGCAGATCAAGTCAGGCCTCTTGATTCTCAGAGGAGAAAACAGCTCCTGCGGGTGCCGTGACTAGACTCTCCCAATGGCTGGAGAAGTGTTTCCCTGAAGATGACCTAACTCAGCAGGAATGACTCAGAGTGATAACTTGGCTGGGGGATATACACTTCAGTCCCCACCTTTGACCTCAAACCCCTCCTTTGTATGAACACCTCAAAGCTAAATCGGCTCCACCGCTTGGCTCCTGCCCAGAGTCAAAAGTCAGGGTTAGGGAGTCAGACTGAGTGCTGGCTGTTATGCTAACTGCTATGAATGCAACACACACAAACTCAGATTCGAAAGTCTAGATTGCTTAACTGTGGTGCACCCTCACCTCTTGTGTGTCCTATTTTCTTTCACAATCTCCCACCTTTTCAGTCGAGGAGTCCGACCACGAATTCTCTTTGTGGTTGTAAAACTCATATGAAAATACCCTCAAGTGTGGGATATGTCTACACGAGCATGCATTAGGTATGTGTGTGTAGGTGGATGCATACTGTCTCAGTGAGTAATTCCTTTGCAGATCACCTCCTTATCTTGTCCGGAGGGAGAGAGCCTACACAGCTGTGTAGTTTGACTTCCCAGATCCTATCCGGCTAAATTTGTTCAGCTTTTTACTAATAGTTATAAATCACTGGCAAATCTTCTTTTTTTTTACTTTCATCAACAACCACATTATCTGCTTAACAAGGGGAAAAAGTCATCTGTTTGTTTTAAAAGCGTCTTCAAGGCTTACTGAACGTTGATGAAAGATAAGTCATTGGATCTGTTGTGTTTGTCCAGTGGCGAGAGGGGCATGCTGTTGGCCGGCCAGGAGCGAAACTACTGCAGAAACCCTGACAAAGACAAACATGGTCTCTGGTGTTACACCAACAACTCTGCCATACCCTGGGATTACTGCTCTGTGAAACCATGTGAGTGTGCGCATGCATAAGTATCCTCACAGGTGTACACAATCGCACAGACAGACACACCGTCAGGGGAAACAATCGGTGAGACTGTGTGAAATTCAAAGTTTACTATACCTCTGGATATAATATGGAGCGTAGTGTAGATTTGTTTGCACTCCGCCTGGCTGTCCATCTCACTTACACACACACGCACATTATTCGCAGTGTGTAGATCTGTCTACACTCGCAGGTCAGTGTGTGTCAGAGGAGATTCACAAGTCATCAGGGAGACAGAGGAGGGTTCTTTCTAATGATTCCCACATGCACCCAAGAGGCATCATCTGTCTCTGTTTATATGTTAGTATGTTATGTTAGTGTTTACATGAAAACTAGTTGCTACCTGCTGTGCTTCTGGCTTCTATATGCTACTGTATCAATGATTTAGCATCTGTTACTTATACTACGCATATCCAAATACGATTTGTTGTTTTAATTGGTACTTGAAAATGGTTAATATTAATGTTACATTTCTACAAACTTGCAGCCACACAAGGCTTGTTATATTCAATGAAAGCACTTCAGGTTCTGGACACAAAAAAAAGCAGACTGTGACAGGAGAGACAAATACAAGGGCCCTGGTGGCTGTGGCTGTACTGTCACAGTGAAATTTACACTCCTGTGTGAGGTGGCCTCTTATCTTGTATCGGTTAATACTCATTTGTCTCCTCTCCTCCCTGCAGGTGATGCTTCACAGAACACCATTCCACTGGGTGAGTGTCTCTGTCAGCTCGTCTGTCTCGCTCTGCCTGTCTGTCCGTGTGTGTGTGTGTGTGTGTAGTGGCTCAGCTGCTGATCTGTATTTGATAGCCTCCAAGGCAAGTGGTGATGTTTCCACAACCTGATGGAGTCCTTCTTATGTGCAGCTATTATGGTACATGATGCAGGACATTATGTTGTCATGGTAGCATCTGTTTCTATGTGTGCGTGTAATGTGAGTGTGTGCATATGTGTATACGTTGGTCTACGTGTGACTCATTCATCTCCATTTAATATAATTCAAGAGCAGAGGATGAACCTCAGTCTCTTGACATGCAGAGTTTAAATTACACTCATGTGTTATGTGAACACAGTCAATAATTACATTAACTAATGGCCTCATCAGCATAACTCTATATCTTATATATATATATATATATAATGATGATTATAGTGGATCATTAGGCAGCTCAAGTGCCTCTCATGTCAAAACTGTGTAAACATTTCACCATTAACAACAGTATATCTCTTAATGCATATTTATGTCCTCAATTATATATATATTACATGACACGAGGTGTTAAATAAATGTGTGCTCCTGCTTCCAGGTGAGCTGTCCGCTGTGGGCTGTTTTGTTCATAAGAGAACCAGGATAGTGGGAGGAGGTCCAGTGAACATATCAGACGGCAGCTGGATGGTCAGCATACAGAAAGGGTACAGCGGTGCATTTAATATTCCACACATCTTCTACCACTGAAGAAGAACAGGAGGCCATCCTGCCCAGACGGGCCTCGAATTCATAAAAAATTTAGTGGAACTGTTCTTTCTTTTTGTTTTTGAAGCTCTCTAATGCTGTTTCACAGGCCGTCCCGCTACACTCAGCAACCACATGCATGCCAACATTTTGAACAGGGAATTTTGTATGACTTGAGAAGCCTCCATGTCATACATTTATAATCCACCAGTAGCTTCAACAGAGAAACAGAACTCACCTCAACTGTAAAGGAAACCCATTGTTTAAGTGAGGGCAGAGTCCTGCAAAGCCAACATTCACAGTATCAAATGTATAAATATTTAAAACTAGTTCTTCCTCTCTGTACAGTAGGACACAATTAAACAGTCCTTTAAGCCTGAATTCTCTAAATTATATACACGCCATCTTGGATATCCGATGCAAAAATGACAGCATTAGCTGTTGCTGATGTCTTAGATGAGTCATTAATGTGCCGTTTGTGTTCTGTGCTCCGTCCAGGTCGATGCACTGGTGTGGAGGTTCACTGATACGTGAGGAGTGGGTGCTCACCGACAGGCAGTGCTTCTCCTCATGGTAATGCTCATCGTCTGTAAATATAAACTCTTTCCTTTTGCTTGAACCTTGAACTGTCGGCACATTCCTCAGTGTATTCATCTCAGGATTTATTTGCTCAGCCCATATGCCGTCTCTCTATGTCGAAGCATAACTGACTCTTTTCATTTGCTACTGTGTGCCCTGATCAGTTTGAGCGAGCTGCTCAGTGGAGACTAATAAATGTGGGATATTTTATAAAGCATTACGTCTGTCTTCTTCTGCCTCTCCAGTGTTCCAGACCTCAGCGAGTATCAGGTGTGGCTGGGAGTCTCTGATATTCGAGATGGTGCTCCTGACTGGTCCAAGAGACAGGAAGTCAGCATAGCTCATGTGATATGTGGCCCTGAGGGCTCTAGTTTAGCCCTCATAAGGCTGTCCAAGTGAGTGCCTGGAAAAATCATCTCAAAGATATATCGATATCTGTGTGTGTGTATTTGATATTGATCGTGCTTTGTATTTTCTGCGTTGAAAAAAATGTGTCCAGGCCTGCCCTTCCTGCAGACAATGTCCATACGATTCAGCTGCCTGTGGCAGGGTGCGCCATCCCAGAAGGAAGGATGTGTACAATGTACGGATGGGGCGAGACCAAAGGTACCGATGTTGTTAATCTACTCTTTACATTTGCAAAACATTGCATTTGTCCTGCAGAATTATTCATCTATTTCATTTTTGTTTAAAAATGATGCAAGGTGGAGGAGTAACATTGTATTGTAGCACAACTGTCAATAGATTACTGTATCTATACGTTTCTAAACCTTGGTTAAGAGCTGCTTGTTGTGAGGCTTGATGTAAAGATGTGGTTCAAAAATGACTGATACTTTCAATAAAAGTTGCCGTGATTCCTGTATAAATTATTCAGATGTGCCACCATGTGCTTGAAAACAGGATTACGCTATATTATATTCATGTTACATTACAAGATTGTTGTAGATTGGAGTTCTGTAACACATAGGCAGCCGGACAGAACCAATAAGGTGCACCTTTTTTACCTTTTCTTTCTTTCTTTCTTTCTTTCTTTCTTTCTTTCTTTCTTTCTTTCTTTCTTTCTTTCAGGTACTGGTCATGATGACGTACTAAAGGCAGTCGACTTGCCGATCGTGAGCAACACAAGGTGTAGAGAGATGCATAGAGGAAACTTCCACATCACCAACAACAAGATCTGTGCAGGAGGCAAGAGGAACGAGGGAGTGTGTGAGGTAAACTGTTACTTGTTATCATTTTCCCAGCGAGGTGTTTTTATCAGGGAACTGCTTTGGTGATGAGAAGGAAAAATCTACTGTTGAATTCATATGGCGTATTCAGTCCTTGTTGGTAAACAAGAACCAGCCTTTAGACCTTTGGATAAAGTAATTGTTCCCAGTGTGAATTTATGAGGATATTAACGCCTCGGTTCTACATAGCGCTTTCAAAGCCCAGTTTGATTTAATCTCAAACAAATGTCTTTTGAATCTGTAGGTTTAGTATTCAGTCCGTTGTAAATGGAGCAGCTGGAGACTGTTGCACTAAATTTCATCAGCAATTAAAGCTTTGGTTTGTGTTTTTCTAGCTTTGGAAGAGAGCTGTCCATATTCACAAATACTGGTGGTGTCTGTCACTGAGAGCGTAAAAATGCATTTTGCTTTCATTAAACCCCGTCAAGAAATGTAAACTGCGATGACAGCCGTTCCTTCACCACCGATGCAGGAAAAAATGTGTGATCTGTTTTCTTCTATTGCAGAGGGATTACGGCGGCCCTCTGGTGTGCCAGGACGGAGAGATCAAGGTTATTGTCGGAGTGAGTGTCCATGGCAGAGGCTGCGCTCGGGCCAATCAGCCTGGCATCTTCATCAATGTGCCCTACTACACGCAGTGGATCTACAAGGTCTTCAAACATTACCCCGACCCTGCGACTGTTTAGCCAGACGCCACAGAGAATACACCAAAACCGGGGGACGAATTCTAATCAAAAAAAGTCACTACTTCGGGAAAACCTGGTTTCTACGTTGTCCCTGCTTACAGAGCCCGCCAGTCAATAGGAGACTGATCTGAGGACAGACGAATGGATGGTTTATACTATTCTTATCTTAGAAATAGGAAATGAACTGCTGATGCAGCTAATAGTGAAAGAAACCTCCCCTCGAAGTCAAACAAATAATGTTATTGTCCATTTTCATGGTGTCCTCTTGGTAGCAAAACCACCAGAGTGGTATGTCTGCATGTGAATACTCTTGATTCCTGGCGTTACTTGAATGTTTAAAAACACCAAAGAGCAGTGGTTCAGCAGCTCCCTCTTTAGAGTACATCAATGAGCCACTTAGAAAACTATCCAGTGGTAGGGCAATGTTAAGGGCGCGCTTACTAAGCTCCATGCATCCCCAGGGGCTTAAATAAAGTGGCCCTCACTGTACATAGTATTTTAATGAGTGTATTTGTGACACTCTAAAGGTGATTTGGGTCTTATAGATCTGTGAAAGGAGAAAATGAATGTTGTGTTTGGCAGATAAATGATGGGTTACTTACATTTCAGCTTTCAGTCATTTTTCTTGTCTCATAATGATGTCAGCTGTGTGGTAATGGTAACACCAAAATAAACTCCATTTTCAGTATTGTAATATTATCACAATGCCACACTGACTGTATATATAAGGATGCTCTCGGCATCCCGTGTAAAAAAAAAAAGAAAAAAAAAAGGAGAAAATGTAACATGCATGTGTACACACAATCTCTTTCCATACATTGTCTCGTATTTCTCCAGACCTGTGTTAAATCATGATGGGTGTGTGTGTGTGTGTGTGTGTTTATACATCTGTTTTTGTACGTTTTTCTGCAGCGGTGTCTGTATGCAAAAAGACAACCACAGAAGGAGAGTGCATGAGTGTGAGTGTGTGTTGTGTGCGTGCAGGAGCTCGTGCATGTTTGAGCCAGAGCTGAATGAATTATCCTCTCCCCACACTCAGGCCTTGGCTGTCCTCCAACTCCAATCCACTCTGGATATTAGCGTCACAAAGTCTGTCACTTCAAACTTTGTCATAGAAAAGAAGTGATGTCTTTGTAACTGCATTGTCTGTCTAAGACGACTGAAAGGCCCTTGAAACAAATTAGCGTGCCTCTTTTACCGGTGTAAATGAGTGAGATCACTTTATATTATAACATTACATTACATTGTGTAAAAGTGAGAAAACAGTTGTGTGTGTGTGTGTGTGTGTGTGTGCGCGTGCGTGTGGATGTGGATATGCATTGAAAGAAGCTGCAAGCTGCTATACTCTCCAGGTTGTACAGTACTGTCCTTTGTTTCCTGTTAAATGTAGATTCACTATAAATGTCATGTCATCTTATCCAGTATGTGTAAAGTTCAACCTCGTTCCCGCAATTATTTGCAAAGGTTTGAAGTCTGTCACTATAATAAATGTTTTTTTAATCTTTGACTTTTCTCCCTCCTTTGTCGCATTATTTGATGGCGCTGTTCGAGTGTCCTGAATGCAAATGTGGTTTTAGTCTCAGTCGCTTCTCTTGCCTGCTGTATAATTAAGTCAAGGTTGTTGTGCTTCCCCACCAGAAGATGGCACCACAGTAGCACACAGACTATAAAGATGTCTTGCTAATCTTACTAATCTCTCTCTCTCTTTCTCTCTGTCTCTCGCTCTCTCTCACACACACACATATTCCAACATCTATGGTCACACTCTCATCCACACACCTACACACACCACCACCCATTTGAGCCTTGTTGCTGTTCTTGATCAAATACTACAACAGAATGGCAATATTCTGCTGTCACCCTATTCAGAGCTTAATAGACAGAGAGAGAGAGAGATAGGTATGAGAAGTGTACGTGTGTGTGTGTGAACGTGTGTGTGTGTGTGTGTGTGTGTGTGTGTGTGTGTGTAAGTGAAGGTAAAGGGCGCAGAGGAGCAGGGACTGAAAGCTGGAGATTAAACGCTGAATCCATTGATGCTGTATTAAGGAACTTATGGAGCAAGCAGAAAATACACAGGGATCGACATTTTCCGTTGCTATGCACATGCCGTGCACTGATGCTGACGCAACACACACGTATATAGTATACACTAACACTTGCGCGCGCACGCACACACACACACACACACTGACACACAAACAGAGCGTTCTGTGATAACAGATACAGTAGAAGCATCAAAGGGAGATGAAGCGTAAGAAGTTTGCTTTCATCTGCAGGTCAGCTGTATAGACAGAAAGACAGAAAATGTAGACATAAACAGGAAGACAGACTGAAGGACAACTGCACACACACACACACACACATACAGTATGTACATACACACACAGAGACCGAGTGGCTGACTTGACCCTGGCTCAGCGCACCGTGAGATCTACAGCATACATGAAGCTAATGATCCAGAGAACATGGCTTGTGTCAGGGCTGTTCATGCTGGCATAAAAGCACTTGTGCACCGTGTGTGTGTGTGCGCGTGTCTATTATAAAGAGAACACACTAGGAAATGTACAGTACATTCACGCATGACTCCAAGGGGCTGTCTTTCATTCTGTTGTCCAGTTCATTAATCAAACCGGTTTGATTACACCTTGATTTAAAATGAGATAGATGGGTCAGACTCACGTGGTCAGGAGCTAAATGTAGGGGAAAAGCCTTTAGATATAGATGATGTCACATTAAAAGGGGCTCCCAAAATTAAACAAGTACGTCATGGTCAAGATTAAGAATCAATTTCAAAGCAACTGTTTATGTTCTAAAATTTCATCCAAGCAGTTACCAAAAATGTTCACAGACAAAAATGACTTTGCAGTGCTGCACTATGACAAATTAAGAAGTTAAAGGGAAAAAGGTACAGATGCATTTTCTGCAGAATCACAGCTGTGAATTTTCAGAGCACTGACACATTTCTCTTTCCTCTTTTAAACCTGTAATGCGGTTCGTTACAGAGTGGGGACAAGTACAGCCTGTGCCGGAGATGCAAGGGTGCACGAACAGACCCACACCAAGTCGGTGTAATGGATAAATGTGGCATTTCCTGATAAATTTCAAACTAAATCTCTAGCTGGCTGAGCCATTGAAATTCAAACACAGTAGCAGGGAACTCTCTCATGCTGCTGTAGTTAACTGATGACTGCACGCAGAGATCTAAGTGCGACTGGTGGCGTCTCCATTCCTCTGTGTATGTGTGTGTGTGTATGTGTGTGTGTGTTACATGTGTGTGAGTGAAGGAGAGTGTGCAGAGAAATGAGAGGGCCTGATTATTGCGGGGAAATGCTTTTATAAGCCACAGGACTGCCATTACAGATCATTGAGTTTCAGGCTTAGTTAAGAATATCTTTCATAATTTAATTGGTCTGTCTTTGTAATGCCATTTAACCTCTTTTTAGGCACTTTCTCTCCTCTCCATAGACTCCTGTAGGATTGTGTTGTGTGCAAATGTGTGTGTGTGTGCTTATTACCAAGTGTCATGTGTAGGATTACTACAGTTGAGGCAGATGGGAGTGTGCATGAGATGCGAGCAAACCTTTTTAAACTGTCCTTTCCTGTAAGAGCATTTCATCCTGTAACTTGATACACCTCCATCCCCCCTCCCCTCACACTTAGCTCACTATCAAGATGAGTCCAACTTTCCACTGTGTGTTTATATGAATCAGAGAAAGCATATGAACTTTCACTTCAAAAAGGACTTAGACAATAAGATAAAGTTATTAAGTAAATCATAAGTCTTAAAATATATTGTTTGGGCTTAGTAGGAATTGTAACTAATGAATCACAACGCTCATGAAATTAACTGTCCAAGTCAAACAAAGTGTACAATAAACTTCTGGCCTGCTGCAGACTGACTAACTGCCTGACTGATGTTTCACTGTAAAAAGGCTCATGTGAGAGATGGCGCATGCTGCAAGCAGCTCTCCAGGAAAATACGAAACCAATTGTCATTTATCAGATCTGGTGAAAGCTTTTACTTTGGAAATCAGTAGTGCATGATATCAGTGTACTCTTTTTACTGCTTTCTTTTTCACTGCTCTCGTTGGCCTTGTTTCCAGATGCAACTGGCAGCTGTTTTCAGTGACACAGCTCCACTCTGCTTCACCTGCTCAGCACAAAACAGCCACAAAATTACTGGTGATAACAGTGGAGCACTTGGCAGCTGTGGAGTCAGATACATGTACTGTAAAACTGGTTGAAGCCAAAAGGGAGCTACTAGTCAAGTCATTACTGAAATTATATTACATTTATATTGACCAGACCACCACATTTAATGATGTAAACTGTTTTCCAACAGGCTCTCCATAAAAACTTTGTTTGTTTTGGGTATTTTCTTTTGTAATGATCCCTGTTAATTGTATTGAGCCATACTTGAGGTGTGACTTTTGTAAGGCAGATGTTCACAGATAGCACTTTGAGATTTCTTGTTAAAGGGATAGTTCAACATTTTGGCAAATTGGCCCATTGCCATAATCGCTATAGTCATAGCAGTAGGTTCGTTAACTTTATTTGTCGGTGTAAGCTATTTTTAGAACGGCGGAGCGGAGCAGTAGGCTGCTCAGAGCTACGCTATGGAGAGTAAAGGAATTTCTTGGTTTCCCTCATCAAACTCATCAAATACAAAATCCCAAAACGCTCTCGTGGACAAGTTGTGACCTGCACAATCACCACGCTATGAGATAATAATGGAACGTTACGAAACGTAAATACAGAGTCTGCTTGCTGAAAAACTGTCCCTGAACGCAACGCGCATCAGCGGTTTTGCATTAATTTACCTCTAAAATGGCTCCGTCTCATAACGCTCCGTTATTATCTCATAGCGTGGTGAATGTGCAGCTCACAACTTGTCCACGACAGCGTTTTTGAGTTGTTGGGTTGTGTATTTGATGAGTTTGATGAGGGAAACCAAGAAATTCCCTTAGCCTCCATAGCATAGCTCTGAGCAGCCTACTGCTCCGCTCCGCCGTTCTAAAAATAGCTTGCACCGACAATTAAAGGTAACGAACCTACTGCTCTGACTATAGCGATTATGGCAATGGGCCAATTTGCCAAAATGTTGAACTATCCCTTTAAATATAAAGTCTGTTACAAATAAAATGTATTATTATTATTATTAGTATTATTATTATTATGATGTTGGCCCCGGTGATGATCTGTTGCTCTAATAGTTTGGGGCAAAGCGACAGTGCCTGTAGTCTATTAGCATGTAGCGACAACATATTGGCATGACAGTGACATAACATTATTGGTAAAGCTGAGTCCTAAGACAGCCAGGGCTGGCAGACAACAGCTGCTTATAAATAACTGATAAATAATAACTAAGAGATGCCTAACTCCTGACAAAGTGCAGCCTGATGGAAGTCTGATAATGAGGAGTTAAGCCTGATGAGCTGAGTCTGATCTCCTAAAATAGCTACTGTACAGGGGAGGAATCTTTATGATTTAGGTCAACTCGGCAAAAAAAAAAACCTTAAGGGAGAACTCTGAGTTCACCTAAATCACAAAGTCGTCTCTACATTTTCATCCATGTGATTTCTGCTGTGTAATCGCATCTTAATATAATTGTTGTGGAGAGCTTGGACCGACAGAAAGTTTTTTTTGCTTAAGCACACGTTGGATATATTCAGCTATATTGACTAATCATTTTCTTCTTTATACAACAGTGCAGACGATATTTGATAAGCTAAGACAGGCAGATAGAAAAAAGGAGGAAGGACAAGAGTGAATCAATTATATCTCCAGGGATGAAAAGTGAGAAGTAATTTGCTCTCAACAACTGGATGTGTAGTCACAAACATTACACTTCCATCATATTTGTGTATTGTAGCAGCTTGCTTTCTATTCACATAGCTGGACAAAACCAGGGTTGGCAAGTCCTCCCATAGACTCATTTTGGAAATCCAATTTTTAAATTTCACCACCAGTCAACTCACAGACCCACTTTTGATAGATATTTTAGCAACAGTGATTACCTCAGAGTGGCATTATCCTCACATTCAGAAAAACCAATTCGTACCCAAAAAGTCTCTGGTTCATATTTCTGTATTGGAATATTGAAGAATCTGGCATAAGAAAGTGTAAGTAAAGGGCTCTGTTTTTGCTCAGCAACTGCTTTGCAAACACCCTGGAGAAAAGCAGTTAATCCCCAGCAGCAAATGAAGCCGCTCATCGGCCAACGAATTGACATTATATTCATACTGGGCAGCATCAGGTGTGATTACATACACAATCATAGCACACCTGGTAAAATAAAGGATTTGATTTCTAATGCATAAAACAGGGAAATAAAAGTTCTCTCTCAGGCAGTGGTTTTACCAATGTGCACAGAATTTCTGCTTGTCAAGCTCAGATAATTTAGTCCCACAAAACCTTGCCTGTGGTTAAATCTGTGCCCCTTTTTTTTGTGACATCTCAAGGTCCGGATCAATGGCTGTGGTAAATCAGTCGGCGTGTCAGTGGCTGTGTTGATATTAATCATTAGTTATTCAATCTGGGGCCCCCAGGAGCAGCACGACAAGCTGAGAGAGACACACCGCCAGGCAGGCACACGCACAGCAGGGTGAATCATCAGAGGTAGGGAGGGGGGTGGGGGACAGGCTGGGGGACATTAAACAGCATCGACTGGAAGATCACTAAATCCCAAAGTGACAATCAACTTCCAAATTCATGCCCTGAAGTCTTTTTTCACATAAAAAAAAAGACTTTCCATATGGAAAACTTGATGTGTTTTGAATTTTCACGATGATGAGATTCCCCCCGACTGCTGCACACTGGTGAAAAACGTGTCTAAAATTAGATTCAGTGTGTAAATACAGATAAATAAACATATATGCACACAACACATTGTATATGCAGACACATCCAATGCTATGCTTCTATCCTTAAAATCTTATGCATTTTGGATTTTCTTGTTTGCTTTACACACATGTTGAATGAATCAACGTGTGTGTGTTTGATTCCCGCTGTTTCATCATGCCACCGATGCCCGCTCTGTCACATGATGTAACATTCAACATAAGGATTTGCCAAATGACACGTTCTGCATAATCTTATCCATTATGCTGTAACATGCATTTTTTTTAAAGGAAGTGATGAGCCGTTCCACTCGTCTTCTGTCTGTCAATCTGTCTGACAGTCTTTCTGCCTCTTTCCCTTTCACCTTGCCATTATCTGTCTGAGTCTTTCTATCAGAGACGCAGGGATGTTTTATCTGGGTAAAGTACACCACAGTGCAGTAATATCTCCCGAGACAGCCAGGGAGCTGATAGGTATCACTCTACAAACAGGCTGTTCCTCCCAGGACGCTACACAGAGATAATGTGCTGCTTTCTCCTCCTCCTGTTTTCTCCTCTGTCTGTCTCCGTCTTTGACTCTGTCTCAGACCTTCTTTTTTTCCTCTCTACATCTATCTGCATCTCTCTCCGTGTCTCTCTTCCTCTCTCTCCCTCTCTGTCTCCATCCTTTTATCTATCTCTCTCCATCAGGATGATCTCATGGGGATAGAGGTGTGTTACCTCTCCCAGTTGGAGATCCTGCAGATATTAGCCTTCTGTGTTCTCTGTAACCCAGGATGGAATTAGAAACACCACCCCCCTGTGTGAGCGAGACGTCAGTGTCGTATTCAGGTAGAGTGGAATTGCACGGTCGGCCGGTATAGGTATGTTTGAGTGCGTGTGTATTGGGTGCCAGCTGTCCTGTAGTGTGCGTGTGTGTCTAGTGCGTCACCCTGCTTTATCAGGCCCAGGTTCCCGGTGGTGTTCGGCATATGGTAACCATGGGACGCAGGCTACAGATAAGGCTATGTATGCCACCAACTACCCTTTGGCGTCATAGGCCGCCTCCTCTCTCCCCCATTAGCACATAGTTTGTTGTTTTTAATTGTGTTGAAAAAATATAATCTACTGTATAATGCTTTGGCTCAAATTGACTGCCGGTTTTATTGTGGCTTTTCCGACTTGACGTCACGATAACATCAAAACATGGCGGCCTTCGTCTTAAATGGTTAGAATTTAAAAAATGTTTGTTATTTGTTGAGGTAATTCTTGTTTTTTTGTGTATTATTGCAGTATATGAAATATGTTTACAGTATATTAAGCTGTGATTGTTGTATTGTGTAAAATTGTGGTCCTCGTATGTAACCGAAATAACGTTTAACAGTTATCTCGGCTATAACATTATATGTACACTCATCTGCAGCATCTCCTCTTCATTTGCCTCCAAAATAAACATCATTTGCTGCTGCATATTCAGCGATGACCACAATATGCCAAACTTCCTTAGGGTATCCATGTTTTTTTTCTTCCGAGTTCCTGTAGCGTGAATGCAATGATGTCGGAAGTCGTAAATTTTTGAGTTGGGAATTCCAACTTACAAGTTGTTTTGAACGCAGTATAAGCACCTTTATTACGTTTTGCAGATATTTCGTCATAAAACAAACTATTGCACAAAATAAAAGGTACTGACGGTGTGAGGGGGAGTGAGGGGGAGGGAAAACCTAATTTGTATACTCAACATATTTTCATCAGTCAATAAGAAACAAAAAAATAATTGGCTTCCATTTGGTGTGCAGAAAAATCTGTTATAATGTTTTTTTCTATTTGGTTAAAATCCATATTTAAGAAAAACAATATAAAAACAGCAAAACAACAGGCGGCACTTCTTGACAAAGTAGCCCCTCTGCACACACGTTTATGAGTATGTGTTGTCTCTAGAAGCATTTTGAATTATTCTCACTAATCGCTCCTTTTTGATAAGGTCAAAGAGTCCTCACCCAGCACCGCTATTTGAATTGGCTCAGGGCAACAAACATTGCCACCAGGAAAAAAAACTTCCACTTGTTCTCCTCTCTGTCTCTCTCTCTCTCCTTTTTGTTTTTCTTCTGTGAATCTCATGAACCCTTATCCCTCCTGAATAATATTGGTTGTTGACCTCTGAACTTGGCCAAAGAGAGCAGTGCTGTGCCATAACTCTTGTGTACCCTTGTATGTAACATGGGACTTGTGGGTCTTGCAGTCACATCATGCCTACATCTTCAACTAAAGCAAAGGGGACAAGATATGGATCCAACTGCTCCAAGCCATTATCCACCTTGTCCTTCCCCACTGCCTTGGAAAAAAATGAACTGAATGATTTTAGCTGTTAATATGATAATCAATTATACATGTGTCAGAACTAATGGCCCCAGCCAACACAAAAGGACATCAATGTTGAATTGAAAGACCAAAGGAATTATTAGAGGAAGCATTATTTCCCTAGGATGCAAAAGAGGATTAAACTCCAGAGCTTGTGGGAGCCTGGAATTGTTTTTCGTCTCCCTGGGGTTATCTCAGGTAACAACTATTCGAGTATTATTAAAGAGCTAAAAATGGCCCATACTGTTATAGCAACCTGAATTCAGGTGCCAAGGGGTATTTGCCTGTGTGTGTGCGTGGGTGGTGTGTGTGTGCATCTCTGTGCATATGGCATGATTGTGCATGTGGCTTTGCATGAATGTGCAAGAATCCTAGGAGACCTGTGTGTGTGTGTGTGTGTGTGTGTGTGTGTGTGTGTGTGCGTGTGTGTGTGTGTGTGTGTGTGTGTGTGTGTGTGTGTGTGTGCGCGAGTGTGGAGGGAGGTGGGGGGGTTGATTGTGTGTGCTGACGGAGGCAGTTGGTAGCTGGGATATGTGTCTAAGACGAAAGCGGGGTGAGAAGACCTCCTTAAATGTGCGCAGCTCTGCAGAAAACAACTTTGGCATTTTGTGCTGGAGCACTGCAAACATGCACCCGATAAGTAGGTCTATTTTGTCACTGCAAGCGCCGCATATATTCCACTGTGTTGAGCAGTATTTTTTTTTCAATGATACTGTGTTTGTTTTGCATTGCGAATGCACAATCTGCTCCAGATTGTGGTTTGTGTCTGTCACAGCACATGTTATCAAATCAAGTCTTATATCTCTCTCCCTCTGCAGTTTTTCAAAAAGTCAAACTGATCTCATTACATCTTTGTTTTCAATGTGGGTGCTAACAGACATGCAAAAAAACACCCAGCCGCATACACACACGCATGCACGCACTCACACACACAGACCACATGCTCTAAGAGACAGTTTTAGCAGTACTCCACTGGAGTGGTGGATTGACCTCTTTCTTTTCCTCTCTGCTCTGCTCTCTCTTTTATCAGCCTCCACTTCCATCCAGCCACTCAGTCTTTCATTGTGGCATTGACTGCGCTCTCTTTACATGTAAACAAGATTTAATGTCTTTTTATGTATGTTCATGTGTGGTGATACCGAGGGGCACGGTGCTTTGGACATGGGGAAAATCAGGTCAATCACCAATACTGCTCATTATCCTCCACCATAATGGCAGACATCCACAGACATGGATGACATTTATTGCTGCCTTGATGATAGTTAGAAAGCAGCAGCAGCGGGGTCTTTGTGTCTGTTGAAGCTTCTATGATCTATTAAGTGCGTCTTTACGTCGATGGTTGTTTCCTTGTAGACATGCGGCAAATGCAAGTAGTAAGTAAATACAGCAAAGTGCATGTGTGAGCCGAGCGTGTCCCCTGATCTGTCTCCTGTCTGAGCTCAGGCATTGCCAGCATATGTATATGTGTGTATCATTATGTATATGAATGTCTCCTCCTTTAGGGCACATTCTCTGTAATCTCATCCTTACTGATCTAATGCGTTGTGAGAGCTGGTGACCTTGTGGAGCCTCCCTGGCGCCTAATGGCAAACGTGCTGCTGGCTTCGCTCACATCGTGGCCACATTCACACGGCTAGCTGCTATAACGTCACAGCTCTGCTTCACAGCTGCCATTCAAGGAAACAGTATGGGGACCATAACTACATATGCCCCGTGCCAGCGATTCCCCCGACTGTATTTGTTCGTTTGAAATGAAGTAGCTGGTACAGTACATGAGCTATTTTGTATAGCGTTTCATATCCTAATTGTGGCCTCTCTACAGAGGCAGAGGGTACACATGTGTGCCACTGAGTGCTCGCTATGTGTTCATAAAGCTGATCTGAGTATTACAAGACAGCTCCACGTCTACCTATGTTCTTGTCCCTTTTCCCTGGCCCATTCCCTGGAGAGAACCGCGGAGTTCACCTGAAGTTCGCTGCACTCTCTGAAATCTTGTCGGTTAGCTTTTGTGTTGCGATTAGTCTGCCAGGCTGCAGAAAGACGCAGGCCCTTGAGAACTTGACTGCATTCCAAATTAGCCTCTTCTGTTACTTAGCTCAGCTCTCTACTCCACTTCCTCTTATAATGTTACTTATGGTTTCATTTTTCTTTTTTTTTTTCCATTTACACTGCATGTTTGTTTGTGAGAGGGTCTTCTGTCACTTCAGTTCATATGTGCTGATGAGTTGGAGAAATGCCCAGTCATTCACTGTATCACTCTCAGGGAATGGATGGGGAGAGAAAAGCAGAGAGATAAGCAAATGTTGCTGATCATTTTCATGCAGATCAGATCTGCGTGGATGTTATCTCTCAAAAGATAAATGTCTGCGTCTTTATTTCCTTAGCATCATTTATTCAGCGTTGTTCCGATTGTGGGTTTTGAGTGTGAGTGCTGTTTTAATATGCATTAGATGACGAGTGACTATGACACTGTGGGATCATGTAATATATGTAATTGTGCAATTTGAAACGCGCTGCTCACACTTGTGTTTTCCCTATTGCTGTAAAGCAGAAAAAAAAAAAAGCAGTGAGGGACCTGGAGAGTGGTCTAAGGGGGAAAGGCATCCACCAGGTCAACAGCACTTATGTAGCACAGAGAGCTGTCGAGACAGACGTACTGGAAGTGAATAGGAACCTGGCAGGTAGCAAACCAGCTCTCAGACACGTGAAATGCCCTCACACAGCCGCCGAGCCAGTCTCTGTTTGGACCGAGGCCGACCACACTGTGTCACTGAAACAAATGAGCGGCTCCTCTGAGCATCTCACAGAGGCTGACTGCTCCACATAGCATGTTCTACATTGCTTATCTGTCATTTTAAGGTCAAGTGTGGATACACAGAGATGTGATCACACAAAATCCATTTTTAGAGAAGCGACTTTAGAAAGAGAGCTCAGACATCACAAGAACCTTATCACCGCCTCTTTAGAGCTCCTGTATCTAAAAGAGAAATGCACGGAGCATCTTTGCCAGAACTGGTTTTGCTCCCTTAAAACTGCACACAGGAGCTATAACATGATCAGCTCTGTGTGGTATTCCAGGCAGCTGTGCCTTCTATTTGTCCTTTGGGTCACTTTTTACAAGAATCTCTTTATCTCTCCCTCTCTCTTTCTCTCTCTCTCTCTCTCTGTGTGCTTCTGTTGGTGTATTTGTCTGTGTACAGTCCCTGCCTTTGTAGTGTATTGATTGGGATTGGGCAGTTCTCTCAGTTTATGTTTATCATAGTGTTGCTGGAGGACTCACATTGGCCCACTTCTGTCCTGTGACCAGCGTGCACCCTGATGACCATTTGTCTCACATCTTTCATGCCGCATGTGTCTCTGCCTTTGCCTCTCTGTCAAAATAAGCCAATGCACTGTCCAGACAAGTCATAATCTAATCTGTGACATTAAAAAAAACCACACTCAAATGAATGTGACCTTCAAAAAAAAAAAAAGCAACACATAGGAGGAGATGGTTATGCAGGATGTCCGGGCTCTTGTATATTTATACATACACAACTGCTTGGGCTTTGTTCTGACTGACTTTGAGCTTGGTGCGAGAAAACACAACACAGCCCATGCAGTGCTTCTGTTAACCTCACAATCATCTTGACTAAAAAGATGAAACAAGTCCCGCCGTTCTAACTTTACAGACTTTCTGGGTCTTATTTCATGTCTCACTGGCACCTGAAACAACACACCCACCAAGTGCTTATCTTTACACAAGGCTGTTTTTGCTTCTGAACGCATGCTTGGGTGGAAACAATCTAACAATAACTATATCTAAAAACACAGCATTTTGCCTCCGAGTCCAGAAATACAGCAGGTAGCAGAGCTGTTCCAATCACAGGCTGTTTTTTTTACAGAGGGGATTAAGATATGAGAGCAAGATGTCTGATATCCCTAATGCAACTTATACTTTATATTTGTTTTTGTTTTTAAATGGAGGCAAATTAATGGTGAGAATGGATTAACACACACCAGTACAGTTATTTGTGTCAATCCTTAGAGCTGTGTGACTGGGATGGATGGAGGGTTGGCTGCAGCAGTTGCCTAGTAACAGTGTGGTTGATCTGGGGGCGTGTGTGTGTGTTGCTGGGGTGTGGTCAGGGCAAGCTGAGGGTCAGGTCATCGAGATAATGAGTGTGCTCAATAGTCTTTACTGCAGCAGTCAATTCTTGTCAATTACCCCTTATCTACCCCTCAGCACTGTGCAGTGGAACGTTTCTATGGAACTACAGAAGTGTAATTGAAATTTATGGAAAATGAAACAAAGTTTTCTGTTTACACTCACAAATAAACACCAAAAACATCAGCTGCTACACATTTACAGCATGATCTCTGTTCATATTCTCTATTCCTCATTTAATATTGCATTTGCTCCTTACCACTTACCACCTCACTGACTTCAAAATATGAGAAATCGTCAGGTGTATTGATGCTTTTCATTTTCAGTCAATTCTCACTTCAGTCAACACATCATTACTCGGTTTGTTTTCATGCAGTCAAACGTTTGGATCCAAAATTGCCACATGTCAATGGATCAGCCCTCGAAAAAAACAGAACCATTACTCATGGGATATACACAAAGGTAAATGCACGGTAAAGACACATAACGCAAACATAATATAAAACTAATGGCTTGAAATGGAATAAATCACTTAACCATGGCAACTGACCTGAGTTAATCCAAAGTTCTGTTTTTCTAGACCAGCAATAGATCTTACAGGCATAGCCGATCACCAACAGGTAATCAATCACACAATCAAACAGGAAATCACTTCAATCTGCACTGTATTTTCTTGGCTTGCTTAGATGAAAAGGTCAGTGTCATTCAAACTGGCTGAAAACCAGAAAGAGATAAAAGCATGAGTTGCATGGCAATGACTTGTCACGTTATACAGACTCAGTTGCTGCGACACAGCCTCCTTTTCCATCATGTGTTTTTTTGTTTTGACTTGCTTGTTGTTTGTCCTACTTTGTGCTGGGCCGTGAGCTAATGGTAAAGCTGCAGAAACAATTAGACAACTGATAATACTGTATATCGCTGTGCTCCTGATTTGCATCTGTAACAAAATGTGAATATTAGCTTTAGGAGTACAATTCAGACATGCATATTGATGGATGATAATAATAATCTTGCAAATTCTGCTTTGCGAAATACCCCCTTGGGGATGCTTTTTGTATTTTGATAAGTGTGGTTTCTCTGGATGGGCTCAGTGTTTTGTTTTTGTACGCTTTTTTAACTTTGATGGCTCCATGCTATTATGAGAGTCCTTGAAATTGCAATGCAAAAAATAAAGGCGCTGTTTTTGTCAGAACAAAAGCATTTTTGTTGTATTTCACACATTTCACCCTCTAACAGATACATTCTGTCGAACTGAGAGCCTTCTCATGGGAGAATGCTGGGCCTCTGTAAATAATACTGTAAAGATTACAGTATACATCTGCCATGTATTAGAAATGCTCTGAGATAACTTCAGTTACGATTTGGCGCTATATAAATAAAACTGACTTGACTTGACATGACACTGCCGGTACATGCCTGGCTGATCAGGATAAGCCTATTCAAATCTGTGAGGGCCATTCCTATAAAAGAGCTGTGCTGACCTTATTCCTGCTTCACTCCTCCTCAGCAGCTTCAACATAATGGGAGACTGGCCCTAAAATGTCAGGACTGGAAGGATCTGGTGGATGTCCTGCTCTCGTTGGATGGATTGTTCTGTGCCTTTATCTTGGACTCTATTCAATGGTGCCAGAGGCTGAAGCTGGATTGTGGCATGAGCACAGCTGTGGCATCGTCTTCCGCTCGCAGTAAGGCCCCCCTCGCCGGATACTAGTACAATAAAACTGCATGGTGTCAATGAAGAACAGAGAGAAGCAAGGATCCTGTATTTGACTGGGCCTGCCTGTGTGGCTTCCATCCATATCTGGTTGAGTCCACCCTGATGGCGATGAAAGGTGCAATGTTTTGATATGGTGACCACTGTTGTGGCAGTAATCTCGCACTGAAAACCTGTGTTTTAAAATAAAAGCTCTCTTTTCACCTTTTTTTTCTCCAATGGACACATATGATCTTGAGGTGAAACTCTGACCTACTATTGGGCTGCTGGCGACTACTTGGGATTGACAGTAGAAAGAGATATCACTTATTTAAAAAGAGTATTGGTGAAACCAAAGCATACAGACTACGGCTACAGCACCAACACTTGCAAACAAAGTGTTTTCCCTGTGGAGCCACCCTTGCTAAAAAAAAAAAAGGTGGTTCAGATTAAAGTATGCTCTAAATGGCTTGCATTATCAGCATGATCCAAACATTTCTTACCTCTCTTTGTTGGTGAGAAATTGGAAGCACATAGCACATAAAAAGAGTGTTTGTTTTCTGTGATCAAACAGACCATTCGTTTAAAAAAAAAGTAGCAACAAAATGTCCTCAGATACTAACAACGTTAAGGGTGTCTGCCATAATGATTTCGAGTGGTGCACACAGCCAGCCAGTGATTTTTAAAAGTGGAGGCTCTGAGATGCCGAAAAAGCCACGAGGATCAGAGTGACTACACATAAGGCTTGTCTGTACATGAAGACATGGTTTAAGGCTCAATCCATACATCCTTCGCGGTGTGTGTGTGTGTGTGTGTGCGTGTATGTGCGTGTTTGTGCACAATAAGTGTGCCAAACCACTCAAAAGCTTATTGACTTGATGCTGCTGTAAACACTGTCTACACCCTTTCGTGTTTGCAGGTGTGGGAATGTTTGTGTTGAGGGTAGCGAGCATGTCTGTGCATATGTGTATGTGTGTGTGTGTGTGTGCGTGTACGTGTGTGTGTGTGTGTGTGTGTGTGTGTGCCATTGCCAGAGGTCATGTCAGAAAGGTGATCTTTATCTACTTGTGCGTCTGCCTGATCGTGTCCACTTGTCCCTGTTTTTGTGTTACCATTCCAGATAGTGCCTATCTTAGTTAAGGAAGACAATGTGGCTTAGGGTTGCATTTATAGATTGCAGAACAGAGGGCAATTTAGATTCACAAAGATTTACACATTTTTTTCAGAACAGAGTTTAACCTTAACGTTTAACATGATAAAAACCTCTCTAGGCTGGGAAAAACTTTTTAGACTGCTAACCTGCTGAGATTGAAGAGTTGTCTGAGGAGCGCGCACGTTTACTATCCACAACCTAATAAAAATAAAGTCCTCATATGCTGGAGGTGCACCTCTGTGCGTCTGTGCAGCAGTCGTTTACATGTCCTTGTTAGCAGTAATGAAGAGTTATAAGTGTGTAAGTGGCAGTAGCCTACAAACATGGAGCCACCAAATGACAAAGTATAATGTGAATACAAATACTGTCATCAGTCCCTTGTCGCTACAGTGTTATGATGATAATTATATTACTGCTATATTAAAGCGACTGCGAGCTGGCCCGTCTTCATCAAGTGGCAGCTGACTGGATCTCAATGACCAATGTGTGTGCAGGAAAAGTCATTATTATTCATAAGAGAGGAGGTCAGCTGAGGCCGCAAAACACTATTGCGGGAAATAGATAGTGAGAGTGGGTGGAGGGACACGGAGAGATAGAGAGAGAGAGCGGGAAAACGTTCTGAATGAAACAGAAAAGCTAAATTGCAGCTGAGCCTTAGAGTACGGTGAGTCACACATCCAGGCAAATGAACAGAGTAAGACAAGGCGAGTGAAAAGGAGAGAGTGGAAGGGAGGGGGGGTGGGGGTGGGGGTGGTTTGAGGGAGGAAGGTACCCTATGGACTCCTCAGAAAACCAGGTGTAGGTTTTCCTTGAGTAGCAGGCTGTGGTGGTACTCTGTACAGTTTACAATTTTTTTTATTCTTACCTTGACAAACATAATCATTCATTTCAGATTACAATTGAGCAACGGTATAAACAAAAGAAAGGATAATTCAGCACATGGCACAAGCATGAATCAGATAATGAATTTTCAGTTTGACACAAATCTCAGTATGCGGCAGTCACAATGGGCCAGATTCCAATGAAATGATTTCCTCCAAATGGATCAATTTAAAAAAAAATCTGTCATCATCCCTAAAGTGAACCTGTGCCATATCATACATATTTAATGATAGTCCGAAATACCTGATCATTTAGTCATTCATTTCAGCTTTCCCACTTCTCAGCAATACTCACCACTATCTATGGTAAAACGCTGTGTAGTTTGACAGTAGAGAGTTAGATCATACTGATTTCATGTCATTCTGACAAGGGAGAGGCAAGTGTAGGATTAAAGTCACACTGACACATTTGGAAAATAGCTAAGACCTTGTGAGGGAACCTGGAGCCTCAGCTTCCCCAGGTTGAAGAGCCATTTGAGGTGATTTGGTACTGTCTTATTAGGATGCAGCCTGGGCTCCTTCTAATGGAGGTTTTCTGGGCACGTCAGACTGGTAGGAACCCCCGGGGTAGACCCTGAACATGTTTCAGAGACTGCATATCTCATCAGGCCTGGGAACGCCTCAAGGTCCCCCAGGAGGATCTGGAAAGTGCTGCAGCGGAAGTGGACATCTGGACTACCTTGTTTAATCTGCTGCCACCCCAGGTTGATCCTGGATAAAAAGGTGGATGGGTGGATGGATGGATGGATGGATGGATGGATGGATGGATGGATGGATGGATGGATGATGGATGGATGGATGGATGGATGGATGGATGGATGGATGGATGGATGGATGGATGGATGGATGGATGGATGGATGGTGACACTGTCAGTCATGTTGCTAAATGTTCACCCTTAACTGTGTTAATAATATTAGAGTTGAAATCAGAGTTATATCAGAGCTGTTGTCTGTTCCCAGTAATAAATCTATGGTTGCTCTTTTCATCTGGGCTGTTTTACAAGACCCCTGCACCAAACCACAACTACACTCCCTTCTCCAATTATAGTCCTTTCCACTAAGTGTTAGCATTATTTTTTGCAGACAGAGTGTATCGATGGGGTTGGGTGCATTTGCAAAGATGATCACACTTTGAAATAACTGTCAGTCTCATAGTCAGTGATGATGAAACAAGAAAGGATGAAAACATGGGGGAGAAGGGGACTAATTTGTTTCTTATTTACTGTCTACATTACGTAGTGGGGAGTCCATTCAATATACTTACCGGAACTGCAATTTTACTGTCATTATTATGAATGATACTTCGATCTTTTTTTATGCAGAAGAAATAGTCTTTTTCAAATGTACTCCGTAGTGGCAGTCACCCATTTACAGTCACCTCAGCTGACACGAGGACGTTGGGGCTCCACTTGGATGCTTTTCTCAGATGCTTATTTTTTTGTCAGAGCTGTTTGGGATTGCGCAAATGTTTATGCTTGTGTGACATGAGCCAACATACTGTAGCGCTACCTGTTAGAGAGCAAAAGAATGAATGAAAGAATGGCTGAACAATGTAATTTGTTCTTGTTCTTAGACATGCTAATTGACAATAAACAATCATTTACCTCTATCAATCCTATAACCTTGCCAGAAGGCACAGTGTCACACTAAAAAAACTGACTGTCAGGTTCTTAACTCTGGTTTCTGTTAGCATTGTTTTGTTTTGTTTTTTTCATGCCTCTTCAAAGTTTTAAGTCCACCTATTTTTACACACAGTGACACAGTTGCAGTACAGCTCAGACTAGTTTAGATATTCTCTATATATTTGGGCTGAAATGTTACTTTGAAAGTTTTATCCTGCATGCGAGCTCAACTTGACATCCAGTTTGCTGTGGCAGGTGCAAGAGCACCAAATAGCAAAATGTCCTAGTATACCTTGGTGTGTGTGTGTGTGTGTGTGTGTGCGTGAGAGAGAGAGAGAGAGCAGTATATGTGTGTGAGACGGAGAAAGAGAGAGATACTATACCACTATAACTTGGGAAGATTTGGCCGCTCGGTTGGACAAATAGCAATTTATGCCCTCACCAAGATGTATAAATGAAATATGGGTAAGAGTTACCTTGTGCTTTGCCATCTCTCTCTGTCTCCTCCTCTCTCTCTTTCTCTCTCTCTCTCTCTCTCTCTCTCTCTTTCCTAGTGATCGTGACTGTACTGACAAAAGCTCTCATCTGGGGAAGTTGGTTGCTCTCCATGTGCAGACACCCTGGTTGCCGGGGAAACCAGTCTAAAGTTGTGAGCAAGAGGCGGTGCAGGCCTCTGCAGTGCAGCAGAAAAACAGCAGCACAAGCCTGAACTTGGAGTGACGGCACACACAGCAGCACTGATCACGATACACAGAGTCACACAGCGCTCCCATCTCTGCGTCAGTGAGCCTTCTCTCACCTGGAGGAATAAAAACACACACTCAACAGCTGTACTTGGTGTGGGGGCGGGTTTCAAGGTGGGTGGAGCCCTATTTTCTGGTTACTAGCAACAAGTCGCTTGGAGAATCAAAGTGAGAGGAAGTCTTCGAGTAAACACTTGATGTTCCCTGTTCAGTGTGTAGCTGGAGAGCAAAATACTATTGCACAGGAGCTAAATGAAAGAAGAGAAAACCTTCCACAGATACACAAGATAAATACACATATCCAAGGAAAATTGGGCTGCAGCTGATTCGTGACCACATTTTTTTTTAAAACACTTTCCAGAGATTCAAATCAATAACACTCGCAGGCCTTCTTCTAAAATGCCTTAGTTCAGTTACTGTACAGTCTTCAGGCAGTCACGATCTATAGATAACATGTACAGTCCATCACCCTATGTTTTTACTGGCACCAGAACATCCAGATAACTGCATTGACCTCCCTGGATGTCTGTCTGACAGAATCAATAGGCCACAGACTTCACAATCAGCTCACCATCAAATCAAAATAATAATAACCTTTGGAACAAACATTTGGAGGAAGAACATTTATTCTATAATTCCACACTAACAATGGAGTGTATTGTTTTTTTCTGACTTGCCTAGTCATGCATTCTTTGACTTTTTTAATATTCAAAGATCCCGCATTATTATTCAATTTGATTTCATTAAATGTTTATTGGACAGGACCAGTCACAGTATAAGTACAGAATAGCACAAATATCCAGTGCAATGTATCTCAGCATTTGTAGCTATTGCAAAAGACATGACACATACTGTCCTTCTGTTCTACACATTCACACTCACAGCTGCCGCACACAGTCACCCTCATATTACTCATCAGTGTGGCACTGATCTCTATCTCAATTTCAATCCCAAAGCTACCATGGGGATACAAGAGAGTAGATCTAATATTTGGTGTCAAGGCTCTGACCTCCTCCCTGCTCACCTTACAAAGCTCTGTACTACAAATATACCGGGGAGGATCACACAGAGTACGGGTGGATGGTGGGAAGACAGTTTATGAATGTAAGTATTATTTTAAATGGACAGCAGCACGGCGACAGAGATGGAAGAATGTGAAGCTGAACAAAGCAACTGCATAGGCTTTCAGATTAAAAACACGAGTAGTGAACGTCAGTGTAAACATACTGCTTTTTTGTTGGGGGGGGGGGTGGAGGGGACAGTTATTATTATTTTTATTGCAGTGTTTGTTGTCTGTGAGTGTAGCACCAGCACAATTCCTGTCCGCCTGAACTGGCCTCGCAGGCTTTGGTCCATTTACCGTTGTTTGACTGGACAAACTGCATGAACACAAATCTTGTTTGGCAGTCTCTGTAATAAAAAATGTCAACTCTCGTCACAGATTCAGATGGCTCTAGAGTTTCATAAAAACTGTATTTGATTACATGCCATAAAGAGCCTGATGTGTGAAATGTAAAAATGTGACTGTGAAACTCTTAAATTCAGCCAGATGACTCTCTGTAGTCATGATGAAGCCAACTGTGCTGCTTAAAATTTTCTCAGGTTAATATTACTCCTTATTGGCAGGCAATGTACTCCAAGGGAAGTGACGCAAAGCCTGTCTCTGTTTTAAAAAAAGTGTTATCTGAAAGAACACGATGCAGTGATACTGATCGAGCGTTTATAGTAATGTTGAACACCTAATGTGGCTTAGATCTAAATCATCTGCCTATTATGATTCATCTCATTTCACCCTCTTCTGCTTGTCGCCACATCGAGTGTCTACAGAGTCTTTTGCCAGTTTGATATTTGAACTATTGTCAGACATTAGGAAGCTACTGTCTGCAATGGGGATAGAGAAAAAAATAACCGAGTGGAGGAGTCATCGTATGCCATGTCAGAAGTGCATCCATGGTGATGTTCAAGTCCCCATTATGAACCGGAGAATCTAAAATAAATATATATTTCAGTTACAGTAGCTTAGAGATATTGTGTCAGCTAACACTCTAGGCCTCCATTCCTCTCCTAATTTCTTCTTCCTCCCTCCCTGCCAGAGAGAGAGAGAGAGAGGAAGAGAGAAAGTGTGTGTGTGTGTGTGTGTGTGTGTGTGTGTGTGTGTGTGTGTGTGTGTGTGTGTGTACATGGTATATGGAGCTTTATAATGCTGACGGGCAGAATGAGAGCAGAGGGAAACTCAAAAAGGATGCAGGGAGGCTGGGTCGCCTGTCAGTCAGAGCCCAAACCTTATCATTTACAAAAAGAGTGAGAGCGAGAAAAAGAGAAAGAGAAGGCGAGAGTGAGAGAGAAAGAGAGAGAGAGCATGTGTGACTGGGTAGGAAGGTGAGAGGGAAATGAATGAGACAAAAACAGTTATATCTAAATTAAGTCTTATTTGTCAGCAAATGCCAGTCATCGCGTGTGGCCCCTGGCATTGTTATTGTGAAGAGCACCGCCTTGCATATTTTAGCTCAGACTCATATCATTTGTGGTGATTGAGATACATGAGCCTTGTTAGCAAGGTTGTCTAGATGTGGTGTGAGGTTCGCCTCTCTCTCTCTCTCTCTTGCTCCTTTTCTGTCTCTTTGCATGATCATTTAGCTCGAATATTAGGAGTAGAAATCAGAGAGGAACAGAGAAAACTAGAGGCGTAATGAGCACTGCTGTAAGCCGGCTTTAATAAGCCAGGTGGGAAACTCTTGACACGTATCTGCACTTTTCATTCAAGAGGCAAAGCTATACGCATACACAGCACTGTACTGTATACTGCACCAGCTGAAACACGAGATCAGTTCTCTTGATATGGCTACTGTATGACTGGATGTGTCAGACTTTCCTTTTGGACCCGCAACTAACAAAGTCTATCTGGAGGCTCGCTTCTTGTTTTTTGGCTAAAAGGTGGTTTGTGGCCTAAGTAGGACATGGGTGTCTGACCTTGACCTTTTCTTGCCCATTAACAGCCTCTCCTCCTCCCATTAAGAGCAGGACAAGATGGCAGAAAGGGCAGCAGAGGGAGGAGGGGTTGAGGTGTGGGTGGGTGTGAAATGGAAGAGAGAATCTGTGTATGTGTGTGTGTGTGTGTGTGTGTGTGTCTGTGTGTGTGTGTGTCCTGCTGATCAGCAGTGTTCACTCTGTAGGAGTCCAAAGCGAACAGCGTTGCCTTCAGGAGCAGGAGTAATGTATTCAGCTGATAGGTCTGCTGTGCACTGTAAAGCGTTCCCTCCAACCTGCTCCTGCGAGCTCTCCCTGGGTACTACATGAATAAACACTCTCAGTGCTCCCATGACTCTTCCTTCCACAAGCTGAATATTTTATACTGTGTTTTGTTAAGGGGGTTGGAGGGGGCGGGGGGTGGGGGGGGGGGGGGCGGTAAAATGCTAATGCTAATTTGATCAGCTGCAGTTTTAGAACAATAAATATTGAACATAGTAATTCATTCAGAGTAAGTGGGTGAACTGTGTGTTAGGTGCATGGATGTGAGTGTGTGTTGTGCGCGTGTGTTTGAGGGAGAGACAGAGACGGGCACAAAGGGCTGGCTATGTTTCATGGACTGGTCCTTATTTCCTGAATGTAGCAAGCAAGCAGCAACTTGGAATATCAATGATGCTCGGCTCCCCACAGCTTTTACACACACACACACACACACACACACACACTCATATATGCATATATGGTCTGTGTGTGCGTGTGTATACTATAGCAAACTGTACATTATCAAGCTCCAGCCTGCAGCCTTTGCCCGGCTGCAGCCATGGGCCAAACACCAGTTTACAGTTTATAAACAAAATTACACACATACACACTCTGGCTCAGGGCGGGCTGTTAAATTGGATTGAGACTACAAACTGATCAAAGCAGTTTGTAGCAGGATTGATGCTACTGGGAGTCCTAACCTGCTTATAACCCAACCCACCCACCCCACCCCTTTCTCCCTGCAGACACACACACAGTTTGCTAGAATGTTCTTCTGTGTTTCCATGTGATTCATACACCGTCTGAGCAAAGACTCATGCAGCCACAAAAGAGTGTGTGCATGCGCATGGCCGTGATCATGATTAATACTCAAACCACGCAAGCTGATGTCTGACACTTTGGATGTGTGTAGGCTTTTGGCTCCATACACCAGTGCATATTTTCCTGGTAGATTTTGTTTACCTCTATTAGGCTAATGCTCGCCTAACGAGGTTATGTGCTCGGTTAAGGAGTTCAAGAATCAAACTGTTGTTTATATCAAATGTTACAGCTGGGTAATCATGAATGTTATGGGCTAAAATAAGCTCAGCCTCTCTAGTATAAATACGTTCTTCATTCTGAGATACAAACCTGCCTACAGCCTCACGCAGGTATAATCTCTCTTTTGTTAATTGGAAACCCACTGCCACCCAAGAAATATTACCATGGAGATGGCAAGTCTTATTCATGTCTGCCCAACCAGACATCTGTTTACATCCGAGCTGTCATCATAAAGTTCCTATGACGTCTACTCGGGTGTTAATTCATTAAGCCCGCATACAGTATATGATGATGACGATGACACAGAATGCTGGGTATACTGTATAATTTTATAACAGTCTCTGAAGTGATGCCATTGGCCTGATTTCCAGTCTAATTCTAACAGGCCCCAGCCAGCGTCTCCCTAGAGAAACCTGGCCAGATCAACCATGAGAGCATGAGCGACAGAGTTAGCCTCTGTGGCATACTCTGTGATCCACTGCAAGAGACTCCAGCTCAGCTACACGAGCTTAGGAATAATGTCACTGTCTATATAGTGACACTTGACATGTTTTCAGCTTAATGATTCAAAATGTCTATTTAGTGAGTCACATTCCCTCTGCACTGCACTGTGCCTCGGTGCAGCAGGCAGTGACTTACAGTGGCTTCACAATGTATTTATATCCTCTTCATTTTCTTACATGCTTTATTGTGCTGTAGATTTCATTTTAAATAGATATAATTACCATTTCCATTAGTCCATACTCAATAATGCATAATGTAAGAGTAAAAACATGCTTTTAAATGTATAATGTCTACACCTCATCACTTTTTCCCACAGCTCTGTAGACCAGTCTCTATGTTTTTTACTCTTCAATAAGCACTCATCTTTGTGATCAGCTTTGCAGACCTCCTGTAACCTCCTATAATATCCAACTTTAATCGTCAACAGACTGTTCTTGTTGACAAAGTGTGAGCACGTCCTGCACTGATATTCTCCGTCACCTGACGAGTTCCGTTTTTCCTTGCGTCTCAGACTTACCCCTTAATATCATGGTCATCAAATGTTTCAGATTCTGTTTGCTGATGTCTTTCTCACAGATTTAATTCAGATGTCACTTCAGAAGTGAGTCGAGCCGTCTTTGTGACTGAATCTCGTGCCATCTGTGCCCGTACAATGAACCCTCTTTCAGAGACACTTAGATCTTTTACTCATGCAATCTTGATACGGAAAAAAAGAAAAAAGAAATCAGACTCAAGTTCAACATTTTTTACCTGCTACAGTGCATGGGTGTTACTTAGTTAAATGTACCATGCAGCCCCCCTGTGTGGAAGTATCTGCATTGATGTTCCTACACTCAAACACATTAAGGTTAGGGGCTTAAAGACCCCTGCAATGAAAGTCAAGTTTTTAACTTTGTTGACATGCCTACTTGATGTTTTTTTAATACAATACATGCATATTGATATGCACTGTTCTTTCATCTGTCAACCCAGCACATAGTTTCAACTGTGTCTGGAGTGGAACTTCAATGTTAACTGTCTGTTAGTAGAAAAGTAGTGTGTGTGTGTGTGTGTGTGTGTGTGTGTGTGTGTGTGTGTGTGTGTGTGTGTGTGTGTGTGTGTGTGTGTAGAAGGTCCCATGATTCACAATGAATGCTCTCGGAACAAAAACAAGCCATTAAGTCCAAGGGGCTCTCTGTGGACCTTTGTGATAACATTGCGGCAAGGTATGGATCAGTGTAAGTGTTCCCAAGAGCAGAGTGGCCTTGGTAATTGTAAAATAAAGAGTGGAACCACCAGGACCCTTCAGCTGGGTTAAACTAAATAACTGGACAACACAAGAAAAGCCCTGGACCAATGGTTACTTTAACAGAACTTTTCAGAGATGGGAGAACCTGCTGGAAGAACCACCATCTCCGCGACACTGCTATCAATCAGGTCTTTGAGGTGGAGTGGCTGCATGGAAGACACTTGGTATTGGTGTGGGTATTTCATCCTATTCAAGAACTACAGAACTTTATTTAGCTGATGAATTTGCCCATCTATCTGAAGTCTGACTATTAGTTTGATCAAAGTCACATCCAAAGTCTCTCTTTCTGTGAAACTAGTCACAGGTCACTTGAGGTCTTGCTTGCCAACTCTTATTACTCAAGGCAGGTTAGGTGTCTGCAGTCTTTCACCTATTACTCCGCCTGGTGAAAGGACAGGTCTTTAAATACATTTTTTCCACTGGGTATGATTCATTCATTTCAGCTCCGTCACCTCCAAGATTGTCCATCAACATATCAATCCACCTACACTTGTTCCAGCCCCCCTCCACTCCACCAGTTATATAAACTAAAACCTGTAGATGCCACATTCTGTGGTTATTCCACATAAAAGTAAAAGGGTATACGATTAAGGTCTCCCAGTACTTTTTAAGCTTCACCTGCAGTCTCTTATGATCCGTTCTGCTATTGCTGTTGTATACTCATGAGTTGTTGGGTTTTTTCATTCATAAGCACAGATCCATTTATAATCCTGGATGGCAGCCTGGTAAAGTGGTGCTTTTAACGTTGATGTGTTTGATAGTTCAGTGATGAGCTAAAGACACTTTATCAATGTGATGCCTGGGTTAAGTACAAATTAGGGACCCATACAATATAACACTCCTATCAATCTTTGTTTTTGTGTCTCTTGTGTATCCAAGTACCCTGATGTTTTCTAAAGTGCAGATTGATATAAACCCATATTTTTGCAAATACCTTATATCTTACTGCATATACAAGTTGTGTTCCCTGTCACACGTTTTCCCATAAACAATGTACTGTTACATATCTCAGTAACACAACAGAGGAGGAAAATGATAATTATGCCTCAGAGACCTTCTTTTTGAGTATAGGAAATAAACAGATGGCTAACTGCAGAGTGGCTGCATTGAAAATGGTGGCATGAAGTAATTTTTGAATCAAATTTTCACAGAGATTTTAATATTTAAAGTGAACACTAATAACTTTAAAAAAAATGCCTTTATGCTGCCTGGCTAGAATTGACTGAAATGTTCTCATAACTTTATGGCAAATGAATAAAAATGTGTCTCAGTTGGTTCTACTTTATCTGTCCCTGTCAGTTATTTTAGACCGCACTTCTTCTTATTAATGCAAGATTCAACATTGACAATCCCTGACGGAGCATTTAAGTTCATATAGACACAGACATTTAGCCAGCCAGCAGTAATGTGTACAGCTAACATGATTTAGTCAGCATTTACCACCCAGAAACATTTTATCTGAGTCTGCGTCTTACAGTCCTACGTACTAACATTTTAGTCGACATTAGGTGCAATTTCCTCCAATTACTGTCCCGAACTGATGCCATATAATGTCCTGATGATATGCTAAGGAAAAGAATTTGCATTTTTTGCAAAGTTTCCTGTCTGGGTTGTCAAAAACACCAGGACTGTTCTGTCAATTAAAGCCAGTGCCCAGCCACCTACCCACGCACGCACACACCATTCCTCTCTTAATTTCCGCTCTCTCCTTGCTCTGTGGTAGACAGATGCGTCAGTGGGACAATAATGGTGCACAGAGGCATATGAGTGAGTCCTGAGATGACAGAGAGCCTGGCGTCCCCAAATCCCCCTCTACTTCACCATGGCTCTTTGTCACGGTATAATCCTTCCTCACTTGCTGAGAGGCCAGGAAGGAGAGTCTGAGAGAGGAAGAGGCAAGAGGAAGACGAGGAATAAAAAGAGAACATAAACATATAGCAGATCTATAGTAATAGCTGATCAACCAATGGCAGAGGTAGTTAAAAGAAGAATGAAGAGTAGATATAAAAGAAGTGAGCTATGCTTAGAAGGAGTCACTAGAAGAAAACAGCTTGAAGGAAAGGGTATGACTCAGCTGCATAGGCAATTAGGACAAGGTGCAATTCTTAGACGGAATCCAAATTAAAGAAAGGCGTTTAGAAACTGTGCATGTGAGACAGAGAGAGAGCAAGAAAGAGAGAGAGAGAGAGAGTCAGTGGACGTTGTGTGTGGGTAGTAGAAGAGCGAAAGAAAGGGAAGGAGCCAAAATGAAAATAAGAAAGAGTGGAAGACTAAGGCAATTAGCTCATTCGAGTTGACAGAGCCGAACCGGAGTGTTTGGAAGTGATAAGGTAGTGAATGTGCAGCACAGGCAGAAGGCGAAACAACTGCATCTTCTCATCCCCCTATTAATACCACTGACACGCAATTGAACACTCTTGTTTCCAACTTAGTCATTTCTGAGCAAACGCACATTTACATGCACGCACACAAACACCGGCCTGGAGCACATTTTGCTGGTGTTAATGGTCTGCGTAATTCAAACACAACAGAATTAGTGGTGGAATAAAAACACATTTATGCCCCCTCCCATGTTTACCAGCAGTTTATTTCCAAGTTGATAGTTTGAATTTGTGAGAGTGATTTGGAGGCTAATCTCCTCTGTATTAAGATAAATACTTCTCCTAAGAACACATAATTATCCCCTATACAGTGGAGAAACCTGCACTAAGACTTCTAACCTCTCATTCATACTTTTTTCTATGCTGTGAGCAAATTGGGCTCCTATGTGTAGTTGGTTACACAATGTGCATAATTGCCATTCATCATGCTTTTATTCCCTGACACAGTCTGTGATTGAGTGTCTTTATTGGCTCAATGAGAGAACCTGGAGGCCAACAAATTTTAACATATACTGTACTGTGCATAAGACATTTGCTCAATTGCCATACCTTCAGAGCATGTTTACAATTAGAGTTGTAAATTGCTTTGTTTACATAAAGAATATGCAGCATTGATGGAAAAACAGATGACACTCACTGACCGGAGCTGGACTGAACGGTTGCGCTCTACTTCATTCAGATGCGGCATATCGTCATATTTGAAGCACCAAGTTGCTCTTACTTTTCACATGATCTGTTGTCAAGGCAGCGCATCAAATCCAACAGCTGTCCTCAGAGACGACAGCGATTCTCTGAAACCTGATGGATGAGTAATCTGCAAGGTAGTTTATTGAAGCATTACATACAAGGTCAGAGATGTTCAATTTACTGCAGCTACACTCAACAAAGCTGTTAAAAGCATTAAAACACAGCCTAAACAAAGCCCACATTTATCAGTGGACATATTTTTCTTTAAATACTGTATGTTCTCTTGCTTTATTATGCCTTTTGAAGAAAATAAAGATATTGCCAGTCATACAGTGCAAGTGAAAAGTTAATGGTTTGTTGTGCATGTTTTTCATTGACTCCTACACTGCTCCTGAAGTAAAACTTTGTGAAAAAAAAAATAAGAATTTGCCTGTAAGTAAGTGTTGACATCTAGCACAAGGCCAACAGAGCAGAGACTGCCTCAAGGAATAGTTTGGGTCATCTCATGTGGCTTCTGTGAGATACTTAAAGCAAGGAATACAAAGAACAATTGTTATATAGTACAACCCCCAAATCTCACATTGTTATTTGCTTCCATTGAAAAATATATATAGCATATACAGTATGAACAAAGGTCTGTATTTCAGATTTCACCCTTTTAAGAATATCTGGTCATATTTTAAGTAAGGAGCCTGCACAGAGTCAATGCTATGAATACATGCTTCTCCCATATTGCCAGTTACCATTGCTCATGTTTGTCTCTACGGCAAACTCATCACTTCAGCCATCTGTTTAACTTTCAAACCCATCCAGTGGTTTGGGCGATATAATCCCCTCTCTGGGACACTTTCATTGTGAAATATCTGCAAGGGGATATTCTTTTCCATCAATAGCAACTTCACACAGAGAAATCACATGGCAGATAAAATTAATTAATCAAAATGAATGGATCAGTGTATCTGACAAATAGGACAATGGGTGCTGCATCACAGAGTTGTTGAACTAATTAAATGAATAATTCGAACATGTGGTTTGTTCCAAATGTATCCATTATAGTGTAGGTATTTGTAAATGTGCTTTGTTTGTTATACTGGGGTTAATTTGAGAAATAATGGTAGCCATTATGTCTATCCAGACGCCTTTAGTGAACCTCCTTAAAGAATGTTCCATCTATTGTTTGTTATTGTTAAAATGTATTAGTGCTGTTCGGTCTCATGTTGCATTTGCAACATGCCATTTAGTTCTGCTAGCAAACCAATGCAGGAAATGATATATGGTATGGTATTCTATTTTATTTCTGTACCTTGTTAGACAAGAAGCAGAGAGAGAACAAGAGAAGAGAATTACCCCCTCCGTAGGCTCACAATGTCTCATCTACAATATTTCCATTGCTCTGTGCTCTGACTCTAGACATAATATATTAGGAAAATTATTTGCTTTCTTACCTCTCTCCATGTTAAGGAGTAAGATGTGTGAAATGGTACAATTATGCAGTCTGTGCATTGCTTAAGTAATGAATTAAATATGTTTTTACACATTCTATTCAGTAGAGATCAGCTCACAATCTCAACTATAATTGTATTTTCTTAATTGCAGTGTATGCAAAGGTTTCTTTAATTCATTATGTGCTAACTACCACTGCAGTAATTGGCCAGCAGAGGAGGACTAGGCATTGTGTCTGACTTGTGTCTCACTTAAACAGACAGACTTCCTCTGCTTCAACAAACAGCAACATATACTAATACTGCCATAATATTAGTGCAGACATTATTTCACTGAGAGCCATGGATGGACACCCAGATCCACAGGTCAAAGATCAATTTAACACTTTGTCTGCCTAAGTGACAAAAATATGAAATGCGTGTTGTGAGCAGGGCTGCACCATATTAGAAAAAACTGACATTGCAATATGTTTGTGCCTCCGATATATATATATTACGAATATTGAAAAATACAATACATAAATATATTTTGGATCTTCCTTTCCCATTTCTCGTTTTCAGAGTGTGTGGCCAACAGCGTGAGCATGGGAGGGAGAGTCTGACTGTGAGTCTTCTACAGACCTGGTTCGGGCCGAAATTAAATGGCTTGGGTTGGTCGGGTCCGCCACCCTCCACCCACTTTTTTTTTGGCCGGGTTCGGGACAAGAATTAGTGAGTGAGGCCGCGTTGGGTCCCCGTGGGGCTGTAAGCCGAGGAGAAAACTTTCCTTGTATCCTACAACCTTTATCCAATGAGGAGAGAGAACGGCCAAAACGACCGGATCGCTTACATCCTGCGATGTGAATATTGCACATGTGCACATCGCAGTGGCGATGCTCAAACATATACTATATCGTGCAGCACTAGTTTTGAGTTCCTGTTCCTGTTGGGTGTGAGGGTAAAGTCAGGCCTCTTCTAGCATTCGCTGGCTGATAGGCACTAGACCTCTTCTTGATGTCGTCAGTTGATGGACTAAGACACACAGACACAGGCTCATTCACATTCACACCAACAAGTCACATGGCTTCTATAGCTTGTGTTTGGACTGACAAAGGAAATTGAAGTAAATCCGTAGAAAAAAACACAAAACTTCATGCCAAAATAAAAAAGGAAGAGAGCCAAAGCTACGACTTTACTGCTGTAAAAAAAAATGTTCAAATTCAATATATTATAGTATAATATAATAATAAGTAATATATAGTTTTTAATTCATGTAGTTGCCTTGCCATTGCATTACCCCTCATTGTCACAACTCTTGTCTGTAGTCCACCCCAAAGAAAGCACTGTTAAATGTTTAATATGTTCTTATCGAGTCATGAGTTATACTGTACAACTCACGGAGAGATGGTGACTGTCCAGCTCCAAATCAATAGGCTAAATCCAGTATTACCCTGTATCTGTATCTCGTCCACAGTTTAGATAAGACACAAAATCATAAAAAAAAATAAAGAATAAACAAGAACAAATTGTATTTGACTTTTGAAATTTTCTCTTAATGACAAGAACACCAAGTGCTGACACAGGATAATCATGATAATTTGCTTCATTGAGTTAACTTTCAGGTGTCAATGCAGCCATCACAGGTCTGTTTTGTTTGATTTGTGAAACGGCTTCAATGATTATTGCCCCTTTTTCACATTGCTACCCTCAATATGCCACCACAGCGTGGACTCAACACAAAATGTTCACTGAATAGGCCCATTGAGCTCTGTTTGGAGTGGCTGTCTAACCAAGGTCCTCAAAGTAAATATGAATACAGTGCATTCTCTGGGGGTCACAGTAAGCTCCCTATTCACACGGCACCACGTCTACCACAGTTTCCTCAACAACCAATCATCACCGCACTGGAAATCAGGGAAACCATAGCAACCCTGAAGCCTTGGATGTTATTGGCAGGATCAATAGGAATGAAAGAGAAAAGAGACGGAAGTCAAGTTTTAAGAAAAGGAAAAAAAAAAGAAAGAAAACACACAACAACTCAATCTATGCAAGTGCCAAGATTGCCATTGAGCTGTGGAGATTTGACAGCAAGTCTGTTGATGAATCTACTATAAGCTCAAGTAGAAACTGTTCTCATTGTTCATCAGCTTGATGCAGTTCACAAAGTGTCTACATTTTATATTTCCTTCTCACTCCTGGGTGGAGGCCAGTCACCAGTCATGCTCACAGAGAGCTGGAGATTGGTGACAATGTGATGAACTTATGATAGTCGAAGATTTCCTGCCTTTGCATTTACCATAGCTTGGTTTACTTTACTGAGAGAAACACAGCCTTTTATAAAGTGTAAAATACTGGCTCAGTAGTAGTTTTGACCAGAGCAACAGTCGAAACTACAAGGGCTACAGTATGAAGACATCACCACCTGTTTTATGTAACATCATCTAATATGACAAAAGCCAAATCTGATAACATCTGGGTGTAACAATTCATCTAATACATCAATGCATCGATTTATATTCCTACCATCCAACTATACTGAGCAGTGCTCGGAAAGTTGGCCTTCCAGGCAACATACTATATCGATCTAAAATAGTTTTAAACGATTGATTGTATCGATACTAGAAATTGCACATTGGATCTAAGCGCGGCAAATTTTATATGGGTGTTTTGTTTGTTTTGTTTTTTGCACTTTTAATGGTAAACACACGTTAAACTAGCCATCCCCATTAGGTGGCCTGCGAGCGAGCCAAACGTCTCACCCTAACCCGCGACGATCTACTGGCACTGAGGCACCATGAAACTCAACATGAGAGATAAGGCGCGCACTGCTCTACGTTATTTCTATCTCACCCCACACTGTACGTCGACCTACGCTTGTGTAGAGAGCGCATAAACATGAAGACGTATCGCGCAATGTAGAGAGAGAGGGAAAAAAGGCATTTACCGCGCGCACACCAGCTGAGCTGCCGGTCCTCTGAGTGAAATATCAAAGTCAGTCAGATAACTAATAACATGGTCTGCAACAAAAACTGGCAAAGTGGACCAGGAAGTGACTGGACAGATGAGTTTTGTTTTATTTTACCGGACCATGCTAACAGTGAGAGTGACATTTATTTCACAGTCACACTGGTTGAATTTTTGGCTAAAAAGTTACCGAATCGATTCCAAGTCACTGAATTGTACCGGATCAGATACGAATGAACCGAATCGTACCAGCAACCACGATTGTTAAAACAAATCATTACACCCCTACTATCTGACTATAGCTACAAAAAATGAAACATTCAAAGCACAGGGAAACTGTTTTTGAAAGGTGATGTATTTCTTTATGTCTATGTGGGTACTGCCACTGATTTCATATACTGTATTTCCGATTCACAAGGTCACAATTCTATTTAATTCAACAGCAATTTAGTTATTTCAGTTACTGTCATGAACCAGCTCAAATTCAAGACAAGGGAGAGGGAGACCACACAAATAATAAAAGGTACCAAATGAATTAAATAGATTTTTACTAGTAATAAACCATACACCAATTTACTGAGGAACACTGTAGGCTACCAGTCTCACTGATATTGCAAGAGCATCACCATGTCAAAATGTAAAGTTTGTAAAGGATACAATAATGCTAACACAAACCAAAAATAAGCAAACTAGAAATCTTCTTACTGATCGGACAGAAATGTCTCTAATATGACTGCACATTTAAACGGACCACACACTTGACTTTTGAACTTTGACCTTGATGAATGACCTCGGCCGTCAGGCCATATCTGTCGATGTCCATGAGTACTCATGTCTAGCCTGGCTGCAAATCAGTTTCACTTGAAGGGAAAATTTTACATCATCAAGTGGTGTTTACAGTGTTTACAGCAGTTTTCAACAACTGCATTTCCTCTAATAGGTTACCTCAATTACCAGGAGTAACAGGCCATTATTGGGGGCAACCCTTTTTTTTATGATCCCTTCTGTTTAGCTGGATACTTTAGATCCATTCAATTTGGCTTTTTTAAAGTAATTGCATTTGTGTGAATACAAACTCAGTGCTTTTAACTGTTCCAATGTGCTATAGTAATCTTTTCATTTACAGTTGCTATAATGAAAGTAGCCTACATTGTGCTATTTTGGGATTATTTTCCAAAAGAAAAAAAGAGCATTTTGTATTTAATTTCAATCAAATATAAAGTATTAATATTCTTAAATTTAAATATCTAAGTGTATAAATAAATAAGTGTTTTGGCATGCTTGGCTGAGTACCGGGGGATTTAATTCTGCCCTGTAAACCTTTTTTTTTTTGTTAGATTGAATTTACCATATGTCTGCATTAAGGAAAACACATAGACAGACAGAGATACTACATTTTACTTGTGTAATCAAAGTCACATTGCTTACCCCACTTTTGTCCACAATTCTCAATCCATGTTTCTTGTTTTGCATCATGTCTATTGTTTTGTTGTTGTTCCAGTTTGCCTGTCAGCATGTGCCCATTCGTGCATTCTGCTTTAACCTCCACAGCAATGAGCAAGAGAGGTTAAAATAACAGAACAGTGGTTGTCACTGGTACTGAGGATGCTCTCTTTCTCTCAAACACTGCACACAAGATAGAGACAGACAGACAGAGAAAGAGACCTCCAGGAACAACCTCCAGCTGCCACCCCTTATCCACAGCTGCACCGGTCCAAGGAGAGCACCAGTCTCTGACATATACAGTACAATGCAGATGTAGCGGGTGTGTCATCAGTTTTGAAGTTGCATAATGGCAGTGACATATTTTGTATACCACCATAAGATTATTTTGGATTATGTTTTATTGTTTCGTCTATGCATCTCATATGCATCAAAGTAGGCATAAATGCATGTGCAGGAGTGCTTTCATGTTAATGTTTTGCTTTGAATCAGGGCAAAGACAAGTGGTTCAGTGTGACCGTCCTTCCGACTGCAGTAAAGTGAGGTCAGTCTCGTACCTTCTCCAGCATGCGACAGAAACTAGACATCAGCCTCCATTTGTTTATAGTCTCCCTGGAATAATAGCCTGACAGCATAATTTTTTGAGAGGAAGGTCACTCACCTGGTGCACACAGCCATGTTGAGGAATTAAAAACGAGCAAGACCCCATAATGTATCAACGCTGTGATTCAGAAAGTATTAACGCACGGTTTCTCCTTCTTTTCTTATCTAGCTGAAGTAATTCAAAGAACAGTTTTGCTATGTAATTAGATGGAATTTCTTTCTTTGTTCTCTGACTAAATGTGCATGTAATATTTCCTTAGTTAATTATGTAGAGGACGTGTTTGGGAAATTGCATCGATAGAGCAAAAAAGGAAGGAAACAGTACTGAAATTTAAACAATTTGGATCTGGAAATTATTTCTGTGAACTGTTGGTAGCTTTTCTGTGTATGTTGGTGTAGACTTCATGTAGACCAGCAGTTACTTCTTCCTTCGTGTCTGTGTTGTCTTGTTTTACCTTGACTCGAAACCAAAGACTGGTCTCACTGATAGAACATGCAGCACATAAGTAGTTTGGAGGTTTTGATTCAAGCTTCTGAATCGCTTTAAAAATGACTTTTTCAGTAAGTTAATGTCCCATTAAAATCTAATATCCAAGTTTATTTTAGCTACGTTTTACTTAAATGGATGGGAATCATGTCAGGTAATTTTATAAAATCACTATTTAAATCAATTAGCCTTTTTTATTCTTGTTATGAAAAATTGAATTAGTCATTTGTTGTAGAAGCTGAGACATCCTAGTGGCTGGAGATTTAAGAGCGTGTCAACTGGCTCAGATCAGGCCAGCAGTATGGAATAAGAGTGCAGTCAGGAGTAGGCTGACTAATCAAGCATTGAGAGAGGGATGAGAATTGAGTCTCGCCCATTTCTCACTTCTAAGAGGGCCATGGATCATTTCTCACAATCCCTTTGTGGGAACAAAAAGGCATCAGTCAGTGGAGAAACTGTGACAGAATTGCTGTGGCCTGCTACCTGACCAACACCTTTTTACTGCTGGAGACTTCATTAACAGATATGGATCTTGAAGCTCAAGGACTTGTTCCCAACAAACCCTTAACCTCATAGAAACGCCAAATCGTAGCGTTTCATCCCTGCCGCTTTGTTGTCTCTCTGCAGATCCTATCAAGCTGGAGTCAGACAAACTATATGTATGTGTGTGTGTGTGTGTGTGTGTGTGTGTGTGTGTGTGTGTGTGTGTGTGTATATATATACTATATATTGGCAGCTTAGCCATTCTTTTCACCTCTTCCACCCCCTGCCATCATTGATAGCATGAGCCTGTGACACACTGCTCACTTCAAAAAGATGCATCTCGTATTTGGCGGAAGCTTTATCGGTAACCCATTGGCTATGAATCAATAGCAGGGACAAGAAACACAGGTGGACATTAGTGAGCATGCTCCAAAAGACTATGCAAATCTGTGACAGTTGTTGTGCCAAACAGATAATAGGAGAAAGAGCGACACTGGAGGGGATGGGGATCAAGAGGCTGGCTCAAATCACAAACCTGTCCGTGCTATATTGAGGGGGTTTCAGTCAATAATTTTAAGTCAATTAGCGAATGATGAAAGGGACGCAGAGAAAGGGAAATGGCAGCAGTTATTACAAGACATCTCATCTCACAGCTCATTTGCAACAAGGCAACATACAGCCATTGAAAGCATATGACTGACGCAGCTGCTGGAGATAAGACGGCAGCCACCTCAGAGAAAACATTTATATTAACCCTACTGATGTGATCAGGGAAGGACAATTGTCTGGGCCTTTGTTTTCAGCAGCACAGCACAATGGTCATTCTACTCCAGCCCACAGCCACTTCACCCTTGACACTGTTGCAGCAAACTTGAATTGACCGAATGGTTGATAGTATTATGTTAATTTCCAGAACTGCCTCCTCTTTTGCCGTTTACTCTGAAGAGGAGGAGGAGGAAGAAATAAGAAGAAAGGAAGAAGTTCTCAGCGTGTCTGTATGTGGCTAGTTATTGGGCACAGGAAATGCTTTACAAACAGCCACCATCCTCTTATGAAGCCAGTAGCTCAACCAGAGCCACGCTGTGCTGGGGAAATAATAAGAGTCGGCTCTTTATCAACCCACACATACTGTAACAACCAAGAACATTCTGTTTTGTCAAAGCAAAGAGTAGGCATCACATTCTGGCGGTGATTGAATATTCAGCAGTGTATCATGTTTTCTTGAAGAGAATGGAGAAACACTTGACATATTCTTAGGGCTTCCATCTGCTTGTTGAGGCCCACCTGTACTCACACACTGCCAGATGTGCTGGCAGAAAACACTAGCACTGCTTCATCCATTCATTCAGATCTGAGGAAACCTCAAAAATGAAAATAATATAATAATTTAATGGTCATGGTGAAATTAACTATAATTTAATTTGTTTATACTGTAAGTGTATTCCATTTAAATAATACTCTTACTTCTAAACAAAGTGACTCAACCCACTCAACTTGTATCCCAGACTGTAACATATTGGCCGTCATTGTTTGTTTTACTGTACTACAAGTACTTCCTGCAAGGCAGCCGTCTTATTGTCAGTGTCAGAGAGATTACACGTGCAGTACATGTCCTAGCATAATGCTAGTCAGTATCACAGAGCACACTATTAACCATCTCTTGATGGTACAGGAAGTCTCACCAGGAGATTTTAAATGGAGCCTTGGTGTTCCTGTCAACTCGCTATCCTCCATAATTATCACAAGGGTCATACTGTAATTTCCTCTTTATCCCCAAATAGCCTCAGCGGGAGAACTATTGTATTGCACCATGAACCTTTGAAATTACCAGTGACCTGCATGGCTGAATAGCATTTGACAAAATCAGCACAAAATAAGGAGGACTGGTGAATAGTTGTATGAAGGGCAACTGTATAAGGTCATAGGTAAGATGTTGCAGTCACCACGGAGACTAAGCACACCTATTTATGGAAGCTGGCCTTTTAACTGCCTGACGTCAAGATAATCAAATTGTTCAGGAATCCACTGACATGTACAACATCCGCAAAAGATAAATAAATCAACAAATGAATGAAAATCATTTGTTGTGTGATATATTGAGAGCATCTCCTGGAAGTACCTGCTTCGCTGAAGTAGACTTGTGCTGTACTTCACATCACGATAAACCATTCACAACTGTTTTTCTTCTTATTGAAAAACACAATATATACTGCAGTTTTTTTGTTTTGTTCAATTGATAAATGTCATGTTCAAATGGGAACAACAACCTGCAGTTAAGCGTATAAGGAAAAGAAACCCACAAACTGTAGAACTGTGGGATACATGTATTTTTCCCCTTCACAGTCACTGAGAAATCAATGTTAAGAACTAAGCTGAGGCATCAAAGACCAACAGCCTATCTGACCTGCATAGAGCCCCACTGTGGGGTATAATGCAGCATTGTACACCAGTTACTTAAAGACCCATTCATGCAGACACTAAGTAAATGCATAGGACCATAAGATGGGGGGTTCGGGGTAAGATACGATTTACAATACTGCCTCCAGCCTTTACGATTAAACAACTTACACACATGGAAATATATTCAGAGAAGAAAAAACATCAGATGAAAATATTTCTGATTAGAGAAATACAAACCAAAGGTTTTTATTTTTCATAGCCTCCTTTGTCTCTCCATAAAAATAGTGTTGCTCAAAATAAACTGTTAAAACAAAATGAAAAACAAAGTCATGTTTCAATGTAGTCCATGGAAAAGCCCCAGTATCAGACATTCATTTTGTTTCTTTTCAATCCTGTTTTTTTTTTCCCTCTAAAAGCAGAACGGTCAGCAAAGCCCTGTATCACTGCACCACGTCTGTTCCTTTGAAAAATTAGCATCGAAATGAGCCCTTGCAGAGACAAGTCAGGCAACTGCTGTAATGCATTACTAAATTAGCCCTAAACACTACACAAGCCATTAAGAAGCATGTCAAAACCTAAGGGAAAAGAAATAATACAAAATGCAACCAATAACAGAACAAAGTATTTGCAACAGCTGTTATTAGCCTGCACTTCATCTTTGCCAGTTGAGCCAGTGGGGAACATGTGCACACTAAATAAACATGTTTGGATACGCTACAACTAAGAAGCACTGGCACTGTCAAATAAACGCAGCTTAGCTCCGGCGAACAGAGGGTTAAACCTTAGCTGCAGAAATTCACTGCAGTCCAAAAGCATTTGGCTGATAGCTACTGAACAGCACATTCTATCTGTGCCATTATGCTGCTATCCTTGGACAAATATTTCTATCTATCCAGATTTTGCTTGTGTGTCTTTTGTGTTCTTTAGTCTGGAAATACCATTTTATTGCATATAATATTTGGCACAGTAAAAACTGGAGCTTACGTTTGGGGCTGTATTTATAAACTGTTGCCTGTATAAAGAGTTTTTTACTGCATCCTAAATATGGTCAAAAAACAAACTAAATGCCTCTTCTCCTACAGTAGACAGTACCACCTTCTATTATCAGTCACAAAAGCAATTCATTATCTTTGTCTTTTTTTTTAAATAGGAGTCACCAGTTATTAGAAAATAGTTTCAAATTACTTTCTTTTCTAATATAATCTGCATGTCTCACCACTTCCTGACAGTAGTTTCATTTATATATATTTGTATTTTTTCATATTTATATACTTATGTGTAGGCATGTACAAGAAACAAAAAACTGTCTCTGTTTTGCACTTCTGTACAAAAGAAAGTTACCGTTTTGTTCATTGTGCATTCTATTGCATGGACTGATGAGCGGATAGGTGGAGAGGAGAGGTTGGGGCAGAGTCAAAGATAGATCCAGAGGGAGCATTACTCAGATTTGGGTCTCTTGAACCTTCTCCTTGCCGTGAGTAGTCTTAATGACGTAGGGATCAGCAATGGTGCTGATGTGGCTGTGATGCTGTCTGACTGAGCGATGAAGAGAGTTGTTCTGGGTCCAGTGGGCTCCGTAGCCCCCTTGGCGAGAGGAGGAGGACACATACCCAGGCTTAAAGGTGTTGCTGTTGTGTTCCACTAATGTAGGCAGTACCAACATTGTGTCATCAGAGCCACTAGATCCGGAGGTGGGTGGTGGAACAGGAGGAACTTCATCCTCCACCTGTATGATTTCTGCCGTCCTGGCTGCTGCCACCGTGCCTCTCTGTTGATGCCGTTTACGTAACTTATAGAACGCTATCAACATGGCAGCTGATAACAAAGTAACAGCAACAAAACAGCCGATGATGATTTTGGTGGTTTTCATCATCTCATCCAGGCTGGCAGCTGGATGAGTAGTGACTGTGACAGTGGGAACTGACACCTGCCTGGGAGTCTGAGTGTTTTGGAACAGCACAGTCGGTGTGGAGATGAAAACAGGCTGAAAGACAGAGGGTGAGGCAGGGACAGTGGGCTTGGGTTTAGGTGTCTCCTCCACTGTGGGCTCCAAAATCTCCACTGTCACTGTGGTAAAGTAGGACAGGTTAGAGGTGTTGAGCTCGGCATTGCTGACGTTTAGGTAGGCCGAAGCGTTGGAATTTCCTGCCATGTTGCTCACCATGCAGGTGTAGACTCCTGTGTCAGAGGGGAGAACGTTGGAGAAATTGAGTGTCCCGTCGTTGAGGACAGATATCCGTGGGTGGGCTGAGCCGTGGGTCAATACAGTCCCATTGGGGAGAAGCCATCGGACTGAGCTCATTGCAGCTGTGCGACACTTGAGTTCTGCCACCCTCGCTGCTGAGATGTTCAGATCTCTGGGCGCATCGAGTATGAACGGTGCCGAACACTGAAAGGTGGTTTGATCAACTTCCACCAGATACCGTCCTCTCATGTGGACCGGGGTGTGGCAGCGTCCGCAACACGTGGAATTTGTGGGAATGTATTCTCTGAGCCACCAGGAGAGCCACACTACATCACAGTCGCATCGCCAAGGATTGTGGTGCAGGTGTAGCTCCACCAAGAACTGCAGAGGGGCAAAGAGGTTATGGGGCAGGGACGACAAGTTATTATGGGCTAAGTTGAGCTCCACCAACTCGGTGATGTCATCAAATGCATTCCTCTCAATGGTAGTGATGGCAGAGTTCATAATCCACAGTTTACGTAAATTCTTGAGCCCACGGAAAGCCCAAGGCTTCAGTTCAGGGAAAACATTCTCTGATATTTCTAGCTCCTCCAATCCCACTAGAGGTGAAAGATTAGGAAACTCTCTCAAGTTGCACATCCCCAAGTTGAGGTACTTGAGGTTCTGAAGGCCCTCATATGCCCCATCGGAAATGTACTCCAATTTCCTCAGCTCTCCCAGGTCCAGTCTCATAAGCGAGGGGACACGGTTGAAGGCATAAGAAGGGATGCTCTCAATAGGATTATTTCTAAGCCACAACTCTCTCAACTTTGACAGGTACTCAAAAGCTCCACTAGGTATGACCGTCAGTCTGTTGTCGAACAGCTCTAGGGTATTGAGACTGGTCAGACCATTGAAGGCCCCCACCTCAATCTGCCTGATGGCATTTCTGCCCAACTGCAGTACCTCCAGGTGATGTAGGTGTCTGAAGGTATCTGCCTGTATGGTCTCTATGCTGTTTTCCATCAGATTCAGGTACCTGGTGTTGGCCGGGATGTTTGGAGGAACCCTAACCAGGCCTCTGCGGGTACACACCACCTTGCTGAGCTGGTTAGTGCAGGAGCACACAGCTGGACAGTTCTGTGGGTTAGCTGAGCCCAGCGCAGGGCCTGTGGACTGGCACATACTGAGAGCAGGCACCATGAGGGAGAGCACGGCGAGCAGGGCTGCGTTCCAGGTAGGCTGCACACTAACCTGGCCCAGAGGACTCATGGTGTGGAGGGCTCATTATTTTGCATGGTGGGGGGAGACGGCACACACCAGAGTACAGACCACCCTAGCCTGGCTGGAGCAACTCAAGGCTCCCAAGTTCCATCGACAGTGCAGGGAAACGCTATATCAAAATTGATGTGTGGGAGAGAGAAGGGAAAAAGAGAGACGGAGAGAGAGAGTGAGAGATTAATACAAGTAGCAGAGGAAAAGCAGTGCAGCAACGTAAGAAAAAGGTTGAAAAACAGGATCAGTGACGTACCTCATTAGTTTAAAAGTGGTCCTTTTTGCCTTTTCCCAAATGTTAAAAGCAACAGCTGTGCATCTTGTTCATTTATAATTCCTTTTCATGAACAGACATGAGACCAATGTTTTCTTATTTTTCCTTTTTGAAAAAGTGAGGTGGCCCTGTATTAGCCAAGGGTACAAAATGGCTCCTGGTATTAAAGACTGAGAGCAGCATGGAAAACACTCACAGGCAGAGGTAAGGCCATGAAGGCTTGGCAGGTGCCTGGATCCCTTCTGCCCCCACTAACTGCCCCCCTGCCAGGCTGCAGACTCCAAAATGCAGCTCCAGTATGGACAAATCACAATGATCCATAATGCAGTTGAACGAGACAGAGGAGGAGAGAAGAAGTGACCAACTGATATAAATAAAAATCCTCAGTTCTGTCGGCTCCTGATACATGTGTTGGCTCGTCGGCTGGTCGCCCGTTTGGTGGAGAGACCTCCCTCACTGTGACTTTGCCAAGGGCTAGTCGGTCGCTGATTAGCCCCGTTGTGACAGGGACTGAGAGACAGAAAAAGGCTAAAGAACTCCCGGCACAGTCATCCCCCTCTCCTCTCCTCCTCTGTGTTCCTCTCGCTTCCTCCCAACGTTGGGCTGGCCCTGGTCAGAGCAGCTGCAGGCTGCCGTGTGCACAGTTAGCAGTAATCCGTCTATTCCTCCCGGGGGGCGGGGGGGGTTGGGGGGTGGTGGGAGAGATGGTGGCGCTGGGTGGGGGGTGGAGAAGAGGATGTGCTGCACTGTTGGAGCTTCGCAAAAGGCTGTCGGAGGAGAGAGAGAGCACTCTTGTCCTCTTCTGCAATGAGAGAAAAGAGTAAGGATGACGCTGGGAGGATGTGTGTGGAAGTGGGCTCCGTATCTGTATCCATAAACAGAGGAAGGTATTGAAGATTCTTCTCTGCGCTCGCTGTTTGTCCCCCAGGCTGCCTCCTGCAGTCTTCTTCTGCTTGCTTATTTGTTAGTTTTTTCTCCAGGGCTGAGGTAGTAAGTTGTGGCAGTTAGCCATGTGTGTGGCTGTCAGACTTGCGGCTGGCTGGTGGACTACTGCGGTAGCCAGAGTAGAACAGAGAGAGAGGGAGGGAGAGAGAGAGAGAAAGAGAGAGAGGGAGGGAAAGAGAGAGATTGAGAGAGAAGGAGAGCGAGAACCACTGACAGATCAAGAGCATGAGAAAGATAGAGTGCGCGAAGGAGAGAGTGAGTGTGTGTGTGTGTGTGTGTGTGAGAGGGAGAGAGAGAAAGAGAGAGAGAGATGGAGAGGAGGAGGCACGCGAGCACTCAAACAGGCAGCCCACCGTCACAGAAGCAGCAGGAGCAGCATTCTAATCCACATCTCCTCTTCTTGTTTATTCTCCAATCTCTCTCTTTTCTCTACCCCCCCCCACCACCCCCACCCCCCACCCCTCCAATGTGTGTCGGTGTTGCAGGCAGCTAAGATGCTCGCTCTGCCCCCTCCCTTTGTCCTTCAGTGGGAACGTGAATGTACTGCTGACGCACTCCTCTCAGCTGCTCAGCCAGCCTCAGAGCAGTGCATTGGTTTGATGCAGTGTTCCTGTGTATTAACACATTCAACCTCCCCTCCTCCCCTATCCCTCCGTCTCTCCCTCCCCTCACTGTAACTATCTTCTCCTTTTCTTTCTCTTGTTCTTTCCGTCTGTTTCTCACGTGTTCTGTCCCCTCGCCTCCTTTTTCTTGACTCTCACTCAGTGGATCACTTCACCGGTGCTGATCTTCCCCTCTCTCATGCTGTCTGTCGATGCACCACCTCCCCCAACCTATCGTTAAAATTAAAAGCCTCCCATTCCAATGTATCATTCACAGACAAGAGGTCAGACTTTCTACTCCAACTCCGGAGTGGTTTCGTGCTCTCTCTCTTTCTCTCTCTCTCTCTCTCTCGCGCTGTCTCTTGAGCGCAGCAGTGCGCCTGTGCTTTCCAGTGAAAATGCAGCTTTCTGCTGCGCCTCACCTCTTGTAAGGCACAGTTTGGCGAGTGTTTCCCTCATGCATTATTACCATATGGGACGTCGTTGTTTGCTTTTGGTATTTCGATTCAGTTGCAGGGGATTTATTGAGTCTGTGAGAGAGAGTTTTAAAGGTTGACGGGGGGTTGGAGGGGGTCGTGGGCCTGTGACATCATGGAGGACTGAAATGCTGACTCTGCTTCTTTGTGTCTGCTGGGCAGCCTTCTCTTCAGGGAGAAGAACGATGAAAGAGCTTGCACACAGTTATCACTTGGAAAGATGAGAAAGAAAGACGGAGAGATAGAGGAAAAGAGACTTACCGAGAGAGTAGGGGAGAGAGAGAGAGGGATGGGACCGGGTGGGAGGAGATATATCCACGTCCTTGATAAAGCAGGGGGAAGGAGCCTATAGAAAGAAGTGAGAAATGAGATAAATAGGGATAGAGGGGAAGAATGAGGGAGACAGATGAGGGAACGTACTGCATAGTAGCCTCCTTAGTGAAATGGCACAGAAAAGCAGAGAAAAAGAAGGATGAGGATTACGGGTGAGGACTAGGAGGGACGAAAGGAGTGTTGGTAGTGTTGAATTACGGTAAGTATCATTTGAATGCAGGACAAGGAGTCTCCCTCCCTGCCTTTGGTTAATGACCACATTCTCTCTCTCTCTCTCTCTTCCTCCTCTCTCTTGTCACATACATATTTGCTGCTGGGGATGGGGTCTACAGAGAAAAAAAAACAATACATGCAGGCAATAATGACAGTGCCACTGTCAATTCCAATTTTAATTCCAATTTGTGAAATAAATAAATGAACGGAATATTACATCCCACTATGTAAAGATGTTATTGAAAAATTAATGCTCCATGTCCACATAAGACTATAAAGACAACGAAGTGATACTGAGGGTAATATAAAGGGATGCAAGACACAGTTTTACAGATGGAGAGCATGAGGACTAATGCATTTGTGCAAGTATACAGTATGCAATCCCTTGTTTGTGTTCATATAAAGGGATATGCATACAATATCATAATAAATAAATGATAAATCTAACAATTATCTTCCGGATACTTCAAAGGAAAGTAGTAAAAAAAATGTTACCCTATGTGTTTTACTAGCTACACATCCATTTTATTCTGCTGCATTAATGTCCCCGGTCAAAACAATAATCGTTACCTTAATAGACAACTGAGACAGGGACAAGATGAGTGCTTGGGGATGATACAGTATAGAGGAAATATAGAAGTTCTTCTGTAGAGCAAACTGTTTATATCATTTGAATGCAGGACAGTATATTTTGGATTTACTAGTTGATATTCTATGTTCATCAACACAAAGTAATGAGGCTTATGCAGGGAGGGACAGGACTGATGCTGTTATCACATTCAGTTTGGAATGAATTAAAATAATCTTTGCACATAAGCGAAATATTTTGCTTGAAATGAGGAGTTATGGTTCCAAATAAAAAAGAATGCAGACGGTCCTTTATTACCCCACAATATACTGAGAGAGAAAAACCACTCTGTGAGCATCAAAGGGAATGAATGAAACATATCTCACAGTTTGTTTTGGGCATAGAAAAAATGACTCTGGGAAGGCTGAAATAACAGAGAAAAAAACAAAAGATGAATGAAAAACTCACTCTGAAACATCTGTGTTTTGAAAAGGTAGCATGCCAGAAAGAAATAGGAGGGGAAAAAAATGGAAAAGCATTTCAAAACACATGCCAAGTGCAGCTCATGTACCTATTCTATTCCCTAGATGTGGTGCTGAGTGGAGAGAGAGAGAGAGAGAGAGAGAGAGAGAGAGAGAGAGAGAGAGAGAGAGAGAGGGCATGACGGGGAGGTAACTATTAGTTAAGGTGGTGCAGGCAGGGTTGGTCAGATAATTGATGGCCATGGATGTAGCCGCTGTGTTAATGCTATTACAGGGGGCATGAGCATGGAAAAGGTCAGGTAACACACTGAATATATGACATTTCCTTCTACTGTCTTTATGACTGTCTCTTACTCCCTGTCCTCACCTCTGTCTTTTTTCTGTCCTTGTTCTATTTAGCCAACATGGATCTATAGTTAGGGTATGATGATTCATTGCCATTTAGACACAAATATATGTGTTGTGTGCATTAAATCACAGACAGTTTTTAAAATGATTTTGTTGCATCCTGTCTTACAGTATCTCACTTAAACAGCATTTAATATATTACACAAGTCAGACTTGTCTTACAAAACATTGTATATGATAAACTGGTTGGATTATCTGTTTTGTTACCTTGTCTGGCCTCTTCACATTAAATCATTAATTGAAACAGTGGCCACTGAGCACTATGCCACACCATATCATTTAATTTGACTTCCATTCATCAGGAATACAAAAATATGACCTTATCATTCTGTTAATGATCGCTCTCAACTTTTTGGTAAAACTTATCTCACACTATTGTGCTTAATGTCCTTTTCAGAACATTATCTGTACTTTTAAAGCAGGACATATTGCAAGGTTACAACACGGTTATGAGATTCTGAAGCATGCATCCCTTTAAGGCAGAAAATTTGAAGAAACAACTTAATCTCCAAACATTGATAAGAGCTGAATAGATATGCAGGTGTCAATGGAAAGGACACGACAGACAATCTCTTTTATCCACTGTCAGTTACAAAAATAATCAAAAATATCTTAGTATCTGGCTATACTGTAGTTAACAAATGTGGAAGTATGTCCTGATGAGCAAAGTTATAGGTGGTCATATATGATTCTCTCGAAAATATTATGTGTTTGAGCCCATCACAATAGTTGCCAAACTTTTAAAACATGTTCCGACCTTTTGAATACAGTTGTCATGCCATGTTCACTTTCCTAGAAAAGAGGGGATCTTTTGGCCTCAACACACAGTATAGTATTCCCCAAAAGAGACCAAAAAAATGGAAATACATTCAAGACAGACAAGAATCAGTACCACAGAGGAGTTGAGTGTGTGGTTAAAATCTTTGGAGAGTGTGGGTCAATATCACATCAGGATGGATGGGACTGATGCTGAACATCTCAGTGTTTGTGCATATACCTGCAAACTCAGAACGGGTGAAAGAGTTGAGTAAACCCCTGTAGGGGGGTCTGGGGGCATCCCCCTCAGAAAATGTTTGTGATCTTAACCCTGTAAAACCCAAATATAGAAAAACCATTCAGATGCTGTTGTAGGAGGCCTTTGGGGGTGAAAATGGAGTGTTTTCACATAAATGAAGCATTCTGGTAAACTCTAAGAAAATAAAGAGAGCAGACAACATTTGCCTCAGATAAAAAAAAAAGCTCATTTAGTACTGACTGTGGTTCCTATAATTGTAAGGCAACAAGGCAAGAATGGCTGAAGTGTATGAAACTTAAACTTGAACCACTGGTCTAGTGGGGAGCATGAGCTGGTGGGCAAAAACAAAAGTCATATTTTAAATCTAGGGGTCTGGGCCAGCCATGGGTGGGGGGCACGTCTGTAGAGCGGTGTGGTTGATTAAAATAAACATTAGGCTCAATAATGGATTTTTTAAAACTACAACTTGAATTTCTGGCAAGGGGTCCTGTTGGGAGGGCGGGGGTGTCTGTTGGGGGGGTGGTGCACCCCCCCAGATACACTGTAAGGGAAACACTGCATCTGTAGGCCAAAAGCAGTGTGGCGTAGAAAGTGTGGGCTGGGTCAATACTGAGCGAGTGACATCCTGCCCTACAATGCTGTGTCAGGGTTAGAGGGGAAATTGAATGTAGCAGGAAGTTGGGTCTACATGCTGATAAATGTGTGTGAGAAACCCAATTAATCCGTGCCTGATAGTCAGCGAGAGGGTTCAAGCCGTGACTCTGGGACTGCCACCGCTCGTCTGAAGCTTCGCAGGACTGCTGCTCTTCGCGTAGACGGCCCCATAATTTACACTTTACCTTTTGTGACACTGCTGACTCTTACTGCTGAGTTCTGATACAACATGGTGACTGGAAACAACTGCCCGTCTTCGAGGGAGTCTGGGCTGAAAGCTGAAGATCGTCCTGATCCTGTGGTCTCGGGCCAAACACATAATGTTATGGAGCCATAAAGGTCAAGCCTCCCATGGACTGAGACAAATAGTGCTACTGCCAGCTGCTGAAGCCAGCACTACTGCACCAACATTAAAATCACCCACTTCTGCTAATGCTAATAGCACTCCTGCAACTGCAGGGCCGGCAGAAACAACATGTACCGCTTAGTTACTGTTAGTGACTGTTTCACCGATGCAGCCTCACCTCGTTGTGTAGTTAGAACTGACGGGTCTAATTAGCCGCTAGCATTAGCCATTACCTTGCCTTAGCTACTGCTCGATGTCTGCTGGCCCCTGTGGATCCTTTGCCACTCAGCCTGTGCTTAGTGTGGCAGGTCAGCAAAGTGCTGGAGCAGCATTTGGCCGGAGAATAGAGGAGTGGATGGTGAGAGAGAGAGGAGGCCGGTGGAGGCAGATCGATGTGGCCTGTATTCATTAACCCTCGCTCACGGCTCCCTTCCCTCCCCAATCACAACCCCGCCATTTTAGGACGGCAGGAGGTGATTTATTAGCTGTCCTGGCTCAGTCAGCACCATCGACCCACAGTCTGAGGAGAGTTGACTCACACCAGGATATACCGATTCCCTCACTGTGGGCTGAACTCACTCAGTAATCCGACACCATTCAGAGAGGAACCACGCAGGAGGAAGAAAAGATCAACATATTTATTTCTATTGTTGGCTTTGTCTGAAGGCAGGAGGAGGCAGCTACTGGCCGTACAGGGGTGTTACACATTTTTTAACAATCTCGTAATAAGGACAAATTGTTTATTGCAAAGGCTGGTAACAGACACTACAAGCTGACCCTGAGGTCTGGGGCCAAACATACAAACCACCAACTTGTGACAGTCAAAACTCCCACAGGCCATAGACTCGTGTTGTATTACTATAGCATAAAGATGCCCATGCTACTGAGCAGAGGTGGGTAGTAACGCGCTACATTTACTCCGTTACATTTACTTGAGTAACTTTTTGGATAAATTGTACTTCTAAGAGTAGTTTCAATGCAGCATACTTGTTACTTTTACTTGAGTATATTTCTTCAGAAGAAGCGGTACTTTTACTCCGTTACATTGAGCTACATTCCGGTCGCTACTCGCTACTTTTTCTTATCGATCCAATGTGCAAATTGTTTATTTTTTAATGGAGATACTTCCGAGCCTCTGTCACATGACTGCGTTTCACCAATCAGATGTAGCCACTCGCGATGTTTGCCTCCGTGTAACCAATCAGACAGAGCCAGGCAGTCACATGACCGCACACAAAATCTCTGCGGTAAACAGGAGGGCCACTCCGCCTCAAATTTGAGAAACTGCGGCTAGTAAATGATTAGGATGACGTCAGCTCTGGTATGTCGTGGATAATGTCCGTCAAGGCAAAGATATTCAATATAACCCGTCTTTGGTGAAGGTTCTCAGTCATCCAGGTCATCTTATTTTTCTTCCTCCCCAGGAAGTTTAAACCCCATACACACCTGGAGACATGTGACTCCTAGTCACATGACCACCCCTCCAGTTTCGGGGGTGTGGCCATGTGACTCGAGTCTCGGGGGGTGTGGTCATGTGACTTTGGTTTCACTAGAAACCAATCATAGGACCACTCACTCTGGGTTTAAACACCTGGGTTTCTGGCATTAGTCTCAGACAGTTCATATCATAGATAGGCCTATGTAAGTTATTGTGGCTGAATTTGTCTTAATTTATGTTAGGCTACTTTGTAAAAAAAAATGTAATTTAGGCTATTGTCCTAGTTGTTAAATGTTGTTCTTTGGCAATATCTGAATTTTTTCATTGCTATTATATTTATGTGTATTTGTTTAGGCCTATACGCGCTGATCATTAATTGAATTGAATTGAATTCCTTTATTGTCATTCATACCAAGGTATAAATGTAATTTAAATGCAAACCTCCATGTGGTTAAAAACATCAATAAAGATAAAAAAGACATACACACAATCAACAACAATAGGACAATAAAACGAACAAATCAGAGGTTACTCAGCAGTTACTCTGTACTTGAGTAGCTTTTTCACCAAGTACTTTCTACTCTTACTCAAGTAAATATTTGAATGGCTACTTTTTACTTTTACTTGAGTTAAAGCAGAAGTAAGTGATATATTTGTGTTAATATAAGTCTTAAATAGTTATATCTTCCGACAGCAATCACTTACATAGAGTGTTTGGACTGAAACACGGGTCTGTCAGTCACTCTGCTCTGCTCTGAGCCGAGGAGAAAACATTTATCGTATCCTACAGTTTTTATCCAATGAGGAGAGAGAACGGCATGCAGGGCTGTGTGTGCAGCCAAGGAACACCGTGAATGTGGCGACGTAGGGACGAGGGCTGTTATGGTGCGTTCAAGGAAACTCGTATTTTTCCGACCTGTGAAGTCGTACCAGTTCGATCTGGTACATAGACTGTACAAAAAGACGTACTGGTACGATTTCACGGGTCGGAAGTTACGAGTGGCCGTTATAGTGACTTTCACCGGTAAAACAGGTCGAACAAAGTTGTAAGTTGTGACTTGAAGCTGTAATTTATGATTTCAAAAGCCTGCCTGGAACGCAGCATTAGCGAAAACGACCGGATCACTCACTTCTGCTTTAAATTATTCTAAAGTAACTATACTCTTAATTGAGTACAATTTTTGGCTACTCTACCCACCTCTGCTACTGAGTACCTGTATAACAGAGTCAGCATTTATTCAGCTATTTACTTATGTCATTCAATGCCATAAATAAAGATACATGAACACACAATATAGTACAGCTGTATGCAAGTTGGATCATAAAGACAGGAGCAGCTAGAAAGAGACAGAGATAAAGAAGTGTGTCTTAGCCTGGTTTGTTAATGCTGTGGAATAATATGGTATGCTTCTATTTAAAGCTGTCTCAATATTAATTCCTTATCCAACAGTGAGGTTCATCATTTTCTGAGTTTGTTTTCTGGAAAAACTGCTCTTTAAAAAAAAAAAAAAAAAAAAAAGAGCATCACTTTAATTTGATTTTATCCATATCTTATGTCCCCACAGGCATAAGCTGCTTTTCTTCCTGGTCTTTTCATCTGGTAAGTTTATTAGACTTCATTTCAGCACCGGGAGCTGTCCACACTAAGACCTGTTAAACATCATTGTACAGAAGGAGACAGTCCACATGCCGCTCTCCTCATGGAACTTACTGATAATTAGATGGCAAATAAAGCCCGTCTTCCCACAGGCCTTGCGTGTGTTTACACCGTTAAAGCTACCGTATATCTATTTAAAAAACTGTGAAGTCCGTAAGGCTATAAAGAAAAAACGTTTTTTGATTTCACTGAAGGGTCAAATAAGTTTTCTGCAGACTCTAAGTATATTTAATATGAGAAATATGTGCATTGAATGTAAATGATGAACAAAAAGGGTTTGTTTTATAGTTTTTAATTGCTCTCACTTTCCTCATGTAAACAGAGTTTTACCATGTCACTGTGGCATTACACACATGATGACAGTAAAACCTGGATGGGTGTGTCTGTTCTCTGTGTCACAATTTCACCATTACACTACTTGAATTATGAAAGTGATATTAAACATTATATATGTCATGTACTGTATGGATATAGTATGTGACATATCTTATGTGTAAGTTGGGCATATACAGACAATTCATCTGTCAATGTAAGTCCGTGTTGTGTTTCTTACTCATACACTCTCACAACTGCCCATTTTGTTTTTATAAATCCATCATCAGGAGTCACATCTTGTCTGACAAACAGCTCTTAATAAAAACAATGCTGCTCAATGGATTTTATTGATTTCCTTCAGAGAGCACAGCAGGTAGTCAGTAGTTGGGACAAAGAAAAAAGGATCCAGTGAATGGGGTCAGATCCTGATCATACGTTTTCCTTTGTCATGTCCTTATCAATAAATATTGCTGCTGCATGATCCCTTTGTTTGAAAAAGGTATTAGGTGATGTTAGGGATGTGAGGAACGCTGACAACAGAGATTATGACAGTAAACACTATCAATCAGAGCCACACGTCCCTGTTAAATAATAAATAAATAAACCCCCCTTCGGAAATTAGCCTTCAACAGGTTGCAGTATTTATCTATTTTTATTTTCACGTCTGGATGCTCAAACCCAGTTAATTATATTTGTGTATCCCATTAGTGCTGTGATTGATTTTGTGAGCTTGGGGAGAAAAAGAAGGTGCCCTTCCTTACTTCCCATGTGCAAAGAGTGCATTTCTTGACAGAGCCCTCATTGTTTGCAGGCTGCTGACCTTCTTCACACACTCATTTGTATGTGTGTTGGGGTGTTTACGAGTTCCTTCCCATCTTTAAAATTGCGACTTGATCATAGCAACGCAATGACCTCTGTCATTAACTGCAGTGCAATGTGCTGCGCTGAACCCACGTGGAGGGATGAGTGGAAACGCTCATTCAGATTTTAAGAGTCTGGTGAGCCACAGCGTTTTAAACGCTCGAGTACACAGTGGTAAACCTGCTTGACTGGGCCACAGCCCTGAACCCAGAGGTGTTTCTCACCACGCAGAACCAGGGAATTATATTCATTTGCCATAAAAGATTGAACAGCCCCTGTCTGCTTCACTGGAAATACTTGTACTGATTTAAAGAAAGTGAAGTTGGCCCTCTCCTGTAATTCAAATGGCCAAAATGAAATAAAATAAAATAATTAAGCGGACGAAGAGGAAGAAGAAAGGCCACTTTTACAAATGAGTAACTAAGCAAAATTTTGCCAGCCCCTTTTTGTAACAGACGTACACTCAAGCGTGCACACAGATACACATCCCACTGTGCTGGAGATGTATGAAGGCAGTGTGTTGGATGGACTCCCTCACCTCTCATATGCAAATAACTTTCCCCCATGCAGCTCTGTGATTGGCTTGCTGTTATTAATATTCTGCCAGCGTGTGACTTCGTTAGCCCGGAGTTACTGTGCCAACAGGCAGCACTAAAAAGGGACTTTGTCAATGTTTGATGTCTCGTGAAGTGATGCAGTGTGTGTGTGTGTTTGAGTGAGTGAGTGATAGAGAGAGAGAGAGAGAGAGAGAGAGAGAGAGAGAGAGAGAGAGAGAGAGAGAGAGAGAGAGAGAGAGAGAGAGAGAGATTTCTAAGGAGGTTCAAATTTGGGCAGTGGGAGACACTATACCCCGCTGACATCAGATTGAGGAGGAAGTGGCTATCTGCTTCTGAATATGATTGTAATAAAATTCTCTGTATGAACACCCAGTTTGCAGCATCTTTCTAGAGCAGCCAGCCAAACGGCAGGCTCTGCCCAGTCTCCACAAGGTCTAAGTTCAGGTTTAGCTTATGGACGCTATCAAGGCGCAATCTCACCCTATTGCTTTTCATCCATTTAGGCCTGGCCTGCTGCCAAGTGTGCCCGTGCTTGTAAACAACAGACGTCTTTAGCTGAATCATACCAGCCGAACTAAACCATGTATAGGGATGTGATGTGAAGCCTAAACTAGCTGTGACATATTTGCCTGTGGCCAGCCTTCAGTCACCCGTCGTCACACTAAGTAGCTCTGTCACTGCCGTATTTCAACAATGACAGCATGAGCAGTGTGTTCTCAACACAGATCACAGGGTCTGTCATGACAAGTGTACAAGGGCCTCTCTGTGGTGTGTGTGTAGGTGTGTGCAGTTTGAGTGTGAGGGTACAGTAAATCGGCTAAACTGGAGCTTGTGACCCTTGGTAATACATTTCCTTTGGCAGAGCAGTTCTGGATTTCCCCCCCAGGTGCCCCAGGGTTTCGTAGAGAGAAAAGTGTAGGGCAGCATTTTCTAAATTGAAGTCAATACCAATCGGCCATTTATCTACAAGCGCCCTGACGCTAAGGGCATCTAAAGGCGCATGTGTGCACAAACACACACACACACACACACAGACCCAGCTAGTTTGTGTGCAGTTTTAATTCCAGAAGCTAAATAAATGATTTACAGCCAACAATAATCTTAAAATGAAACTCATTTTCTTAATCCTAACTCATTCAAATATTGCCCATTTTCTAAAAGACTCCTATTGTATTGTGGGCTTGTTTGTATCAAGCTCCCAGGGCCAAGTTTCTTAGGAAGGGGATTGTTTCTTAGGGAACAAGAGGATTTAACAATACAGAAACTAATTACTCCTCTTCACTCTTGAATTCCACAGACTATTGGAAGTACAGCAAAAAAAGGGGCACATTATGCATACGGCATCAGTCAGCTTTCATACATCTTTGTACTAGTCGTCATCATGATGGAGCTTTCTCTCTCTCTCTCTCGCTCTTTCTCTCATTTTATGATCCAGTTGGCTTACCTCGTTTAGGTAATGCTGGATTTATTAAAACACAAGGTTTTCAGTCAATTAAATGCCAAAATGACCAGAAATGTGTTCATTTAAGATGTGAGGCGCTATACAAAAAAGAAGGGGGAAAAAAAGAGACAAATTGAAAAATATGAGGAAATGAAAAACGAGATGTGATATTACCAGCCATAACTACAACCAGAAAAAGAAGAATGAAAAGAAGTAACAAAGATAACAACAAGGACACTGTGTTTCTCCTTGTCTCCTAAAGTTACATACTAAATTGTTGATCTGACATTCTTGTCTTGCGCTGGCTGTCTGTGAGTTGTAGCATTTGTATTTTGGCTTTTGGCTTCTTCCCAGAGGCTGTTAGCTCAATTTCTGCATGATGTTCAACCCAATGAATAGCAACACAGTTGTCATGCCAGTCACCGAGCTACTGGAGGCTGAGGACACAAAAAGAAAAAAACAAATATGCGCGCTAAAACTGTGGAAAAAACCCCCACCTCAACAAATAATCCATCAAATACAGATTGAAACTGATCCATATTGTATTTTCATTATGTACACCTAAAAACTGTCCTGCTAACCACTCTGTAACAATATTGAACATGTCAGTGTAAAAGAACTGTCTTGCATAAAAAAAGAAAAATATTGATTGTATGACTGTATTCTGTACATTTGTCTTGCGTGTTTCTGCAGAGTGCAGCTACTTTTGTTGTGTAATTCCTCCATGAGCTCCTTCATTATGGGAGGCACTCTGCATGTTCTACACTGATCTATATTCAGGGCCTAACCCTTTCTCTTTGTGATGGGGATTACGCGCTCTAGAGGCAGGGTAATTTGATATCCATTGATTGAGTCAAGAGCCAATCTGAAATTGAGGAATTGTAGTTATTGCTATTGATTTTAATAACTAGGCTGTTACAGTTCATTCAGTGCAGCTCTAGTCAATACAGAAAGTGAACTATTCTCTCCTCTGAGGAAAGGACAACGCTTGATCCCATGGTATTGTGGAATATGCTGTCGTACAGTTATAACGGTTCCCCTGTGCTATTATTTATTGCACTATGTTGTGGCATGGCAACCGGCAATGAAGACAGTTGCAGCAATTACAGACAATGGAACATTAACACCATTTAGAAATACCAGAATATAAAATGTGCTATTATGTAGAATATTAATGGCTACGCTGTGTATGCGAGCCATTATCACTCCCTCTGCATGCATTCTTTATAATGCTGCACAGACTCTGTTTCAGCCCTTTCAGTAACCCGACAAAGCCTGTTAATTTAGTTTAGTCCATGGAGACCTTCACTCAAAGTTTCTACTGATCCATATTTAACTAGTTATTGGTTTCACTCTCCCTCAGGAGGCCGTATTCATTAAAGATTTCACTCTGGAAATATAGACTATATAGGTGCCTCATAAAACTGTAAAGAATGTCCTCAGCTTATAGTTAACACTAAAGCAAGATGTCTTCATTTTGGTTATAGTGATGCCAACTGTGTGGAAAGTATTCTGTGTCACATAATTTCTGCTAAATAATACTAATAATAATTCTACTGATCCATGAACTCGGGCAGTTGTAAAGGCTCATTAAAAATATCACATCACTAATGGTAATTGTCATTATTAAGAAAGAATTATTATTATGCAAGAAGAATCCCTGGTTTCCAGTTGTAAAAGTAATATTCTTGAAAGCAGCCAACTCTATGAGGTGTGTTTCCATTGTATATTTATTTTTTCAAAGTCTAAGTCACAGCCTAAAACATTTTTGCCTAGCAAACAGCTTGGCAAACTCTGGCATACACACTGGAGATGCTCAAGCCAGTGTTGACTTGGTTTTCAATAATGTTCACAACAGTGCAGAAAGTATTTGACAGGGTGAGACAGGCACAGAGGAGAAACAGACACCAGAGCAAAAAAATAAATCATCAGGTATGAATAGAGAGCAATCATTTGTTTGTAATAATCTGACCTGCAGACACAAACATGAACTCTCTATCAAATCATGTGAATATGTTTGTCATTTTTAGCAGATTGCTTCTCTCGTCATGCAGATTAGTGGTTAGTCAACTTTGTGTTTGTTAATGAGCTCTCTTGGCTCTCCTTTATTACAGGTTTTCAGGGTTGCTTCAACACATTTATGCACTCTGTTTTCACATTTCTAAAACAATTAACACACAGGCTTAAAAACATGCAACAAATGCAAACACACTCATTTAAATAACTGAGCTTATGGTCAAATTAACACAGTCTTTCTACCAGCACGATTCATTTGTACTTAATACTACATTATTGCATGACACTATTATGGTGAAAAAGGCTGTCGACAGTCACAGAAACAAGTACTCAAAGTCGTCTCTGTCGCAGTTCCCGCCACATAAGCTGAGCTGTGTCCAGGACACATACACTGAAAGCTGAAAACAATAACAGCCCTGCTATTGCGACTGATAATAATTGTTGCTTGAATTTCTATTCTCTAACTGCAGCTCCTGCCCAAAACACCATCTTCCCCGAGCCCCTCTGCCATGGCCTCTTACTTCAACTACCTGTGTTTGGCTTCTTTGATCCGTGCTTGAAAATAGCAACAAGGGTGGCATCTTTTATAGATGAATAAGGACTGATTGCTTACTAAGGAATGGTGCAAAGGAGTTTCACACCACTGCATCAGAAATTCATAAGGCAATTTGTATCAACAGGATGTTTTCCTTCTGTTTAACAAAGAGAGTTCATGTCTATGTCTATGCAGTCTGTGTTAACTGCTTTGATAAATGGTCTACAACAGGGTGAAAGTGTTAACACGTTTGCAGCAAAAGACCAGTGCCGTGCTAAGAAGGTTATGATGCTTATGTAGTGCCTTCACAACTGTTTATCAGGAATCTTACTACACATACAGTACATGGATCTCCCTACAGTATACAAGCTCAAAAGTGTGCACATAATGGCACTGCCACTGCAATGATTTTATGCAGGCACAATGTTGTTTACTGTACATTTTGTAGTTAACACTAAAGAGAGTGATGGAAATGTCACAAGTAACGAGATATTTGGTCATAAAGCAAACAGGGCAGCTGTGTTCAGAAGCTAGGCTGTGTTTACACCTGTGAAAAAAAAGGGTAGCGGCTAATCATGTATTTTTTAGGGACATATCGCATTTGCATGTCTGGAGACACTATGAATACTAGCAAAACACACAAAGCAGAAAATATTTTGTCAGGAATGAGTTTCACCTCCAAGTTCAGTTTCTGGAAAAACAATAGTGCAAAAAGTCCAATGCTGCATGGTAAAGAAGTTTGTTTATCAGTTTAACTTTCATGGCAATATCCTGATGCATTGTAGAAAAAGTGGAACCAGACGCGGTGGTCTGGGTCCTAGAGCCACACCACTAGCCTGGCTGAAAGTCCAGCTGTATCTGACTGACGCTGACCAATTACTGGAATTTTCCATGATAAAAACCAAGCTAATACTGCAGCAAACAGACACATGTGGGGCTAAGTTTTTAGATCTACCACTTTCCAGGTGAATTAAGGAAACAGAGTTAAAACAAGATGTCTTGTTTTAACACAATGGTAAATATTTAAATAGCCATGGAGGGAAATCTTGTGAGGAAATTTTCATTAATAATTATAGCTCTAACAACCATTTAAGTCCATAATTGTGCTTTTTCCGGTATCACGGTGTATAATAAGACACAATCGACGATTACCACAGAGGGAATGGCAGCTGGTGTAGGGATGATTATGATGTTAAGTATAAAATTGTGACTATTTGCATTCACCGTGGTACTAATAGCAGAGATCATTTATGCAAAGTGTCATATTCTAAACCAGTAGTGTACATACTAATGTTAAACGTGGCATTTTTCTGACATTAATTTTTGATGCCCTTTCGTGAAAATCATATGCATGGGCAATGCAAATATGGTCATTGTTGGCTGCTCTGCATGGACCAATACAGAGATTGTGTTTGCGCAGTGAGAGGCAATCCTTTCTAAGGAGACGGAGCGTGGCTATTGCAGCTCTAAGTGGGAATGAATGGAGGGCTAATTTGATGGGAGCCACTTTTCTCCCCACCACATTTAAAACCCCATTACTCAAACATCCACTGTGAATAACCCACGGTTCCTTTTGAGATGACTGAGCTGCACAGTCTCATATATGTACAAATAATGCATATAGTGTATGCTCCTCAACAAGCGGTGTATGACTTAGGTAAATGCACCATGGCATTATGGTTACTTAACCATGAACAATTCTCAGCATTTCAAAGGTTATAACACACTCTATCCTTTCCTGTCTTTTCTCTTCTACACAAACACAAACACAAACACACACACTCTCATAAGCACATCTGTACCCACCTGTCACTGAGACCCATTAGCACCCCTGCTGAGGTTCTGTTTGGCTTTTAGACTAAGGCACAGAAGACCCCCCGTGAAGGAGAGGGACTGGCACTGGCGCTCGCAGCTTCCCCTCCTCTCCAGCTAACAGCAAGAGGAGCGACACTCAAAAAAGGAATGCTACTGCACCACGAATACAGTCTGAGGCCAAGCATGCATGTGTGCATACACTCATACAGAGCAGCTCCTGGCAGCCCCTGCAGTGTGGGATCACCTTCATGCAATTACAACAGGTTGAACTTCACTGAATTCCCATCTGCCGCACAAGGACCGTGTGGCGATCGATTCAGCAGTATTAGGAGTGGCAGAGGTGTGGATGCACAAATGGCTTGCTCGCACTATGTTTGTGTGTGTGCGTGTGTGTGTGTTTCTGCACATGCGTGCTGAAGAAGTGTATGCTTGTGTATGTGTTTGTGTGGGTCTTGTCTGTGTGAGATCTCTCGTGTAGGTGTATGTGGAGAGGGAAAAAATATCAATACGTTACAGGATTGTTTTTTCTCACTGCTGTTATCTTAGCTTTCCCACCTCCATTACACCCCCATCAGCCTTGGATGGATTAAATCAGCAATAAAGACCTGTATCCATGCCTCTGTAAAAGACATGAGACACATTAACAGCACATACACAATGAGCAGACTTGTACCCAGAGGCAGATTTTACAGCATCTATGTTTGTTCTCCGTGCCATTTTGTTGTGTTTATCTTTAGGTGTGCATGATATGCTTATACAGATGCATGCATGTGTTTGTATGTTGCAAAAAAAAAAGAAAAAAAAGATGAGATGTAGAAGGAGAGACAAGCAAAATGTGTTAGTCACAGCACCTTGGGTAGTGCACATTCACATGCCCGGCAAATAATTAGAAATGGTTTTTATTGACAATGTAAATGCGTTTTACACAGGCAATAGGCTGCCAAGGGGATAAAAGACTCATGCTATCAAAGCCACGTGTGGCGGGCCTCCCACAACGGAGGACTGCGTGCGAGCGCCACTGTGCGTGTGCGCCTGTGTTTGAGTGTTTTTCATAGCTTTTCTTTTAATTACTCCCCTAGTGAATTAGCTGATGAATAGGAGACTGGCTATGCAATGTTAAGTATCTTTGGCTGGGAATTATCTGTTTAGTCTGTTCTGTTTGATCTTCAGGAATAAGTCATTAGTTTGCAAGCAATCCTCTGCCTCTCCATCCCTCCCTTTTACTCCCTTTCTCTCCGTTCACTCCTCCCCCTGCATAGTGTCTTTATTTAGGCAGTTTCTTTGGAGCAGGGTGACTCAAAATGCCCGGTTACATAACAAAAAGGGTAGATCGTGTGAAGGAGATGTTGTGAGAAGATGGGAGGGTTTGGTGAGGGCCTGGTTAAGAGAAAAGATAGAACAAGTGAAGGGCACAGGATATGGATCTTTAACTCCAGTTGATCTGGGAAATGAAGGGGTTCATTGTAAAGTGCATCGCACGTGGGGAGCATGGGCCGGTTCTTTGAGCCACAAGGCACGAATGAGGATTAAAAGTGAGTGTGTGTTGCTCAGACAGAGTGCAGATAAGAAGATTGTTAACACTGGATGAAGAGCAACCATTAGATGGTAATTGGCTGGCCAGATGCTCTTCTCCCTGCATACAAATTACAGTCTTTAACTTCAGCATGCCTTTGGCTTACTCCATGCCATTACTGGTTGGGTTACAATCGGAGCCTTCACTCACTAGAAAAAAACATACTATTTTTAGGAGATCACTGTCTCCATGCTTCTAGACCAAAACAAACATTCTATTGATGTGATTTGTTTTTGTTTTTTTGCCTTTTTCACTGGCACAGTTAAGCGTTTATCCATGATTGTATTGTCTCTGTACCTCTGACCCAAGATTTTGTTATCCGGGACTAAAAGGACTGTTTCGGTAAAAAACATTAAAACTGAAAAGTCTGCCTCACTCCCTCTTAGTCTGGGCTGGTGGTGTTTCAGGGTTACTCAGAGCACTTTTCTAAGTCTTTTTCAGACAGGGTGCCAAACTGTGTCAATGCCAAGAGAAGCATTAGCGGACCCTACGCGGCCCCCAACCCCGCCCCACCCCAAATGGATATTAATAAACCCTGCTCCGTCTAGCATCTACTCTCGTACCAGTTCCACTTCTTCTCCCTCTCCATCCCCTCTAATCCCCTCCTCTGTCTCCAGTCCTTTTCCCCTTAAGTGTCAATAACTCTTGCTTGCAACACACACAAACACACACGCAGAGAGCAAGGCAGACACACAGGCAGTAGTTGCAGTGTCAGGCTTTCCATGGGGGCTGGTATAGTTATATAGTAGACTCTGTGGGTTTAGTAAAATCCTCATTAGGACTCTGAGTGTAGGTGTGAGCATCGCTGCTGCTGTCTCACAACAAACTGCTTACCTCAACAGAATACTCACACAAATGCAAACACACACACACACAGCTGCACATGGACCAAACAAAGAGGGGAGGCAGACACTGATGCAAGGCAGGAAACACTTATGTCTCTGCATACAGTATATGCACACACACACACACACGCACACACACACACACACACACACACACACACACACACAATGTATGTTGATTAAACTAATGTAAGCCCCCCTCCACCCTCAAATACACATTCACTAACAAAGTGTTAGTGCTGTTGTGTGGTGACATTTTAATGGAGGATGACGTCTCCCCCCTAATTAATGTCAGTCAGGATGGCAAAGTATCCAAAAATAACTCATTGAATATAAGGCCTAGTACACTGCAGTGCCACCACCCTGGTAAACCAATTAGAATATTCAGAGACTATCAAAATATTCAGCATCCTTTTTAATCCGACAGCTTTTTGACCTGGATGATGCTGTCAAATGTATCAGGTTTTTGAATATTATATGTGGAATATGACATTCTTATTTAAAAAGCAACATTAACTTTGTAAAATGTTTCACATTTGCAATGTTTACTGCAATTTGCCAAAAAGAAAAGAACGGATCTGGTGGTTCTTCTATGTGCTATTTTGAGGGGAGTAAACTGTGTAGTGGTGGTGGCAGAGTGAAGCAAGTACAGTATGTTACTGGCATTTAGCAGTGAGCAGCCTCCATCTCTGTTCGTACTATTAGAAACTTGAAACAGAAGGCAGAGATTAAGAGCTGAGCCAAGTGACATGAGGTCTTCTGTCTTATTGAATGGAAGATGGGATTTGTTCAGGCTTATTTAAAACAACACAACACAAATGGCTGAACAGCAGGCCCATATTTGGCAGCAGAGGTGAATACAAAAGTTAACAAACCAAAACGCTGGATATTAAGCTTGAAAGGAACGGCCGAGAGTTAACACTATGTGAGAACCACGTCATACAAATCTTTCAGGCTTTGTAGTCCAATATGATGAACAGGCATATTTGACATGTTCCACATATAATGATTTCCAAAGGTTTTCCATTTCTACTCTGTTGCCAGTTAAAGATTTTTTTTTCCGCCTTGCTCAGCATGCCATTGTGTCACTTCAGTCCCCTGCTGCTTCTGAAAGGTGTGAAGGATTTAAATAACTGGTTAAAGACTTGATGGTTGATAAACATCACTTACAGTCAGTCAATTTCTGCTTTTCATTATACAGAAAGAAGAATGAAAAAAGATAAACAGTCTAAACTAATCATCATCATTCCAATTCATTATCAAGAGAAATGTTTTTGTTTCACTGTTTAATGCATTTTTCTCTTTACTGAGATATTTATCGTTAATGATGAATTCAATATAAAATGAAATATCCCTTTAATTTTTCCTTCTTTTTCCACACATCTTGAAAATGGAAAACGAATTGTGACATGTACATAATGTTGCAGTTCGCTGTCAGTTCTGAATGTTGGTTAACACTTTAATTAAAACCAATTTCAACATGCCCTTAAAATACTATCAGGGATTATTTTCAGAGAGCACTATCATCAGCAGAGGGCTCTTAAAGTCCACACAGTGTCTGCAGATCTACACTGTGGAACATTTAACAAAACACCAGATCCAGCCTGCAGCAGGAAACTACAATTGGCTGCTATGTAAAACAGATCCACACAACGGTGCCCATGCAGCATGAGAGCTAGTTGTTTTCATATGCAAATTCTTGGAAAACTGAATGGCCCCGTTCATTTGAAGCATGTCTGACTGCATCTACCTGATTAGAACTAACAGCTCCACGAGCGCATGCATCCAGCGGAGCGCTGTGACTAATGATGTCTCCATCTATTCTGGAGAAAAGCTGCAGATGTTTAGTCAGATTTAACAGGTTAAACATTTACTGTATATTCACGGGTGTGACATATGTAAGGCTGATTGCTTGCCATGAGTGATTGTGAAGAACACCTGTACAGGCTCCGTGTTACGGAAGAGAAAGAAGCGCAGAGCCTGTGCACATGCACAACGTGAAATTACCATTGCTTAACTGCACTTGTGAGAGCTCTTTCCTCTGTATCTCCCTCACACTTTTACACACACACACACACACATACACACACACACACACACACACACACACTTACACTTGAAGGGGCTGCTCATTTGGCTAACAGACCTCATTACACGGGTGAATGGACCATCGACCCCTTGGTGGAGGAATTAAAGAAATCTCCCTTTTCTTCTCTTCTGTCCAGAATGTGTGACATGATGTCCTGGAGTTATTTACCTGCCCACTGTAGCATGACAGCTAATCTCACCTGCAGCCCCCAAGACCTTGCACGACAGCTACAATGTCTGCAGCAGAAGTTAAGTGGACAGACGAATATTTTCAAGATCTGTGGGTAATATTGGAGACAGTATCTTCAAACCTGTCTCCCAGAAATTACATTCATATACCACTAGACTGTTTTTTACGATTATATTGGTGGGAATAAAACGATGGCTAGATTATGACATTGTCGGTGGTTTACTTCCAATATGCAGACTGCAGCAGAGACACAGGAGCCTGTTGTAGTGGATGGCAGGTGTACAAAGTGCTCAACTGTCACACCATATGCCAGGATTTGCGTCCAAGAGACCTGCCTGTGGCACAATTAAAGCAACAACAACACTTAAGTGAAGGTCAGGGAAGTTTGTGGTTTTGGTCTCATGCAAATTTTCCCTTCTTAACAGACTACAGGATATGTTCAAAACCGCCTTTAATTTTATGTCTCTATTTCTAAAATGCATTAATGTCCAATGTGCAATGACACAATTCCATATTTTGATGACAATATGACTTGCGATAAATAAGCAAATATTCAGGTGTTCATATTAACCATTTAGTTCCTGTGTCTTTCTGAAAAGGACATGCTGTAGTACATATACCAGGCCTGTAGTGGCGCTATAACGCTTCCACACAAATACACCAAAAACAGAGAAGAAGAGTGAAAAGGCTGTGCGCTGTAAACAAACTCCAAACATTATAAGTCGTGCCAGTGCAAATAATATGCCGATCGGTGCCACGTGGACGCATTTCAGGAGCCATTGTTGTTGTTGTTGTTACATTACATCAAGCAGTGTAGCTCAGGTTACAGGTATGAGATGCGCCTAAAACCGACTCATGCATGTCAGGCAACCTTTTGCGATGGGTTCAACATGCATGTTGACATCACGATGGCGATGAAATTTTGATTAATCGAGCAGCCACACACAGAGCTAACTTTAAAAAATGTTAAAACCCTCTTCATAATCACAAACCCACTTAAGCTGTTGGAACAAAGCGCTGAAATGTGTTCGCTAAACCATCACTGATAAATGTTCAGAGCCCCTTCCTGCTTAACCAGCTGACAGCACCTATGGTTCATACTCACGTGTGCACCTGGACTGCACATGCACACGTGTGCTATGGCATGCTAATTTCACCTCATGTTTCAAAAGACCAGTAGATATATTATTCATATTTGGCAATTCAATTCTGATGACAGTGTTACATCTATTTATTCTAATTGTAAGCCAATCAGGGGTTCCAGATGTGTCCTGAAGACTGCGGGCTTGTTATGTAATCTGTGGCCGCAGCCATGGAGACTCAAATTATCATGACAACACTAATTAACATGATGACAACCAGTTAAATCCCCACCACAGCTGGGCTCTGGTCAACATGGTAACACATCACAGCCAAGTGTTCTTGACATGCTTTCCAGAACATTGGGCATAGTGTCCCACACAAATGCTCGGTTTCACACACCCACACGTTGCACACACATGAACACAGACACATACTGTAGACACAAACAGTTCCACGCCTTAGGAGGTGTGTATGTGTGACTGGAGTTTGGAACAGCTGGAAGCCATGTCTCATCTTTTGTGACCTCCCAGCTGCAGGCCAGTGGAGGGAAAAAAAAAACTATCAAACCAATGAAGCTTGGGGAAACAAAAGTGTGTTTGTGTGTGTGACTGTGCGTATATATCACAGCTGCACATGTGACCATCAAATGCCTTTGAGGGAAAAAATACATCGGCTTAGATTGGATTTTATTACTCACTGTCCCTCCCTTCAGTCATTTTCTCAGCTTCCTGCCGTCGTTGAGAAATCTCCAAGACTTTGAGGTCACTTTTGGTCAATACCATCCCTCATCTCCCCTCCGTCCCTCTCGTTCCTCTACTCCTGCTCATATATTGCATCCCTCAACCTCCCACCCTGGAGCCCCCATCTCCACTAAAGATGTCAGACAATGGTTTCACACTGATCAAATGAGACAGTGTGTCAGTTCCATCACAGGCCACAGGGAACAGTGGGAACAAGTGAAATTGTTTGTGAGTGTGAGTGTGTGTTTGTGTGCACGTGTGTGGGATTGATTGTGTGTGCGTGTGTGAGAGAGAGAGATATAGAGATTGAGAGCCTGTGTGGTAATATGTATGTGCGTGTGTGGGTGCGCGCAGGCATATAAAATTGCAAAAGGTCCAGATGTGTGTGCTTGTGTGTCTGTCCGTGGTGTTGTGACGTCAGGATATTGCCTAGAGAGAGCAGGCAGGGAAAAAGAAGGAGGAAGGGAAGGAGAGGAGAGGAGGTGCCAGGAGAAGGATGAGAGGCACAGAATGAAAACTGTCTACTCCACAACTGCTTTGTATGATTCACACGCTGTCCGTCTTTCTTTCTGTCAATGTAATATTCACTATCTTTTCCACAGAGTATGGAATCCATTTCTCTGTAAACTTGTAGGCACTCTAGTCGAACAGCAACTATCATGAAGTAATACTCCATTAAAGAATGTAAAAATAAGAACAAATGCAACATAAAGTAGAGAGCCCTTAATTACATACAGTACCATAACATATTCCACATAATTCCCACAGTGAATTCTGATCACCACTGACGTGTGTGATAAACTGTATAAATAATCTTTTTATTTGTGTAAGCTAATTGTTTTCACCTCCAGTCAGACCCCAGGAGAAAGGATCTCTGCTCGTGTCTGCTTTCTTTTTTTCTTTGCATGTGCAGGATCAGAAACTACTGCTGATGTGGGTCTGTAAAGTCCACTGAGACATTCCATATACAGAGTGAACCAGACTTGACTTCATTTTGCATGAGTTGTAAACAACACTGATATAGTTAAAGGGGGAAACTACAGCCACTCTGTCACTGCACTTCATTTCCAGCTAAACCAGTCTGCAAATAAATTGTAATAATGACTCTTTCACTCAATCTTTTCAAGGTGGGCAAAGAACACACTATTGGTGGTGGGAGCAAAACATAAAGTGTGCGTTGCACGTAGGTTGAGCCAGGCTCAACTCGAGCGCAGCGCTGTGTGATGACAACTCTGTACGTCCAATAGGATGGTCTCCCTCAGTTTCCTGGTAGAAACCGATCATCGCAAAACCGGAAACAGGGACGAGTTGAAACTCTCCCAATTGAGCCCCGAGGGTTTAGTGACCCCACTCCCTCCCCTCCCTGCCGATACATAGGGCATTGATATTCATTACACAGGCATAGGGGGAGAGAAACACTTCCTGATGCCGTTTCGGTCACCCAGCAACACACACATGATTTGCGCCAGGGTCCTGGTGCGCTGTTGTGTTGTACCACGCGAGGCGCATGGAAAACACTGCGTCCTATGTGAAAATGGCTTTCGATTGCACCAAAAAAAAAGTGCTTAGACTTGTATAGCACTGAATTATTACATATACAGGTCAATTGAGGGGTCACTGAACCTGAAAACTTACTTACCTACTACTAATAGGCCTGGAATTGCCTAAAAAATTGAAAATCAATGAAAGCACTTGTGTTGTTTTACATCCATCTTAAGGATTGTACAACAAAGGCATGAGTTAAATCACCCTCTGCTTGAATTTGCTCACTAACATTATTACTGAGACAAAACCTGGGCCTTTGACTACTACTTGCTGTACTGCTACCACTGTAAATTGAACAAACCAGTGACAGTGACTGAGGACAACAGACAGGGATGGAGATAGGAAATGAAGATTAAGAGGAGAATACATTACAACTTCTATAACACCCTCACTGCACAATATCTAAAATTTCAAGGAAAGAATACATCTTAATACTTGCTCAGCTGTCAGATTCATGGTGTCATTAAATTTCATTATATTTCATATTATAATGACTCCCATCTTTTACACTTTCTGTAAGCGAGACCGAGTATATTCATTTGTTATGTCAGAATGTAGACAGTAAATCAGGAGGTCTGAAAACAAATATTTAAACATGGGAAAAAACCATTGCTGTTCCTGTTGCTGTTTATATTGCAGTGTAATGCCTTCTTCAAATGCAACCCAATTTTATGACACATATTGTTGATACATTTGGCACAGATTTTCAACTGCTTGTGCCATTTTTGCTACATGTGGTAATTGTTTCCATCCCTGCTAAATATGGGCCTAAGCGAGAGGCTCTTCAATTATTCTGTCTTTCACACCTTTAATAGACTATAATTACTTGAGATGCACACAATTCTATGAGATATTTCTTTCTTTGCACATGGTCACAGTTATTATTGCTTTTATTATCCTAGTCTCTCCACACAATTAATGTTTCAAACCTTTATGAGATCCGCTCTTGAAAGCACACGAAAACCCAGACTCAGGCATTTAACCTGCAGTACACTTCCCCTTTCTTTAGTGCACATTCAGTGATTTTTAATATTGCAGAGAAGCCATAACAGTCTCTCTTGCTTCAACCACTTTAACTCTTTCAACAACATTCTTTTCATCCCCGCTCGTCCCAATTTCCAAGCATTTTCCACCTGTCTGGTAGAGGTTCGACTGGTGCTAAAATGAAATATTATGTAAAATCTCAGAGTGCATTAGGTGCATTAGGTGCAACGCTGTGTCCCTCTATTGAGTTTACTCAGCTTTTAACTGAGTATCTGAATGTTCATACTGTCACTCTCTTTAAAATACAGTCCATCAGTTTGCAAACTTAGACACAACCACCAATAAAACATGAACACACACACGCGCGCACACACACACACACACACACATACAGCTTCAGCTTTTTCCTCTGGGTATTGCTGATGTGACAGAGAAAACCTGGTCTGATGTAGCAGGGTGAGGATTACAATTGCAAGCTTTTACATATGCATACACACTCACACACACACACTTGCACACTCACATACACACACACACACACACACAGCATAGGCCTTGAGCAGATGGATAAAGTAGGGAGGATGTGACCAGAGGAATGATGCATGACAAGGACAGCTGTGCTAAGCTCACTTCATTCAAGATATACAAGCTCAGTCACCGTACATAGGCAGCGGGGCAAAGTGTCAAAAGCAAGACACAAGTGCAAACAATGACGGCCTGTTATGCAGACACTCGGTGTAAAAAAAAAAACATACTGCATATTTCAAAGGAACAAATGGAGATGCATGGAGGCCTGAAAGTCTCTCTCTCCTGTATATTTCACTTTCACTTTGGAGAAACAGTTTCATTTCATCCCCACACCAAGGACATTACCACAATATGGACCATATTTTATGCATTGTGGTCAACCTCTGGGATGGATTTTGGAAATTTCACACTAAATGAATACTAGACTCTCTCACTCTGATCTCTTCATCTTGCTCCCTTTGGAGACAGGCTTGGGTATAAAACACAGCTTTGTATGATGTGGCTGCAGTCGCTCAAAGTGCATTATTCTCCTGACTCAACATGTTTTTGTTTGTGTTTGTCAACTTCACTGTCTCCTCCAACTGACTGTCTGTGGCAGTGGTTAAAGATGTGCAGGAAAACTCCACTGGAACACACACAGACTCAAAACAACAATGTTAGAATGACTCAGCATCTAAAGTCATCTTAAGCCCTGATTGCTGCACTTATGACACAAATTATTGTCCATTTTATTTCTGTTATATCATGAACTTAAACATAACACTTGTGCCCTGTGATTTGCGATCAGTCTTAATCAGTGGGAACCTATTTAGTCAACTTAATCAACAGCCTACCACAAACAGGAGTAGACTAGCATAGACAATTTACTTATTCTACTACTGTGACAGGACAACAACATCATGAAGTTAATTTATTTTGTCAAGTCCAAGAGAAAAATTAAACTATTGCATTTCATGGGAGACTGGTCATAAGTCACATGCAAATAAGCAATGGGCAGATAAGCCACCTGTAATCTATCTCATGATATTCTCCGAGTATCAATTAGCTACCTGATGTTAATTATCAGAGTTTTTCAGAGTGCTTGATGTATAACCGACCTATCAGCAGCAAGAGAGAAAGCAGGAGTTCCATATACCATTTTTTTAAAAAGCAGTGCATTGTGACTTATTGCTGGCCAGATAAAATGAAATAAACGCCGCAAGCATATTGAATTGTTGCCTTATTTTAACATACAGTATATTTTATGTATTGGCTTGCTGATTACGTTGTGAGATTTATATCAAAACAGTCTTAGCAGAGATTCACAGCTGTAATAAATATACACAAACACTGACTTGTGGAAGGCCAGTGAAACATCCCTCTTATCTTAATATTTCATACATAACTGCGGAAGAACAGAAGAGCTCTCCATTTTTAATGACCTGAGGGGGGTTTACTACCAAACCATGAGTGGGTATAGTACAAACAAAGTTTTGCATTTCATGACTATTTATGTTGTTGTCTTTGAGTTGATTTAGAGTATTGTGTATATTTTAAGGAATGAGTGAGGAGAAAAGAGGAGACGGAGTAACTAAAGAGAAGAGAGATCTTCTAAGTGATTATTTTGGGTTATTTCTGCTTTTGTCACTTCAGAGCAACAAACCATGAAGGCCTGTCAAATATCTCTTAGTGGCCGCAAAATGCCTTTAATATTCGTTTGTGGACAAAAAATGTTATGTAATCCTAGTTCACCAAGGTTTAAGCTATAGAAAGACCGTTAAAAGATAGTTTGATAGTTTGATAATGTTTTGGTGAATGGCCTGTCAAAAATTGTGTGACCTACTATAGATCTCATATACGGTACCATCTAAGGCAGCCCAGATAAAGTTTTCATGAAATAAAAATGCTGTCATTATTTTCCTTATGTGGTGCTTTCCAGTGAGTATTTCTTGGTTTACTTGAAGTGCTGTGGTACGAGTAAAAGTAAACAGTGTTTGCAAATCAATACCTTAGAAAAAGCCTAATATGTTGTTATGTCAGACACAAAGCCTCTTCCCTGGGGACCCTAAAGAGCAATAGAGGAACATTCAGTGTGCATTGTCATCATCCAGAGCTATTGAGCTGAACCTGGGAGTCAATACAGGGCAAATGGCTTTCATTGTGTTTCAATGGTTCCCAAAAGAATAAGGAAGAGTGCGCAAACAATCCAATTTCAGATGACTGCTGTGACTTTGTGTTCCAACATCAAGCAAATTCTGACAATTTTTAGAGACCAAAAACCCACGATAAACTGTGTCTGGCTTCTCGAGGAGGATGATACATTTTAAAAAGAAGAGAAGATGACACAAGAAAAAATGAGATTGCTATGGATAAGTACCTTAGGAAGCCATTAAGTAGCTTAGCACAAAGGTTTTCTACTGTAGTTAATGTTTCCAACTTCACAGAGACAGAGAGAGGGGGAAAAAGCAGCAACAATAACAATTAATATTAATCACACTAAATCACTTATGACTCCATTAAGCTTCATATTGTTCAACTTTGGAGACAGATTATACATCACCAATTTCATCAAACTTGTGTGTATTTTTAATGATAGATACAGATGAGATTAGTTTGCCGTGTGCCCATGTACCTTCATGTTCAGAGGTTACAATAATAATGAGGTACTCCACTGTTTGCTGGCTAAATGATTAATTCATCATTCAGTTCTGCAGCAAAACAAACAGCTGTTAACATCATCCTCTTGCTCCTCTGTTAACTCATCTTGTAGTCTGTTGTTTGTCCTTCACTGACAGAGCTGCGTCTTTACTTCTCCTCAAGGTCAATGAGAAAATGAGTATGGAAAATTACTACTGATGAATCGCCCTTTATTACGGTGAAGTACTGTGACAGAGGGTTGATAGTTTGTGGCCCACATCAATTATGGAGTGAAAATACATCACAAACACTGACGCACACAAAAGAAAAATCACTGCCCTTATGAAATGCCTCTGATAAAACCTAACACTTTTAGACTAACAGCTAAACTACATACACTAACCAAATTCGAGAGTAAGTCTGATGGGAACTACTAGAAATAAATCAATCCAAAAAGGACAATGAATGAAGTAATGTCTACTTCCATTGCCACATAGATAAACACAAACACACACATTTATGTGTTGTTGTTTTTTTATTCAATTGGAAACACAAGAACATGATAGCCCTCGGGGCCGCTTCCATCAAGTGTAGGAAGAGTTCCTGTTAATGTCAGTGACTGAAAAAAACTTGGTGCACAGGCCTCCTTAAAATGGTTTCTTTCTCAGGCTATTTTAACCATGCCCACGTCAAGGAGCATAGCAAACACTGTGGGCTGGCTTACAGCTAAAACAGGACCACATCTCACTTTGCACTGATTCCAGTGATACAAGTCACCGGAATAAATACAAAATAATAATAATAAAACAATTACCAGGAAGCAATTGGATCACTATTAATGCTGCTAGCAATTTATTTTCATCCCCAGTGAGAATGAAAATTAACCCTCTAATAGATTTATGCTTAGGTTGAACCTTTGGCTGTCGCTTTTAAAATAAAGATAAAACAACAGCCAAATAGCCAAAGGAGCTACAGAGCCCCGTCTGATTTTCCTGTCACTCAGTTTGCAACAGAAAAGGGCATTTTCAACATATTGCGTTCTCACCCCTGCCGCAGATACAAAAGTGAATCATTATATTGATGGTACAAATTTAACATCATCACTATGACTTCAATTACAATTGATGTAGTTTAACAGTATGTTAATTCACCCCAGTCGCCACTGCCATTAAAAAAAAAAGCCCATTAATTCACTGTCAGTAAATGCTCCTCTTTTGGTGCTCCACTCAAAATCCTTTGTTTTTCTCTGCAATGAATATTTCCCATTCAAACAAATAATGGAATAACAACCCTGAAAAACACAATGATTCATACATGTCCTAACTCTGGGTGCAGTACCGCTTTAAATCTTCTATACTAGGAGTGTACGTCTTTTTGACATGTCACAGTTGAAAAACATAGGTGTAGATAATACACTTAACAAGAGGTGACACACTTGGCTGCTTCATTTTCAGGGTGCTGGTGTTGTTCATGCTGGATCAGTGTCACATGGTCATGGCTTACTGGGGCAGTTCAAAAGAACAGAGCCACCGTTAATGTTATTAGTAACACTTTCACTTTTCCCACTATGATGAGTCAAAATGTCTGCTGTGAAAAGACCTGCTGTTGGTCAGATATAAAACCTATTATCACTTCCAGTTAATAATTGGTAACAGTAAGACATTCTTGTTATCAAGTTGCAGGACCTACATCTAATGTAAGGTGTTTAAGTAGAGGAAAACAGCACTGTTTAGTCAGGCTATGAGAGTTATGGCAGAGTGGCAGGATCCATCTTACGTATGCAGGTGTCAAGCTACATAAGTGCAGGTTCCTTGGTCATTACAGAAATATGTCTTGAAATATCTCTTGATCATCTTTTTCCTATATGCATTAGATTCCTTTTGAGTTCAAGATGAGTGGTGGCCCTCCTGCCTCTGGTAATGAATGTAAAAAAAAAAATGTGTAAGCTGTTTGGTAGAAGGTCCTTTGCTGCTGTCTGTTTCTTCCTCCTATACCATCCTCTCATCTTGGGCCATTTTCCCTACCCCCTCTCTCCGCTTCTTGTAGCCTTGGGCTAAAGTGTGAGTATTGCAGTGATTTAGAGGCACACATAAAACTCTGTCATGCGCAGACAGACCGGGACAGACACCGAAAGACAGAGACAGTGGCAGAGAGGAGTGCTTGTGTAAGTAAGAAATTGAAAGTGTCTTTGTGTGCGTGTGTGATTTTGCCTGTGTGGAGCCTATACATTATCACACAGATCCCCTAACCACCAACAGAGCCTCATTTTCATTCATTTCATTTCATTTCAACATGTCAATCTGCTCAACCAAAGAACACCCATCATTATCACCTTCTGAACTGAAAAAAAAATCAATTTCCTGAATGCTACCAACATGACTTTATGAATCCACAGTGGGGGAGAGATCTCCCTTTACAGCTCTTCCACATTTCAATCCAGCCACCAGTTATAGCTCCACACTCACTTCCCAATGGGAGACATTGAGGAGAGAGAGGGGTTGGGCAAGAAACACAGAGGGAAGCACATGTGTATCTGTGCTGTGAGGCAGAGAGGCTGAATACTTATCACAGAAGAGAGACGTACAGGAAAGGGTCAAATAAAAATAAAGAAGGAAAAGAAATGCTAGTGCGTCCTAAAATGAGCAGAGAAAGTAGAAAAACAGTGAAGAAAATGAGAGAGAAGCAGGACGGAGAGAGAGAGAGAGGACGGGGAGGATATTTAGTGTAGTCAGTCTAAAAATAGTCTTGATTATATACTGTACGTCTAAGAGCATTCAAATGTTTATGTATATGGGGACTGGGAGGGCATATATATATATATATATATATATATATATATATTTATTATATTTATTATATATATATATATATATATATATATATATATATATATATATATATATATACACAACTGCTTATGTTTAAGCAGTTGTGTGAATCCTCATCCCATCAGGGTGGCATCCCTCACAACACACTGCAGCGTAGTGACTAAAGAGCAGGGTGACATGACGAGCAGCTATCTTTGCTGACAGCCCCCATGTAACAGTGACATGATAAGGGTTTTCATAGTTGGCACTGTAAATACAGGTTACACATTATACACGGGAGGATGACAAAGAAATCAGGGGGTGGAAAGTTTAGCCGAAAAGGATGGAGTGTGTGTGTGTGTGTGTGTGTGTCTGTCTATATCTGTGTGTGTATTTGGGTTTGTGTTTGTGGGGGTGGCAGAGACACAGCCATGAAAACTGCATATCTATCACATAGTATAGACACTATACAAAATGTATATATAAATATTGTTTTTTTGTAATCGGGAAAAGTAGTTACCACTAGTGAAGTAAGTTCTTCCAATTATGCTATTTGTTAGATAAATCAAAGTATCTCATGAATGCATTTTTTTCCTGCCAGTAGAACTTTGCATAAAAGTGTACTTTCATATTTCCAAATAGAATTATCTCATTTTTGACAAAACTATTAAATTTTCAACTTTCATAAACAAATGAGGGCAAATGACTGAATATCTGCCTCTAGTAGACTTTGTAATTATTGTGTCCATATTGCCTGAAAGGCAGCAAATAAGAAAAAAAAGGAGAAAATTAGTCTTGTAGAAAGAGATAGAGAAATAAGTCTTGTCTCAATGAATTAACACAACACAGTGATGGAGTAATTTTCACTCACAGAAAAAAATGAAAAATGGTGACTGGAAAAAGTAGTCTTGAGGGGTGTGTTGTTTGTCTGTGTGTGTGTGTGTGTGTGTGTGGGGGGGATAGCCTGCAGTTGGGGTTAGAATTATATGTTGGCGCTATAGTAAGACAGGACACACATGTCCTATGCTCAGCCAACACTCATTAACACTGCATGGCCCTTTAGACGGCAGTGTTTAGCATTCTATAATGAGTTTCCCTCCGGAGCAGCAGGCTTGAATGTCACTCACAGTCAACTGCAGTTTGAGTCGGGAGGTGGTGATGTGTGTGGGTGGAGCAGTGAGCACCATGTTTGTGTCTGCTTTCTGATGACTGAAGACAAAGTAAACAGACACTAGATGCCTCTTATGAAAATGAGTAGGCAAACAGAGAGGGGGAGACGTCAGAAAGAAAAGCATTTAGAGAGTATTATGGCTATGTGTTTGGGGACATGTTCTCCGCATGCTCTCTGGACAGACCAAATGCCAGAATAAATGCCACAGACAGTGTGCATTTTCTGTGGTCATGGCCTTTTAGGCTAGACAGTCTATTATTCAATTAAGAGCCATGGAACCCACTGGCCTTAAATAAAAGCCCAAATTGGATCCAAGTTTGCAAGCTATTCATCGCACAGTGAGAGGGAGTGACATTTTTATTGTATAACCTTAAGTTGATGAGGTTGTGCAACACAATGACCCCATCTTGACATTTGTTCGCAGTGCTGGTGTAAACAAACAAGGTAGAAAACATTTTTTTTAAAACCTTCAGAGGCACTCTCTTTACTTCAACAGACTAATTAAACAAGAGAGAGCAAAAAGTGAATCGATTGGATGGCATAATAGTACCATTTTGCTGGACTAAAACGAAAATGATTTAATTCCACAGTATATGTGAAAAGCAACCAGCAGTGTTTATTGGCACCTATTGTGGTCATACAAATAATAACTGTAATTTCTCAAATGCAAAGGAACAAGGAGGAGGTGTGGGTGGTCCATGGCATGTGCGGAAGATGTACACAGCTTGTACATCCATATGACAGTAACCAAAACAGTTTTTTTTTTTTTTTTTTTAACAATAACTGCTGTTTTCCCTAAGATTCACTGTTTTCCTATTTCCAGTGACTTAACCATATAATTCATAAATTGAGGATGATGTCTCAACTATTTACTTTTTTTGTTTTGGGGTTGTCCATCAGTTTGCATTCATTCACTTCTCATATAGCGATTATACACTTATACAAATATATTCATGGGTAGTATATTCAGATTTTGCCAATAGACCTTGCCAAATATTACACACTGGATCTCTAAATTCTGCACAAATGTTCACTAGCATTCTGTGACTTTGTTGTCAACAGTCAAGGTCACTATGACCCCAGAAAATAGTCTTTACCCATTACTCAAGACTTCACAGCAATTATCACAACATTTCATATACAGTAAATGGTTAATATTTTATGATACTGGGGTGTACTGTAGCTACTAAACATTAGTCTGAAGGACAGAGGCAGACAACCACAAGTCGGTAATTCTAATTGATTTAAAGCACAATTCAGAGGGAAGTCTCTCAGTGTCTCTCAAAATCCCTTTTTTTTAGCCTTACAATGCGTAAAATCAAATCAAACTTTATTTATAAAGCGCAATTCATACACAAGGCAACTGAATGTGCTTTACAACAGATAATTACAATTAGAACAAATACTCACAATACAAAAGCGCAGAAATAGTTATCAAAACCATCTCAATCACACTTATATTTCTATACACACACTCTTAAACACAAAAATGCGCACACACACGCAACTTAACCAAACGTTTTTAACCTGTTTTTAAAAATGGTTACTGATGTGAAAATAAACGGTTTTTAATTATACACTGTACAACTCTGTGTGTGTGTGTGTGTGTGTGTGTGTGTGTAATAATCACATATTCACATGCTTTATGTACTATGTGTGAATTTGTGTACTGTATGTGCTTGTGTCTCAAGTGTGGTCAAGAGTGTGTGTCCATATTCTCATTAGAGCATGTGGTCAAGCGTGGATTAATTAGCAGTAATGTAATTCATACTGTCACCTCTCATTACTTTCAGAATGCAGGATCTCCCCTACTCTCTGTATCCCTCTTGCCCTCTTTCTCCCCTCCTCTTTTTTTCCTCTCTCACATTTCTCTTCTCTTCTGTCACTTTACACACTTTCTGCAGCACATCAAAAGAGTACAACCTGCCTCTTGTTGTCTCCACCCCTCCCCTCCTCCTTCACTCATTTAATTTCACTTCATCTTAATTTTCTTTTCAACTTTCTTTCATCCTCATAACCTTTTCATCAGCTTTTCTACCTCTGAGTACATTCAGCATTAATTCACATTCACCTTCTCCATGGTGGACCTTCTCAGTTCTCTAAGGGCTCGGGCACACCACCAAAATCTGAAAAATTCTTTAAAGAGGAACTATGTAGGATTTGTATCTTAACTCATTGAGTGCCATTGACGTCTATGGACGTCAATCAAAATCCAACGCTTGAGTGCCACTGACGTCCATAGACGTCAAATGCACTTTTCTGCGGCTGGTAAATGGGGACGCTCTCACGCACACTGTGAGTAATTTTGGGGCTTCTGGGATGTGTAGAACGAAGAAGACTGTAGATCAGAGCAAGAAGTGAAGAGGAAGGAGAAGACGAGTGCGATCCGTACAGAGATAAAAAAGTCGCGAAAAGTTTCTATTTCTAGAGAAAAACGACGGGCAGAGCCTGGAACAAGTGTAACGTGGAGCTGGAGGAAAGCTTAGCCATGGATGCTATTAGCATAGCTCCAGCATGAAGTGATCGGAGGAGGCAGGAAAGGTAAACTCATCTAGATGATCAGCACCAGAAAGCGGAACGCGGAGTCAGTTTCACCAGTTGCTGTCTAACCGACGTGACGACGAACCGAGAGATCAGCGCGGTGAGTCGCTGCCGCGGCCGCGTCCAGCAGAGAGGCTGAAGACGCCACGACGTCTCCCTCCCTACTTCAGAGACGAGGGGAAGCAGCAGGAGGAGAAGGAGGGGGGGAGAGGGGAGGGAGTGGAGGGGGAGGGGGGCGTAGGAGAGGCAGCAACTGCTTGTACTTGTTGTATTTTAGTTGTTGTTGTTGTTGTTTTGTTTTTTGTTTAGTCTTTTTTTTTTGGGGGGGGGGGGGGACATGTGAAATTAAATTTTCAGATGTCTTACATATTTTTGAAGCCAAAATTAAAACGGATAAATCACTGTTTTTCTTGAGAGACTCTCTTTCACAAAAATGCATTTTTCTCAGCTTTCTAGAAAAAAAGTGGTCTTTTTGGTGCAACCAGGCTCTATTCAACTTAAGATAAATCAAGAATGGAACAAGGTACAAACAAATGTTTTTTTCCCTAGTTAAATAGAGAGTCTCCTCTTTCCTTTGAGCTGTTTGGTGTTTTCAGAGTCATAGTACAAAATACTCTCTGGGTCTTGACATATTACTCAAAATGCCCCAAAACGCTGGCACCTGGCACTGACCATTTTATAAAAGGTCTGGCACTCAATGAGTTAACTATGCTACATTTTTTACCTCAACTAAACAGCTTAGGATAAATTGTGACGGTTTAATAAATGGTTTAACTCTGTCCGAAGTAGAATAGAGGCTCTTCGTGTATGTGCTACGTGCCTACATGCATGTCACTTATCGCGTCTCGTGGCTGAAAAACAACTTTGCAGGATCGGGGCCGCCGACCCAGTGTCCCAGCTCTCGTCTCTGCGCACCACCACACAAATGCGCCCCATAACCCATAATCTCTTGTTTATGACAGATTAAACTATACAAATATACACGTTGTAAGATTATATATATAACGTTATCTACCACTCTATTGATTGATTTCTCGTCTGCTTCATTGTAAACAAATGCACACGGCCAGGACGAAGGTTAGCAAAACAGCGAGAAGCAACCAGACTTACATAGTTCCTCTTTAAATTTCCACTGAGCTCTCATACAGAATCAAGCTTTGGTGTACTTTGATCATTGGCCAATTGCAAACTCTTGACAACCAAGCAGAGAACCATCATATTAACTATTAAGCCATTCAATTTCATATTGATTGGCTTCAAAAAGTTATTGTGTTGATCATTTCAAACGGAGGTTATACCATTTCTGGCTGGACTGCAACAACAAGGCCTATAATTAAGTCACTGACTGACTGGCTGAGTAACTTACTGACTGATGATTTCCGCTACTGCTCAACATGCTGAGTCAACTTGTGGAATCAGCGGAGCACTTTCAATACTCTGAGCCTCACCGTTACAGAGAACAAACTATACCTTTATTACGCACTAAAGTCATTTCAGCCGAAAAAAAACAGACTGCAAAGGCCTTAACTGTGTTTTATGCTGTTGTACCCTTGTTATGTCAAACTCTTAAATGAAACTTTATGCTAGCTTATTGATCTTTACAATAAATATTTAATTAAAACAGGTTGAGTCTGATGACATAAACAACAACACCAATGATAGCAACAATGTTCAACCCTCGTCCCAGCAAGGAGGATTTCAGCTCATACCACAGCAGAACATGTGAGCTCCACATCAACAGATGGAGCTACGACTAGAGATGAGGGGGGCACTGATGTTCCAGCAGGGGGCTACACATCACAGATGCTGTTCTGCTATGACTTTACTCCTGGGTGAAAACTATACCACCAGCACCAACAATGACAGAAAAACAAGTAGGCATGTTTCTGAAGGATTCCCCATCACTCCTTGACTCTGGTTTCTGAGGCTGGCTGACCTGGCACTAGGACATTTGTGCATACCGGGTGCATCCATCTCATCTGAGCGTGTATTCTCAGCCGCCAGTAAACAAGAAGAAGAAGCAAAGCTGTGTATCGGCCAGTCAGTTGTGGAAATGTTTGTGAGCATGGCGAGTGAAAAGAGTCTGAGCTAGAAGATGCGCCAGCAGCATTGTATCTATAGGTCTGTTGTATGGGACCGTGTGTGTGTGTGTGTGTGTGTGTGTGTGTGAGATCGCGATCAATTAATGATTTAGCGTTTAGCATTTATTAGCGCTCCAGCGTGACCTGTGCAGCAGGAGGAGGAGGTGGGGATGACTGACAGAGAGGAGAGGTGGTTAAACGCTGTTAAACACCATAATAATAACAGTTAGGCCCAAATGAGACCACGGCAGGACACCTATACCTCTGGAGCCTATAGAGCCTACGTATGCTTCACTTTATGTTGTTGGTAAATAATGTGGTTGTAAAAGTAGTAGGCTAAAGTTAAGTTATTTTGTATGCACTAATTCAAGGGTCAGAGCTTTAAGAGACATTTTTACTTTTATATTTCATCAGATATTTTTTCTTAAGAAACACAATTGGTTATATACTTCAGTGAATAACTAATTGTTCTTAACATTTGTTAAAGGGGACCTATTATGCTTTTCCAGCTTTTCAGACTTTTATATATGTTTAAAATGTTGGATAATGGTTCTAGAGGCCGTGGAAGTGTCATATCCTGAGGTTAATGCATTTGGAGGTAAACCCTGCTAGATAATTGGGATTTCTCTGCACACCTGTTACACTCGGTTGCGCTGAGTTTTTTTTCACATGAGCTCGCGTCTACGTCGATGCGTGCCGGACTCCCCTACATGGCCATGCCGAGGTCTCTGCTCCAGCCGGCCCCGCCTCCCCCCGTGCTGCTCTGTTGTGGCTGGTGTCACAGCGGAGAGCGGAGCGGACTACTTCCTGCTTCTTCCCTGCATGTTTTAGCGCTGTAGCGTCACTTTACTAAGTTTTATTTAGAAGTTTACGCCGACGTTTCATGTAAGTGAAGCTGTACCTGTGTGAGGAGCGACGTACCGCCGGGGCGACGTTGTTCGCCGGACCGCCGGAGCACCGGAGCTCTGGAGCTGCAGCGGCTCCTCACACAGGCAGAGCCCGTCTGCAGGCCTCCTTGGCCGGGCAGGCGTCCGTGCTCATCGCGGTAGAGAAAACCATCGCTAATAAACATACCCGCAGGTTTTTTAGACGTTTACCGCTGTGTGGTTAGTCTATTTAGCAGAATGTTGGTCTCATTGATGAAATCTTGTGGCAGTTGAATTAGTTTGAATGAAAAGTGAAGCTGTGAGAAGGAGGAGGAGAGGAGCAGTGCTGCGGAGCTCTGTAGTCTATGTGCACAAATCACCACATTTACATCAATAAATAACTGTTTTATTATGAACTGACCAGTCTGCATATATTTTTAATTTATTTTATATATTTATTTTTGCATTTTTATATTACATGTTACATGGTTACAGTAGCCTACATGGCAAAGACTACTCTATACCATCTTTGGTTAGGGTGAGACTAGGTCATGGGTGCATTTCATTACACAATGTAGACTGGTCAGATGCAGACTGGAGATCTGGCAATTTGCCTACTGCAGATTTAGCTTTTGTTTGCATACTGCATTTTGGCCAAATCAGTAGGTACTAGTAGTAGACATCGTCATGGTAACACAATGCTGAGGGAGTGGTTCATTTGCATTTAAAGGGAGGGGCCACTGAAACAGACCGTTTTGCAGAGCCCTGTTTTTGAGAGTGCTGTGATGTTTGATCTTTGGGGTATTTTGACCGAAGCACATCACAGACATGTCTATAAGACACCCAGGAACTATTTTAGTTTGTGCAAAAAGGAGCATAATAGGTCCCCTTTAAAGATAACTTTCTTTGCCGAATAAATTAAAAGCATGTTGGAACTATCAATGTCTCCTTTCTTCTATAGTGCCAGAATCTCACCTACTTTTAATAGACTATCACAATGATGTATCAAATGTAAGACTGCCTCATTCTTTCAGTTTTAACCTGAAGATATATTTGATTTTCCCAACAATCAAAGTATATCGCACTGAACCGAAAACCATGACCACAAAACTGTGAACCGAACCGAACCGTGGATTTTGTAAACCGTTCCACCCCTACTATGAGGAGCCTATATTCAAAACACATTCAGACAGGGATGATGTTGTTTCAGGAAAGGGCAGCCTATCTTAATTTGATTGTTCTAAGGGACGCCAACTTATTTTACTGTCACCTTCCTCAGGGATGTTTTAAGTTGAGCTCAGTCAGCCTATATTTTAAATTTCCAGTCCTAGTAATTTTAGCGTTAGCTTTCTCAGATCAAGAGGGATTATCTTAAGTAGCCTACTAGGATATATTTTTCTCATATAATCGTCTTAATATTATGTAGGAATGTTCAGAATTTATTTTATGTTGCTAATGTTTCACATGCAACAGATGAGCCAATGTACAATTTATTTTTATGTGAAAGTAGCCTACATAATTGTCTATGCAGAATTTATTCAGGTATACGACATAAATGCCATTGTCTGTACTGTATTTCTAATGGTACATGGTACAATGGTCTGATCCAAAAGCTGTGTAATATTCAAGGGAATAGTAATTGGCCCATGTGAAAATCTCCTGTCAATTACAAGGACATCGGTAAAATGAGAGTGATACATGGAGAAAAATCTCCCTTTGTGCTTCTTGTCTCTTAATACTGTATAATGAGACATGGTGAGGATCCCCCTCTACCAGCCTCATGCATTATTTCACCTTCATTAGGACATTAGTTGGAGAATGGTATTGGGCCGAAGAGAGGTATCAGAGGGAACAGGGATAAATTAGTGGATGAGAAAGAGAGATCTAGTGGATGGCACAAATTAGGAGTGACATACTGTGCTTTTTCTTGTCAATGGCTCATACGATTTTAGAACAAAGGGAAGTCATTCAAACGAGTGGTGCATTCAAAAGACAAACAATACCGTTCAAAATGCTCTTCTAGACTGATCGATGGTCTGCCAAATATCAGTCACTGCTCTTTTTTGGCACAGCGATACGGTGTGTGTTTGTCCTTTCTGATGGCTGAGGTAGACTGAGGACATGTACGTGAGAGACACTGTAAAGGCAAGTCCAGCAATAAGTCATGATTGATTTTGTCCCCTGCCAGTTGGAGGAAGAGACAAACACATTCCCCACAGGGTCCAGAGAGATAGATTGTGTACTAAGAATGCCATTGTTACTGAAAAGCACATTTTCCCTGACAAGGCACTGCTATTTCTTCTCCTCTTCTCCTCCTTTTTTCACAATGACAAATACTCTTAGCCTGATAGATGGTATTGTTTCCAATCACACATCTCTCCTTCTCTTTGTTTCTTTTTACCCCATACCAAACACACACAAGCACATATACAGTAAACAAGAGTGTGTGACTGTGTGTTAACAGTGAGTCCACATTCCTCCCATAATGTTTATCACAGTCAGCAGGAATAGTATTTAAGCTTTACTGGACAGAACCTGATACACCCACAGAAGCTTTATATCAAAATTAAGAGGGATCTGAAGCCCTTTGTTTATAAAAGAGGGGTGGATGTAAAATGCATGACAGTCTTGACACAAGGAGAATGGTAGAGCACATGGAGAAGAACAGTGTCTTTGTTATAGAGATAGCACCACCGAAACACACAAGAGTTCGATTCACCAAATTAAAAGCTGGTGCGTTATTGAACTTCAATTACATTAAAAAGGAAATGTTAAAGCAGAAGTAAGCGATCCGGTCGTTTTGGCCACCTTTCTGTCAGCCGATGGAGTTAGCAGTCCCCGCCCTCGTCCCTACGTCACCACATTCACGCGCAGCCCTTGGCTGCACACACAGAGAGGACCGCCCCTTCATGCTGTTCTCTCTCCTCATTGGATAAAGGTTGTAGGATACAAGGAAAGTTTTCTCCTCAGCCGAATGTAAGAAAGGTGGTCAAATAAAGCGTTGAGGTTGAATTCAATTTTTTTTTCTTGTGGTCCTTATTAAAAGTAGGTCATTAAGTAGGTATTTATTAAAAGTAGGTCATTAAAGGACAATTCCAGGCGAATTCAACTCAGGGGTGTATTTTCATATCATTTTAGGTCTAAAAGAATGAATCTGAAGATTTTCAGTTTAATCGCTCCTGTTTTGCGGTAGTTGCGTCTGTCCGCGCATCGCCACGGCAGCAATGAATGGGAGTGGATGTAAGTTCCGCTGTTTAGGCTGTTTCCAGCCCTCAAAGCCGCAATTTTTTTCCACAGACAGCGTCAGATGGCTACTCAAACATGCACCGAGAAGTTTATTTACTTCAAGCAAGCCGACATGTTTGTAAAAGTCCATCTAATTCAAAGTCTCCCGGAGTCTCGCGCGAGACCCAGTTGCCGTGCTCGGTGTATTCAGGCGCAGTAGGAAAAGCTACCGTTTGTGTCATAAACACAGGAATATCAACTCTTTACTTGATTCAAGTAAAAAAAACTTCTCGGCGCATGTTTGAGTAGCCATCTGACGCTGTCTGTGGAAAAAAATGTACACTTCAAGCAAGTAAAGAGTTGATATTCCTGTGTTTATGACACAAGCGGTAGCTCCTACTGCGCCTGAATACACCAGCACTGCAACTTCGGGCTCGCGCGAGACTCCGGGAGACTTTGAATTAGATCGACTTTTACAAACATGTCGGCTTGCTTGAAGTAAATAAACTTCTCGGTGCATGTTTGAGTAGCCATCTGACGCTGTCTGTGGAAAAAAAATTGCGGCTTTGAGGGCTGGAAACAGCCTAAACAGCGGAACTTACATCCACTCCCATTCATTGCTGCCGTGGCGATGCACGGACAGACGCAGCTACCGCAAAACAGGAGCAATTAAACTGAAAATCTTCAGATTCATTCTTTTAGACCTAAAATTATATGAAAATACACCCCTGAGTTGAATTCGCCTGGAATTGTCCTTTAATGCCCCACAAATACTTAAAAGAAAATGATCGATAATGATCAATATCGATCAATATGATTTTTTTTTAAATTTACTAATCAACCAGCCCTAATTTGAAATTTAAATCACTCTTTTTTATCACAAAAGCAGAGTTTTGAGAGAATAGCAACAAAGAAACTTACAAACAACCCAACAAAGAAAGCAAAATTAACAATACAGCTAGTTCTTAAGTTCTCCAGTCGTTCGGCTGGTGTGGTTAGAACAAAAGCTGTGTGGGCCGATGGAGCCACATTGTCACCATGCAGGACGCTTGCTGTGTTTTCTCATCTGCCAGTCAGCTCCTGTTGATTACAGCTGGCTGCCAGGAAGAGGAGAATTTATCAGTGCTGTCAGATCACTATGCATATCATCTGATCAGGCGCAGGAACACACTTACTGACACACAATTTATGCAGAATATGCACAGAAAATCCATCTATTACAGTGCTAGATATGCCTGCTCGGAAAGTTGCTTAACCTTCACAAAGTTGCCTTCTGTCGCCAAATGGTGTGTTGACTGAAGCTTAGACTGCAAGTGCAAACTTGACTTTTCTTTGTCATGAACGCACAAAACAAGGCACAGAGCTTCCATTTAAGAGTTTCTCTGGGTTGTTATGAGACAATTTATTTAACCTATTTGTGTTTAACCCAAGTGTGTGTTTTGTGTAGACAAATTAGAGTGGGACTCAAAGCTGGTTTACTGACAAAGTGGGCTACTGCTGCGCATCAGCAGGGGCCTATGAACCCCTGGGTGTTCAGACTTGTGTTTAAGTGTTATATGGCTTTTGCTTTTTTGACTGACACTGATTACTGGCTCATGAAACAGCTCTTAGTGATTTAGGTTGTTTGATCCGGCCTTGACAGCGCATAGAGAAATGCTTAACCAGCAAAAGGTCACTCTGAAGTGACTGATATAAGACATGATCTACATGAACAATGCTGTCTTCTAGGAATTTGATTTATCTACTACTAATATGTTTTGAGGGAAAAGAAATCACTCAGTTTATGGTCAATTACATTTTTTGGATGGAGGAATATTGTGAGGTTAGATGGTAGCTGTGACTGAAATGGTATAGTTAGGTCAGTCAACAAAGACACAAAGGTCAGGTTAAAGTTGAGGATAGTCTGGTGTTGGTAAGAAAATTGATTTATGCTTCAAGTTAATTTTTTTTTTTTTTTACATATTTAAGCACAGTAAAGAACTTATCCTGACCTTTCAGCTTTTAGTGGCAAATTATGACCTGGAAAACCGTTGATGATGCTTAAGCTGCTACAAGCAGAATATGTTGTAAGACAGGGGAAAAAAAAATATATTGTTCCCAGTCCATATTTTGCAGATACATGTATTGTAATGATAAATGTGAATTACTTGCGCAACTATGTACTTTATTGGAGGCGTGGTTGATGTCAATCGAAAAAAAGTTAAGAAAACGATATACTGTACGGGTGGGCGATATGGGCAAAAACAAATATCTCGATTATTTTTTTCAATTATCTGATAATGATAGTCTGACGATATCCTTTAAAATGCAGTTTGTTTTTTGTTTTTACAAAAAATGCTGTAAAACTCTACTGGCTTACCAGGACATCTATGGACAGACAGCTTTTCAGAACAACGGCTCTTGTTTATTTTCTGTTAACTTAAGCATTCAAGAGACTCCCAGTTAAGCTCCAGTGTGGAGACATTAAATGAGGAAACATTCAGGTACTGAGGTCAATTGTGCAGTAGCATGAGCAAATAGATGACACATTACCATTTTTTAATAATAACAAAGTGCTTCATACATGTTCGGCAAAACATGCACACAGTAGTGCAGGGTTTTCCCTGGGTTGCACATCCTGACAGCTGATATTATTACTCTAGGTATTTTCCCTCCTCTATTAAATATGAAAGGAGGCTGAAAATCCCAGGACATGTCTGTTCTTTCCTGAAATGTGTGTTTGTCTTCACATTCTACATCTCGGAGGCGACTTCTTTCCACACACAGCTTCTTTCACCTTTGGGGCAGAGCTACGTGTGTAGTAGTAGGAAAGACACAGCCTGAGGGGGAACCGGGACACAACGGGAGAAGCAGGTCCAAGCTGTGCACCGCGGACATGCACAGAAACACAAGTGTGTCGCACCAAATGCGCGCCTCTACGGTGTCGTTTTGGTTTGTGAGCGCATATGACACCTGTCCGCATTGAAAGTAATGGGTCATATTTCTTCTGTGCCAGACGATGTTGTGTTACGGTTGCTGCCGAGACAGTTTGCGGGAGATCACGTTACCACCACGTAACTGAAATTGCACATCATCAAAACAACATTATGATAATATCCTAGGCGATATATCGCCCACCTCTAACTGTACATGCATCTTACTAACGCTGGAGATATTAAGGGTGAATGATTCAGAAGATTTCACAATTCAAATCTCAATTCACAAAAGACTAAATGATAGAATTGGATGTGAATAGTTTTTTGTGCATGCCAAGGAGACATGGCTGTGATATTATTTCCATTTTTGCTTAATCTGCCCAAGGTAAAACTGTTGAAACCTCAACTGAAGCCTGTGAACTTTTGTTTTACTGTGATACATAATTTTACTTGCACCATTCAATTAATCTATTGCCTTTTTTAAACCAAAGTATGGTTAGTGAAAAATGGCATAATGGTTTTGTTGATGGACATTTTGAAAGCCCCATTAATTAAATAATTTCAATGCATGCTGGCAGCTTCAGAACGATCAAGCTATAAAATTTCACAGTATTTAGTTTGATTAATATCACAGCAGTACTCCATTATGATCTGAAAGATGATTTTTCTCCACGGGTTAAAGTGGTCACACAAAATAAAATGTAGTATTTATCAGAGGATGCTAACACAAGGACCTCTGCCTCTCGAAAACCACCATATCCATTATCCTGCCACATTTTCTCCAAACCCCAGCTAAATATGGAATATCATTTTTCTTGTTGAAGAAATGTCATGGGAGCATGCCTTTCCCATTCTCTGCCACTCCTGGCTTAATTAGAGTTCTGTAATTACTGGGACTGTAATTTCTGGGTTGAGGAGATGGAATGTGTAGGGTGGGTTGCAAAGGAAATCCTGGGAGCTTTCATGCAAAGCAATGCTAGATACTTTCGCTCCGACGCAATCACATCGAAAGGCTCCCTACCGTCTAATCTCCGAGTGAAGATGAATTGGGGATGGTCTGGCCCATTATCTAGTCTTATTTTACTATTTTTAATCAATAAGGATTGGGGGTGGGTAAAAATATTGATTCATCCATGCATTATAATGTATTTTTTACCAATTCAACATAGATTCAATAAATCCTCTGAATCGATTCAAGCAAGCTTTGCCTTCCACGCCCTCCCCTTTGGTCGGGGCCCACTGTCGCCCGCAGGACGCCTCTTGGTCCCCGCCTCCAGCAGCTGGAAGCAACTCAGCCTCGACCTCGCTCGAGGGTCAAAGGGCGATGCGCCGCAGAAACACCGTCAGAGCTGCAGAGGTGGGTAGCCAATGTCTTTACAGGCAGAGAGGGGGCTCAATGTTTCTGTTTCACCCCCTCACGTTTAGCCGGAGGGACCGCGGTTGTTTATGTCTGTTTATGTTTATGTCAGACAAAAACGTACCATGCAGTCTCAGAAACAATGGCACTTTCTCAGCTTTACTATGGTTGCACTAATTTATAAATGACAATGGGTGATGGCGGGGCGCATTTACGGTTTAGTGTTCCAGCGCCACCTGTCCATGTGCACATGTTAGTGTCTGTTTGGTGCCTGTTTGGCGCCTGCTGGTGAAAGATGGTGAAATGCTGTTAAAAAATACTTCTTTTTTTTTCTGTGAGAGACTGTGACGGGCCGCCACCGCCTCCTTAATTAATGGGAAACACTGCACTGAATCGATATTGAAGCATTTATCAATATTGAATCAAATTGCTACCTAAAGAATTGAAATCAAATCAAATCAAATCGTGAGGTTGTTAACAATACCCAGCCCTAATAACGATGCTGACATTTATAATAATGCAACAGTTTGACCTGCAGTACACCTTCTGATTAGAGGTTCAGGCCATTATACAGAAACACTGGCACTTGGCAGGAATCCAACTTGGTTTGAACAGGTAGGACTATTTTTGATGCTTTATTCTAAGTGCCTAGAGAGGAGTAGGCCAACTCTGGGAAGATAAGCCGATTGTGTATTATTCTGTTGGGCTGATGATGATGCAATCTCAAGCAGTGAACTCTCCCTCTGTTTTTTTTTTTTTTCAATTTCCCTCAAGCATCTGTTTCTAAATGGGGGTTTTATCCTTTAAAGCTGAGGCATGTTGTAACCTTCAGCTGTTTTATTCTTTTCTAAGCGCTAAGCAGGATAGCCAGAGGGTACAAACTGCTGCCAGGACACTGTACACTCTTCAATACGGGTAATTACCACTACAATCAGTTCAGCCCATTACCAACTCTGAGCTTAATAGGGAGACAAGAAATTTCAGTGAAAACAACAGATTGAATCAAATGTCAGCTATTGAAATATGCACAAATACTGTACATGCATTTAAAGATGTGTGCCAGTATATAATGCATGCATATCATAATTACTCTTGGCACTGTATAGTCTCCATTTCAACTTAAATTATTCAAATCCCGCATTTTTTTTCTTAGCAGGCTTGTGAATGTCTTCCACTAAGCTCTTTTCCCACATCCCTTTTTCTGATTTAAGATTTGAAAGCCCTCACAGAAGTTGTCAATTTATAGTCAGATGCTTGAGTCCACTCTTTCTCTCGCGCGCATTAAGTGTTTTATGTGTTGACAGCTCTTTGAACTAAACCAGTTTCATATTTGTGAGCTATTCAAGCAAGCTAAAAGTGATATGGATCTACTTCAGAGGGAGAGAGAAAATCTACTCAAACTCTAAATTGACAGGACTTTCTACAATCTCCACCATTAACTTGTTTTTCTTGTCTTGTTTATTAATAGTCCCGAAGGGTTTACAAATGGACTTTGCGGCCTTTCTTTGCTACTAACTTTCTTGTTAGCCTCTTTCTACCCCTTTTGTGCATATTATGAATATGCTGATATTAAAAATGGTTAGAAAGAAGGAGGATTATACTGTTTTTTCAAAATCACATTGATGTTTGGCTATACATGTAACTATTTCTAGGCTATTTCTAGACATTATGAGGCAATTATTGTTATTTGTTGGCCATTTCTTGACATTGTCACATAATTAACGGCCTGTGAATTAAAGGGTTACCAAGTACAACTACATACTACACGATTTACTGTATTACCATGTAGTACAATCTACTGTAATTACAGAAATAACCAAGGAATACAGACATGTGCAAACAATTGCTTTCATGTGATAATCTTTAGTTTAACAGGACTTTCAAAATATAGGCTCGCAAAAATAATAATGTGACATTGCTGTTCCTGTGAATTCAGTTTTCAGACTAGCTTTGTCCATCACGTTTCCCCTACCGTCTGACTTTATCCACAGGTTATGTTAGCAGTTCTCCTCCCATGCTGAGGACAACCTGGGCCTGGAACTGCCTGCCAGACTCATCTGACAGTTTGTCAAAAAAGTTCTTTGAGGCAAACTCAAAGTCGATCTCCTTCTACACTTTGATTTTTGTTTCTATTAGAAGTTGCGCTCCTTGTGGCCAGATGATGCCTGTCAGCTGATCCAGGTGTTCCCCAGGCTTTCCAAGCCTAGAAAAAGAAAGTTCTGGTTTATTCCAACCTGCCACTGTAGGAGCATCATACAGTTTGTTGTTAGCAATGTTTCTTCACTGGGTGCAAACTTAGCATGACCAAATAACTACAATAGCCAATTAAGGGAAAGTCAGCTAAATCAAATTAGATGGTTTCTTCAAAGTTTCTATGATGAGCCAACAGATTCTCAGGTTGTTGACATGAGAGACACTGACAATGGTGTAGTAGTTGTATACATATTTCTTGTCTCCAACCCACTCTATGAAGCAGAGTAGGTTTCTCTAGGTCAAGATGTAGGACTCCTTGCTCTAGTCATCCCATACCACAGTTTAGGTTTCACCGACATACTGGTACCTAAGTTTGCAGGCGACCCAATTTTCCTGGTTGTTAGTTTGTTGTTACTTCATTACTGTCAGAGACAGATCTTTAATGTTGTTGGGTTTTTTTTTCTTTCTTTCTTTCTTTTTTTTTTTTTAATTGTACCTATCAGAGGTTGCGCTAGACTTTTTCGTCGCCGGTCATTTTGACTGACGGGGTCATAAAAATTCCGTCATAATCTATTTTTACCGGTCACTTTATTTATTTTTTTAAATGATAATAATGCCATATTCAATAGCATTCAATTTTAATTCATGTTTAATTCATATCAAGTCCAAACAAATTGAACAGAGAATGCTCCGGAGCAGAGTCTGCGTCAGAGCACATCTAACCGTGGGTCAGTCAGTGAATGCGGGGGTCACTTTCTGCCACTCAACATCTAAATACAACGTAAATACCTGATGATGACATCAGTTTTCTGTCAACAATCAACATGCTAACCCATGTGTTATACCAAAACATCCAAAGGAGCACGTTTTCACATAGGCACCGCATAGTGCACCGGCGTTAGCTCTCTCTCTCTCTCTCTCTCTCTCTCTCTCTCTGTGCCTCTCATCTCTCTTTTACGCACGCACGCAGCCACTGCGCATCACTGAAACAACTGAAGCTATAGACCACACAGCCAGATGCAGCACAAATTCAGACAAGGCAAAACCCACGCAGCTTTACGTGTTATAAACAATGCCACGGCGGGCAGAATACATTAAAATAAGGCTTAACGTTACCTTTAGAAGAGTTGTGCGCGGCGAGTGTGTGAAACGGTGATGTCCTGCCCCCACTGCTCTACCTGTACCGAGACACACCGCTGTGTAGCTACAGCTACGTAACTTAACAGCTGACTACTGTCAGCCCCTCGGACACTGCAGCTGAATCTCGCCCGTTAAATCATTATCGACCGTCATATTTGCACTGACACGACTCCCAGTCAATATTTAATCCACTTGTAATGTTTGGAGTTTGAATACTGCGGGAAGCTTTCTGTCTTCTTCTCTGTTGTTGGTGTTTATGTGTGGCAGCGCTACAGCGCCACACACGCTCCACACAGGCCTGGGGTATGTACTACAGCGTTCTACTGAGCGCACCAGCCAGCTGAGTTTGTTTGTTTTTTAATCTAATTCTCACCATAGTGACTTTGAGACATTGTATATGTTTTATATCGTTATCCACCCCTCCATTTATTGATTATCCGCCGGCTTCATTGTAAACAAATGCACATGGCCAGACGGCCATGGCTGTGAATTGCAATCTGTCAAAATGACGGATGGCCTCAAAATTTTTCCGTCACCGTTTTAAAAAAACGGTCAATGACGGAAAATATCCGGTTAACGCGACCCCTGGTACCTATATCTATTCATGTTTTCTGCTTTAAAACAAATAATCAATATCCCCTTTAAAGGGGGATGCCCATATTTTAATGAGGTTTACAGATTGCTATCAATTGTTCATGGTGACTGAGTGGGATGATAAAGCTGACTGAATATAGTGTATGCTCACTCAACTTGACCCTCAGTTACTACATGAGTCAGAGGATAGCTAACCTTAATAAATGAGTGTGGGGTCGACGAGCCATTAAAAAGCACTTTGAAGCTCCATTTAAGAAAAGATGGTCCTGTAATTTAAAAGAGAAATAGGCTGCGTCAGTAGACATTTATATTAATCTATATGAATGTGGTTTTGGAAAATATTTGTCAGAATGAGGCAGTGGTTATTGCAATGTGATGTCTATCTATCCATCTACATACAGTATCTTGCTAACAAATGGGAGTAGGCGGGAGTAAGCAGTGAAGTGGTCAGAAAAGTAGCCATGGAAGTGGTAAGTGGTTTGTAACAATCAAAGGGAACCATGAGCTGTGGGAGCTGATGGTATTGATTGTTCTGATTCTATTTATTCATTTATTTAATAAATAATTATTTGTTGTTCCCTCAGCTCTAAGGCATTAAGACAACACTCAAGAAAGGGATGGATGCTCACAAGTATGTCGTTAATGCATCCTGCATGCTGAAGTCAGAAGAAAGGAACCATTAGTCCTCTCATCATACACAAATCAAGATAAAGGCGCCTGCAAGGTTCAGCTCAAAGACAAAAAGGGACAAATAAAGGATGCCCAGGTGGCAGCAGAGAAGGGAGGGATGAGAAAAGTGGGGCATTGGAGAGAAGAGAGATGAAGTGATGTTTCATCTTTCAGGTCTTGTCTTAAGCTCTAGTGTCATCTACTTCAACAGCATGACTCCAGGCTTTACATATTTACATATTTATATATTTACATAACGATTTCCATAATTACCATAATGAAAACTGTACCCTGCCAATGCTTTGTGGTATATGAACCTGCAATGAACCCAAAGTTTCTGAATAGGCGTTGGATGCCAACAGATTTCTGCTCACATATACGTACATACAACATTCTCTCTCTTTCCCCTCTTGCCCATCATCTGTTTTCTTTTATTTTTTCTTTCAGTTTCTTTTTGTCCTCTCTGTACCCCCATGCACACCTCACCTCCCACAGCACCACCATAAAAGGTGCAGGATGTATTACCAATGTGTGCGTGTGTGTAAATGTGTGTGTATGACCTGCTGTGCCCCTGCTGAAAGCCCCGTACACCATAAGGACCTCGCTATCTGATCTGCCCCATCTGCTATCAAGACAGGTAGTGTCTACACCTGGGGGAGAACTCTCTTTCTCCCTTTTTCTTTCTGTCTCTCTCAATCTGTCTATCCCTTGTCTGTTTTACACACAGAGAGACAACACACACGCGTGCTTGCACAGCACACTGTTCCAGGATACAGAGTACTTGTTATCGAGAGACATCTGCCAGACTGTAGACTGACTGACATCATTCATGCAGCTGTAACAGATGATGATGAGGAGCAAGGTCAATGTTCTGTCTCCTGTGCGCTCTAACCCTGAAGGGCCTTTGGCTCCGGGTCTGAATGAACTACAGCACTTTAAATATATATTTGACAAAAAACACAGAAACAAATCATTTCGCTATAGATTCATGGGCAACAAAGGCAAAGTCAGAGTAGCTTTATACTCCCTTGTTCATGTAGCCATGATGAAGCACCACAGTGCTGTGTTGTCTAGTATACATGAGGAACCTTACTCGGTGAGAAGTGTGCCTCAAAGGGTCTTTCCTAGAATTAAGTTAATACAGAGTTGAAATGTCATTTCTTCAGCAAATTTCTTTTGATATCAGAAAACGCACTTAAAAGCAGACTCACAGCTTAGATTTAAAAGAATGACTCTGCCTCTGGGAATGGCAAGTGGAGCTTTTTGATTATTAACGACATTCTGCTGTTAGTGCGAGAACCAGTCTGAGTTTCGTTCGGTTATTCTACCTAGAGGGCATGACGACATTTCACCACAGTATTATTTGTCAAAGTAATTCAAATTATATTAATAAAACCTTCAATTAAAGCAGTTGTCGGCACGGGCCAGAACATAATGCAAACTGTCCTTGTGTGAGTATACTGTATACACCATGCATGCAAACTCAAGAGGTCAAGAGCAGTCTGCACTATATCAGGTAAATAAAGCTTTTCAGTGGGGCAACAAATGCAGCAACATTGTCCCTGCTATTGAAACCACTTCTTTAAGTAAAATAATTGAATGAAAGTGAAAATGTCAAGGTATCCCTTAAGAAAAATATCTGTTGCATCACTGGTTCACATTGCAATTGCACTGAAAAGGAAACAAGAGAGCCTGAGGAACAGTGAACACAGGAGGGGACAAACAGCACAACAGATTGAAATGCAGAATGTCAAGGCATCCTTTTAAGCGTTCAACAAGTGTCTGTACCTCCGCCTGCTCCCCCTCTCTTCATACCCCTCCCTCTCTCCATCCCTGCCTCCCTCCCTCCCTCCATCTCTCCATCCCTCCATCTCTGCCAAGGACACCATCCCTGCTGTTGTTACCATGGAGACAAGCCCAGAAGGGCTGTGGGCGAGACATGTGAGGGACTGTGGGTGACTGTGTGTGTGTGTGTGTGTGTGTGTGTGTGTGTGTGTGTGTGTGTGTGTGTGTGTGTGTAAGCAAGTGTGTACACATCTTTGCCCTTGTTTGTTTTTGTATGATTTTTTAAGTTTTCTACATGTTTGTTTCCTTTTCTGTTTTATTCGTTGCAGCGCTCACCAACCATTTAGTGACAGTCCACAGGTGAATTTGTGCCATTTCAACATACTGTACAGTGCTGATGTTAACAGAGAAAGTAGGAGGTCAGGGCCAATTCTTGTATCTACAGTATATCATATCAGAAGTGGTAATAAGAAAGTTCATTTTTAGTGGTAAATTGCTCATGAAGAAAACTGCCATGCATTTGTGTACAAGAGCGATATGGGGGTTTTTTGAAGTAGTTTTGGTTAAGGCTCAAATCTCCGTTACCGTCCTTGGCATTCTGACACACACAGCTGTGGATCAGCATCATATTGTGCCATAAGACTTGATATGATTTTGATTTATTTCCCAACAAACAATGCAAGCCTCCAAGGGTATGGGCCTGTGTTTGTGTGCATTTGTGTGTGATGGGATATGGGGTGGGAGGTAATGCATGTGTTGACAGCAATAATTCACCCCATTTACTGAATGAGAGATGAGAAGAAAGTGTCATTTTCTTGCCCCAGCCACTCTCTGCGCTAAGAGATGGTAATGTCTCACTTTCACCATTCTTGTCTAAAAAGCCTAATGGCCCAACATCAAAGTCCTCTTTTTCCTGCCAGCAAATGGAGGTTTGCAGCAGTGAGACATGCATTATGTGTGAGTTTATGCATAGCATATTATCAGTTTGAGCAGAATGTTGGATGAGGTCTAATTCAATGACAGATTTATGGAGCTGGCTCCAATGCACAATTTATAAATTTTCACTGGATTTAGTGGTTTTATTTAAGGTGGTGTGAATGCGTGTATTATAGAATTTGAGTATCCTAAAAGAAATACAGAGGAAAGGTTATTACTATTATCATTGTACTGATATCTAGGGCTGCAACAAGTGGCATATTTTACGGATGTTCAGGATCACTACTCGAGTAGTACTCGAGTACTCAGACTGGTCATTGCCGTTTTTCTGCAGTGTATTTTCAAAAACTGGTACAATTATTAATCAGAGGGGGGCGCACGACAACAATTTCACACCAGACGGCCATAGCCTTAATGTTTTTAATTTAGCCTTTATGCTGTGAGTCGAAGAAAGGCGTCGTGTTGGACCATTTAAGATTAAGTCCTGCTGCGGCACAAACAGTGAGACCGAGATGCCCTGTCTGCATGGCAGCTGTGGCATGACACAGTGTTTCTCAGGACGGCTGACTGAGCGACCGACTGATCTGAGGTGGTGGGGGAGGGGGGTGGCTCGTCCGAGTAGTGAAATGGAACTCAGATATCGGCTACAGCCCTAATAATATGTAAACACAAAATAGCTCCACTACAACTCTTTCATTGTCTCATAAATATCCTGAAAGAACTAATTTATTAAGGTGTCACTACAAACATCAAACTACATGTGCACTCACACATACACAAATGTGTCAAAAACATAATCACAATACAGGAAATAAAAACACAATGTGATGAAATTCCTACAATGAGGACCTTTTACAATACATAAGTGAGCGCACTGATGCATTCACTTATAAAGAACCTGCCTTCTGCCTTAATACTGAGCTGAAAACATATTTTATTACACCTCTGACATTTTCAGTCAGGGTCTCGTAAATGATAATTCACTCAACCGGTGTACAAACATCCTAATACCTGTGATACAAACTATCAATGGTGGCTATTAGCCATGCCGACTGATGTCTCTCCATTCGACTCCACTTTATAAGCATCGAGTTATCTTGTTATTTGCCTCTCACTTACTGCCATGCTCCACCCTGCAATGAATAACTTTACAAAGCCCCCATGTTACAGCATTATAATATTTACATTTTAGTTGTAAGAATGTCAAGATAGCGAGAAAAGTCAGTGGGAAAGGAAGCAAAGGTCTCATAAGAGAGGAAGAAGAGACTAATATACTGTAAGTAATTACCCTCATTTAAGAGCCATATATTCAGACAGACAAGAGATCATTTTTATTGTGTGTGTGTGTGCGTGTGTGTGCGTGCGTGCGTGCGTGCGTGCGTGCGTGCGTCCGTGCGTCCGTGCGTCCGTGCGTTTCTATGCTTTATAGTGCCTCAGCTTCAGCCCTCTGGCATTGATGGAGCATCATCATTATCACCTGGGCTGATGGTAAAGTGGCTCCTTAGCTAGACCCCATCAACCGCCACCGTTTGGTGTCACACTTTTGTGTACGTGTGAATGTGTGAGTTTGTGTGCCCTTGTGTGTCTTCCCGTCTTCCCGTGAATGCATTTTGCAATTGCAGTTTCAGTAATTCGGTGGCCACACTAACATGGCTTTACTGGCAGGTCCCTTATGCAAACAAATGGCCTTGGCTGGCAGGTTCAGTGGAGGGTGACGGTTGTTGCATCAGGTTGGGGAATCATGGCCATAGCAGATCCAGGGGAGAAAGCGTTCATTTCACTTGCAGCGTGAGGCCCTCCACTTGCCCGAATAAAACACACAGCAGCCAGGGTTTGCCCTCAGACACTGTGGAGATGATTAGCTTGTTTAATTGCCTTACAATTTTAGTTATTTAACCGTCTATGCACTGATACTGGTTCAGGAATACTGTTGTCAACTTTTTCTTTTTTTTTTCTTTTTTTCTGAAGGTCAGTTAAATAACAGCCTGTATCTAGGCAACAGTTCTGCATTGATAACCATCATAGTCAGGTTAATATGAGGACAAATAGAATAAAGGAACAAATGCAAATATCCACTCATGATGCATGATGCATATCATTTATTACATCATTATAGATGAGAAGGAGGGGAGATTAACATATATATTTCTTCATCCCAATCCACATTATTGTCATCATTTACCATCATTTTCTATTTATTTATTGGCCAAATAAAATTGACAAAACAAACTTAGTTGTCCTGTGTTCTTGGCTTTATTAGGGCCCGAGCCTGTGTCAACGACCCAGGGAGGTCCCTATTGTTATTCGACATGCACATTAGTCAACGTGCCAGCCGACGAGTAACAACAAGTAAGCAAGCAAGTAACCAAGTACTGCATAGACCTGGCAGCAAAAACCCCAGATATTGTAATGTTTATTCTTATTATTATTATTATTATTAGGGCCCGAGCCTGTGTCAACGACCCAGGGAGGTCCCTATTGTTATTCGACATGCACATTAGTCAACGTGCCAGCCGACGAGTAACAACAAGTAAGCAAGCTAGTACTCAAGTACTGCATAGACCTGGCAGCAAAAACCCCAGATATTGTAATGTTTATTAGGGCCCGAGCGGCGACTGCAAGTCGCCTGGCGAAAGCCCTATTGAAATTCGTTCATGCCCCAACGTGCAAGTGACCCCAAAGTGCAAGTGACCCCAAAGTAATCAAGTAGTGAAGTAATCATGTGGTATGGAAGACCCCCCGGGGAAAAATTGCTATATTGAAATTGTAATGTTTATTATTAGGGCCCGAGCGGCGACTGCAAGTCGCCCAGCGAAAGCCCTATTGAAATTCGTTCATGCCCCAACGTGCAAGTGACCCCAATGTGCAAGTGACCCCAAAGTAATCAAGTAGTGAAGTAATCATGTGGTATGGAAGACCCAGGGGGAAAAATGCTATATTGAAATTGTAATGTTTATTATTATTATTATTATTAGGGCCCGAGCGGCGACTGCAAGTCGCCCAGCGAAAGCCCTATTGAAATCGCGCTGTTTATTATTATTAGGGCCCGAGCGGCGACTGCAAGTCGCCCAGCGAAAGCCCTATTGAAATCGCGCTGTTTATTATTCTTATTATTCACGCGACTCTTCATGCCCCAATTTCGCCCCTTTCCCCAACTGGAAAAGTTGTCTAACTTTGCATGTCCCTCCGGCCTCATCCGAAATTCGATATTTTTGGGTCGTCGCAAATGGTCGACGCAAAATGGCGAAATAGCGCCCCCTACAAACTTTCAAAATCCCCATAGGGAATTTGACTGACTTTGTCCGATGTTGATAAAATTTGGTACACATATGTAGTATACCCAGATATGCAAAAAAGCCTCTTGACCTCATGACCTCAACCCAACAGGAAGTTGGCCATTTTGGTGTAGATTTTTCCCGCCTAAAATTAACTCCTCCCAGAGCGTTCGCCCGATCAAGTTCAAATTAGGTATACCACATCTCCAGACCTAGCTGAGCTTATCTTGTGCTCCGTGAGTCCGTAGGTCAAAGGGCGTGGCTGCCAGCGCTCAATTCACTTTGGCGTTCTCGCCATGTCCATACGTGTGGCTCTCACGCCCACATACTTCATCCAATCAACTTCAAACTTGCTGGACATGACGATGGCTCCGCCCTGAACGTCCCGATATATTAACTTCCCACGTAACTCATAGCGCCCCCCGGTGGTAACAGGAAGTGTACTAAAATTTGGAAAATGTACATACTTTGCCCCATCATCTTCATTCCACTTCTACAACATGCAGAACCAGTTGGTGAAGCTACATTATGAACGCTGTGAAGCTACGCGTAATGGCGTCCCTGTGGGGGCGTGGCTAACATTCCTCGCTATGACAATACGTTTGCCCTTTGGATGGCTTTAATGAACTCCTATCAACATGAAAATTGGTACACAGGTCCAGGGTCACGACCTCAACGTTTCTATGTAGTCATAGGCGATCTCAGTCATTCGCCCCCTAGTGGAAACAGGAAGTGCCATTTTTTGCATCAACATTGTCCGATTTCCACGAAACTTCACATGTGTGATGAGGGACTGACCCTGAACACACCTGCACGCATCCCATTACTGCCCCCTAGTGGACGAACCTTTAACTGCTCATAACTCCCTCATGCTTTGTCCGATTTCCACGAAACTTCACATGTGTGATGAGGGACTGACCCTGAACACACCTGCACGCATACCATTACTGCCCCCTGGTGGATGAACCATTAACTGCTCATAACTCCCTCATGCTATGTCCGATTCACTCCAAACTTCACATGAGTGATGAGGGGCGGCCCCTGAACGCACCAGACCACATGCGGTGACTGCCCCCTGGTGGATGAACGAAACATTGCATTTTTGGCCTCCTTCCAGGTTTTTTCTCCATTTCTGCTCCGCGCCACGGCCCCCGCGTGCCTCAGGCCCCGCGGTGGCATGGGCGAGCGAGGGCCCGCCATCGCCGCTTGCGGCTTTAATTATTAGGGCCCGAGCGGCGACTGCAAGTCGCCCAGCGAAAGCCCTATTGTAATTGCTCTGTTTATTATTATTCTTTCTTTCTTTCTTTCATTCTTTTTCTCTCAAAAGGATCGCATTTTTGGAGGCTTCAACATGCCCCAAAACGCGTAAATTTTGGCATGCACATCAGGACTGGCGAAAAATTTGATATTTTAAAGTCGTTGGAAATGGGCGTGGCCAAATGGCTAAATAGCGCCCCCTAGAAAATTTCAAAACATCAGCCCCGCCTTTGTGTGTCACCTAGACGCATGAAATTTGGTGGGCTTATAGAACATGGCAAGACGCACAAAAAAGCCTCTTATGTCATGGTGAAATCACAACAGGAAGTCGGCCATTTTGATTTGAACTTTTGACCTGTTTGATCTAACTTCTCCTACAGATTTTGTCCGATTGACTTCAAATTGGCTGGAGACCACCGAGATGCCACTCTGATCAAAAGTTGTGCTCCGCAGGTCTCTAGGTCAAAGGGCGTGGCTTCTGGGGCCTTGAGGATTTTGGCGACTTTTCGTTTGCTCGCCATTTCACCTTCGAACAGCTCTAACGCCCACATACTTTATCCGATCAGCTTCAAACTTGCTGGACATGATGACGGCTCCGCCCTGAACGTCCCGATATATTAATTTCCTACGTCACTCATAGCGCCCCCCGATGGTAACAGGAAGTGGCCAGGTTTTACCTTAACGTGTACAGATGGCACATAGTTGACCCCATCAACTTCATTCCACTTCTAAAACATGCAGACTAAGGTGGTGAAGCTACATCATGAACGCTGTGAAGCTACGAGTAATGGCGTCCGTGTGGCGACGCGGCGTCAATTCCTCGCCATGACAATACGTTTGCCCTTTGGATGGCTTTATTGAACTCGTATCATCATGAAAATTGGTACACAGGTCAAGGGTCACGACCTCAACGTCTCCATATGCTCATAGGCGATCTCACTCATGTGGCCCCCTAGTGGAAACAGGAAGTGGCATATTTTACATCAACATTGTCCGATTTCCACGAAACTTCACATGTGTGATGAGGGACTGACCCTGAACACACCTGCACGCATACCATTACTGCCCCCTAGTGGATGAACCATTAACTGCTCATAACTCCCTCATGCTTTGTCCGATTCACTCCAAACTTCACATGTGTGATGAGGGACTGACCCTGAACACACCTGCATGCATCCCATTACTGCCCCCTGGTGGATGAACCATCAACTCATCATAACTCCTTCATGCATTTTCCGATTTGCTCGAAACTTCACGTGTGTGATGAAGGTCCGCCCCTGAGCTCATCTGCCTACATCTGGTTACCGCCCCCTGGTGGATGAACGAAATATTGCGTTTTTTTGCTCCTGCCAGGGTTTTTCTCCCTTCTCACCACAGCCCCCGCGTGCCTAAGGCCCCGCGGTGGCGTGGAGTCGCGAGGGCCCGATCATCGCCGCTTGCGGCTTTAATTATTTATTATTATTCTTACCTACTCGAAATCGCATTTTTGGGGACTTTCCCATGCTCCAAAATGCATGTAACTTTGCACACATGTCCAGACGGCCCAAAAATTTCATAATTTGGGGGCGTCGCCCATGGTCGACGCAGAATGGCGGAATAGCGCCCCCTACAAAGTCAAAAATGCCCATAGAGAATTTTGCTATCTAACTTTGTCCTATGCTCACAAAATTCGGTACACATATGTATTATACCCAGATATACAAAAAAGCCTCTTGACCTCATGACCTCAACCCAACAGGAAGTCGGCCATTTTGGTTTTGATTTTTCCCGCCTAAAATTAACTCCTCCCAGAGCGTTCGCCCGATCAAGTTCAAATTAGGTATACCACATCTCCAGACCTAGCTGAGCTTATCTTGTGCTCTGTGAGTCCGTAGGTCAAAGGGCGTGGCTGCCAGCGCTCAATTCACTTTGGCGTTCTCGCCATGTCCATACGTGTGGCTCTCACGCCCACATACTTCATCCAATCAACTTCAAACTTGCTGGACATGATGATGGCTCCGCCCTGAACGTCCCAATATATTAACTTCCCACGTAACTAATAGCGCCCCCCGGTGGTAACAGGAAGTGTACTAAAATTTGAAAATGTACATACTTTGCCCCATCAACTTCATTCCACTTCTACAACATGCAGAACCAGTTGGTGAAGCTACATTATGAAGACTGTGAAGCTACGAGTAATGGCGTCCCTGTGGGGGCGTGGCTAACATTCCTCGCCATGACAATACGTTTGCCCTTTGGATGGCTTTATTGAACTCGTATCAACATGAAAATTGGTACACAGGTCCAGGGTCACGACCTCAACGTTTCTATGTGCTCATAGACGATCTCACTCATTCGCCCCCTAGTGGAAACAGGAAGTGCCATTTTTTGCATCAACATTGTCCGATTTCCATGAAACTTCACATGTGTGATGAGGGACTGACCCTGAACACACCTGCACGCATCCCATTACTGCCCCCTAGTGGACGAACCTTTAACTGCTCATAACTCCCTCATGCTTTGTCCGATTTCCATGAAACTTCACATGTGTGATGAGGGGCTGACCCTGAACACACCTGCACGCATCTCATTACTGCCCCCTAGTGGACGAACCTTTAACTGCTCATAACTCCCTCATGCTTTGTCCGATTCACTCCAAACTTCACACAAGTGATGAGGGGCGGCCCCTGAACGCACCACACCACATGCGATGACTGCCCCCTGGTGGATGAACGAAACATTGCGTTTTTTGCCTCCTTCCAGGTTTTTTCTCCATTTCTGCTCCGCGCCACGGCCCCGGCGTGCCTCAGGCCCCGCGGTGGCATGGGCGAGCGAGGGCCCGCCATCGCCGCTTGCGGCTTTAATTATTATTATTCTTCCGACATTTCGTGCCCCAATTTCGCCCCTTTCCCAAATGCGAAAATGCGTATACTTTTGCACGGACGTCCGGCCTGATCCGAAATTCGATATTTTTGGGTGGTCGCACATGGTCGACGCAGAATGGCGGAATAGCGCCCCCTACAAAGTCAAAAATGCCCATAGAGAATTTTGCTATCTAACTTTGTCCTATGCTCACAAAATTCGGTACACATATGTATTATACCCAGATATACAAAAAAGCCTCTTGACCTCATGACCTCAACCCAACAGGAAGTCGGCCATTTTGGTTTTGATTTTTCCCGCCTAAACTTAACTCCTCCCAGAGCGTTCGCCCGATCAAGTTGAAATTAGGTATACCACATCTCCAGACCTAGCTGAGCTTACGTTGTGCTCCGTGAGTCCGTAGGTCAAAGGGCGTGGCTGCCAGCGCTCATCAGACTTTGGCGTTCTCGCCATGTCCATACGTGTGGCTCTCACGCCCACATACTTCATCCAATCAACTTCAAACTTGCTGGACATGATGTTGGCTCCGCCCTGAACGTCCCGATATATTAACTTCCTACGTAACTCATAGCGCCCCCCGGTGGTAACAGGAAGTGTACTAAAATTTGAAAATGTACATACTTTGCCCCATCAACTTCATTCCACTTCTACAACATGCAGAACCAGTTGGTGAAGCTACATTATGAAGACTGTGAAGCTACGAGTAATGGCGTCCCTGTGGGGGCGTGGCTAACATTCCTCGCCATGACAATACGTTTGCCCATTGGATGGCTTTATTGAACTCGTATCAACATGAAAATTGGTACACAGGTCCAGGGTCACGACCTCAACGTTTCTATGTGCTCATAGACGATCTCACTCATTCGCCCCCTAGTGGAAACAGGAAGTGCCATTTTTTGCATCAACATTGTCCGATTTCCATGAAACTTCACATGTGTGATGAGGGACTGACCCTGAACACACCTACATGCATCCCATTACTGCCCCCTAGTGGATGAACCATTAACTGCTCATAACTCCCTCACTCCCGGCGTGCCTCAGGCCCCGCGGTGGCATGGGCGAGCGAGGGCCCGCCATCGCCGCTTGCGGCTTTAATTGGTATTGATTTTGTTTACCAATTCCAGCAAAAAAATAAATAAAATTGGGTCATTGTTCCATCTCAGTGATGAGTAAAAGTTCCTTCATGTAAAGAAGAAACAGAAAATTCAAAATAGTTGGAAGATGCTGTTATATCAACTTCTTATTAACCAGCATTTCCCCTACAGTTGTACAGGTCGCCAGGCCAAAAAAAAAAAAAAGATGAATATGCTCGAGTAGTACTTGGGGTTGGTGGACGGACTGGTGCTTGCCATGTTTCTATCTGTCAGTGTATTTTCAAAAACTGCTACAATTATTAACCAGAGGGGGGCGCACGACAACAATTTCACACCAGGCGGCCATAGCCTTAATGTTTTTAATTTAGCCTTTATGCTGTTGGTTGAAGAGAGGCGTCATGTCAAACCACTTAAAATTAAGTCCTGCTGCGGCACAAACAGTGAGACCGAGATGCCCTGTCTGTGTCAGCCAACGTACCATCACACTCCGCCACGGGCAGCTGTGGCATGGCATGGTGTTTCTCAAGACCTGGGGGGGGGCAAGTCAGCAGTGTAAAGCTCAAACATGTGGGAGCCTCCCTTTATATATAGAAAGGGGCGGGTCTCCCATTACACTATCCTATCCTAACCCCCACCCCCAGTATTGTGAACAACAAATTTCAATGCATAAATTGCAGACTGCTTGCTGCGCCACCTGACCAAATCCTACTGCGCCAATATGGCGTCCCACGCGCCTCGTCTGTTTAGGGTATTTTCGGTGGGTACCTGGGCCTGAAAAAAATTCTAGGGGAAACACTGCTGCATGTCGAACTGCAACAAACAGTTAATAGGTGAATTGATCCAGCAAAGCCTACCTGGAGGAATACTAAGTAAGTTGGTTAGTTCCAGATAAACTAAATTTTTTCCGATCAGCGGATGCATTGTAAATTTTTACTTTATACTGTATTCTTGAACTGGTGTATTTTTTTGAGACAGGGCTTCTCGTAGGCGGCGACAATACGCTGATTAATCGTCCCTCATTCACAACAGTTTACTGCCTGTGTCTCGTAGCAGCGTGATGCGCTGGTGTTTCTCAGTGGGGGGAAGCAGGGACCATTCTACTGCCATTTGTACCTCATACAACTCCACTTCAAAAAACTGAACTATCCCTTTAATATCCTGCAATACATAAAAATCTAATGAAATGTGATATGAAGCACAACACCTAGGTTCATATTCCTTTATTTAAATTTAATTTAATTTTCCTCTCAGACTAACGAGTAGCTATATATTTCACCTTCCAAAAATCATTTTTATCAGAAATTAAAACACCACCGACACCACACCACAGACAATCCCCCGACTGGTTGAGTTTGTTTCTCTGTTGGACCACACACCAAGATCAGGCGAGTGCATTGTTTTCCCAACTAACGGAACTGGTGGCCAAAGCTACTTTAATATAAAACCTAAGTTGGAACATAAAGAGATGAATTCTCCATGGTAGTGTTTTTCAAGTCCATAAATGAACCCCACATTTTTTAAAGACCTTAGGCAGTACTTTTATTTCAAATGTCAATTTTTTCTACAGAATAAAACTTGATAGCCCTTTTCATTGCTGGCTCAGCGTTGGTTTTTTGTACCATCAATTTAAATTAATGCTCATGCAATGAAAAAGAAGCCTTTTTTCATCGTCACAGTTTTGGACCAATTTTCTTTCTAATTTTGTACTCGGCTGACAGAATCCATTGTGCAGTTCCAAAAATCGTCTGCTACCACTGCCATAACAAATATCTTTATTGGCGGCAAAAGACGTAGTTGTTAGCTGACATGGACAACAAATCTGCTCATATTGAGAAGAAGCACAATATGTATGCAAAAAATTGTCCAACCAGCAGGATACAATTTCACAATTTATATTTACACATATTTTCATCAGAGGGCTCAGCTTTGCCTCATAGTGTAATAGGAGGCAGTGGATAGATGTTATTCAGGCAATTACTTTACAGGCAGTGGGCGTAGGTGAGAAGTTGCTAAACCCCTCTTGGGACATTGGCAAAACTCTGTGTGTTTTGGTTGCATGAGGCCCTATGTGTTGGCATGTATTCATCCTCAACTAATCATCAAAACACAAACACCTACTCACTCTCCAAGCAGAGTTCACACAGGCTGTTGTCACACCTGTTGCTCATGGTGAATATGGAATAAACCATGGGTGTGAGAGTGAGACTGTGTGTGTGTATGTGTGATTGTTATTGTATGTTTGTGTTTATGTGTTGGTGTATGATATGGAGTTATGAATCCTAGTTTATAAGAAAACAAGGCAAGGATTACCAAGCTATGCTGCGTTCACATGGAGTCCAGCAGACGGCAAACGGCAAATGCCACTGGACGGAATGGAAAAAACAAACGGTCCGACGGGACGGCACGACGGCAAAACGCGTCACTATGTTGCTATAGCGACGTTGAATTTTTCTCCTTCTCTAAGCCCAAGACCTGAAGATTTGTGTCATTAGAAGTTAATGCGGTGACCAAACGTGCTGTTAGCTAATAAGCATTTACCTTTGCTTTAATAACATATCCCTAGGTTGTTGTAGGGCTTATGTGGTGTGGTGGTGGGGGGTGTTTTATTTTTTTTTCTAACAGCTCCTTATTTCCTCAGTTCAGGGGGGCGTGTCAAAACTTTCACGGTACCTTCAGTCATATTTCGCAGCAAAAAGTGACACAAGAGGACTGACAGTATGAGCCAGTTATGCAGCGCAGTCCCCGTGAAGGAAGGTCAGACAACAAATGTAGCCCACGGACATAGATGTGCATCACCTGTAACAACGGCGCTGCAAAAAAAAAAGATCTGTGGACCAGTGAAGCTATCTCCTAAGCACTCATAGCCAACCACTGTCTAGTACCACAGGATAAGCTAAGCATTCTACATGACTGCAAAGTGCTTGAGAGCTGTTGTTCATAAAATTTCAAACTGACTCAGTGTCATCATTTCGCAAAAATAAGCTCTGTAACACAGCATGTATAATGTATGTTGCCTGCTGAGGAAAAGGAACCGACGCAGACAGACCTGACAGCCCCAGGGAGTCAAATGAGTGAAGGAGAAAAGTTGATTATAAGGCTCTTAACGACGCCGCTAATTACCATTGATGCTAATTAGCTGAAGCTCCAAGTTAACTGCACGGAGAATAATCAGTGTCTGGAACGAGACAGAAGTTAGAGTCAAACTATCATCTCTCAACCCTTCATGGGGCGCACCAAGACGGGATACACTGCTGTTATGTCCCAGAAATGCTAGCATGCTTTTCACGCTGATATCAAAACGGGCCCTCAAGAAAAAAGTGAGGTTTTTAATTGTAGGCCAGTAAAGACAAAAAAAACACAAGCCACTCTGATCTTGTCATGGTCATACCATCTTTGTAATGTGAGGCAAAATGAATTTCCGACATTTGACTTTCACAGCAAAGGTTAATGTGTTGGTTTCTTTCTGTGGGTGCGGGGTGTAATTATACTGATCATTGCAGTGTTTCTCATAACACAGCTATAGACATCAAGACACACACACACACACATAAACACACACATCCATTTAGCTTGACTTATGTGGTCTGTGACTGTGTTATTTTGTGCAGTAAATCCAGGTTTCTCCTGATGCCGAGATACCAGCTTAATCTTCTCCCAGGCTGTCGACACAACAACCGCTGGGGCTGATTTACTGTGGTCAGCTTCAATAACCAACCCTGAGAGCCAAAGGTATTCCTCAGGGTCTGGATGGCCATACGTTTCAAGGACAATTATTTTTAATGAGTCTGCCTCCAATCTATCTGCATGTGGGTCGAGGGACGCTTGACAAATCCGTCCTTCAGAGAGCCTCCTCCTCACTCTGATCTATGGTTCTGCTTCATTTCCTCTGCCTGTCATGCGGTGTGTAGAGCTGCTATCAGTATGTTTCACCTGGCGTGGTGTCTCACCAGTAGAAAGGCAGGCTGTGTGACTGATACGGCAGTATGGTATTTGTAGTTCTAAAGAAATGGAATCGCTCTAATATACTGTATGATGATGAATGAGATTAAAGTAGGAGGAGAAATAAACTTTTATGCAGAAACCTCAGTACGCATAGTAAAATAACAGCATGCATTACTTGTATGAATTGTCCCAATGTGTTCCTGACTCTGGCACTGTAATCAAAGCTTTAAAATTCAGAGACCAAAAAGACATAGGCTACTAACTTTAGGGATGGGAATCAAGAACTGGACTCAGCTGAGAGCTTTAGTCCTAAATTGTCTAAATCTTGAGGCACTTATCAAGTCTATTTATCTTGCATGATCTTCAGAGTGGGTGTGCAGGTCTCCACATATTATGCAAAGTCCCCACCTCCCTCTTGTGTGAAAGCAGATGGGCATACAATAACTGTCACGTATTCAGTCATTATATAAACAGTGTTCTATATTTAATGATTTGATGGGTTGCATGGGGACTCTAAAAAGTAGGTTCCTGACAATTTAATCAAGGCTTCCTCCAATGAAAATACAATCACAGACATATCATAAGGGAAAAAAGCATATGTGCCCAGGATACATCATTTAGCTTCGGAACCAATTCCACCAACTTGTGGGAACAACAGCAGAAAAAAAAACAAAACCTTGTTAATTCAGAGAGCTAGAGTTTGTATAAACACTGTCACTAACACTATTCCAGCCAGTGTCAGTTGCACGCAAACAAAAACATAATCAAGAGTTGCTAACTCTGAAATGTCTACTAGTCAGTATGTTGGTGCACAACAGATTTCCCAGTTGAGTCTGTGTCTTGCTAAAGCTCAAATGTGTGGCTGAGTTTCCCCAATACTTCCTCTAACGCTATTGATACAGATTGCTCTTTCCGGTCACAAATAACTTAGACTGAGCTGACAAGTTTTTACTTTTTTTTCAGAGAACCATATTAAACAAAGTATTAATCGTAGCAGAGTATTTTACATACCTCAAAACTGTGTCTTGGGGGGGACTTTAATGTAGTAATTATGTTCTGTGTTGTATTGCACATTTGAGTCCATGAAATGTGTTGTTTACAACATACCAAAGAATAACTGTGTAATATTACAAAATCTGTGGAGGAGCGGCACCATCCATGTCTCTGAGCTGCAGAAACAGCTTGCCTTTATTAATCTGATCTATTTTCTCCAAAAGGCTTTGATCCTCTGCTGCTGCTGAGTATACATCTCCAAAGGGCTGCAGCCCACGGGGAGTGTCTCCTGCAGCGATCCCCAGCAGAGGTCCTGGTTGTAAGGTTGTGGAAGCACTATGGGCTCGGCAGCGTGCTTGTTGTCCAGGCCTTTCATGTCCCGTTGGAAAGTGGTTTCTACTGGGATGGCAGTTTGATTCACCAGCTTGACCTTGTGACTGTAGGCAGTAATCGCCATTTGCCATTTGTGTGTTTGTGTGCCCGTGTGTATGAGCTTATAAGAGAGGGGGGAAAAAAAGCAAAAGCAAGAGGCAAAATAGATATGATTCATGGCAAGTCCGTCCATCTGTGTTTGTCATATGTGCACGTGTTCGTCTGTGCTGGCACAACTAAACTGCCCGTCCTGGAGTCTAATCCATGTTTCACATATTGTGCTCTGATCAAAGTTACTGCACATTCCTATAGCTTCTTCTGTGACAACACCTTCAGGCTGTGTTGTGTTGCGTTTGTTTCCTGCCTCCACCTGCGTATCTTGTGGTAATTAGATGCATTGCATGTGTCACAGTGAGTTTTGTCTCCTGTTTAACTCTGTGACCAGATAGTGATTGAGTTGTAGCACTCTTTTATCTTCTCCGTGGTCCTCTGATGAAGAGTTCTCCCTGTGGGCCTGGCACTCTGGCTTAATTCATCGTGGTAAGAGAGCCTGTACTGTTGCTCTACACGGTAATCACTCAGAGATGCTCCACAAACACCATCAGCACACAGACATACACGTTAACGGGAGAATAGCAACATTGTGGGGGGTCAACTTTGCCAACATCTGAACATCAGTCTAAATAACAAACCAGCACCCATGCTGCCCATGGCAGAATTTGTGTCTGCCTTCTGCTGCCCTTTAAATTGCAGAGGTTGATCAAATACTGGAGTGAGTAAACTTGGTCACATAGAATTGAAGTCCTTTTTTTTACCTGTCGTGCAGTGTGACTAACACCGGTAAACACCGGTTTGATACTTCTAGGAAATAATTAGGGCTGCCCCCGACCAAAGATTTTGTTGGTCGACCAGTAGTCGTCACTTATGGCGATTAGTCGACTAATCGACCCCCCACCTTGAGGGGAAAAAAAAAAATTACATTTTTTAAAATATTTTTTTTAAAAATTAAAAAAATTATTATTTTTTATTTTTTTGCCCGCGGTCAGGTTGAGAATTAATTAATTAATGCTCGTGACTCCGGCCGTGTTGGGTCCGAGATTCAACAACAAGCCGGTCGGGTTTCACCGTTATTACCGGCAGAATGCCCGTTTATCACCAATAAACACAGTAGATGAGGGTAAAAAGTTACTGAGCTCAGGCTGTGTGACGGGGGTGCGGGGGTGGGGGTCCGCGGCGTGGAGCGGTGCGGGTCTCTGACTGCAGCAGAGACTATCATGGATCCGCTCCGTGACACTGAGACTGACCGCCGGTGAGCGCTGTGGGACGGGACCGGGGCTCAGACAGCACCCGCTAATGGTGACAGCGGTGATACGAGAGAGACTGCCGTGCCGTGAAAAAAAAAAAAGTGTCACGTCACGACTTCCTGTATCTGGCCCTTCAAAATAAAAGCCCCATAACCTTTAATATACAGTTCAGTCATTGATGTTGGCTTAATTTTGACAAGACCCGGCTGACGGCTCCAAATGTAGTTGTTTTTTCCTGCGACCAATCGACCAATGACATTTTGGTCGGCTAATGATTTTTTGGTCGACCAGTGCTTGGTCGACTATTTGGGGGCAGCCCTAGAAATAATAATGACTGAAAAGACGGTAAGCAGACAAATGTCACAAACTTTACTTCAGGCCTGCCTGTTCCTAAGGTGCTGCTGGGTCGCTGAGACTGTACTGTAACGTGCCTGAGGGTGGGTGAGCCAAAAGAGAATTGCCCTAACAGGACCTGGAAAGTAAAGTAAAGTATACCCCCGGGGGCCCGCACGTTTACGTTACAGCGCAGACCAGGAACACCAAGTAACACATGCAACCCCAGTTTAATATGTAAATGCCTTATAGAGGAAGTACACACATGTACAATAAAAGCTGTACAGTATGTTATGTATGATTGCCCCACATGCATTTTTAATGCCCAAAGTTGAAAGATCTTTTTGTTCTTTCTTCTGTTTGTTTAAATTAAGACACTCCACTCTCAGAGAACACATCCCACATTTGCAAGAACACACACATTTAAACAAACATACACACAAGAAAAGCCTCTCTAATCCAAATACCATATCTTGCAAATGTTGAATAATGTTTAAGTAAATATTTGTGCATATGCATGTAATAAGTAACAAACACATAGATGAACACCTGAATATGATGGGAATTAAATAATTGCTTGCTAATTGTTTTTACATTTATCATTAGTGAGGCCCATTTCTTTTGATTTTCTTGTCCCGGTGGGTCTGCTGCTCTGCTATACACACAGCAGCTTGTTTGCTTGGTAGTGGATGAAAATTCCCTGTCCTCTGAGCATCTGTTCGCTACAGCAGGGATGTGTACCTCCCCAATGCCCCAGACTACTTGTCTTGACAAAATACAACTCTGAGAGATATGAACAAAGCTACTAGCTACAGTAAACCCTAGCCACCCACCCCAGTGTAATGAATACAAAACTTCTAATTGTATACTCTTTCCAATTAATGAAAGGACACTGTCACAGAGGGAAAATTACTTTAATCTATTTTAGGTAAATTTGGGTTTTAATAAATTTAATTTTGTGTTGTGTTCTTGTTTCATATTATCTTGTTTTGTTTTTCCCAGGGAAGCCACCATTGAACTTTATGGTGTGACCACAACCTTTATCATGTGCATGTCAGGCACTTAGATTAATCATAATTCAACACCACCAGGGGCAGTTTGAACTGTGATTCGGGGTAATATGTTCGTAATGGCTAATGTAGCCCCAAGGAGCTGGATTCGGAGGCCCGGTAGCTCCAGACCCAAGATTATTTATTTTTCTTTACTTATAGTCTTCAGCTCTTTATACAGAGTGTATAAAAAAATTTTTTATAACAAATTTGCTTAATGGCTGATTTTTATTGGGAATGTTTCAAATGTGCAGTCTTGGAGGAAACCCTTGGCAACAATGTCTTTAAATCACACAGACTTTGGCCAGGCATTGCTTCTGATTAGGTTCCTTTTTAACAGCTGATTTTCTTCCCACATCTTCCATGGAAAGATAGACAATTCAGTCTCAGATGTGACCCATAGTTAAGTGTGTCATTTATATAATGTCATACATAATTCTGAGCCTGTTTAATAGCAGGAAATCTACCCTGTTTGCAGCCCTAACCACGACAGGGAAATCCTTTCAAGCTGCAACCCTCTCTACCTCACTCTACTCCTATCCACTTGCCTGACTGCTGACAGCCTTACATGCTGACCTCACATTACACAGTACACCACACTGAGGTATCACACCACTGAACTTGCCTGTTCAGGTTAGCAGCAGCTATCTAATTGTGTGTTCCATTGGCACAAAGTGGAGCCACTTCTGCTCCTGCTGCTCGGTTAGTGTGAAAGACCATTAGTGCGGTACCGATACAGCTAGACCGTGCACTTCTATACTCCCAAGTTTAGAGGCTGTGAAGTCCTGCAGTGGTACAATACATGTGCATAGCATTCACAACATCTGATATAGCTATTTGGTAATGTAATGTAATCAATTATACAACCACTCGAACATGCTTTTATCTTCTGATGTTAACTTTTAATGACATTTATAACTTTGACTCACAATACTCTGAAACTATATAGCTCTACATTTGAAGCAGGTTGTCCAGGCCTATTATTGAAGGAACAACTATCCTGTTAAAGTGAGAGAAAGAGAGAGCCTTTTTAGGATATTTATACTGTAGAAGGTACAGTATATGGCAATGCTGGGCTATCTTTTTTTAATCCAACATCTTTAAGAACGTCAACTATCTGATGACTGAGTGATCTGACTTTCTAGATCATACAATATTTTCATGAAGATTAATTACGCCTTCTACATAGCCACTATTATCCTTCGAGTTAAAGTAAAGAACATTTACATTCTGTACCAAAAAAAGATAAATGTATCCAGTGTGTCATTTTCCAGACAATATTTTTGACACACATCCCCTGTGAATTGGTCTCCGAGTGTCCCTCTCTGTCAGTGTGCGCCATTGATAAGAGACTGCACATCCCACTTGTCAATCATTCAGTCAGTTAGGAGCAGGCTGGTTGCGTCAGGTCATAATTTTGCTGTGAGTTCATCAACTGAAGACATATCACATCATTTCATCACATTCTTTCATCAGCCAGACAGCCTTTCAGACGTACTGCTGCTGGGGATTTACCCCACAAACCACAGTTACACAGAGGGCCACCCGCTGAACTGCAACTGGATCAAAGCCCCGAAAGCACGAACCAGATCGAGTATGTCTCTTCTTTCATTCACAGGGAGTCTAAGCAGGTATCAAAGATACAGCAAAACAACCTTTACATCATCTTGTAAAGGTAAATGTGATGACAAAACTCAAACAAGCATTTGAAATTAAGTAATCTGCGATTTATACATAAAGATAGAAGAAACTTGAATTCAGCTAAAATTAGGCCTTTCTACTTTCTTGCACATGCACACAGACACACACACAAGCCTGTAAATAAAACCTTTTTGGTGTGAAAAGGCTAATCTACCGGATGTGTGTCTGTGTCCCTGTAGAAAGTGATCTGGAGTCATTGAGCTGGATTAGCAGGTAAATATGTAAGTCATTGTATGTCTGGAGGTGTAGGGAGCACTGGAGTCATATCAAGAACTGTCACCAGCTGCCACAGATAGCATCACATTGAAATTCATGGAGACCATCTCAGTTGTGAATATGACAACATAGGGATCAGATGCTCATGCATGCGCAAGCACATCAACAAACACTTAACACGAAGATGCACGACATGCACCCATAAACACGCACATCAGAGCAAACACCTACTTGCCTCCCAGCAGTCGGGATGTAAATGCATTAAGAACTCAGTGTGTGACATGAGGCAGAAGGAGAAGAGTGCCAGCTGACACAGGTGGCACAGAGCAGAAATACAACTTATTACAGCCAATACAAAACCCCTGCTGAGGAGGGCTGCTAAGACAACAAATATGAGCAGCGCGCTGGCACAGGAAAGCAAAGACAGGAGGCGGAGATGGGTTTGAAGAAAGGAAGAAAGCAACCATGGGAGAGTGGGAGGAGACAGGGGAGTCAAACAAAAAGCAAGAAGGGCAGAAGAAAGGGATGGAGAAATATACAAACAGATGAGAGAGAGAGAGAGAGAGAGAGAGAGAGAGATGGGGGAGGAGGTGGCTGATAAGAGAAACAGTTTGGCTGGACCTTAAGGGGCGTATTGGATGAGGACTGTCTACTGAGCCAGTTTTAAAGGTTGCCCAGCATCACTATTTATCTCACCTGCATCCAAATGATGGCATGGGCTCAAACACACATCCACACATAACACCCACGCACACACATACACACCATGGATAGCACTCTGCACTGTGTATTCGTAAGAGAAAGACTTATTGTGCTCCACTGCACCTGTGGCAGGTTTCCAGTATTCAGAGGTGGATAAATGGTCTGCTCTTTTAGGTTGGCCTGCAATCTGACCACTCTGCTGTTTATGAGAGAGGGAAAGTGGGAAAGGAAAAGAGAGATGTTGAGAGAGAGAGAATGAAATAGAGGTGAGAGATGTGGGAAGGTGAGGTGAGGAGTAAGCGAGGGGTGGAGGATGAATAGGGAAATGCACAGCAGATGATTTGTAACATGACTACCTTCTATTAATCTCCTCTAATGCACTTCACTGCAGGGAGGAAGGAGCAGAGAGCAGAGTGAAAAGATGGAAGAAGAGGAGAAAATTAAAGACAAGTCAGACGTATGATTTTACAGTAATGTAGAATATCCAGGACAAATCATATATGACAGGCACTATCCAGTTGGATGATTTAAGTTAAGTGCAGATAAACAGCTATGACACGGCCAACAACAAATTGATGAAACAGAAGTTTTTAGATCAAGCCATTAGTTGAGAAATGCATAGGCCTTTACAGTATAACTTACACAAGTGCAGGTAGAATGTGGGTCACCTGCCAATTACACCAGAAAAATCTGTATTGGTTCTGAATGTTTTTGATGAGTCGAGGCCCTGCTATAGTCAACGAAAAATAATAATAACAACAAAAGGTATCTTGTTGAAAATTAAAAAAAAAAAAGTCCAAGATGGTTAAAAGTAAAACTGTTCTAGCAGGCCACATTTTGAAAATACAAGTCAAAAGTCCAAGCCCCTTTCCAACACTTCTTCTCTGAGCCCACACCTCCAGAGCGCTTATCAGTGTTGGGTTCAAACAAACCAACCTATCTGCAAATCAAACAATCAACCAAAGTATGGCTACAACCTACCCAGTCAGAATATAGCTAAAACCAACCAACCAATCAGAGCCACAAAACAACTACTTCAATTACAGCTATAAATCAACCAGACAAGTAAACCAATTAAAACAGAGCTACAAACCAAAAAAGTCTAAATAAAGCTGCAAATCGAAAAATGTCTTAATTAAATCCAAAATGAACATGTCGTTCATGTAACATTCAGAATTACTCAAAGCAGATTTCCAAGTAGCTATTTTAACAAAATCACAAACACGTAAGCTATGGTGTACACAAACCATCACACGGGTATTTGCAATAAGACAGCCTTTGCACACACAAAGCTGCAAACCTTCACCTTGCTCAAGTCTTGACTGAGGTGGGAATAAAATCACCTTGCTGATTTGAATCACTTTCTTCAGTTCAGTCAGCTTTTCTGTATAATTCATTCACTGTTTTTGCTCTGCTAAGCAGGGACGTTACAGCTCAAGTGTACTTCAGTGTGTACAAAGCAAGCAAACAAATCACCTTGCAAATAGGCTAAACCCCAGTATGTACATCAGCAAGTGAAGGCATGACTCCCCATATGCCCAGTGTTCAACTCACATTCATTTCAGTACAAACCAAACGCAGCACATTGAGTTAATATCACACTGACTTTTCCCCCATGTACTGAAAACGCTGGCGCAATGTCACTTCAACAGCATAAAGGCAAATAAATAATAACTTACAGTTCAGCAGCATCAGTCCTGGATAGACAGCTTGCACGTCAGCTATGGCGGTTGTCATGGTCACCCAAGAGCCTTTCCCCGGTCAACAATGGCGACTCCCATTTACTCCAACAGGTGTTTTTTAGCAGAAGATCCTCTCCACTTTCCTGCTGCTGTGTCAGGTCCGTCCTCGAAGAAGTCCGTTGTTCATGTTACGAAGAAGTTGCACAACATAAGTTGAGCACGCAGCTGCTCGCCTATGCTACAAAAACATTAAATTAGCCACCCCAACAGCCTCAGTATTACCGCTAGCTTAGCGGCTAACAGATACAGTTGCTTCAGTGCTACATAAACATGTAGCCTACCGTCCAGCCCAATATTATTAGCCTTCCTGAAATTCATTCGAGAGCAAAAGTCCGTACGGTCGCTTCACCAGCTATTTTTTTTAATAACTCCTTGCCTGTTCGTTTCCTCTGAGCTCTGCTTCTCTGTCTCAGTCTGGCCTCTGTTGACGCTTCCTGACATCCTGCCAATCACTACACACACTGATTAGCGCCAAGAAAAACGGAAGTAGGCTAGTTCAAACTTCTTTACGTCTGACGCTTTCTTCTATTCCTTTGTGAAGTAGGCTATGTTATTGTTTATTTAGGTTACTCATATTAGCCTACATATTTCTTTATGTATTATCTTATTGAAATGTTGTTCAGATTTGGTGCTTCATAGATTAACTTAACTAGTTGTAGCTAAATTTGGAACCACATTACTTCCAACATTTTCTATCTAAACATATTCCATCATTTTGCCCATGCAGTTTAGGATGAATATCACAGAGGGTAGGCTATATAATAATAATTGATCAATAATAGGGCCTAATAATAATAACTTTATTCATAGCACTTTTAAAAACACAAGTTTACAAAGTGCTGGACAAAAGCAACATATAAAGATCACAGAAGAAAAATCACAAAAATTAAATGTCACAAGCCATAGGAGAAGGACTGCCCAAGCATTACAGCAATACAAGACCCTAATAACAAATTGAGACGGGGACTCAAATTAAAATGCAGGATGCAGTTGATTAATAAATAAAGATATGATAAGATTAGAAAAGATGGGGTAAAAGAGTTCAAATAGCTAGAAGAAAGCGTAAAAGTAAAACGTCTGGGTAAAACTGCAAGATAGCCTATAGCCTCGCTATATTTTCATGTTTGTAGATGCTTTATGAGTCTTATATTTATTTATTTATTAATCTATCTAGGCTATCTATTTATTTATCTGACTCATATTAGGCAATGTTCATGAAAATCTAAACCAAGAATCCTACTGTTTTTACTGTTCTTCTGTGCCCAAAACTGTTATTAACACAACAGTGAGTCACACCATCACACTGAGTGTCATGATCCATCATTGTAATGAATATCAGTAGCCTACTGTGGTTTATTTTGAACTGATCCCACAGTGATAGTAGACTGCTGCTGTAAAGCACACCAAAAAATAATCAGTTGAATAATGTTTGTTTTCAAGCTAGATTTGGCAAAAGATTACAGAGTCCAGCTGTTTTGGGGCTGGAATCAGAAAATGAAACAATATATTTCGACTTTGTTTAATTAAAGATGACTCTGTTGAAAGGCTGCCAATTATTATTGACCTGTTATCATATAGAACTCATGAGGAGTAGGCCTAAATTGAAATTAATGCTTCCAGTATTGATCATTTTTAAACTAATCATGCATTTTTGTAGTTAAAGGTCTGGTGTCTGTGGCTGAGAAAAGGAATGTGTGCTGTGTAGTCCCACCTGTTACCTTGTTCAAAACAGGCCACCAAAATAAAACAACACGTCAGTCATTTGATACCTTTACAAAGTGTCTGAGACAATACAACAAACATTATTTGCAATACATAATACAAGTGGATCTCACTTACAGATGATGATGTTTAGGGCATCCCTAACTTATAAAACATCTAGCTGGTTTTGGTAGGCCTATGAAAATGGGATGCATGTTGATGATAACAAAAATACAAAATATTTTCCACCTTATCTTTTAATTGGGGGGGACATGTGATGTAAAAATTCTTGATGTCTCCATGTCTATCCATTAAAATTTCAGTCAGCTATGGCTGTAGAAAAAACCACACTCTTCATTTTTGCTCCCATTTTCCGGCTTTTGATCTTCAGCACGTCTCTATGTAAGGCAGCCCTTAATGTGCTCATGAAACTCTGACGAGCTAACTAACTGACAAGCCTGCCAACAAGCCTGTGGGAGCAAAACACAGCACTGAAGATAAAATTATTAATTAATTATAAATAGGCTAGTTCCAATATCTGTGAAGTTACATCATGTAGGCATCATTTATGAGGAGCAAATAATCAACTGCCTTTAGTCTGAATAATGCTGCACCCTGTAGTTGCTTCACTGTACATAAATGTAACATTGATGATGAGAGGCGGGAGAGGGGGTGTGGGTGGGGTGGGGGGCTGCCTGTGTCAAAGCTGTGATGGCGTTCCAAACAGCATTTCCCCGGAGACTCTGTTTCCAGGCCAGATACACATTGCTGATTAAGACACTGATCCTAGTATTGACGTGGCTATAAAATACAAGATACTTCAACACACATCGATCCAGGTCTTAACTTAACACAAGACACTCACACACCCAGTAATGTATCCACAATCTAGCATAGGCTACTATATGTACACAAATATGCACACACAGAGAGAGAGAGATGCTTACACATGCATACATACATTCATACACAAATAATAAAAGAATCCGCAACAGAGTTTACCTTATTCACCTTATTCACTCGACACAAACACACACCACCAATAGATCGACCTGGGCTGTGCCCAGCATGGGTCTCCAGCTGTAGATCAATGAGAGACAAGGCTGGAAGTGCCATGTTGTGAGTGAGAGGCCTGAAGGCAAGCTTTATGGGGGGATCTCCTGTCACAAGGTATAGCCTTAACGGTCCATGTGCTTATTGTGTGAGAGCGTACCATGTACATTTATGTGTGTATTAAGCTTGCAAATGCCTTTATGTATGTGCATTTTGTAAAACAGTGGAAGTGGAGGTCGATCGGTGGGCAGTATATGTGCTTACATTAAAGACACAATGGCAATGTTCAGGTTTTAATCATGGCTGTGAGGTCTCTGACTGACTGGTCCTCTGTTCCTTCTTCCTTTCATCCTGTGTTTCTGTAATTAGTTGATTGACCTCTGCTGTCAGGGCCTAATTAGACATGGTAATTAAGGATTAGATGGGTCAGAAGGGAGGTGTGTGTGTGCGTGCATGTGTGCGTGCATGCGTGCGTGCACACATATTGGGGTAGGAAAGGAGGGTGGGTGGGGGTTGGTATGTGTGCATGAAGTAGGAGGCTGATAAGGGATGTGAAGGTCAATATGTTGCTTTTAGTTTTAGGGAACAGCAATTGTCCACTCTCCTTGGCTATATGGCTGCCTTGTTTACAAGAGCAATGTTAAAGATGAACAATGTTAATTAAAAAGTATCACTGTACTAAACCTACGATATTGACATCAATGAGCTGACCGATGCAATTTATGAAGTACCCTGTATTTCTGGAGTAGCAACATCCACTTTTTTGGAAAATGCATAGCTGGCAAGGGAGGATGGGGGATGACATCCCTCTTAGGAAATGTTACTAAAGCCTTGCTGCCTGTCACTAGCACATCTGGGACAAGGAAATAGAAAAAGACAGTGTATGTGGTTGCTAAAGACTGTTAAATTATAGCTTGAAAGCAGCACTCAGCTATACTCTTGTACTATACAAATCAAATTAATTAACTACATTTTACGCTAAGGAAGCAGGTCACGCAGACATTGTGAGAAAATAGCAAGCACAATAGACCAGCAGTGTGATTCAAGTAACAGCAATTACAAAACCACAATAGAATCCGCAAAAAGAGCCAGTTCATGCATATTACAAAAGGGAAATTAGGAGTTACTGTAATAAGAATAGCAAAGTCCAAACAAAACACCTGACAATAGCACAGCATGTGAATGTTTAAAATAAATCTATAGACACATATTGGGCTAAATTATCTATTTTCACCTAATTAAATATGGTCCCTTCATCCCAATTATTGCTGGGAAATCAAAAGCTGGGGCTGAGAGGCAAACAAGACTCTGGAGGGAAATTCTGCAAGTGACACTAAGGCTGTCGCACAGGGCACAGACAGTTTTGCAGCTTATGGAGTGCAAAGAGGGAGTGTGTTGGCACCAGATAGGTTGCATGTGACAGGCAACCCGAGAACTTCACTTGCCAATCACTCACTGCTGCCCTGTGGGGGGTTCTCTCTCCTTGCTCAATCTCCATGTCTCTGTACTTTGGTGTGTGTGTGTGTGTATGTGTGTGTGTGTGTGTGTGTGTGTGTTGTGTTCTAATGTCATTCGACACATGGCAGGGGATACTGCAAGAAAAAGGGTTGAAGGAACACTCAAGTAAAGATAGAAAGGGAGGAAAGAGAGGGAAGAACAATCGATTTAGCTGCAAGAAGGGGAAGAATGGTGAAAGGCGAGGCGAAAGAAGCAAGACCGAAGAGAATCATGACAAAAATAAAGAAATAAAAGTAGCTATAAGTGGAGGGGAAAAGAGGTGGTGGGTGATTTGTATGCTTCTCACAGAGACACTTAGGACTCTCGTATAAGCCACGACACAGTCCGAGGCTTCAGGAAACACAAAGTCATGAAATACAGTAGAAGCCATCGAATGTGAACCAAGAAATACCAAGAAGGGAGCTCCTCCTGTGAAACACAACAGAAAAGGAGACACAGTGATAGCTGGTGATATGGCTTGAGTGTTGTGGAGTGAGGTGAGATTGGGATGACCTAGTTAGAAAATAGTGAGGGATAAAAAAAAAACTGAGTGAAGGAGAAGAGAAGACAGAGAGACTAAAACGAATTATGACAAGGAAAACTGTTACATACTCAGTTGGAGTTACGCATGACATGTTATCCGACTCACGTAACAACAACAACAACAAAAGCAAAACACATTTCCATTATTTCCATTTCCAGTAGTGCTACTGCCGATATTAGCAAGATGTTAGTGTGCTAACATCAAGCGATATAGCACTAAATACAAAATGGAGTGAAGGCTGGAAATGTAATTAATTTAGAAGGTATTAGGTCGTTTAAAAAAAAACCCTGCTAAAGGTCAATTAATCACCAAAGTTGCTTCAACTGATCTTGAGGAGAGCAGTAAAGTCTGTATTTCATAGCTATCAACCTATCCTGCTGGTGGTGCTAGTGAGGGGACCAAAAGAAGACACCATTCATTATATGCAAATAGATGGGTAGTCACCGATCACTTTAAACACCACTTACCTGTGATTAGTATGCATGGTGGAGCATGGTGAGCTGTATAGTGTAGTCCTTCCTGCCACCCCAATCTGCAACAGGCCACCAAAACAAAACATGTTGGCAGCGCAGAACTTTTCTACACTATTAAGTGTGTGAGACTGATAGTGTTGTGATACTCAGATCGGTATTAAGGCCACATTTCCAAGGTCTTGGTCTTGTCTCAGAATCCACTACATTTTTATTCGGTCTCAGTTGAGCTGGACTCTATTTTTATTTTTATCAACCTTGCAGATGCAGATGTCTCTCTCTGTCACTCGTTCACTTTGGTTTAAGTAATGTAATTCAATAATTCCAAGATAATTAAAACTGTTCTACAAAAGTATATGAAAAACTTGGTTGCACTAGTGTCAAAAGTGGGTGACTTTAGCAGGCCATGTTCTTCTGTTCAACCCAAACTTTGTTTCAATTAAATATAGATTTTATATGAAATTATCTTTTCTTTTTAGCCAGGGAATAATGTAAATATCAAGCCACATGATTAATATGAGTACTGGTACTGAATACAGTAATGGTCTTGAAAATGGTCTTGCACTGGTTTGATCTCGGTCTTGGACTTGGTCTCAACCCCCTCAAAGTCTTGGTCTTGGTCTTGACTCAGTCTCTGGTTAGGTGGGCTTGACCACAACAATAGACACTGATATATCTGCAATGGATGAAATGATCAGTATTGGTAATGGATCGGCCGATTTCACTATAGATGTTCAGCAACAAAAAAAACATGATTGGGGCGTCGTTAGTTTGAAGTTTTGTGACAGTCTATCATTTCATCTCTTTTGTTGCAGATAATTCACTCAATCACAGTTTCTCTTTGTCTTATCCATTGTAATGCTCCTACAGAACAGGAACTAGAAAGCTTCATAATAGTCAGTCTGTCTCATTGTGCCCATTCTGTTGTAAACATGTGACTAAAAAGTAGACAATGCGCTGCATTATACTATTCTCACAATGTAAGCTGTATTATTGCTGTATTTCATGAGTTTTTCAGTATTGGATCTCTGCTCCTGTGACATTTGTGTTTCCGCTGCAGGTGTAAAGTGTGTGTAGAGTTTCCCTGTTTTGTGCACAAAAGAATAAATCAAGTTTTCACTCTAAACTTGGACTTGACCAAGAAGGTTGAATATGGAGAATTACCAGAATACCACCATCTGTTGATTGGAGCTATAGGAACAACAACAACAGAAAAATAATTCCTGGAGTCGTAGCCAGACCATTGCTAAGTTTAACACACCGTTGCTAGGGAGGCAGAATATTTACTTTATTTTTCATTTTTACCTTCATTAAACAGCTTTGGACTAACTGTGATATTAGATAAATGACTTGTAACTTGTTACAGGGAGAGTGGAGGCTCGCTTCCACATCTGGCTGAAAACCAAACCTGCACGATCAGAGCTTCAGACCCAGTGTCACAGCTCTCGTTTCAGTGAAAAAAAAGAAAGAAAGGCTCTCGTCTTGGTGGCACCAGGAGTCTGCGACACAAACGTGCCCCGTAAACCATATTCCCTTGTTAATGACAGATAAGACAAGTACACACATTGTAACATGTATATGATAATCCATCCATCCATGCACCGATTGATTATAAAAGGCTTCTGGCACACAACCAGGAGGAGGGTGAGCAAAACAGCGGAGAAGTGACCCCCAATGTGGCTACTGGCTGGTACGATGTAAACGGGAAGTCACTGCCAAACCCATCAAAATTTCTTAAATTATTTGTTCACTAAATATAATTTTTTACGGAAAATCAATACTTGTATTCTGCACCCCTCTTAACACCCCGTGGATGTATTATTTTTGAAAAAAATATAGTTTTTAATAAGCATTCTCAATATTCAACCTTTAACCATCGTCTTGTGTTAGCTTTCTGCTACCATCTCTTCTGTTAGGGTCAATTTTCACCTGTGTCTTAAATCAGCTGTAAAATACACTAAAAACTTTTTTTTTTCATCCATTTTGTTTTTCAATTGGTTGGTTACATTGTTAGGGTTCCTTATCCATGAACATGTTGGTTTTAATATTTTTGGTGTGGTTTTGATCCGAGTCTTAAATCAGCTGTAAAACACAGTAAAAATGATTATTTATCATCCCATTTATTCATCATCTCTTGGTTACAGTATGTTGTTAGGATTCCTTATCCATGGGGGCGGGACTAGATAAGCTTTTGCTTCTCCCGCTTTCCCTTTCGGTCATGTGTATTGTATTAATTGGATTGAGATGATGTGTGATGATGATGACTAATTGACATGCCCGAAATGAACCAAATAAATAAATAAATAAATAAATAAATAAATAAATAAAAAGGCTGGTTTTGCACTTATGATTTCAGCTTTAACTCTAATTATTGTCTTTATCGTTATAACTGGGTTGTAACCGACCCTTACAACACAAATGTCATAATTTTGAGTGTTTTAGAATTTTGTGGAGAAAAAAAAATTGCTTTATTTTGTTTAAATAGAAGTTCCTGACAAAGTCAAAAAGCCTTGATGCAATAAACAAATTTATGTGGTACTTTTATGCATAAAAAAACCTAAAAACGGGTCACTAACACAAGAGGAAGATTAAAGAAAGGTGAAGGAGAGATACACATCATCAAAAGCAAGAAAGAAAATAAAATAAACTTTTGTTTAAACAAGACAGATGAAGACACAGTGTGTCCTTGTGTTTGTGACAGTGTGTGACTGAATTTCTTTTTGTGACAACTCTGTCATCCTTGGCCTTCCTGACACTGACTCTAAAAGACAACCTAACTCAAGAGACTAGCTTTGAAAGCATGCTGTATTGCACAGAGCAGTCAAGCCTGTCTCAAAACCAAGCATATTTGATTCCACTGTGAATTTTTTGAGACTAGCTGCCATGAAAAGTCCCTTGACCTTTTTTTTCCCTTAACATATTTGTCAATTCATCTATTTCAGCATGAGCACCTGGGTTGGAAAAACAAGTGGTCCATGAGTTGGACTGCACTCATACATGTAAAATATACATTTCAACTTTAGAGTGGTATACTTCCTGAGCATTGTAGCCTACACACTGTTCCTCTTTTCTGTCTTAGGAGGAAAGCATTGAAGCCTTAAGTTTGCAGGATCCTAATCCATGCAGATAGAGAAAGCTGTATGAGCATGGGTTCACCGGGGGAGAGGAAAAACACACACACAAACTTACATGCACAAAAATGCACTTGCATCCACGCTGCATGAGGGAGGCTTATAGTGAAGAGGAGAATAGTAATGAGGCAAAGCTTTGTAATATTCTAAATTTGGCTGCTGGTCTCCAGATGCAGGTAAGTGTTCACATCGCACCCTCTTTCCCCTGCATTCCCTGCTGTGCATAGATGAGTGGAGCTGTCTTATGCAAGATATTTCCCCCTTAAGGCTGTTTCCATTTGGGGTGCCCGGAATAATGTTACACACTCCATTATTTTTATAGGCCTTAGGCATCTCACTCAGATCCGTTCACGAATATATTGACTTTCACTTTGCTGCATGATTGAGACTTGTTTGCCTTGCTGCTGGTAGACAGCGCGGACAACCAGACTGTAAAGGATGAGTTACAGAAAAAACTCCACCACATACAAAACACTCTTTTCAGGTTGAAATTGTGATTCTGTTTAAACTGCTGACGTTATCGCAATCCCCTGGAGGAAATTTTAAGAATTAGCCTGTGTAAAGAATGAAATGAAAAACTAATGCTCCACATATGATAATGTTAAGATGGGGAAAAACATTTAGACATTACCTGGGTCTTCTTTGTAAAATAGAAAAATAAGATGTGTGTTCATAAAAAAATGTCAGGGTTTAGCCAGAGGTCATGTGAATTATTGTGGTTATTTTCACATACCTATCTTTATTGCATCTTGAATATTGACTTTGGGGCAAGCAGTAATCAGTCTACCCACCCATCTGTTTAGAAATATGCTTTGCCACACTTTTTTCTCCTGCAATATTACATCACTCTTGAATCTCTACTTGTTTAATGCGTGCATATGAAAAAGTCAGGTGGAAGAATATGGAGGTTATTTTCTATCATAAATCAAGAGCATATTATGTTGATTTGAGAGCATTACTTTTTGATTTGACGTTCAGAAAACTCTGCTCTCATATTCAAATTTACTCTGCTCGCGCTCAAACTATGTGCTCGATGTTTTAAACCTGTGCTCTCGGATTCAAAGTTGCCCTGCTCGTGCTCAAACTTTGCTTTCGCATTCAAGTTTGCCCTGCTCGTGCTCAAACTGTGTGCTCGCACTTGGTCACAGCTGCCTGCGCAGAGTGTTTCCTCTTGCGCGGAGGAAAGTCCTGCTCTCGGATCTCTGCTCTGCTCTCGGATTTTCTGTCAACTGTCAACCAATAGAAGACCGGCTACTGTTGACCAATCAGATCATCCCTACTTCTATGCTTCTTTGTGGGTGCGTTCACTGTAATTCAAGGAGCGTCACATACGGGCGGGCACTCTTTCTACCGGGCTTATCTATTTCCGCCCCACAGGCTGTTAAATGTGGCGGCTCCCTTTATGTTTTGACAACTTTTGGAATAAAATATCAGTTAATTAATACACGAGCGCCCGTGCTTTTCATTACAATAGGTAGCTATATATAAACATAAACTAGCAGTAGTAGCGGATGGGTGCCTTATGTATGTTTTTTTTTTTTTATCCACGTTCATCGGTATATATGTTTTATAGTCTAAATGCCAAGAGTCACTTGTAAGTGCTGTGATGGTACAGTGGTTAAGGCAGATGACAGTGGCTCTTTTTGTTGATCATAGGGACGCTGGTTTCGAATCCCGCCCTGCCGGCACCCTCATGTTTATGCTATTTGATTTTTATGATTTTTTTTTTTCATTGAAACGCTTAACAAGAGATGGTGGGTTACCATGCGTGATTAAAAACATGATGAAATGAAAATTAAAAAAAATATGCCATGATGATAATAATTTTGGTGCGTGACACCCGGGGGTCAAAGCCAGGGGGCGCACTACTTTGGATCAGTGCTTTCCCAAGAAGAAAGAGACTGAGTGAGCGGGGAGACAGTCACCATGGCCGACCGAAGTACTCAAGTAAGTTTATTGTTTCATGTTGCCAGATACCTACTATATTGTACCTCTTTCATCTTTTTACAGTCTATGCTTTCATATCGTTTCAATATAGACCAATTGGGCGACATAATCGTTAGTCGAACATCCGTCATTACTGCGGTGTCAGCTCCCAGTCAGTCAGCTCTGGGGCTCTGTGTGCGAAGCGGCCGTTTGAATGGAAGCGCCAAAAAGTGGACTTTTTCTCTTCTCTAGATAAGTCTAGGAAGGCTGGGAGGACATGTGCCGTCCTCGGCTGTTCTAATATCAGCAGAATACAACAACTTTAGACATAACGCAGCCCCTTACTTTAGGAGGACTGTCCATGAAGCTTTATTCATAAAAGAGCAACATCAACTGTCATTTTTAATTGTGTTGTAGATATTATACATTTCACTGATCGCAACGCAAGTGTGTGTTTTGAAAGCGAGGCTGATTTATGCATGGCCACATTAGGCTTAGCATTAGCTTCCCTGACACTACAAATTGTAGCCTATATTGAAACGATATGGAAGCATAGACTGTAAAAAGATGAAAGAGGTACAATATAGTAGGTATCTGGCAACATGAAACAATAAACTTACTTGAGTACTTCGGTCGGCCATGGTGACTGTCTCCCCGCTCACTCAGTCTCTTTCTTCTTGGGAAAGCACTGATCCAAAGTAGTGCGCCCCCTGGCTTTGACCCCCGGGTGTCACGCACCAAAATTATTATCATCATGGCATATTTTTTTAATTTTCATTTCATCATGTTTTTAATCACGCATGGTAACCCACCATCTCTTGTTAAGCGTTTCAATGAAAAAAAAAAAATCATAAAAATCAAATATAGCATAACATGAGGGTGCCGGCAGGGCTGGGATTCGAACCAGCGGTCCCATGATCAACAAAAAGAGCCACTGTCATCTGCCTTAACCACTGTACCATCACAGCACTTACAAGTGACTCTTGGCATTTAGACTATAAAACATATATACCGATGAACGTGGATACAAAAAGAAAACATACATAAGGCACCCATCCGCTACTACTGCTAGTTTATGTTTATATAGCTACCTATTGTAATGAAAAGCACGGGCGCTCGTGTATTAATTAACTGATATTTTATTCCAAAAGTTGTCAAAACATAAAGGGAGCCGCCACATTTAACAGCCTGTGGGGCGGAAATAGATAAGCCCGGTAGAAAGAGTGCCCGCCCGTATGTGACGCTCCTTGAATTACAGTGAACGCACCCACAAAGAAGCATAGAAGTAGGGATGATCTGATTGGTCAACAGTAGCCGGTCTTCTATTGGTTGACAGTTGACAGAAAATCCGAGAGCAGAGCAGAGATCCGAGAGCAGGACTTTCCTCCGCGCAAGAGGAAACACTCTGCGCAGGCAGCTGTGACCAAGTGCGAGCACACAGTTTGAGCACGAGCAGGGCAAACTTGAATGCGAAAGCAAAGTTTGAGCACGAGCAGGGCAACTTTGAATCCGAGAGCACAGGTTTAAACATCGAGCACATAGTTTGAGCGCGAGCAGAGTAAATTTGAATATGAGAGCAGAGTTTTCTGAACGTCAAATCAAAAAGTAATGCTCTCAAATCAACATAATATGCTCTTGATTTATGATAGAAAATAACCTCCATAGAAGAATCGTTGCCTTATTTCACTCAGCTTGCATGTGCAGATTCCTCCAACCAAAGAATTGTGAGAGAAAACGAGAGACAGAGACAGATTACCCAGGCTCTTATAGCATTCTAACATATTTCCTTATCAGTCTTTAGGTTGCAGTGGCAGCAGAGAATACCAGACATCCTCTTTCCCAACCCCTCCCGGGGGAATCCTAGGCCAAATGGGATGTATAATCCTGCCATGATATTTGGGATCCATCAAAGCTTTTCTCCCATTTGTTTGTGCCCAGAATACCTCGAGTTAACTGGTTAACTGAGGTTCAGGAGCAGGGTCACACCTCAACCACACCTCTAATCACAAGTGAAGCCTACATATACCTGGTCAACCCCTTCCTCCTCTGTTTGCCTCAGTTTTCACTCTTCCATGTCTAACTTTCAAGGTACTTGGGAGGCATTTAACCATCTTGGGTGAAACCATGCCGAGACGGAGCCCCGACACTTAGTCTCCCTCCGCCGGTCTTCATTACATCCTCCCAGACCTGCAGCGCAGACATCAACCTTCCTTCACCTTCACCCCTACGTACAGTATCCCATTCACCCATTCTCAACACTTACACATTCCATCCAAAATGTTTGAATGGCACATTGTTGTGGCGTGGTCCTTGCTATTGAAAGAAATGTACAGTACGGGAGGAATCCAGATCATACACATGAACCACCTCCTTTAAATGCAAAGGAGCAGCATTTTAAGATCCAGCTCATTTGTTATCCACAGTGTTTCTAGCTTATGTCAGCGGTTTGTATCATCAATATAATGTTTTTGGTCACTATCCAAAGCTTTTGCCCATGGGTAGGGGAGCAATGCTCCACACATTTCATCAGCTTCCACTGTTCTCAACAGTGTCCCAGCAGTGGGTTCCCAGGTGGAGCCTTGTAACAACTAATCCCAAGAAGTCCTGGTACTACCTGAAGCATGATGCAAATGAGCCCCAGAGCATACCGTCTAATATGCAAACATAGCCCTGAGTAAGTGTGTGTTTATATTAGCACACGGCATACCTTTGCATATGTTTGCATATGTGTGTGTCAGATATTTATTAAAGCACATGCTCTTAATTATGGGGATGTTAACAAGAACGCTGCCCCTGCTGGTGAGGTGTATTGTCCCTGGACACTCATTTCCTTATGGGAAGTCCAACGCAAATATGTCTCTGTTCATGTAGTGTGACACTGTCATCATTAGTCTCATTTATTCAATGTGACACCGAAACCTCTGTTACATCAACAACTGTGGCCCTTATACCCCTGGGTAATGAGTAATTCTGCTAATGATGAGTGAAAGACACAGATACAGTTAAGTTAATGTGCCTGAAAGTGACACCTTGAATGCAAACTATGCTACTGTGGGGTAGAGAAACCGCTGCTGTTGCTAAATATTGATTGTATGATATTTATATGTGTAATATGTATGCCTAGTTTTCACTAATGGGGCCAGGTCTACAAAAATGAAAGTAAAAATAGGAACTAATTGAAGTGATTTAGTATATTCCAACGACAACAAATGGGTAACAGTGTGTTTTTTTTAAGCAGAGTGAAAATATTGTATTAACATTCATGTGCATGGATGATGAAGGTGAGTGAAGGCTGGAGTGGAGGCTAACCTTGTGAAAGTGCAACAGTGTAGCTCAACTACGATGCGGCTCATGCACCTATCCTCTCAGCTGAAGGTTTTAGGAACTCAAAGCATTTCCCATTTTTCTAGTCTCACACCACACCAGCTTGGAATACATAATATCCATAGCTGCTTACTCTGGTGGGATCACCACCTTGTCACAAGAGCTCTCAGGGCGAGAAACCAAGGTCAGCCCCATGTCCACCTCTCAGGTCAAACCCAGAAGTAAATATTCTTACCACCAAGCACCCAAATCACTGTCAGCAGGGTCCTCCTATATTCCGGGAGCAGTGGCAGTGACTGTACATGAATCAAAGGGTTAAAGTGAAGGATTCTAACTTGAATATTACCTAGCTGACTAATTGGCCCTGAACACTTTAATAAATGGGATTTGAAGACAGTATTCTTTTTCTGAGGGAGTTGGGTAGGTGGTGTGGGTTGTACGACACCCAATTAAAGAAAATATCCATGGAAACTCATTAAAAAGCGGAAATTGCTGCTTTGTATAACTTATCTCTGTTCACTCAAAGGTGTATTTTCACATTTCTCTCACATTTCTCACCCTCTCTCTTTCTCCTGAGTTCCCAGTTGTTGGCACTTTAATGTAACAGCTAATTCATACCACTGACGTATATTAATGATGTGAGTGCATGTGGTTTGATATCATTTCGTAATGACATTAACACCCTGACTCTGTTCTGGAACGAATGAGGAATGCATAGGATCAGGGCCAATCCTCTGGCTTCATTTTCTCAATTGACATAATCACATTCAAACATCTGTGAAGGCTCCAGCTGTTTATGATGCTCGGATTATGTTCTTTAGCACCACAGTGTCTTCCCCCCACTAGCTTTAAGGGCTCACTCCTCTCAGGGTGCCTGCCAGAATAAAAGCAGACTGTAAGTGTAGGGAACCTCAGCCTCCCATTACACCAGCTCTGTGTGACTTTCCCTTAGGGGAAAGGTCGAGTGAAAAGGGAATTTACTTAATGGGAATCAGTAAGGGATCACAAAACCGTAACATTGCTTCAGTTTCAGTGGGATGATGAGAATACAATTTTTAACTGAATCTCATCAATCATCTAACCCTTACTTTGGATAGTCAGAAGACACCTAATACACACAAAGCAAGTGGCTACATGCCAGACACAGAAACTGCACTATGCACTCTGAGAGTCAAGAGTTTAGGGTTGTATTTGCAAAGATCTAACTTGAAGTGTAATGTAAGAAATCGATATGATGCAAAGGTAGAGTATCACTCATCCACAGGTTTCATGTACGTGTAACAGGTTTCAAGACAGTGTTGGGGTGGGGCTGGGGTTGGCCTTTTTAGTATTGTACACCAACACTCCTGTTTTGATGCAGCGCTCACATGGAGTGAAAGGAGGTCATCCAAGACAAAATGACTTCCCTTACAAAGCTCCCGTTGGTAATTCACTGCAATGAAACTTCAGTCTGGTAACTTGTTGTGTATAATGCGTATAATAAAATGTGGGGCTTCTTATGAAAGATACAATTTACATAATATAAAAATCATCTCCGTGTTAATTCAACTCACCTTGAGACCAGGCTGGGATGTGTTGATGTGTGTAAGTGTAATGTAATACAGCCTCCTTCCTTACTGCAGGGCCTCTTATTCAGAGCAGCTGCCTCCTGAGAATAACAGGCAAACGGAGCATGAAGGGAAGCCGAGGTCTGGACCAGGGGAAGATAGCATGACTGTCTGACAGGATGTGCTTTGTTACACACTCTCTGTTCCTACTACAGCCCAGACAGCCCACCAAGGCCACACATGGGAGAAGAGACAGGGGGGAGGAGGCTACAGGATGTGTGTGTGTGGCTGTGTGTGTGTGTGTGTGTGTGTGTGTCTGACGCAAGGAAAGATATATCGTCCCCTGCTTTTGCCTGGAGAGGCTCTGGGATGCATCCAAGATGCCAACAGCAGTGACAGCATCATCAACAAAATGTAGCTGCGCGCACACGCAAACACACACACACACACACACACACACACACACACACACACACACACTCACACGTACACAGATTGCTGCTGAGCCACTTGAGAAAAACACTCCAAATGTGTTTAGGAAACTGCTCTGCCCCGGGAGGGAAAATCACTTTTTTCCTTTTAGTCCCAAACAAACAAACAGCTACACACTTTTCCATCTACACTCCACCAAGTGAAGATTCCCTCTCGGTCGAGTGCGAGCATGAAGTCTGCTTTTAGAGGGAAACTTTTCCTCTTCATCATGTCTACTGACCATTAAGCCAATTACAGCCAAATGAAACTAAGTGGGGCCGGCTTAACAGAGTGTCAGATTGCTCCTGAAGGTCAAACAACACTCAGAATGAACAGCCTCTGTCTATAAATCCCTCCAGTGTGTGAATGTGTTGCTTATTGGCACTCAACATCAGCACACCTGTTTATCTGATGAAGCTATTTCCCAATAAAGGAAGCCTTTAAATGTCTGGCCATTTGCCCAGTTTACCTTTATGGACCATCTCTTGCTCTCAGCTCTCTGTCTCTCTCTCTCATTTCTTTTTCATTTCCCATGGGGTGATTCTGTACATTTTTCACTTTTCGAACCACCTGAAAATAACGACCCAGTATGCACAAGGACTTAATAAGAACACTGAAGATGTGAGGACAAGAGCAGAAATGCTGACCAGAGGAAATGGTGATGAGAGGAAAAAATGATTCATCTTCTAGTAATATCACTGAGTTCCTAATTACTCTATCTGCTATTTGGTTTATAATATTTTAAACTATCAAGAACATTAGATCTATTTAAAAAAATCCTCTCCATTTCTTGCATGAATACAAAGTAATTAGCTGCAGATATGCCAGTGAGGGGGTGGTATCGCTGAACAGGCCAAATGCTTAATAGAGCCAAATAGATCTCAGGGGAATAATGCCACTCATGTAAACAAAACACTGTGTAAGAGTGAGAGGCAAAGATGATTTTTTTTAAGGTGAGTGACCTATTTTTGGATATCCAGCTGAATGAATGAGTGCAGAAAATGAATGAATGATGGGGCTCTGTTTGGGGAGAACTTTGAAACAGCAAGTGGGAGGAATAGTAACAGGGGAAGCAACTAAAGTAGAAAAAGAAAGAGTCAACCAGAGATGAGAGCAACATATGCTGATGATGAGGACTTCCCAAGAAGGGATTTTAATATTTCATGTGTCCTAGATTCCACCATAACTCCAACACACATACACACTCCCCCCACCCACCCACCCACCCACCCAGGACTTTAAAAAATGACTGAGGAGGGCATAGAAGGATGGAGAAAAAAGAATGACAGAGGGATTTATCTAAATATATGTATGTATGTATATACATATACTGTATAATGTGAGCAGGCAGTTGGAGTGATTTACACCACAATATCCTCAGAGTATTAAATTGATACTACAGCAGCAGATCATTTGTTTTGTTTCACCTTTGGGAACTTATGTGCCATGAGCGCTGAGTTGAAACTCAAACAGTTTGTGACGATTATGGAAACCCTGAAAAGCAAGTGAATTTTTTTCCCTCCACAATCATCTTCCTCAGTTTTTGTTTTCCTCTTTAAAACAGTGCCCTGAAAAGCAAGAGACTTTTTTGAAAGGATCCTTTGATTAAGTTTTTTTTTTTTTAATTATCTTTATTTTTATTTTAACACAACAGTACCATAAAAGACAGGTCAATGTTGTTTCCATAATTATTTTCACAAGTCAAGCCTATATATAAGTCTTTAAAGGGATAGTTCAACATTTTGGCAAATTGGCCCATTGCCATAATCGCTATAGTCATAGCAGTAGGTTCGTTACCTTTAATTGTAGGTGTAAGCTATTTTCAGTACGGCGGAGCGCAGCAGCTGGCTGCTCAGAGCTACGCTATGGAGGCTAAGGGAATTTCTTGGTTTCCCTCATTAAACTCATCAAATTCAACATCCCAAAACTCCACAGCGCTTTTGTAGACAAGTTGTGACCTGCACAACCACCACACTATGAGATCATGACGGAACGATACGAAACGGAGCCGTTTTCGAGGTAAATACAGGGTAAATACGGAGACTGCTTGCTGAAAAACTGTCCCTGAACGCAACGCGCATCAGCGGTTTTGTATGAATTTACCTTGAAAACGGCTCCGTTTCATATCGTTCTGTCATTATCTCATAGCGTGGTGGTTGTGCAGGTCACAAATTGTCTACAAAAGCGCTGTGGAGTTTTGGGATTTTGTATTTGATGAGTTTAATGAGGGAAACCAAGAAATTCCGTTAGCCTCCATAGCGTAGCTCTGAGCAGCCAGCTGCTGCGCTCCGCCGTACTGAAAATAGCTTACACCTACAATTAAAGGTAACGAACCTACTGCTATGACTATAGCAATTATGGCAATGGGCCAATTTGCCAAAATGTTGAACTATCCCTTTAAGGATAGTGCCTTCAAGGGCGATTGGCAAATATTATTTTTGCCAAGCTCTTTTTTTTCTTTTTCTTTCGTTCGGGGACAACATTTAACATAGAAAAAAGATTGCCACCCAGAACATGCTTTTGCAGGGTGATTTTCAAAGATGAAGAAAAAATAAACTTTGAAAAAATGACACTTTCCTCTTAGGCGTTGTTGTCACATATGGAAAAAGAATCTGGGATGAAAAAGAATTTGTGGTAGCTTTGGGCTCAGTTTTTTTGTAATACTTCCAAAAGCGTTCCTGGCAGAAAGATTTTGCTAATAATAGCCCTGTGAATTTAAACCTTTTATTCCCACATTCACCATCATAACAGTGGGGGAAATGTGGCTGTCAATACCATTGCCCTTGGACTCAACATGACATGAAAATCATCAATCAAATCCATACTACTGACTTTTATACCCATAACAAGTAGGCCTAAGCCTTGTAAATTTGAACCTGCCATTTCCAAATTCACCATCATAACAGGAGGGAATGCATCCTGACAGCTGGAAATATGTCTGACAGATATGACATTTCCTGCTGTTAGGATGCCTTCTAAGTTTTTTCCCTCAACAAACAAACAAACAAACGAAAAATATAGAAAAAGGGTCCTTTCACTTACCTTTTGGGGCATATTTTCTAAAGATCTTTAAACTTTAAAAAAGAATTCACTTCGCCTTAAGGGCTTCCGTAGTAAACACAGATCATAGAGTTCTTATTCCATATGCTGACAACAATACCGTAACATTTTTTTTTTTTTTTACTGAGTTAGAGTGAATGATGAGTCTTTACTTTATATAACTTCAAGTTTATATTTTGCATGCAACTCCCAAATTACAATTTAAAGAGAAAGTTCAACACTTCTTGTGCCATTACTGTTAAAATGAGGAATAACACCAGGACACAGCTCGCCTAAAATACCTCCAGACCTGGCTCTTTCTGGTGCTGTGGCATAAAAAAAAAAAGCACTTCCAGTTTTTATGCTAAGCTTAGCGAAGCTATTTACTATTGGTGACAGGTTCCCATTTACTGCACATGGGAATGGTATTGATCTTCTCATCTAACTTTCTGCAGGAAAGCAAAAAAAAAAAGAGGCCTAATTCCCAGAGTGTTTCCTGAAATATTCCTTTAACAGGAACAAAAGGGACGATAGAGAGCGATGAAAAAGGAGGGAGATGTATTAAACAGTATCGAGCGGAATGGAGTAGAAAAGAAAAGTTTTTCCTTGAGTGACCTTGACTTCATTATTCAAGACATTGTTAAAAGTGTGAGGAGAATAAAAAAGCATCAGCATTGCAGGACACAAAGCCATCCTTTATTGTTTAAAGCAGCTTTATCGTCTCTACACTGCATATTTTGATGCACCAAGAACGAACCACCAGTAGCCTGCCATCTATATTTGTCTCTGCCACTTGATCAGACAGCTAATTAGCATGAAAAGTAATGTTGCTGCCACTCTCTGTGTGTATTTATGTGACTGTCAGCCTGTCTGTCCACACACTTGTCTGCCTGTGTTTGTATCTCCATTTGTCTGTCTCTGTTTATAGCTCTCTGTCCGTGTGTGTCTGAATGTGTGTGTGTGTGTGCACGGTTTCTTCACTTTGTGTCTTGCTGGTCTGCTGCTTTGCTAACATTGTCTAGTTCAGCAGACCAGGGTTGCCTGAAGCCTCTGACCATGCTAATCAGCTCAACCCACAATAACCCACCAACTGGCACCTTAATTAATCATGTTACGGTGGTGGGATGTAGCCTTGCATCTCAATGTTCTGTGCTACAAATAACAAGCATGAATATTAAAATAATGATACCTGCCTCTACCCATTGTCTTGCTATTAGATATCAGTTGCTCCCTTGCCTGTGCGGGCTTCAGTCACTGTGTGTTAGTGTAGAAACTGTGCTCATGTTCACCTGCAGCATGGGTAACAAGCAGAAAAAATGATTTAAAGGTGATGAGAAGCCTAGTGCCGCTCTGCTGGCTGCCACTCTGTGTTATCTTTAGGATTGCCCTGCAACTCACTTCACAATTTCATTTATTTCGGAGATAACATTTGCTGCCTGCACCGGCACACTCACACAGGGAGGTGAGAAAGCACACACGCACACACACGCACACAAACACACACACACACACTGAATTGCATTCATTACCTTGGAGCTAACCCTTACCTTACAGTAACTGGAATAATAACAGAAACCATTTTAGCTCATGCTGTATGCAACAGCAGGGGACCCAAATAAGGAACACTCATTTTGTCTCCAGCGAGACAATCTGTCCCTTGTCTCTTTCTGTTTGAGTATGAGTGTCTTGACAGCCAACATGTAAAGGAGAGAGAAAGGCTGTCTTCAGTCATGGACCAAGACGTACCTGGATATGGAGAGGAGTGTGAGGACAGCGTCCAGGAGAAAAGTACCACATCTGATAAACCCTCTGCTTCGATTGAGACAGTCCAGTTCAGCCTCTTCGTCACCCTGCTGACAGTCAAATGACATGCTGACAGTCAGTGGCCAAAAGTCATGCTGTCCAGAGCCAGGGCCAGGAGGAGTGGGCCACCTACACCAAACAGATGGTTAACCAGCCCGTGGTGAACCTTGGTGGAGCAGAGGGCGTTAATCTAGACATCAGGTAGGTGGAGAGTCTGCAAGGCTTTTATTGCAGAGGAAAAAGTTCTGCGGTCGGTGTCTGCTGAGGTTGGTCATCGTACTCAACTGTTGATGTAGCCATCACACAGTCTCAGGCAAAGTCATTCGAAGAGAAGGACTGTTGCTGCTGCTGCCGGTGAAAAGACATACAGGTTGTCTCTTCCATGGCTGGCCTCCTTAATTTAATTTAAATCGTCTGTCTTTTGGAGCCCTATAAATCTTTTATAACACTGTGAAAGAAAGATCACACCCAAGCTCTTTTCTGTTTTCTGTACTCAACTCAAAAAGTGCAGTACATTTTTGGCATTCTAAGGTGGACAGTATAACATATCATCACTTTAATCTGAACCAGTAACAATAAAATGTGTGTGTATGTGTGTGTGTGTGTGTGTATGTGTGTGTGAGAGAGAGAGAGAGAGAGAGAGAGAGAGAGAGTGCAACTCAAAAACTCACACATCCAACACACACATTGAATTTAAAGTCCATTCTATGCTGCTCATATTAAACATGGCGCAAACCATCACAAAATTATTATTCTCCTCATACAGTTCTGTCTGCTAAATCTGCATGTTTTACACTGTGCTATCCTCTCTTTATGGGATGGCATAATGATGAAGATACTGTTTAGATATTCGCTTATTATCTCCTAGGCTCAGCTTGCAGACAAGTTAGGGCTTCCTGTACTAACCAGAAAACTGGAAATATCTTCGGCTGCCTTTTCTCTTTCTATCGCTGGACAATTACAATATTTATGAGAAGGACCCTGTAGTGGAAAAACACAGTTTTATTCTCTAGCTATTTCTCCCCCCCTTGTACTGTGGATTATTTTTTCTTCTTTTTTTTTTTTTTTAATGAAACACCGCCAAGAAAATCACTCAAGCATTTGTCAGTGTAATTGTACAACACAATGCCATGAATGGATATGAGCCTGCCGTTTCAAACTGCTGACAGGCACAGAATAAAACACCTCGCACTGAACAGGGGATTAGGGCAGAGAAATAGAGTGACTTAGAAAGACAGCAAAGGGGAAATGATGAGAGACTCTGTGTATGTGTGTGTGTGTGTGTTTTTAATTTCTATTACTTCTTTTAAGCCTTTTGGGGGGGAAAAAAAGTCTATTTAAATTGAGTGGGACTAAAGCGATGATTATGCTGACCTTTGACACGTGTCACAGAAACAACAGTTGCTGGAAGCTCATTCATGTCTGTTCTGTAACTGACCTTTCCCATTATGGGAAACTTGAAAGTGTATTCCCACAATAGTGTAACCGTGAGTGTAATTTTAAGTATTTATGGATGATTGACTTGAGGTGTATTGAATTTTCAATGATATGGGTATTCATAGTGTTTGGAGCATGATGCACTTGATCACCTGGATTTGTGGAATCGTTGCTATCTTTGCATCAAGGACCACAGTCAACTTAATAGTGTTATCACTGACCTTTTTTAATTAGTGTGATTTGATGTGATGTCCACAGGGCCCTTCAAAGGGCACAGAGGATTTTTTTCTGCTTCACTTTGCGTATTCAAAGCTGGCTTTGCTGTAAGCTTTGCCTTACCTCAAATGACTGTGAGATGGGATGAGCTTTGATGCTTGTATCCATGGCGAATGTCTCACTCAAAGGTAACTTATGATCTTAATCGTAATAGTGTTATGCAGAATTTTCTATCAGTCGCTCTCCATTTTTTGTTTGTCTCCTGCACAAGGACACATGCATTGGCACATGTGCATGCACGTGACACACCGCACAGGTGGTAATGCGGCAAGAAATGCAGCAATAGGTCAACTGAGGTGAGAAAGGAGACTACTAAGTGATGTAAATTCAGGCTTCAAACTTTTGAAAAAGACTCTGCAAAGTGCTTCATGGGGAAGGAAGTGCCTCCATTGTTTGTTAGATCTAAACTTTTGTTGAAAGATGAAAGCAGCCACAGCAAAGCTACCATAGGCATATCCATAGCTCCACAGAAACAGCCACAACTGCAGTCGTAGCCCTAGCGAAAAACCTGGTCCACAGCCACAGCCAGTCAGAGCAGCTGCAGCTGCTGTCACAGTCACAGTGGCTGTACCCTGTCAGTGCTTGGCCTTTAGAGAGGAATAATGAGCAGTAGGTGCATAATGTAAAACAGTGTCAGATCATTTTGCCTTATCTATACAGACTGTTTTCTTACACTGGCAGTGTAGCTCAGATTTCTCAAGTACTGGACCAACACACTAACTGTTCACATGAATCACAGAAAAGCCCAAAAAATAAATAATTGATTTGATAAATAAGCTTAAGCAAACTCTTAAATCACTGTCTTGTACATTTTCTGAGGCACTTAGGCAATAGATCTGCTTGAAGAACTGCTCGAATATTGACCATCCAGATCATTACAGGACCTGCTGAATCCCAGTGGTTTATGCTACAATTAATGAAGTGGACTGGGGATGTCTTAACTTAAAGGAAACAGGAAGGAGTCGTTGAAGTAGAGGCTGCCTAAATTCCAGCGTTATGTTTATTTATCTCCTTCTGTTTCTCTCACTCACACACACTCCTGAAAGTGCTGGAAATTAACTTAATAACTAATTACATTAACACAAGTTTATCTACAGTTTTAAGTTACATTTAACTTGTGTAAAGCCTCTGCAGCTAATACATTTTAGACTATTCACACATTATAGGAACTTTTAATTTCACAACATGTATTTGACATTTTATTATTATCCAATTTTCATTATTTTTTTATATTTAACACAAGAAAGTAATATTAGGATTACACTGTATGGCAACATTGCCAGAGATTAGACTGACCTCATACCCCTTCACATTAAATCAATGCTGTCTGGTAACATTGCAGATGTTTATCAGTAAAAGCGAAGATTAGAAAGGCACTGCTCATACAATGATGCATTATGCCATATCACTCAAAGAAGACATTTGTTCTAAAGACCCAGTACTTTTGTATCTGAACTTTCATGTCTGTGAAGTGTCTGCACCTTTTACTTGAGTATTTCTACATTAAAATATTGGCATTTGGTACTTTCTATGACTGCTTTTTTAACTCAAACTCATATTTTTCCTCTTTGCTTGTTTCTCCCAAACAGTAACTAGTCGTTCTTTGGGAAATTATGTGTGTTTCATATGAATCAGTCCACAGTGGCAGATGTTTGGGCTCCACAGGGATTTGGGAGGCTGCAGAGCCAGAGGCCATCTATAGGAAAAAAGCGGAACATGAACTGGCTGCAAATCAGGCCTCAAATGGCTGCCTCACAATAATGCAACTACTGAGGCTTCCATTTTAACTCCAGAGATATTTCACACTCCTGTACTGATATTTTCATACTGCTCACTGCTCCATTTTTGGCTTATCAGTGGCAAAAGAGCAGGTTTAGTGTGTAATTTGTGTTTAGTTCACTCTGCACATGGAGTCTCATGCTGGAGGACAGAGGATTCAGCATCACCTGCCCGCGAGCTTATTGCTCTTGATTCATATTTACATTGGAAAATGTGAGGTATCACAACATATTAGTAGACGCTGGAATAGGCAAGCATTCTCAAACCGAGTTGTATATGTGCAGATTAACTGAATATCAATGTGCCCTTTTCCTGAAAGCATGCTGCACAGCCACACTGGGGATTGGATTAAATCAAGTGAGACTTCCAACTATTTTTCTGCTTGATAACTGAGGGATTGAATAAACTCTAACCTGTACTACATGCGACACATCACATGTCCATGTTGTATTCTATCTCAACCCACCAGGTTTCCTCATGCATCCTGTGGTGAGTCTGAGTCTTAAAGTCTATGTACACGTGAGTAATAGCCATTTACTTTGTGTAAATGGATGTGTCGCATTGATTTAAGCACCTTCTTTAATTTCACCCCTTCCCACCAGGGTTCCCAAAGCGCACTGCAATTTCCTTTTGATCACTTGCCTGTGACACTGCAGATCAGCTCGTGTGTGTGTGTGTGTGTGTGTGTGTGCATATATATACTGTATGTATGTATTTTGCTTATTGTGCACGTGTGTTTGCAGCTTGCGGTATGCCAGTGTCTTCATGCACACACTTGCGCAGTGGACCGCTTATTATATGACAGCATCCTGCAGTCTATCTCCATCATTATTCCACAGAAAAGAGGCACATCACACACAAACCACTTTCACTCATCCATACATCCAGTGAATGATGGATTGCACTCATGTTTAAAGTCACCAGTGTAAAGGGAACACCAAACCCCTTCTTTTTGACCTCTCCTTCCCCTTGTCTTACAAGCACAAGCACCACTTAGCTCAACCAATTTTGCGTCTGTCAACGGCAGCCAAAAGCACATGGATTCATTGCTGTAGAAACATTTCTATTTTAACGTATAAGTAAATATTTCAGTGACATATCCTATAATTAGGAATCAGCAATGATTTATGGTTTGGTCTGTAAATAAGGTATCCATTGATCTTTCTCCCCTATTCTCAGACTGTCCTTGCGAATGTTTTCTGTTTCTTTGTGACCTGCCTGAGAAATAAAATCTTAATATCAGTGGCTGTAATCTCCTTCCCATAGTTACGATGGGGGCACCAGCCGAGGCAGACAATATGTTCATTATTCGTAACCTTGATCTCAATCATCCACCCATAAAATAGTAATCTTTAGCCACACTTTTTATGACTTAAGATACATTTTATCAGCCTTACAAAGACAGACCATTTGCGACAGTCATTGTGGACCTGCAACACTCAACAGGCATTTGCTCGGGACAGACAATTGAGAAACAGAGAGAGCTACTTCAAAAGAGGAAGAGCCACATTAATTCCATTCACTGTATAGGGAAAGTTTTCTTTCTTTCTTATTATTTACTGCAGTGGTGGATGCAGTGGCAGCTGGTGTAGTTTTCTCCAGGGGGGGCTATAGGCTACTTCAAAATAAAACTTGACTAGTATATTCAGTGCTTTAAATGGAAAAAACAAGTGCTGGTACTCTCCTTATTCAACTGTTGGTGGTAAATTAGGCAGTGGGCGGTCGGTACCAGCAGATCATTAAAGGGATAGTTCAACATTTTGGCAAATTGGCCCATTGCCATAATCCCTATATTTATAGCAGTAGGTTCGTTACCTTTATTTGTCGGTGTAAGCTATTTTTAGAACGGCGGAGCAGAGCTACGCTACGGAGGCTAATGGGATTTCTTGGTTTCCCTCATCAAACTCATTGAATACACAATCCAACAACTCCAAAACGCTCTGGTGGACAAGTTGTGACCTTCACATTCACCACGCTATGAGATAATACCTATCCTACTGAAAAGTCCTTTCTCGGTGTTTGTACTGGTCCAAAGGAGGTCTTCAGAGGGGAACTTGTGTAACGGAGGTCCGCGGGTATAGTCACAGTACCAGTAAAGAGAAGTGACGGCATGTGGCGGTTAGCGGTACTGTAGTTAAACTCACTCTCTCATAAAAGACGTGCTAATCCCCATGCCAAGTGGTCATTGACCTCTTGGCGAAACGGTTAGCATTGTCGCCCTAGCGCCCTCTATTGGCCACTGGGTGGATGACAGGAGTCAAAGCTCCAAACATTTAAAAAGAGTACAACAGCAGAGTTGCAATGTCATGACTGCACTTTTTGAATTTCACAAGTGAATAGTAGCCTAAGTAGTGTGTTTTTAGTGACTTACAAAGCCACTGAACACATTCATTCATTTATTCTGGCGAAACCAAAACACAGAGGGACATCATTTCAGGTGCTTAATAATGACTGACATTTCCCTTCTTCACTCAGACATTAATCCGTCTTACTGCTGGTTGACTGCACCAGTTCCATGTTAGTTAGACCAAGTTTCTCTTTAATCTTTCAGAACATCTTGTTTTTTATTGATGAAATCTGTCATGAATACATGAACAAAAGCAAGCTTCTTTATACACCTACTTTCTCATACAGAAAAATATAGCTATATATGGTTTAAAGAACACGTTTTACATGTTTTTTCACATTTGTATTTTTCCACTTCATATGCACATGCAGTGAAAAGTCTGGAAACACTCCCTTATTCTAAGGGGTGGTTTACATGTTCAACGCGTTGGCTGTGAGTTAAAGACCACATCCACCAAATCTGTTTGGGAATAAAACAGTTGCACAATCAGGCTTCATCTCATATTTATAACATCTAAATTAAATAGTTTCAGGAGTGCCAAGAAATAGTGTGTCACATCATCATCTGAACACTCCCTGTAGTTTACTAATTGGTCTGGTTTCCAGCTGCTGGGCTCCACCAACTCTCAGTGGATGATTTTCACACTCCATTCTTGCTGAGAAAATTGAGCTCGCAAGATGTTGTCTTTCTTTACCTGACAAATTTGTTGCTACATTTCCATTTGCCTGCATATTTGCCATTCAAAGTAAGGTGATGCCTGGTTTTTATAAAAAAAACAAAAAAAAAACCTTCCTGTCTGTGGTTTGTCTCTCTTAAGAAGACTCAATGCTGACGCTTTTTTCCATATTAAATCATGATGTGTAACACAACTCTACTGTACATGTGTGTGCAAAATGGGGATTGGAGCTATGGAAATTAAAATGCAATAGTGAATTAATCTACATGTTTCAATGGTTTAGGCATCCATTACATATTTGACATTTGACACAGCCTTCTTTAATCACAACCCTTATCCCCAGCTTGGAAAACGTTAGGAATCATGTTAATTATATTTGATGAAGATGCTATCCCTTTGGAGTGTTCTTCTGAGTAATCCCTCACAGTTAAGTCTCTTGCTGTCTACAATAATGGGATGCCATCTTGAATCCCAAGACTCTAAGCGCAAGTTAGACTGCTGATGACAGAGACTGGGCTTTCATGGGATTTTAAAGGGAAGCTGGTAAGCCACTTAACATCCCACAAGTCAGAACACGAGGCGGGCTGCCAAATGGTTCACCATTTAGATTTCCAGGATCTGATTGCTGTGCTCCTGCGAAGTGTGGTGCCACAGATTTCAATTTCAAGTGCTATACTCACATGCAAGACACTCACTCACACAAACAAACAAACAAACAAACATAAACCATCTGGCAAACTTCCACTTCCACGATATAATTGCATGGTTACGTGACTTTCGCATCGCACAAGCCAACATATGTTTTCGTTTTTTTGCTGGTTGTTTCGGCCTGTCACTGTGGTTAGCAAAGGTTTCACTAGAAGTAAATATCTACTGATGGAGCAACCTATTTAAACTGGATGTCAGTGTTGCAGTAGGTTTCAAACGAAGGGCACAGGATTAAAAAGAAGGTGACTTCACACACAGAACTTAAATGCTCACTTCACTGGAAAACAATTTGACATGTCACAGCAGGTAAAGCACAGGTGTAAATAAAAAATAAACACACACACACACACATCTGTGATGACTGATGTTTTGCTGGTTTCTTTTCAGGATGCTGGTGTTGTTCATGCTGACTCACTGTCACTCGTGGTTTACTGAGACACTTGAGCAGAGAGGAGCCATCGTTCCTGTTAGTGGAAAAACATGTGCTTACTTAACCGCTATGTTTAAATGCTGTGACAACAAAACTATATGCTGTAAGTTAAAGCAGCCAGGGTTAATGAGAGATAATGAAGAACAGTAAAGAGCTTGTGTGTGTGTGTGTGTGTGTGTGTGAGCATGTGTATAGGTGCACTGCACTTGGTCGAGCCCCTGTGAGCCACAGGACAACAAGATGCCCTCTGAGCACTGTAGTCATTAATCAGCCGCTCATTATTGAGCTGTGCAGGGAGATTTACACACATGGACATAAACATACACGTGTACACACAGGCAAAGAGGCCACCCATGCACGCACGCACACACACACACACACACACACGCACACACACACACACACACACACACAGACATACGTATGCACACAAATCCTCAGTTCTGTTTCAGCCTCCCTGCTCTGACCTCCCCAAGCTCCTCCTTACAAACACATAAACCATAAGTCAATATGCAGGACTACTGGGCAGGGGGACATAGAGAGCACAGGTAAACTAAAAAAAGATTAAATAAAACTTAAATAAATAAATACAATTCTGGGTTTACAGTTTGTTTACCATGATCACCAAACAGGAAGATCTCTCTCTTTCTTTCTGTCTTTACCACAGACCTCCTTGGCCGTTTCCAGTAGACCTGGAGTGGACGATTTAATGTTGCCTCATGAATCTATTTATGAGAATGGCAAAGCAGAAACCCAATGAGTTTCATTGTTAAAACATTCCAAGCTTCCGCTTTGGTTAATTAGCATGCTGCATATTTAGCATATCCAAATTACCATTTAATATTTTTCATTTTAGTTCAGCTGTCAAGGCTGCAGGTGTTCTTGATTACATGCCCTCAATTTGTGCATATGCTTGTGTGAAGGTGTGTGTGTGTGTGTGTGTGTGTGTGTGTGTGTGTGTGTGTGTGGCCAAAGCACATTATTATGCACCACCTGTTGGGCAAGAAGTTGCAATGTGTGGCCTGTCACTCCTCCCACAGCCGCTTGGCCGAAGAGAAAGGATCTAAAATGAAGTGAAAATGTCTCGACAGTCAATCATTCTATGATAAGTGCTTGAAGAATTACTCAGCCCATGAATGATTTCACAGAACAGGCTTCCATTCACCCCCATTACATGAGGACACTTGTCATATTCTGCACTTCTTCCCCTTTTCCTCCTCAAGGACAGACTCATATTTATCCTTTAAGCGTAGTTTCAAGGGGGGGGGGGAGTGTTTCACGCCCACTCTGTCTTGCCTCGATGCATCCCTAAACCCTATTTCCAATTCTTCAAGCAAAATATTACCATCAATCAAACCACACACACATGGTCCCTGCCGTCTTATAAAGGTGTCACAGACAGCCTTCGTCTGTTGGTGTGGGATGAAATCTCTTTGTTCCACAGAAGACAAAGACTTATAACAATTCCCAGTCCGTCACCATCTACTCCTCCTCACCGTCCACATACAGTACTTTAGAAACCATCGCCATCTGTGTCGGTATGGACTGAGGAGGCTTGACTACCCAGTGATCAAGTGTGTCCAGTCTAAATCTGTGTCCAGCATGTTGGCCCCAGTGCACATCTCAGTGTGTGCGCATGTGTATGTGTGCGTGCATGCGTGCTTTCATGTGTGTCAGTGCTACGGCAGTGCCAGTCAACACGCCTGCTATCATGGAGGAACAGAGGGCTGTATCTCTGCTGCCTCATGCAGGACAAAGGTGGATACTGCAGGCAGACTCATGTCCTCCATCACATCTAACACATGTAGAATGAATCTTACACAAGCAGTTCTCCAGTGTCCTTCCCCGCATCCCTCAGGAGGGCTGATAACAGTGGTGGGACTCCAGCTGCTTCCCCACTTATGTGCGCCATGCATGAACCACGCAGTGTGTGCGCGCACGCACGCACGCACGCACGCACACACACACACATACACATACACACACACAAACACACACATACACACATCTCTGAGACTTACTGCTGAGAAGGTGGAGAATGAGAGGATCACACTGACATTTTCCCTGCAGGCTGTCCCGGCCAGGTGACTGCTTTATTGGTGTGTGTGTGTGTGTGTGTGTGTGTGTGTGACTGAAAGAGACAGAGAGAGAGGGAGAGAGAGGGAGAGAGAGGATACAGAATAAAAACTAAAATACTAAGTAAAATGACAGAATAGTTGTAAAAAAATAAATGGTATATACACCCTTGCATAAAGCAGCAAATAGGACAGGGTTATGTCACGTATTCAGTGTATGGCCTTCACAGCATTTTCACCCTGTGGATGCGCATGAAACTCTTGAATAATCCCTTTAACACCATGAACAAAAAAGGAGGCATGGTTCATTGATAAAATGTCAGAGGTGCACATTCTTTTACATAAAATCTTTAGGTGAGAAGACATCTACGTGACCCAAGGAGCACTGCGGCGAGAGACGTCCAATCATCAAGCTTCAAATTCCTAGGCCCACGCTGATCATGGTGAACTGACAGTAGAGGTTAAGCTTTGTAAACCTTGGTAAATACATTCATCAGCTCGAATCAATTTGGAATTCTAAATTAATTTTGGATCAATTCAGCCACGACGGTGCTGTGTTTTGTTCCAAACTGCAGCTTGTTGTGAATAAACCTCAGCCCTGATCCCCCTGGCTGACTTCCTCTCCAGCACAATGACTGCTATGTCTCATACCAGAGAGGTAGTGCATTGTTTGGAGTCATTCAACATGCTGAACTGATAAAAATCAGTAAAATTAAATTCTCCATTATTTTGTTCATCATTTGGTTATTTATACCTTTGCTGATCTTAAAATATATTTGTAGGATTGTAATAAAGACCTCACCACTGCTTTTGCGTATCCAAGAACGTTTACATAATGTGTAGTTTCATCACTTTTCAGACAGTCCTAAAGTCGTCCTCAGTGGTTTCTCAATTGGTTTGAGAAATTAGTTTGCCCTCACTTATTAGGTGGTTTCTGTCCAAATGATTCCATCCATTACAGTGCAAATCTACACTTACGTTGCATCTGCTCAAAATTAATGTCACTGTGATGGACTGATCCCCTAGCAAGTTTAATGGCTCAGTTTTAAATTGCAATACTGCTGACAGATATCTTCAAGAAAAAAAATGGCTTATGTGAGTTTTCCTTCTATTAATATGTGTGGGCATATTCTCAAAAGATTTACAGCAAAACAAACAAACACTGTTGATGGAATATCAATCTCCTTTTTTCCTTCTCTAGTGACTTTCCTTTGGGTATTCCAGCCGAGTTTGCTGTTTTGTTTTGTTTGTTCACTTTTGGTTTTTAGGCCAGCATTTCATCATCCATCACACAACGAGGCAGAATATGAAATCATTCCATCCTCTGCTCCACAAAAAGCTTCATTCTCTTATCTCTGAACGATACAACTTTATCAATATTTGCCAAACAGTGGGACACTGAACGCTAATACGAGCGATGATATATGATTTTGCTGAAATACTGCTGAGAAGTGCATTACGCTTCCATCAGTGGGTCTTGTTTTCTTGTCCTACTCAGCAGGTAAGCAATGCAGGTAATTCAGGTAAAACTCTGATGCCAGATACAAACACTGACTGTAGCTTTCTTCCAGTTTTTACCCTCCTGTAGCTTGAGTCTAGTAATTACTGGAATTATCCTAGATGTCCACATTCTGCACCAGTCAATAGCTTTTCTGCTAATTCACTCCCTGAACAATCAACCCATTTAGACTCCTCTCTCAAGGTAATTAATGGAACTTGGCTCTGATATGGATTCTCCTGAGCTGACCTACTACATAGCTACTTCACAGATATGGCACTGTTGCATCAGAGTGGCACATATTACTCTGAAAATGTGAAACAACATGATGATACACACAAGTTCTAGCACAACACTCTAAAGCCGCATCCCCAGTTCAGAGGCTGCATCTTTTGGAGGAAGCTGTCTACAAAGGTGTGGTCCCTTGTAGCCGTCATAGACCCTGAGGACCGAAGTGAAATGAAACGGTCTGGTCGATGGAGGATTTGTGCTGTGCATCACCAGCTGTGCTCACCCTGAGGCCGGGAACACACTGGCCAAGGCTAGGAGTGGTGTGAAGCTTTACTCAGGCTCACTGCCAGTAAATGCCAGTGTCAACATGATAACAATGCTCACAATGTTGAGGTATACAACGCCATTTGAGTAAATGCTGTAATGGTAACACTGTTTAATTAGTACTTAACACGGATGACACTGATTCAAATGTCATTAGTCCTGCATGTGTTTGGTCATAACCTAAAATATTCCATAACTGAAAATTTAGACCTGATAGCTGTGCCAAAACAAAAATCAGAGGATAACCAAAATTGTTTGAATTCATCTTTATGTGGACAAGATGGCAATTCATCCAGTAGTTATTGAGACATTTCATGCAAAATCTTATGGAGAGAAAAAGTCAAGAGATGACCAAACTCATTGGGCCTCATCTTTTAGCAACAATGAATGTCTAGTACCAAATGTGGTACCAAACCATCCTGTAGAAATTGAAATATTTTAAAACTCTGACCTGATCATGGTGCTATACAGAAAAAAATCAGAGATTGCAAAGTCATTAAGATTTATCCTCTAGAAAAAAAAATACAGATCAGCACAAAGTTGTATGCCAACCACCCATATAATTATAGAGATATTTCAGTCTAGACCAGTGTCCGGCTGACTGACAGAGCATCCACATGTCATGCACGTGTAAATCCAGCTGCCCATCCTTCTCTTGACATTCAGGGGATGCTAGTAGTTGTCTCGGTTTCCCTACGTGGCCACGGGGATATTCAATTCTTTATAAGGCTCAGTGGCATTCCCATCTGGAGGAGCATTCGAAAACTCCTGTAGTTGTACAGTACATGCACAACTGTGATACATGAAACAGGATACTCTGGGGGACTACCAGGAATTGTATAGATAATTTAAGATGCATGAATTATACATTAAAGATGCATGAATTATACAGTGCTTGTTAGCTATACTGTATGCAGCCTAACATGCCTGAAAATGTTTTAATGCTCTCCGTGAAGCTGACAGTAGTTCATGCCAGAGATTTGAGCGGTGGCATCATAGAGGAGGATCAGAGGATATCAGATTAACCAGGTACCAAGTACAATAATACATTTCAAAGAGGTGGTCACTTTAAAAACTGAACGTCCCATTGTTGTCCGTAGCTATTACTCTGTCCACCATCCCGACCTCCAACAGTGTAGGACAATAGGACTCAGTGGGGTTGTGTGTTGCATTCATGCATTATCTCATGTGAACCTGCCCTGTGCGCTTTGTGGGATTGGTGTTCTTCTCCTTGGACTCTGCTGCAGCATGCGGTCTGGAGATCTACAGGGAATGAGCCAGTGAGCAAAACATGCAGTAAAGCCATTTACTGCATGTTTTGCTCAGTGGCTCTGATTGCATGGGGTCCTGATTGCATGACAAGTATCCCTGTGCTGAACATACATCAGGCGATTGTGTTTGGAGCCTCTAAATGGGCAAATGTATGTGTGTGTGTGTGTGTGTGTGTGGCTGATGTGTGTCAGTGCACACTCAGCAGATTCCAGCCTTCACAGACTATTGGCTTGTACAACAGCATCACTGGCCTCTTTAATATCATCAGTTAATGCAAGTCGCAGGCTAATTGAAAATGAACTAGTCTATGTCTCCCTGCAGTGCCTTAAGAGAGACACACCCTGTGAGTGCAGGACGGGCATCTGAAACCTCCTACTGTAATGCAAAGAATAACTTGCTCGGGTGAATAAATCAATACATTCCTCCGTGCAGAGGCACTCCACCAGGTGAAGCCGTGGTGCTATCATTCCTTGCCAAAAAGCAACAGCTGATAAATCAGGAATATGTGGAGATAAAACCACACATAAAGCCAGTGCGGAGCGTGCGTCTCCAGCGGCAGTGATTTACAACAGGCTGAGCTAAACTGCTTACCGTCAGGAGCTGTAATGGATGCCAGTGTCTGCTCTTAATTTCTGTGGCTCGGGATAGATATTGCTCCTGTTATTTTCTCCCAAGACGATTCCACTGATGTCTCCCAAGGTACCCTACTGTGTTATATTTGAACCATATGGGTGCAAAATGATGCAATTAAAAACATGCTGAAAGCCTGTGAAATTGATCACTAAGACAGGCAATTTTGGTTTCGGTGCTGTAATACACAAATTGTCTACAGTTTCTCCTACTGTGGATCTTATGATGAGTCCCCAGAGCTGAGATAATAAGAGACAAACATTAGCGAGAGATGAGCTGGAAAATTTAGAGCAGACTTTGGGACTAAATAATGTGAGCTCTCAAATGTACATACAAATGTGCAAACGAGAACAGTATGTGTTTAAGGGAAAAGCTTTCCTCCCTCTATCACTACACACAATTAACATTTTTCTCTCTGCCACACAGGAAACAAATCTATAACAGACTGTGTTTTTGTGTTGCCCTGTAGGCCCAGAGATATGAGGATGTTTAAGCTGTAAACTATCAATGCTACAGTGAGCATGCATATTCACAAACATGTATTTACAACTTGAAGGGCTCCTGCTTTGGCAGCCCATCAGGAACAAAAAAAACAACAAAAAAAAACGCTTACATAAGCTGCACTATATTTTATGGATGTGCTGCAACAGGTTTGCCTCCTGATAGCACCCCTGCCCCTCCTGCCACCTGCTTTTTACGGAGCCCACTGCACAGCTTCTTAGGCTCCACTGCTTCAGTTCTTTTCTGCTCTCATTGTCTGCAAATATTTGCTTGTCATCCAGCATTCATCTGTCTGCAGCAGAGGATAATACATGTAAACTCCGAAAAAAGAAGAACAAAAAAGGTCATGGTGTCCATTATTCTGTTACCAATTCATTAAGTGTGGCAGTTAGAAAGAACCCCAATCATGTTTCCATCCTACACCATTTCCAACATCAACTGTAATACCAAACTGCACCACCAGCTCATAGGGAAAGAGAGACAGAGGCACTTCTACCTGTGCAGCTTCTGGGATGATGCAACTTGAGTTTTCTGTTATATGCAGGTCTCTTAAATAGCCAGTAGATGGCATCAGCAGTTTAAGATTAACACTTGTGGGCACAAAGCTCATTATTATCAACACTGTGTAGCCTCCAATAAAAGCTGTTAGATCAAATATGGCCATTACAAATACTGCTAGTTTATTTAAACCACATACTGTAGCATTAAAAACGATATTCACCTGCTTTCCATTTATATTATCATTATTATTAGAAGTATTAGAATTATAGTAAATATTGTTTTGATGTTTTATGAATTGAGTAAAATTCTGTGTTGTATGTAAATCAATACTTTAACACATGAGCCTGAAAACGATCAGAAAGCACATGGTTCTAACATCTGTCTGTGACATCTGTGTCAATCCAGAGAGATTACACCAAAAGATGATTGATAAACACACACACACACACACACACACACACACACACACACACACACACACACACACACACACACACACACACACGGCAGTAGCTACATGTGAGTGTTTTTCATGTCATTCTTCACCTCTGCTCTATGAATGAATAATCTGGGGCTTCAGGGGACAAGATGATGCAGTTCCAGTGGCCAGCTGGCATAGGCTACTGCAACAGACTAAGGCGGCCTCGCAGGGCAACGAGCCTCTCTGATCCTACACACCACTCCAGCGAGATGCTCAGTCTCGATCACAATGTATGAATGACTGAATGAATGAATGAATGAATGAATGAACGAATGAATGAAGGCTTTCCACCTCATAGGGAAAAAGCAGGCCCGTGTGTGTGTGTGTGTGTGTGATGGCTGTTAACTAGGTTTAGGGTCCACCCACACCCACCACTTGCTGGCTGCATGGGGGCTGGATGACCGCTCTTTTTTTTTTCTTTTTTTTTGTTGCTATTTTTATCCCCGTGGTGCTGTTTCTGTTTCTCAGCCAGCCAGCAGAGAGGAGAGCAGAGGTGCGGGCGTCTCTCATCACACCCACCTCTCTCTCTCTCTCTCTCTCTCTCTCTTTCCAAAAATAGCCGTGAGTCGTGATCAGCTCGTCCTTGAGAGAGAGACAGAGCGAGAGAGAGAGAGGGAGAGAGAGAGGGGGGTGGGGGGCTGTAGTATTGCTTAGGATCAGAGGAGGGGTTATGGATTGATACAAATAGTCACCCCCGCCAAGCCAACCCCAGCGCAGGCTGAATTAATGTGTTGCTATTTTTGGGAGCCCCGTGTTTCCAGGGGAGACCTAATGACGCAATGACGTCAATGCGGGTCAATCGCAGACTGGAGGAATTGAGTGGCTTCCATTTGGGGCTTTTGCAGTATTTCCTACAGAAAGGATGGGAACGAGTACAAAATGGAAGTATATTTCCTCCAAAAAAAAAAAAAAAAAAAAAAATCTTGCATCGTGAATCAAAATGCAGAAGTGAAAATTATCACAGTGGCATCACGTCGTCCCCAACCCTTCGAGCATCAGCGATAGTAAAGGGAGGTGTGTATATGGATGCTTTTTTCTCTCTCTCTCTCTTCCTACTTCATCCACAGCGCATCAGTGGGGATAATACCTGCCAGTGACTGTAGCCTTGTGGAATTATTGTTATTTTCGAGAACATTTTGTGTGTGTGTGTTTAGATGTTGATGTGCACAGCCTCGGCTTGGTTTGTTCTCCGTGTGATCTTTGTGTGTACGTAGCGTGTTGTTTTCCCTGCAATGCTATGTGCTATGTCTATATCTCTACTGCCATTAGCTGCATGTGATTTATGATCTGTTTTTATTTGCATTTCTGTCTCTTCCTGTCTCTCTCCCCAAGGGCTTTATCCCGACTTATTCGCATCTAGACGCGCAGAGGTAACGAGCTATACCTTTCTCCCTCATCTCACATCTCATGCAATGATACAGTCTGAGCGTCTCATTCCTTGTGTGTGTGTGTGTGTGTGTATGTGTGTGTTTTACATGACATGGTCCCAGATTATTGTTATTTGTATACGGTGGTCGTGGGGGGATGATCAGTTATTGTGGCATGAAGATTGTGCGCGTCATGGTTGCTCGCAGCTCGGGCGACCTGGCCGACGCGCGCAGCCCAAACGGCGGCGATGCGATAGGATTTCTGTTTCTGTTTCCTTTCCAAAAAAAGAAAAGAAAAGAAAAGAAAGAAAGAAAGAAAGAAAAAGAAAAAAAAAACTTTAACATTAGCCTGTGGATCACGACGTCTCTTCACGGTCGAAGTTCAGAGTTGTTTTTTTTTTTTTTTATAGCACCTTTCAAAACCAAGGTTACAAGGTGCTTCACAAAATACAAATACAATATCATTGTTTGTCAAGTGGTTCGTGTATCTGTGTGCTTGTTTCCCTCTCCTCATCCTCCCCCCTCTACTTGATTGCGAGGAGCGCATCCATGATCAGAGGAGGGTTATTTTTTTTTTTCCAGTGGGTAGTAAGTAGGCTAGTGTCAGGTGACGTGGGTATACAGGCAGGACGAATTGACTGTGCAACCCCCTTGCTACAAGAAAAACCCCAAGAGAGACGCATGTTGCATACAGCAAGAAGATGAACAGACATAGATTTATATATAGGCTACTACACGCGTTGTCGGACACATTCATGAAAGCGCACGCACACACACTTGCACAGTGTCGTGAGAGGAGCTGGTGGTGGTGATGGTGATGCTGTGTGTGTGTGTGTGTGTGTGTGTGTGTGTGTGTGTGTGTGTGTGTGTGTGTGTGTGTGTGTGTGTGTGTGAGGGGTTGGGTGGGGGGTTAGGGCGTTTACCGGCAGGGCTGGTTTCAGAACCATGGACAGCTCACATGAAGCTCATCCACTGTGGTCTTCTCTGTCTCTGTGTCTGTCTGTCCGTCCGCACTGGCCGCAGCATCATTGTTTAGCTGGAGCTCTTCATACACCACACTTCATTGTTAAAAGAAATGATTGTCCTAGAACATAAAAAAAAACATAAAAAAGAAACATTCCCAACAATTATAAGCTCAACACATCACATAACATTGTAGTGCAAGTTTTTTTTCTTTACATGGCACCTGTGTAGAATGACGTCAGCTGACCACTATCATCAGGGTGATAGATGTGTTGAAAAAGAGCTGAACAATTATGTTTATGTGTATGATAAGCATTATTATTATTTGTATTCATGCACCATGTCACCTTAAAACTCACTTGTGCTATGGTGTGTGTCCACATTTAACCTCCCGTCACCTGAAATCTATATTTTCCCTCCCTGGCCTACGATTTCACACTACAGTTTCACACAAAATCCACTCATATCTTTTTTCTTTCTTTTCTAAAAACAAAAACAAACTTTCTTTCATGGTTCCCATTTCTGGTTGACAAGCAATGATCATTCTTAGCTTCTATTAGAAAGTCGTGAAATGCTCGAGCAGGCTCTAGGACATTTCTGTGTTATTCACAGGAGATCCAGTTTTAATTGTATGTTTGTATGATAGAAAAAATGTCAACCTTTACTGTGTTTTAGCTTCATATTTTGCCATTTTGATGTTACATCCCATGGTCAGTGACTGGGTGTCGGAGGTGTAGGATGTCATAAGGATAAATCATGAAATAGGGAAATCAGGGAGGTGTGTGTAATCTAGTATTCCATAAATCTGAGGATATAATTCCTTGCTTTAAATTATTTTTTATTTTGTCATTTGAATGCACTTTTGAATCAGTTTTGCTGCATTTCCGGTCAATCAGTCATCATCAGAAATGACAGGGTGAGCATACGATGATCAGTGACTGATTCAGTGCATGTTTCCATCAGCCTGTGATGATACATGACTGATGTGAAGTCAGAAACAGTCCCATAACTCAAATTCATGCTGAAATCAGAGACAGCTACATTTACGTATTGTAATGTAATGTAAAGTATTCATCTGACTGCTCATTCCTTCTGTTGCACCGTGTTAAATGTGTTTTTAAACAAATTCAATTGTATCTACAAGGGGGAAAAACTGCATAATGAGCAGTAATTACACATCCATTTGACATCAGAAAGGAAAACCTACTGATCAGACAACAACAAAGTCAAAAAACGTGATTTATACCTCAGTGGCGAGTAAAAGAAATACCTAAATACCACTGCATGCGATCACATTCATTTTTCTCCCTTTTTCTTTGTGCTTGTATGTAATTAAATGTTTCAGTAATACCACATAGACTGTCACGTCAAGGGAAATGGGGTCATGCTGACAATTGATGTGCTTTTGCTTATGGCACCACTAGTCTTGTATGTAATTTAGTTGGATTTACAGTGAACATTTACCTACAATATGCTGAGTGGCGCAGTGGGTTAAGCAGGCGCCTCATATGTTGAGGCTATAGTCCTCGTGCAGGCGGCCCTGGTTCGAATCCTGCATCGGACGGCCCTTTCCTGCGTGTCATTCCCCCTCTCTCTGCCCCCCCATTTCCTGTCTCTCTCGACTGTACTATTAAATAAAGGCATTTAAAAAACAAAAAAAAAACATTTACCTACAGTACAATACAAACCAAACTGTAGTTAAGGAGCTCTAAACTTTATCATTGTTGTCCATTGTCTTGATGTTTGGTTTAAATCCTATCTGAGGCGTTTACAATAGATGAGGTGGAAGAACTAAACATGAAATTTGAAGGATTGTTATGACCCATTTTATTCCTAATGTACCTTGAATCTCATGGATGCCCAACTGTGTGTTTCAGATGATGTGGTTCGTATCAGCTTTTTCCGATCGTGACTGTGATTTCAACTGAGTAGTCTTGTTCCATTTAGGTCTTTTTGCGGTCTGGGCTTGCTGTCAAATGAGTATCCAGGAAGCCCTTACCCCAAAAAGCATCTGCATGGGACCCTCACATCAGGGAAGAGGTGGGTCCAATTTAAAATCCACATTCAGACGTTTTTGAGCTCAATTAAAAATGAAAAATTAACATCTATTTTCTCATGTTGTCCAACACTGTAAATGTATGTAACTGTGAAATGGTGTGGTGGAGTTTGACTTTGTAAGACAAATAATGTGTGTGTCATTTAGGCTATACATATATCATAGTGCAACATATAGAACATGTAAAACCTGCTGATCATTATCTGAAGTAGTGCTGTGTTTCCTGTGAGTAGTAAATAGTAGCTTAAACTTTCATCCAATGCGGAAAACATCCTGTGTTTTAACTGGTTTGACTGAAGAGTAGCAATGAAACACATTACTCTCCTTCTAGGTGCATGTGAAGCATCACTTATTCTTTTCCAGCAGGTGGCAGCATTGCACACGTTTTTTTGACAAAGAGGAAACATATTTAAATCCACAGCCACAGTTATGATGGTGACAGTGGGTTTGATCGAGGTGTCTTTGTGCACTGCAAGCAGTGGTACAAATTGGCTGTACTTATTCCTAGTGGTAATTACAATGTGTGTTTGTTTTTAATGCCAGTATGAGTTTGTCCACATGTAAATGGGAAGCTGTTTTCACTGTCTGTGCATTTGCAACATTGCATGAGAGAAGAAAGTGATTTCACACATTGCCACTAAATAAATAACTTCTGTAGAAACTTGTCATCTATTACTCATTTCCTCAGTTTCTGTGTTATGGTGTAAAACAGGGTAGTCAGCTATAAAAAAAAAAAAAGGTGCAAATCATTTGGCCACATTTACGTTGTTGTGATGCAATTTTATTTCCAGTGAAACATCCACATAAACACATAATTAAACTGTTCTTCATCCACTGTGTCCGGTATTACTCCACTAAGCTATGTAGAAAGAAACCCAACTCATCACTGTTTTCTGGTAAGGAAGAAATTGTGTCCAGGAGTTTCACTTTTAAATAAGAATACGTGTGTTTATAGATTCTTAAATTTGTAAAGAAGATGCAGGAATAGGTGTGATTTATGTTTAAGAAGTTATCAAGTGCAAGTTTTTTAAGACATACAAGTTTTTTTGTAAAAAAAAAAAAAATGCTAGGAAAAGGAAGATGAACATAAGTGAGTTGTCAAGAGCATCCACAAAATTATATCTGAACAATAGAGGTCCCATTAGCAGTAAGAGGAATCACATTTATTTTTCCAACTCTTGATCTCCTCAACAGCTGCAGTTTGTGAAAACGTGTTTTGTGGTTGCTCTCATCATGTGTTGTGGTTCATTATTCACATAAAGTGCTTTCACTCATTCTAGTTGAGGCTCAGCAGCAGCAGCTGCCTCTTCAAAAGCTTCACTTACATGAGAAGAACCTATTTTCCCTTGAGTCAGCTTTGACATCCTGCTCTGCTCAGTCTTGAGTAATTCAAAGAGGTAAAATGAGGGGGTGCTGTCTCAAACCTGCTGTGGGGTGACCGTCTCATCAGCAGTTACCTGAGGGTGAGCAATGCCCTGATCAATGTCTGAGCACTTCTACAACACATGTATGCATGTGTAGAACTGGCAGGCATATAATTTAAACAAATTCCCTCTTGATACTGGTAGTTTAAAAAAAAGCCTGTCTGGGTTTATTTACTGTACCGGACCGAAGCTACGTGTTGATAAATGATAAATCGTATATAAATTGTAACATAATTTCATTGGACTCAACAGTGATAAGTGACCCACACGTCTGTGATTTCAGGTGCAGATTTAAACAACTGACCAATAGCTTACCAATGATTAACACAGTTTGTGATCAAACGAGGCCTGAGATCTGCAGATGGAGGCCTGCTGGCCACCTTGAGGTCTAGACTTGTGACCTGACTCCCCAATCCCAAATCATACTGTGAGTCCTTGACCATGTCTTTGTAAAACACATTGGTGACTTCTGATTTGTTTTATTTTATCATTTTGTGATGCTCAATTACATTCTTCCTTTCTCTTACCTAGTTTGTACATAAAAAAAGATATTTTTTTTTTTTATAATTTTACTCACTTACCGTGACATATAAAAAAACAAAGCTATAAATGCCAGAACATGGAAACCTTGATTCCTTATATCTACCAATGTTAATGATAGTTCATATGTTATCAAGTCCAGTAAATCCCAGTTTATTGTAAGCAATAGGAAACAAAATACAGCCCCAAAACCAGTAACCCCTTCAATGTAAGATAGTCCTAAAGAAGTGTAAACACACTGTATCCTTTAATGGACCCTTGTTGCAATGTTATACTTACATTTCATGACTTTTTTATAGATTCAAATTCTGAATGGATTTGCATCACTGATACACGGTTCGTCTGAATGATCTGGTCATAAAGGTCATCTTTACTCACTTACTCACTCACTTACTCACACTTTACTTGCACAATGGACGACCTCAAATTCTAATACAAAAGCACTACATGGTCTGGTGTTTCGTCTCATTATATTCACATGAACCACTTTTTTAACGAATCATATTTCTACTGAATGAACATCTGTCTCATTAAAATCACCACATACTCCTTCCCTGTACAACTTTTTATGACACACTATAAAACAGGTAAATGGCAATGTACATGGTCAATAGACTGGGCTAACACTTATCCTTGTAATGAAGTATTTGCTTTCACACTCCACTTAAAGCAGAAGTAAGCGATCCGGTCGTTTTGGCTAATGCTGCGTTCCAGGCAGGCTTTTGAAACCGTAAATTACAGCTTCAAGTCACGACTTACGACTTTGTAGCGTTCCAGGCAACCCACTCGTGTTTCTCCGACCTGTTTTACCTGTGAAAGTCACTATAACGGCCACTCGTAACTTCCGACCCGTGAACTCGTACCAGATCAAACTGGTACGACTTCACAGGTCGGAAAAACACGAGTTACGGGTTGCCTTGAACGCACCATAACGTCTTGTCAGCCGATGGAGTTAGCAGCCCCCACCCTCGTCCCTACGTCACCACATTCAGGCGCATCCCTTGGCTGCACACACAGAGAGGACCGACCCTTTATGCCGTTCTCTCTCCTCATTGGATAAAACTTGTAGGATACGAGAAAAGTTTTCTCCTGGGCTCAGAGCAGAGCAGAGTGACTGACAGACCCGTGTTTCAGACCAAACACTCTATGTAAGTGATTGCTGTCGGAAGATATAACTATTTAAGACTTATATTAACACAAAAATATCGCTTACTTCTGCTTTAAGTAAGTCATTGTGGTATTTGAGTATCTGTACTTTAATTATTATTATTAATAATAATAATATAAGTATTTGTATAATTTTCTTTTAGAAATATATTACTTTTATTCCACTTCACCATTTCTATGAAGCATTCATAACTTTGAAGCTTTTAGTCAGCAGACTGAAGGTATTTTCATTACGTGTCATGTTGTGCAGGCTGCATTTTTGAATCGCTCAGTCTGAACTTGGTGGTGGCTTAATAAAGGCAACGTTGGATAAACATGAGTAAGAAGATTCATCAGACTTATCTTAAAGATATCAGAAATAATGGTTGCTGTGTTTATTACGACCAAACTTCATCGCTGCCAAAAAAAAAAAAAAAAAAAAAAGCAATAATAGCCGAAGGCAGTTTCCACAGGCTTTAAATCAAATTCTACAAAATCTTTATCCTACCACTAAGTCAGTTCATTTGGAGGGTTGTTTCATCGGTCACTATTTCATCAGCCACTAGGTTCTGTAAATGTAGTGTGAAACAATGTGTTCTTTAAGTAAAAAGATTGACTGAACAGCCTTACTTGAATCGGTGCAATATTTGATCCACAATATGACTAAAGTAATGAAGTTGTGTTGTGGATATGTCCAAAGAAGCTTCATAATAAGACATGGCTGACTACCACGGTCACTCCAAGTCTTAACTTCGCTTCAAATCTCAGCATGTATTTGTATTTGGTGGGTTACACATCCACATTTATGCTTTCATGAAGCTCAGTAGGGCAAACACTTTGCAAAAACTTGACTGAAGTGATTTGATTTCTATAGAGGCCACAGATCCTTTGAATAGAGTTGGGTGGTTTGAACATGTTACACACAAACTGATAACTGTACAATTACCCCATGTTATTTTCTGTGACCGTGTACAGAACATTGTTCAAATGAATATGCATTGTAGCTATGTGGTGGTTTGGATAGTTTTTAAACGTACAGTGTAGCCTACTTTCATTTTTTAAAACAGTTGAAATGTCACGTTTCAAGATACTCAGCATCCAGTCTATATGTAATATGGGGTAGGTAATATGAATTTATAGTAACATACAAGGCAAAAAAGTAAAGTTTTTTTTTTTTATAACAGATCCATGTCAATTATCACATTAACTCAGTTTATCGTCAGTATTACTGCAGAGAGTTCTCTGCATGAATTGTGTAAAATCAACTCTTGTGTAAACTTGATTATTCCAAGTCAGCACTGATAAGTCTGGAACAAATGTAACAGCAAACACATGCCAGATGTATTCACAGAAATACAAAGCCTCTTGAAAATATAATAGTGGGAAAGAGCATCAGCAGCTAACTTTTCTTTTACATGCTTTTACATGTGATTAAAGATTTTCTGTCTGGACGTTTGCATAGTTCCGGCTCATTCTCAACCCCTCACCCCAGTGAAATGCTGATTCAGGTTGTTTTTTTGACGAGTTTTATGATGTTAACGTCACTCATGTGTCTGGGTATGAAAACAGCTCTGCACCCTGCAGCATATCCAGTACCCCTGAAAGTGAATTCCCGTCATTCCTGTGACTCATCGGGCAGGTCCTGCTGAGTGGAATTCCTGGTTGCCTACATCTGGACAAGAAATCTGATCCCATGTGAGGCCTATTAACATGGCTCTACTTCTGCTGCTGAGGGGAACAGGTCGGCAACACTATGTTAAGGTCAGTATATCGTTCTACGTCATTCACTGCTAAAGTAATCACATCCGCCCCCCCTAACATTCATGGGTTAATGGACATTGTACGTGCAGTGGTAAAGCCTGTGCAAGTGTGTATGGTTTGATTAAAGAGGGGCACACACTCCTATGAGGCTGTGACTCATATGCTCCCATAAGTCATGTGACACAAAATCTTCATGAATTATTAATGAGGCCTTGCAGCGTCCTTCTGCCACACTCCAGGAGGTGACTCCCTTGTCTTGCAGGGGATGCAATCTGATTGATCCTCTGTGATCAAAAGGACGTCCAGACATAAAAACTGTGGAGTCACTGGTTTGTTTCAGTAGCAATTAATAATACAACCACAAACACGTGTGACTCTCCTGTGTGGAAGCGGTTTGTAGACACCGAGAGCTGTGAGCAAAATAAACACATTCATAAACGAACAACTCCGTCTGACAAAGAGGAAATCAGACCTGACTCACCTTTTTTGTTCGTCTTTTCTTCTTTCCTACGTCCGTATCACTCATGACGATTGTGAGTGACTCCTGGAGTCAAAGTGATAACACCACAAATGCCACATAGATCCATCTAAAATGTAAAAATAGCACATGATTTTATTTGCAAAGGAGATACACTGAAAGTGTGGTAGCATTAAATGACAATCATAACCTCATCCGACTGACCACTGCATTATCCTAAAAATGTTTCCTGTACAGGGAGACGTCAGATACTGGCAGAGAAATCTGCCTGCTCTGATTTAAAAATAGTTTTAGCGACTTTTCATCCCTTTTATTCATCCCAGATGTCAGGACTGTTGGCAAGAGAGCGCCCCTGAACAACCAGCAGAGCAACTATTAAGAAACTTACAACAATATTTGGAGCCTGTCCATCCACTTTAATCACTCAATCCATTCCAGCATGTTTTTCTTTCATGAATAATACACCATTCCCGGTGAAAATACAAGTGGGACACTGTCACCCATTTGCTTTTCTTCCCAGAAGTATGTCTTTCACCCTGTATTTTTCCCAACAATTTTCAGATCCTATCACATCTGTTTACTCTGCCCAGAGCATGGCCGTGACCATGTGTTAATCATTTTATGAGACGTCTTTATCGGAGTGTGTGTGTGCTGTCAGCACATTGGAGAATGTGCATGAGGTTATTAACTGTATATGCAGGATTTACTGAAAATTACCTTAAGAGAAAACTGTAATGGCCACCGTGGTCCTGTTTTGTTCACGGCAGACCTCCCCTCCGACATGCTTGGCCCCGCTGACCTCTTTCCGTTTGCTTCAGAGGAAACAGAAACTCACTCTGCACAGCCACACTCCTCCTTCTCCACGGAGCAACAACAGAAATCTGCTTCCAAAAATAGCCACCCTGCTTGAAAAATACATAGATGTCAAAACAAGTCTTCCAAAAAAGACAAGTGAATTACAGTAATATGAAACTCTAATGGGAGAAAAATTATTGACTCATATAGTTATCCAAAAGGACTGGGGGCCTGCATCAGAAACATCTGGTATCAACATGACAATGTTAACTATTGAAAGACTGCACTGACTCCTCTTTTCATGAGAACATAAAGAAGACAAATATTTCATTCCTGATCAGATTTATTGTAATTGTTTTGTTTTAAAGTGGAAAGCTGAAGAGATGTGCCAGTAAGGCAAGGGTGTAACTTTGGGTAATACATTTGGGGGTTAAGAGCTTTGCCCATATAAGGATTTTCAGAAGGAAAAAAAGTCAGCATGTGTCCTAGTGGACAAGGATGATTCAACTCTTAATTTTGGCATTACCATATTGATGTATTTCAGTCATGTACCATCTTTTTTCATTCATTTATCATATTACCACTTGCCATGTGTAGCTATTTCTTACCAGGAAGATGAACTAATGGCAATTTGTGATTTAGGCAACTAGGCTATGACACAATAGTTAGCCTGCCTGCAAAGACATTATGAACATAGCACACCACACCTTGTCATTTATACAATGTAAAGACCAAATTTGCTTGAGAGAGAAAAGTCATTCTATCAGTTTTCAGATTGGCTAAATACCAGCACATTTATTCTGTGGCGTCCTCCCCTAACTTTACCTCTTACCACTAGCAAACTATCAACCAGCTACACATTGTCAGATTATTACAAATATTACTTGGGTTGCTTGGCTTCTTCTTTTTTTGCCCATGCAGTAAGGGGACTTATGCCACATAGTGTGACTAGCTACTACCGCTAAACTAGTTTCACTTACCGTATGGAGAAATTGCCACTGTTGTCCGAACAACTTTCAGAACATAAGACACAAAATCTGTCAAACTGAACTGGGAAAGAGCATTCATAATGATTTCAGATAAACATCAACTGAGACCATACAAATGTAATATCTATGTCCATATTTCAAGAGTGATGTCACCACATGTGTCATGCATATTATTGTCACATGTATACATATACATGTATGAGGGTATACGTTTATAACATATGGAATATCGAAAGTAAACTTTGTGTATATACATTAAAAAATATCTATGAGGAATTTTCCCAACAGTTTGGTACAATATGTTGCAAGCATATATGCAAGTTTATTAGGACAACAAAAACATGCTATATGCTTATGCATGTGTTCGTTTTTATTTTCCCATTCATTTTGAATATGTTTGTCTATAAGCAACACATAAAAAAACATATTTCGTTGATACATGAAATGTTTTTATTTTATTTTTGATCTGTTTTATTCTATAAGTATAGATATTCTGTATACGGGGGTCTTAAAGACATTTGCTATTCTGTCAAAATCCGAGATTTAGAAAGTTAGACTGCAAGAGAATGTGATGTTTTTGTTTGTTTGTTTTTTGTGTTTACAAAATGACAGAAATACTGTATGTGTAAATAGAAAAAAGTTAGAAAAGTAAATAAAGTATTAATGGTGTCCTTATATACAAAAGGGATTTGATACCTTGTCATATCACGTTGTGTATACAGGAGGCAAATGATCAAATAAAAAATGAAGATAATGTACAATGATTAAATTGTACATTATTAAATTGCAGCTCTGTATTTCATTCCATCTTTGTAATACTGGTCCTTGTGTTTAGATGAACAACACTCAGTTATTCTGTCATGTCACTGCTGTATGTTCTTCTTTTCCTTGTTATATTGTCTTAACATGTAGGCTCAGAGACACTGTGTTTTGGTCCAAGATAAATAAATACAGATGTAACTGACCCTGGGTGGCATTATGCAATGTAAGAATCAGGATATGACATATAAGGCATGGTGACTGTCTGACCAGTCAAGCTGCAGTCACATAATTAGAGTGATTATTTCTATCTGTAACATATCAGTATTCAAAGTATGAATAAGGATATAATGCAGATGTTGTTGCAATTCTGGATTTGTTATGTCTACATGTTGGGTTTTCCTTAATTTCCAAACATTACTGTTCAAATACCATTGATCAAACGCTTTACCTCCCACAGCTCCAGTTGAGTTGTTCAGTGGCTACTGAGTGACTGGGCCACTTTTACAATCAAGTATTTTTCCAGGTCTCTGTAAAAGGAAAAAACAAAAAAACAACTGGATTCACTTCAAACACTTCTAATCTTGATTTCTCTACTCTGTGTGTGTACATTCATTGGCTCATGTGGCTAAAATATGTCACGGAGTAGTTGTTAAAAAAATAAAAAATAATATTAAACTTGCACGCCCCCCCATCTCCACCCCCGGCAAAGCCACCAGGGGATTTAGGCGTATGGGATGGGGAGAAGTGAGGAGGATGAGGGGGGTATGGGGCTCTGAGGTGAGTAAGAGATGAGTCAACAGCCCTCCACTATAAGATACCCTGATGGAGCCCAACAGTAGCATACGACACAGCCACCAGCTGCGGTAAGGCCAACTCTCCTCTTCAACTCTCACTGTCCATCTCATTCACTGTCTTCTTTACTCACTCTTCATTCTCTGTTTTCACCATCTGTGCTCACACTTCACACCTGGTCTTTCTCCATTACTTACTTTGTTCAACTTCAAACTTTTAGTAGTGCCTCTGGGAATTTCTTGTGAGATTTTTGTTGTTTATTGCGTGTTTGTCCGATAGCCTACCTTCAGCTCAGTCTATTAACCAGCTTTGACTCTCAGCTCTGTAGCGTAGATGTAGATGCCTGCAGCATGGAGAACTGGGCACAGCGATAATCAGAGCCAGTGATCTTTGTACCATTTACACAGCACAGAAATTCACAGGTGTCTACATCACAAATATTTGCTGACATAATCAAACATACTGAGTAAATTACTGGAAGTAAGGATGTTGATAAGTATAAACTGATGACACATTGATATGAAATCATGTCTGCGGTCTAAGAAAGATGACACAGTGGTGAAACAGCAGATCAAAGATGGAGCTGTAGAAAAAATATTAAAAGGCAGACTCACCTGCACAATATCTGATCATCTTTAACTCCATCCTCCTCCCAGGCAAACAGTGCTACTCTCAAATCTGTACAACTGGGAATATGGACTACACTCTGGCTCTGCTGTTTTCTCTGCTGCAAGCTTTAAGTCTGTGCACAGCTGCTCCAGTGGCACCTGAAGCACTGAAGATGAGAGCAAAAGTGAAAGGGATGGCTGAGCAGCTGATCGTCAGGCTGGACAAAGACTTCCAGGTAATATTTGAAGCTCTGTTTATGGTGACAGAATGTAAAATACAGTGCGTTAAGTGCTTTGTGGCTGAATTGTGTCGTTCCTTTTGCTGCAGATCCCGCCGTCTTTCACACTAAGTGCACCTGCTGATGAATTAGCTGGACCTGCCTCCATAATTACCATCTTGGACGGTTACAACGGCCTGATCCCAGACAATTTGATCAGGGTCACCCAGGTCAAGTCTGAAATCTCTTCGTTGACGGGTTACATCAGTCAGTGGAGATGGAGGCACTGCGGCGAGCAGGGGCCAAAACCTTTGTTGTCTGGACCACTACAAAAGTTAGAGAGTCAAAAAGACTACACCCTCACGGTGGGCATCGAAGCTCTCATGAGAGTGAAAGAGTTCCTCAATCTGGTGTTGAAAAACCTAGATCAGCTTGAGACTTGCTAAAAAAACAAACACCTTGACCAGAATTTATATTTTAATGGCCTGATTCTCGTGCTACTCAGCATTTTCCCTGGCCATGTTGAACGTGGCCAGGGAATGTGTTTTGAAGGAAATGTATTCTTAAACATGCACTTATTTATATACATATATATTTATTTATCTACTAAACTCAGAAAATATGCATTTTGTAACAAATTTTGTTCTCTCATTGGCATGTCTGCAGCAGAAGTGTTTCCACATGAATGTTTGTATGCAATCTCTAGCATACTTTGCACATAAGAGGGAAATAAGCTGCGTATAGGCTTGTGTTGTGAAGTGTGGGGAAAAGAAAAATTAATATTAAGCTGAATGGGCTCTGTTAAGAAGCATCACAGCAAAAAGTGATGTCAGGTCTGAAATGTCCTGAAAACCTGCCAAGAATAACAAATGTGTTTGCTGTGAACTAGGGCAAACAAAAAAGTTAAAACTTTATTTTCAGTGCAATATCAGCAGCTTTTCCTCAATGGCTATGTATTGGTAAATGTTTTGTATATTTTTGCACCGTTGACAATACTTTTTTAATTATTGGGTTTTAAACTATGAATAAATATTTAACAAAATAAGTTTCTTTTCTATGCAAGTTTGTCGGTGTTGTGTAATGAGTGAAAGAGTGAAAGTGAAGACGCCTCCACAACATGGTCAATATTGAATGTTGTTGCTGTTCTTCACCTACTCATATATTCAGGCTGACTGGAAGTGATTCTGCAGCGCTAGTATCAAACAAACTAAACAAAAAAAAGTGGATGATAACAACCATCATTGGGAACTGACACATTTTTGAATCCTGCAAGAAATAAGGATTTAATACAAAAATGTAAAGATTAACAATAAAACACAAATTCAAGTGTTCTTTTGTAAATTTTCTTAAAAAGACACAAAATCTCTGCCCTTACAGTCAGTTTGTTTTCCTGGTAATTAACAAACATAGGAAGTAAAATTGTTTGGAATAGGGATTAGGACTTAACAGGAACATGATGGGGGTTAAGTGACTGTAGAGTACATAGGTATCACATACTCTATAATCTGACACAATAGAACTATTGTTTTTAATTGAAAACCTCATGATGTTAAATATCAAGCCTTAAAGACTCCCTCACACACACAAGAATACAAATATACAGTGCACACTTGTATTAGCTATTAAACCACTTGTTTCTTTTGATGCTGGTGTTGTTGTCACTGTTACTCATCAGTTTCTTCTTGTACTGCTCCACCAGGCTGTCAAATCGGTCCCCGTCCCTTCTCTTGAATTGTTTCTTTGCTGCTTTAACCTGCTGGGGAAAAAAACACAAGAAAGTAAAAGACAGTTATGAAGTGGAACAGGAAAACACTGATGAAGTGTCACAGCACTGACAGAAGTTAAGCAGCACAGCAGAGATTAGTGCCCAAAGCACTAGATGTGTGATCTCTTCAGACCACAGCCTGAAACATACAGTATTATACTTCCTTACAATTTACACTGTGACTGTTTTGTCCTGACAGTGAATAGTTTGCATTGTCCCCTCCTTCCTGACCTCACAGCTTCTTCTAAAGCAGGTCTTCCCCTACTATTATACATACCTTAAACCAACACTAAGGAACATTTCAACCTTCATAAAATATTTTCATAACTTTTGTGATGGTACATCGACTTACAAAAAGTTGAATGACACCGCTGTCATGGCCTGAGGGGGTCTGTATCACATTCACTGGCACTAAGCAACTTTAAGGAGCATGGTAGGACACCAACTCTCACTTAAGTTTCACTTTCACTTTAGCGAGTGAGAGAGTTCAGAACGAGGAGGGAGCAGGCAATGCAGTACGTTCCCGTCGGATTGTGTATGTGTGTTTTTACTGTAAAATGATCCGCTGGTAACAGAAACTTAGTTTGGACATCTTCTGTTAATTTCCATGCACCGGGAGATGAGAATTTTTACAGGGCTACGCGCTGGTGCTCATGGGAGATGGAGTCTTCCTTCAGGTAAAACACTACTGCAATTTTTTTCCACAGACAGCGTCAGATGTCTATGGAAAAACATACACCGAGGGATTTGTTAACTTCAAGCAAGCGGACATGTTTGTAAACGGAGCTGTAATACAAAGTCTTGCGAAGTCTCGGTCTATGTTTGAATAGCCATCTGACGTCTGTGGAAAAGAAATTGTGGTTTTGACGGATGTAAACAGCCTTATCAGCATAAAATTGGTCCGTTCCAATTTATCGCTGCCGTGGCGATGCGGGGACAGACAGAACTACTGCAAAACAGGAGCAATTAAAAAGAAAATCTTCAGATTCCTTCTTTTAGACCTAAAATGTTAGGAAACTTGAGCCCCAGTATGAATTTGCACGGAATCGTTCTTTAAGTTACACAAGTGAAATGGAGACACTGTCTAAGCTACTGAAATAAACACCGCAGAATATTGGTGATTGACCAATCAGAATCGAGTATCCAAGAGAGCTGTGTTCTAAATGATCTTAAGTAGAGCACCCGCCCCGTGTGTTGAGGCTATCGTCCTCACTGCAGGCGACCCCGGTTCGAATCCCGCGCCGAGCGGCCCTGTCCTGCGTGTCATTCCCCCCCTCTCTGCCTCCCATTTCCTGTCTCTCTCTCTCAACTGTCCTGTCCTTTAAAGGCCAAAAAGCCCCCCCAAAAAGTATTCCTTTAGTGTCTGAATTCCATTGGAATCTGCTAACAGCAATAATAAATCATTTTGGCTGATAAATCTACAGTCTGCTACACAGTACTGGATGAGCCGGGCAGAAGGAAACAGTAGTTCGGCCTCTGTTATAGATCAGATGGAGACATTCTCATTAATTTATTTCTTGATGTCAGAGATCCAAATTTCATTCTTCTTCTTCCTCTTTTAAACTTCATATACTTTATAGACAGCTGGCTACATCTACACCTAATGTGTACAACACAGAGAATCCATATTTCAGAACAACTGAACATTTCACAGATCATATTTACAACACACGATGAAATGCAACAACGTCTATGACTTCCTTCTTGTTTACTGTGTGTAATGTTCTCAAATAATTTCAATGCCGCCTTTCAGTCGACATCTCGTCAAGTGTATTGTGGTAATACCTCTACTATGTCACTTGGGGGTGCCAAAACAGAAACATTTTGTATTTTATATAAAAACTATTAGAAAACATGAAAGCCCATTTTGTGCATCACTTTCAAAACATGTTTAAATCCAGTACATTTCTGTGTCAGTTCTGAATAAATAAATAACTACCAATCAGACTGTCTGCAGCAGCGGTGGGGTTCTTTTTGATTAAGTCCTGTTAACTCATCTCAGCCTTGAGTTTTTAAGATGACAACTGACAGAGTTGCTGCTTTTATTAGTTTCTTATAAATCAGTGCCTTGACAGAATATGAATCTGACCCCAGATCACAAATACGCATGTACAACAATATATATACAAACCTGCTGTTTTCTGGGCTGTGTGGGCTTCTGGATGTGTTGTCTTTGGCGCTCTCTACTGTTGGATCCAGGTGCTGCTTTCTTGGGTGGTGGAGCTTTCGGCTTTCCTTTATCACGCATCCTGTAAAAGACAACAGCTCATCAGTATATCCAGACAGGGTTTTCATAGACAGTGTTGTTTACCCACTATTATATTTGATTATCTAAACCTTTTTGATTTTTTGATAAAATAATATTTAAGATAATTCTAAGATAATTGATAAAATTCTAAGATAATTGATAAAACTGCACCTGATCTTCGGTCCCCGGTGAGAAGGCAACGGCAGAATCTTCCTTCGTTTCTTTCCATTCTCCAGGTCTATGTGTTCGACCTCAGGGTTTGTCTGGAAGCCGGAAAAGTTTCTGCCTTTTTTCTGGTTTTGGGGAGGAGCTGACGAACACAGCACAGAAATGGACGGAGATTCATTTAACAAAAAAAAAGAAGCATGTAAATGGTAACAGCACAAATAAAAGACCTGACAGTGTGCCATGTTTCTCCTTACTTTTTAAATGGTTATGAGAAGCATAGGGAATAACATCACCTATCTCATAATCAAATGCTGGCGTGTCCAGAACAACAGGAATCCTGTCTTGAAAACCTCATAACCAACTGCCTAATAATATCTTCATACCTCTTTCCTTCCCTGTCAACTCTGTTGACGACTGTGCTTTTCCTGGACCTTTCTTAAATCCTGCTCCATCTCCAGCTGCTCGGGACTGAGGTTTTGCTCCGCCTTTCCCTGGAAATTGCTGCAAAAAGAAATCACACAGAATACCTTGAATTAAAAAAAATTAAAATAAAAACATTCAGTTGAGCAAGAACTCTACATGGCAACTGTGATTCAAATCGACAGAAACATACCTTGCTATTTTGATTTCGCATTTCCTTTATTTTCAGTTTCCTGGTATCCTCCAGGGAGAACTCGACGATAGGTCTCTGTAGGAAGATCGGTCCAGGAAAGAAAATTAAAAAACAAACTTTAAATGCTTTTGATTTAGAACAAAGCTCATTTGAAAAACTCTGATAAAGATTTCGTCTCTCTAGCACTCCGACACAAAAAAGTACCTTGTGTGTCCCAAAGATATCAGGGTTGTTGTTGAGGTAACGAAGTGTGCTGAGAGCATGTTCGTGTTCCTGGAACTGGACGAAGCCGTAGCCTAATGACTGTCCCATTGACTGTCCCTTCTGTGGCTTCTTGTCATACATCACCCGACACTGAGAGGAGATTTGAGGACAAACAAGCATGAACAGACAGCAACACCCCCTACTGGACAGAACGGTGTAAGGTTTTTAACTCTATTAAATGCCAAACTCAAAACTATTCCCAGGGATGTTTTATAAAACTACAATGAAATAATCATCTATTTGCACAGCAGTATTCAAAGGTATGTCTCCATCATACCATGATTTCTCACCTCGGTCATGCGGACTCCTTTGACGGTCTTAAAGCCCTGAAGGCAGAGCGCTCTGAGTTTCTTAACGTCCACTGACTTCGGCAGGTTATGGACACACAGACGATTCTTTGACACAAACACATTAATGTCCCGAAGCTTGGCTCTCTTAGCTTCTTCAAACTGAGGGAAATAGACAACAACAAAATACATGAGTTGAATCGGGGTTAATTTGAGACGTGGCTCAGTGTCTTTCAAGAGTAACACATGATGTAGATGAAAAATGAACTCACTCTAGTTCTTTTGACCATGTCGGCTTCAGGCACGCCCTCTGCAGCCTTGGTCCCGGCACGGATTACTGCAGAAGAGAATAACAAACAGTGTAAGAACAAGAACTGACCCAGAATCAGTTCAGTAAAGGAGTCAGACAACTAAACCTATTCCATTACTGTAACAGGCACCGCACAAACATGGCTTACATCACAAATGGAGATATCTTGGTTCACAGTTTCATGAGGAGTGTTAAATCAAATCTGCATTAAACCTTCAATGAAATAACTGTGTGAGACCAAAGAGTCACAAGAAAAGATGAGTTGGAAAACAAAGGAGGAGAAAACAGGAGTGTGACAAGAGTTTACTCACATCCCTCTCTGGCCAGGTACAGGTTCCTGCTGCCCGTCTCTACTTTCACCTTGTCCACCTTCAGTTTAACAGCATCCTCTCTGCTCACTGCTGCCACAATCAACAGCTTTCTTCCGTCTACGCGGATGCCCCCAGTCTGCATCAAACAATCCCAGTGTTACAACTCATTGCACAGAACACAAAAAACACAAGATGTCCCACCATAAAAAAGGAAAACACAGGGAATATTTATGATTAAATGGCTCTGAATGTTACCTCCGCCTCGTCCTGTGATGCAGCTATGCATTTGTCTGCGCCCTCTTTAGTTTTAAACTGAGCAAATGCACAACCTGGAAAAAACAAACAAACCCAAACTGACTTAATTAATCAGCCCCTTTCCTAAAACAGAAGAGTGTTTCAGTCGAGCACCGCTCACTGACCCTTTGAATGTTCTGTGTCTGGGTGGAGAACGATCTTTATGTAGTTCAGCTCCCCGTACTTTAGGAGAGCTTCCTCAAGACCCTCCTCCTCTGTGTCGAAGGACAGGTTCCTGAAATAAACAAAGATGCCGATTAATTAACAAGGATGAGGCCGAGTGAGAGAAACAACAGCAGTTTAATGATTAAGTCGAGACAAGAGTTGCTCACCTGATGAAAATCGTTCGGCCCTCCTTCACATCTGAAGGGAGAAGTTTCTTTGAGGATTTCTTTCGGGCTGGAGTAAAAAGCGGATGGCAACCCAGGTCAGAAACAATGTCTTCATGAGAGAAAGTATTTAGGTAACAGGCAAAAACATCAACTCAGTTTATACCTGTTTCTCCTTCTTCGTCATCCTCATCGTCATCTTCATCCTGGCTGTCATCCAGATCATCATCCTCAAGGCTACTCTCGTTATCATCATCATCATCATCATCACCACCGTCGTCCTCCTCCTCCTCGTCATCCTCACTATCTTGCTCCATACTACCATCTTCGTCTTCGTCATCGTCATCATCATCATCCTCCTCCTCCTCCTCCTCGTCCACCTGCTGCACAGCTGGTTTTGAGCCGACTCTGTGGAAGGTTGGATACAAAATGAACAGTGAACTTAACCTGTGGATAAAACCTTGTGGCACATTAACAGAACTGTTTATTCATTTGGGGTTCACACTTTTTCTTTGCAGGCGCTGCTTGTTTTTTCATTTTATTTTTCCCTTCAGTGTCACTTTCTGAGTCGGATTCTTGTCCAGCTGCCTCTTTTGTAGTCGTATTTTTTCCTGTGGAGGTAAACAAATCATTGTTAACATTTCTTCTGATGATTTTAATAAGACACAAAGTGTTCTCTTTTCATTTTCAAGGTAGTTGATAAACGTTACCTGCACTCGAGGACGGCTGTGTGGCAGTGAACTTGTCCTTGGGTATGGCCCAGTCGACGGCTACCTGCCGACCTGTGAGTAACAGTAACGTTTAAATATAAGCACTAGATTAAAGTTTGTTTCGCAAAGTGGGATGACAACAACAAACTGTAATCCTCACACAACAGTAACTAAAGTGTTCCAGGCACTAACCTTTGATCTCCTTCAGGTTCATAGCATTTAACGCTTTCGCTGCCTCCGGCACATTTTTAAGCTTGACAAATGCAAATCCTCGCATCTTCCCATCTGTAAAAAAAAAAAAAAACAATGAACAGAATGAATAAAGGAAGATTGTGACATCACAATTCAAAATCTTGCTCTATGTGGTAATAAGAGTTAAAACATTTTCTTCACCAGGTTTTAGGGGAATTTGGGCCTCAAGGACGGTTCCAAACTGAGAAAACACCTCCTTCAGATCGTCCTCTGAGCACTGGAGCACAAAACACCAAAATGTGAGGCAACATGCATCCTCTATGTTCTCATCGGATAACTGTTAAGTCATGGTGGTGAGTGCGCCTGCCGATATCTGATGACCTGTACCTTGAAACTGAGGTTCCTTATGATGAGTCTTGATTTCTGTGTATTCTTTGTGCCCTTGGGTTTATGCTCATTCTCTTTAGGTGTTGCAGGTGCCTCTTCAGACGCTGAATGAAAGACGTGATCAATCAAGGTTATCAAGTAGACACAGTTGAAGACAGCTGCTAACTTTGAGGACAAGTCTTCATACTCACTTCCTTTCTTTTTGACTGTTATTTTCTTCTTTGCTACCGACAGAAAAACCCTCTGTCCGTCGTAGTCTCGTATTTCTTTCAGGGCTGTCTTTGCATCTTCCTCCATGGAGTATGTCACATAGCCAAATCCCCGACATGTTTCTGTGCCTGGTTTACAAAACACAATAAATTATTTAATAAATAAATTACTGTAACTATTCAAAACTGAGTTTAAACATGTACAGACTTAAGTTTCCCCTCCTGCTCTCTGGCAGGACATACAGAAGCCTCAAATTGAGCACCAACAGACACAAAAACAGTTTCTACCCCTGGGCTGTCAGACTCATCAACCAGAGCAACTGCACATAAACTCTGCACTTTACCAACAGTGTGCAATATTTATTCATAGGCTCCTATTTACGATGTGTATGACTGTCACTTATGTTTCTTTTCTTCTTTGATTATGTCCTTTTTTTACACTGAAAAGACGTAGCACTGCAAATTTCGTTACATTATGTTATTTTGCAATGACATTAAAGGCTAAGTGTCTGTCAGTAGCCTATGATCTATCTCTACTACTACTATATGGCGAAATAAATTCCCTAGTTAACTTGTCTCTGTGGTAGGCTACAACTACAGCAAGTCATGTGCTTGGTTTAGTGCCCATACGTTCCCACATTTTTGAGTGTCGACTTTACCTTTCTCTTTGACCACGAAGCACTGTTTTAATGGACCAACTTCAGAGAATATTTCCTCCAGACGCTGGTTTGAAGCCGTGGCCGGCAGAGAGCGAACAAATATGGTCTGAGCAGGCATGGCTCCCTCCGTGCTGCCGAGCTAACTTAGCGTTAGCACGATAATGTTGTTAGCCTGTCCGGCTCCGTAGTAGTAAGACACGTGTTATTTGTTATTAATTTGTTATCAATCCAGCATTAGAAATCGATGTTGAATTATTCTTTAGCAAACGAGTGAGCGGGATGAGCGCGTGTCACAGTTTACATTGCACGCAGTTAGCAGTCGGGTTTAATCGCATGTTTACATATGTGCGCAGACATCTTAGAAGAAGGAAGGGACCGGAAGTGGTCACTTCTATGGCTCAACAGCAGGAAGGATGTTGACGATGGCGCCGCCTGTGGCCTCGGAGGTGTCGGCGTGTTAGATCTGGTTACAGCCTACATTCAGATTCAGGTGTTTTTTTTAAAATTTATTTTATTCATGTAGGCTACTAAGAAAAATATGATACAAGAACAATTCAACTTCAACTTTATTTCATTATGTAATGCAATTAGTTTTGCAGTAGAAAAGAACAGAAACATAAAATGACACATGGCCTATACCCTATACAAACACATAGAATAGCAGGAATGGTGATCGCCCGTGCAGGCGTGCACAACCACAGATCAACAACAGAAAGATGGATAACAGAAGTACAATAAACACTTACATAAATAAAAAGTGTAAGAAAACTGCATGCTTGTTGCTTGAGTGTCAGCCATGGGAGAGCTCTGTCAGGTTAGAGTTAGCTGACTCCTCCCCTTACCAGAGTTTAAGATAGAGATGGCAGCGAGGATAAAATAATGCTTGAACAACAATGGGTGGGTGGCGTCTGACAGGATGCTTCTGGCTTTCCTCTCTGTCTGCTGAACAGGTCAGAGAGTGTGCCCTGCTGTACTTTAAAATAAGATCATCACAGGTTCAAAAGACTAATTTCCACTATACACCAATGTCTGAAGGGTGACAAAATGCAAGACTGGGAGGATTAACATAATATATAATAAATAAATGAAATAAATGCAGCCTGCGACCCTATAAGGAAGAGAAGGAAGTACAGCTCATAAAGGGCTCTTGTTGAAGTGTGACATGACACCTAGCAGGGATGAAGTATTTCTTGTTCTTTGTCACAATGGGGCTTAGGTTTACCCCCCCACCCACACACACACACACACACACAGACACAGAGGCAACAGGCACAGAGCCAACAACTCGCAAACTCGCAGAAGCATTTTTCACTTTTCTATGACAGAGAGAGAAAAAACACAACTCCATAAAGTTGTTCCCATATTTACTTCCAAACAACAGAAAAGGCACAAGAAATTATCAACATAGAATTGTTTCTGGAATATAATTGCAGATAGAAATGCATCATAAGTTTAAGTTAAAGATACAAAGCATTACAATATGAAAGACATTGCTTCATGTTCAAAAACTATTTTCAAGAGACACTGTGGAGGTTAACTGGTGTAGTGTAACAGACACAGACATGGCTCATTAAACATGTAAAGAACAACATAACTAACTGGTTATCAGTGTGATGTAACTGTATGGTGAAAGACACCAGTGTCTAAAGGAGCCATATAAACTGGATAGGTTAGTATTATCAAATGATTGTTGTTCAGCAGGATCAAAAAACACATAAACGGTTAAATGACTTAAAAGAAATTCTTCAAGGCACTTGTCAACAATTGAAACAATCAATTGTCGCTAGAGATTTTTTCATAAATAATATATAACAATGTGTGATGTGTGCTTTGGTATGCACAGTGGCTCATTTTTTCTGTTTCACAAAATAACCATTGTATTACACTAGAAATCTCCTCAGGCTATACACACAGGAAACTGGAATGTGAAATGGTTTGGGATGCAACATTCAGTGAAAAGAAATGATAGTTACACAGTCAGAGGTTTCATTTGCCTGTGTTCACTGTCACAGTGCAAACATGAGACATGTAAATCGACTTCTGTAACATGCAACTTGTTCAAAGCAGCAATTTACTTCCTGAGATGAGAGTACAATCAACCATCTGTAAACAAAATGAAGGGTTTTGGTGAAGAGTTTGCCCTGAACATCCTAACATCTGTTCATTCATGAGCAGTGATTGCTGTGGTGCCACTCAAAAGCTATATTCACACAAAAAAGACACAACCGCAGTACTTTCTGTGCCAAGTTCTTCCTAAAAACACACACTTTAAGCAAGAACAAAGGTGGTCTACTTTGTGTGTCGTATCAATGAGGAAGTCTAGTTTTTTGCAAACCCCCCCCCACCCCCCCAAAACCCAGCAACTATATGACAGATTAAAACTCAAGTGTGCAGGGTGTGTTCAGATATAAACAACATGATTCTGACCACAGGGGTTTATCTGACTTCAAGCAGTCAGTGGATGACTGTGTTGATGAAATTTGCTGAGACAATGAGATGGTCTGTCTAAGTTCAACTCAAGTTTTATCTGGTTCTGTACAGTCGCAATCATTCAAAATTAAATATTTTACACTCAAACAGATCAGTACTATGTAAGCTTTTTACATGTTGAATATATTCTCAGTAAATTGTGTTGTGTGTTATATGCATGTGCTCTAAAAACACAGCCTTGCCTTAGTTCACAATGCCTGGAGCAAATGTGCGTGTGGCTTGTATCTCAGTTTGCATCTTTCCACCGACATTCATCTCTAAAAATATCTCTGAACTGGATAATGAGCAACAGTATTCAACACATTTGCTTTGGAAATTAGGGCTTGGTAAGTAGTTCAGAATCTCTTTGTGTTTTGTTTCCTCACAAAGACACTATGTCTATCATATCACTAATAAAAAGCTGAAATGGATAGTTGGTAGTTGATTAATCTATTTAAACAAAAATCCCATCACAGGTAGCTATAACTACAGTCGAACTATGTTAAATGAGAAATAAATTCTTTTTTTTCTCCCCATCACTTTAGCAAAGTTGAATTAAAATAAACAGAGCTGAGTGAGTCGCCTGTATTTATTTTTATGTAGTGCCCAATAACCTAAAAAAAACATTTTAAGTTAAAAAACCAACAACAAGAAAAGCCAGGCTAATATGGCATTAGGTTGTAATGAAACCATCCTACATTTTGGCCTTCAGTGGAGTGATGTGAAGTGAACTGAGGAATGAGTCGAGGGTGCTCAGATACTCCTGTGGGTGCCTCTTTAGGTGACCTGCATGCGTTGAATCCTCCCACTTCTTCGCCGTCACGTTTATCCCATTCTTCTGCCAATAACTGATCAAATCCTCCGTTGCTCTGGTGTCGCTTAATGGATCATTCTCGCAAAAGAAGAACAGTGCAGGAGCAGGGATGGGAGTGTTCCAAAACACATCGATGCTTGTGTTAAAGTAGTCCACTGTTTGGTGTTTAAACATGCTAAAGTACAGCATGCTTACCCTTTTGACCAGTGTCTCAAAACGAGGAAACACAGTCTTACCTAAACCTGGACAGAAAGGAGAAAATCACATGTCAGTGTCTTGTTTGTGTAAGTTGTCCTTGTATTGTGTCCTTAGTTTGTCCTTGGATTATATCTTTAATGTTAAACACTAAATAAATAAGATAAAATAAAAATAAAAACACTGAACTCACCTATGGCCATTGTCTCCAGAGAGCCCACCACCAAGCTATCAAAGACTTGACCTTTGATCCTCTTTGAGAGCGACTGATATGTCTGTCTCTTCTGGGACACGTGCACCAGCAGTTGACAAAATGTGTAGCCACCGATAGAGAAAGCATGGATGAGTAGTGGGCGGGATGCGAAGCGTTCAGTCTGGAGCAAATCTACCAGGCGCTTTCCATGATCCAGACCCCAGCGAGGCCACAGGAACTCTTGCACCTTGCGTGTGGAATAAACAGAAAGTTGAATCCCTGTCAGACTTTAAGGAAGTGTAGTAGCTTTAGCCTATAAAATTAAAGGGATGCTCCATTATTTTATTTTTTTTCCTTTTTCTTCACCTTTAGTGTGTTTCTGGTGTTTGTTTGTTTTTGTTGTTGTTAATGTTGTTATTGCTTTGTGGTTGATGTTCCTTTTTTTTCTGATTTTTTGTCCTTCTTTATGGTTTGGTTTTACTGTTGATCGTGTTTATTTGTTTGCAAATGTGGATTTGTAGCAATGATTTTGATTTTGTGAAGAAAAAAAAAAGTATATAGGCCTATATATATATAAAAAAAGGGATCCTCCAAATATATAGGTTAGAAAATGTACTCACTGGACTCTCATGATCTCCGAGGTTAATAATTCACTCTTATCTTGCATAGGCCTACACAAAGTATAGGACTACTTTCAAAAACACACAGCTATCTGCTAGTAAATGAGTAGGCCTAAGTAAGTTAGAAACCACATCGATGCTGTTCAAATGTTAAAAATGTTTAAAATAAATAAAATAAAACAACAAAAGCTGAGTCAGTCATGGTGAAGTTACCTTAATTTCAATTGTGAGTGTGATGATAAGAACTGACTATGCTCAACATCTTATTTTGTATTCATACTGTCCTCTTACCTCACTCTCCACCACCAGCACGTCAAAGCCGGTGCGGAAGTAAATCTCACAGTACTTGTTCACAGTTTGGGGGCGCGAGCCCAACCACGGCAGCATCAACACGAGCGGTTTGCCGTCTCCAGAGACGTCGGCGTGGCGTGATCCAGAGGCTGGTGGAGACGCTACTTCATTCATGTAGAAAGTCACATTCTTACTGAGGCGGTGGGCTGTGATCCCCCTGCTCAGGGCTGTCCTACCCAACATAGCTGCTGCTGCTCGGTGGAGTAAAAGGAGGCTCAAGTGTCTGCACGAGTAAAGAGGAAACAGGGTGGAATGAATGAAACAATGGACGCGACAACGACAAAACGAGCAGCATTTTAGTTTTGAGGTTTTTTTGTGCTGTCCTAACATCAGGCGACGAGCATTAACCCTCCATGCTAACGCTAAATCTACGTTATTGCTGCTCCACATTAGCAACGCGTTGTAAAACACTATAACAACGCTGTGTTTACAAATTCAAGCTCACAGAAAGATTGAATCTGCTTTGGGTGAACGTATGTTTTAAACATGACATTAAACACACCTTTACCAGTGAGATAATGACGACCTTTGCTAGCCCACTTAAGAAGGATTAACGTTACATCACCGTAATGCACAGACAGCACGAACAGAGCGATATATAAATAAAATAAACATATAAGCTAACCCAACTTTAACTGAGCGTTAGGTCAGTCTTTACATTGTTCATGATTAATGTTACAATGAAATGTCAAGCCCCCTTACTTTTATTGTGTCTGCCGGCCCTGGATTAGTGGCGGTGGTGTTAACACATCGTTGGACATGAGCCCTGTGCCCATGCACACTCGTTGTGAAACTTGTTGACAGAAACTCCCTCTGTTTTTTCTTGATCTGTCCTCAGTTGCAGCTCAGGCGTAACGCTGCCCTCCTTCGGTTACAGACTGCCAGTAAATCAAATGAGCCTATCTACAAGGTAGGCTGATGCTAAAGTGTGAACAGTAAGACAAGTGGGGAATGAAATGATCTCCAAAAGGCATTACGTTACTGATGACACATTCCCTTTACATTTTAAAGAAAATGATTTTTATTTTTATTTTCATCTTTTAAATTTTCAAAATGACAGAAAATGAAAAGGGCCTGCATATCCCAGTAGCACCCCCTTTGGAAACTATAACACAGCTGTATAGCTTGTCTGATAACTGATGCCTTATAGATCCCCAAAAGGATCTATCTATCTATCTATCTATCTATCTATCTATCTATCTATCTATCTATCTATCTATCTATCTATCTATCTATCTATCTATCTATCTATCTATCTATAGTGAGTGACTTTATCATAGGCTCAGTTGTTTTTGGCATCACAAGTCCTGATCAGATATTATAGTTATATATGAATCATATAACTATAATATCTGATCAGGACTTGTGATATATAGCTATATTACATATAATAATAGGCTAGTTGATATCTCTAGTTCTATTTATATGTAATTTACGATATAAATAGAACTAGAGATATCAACTAGCCTATTATTATATGTAATATAGCTATATGGCATTGTAGTGTATTGTATTTAGGCCAGCATTTACAGTGTCATATTTGTCACACATTTCATGACATATCCTAAGACTGGCAAGTGTATTTCTAATGGTGGAGATTATGGTATGAAAATATATAAATTTGGGAGTAAAATTGTACATTTCCCCCCCTAACTATGGAAAATTGTCATTATGTTGCCCAGATCGTTGTCCTGTCAGAGCTTCTTCTTTAAAAAAAAAAAAAAAAAAAAAGTATACTAATGTGTTAACCATTAACGACTTTTGCATCTACCCTGATCACTATGGCTTCCTTTGTTGGACATATTTGCATGGCCATTGACATGTAAAAACTATATTCTTAAAGCTTTCTCTTATCCTACGTAGGGTCATTGCTTGCCTTTATCCTCCTCTTTGCTTGTGCAGCTTTGTTTCTGTGTCTTGTCCTGATTGTACACATTCCCAGCTGGACCCCAGTCCCTGCTGACTTTGTCTTGTTGGAGGATGACTTGTCTAAACAGAAACCAGTTGCCCAATGAGTTAGGATAGCAAGTGTGAGGCGGCAATAATTTGGCCATGTCCCTCACTGAGCTCATATGTTTGGCCTGTCATTGTCCCTCTCCAGTCCCTTTAGTTACGGCTGGGTTGGTGCTTTCCTGTATCCTCATCAGACAGCGGGTTATTCACACCCCTCGGGAAGTTGCTATCTTCACCACTGACTGTCTAAATTGAATGAAATAGCCTCCACTGTCTTATGTGAAATCTGAATCTCATTGTTGTAAGCAAAGTTGTTTTTATCCTGCGAGTAGAAGCCTGTGTAGAGGCAAGATAAAAAATTAGGAGACAATTAGTAAACTGCTCTCTTCATTACTGGCTGTGGTATTTACTGTCACGGCCAACACTATTCTTGGCAAATCAGCTTGTATATCTTAATCTTTTTGTGTTTTGTGCTAAATATATGTTTGGCACATTTGTTTGGGATGCAGTTTGGCCCTTGTTTATCTCTTCTTCTTTTCTTTTTTTTTGGACACAAGAAAAATCAATGTGCATTTGGCAGAATGCCCACACAACAATAACCCTGGCTTGAACATTCCTGTGCCCTGTTAATTCAACAGTAGTGGTCAGTGGAGAGTTTAAAACATAACTTTTTATTATTACATCAGTCAGACAGAAAGAGAACACAATGTGTGACTGTGCTTTAAACACCCTGGCTCTAAATGCACGCAAAGGTATGTGGATCAGAGGCTATTTTAGAACCATTCTAGGGAATTGAATTAGGCCATGAGGCTACGAGATTTCTCCCATTGGATGAAAACAGAACACATGAACAAGTCTGGTAACATTGAAAGCAGAAAAAAATAAAGAAAGCTATAGTAACATGGCATCATTGGAGACAGGATATTTGTGGCTCTTGGCTTAGACATTGGCAGAACAACCAGGTCACAGTTTAATGGTGCTTTTCTTTGCTAAAACGTGCACAGCCTAGATTCAGAGGAGGTTGCTATGTATGTATGCTCACATACACAAATAGCCACTATCATGCATTATACATGTACGGTATGCTATACAAAGAAATTCTGCTTCATCCATTGCTGTGTGTGTTTCAAACAGCTGATGTGATGGTTAGTTTAGGAGGAAGGGAGCAGCATCAGTTGTAAATTACACTTAGTGGCATGTATTGATCTGACACATAGGTTCGTTTAGTGCAGGGCAATGCCTGCCTGTTGGTTGGTGAGCCTTTCTAATGACCTAAAACATATTATTCTCTCTTCTCTTCTCTTCTCTTCTCTTCTCTTCTCTTCTCTTCTCTTCTCTTCTCTTCTCTTCTCTTCTCTTCTCTTCTCTTCTCTTCTCTTCTCTTCTCCATCAACATCATCTGTAAATCATGGGGATCATCAGGGGATGTTATGTGTGTGTGTGTGTGTGTGTGTGTGTGTGTGTGTGGAAGTGCATGTGTGGAAGAGAGGCAGTAGTAAGGTTCCTATGCAACCACAGAAGAGATGGTAGTCAGTGTGGTGCAGATGCCGATTTAGGAGAATGGGATTGTGCAAACAGTCAAACACACGGTCAGATCGGTGCAGCGGCAAAGTGTGGGACAGCGGGGGTTGTCAAGAGGAGGTGGGGTCTGTCCCATGTGTCGACTGTCTGATGAAGAGAAGAGGGGCACAGCACAGTGAGTATGAAAGGACACAGAGTGCTACGCAGAGAGAGCCTGCAGGCATGCAGCAACACAGAGCGGCATATATGTTTAAAGAGGCTGCAGCAGAGTGGGCTGTTGATGAGGTAAGAATGCTGAAATAAGAATGGCTACGGGAAAAACAGCTGTTGTGTACTTGATGTCTCTTCATGTGCTGTCGTTATGTGGCTCTGTCATTCACACTCATGTTTGTATTGTGTATGTGCCACTGCCACATGACTTCATAAGGTTAAGGTATAGGATGCTAGAGTATTTTTGTGTATGTTTGACACATTACTTGCATTTAGTACACCACATATTGCAGATATCCTCAAAGTAGACAGTTTCTGATGAGTGCTGATACTGACTGGGTCCTGTATGTGATGTCTCTCTCTTTTATCCACCAGGTCTGTTAAGGATAAGACACTCAAAGACCTGACTTTAGAGACCTGTCAACCATGTAATTGGCCAATAACAACACAAACCTACAGCATGTGACTTTGCAGTGGAGTTTACAGACCCTCACCATGCTCTCTCCGTGGAATCTTTATCCTCTCCTCCTCCTCTTATTGCCCCTCTCGCTTTGTGTCACAGCCTTAACTGGAGAAAATGTCAAGGAAACACAACAGCTAGACACAGCGGTGCAGCATCTCACGCAGCCTTCACAGAGACTGCATGGATCTGATTTAGCACCCGTGAATCCCATGTTTGGATCTGACTTCCTGGGTCTGCCTTTGAGAAAGCCCTTATCGTCATCTGAGGAATCAGATAGACAAGGTGTGATTGGGGAATATGATGATTTACAGGAAAGCACAGAGGCATCTGTTTTGTCTCCCAATGAGGAGAGTCTTTTTGTATCCAGACCCATAGAAAGTGCTACAGAAGATACTTCCACTAAGGAGAATACTCAACCAAAAGTGTCTTCATCAGAAGCAGCACTGCCTCAACCTACCCAGGAGCAATCATTCAAGCATCAGCCAGCCGAGACCAGCATTAGATCTATTTTAAATTCTACACAGACCGGAAAAAATCAGCTAATTTTCCCGGCTTCGGAGAATGAGACAACTGATAGCCACTTACCTTTTCTTCTGTTTGGCTCACTTCCATCAGTCAGACCAGAACAAGACTTAACTTCACCCCCATCTGCTGGACCTGAGCCCAGCCCTGAGCGCACCACTCAGCCTGTTGCCACTAGCAGTTTGGGATGGACCACGGGCCCTTCTGTCAGACCACAGGGAAAGACACAGGGGGTGACCGTCCCCATGAAAGACACTGGGGATGTATTGGTTCATATGATAGACAGTGTTTTACACAGAGGAGCTCTTAGTTTGGAGGCAGAAAAAGGTAAGAATTAAATAATTTATCATTTACTGAATCTGACACCAATCTCAGTGTAAACTCGTCACTTATTGCCAATTGTAAATGACAGAATTTATAGTGTAAAAGTCTAGAATAAAATACTCCAAGTGGATGTGTGACTGCAGTGTTTGTGATATGCATTCTGCTGGCAGAGGCACTTGTTTTACATTCACAGGAGGGTTTGCATCGCTTCACTCTCTCAAGCATCTACTCCTCAAAAATATTTGTTTAGCCCTTCCTTCCAGTTCTCTCTCCCTTGCCTTGTGCTCTCAGTCCTTTTATCATAGACTATCCCACCCAGCCCTGTAGAAACATTACACTCCCTTTGCAACCAGACTCCATTGCCCCTATTTAAAGTTTTTTTGGACAATGTCGTGCACACATGGAATATTTACTGCACAAATACACACACACACTACTTGCTCATGCTCCCACAATTGCACTCACTTGTCAAAGTAAATGATGTGTTGTGGGAGGAGGGCTCTGACAGAAATATAAGGAATGACCCTTCCTCAATTTGCCTATGCATTTGATGCCAAATGTTATTTTTAGCCTAACAGCCATTCATGAATTGAATCATTGAATATATAATATTCAATATCTATTGGCACTTGCATCCCATCAAGATGCATTTATTGTAGACTTTGAAGTGAACACAAAGAAAATCAATTACCTCAGTGCTAGCTTGCGGCTTCTGCATCAACACAATCAACTTCATGACTAATGGAGGACCAGAAATAGGACACATTCCATTTATAACCAATGGTTTCCCTGATTCCAATGGCTTTAAACAGCTTACTCTGAAGGTTATTTCACTTACAGAATACTTATATTATTTATTGCGTGACACGATCACAGTCACATAATAATGGTTGTCATTTGCAGCTTTTCGCTGAAAGGATGTAACATTAAAGATAGACTAACACTTCTTAATCATGCTTTATAATGGCCACTCAAAATGAAAGCAGCAACGAGGTCAATACTGGCTAATCAACACACATCTCTCTCTCTAACACACACACACACACTACTTGCTCATGCTCCCACTCTCTGTGACCTAGTTAGAGATTCCCAGTTACAAGCCTGCTCTGTTTTATTATGGATTAACTTCACACACGGCAGATACCACCATGCTCTCTTTTTGGACAATTAAAATTGTAAAGAGCATCTTTGGCCTGTATTCATCGGTTAGATCATTATGTTGTTACATTTACATCATTATTATTGTAATTGTTTTAAAATAAATTACTATTAGAATTGTAAAGCTATGATAGCAAAGGTACACAGCCACACTGGTACTAAAGCGAGGCTGTGTTGTGCTGATGTTTTGTATGTATGTTTCAGTATATTCAGCATCTCATTTTACTATACTAGCTCCATTTGCCCACTAAAAACATTAATTTGAGTAAAACTTCTACCTCTCTAGCTATCTGTAGAGACAACAAATACATCAGTAACATGTTTTCTTGCACTTGTTTTACAGATGACTCCAGGGACAATGGTCTTCATGTCTCAAAAACCACTAGCACACTCTTACTCGATGGTAACACGGACACATCTGCCACACCCTGCAAAACAACAAACCAATCCTGGACTTCTACCTACCCAGATGATTTTACTCCCAACGAGTCCCTTCGCCCCTCCCTGGCTATCAACCCTGGCCTTTACGTCCCCCTGTATTCGGACTGGAACTCTGCCCTCGCCACATGGGGGTTTGCATGGGAAGCTCACATCTATGGCCTAGGGTCTGTCTTCACTGCGTTCAGCCTAATCTCTGTGGTCAGTCTGTTAGGCCTTCCCCTGCGATGTCCTGCTGGAAGCCCCTACTTCACCCTCCTGCATTTGTTCCTACTAGCATTTTCAGGGATGCAAGCTTTCTGTTTGCTCTATGATGCTTACAGCCATCAAGACCGTCTTCCCCCTCTGGGCTCTGTGTTGCTTTCTGAGTTACCGTTCCCCTGTTTGATTTCCGCCTTCTCTCTGGCCTTCCTCCTTCTTTCATTGCGCACACGAATGCGTCTTTCGCTCCCTCTTGCTATATCCACCTCATTTTCAGCTTTGCCCAAACCTCGTGTGTTACTGTGTGTGTCCCTGTTGCATTTTGGAGTGTCCTTAGGGTGTGTTGGCCTGCTCTATCTCTTCCACGGCCTCCCCACCATGATCCTGCTCTCCCCTCATGGCCTGTTTGTGTGTCTAACAATCTTTCTCTCATTCTCCTACCTCATATTCTACTGCTTAATAAGAGTCAACACAAAACACATCTACAGGCTGAATGACAATGGAGAGACTGGAGGATCTCCTGAAGTGATGCAACCTCCAAATTGCCCCTTTGCCAAAGTGGAGGACTGGCACAGGGCAGCAGGAGCTGGAGTAGGAGCTTCATTGTGTTTGTTGGGGTGTGGAGGTCTACAGCTCTATGGGATCCTACATGCCCTTGGTTTTGGTGGAGTTGATGGCTATGGGTTCCAGCCCTGGCCCTGGTGGGGCTACCAAGTAGGCTGTAGACTCTGTGAGATTGGAGTGTGTCTAGGTTTGTCTCTCATTGGCACACACCCTCTATTCTGTCACAAGAACTCTTCTATCAAGACTATCACTCGCCCTCGGCCTGGATCCTGGTCGCGCCTCTCCTGCAGCTCCCCTTCTCGTGCGCTCACCTTGCCATCTCATGGGGGCGCAAACTCCCCTGTCCTCTGCTCCGATTCCTGGTCCCAAGGTAAACAGGAGAAGCTGGTGGTCTGTGATGTCATCACTAAGGGACAGTCAGAGGCTCTTCCTCTTTGTTCGATGGTGGATCCTTCTGGAAATGGGCTAGATTGTCTACCAAAAGCCAGCCAAACACGGATTACTATACTACCTCTACCTACACCCCCAAGCCCACCCCGCAAGCCTAAAAATGCAGACGAGTCTCAGCTATCATCACTGGATAGCTTCGGTCAGGATACTGACTCTACTGTGGACTTGAGGCCCCCATCTCCCATAGACTTGTCACGCAGCATTGACCAGGCTCTGTTCAGTGAGTCCCTGTTCTCTCACAGTATTTTTGGTTTGCCCAGGATGTTCCATTCTTCTTCAAGCCATTCCCTGAATTCTCCCAGCCAGGGTACATCAAAGCAAGGTCCTAGTTCTGTGGATAATGCTTTATTCCGAACCTCTTCTTGTGGAGACATGGATCAAGAGAAAACCCTGCCCAGTTCTAAACCTCCTCAGCCACATAGTTCTTTGGCATCTCACAGCAAGACACCAGAGCAATGGGATTGGAAAGGGAGTGTCTCTGGATCAACCCAGGGTCTTTGCAGCAAACCCAAGGAGACAGGAAAGCTACGTTCACATTCTTGGGCCAACCGAGGGCAAAGCTTTGCTCAGCACAGTCTTCCACGAGCAATTCCCCACCTGTCTTACCACAGGCGCTACCGAACCCTGAGCTTGGCCTCCCAGGACCCCCAAGGTTCTGTCCGACTGGCAGGGACTAAGCACCTGAGTGAAAGCAAACAGCTGGAATGGGATCTGGCTGTACAGGCAGAGTTTGTCAACGTGTGCAGACAAATTGATGCTCTGAGTGTTTGCAGTGACACCATTGAATTATAGGAAATTGTAAAAGTCCAGCAGTGAGTGGATTGCACCTGACATTGTGCAGAAATAGCAGACTCTGATTGTGATTGAGTTGAATTGTACATCATAAAAGTCATACAGATGAAATAATGACTGAATGATGGACATTACTGATACAATGTGTAGACCCAAATTATTTTCTGCTGACTTTGTCACTGTTTTCAGTAATGTATGCCCTTAAAATATTGTTTCAACTTTTTGATTTTTTGATTCCAACTGTGCTCATTCCATTTCGACATTCATGAATGTTAAGGATCAAGTATCTGTTGCTAAAGAATGCAAATAGTACCATTCTCAACCTAAGAAGCATTAGGGTTTTTTTTACACTGAAGCTGTCCTGCAAAAAGAAACTCCAAGAGTCTATGAAAACAATAAGAACCTTCTCCATAGACAAACAATATGGAACCCAAAAAAGTCTCATTTAACATTGCTGATGTATTGCTGTGGATTCCACTCAGGAAAAGCAAGACATGCTCATTAACAACTTCATTTGACTTCTTCCCATATGCGATAATATCGCCTCAGACACAAATTCATTTACATTGGAAAAAAATATGAGCAAATGTTAAAATTTCATTGTGAGAGGGAGCTAAAACTATTTGTTACAGTGAAGTATAATATTTTGCGTTCACATCATCACAACCTTAATGTCCATTAAGTGAACTGAGTTGGTAACAGTATACTCAGTCATAAGAAAAGACATTTTGGCATTTAGTAGCCAACTTTAGCCTACTTTTCTATTAGGATGATAATATTATCTCAGTGTGGTGCAATGAAATGGATAGGAAGAATCATACTATGACTTTGTCAGTTGCTAAACCAATCATTTGCGTGGATTTTTTTTATTACTTATATATTTGACAAATGTATACTATATTGCCCTCTAGTACTATGTGTAGTAACAACATTTTTTAAAGATAGGACAAAATGTCAAAACAGTATCAGAATGCCCTTGTCAAAATTATCTTTATTCATGCAACACTATTTACAGTAAATATCATTCTGAAGCCTTAATGTGGATGATAGAAGAAGACAATTATATTTTCTGTATATTCAGTGATTCTTGGGAATTGTTATAAAACTGTTAAATCATTTAGTCAACTAGTACAATCATTCATTTAATTGGTTGACAGTTATTGCAAAATTCAGATCCAGTATTCATCATGGGACAAATATGTAATACCAAAGGTGTTGAGTACCTTCCAGTAAAAGAAGAAGTCATTATTGAAACTGGAAAAATAAACTTTGGTCTATCATTCTATAAAGAAATAGATCTAGCCCTATGTCAGTGACTCACCATTTAATTAACTGAAATATTGAGCCTGAAAAAAGACACATAACTATCTGTATTATGTATTATGTACAGTCGATAGCCATTAAATTAACAATGTTGTTTTGCAAAATGAAATTATGGAAGCTCATGACAAGTCAAGACTCATTTGTAAAAATGTACATGGGAATAATGTATGGACATATAATCAGATATACTAGAAATCAGATTATAATGAAATAATTGTAATATAAAGCATGGATACTCTCCTGTTTCGTCAACAGTTTCTTGTCCATTGTTTCCTGATGGGTAATCCAGAGTGAGATTACATGTGGTTGGTCCTATAAGGCGCTCCTTTCTACAAATGTATGTGTGAATTAAGGCTGATGCTAAGCCTCCCTTACGCAACAGTGCAGCACATCACATCACACATCCAGTGTGTTCAAAGTAAAGAAACATGTAACAGCCAGATATTCAGAGATAATGATGTTGAAATCACCACTACAAAAACTCAAGTGCAGTAAAAAGATGATGAAACTGTCCTGTGAGTACTCTGTTTCCTCTTGACAGCAAGCTTTATGCACCGTGTTGCAGGCTGTCAGATGTGACCATGGCTACATAACATGCTTTTAACATCAGCAAAAACAATCTTAAATCTGTGGATTTGTGTTTCTTTCCTCTTTTAATTAAATAAAATGTTAAATATTTAAAACATTGTGTCAAGGATATGTTGCTTTTTGTTGTGTCTATTTTTATGTAAATAAAATATATGACTGTCTGACTTCCTGCAAAACAAAGAAAAAAAGATCTTGTGTGATTTATCTATGAGCATGGAAACATGGGACTGCAACTCTGCAAGGTTTATGCTGTACTCTTCTGTATCAAAGTGCAATTCAGAAGCCAACAGGGAGATGAGCTTCACATTAGGGTCAGCAATAGTAAGCTTATCCTAAAGTAGTTAATGACATGCATTTGCTTGTTGAATGGGATTAGCAGAGTTACATTAGTGTCACTACACCTTGAACACAGCAGGGGAAAGACAGAGTTCATGTGCGGTCATGCAACTCTTTGGCTGTCCTCTAGACGTCATACTCAGATTAAAGTTTGTTGTTTTGTCTATCCTTAAAGGGATCAAAGTTAAGACAAACAGGAGAGGGAGAAGAGGACACAAACAAGTGGTTTCAGATATTTGTGTAGGCCTAGATGTTGTCCGGCAACAACAGTATTATTTTTTTTATTTAGTTTGTGGTTTGGTCACATGCGTCCACTACATCTGCTCATAGCTGCTGGGGTTGGGACATTGGGTCCTCCTGATCGTGCGTTTCCTCTTCCTCCCGCCTCAGTAAAGCCGCTTTTCATAACTACATTTGGAATTGAACAAAGTAAAAGTATTAGCATTTTCCGTGTTGTGATGTGTTTGTGTCTTGAATGGAAATGAATGGATGAAAGAAGAAGACGAATGATGTGATAGCCTTGTAGTTATACTTACATGGCACAAAAGAATATCTAAGATAGCATGGGTAAGAAAAGAGGAAGAGAGAAGACAATTTTATGTTGCTAACCACAGGTAAATAATTTGACAATAGAAGGGTTCTGACACAGGGACTGAATACAAGTAAGGTTTAGACAACAGATGATGAGAAAACAGATGATGATAGATGTCACCAAACCATCATTCCCAAGACAATATCTACACACTGGAAATAAGTATCACAAAAAAGAGGCACGTGGAGTATGAAGCAGTTGTAAAGGTGGTGAAAAGGTCACTGTAAGTCACTGTAGGGTCAGAGGTCAGACTTACGAGTGGAGGCCGTGAACTCCTCCCTCCATTTGAGCAGACATAGTCCTCTTCTCAAACTTCAGCTCTCCTGAGTACATCATCGACCTGGGACACACACACAGATACAAAGTTCATCAGCAAAAAGCCAATATAAACTTACTAGTCATTGTTGGGGTTTGGAAAAAAAAAAAAGGCTAGGCCTACATAATTTTTTGTTAATGATTGTAAACCTAACTCCAAGCATGTCCATGTCCTCATAATAAATATCGGGGTAATATATCTTCCAGTCAGCAGGTGGTGCTGTGGTGCTGTTAGGCCCGGCCTGCAAACAGACTCCTCGCTAGCTAGTTTTTAGTAAGTTACCATGGATCCCCGAAATTCTCTGGCAACACAATTTTATACTCCTAAACTGGTGTCAAAAAACAAAACAAAACAAAAAAACTAATGTAACGCCAGAAAAAGTGCTGTAAGACGGTTTCGATATGTGAAACAGGAGTAGAAGGTGCTCATTGCCATGCCATAAATGAGCTAGTCAAGGTATTGTTAAAATTGTCATCATAAACCAGCCGGTGGTACGTGAAAATTAGCGTGAATCCCACTTTTCAACGAGTTTCATGATGGTTGAGCTATGTTGCCACCTGTGATAAACCTGAGGACTTGTAGCTGTTGTTGTTTTGTGTAAGTTAGCATGTTGATAAGGAGCAAGACCAACTTATTGTAACAGTGAATGTGTAACTTGTAAGTTCTTTTTTTTTTAAATTCACGGGCACTTGTCCTTTTTGTTAGAATGTCTTATAGGCCTACCACTTAGCATGGTTTTGGTTGTGTAATTGTGGTAGGCTATACTATCATTTATGGCTAGTGGAGAATGTCAACATTATGTAAAATAAATAGGGGATGGAATTGTAATTAGAAGCATTTGAGCTCTGGTCTGTTCAAGATATTAACTTTGGTCCTCTCTCTATCAATCCACAGTTTCATTGGCCACACTGTGCTGCCTAGTCTGTCTGCTGCTTGCTGCCAGTACAGAGTATTTCCCTGAGGTCTGGTGCCAATAACACTCACAATTTAACACTTACCTTAAAATCGACAAACTCTTGGCTCCTATGTCCTGACAGCCGTGTTGGATACCAGCAATGAGGTAAGGAACAAACTTGTGGATGGAGCCTTTGTCTTGTACTGAGCCTGAGACACCTTGGGCCACTTTCACTTTATCTCCCTCACTGGACAAAAAAAAAAAAAACATACACAGAATAAGAGATGCATCACAATGACATCCTCTGAGTTTAGATTTTTCCAGGAAAAGTTTTTATACAGTTACACCACCTGAAGTAGCGCTTCTGACTGTTGTTTTTCTCCATGGCATCCAGGGAGCCCATTCCTCTGTATTTCTTCAGACGCACACCATCTGAAAAGAAATATTCTCCGGGGGCTTCGGTGGTTGCCGCCAGCAATGACCCCATCATCACTGAAGCAAATAGAAAATGGGAAGAAGTGATGCTGGTTGCATATGACAACAATTAAGGTAAAAAGAAAGATACTAGATGTTTACAAGAAGCACTGCTTTTATTTTGAGAAACTGGTCTGTTTGTAAAATGACCTGCCAGTCATCCACCATACATCAATGAGACCCTTGCCCCATATGTTATTTCATGAAAGTGTCTAAGGAATCTTCTAAATGTATATTATGAAAATGTAAATTGCATAATCAGGAAAATCAATGCCTTTTTCTACCTGTAGATGCTCCCAGGGCCAGAGCCTTCACCACATGTCCAACAGTCTGGATGCCTCCATCAGCGATTACTGGCACTCCAAAACGTCGTGCATACTCTGCAACCTTGTACACCGATGTTCCTTGGGGTCGCCCGCAGGCCATCACTGAGGAGAAGGCGTAAAAAATAGGTATGTGTCACAAAACATACACAAAATTGCATGTTTTTTTTGTTTTTTTATATCTAAAAGCAGCAGGGGTTCACAGTACTGCTCTCTATAACATACCTTCCTGGGTAATGCAGATAGAGCCACAGCCCATGCCCACCCTCAGGGCATCCACGCCTGCATCTATAAGATTTTTAGCCTGAGCAGCTGTCACCACTAGAGAGAGACAGAGACACAGCAAAGAGCTGAATGAGGAAGAAATAGTGTAGAGGGAGTATTTGACTCCACAAATGCAAAAGAAACTCCTTAAGAAAACAGATGAGCTCACCGTTTCCCCCAACCACCTGCAGCTCAGGATATTTCTGTTTGATGTAGTTTATCATGTTGATTTGATACACTGAGTTTCCTTGGGAGGAGTCCTGCAGATACAATTGTTAAAATACTATCAAGGAAAGATAAAGCAACAATGAAATGCCTCACGGGTTTTAAGTTGAGTTAATAGGGACTTTTTGTGTTATCACATCCAGCATACTCATAGATTAAAAAAACAATCCACTGTTAAAACCTACCAGGACCACCACATCCACTCCAGCCTGCATTAGGAGGTCCAGTCTGTATTTGTCATCCTCTCTGGTACCAATGGCCGCCCCACACAGGAGCTGTTTGCGGGAGTCCTTGGAAGCCAGGGGATAATCTCTATTCTTCTTCAGATCAGTCCTAGCAATGATGGCAACCAGCTCATCACTGTCATTTACAATGGGGAGCTTACCTGCAAGTCAGAGTATAAAAAGGGTGCACAAAGTAAGAAAAAAAACCCAAAGTGTGTATCTGAGTTCAGTTGTTGTGTTACTACTCTGACAGATTTACCTTTTTTGCTACGTTGCAGTATGTCATTAGCCTCCTTTAGTGTGACTCCAGCTGGTGCAACAACTAAATCTTCCCTTTTTGTCATTGCCTGAATGAAAATAGGTTTCAAATGATTTTACTTATTTGATATCATTTAAATAATGCGTGTTCTCCTGCACATGCACATATTCACGTGAAAGCTAAGCGCCCACCTCTTCCAGAGGTCTGTCATGATCCTTCTCAGAGAGAAAGTCTATGTCTCTGGACGTGACGATGCCCACCAGCTTGCTCCCCATCTTGCCCGTTTCTGTAACTGGGATCCCAGAGAAACCATGGCGTATCTTAGCCTCGAACACATCCCCCACTGTGTGTCGTGGACTCATCACCACGGGGTCTGTAATAAAGCCTTGCTCAAATTTCTGGCAAAAACAAAAACATAAGTGTTGAGTGGGTCAGAGATTTTTCACTGTAGAATGTTTTGAAGGTAACATCCGAAAAGAGGGCTGCTATATGTCGTTCTTGACCTGGTCAGTCTTACCTTGACTCTGCGGACCTCATTGGCCTGGAACTCAGCAGTACAATTGTGATGAATTATTCCAATCCCTCCCATCAGCTGAAACCAGCCAATAAGGGTTGGGGGGAGAAAATGAAGAGAAACCCTCATATTAAATTACATTCAGATTTTGGTGCACTTGCCACAGACTGTACAGCGGGATGTTGCTAAGTTGAGTGATCAATTAGGTATGGCATGTGTGAGGTTTGCGCTGTGTACTCACTGCCATGGCGATGGCCATGGATGACTCTGTAACTGTATCCATGGGAGATGAAATGAGAGGAGTCTTGAGGGTTATCTTCCTTGTTAATGCAGAGGTTAGATCCTGAAAGTGTGATGCAAAACAGAAGCACCATCTTAAACACCAATGAGCACAAAAGCAAAAATAAATCTGAAATGAAATCTTAAATTTCGCAATTACTTCTAAGGTGTGTGCCCTGGTAGATAAATCACTCATTACTTTTGCCACAAACAATGGCTCTACTGTGTTGCAGCTGCAGCACAAAAGCATCACAGTTTGGACACATTAGAGGCCGAATCTCTGAATTCACCTACTGAGTGTTAGATGACGCAGGTGTGCGTCTGTTTTGAACACCCTCTTTCAGCAATAGCCCATGTGACCAAGGCATGAAATTAATTTAATGTCCCAGCAGAGCTGGCAAAGACAAAAACAAAGCAAGTCAGATAAACAACCCTGTGCTCAAGCACCCCTCACTAACGAATGCAACAAAGAGTGAAGGATTAATTACTAGGATTACAGCAAAACCTGGCTGGCTGTGTTGAATTATTATGAAGAACATCATATATGTTCACTGGAGCTAACACTGGAGGACAAAAATATGTTTGTAGACCAAATAATGACACAGAAAGGTAACTTTAGCCTGTTTGGCTACAACAGATGTACCTGCTCATCTTTATCCAAAATATAATGCTTTGTGCTACCAATTATGAACAAGTTAATCGACAGTGTACTGTGTGCTAGCAAAATATGGACTGTGCTACGCTGGACATTGTGATACTCACCACCTCATCAGAGGTGAAATCTATGAAACCCGGGAGGATCAAAAAGTCACTGAGAGGGGAGAGAGAAAAGGATACACAAGATTAGTGGATACAACATTAGAATATAGGATAGAACATCTTTCACAGTGGAATAGCATTACATAAAGTAATCATGAATATATATATAGGCTATAGATAATTAATTTTATCCCTTCTAACAAAGCCACAGTTTTTTTTTTGATTTAGTGAGCAGACATAATCTGTCCACCTTTCAACTCACTGAAATGTCCTGTGTTTATCCATTGCACACTCATGAACCCGGCATATAACCTCCATTAAGGAAACTACACTCGTCACCCATTAGCACACACACACACACACATACAGACCCTGCTTTTAATGACGGCGATTCCACTCAGAGTCATGCTTGAAAGTCGTATTACTCATTATAATCCTCCATATAAAACCCAAGCAGATGTGTCATCATAGATATCACTAAACATTTAATGGACCACATTGCATAATTCTTTGTGCCTCTGTATGTGCACATGCATATTGTTCCTTTTGTGCACATGCATCTGTGTGTGATAGCAGTACCTTGAAATTAGCCAGTAAATGTGTGTGTTGTGTGTGTGTGTGTTATCAGCATTTCTTACTTGTATGTTAGTCCTTCGCCAATGGCAAAGAGTTGTTGTGCTGTTAACCCGTCTTCAGGAACATAACCTGTGCCTCCACTGATCAAGTAGTCTGCCATGCTGTAATATTGAAACACTCACATGTAAGTGTGTAACAGGATTACAATGAATAGATGATACTGTTTATATTATGAACTTCACAGCTTCTCACAGTTAATATTAGATTTCAACTGATATTAGTTGTAGTACTACACAGAAAGATAACAGAGCAGTTTCCAACTAGCAATATAGACAGAAGATAAGAAACATAAGCGCCAAATCTATCAACTCCAATTGCAATATGTTTTACTGACTTTAACAGACAGATGTGTGCACACATCATGGACAGATCTATTCTCACTTTAAAAAAACAACAACAAAAAACATGTTCATTTAGGCAGCCATTTATTTCTGGATGCAGTTATCCCTTGTGCAAAACATGCATGTTTTTTTGCTCCTCTCTCTTGACCTCCTTTTCACACGCCAGATCCTATTACAAATGTTGGAGCTGAGACAGGAAATGCTAACAAAAAGAATCCGTCCTTGTCAATGGAAACTCCTTCTATACACTCATGACGGCAGTGCTGTAGGTAAGAGGATTTGGTTGGCTAAGGTAGTTGATAGATGGACTTGGAAAAAGCACGCAGCTAAGGCTTTTAGGCAAACATTAGAAAACATCTTGATCGCTGCTCAAGAAACATTGTTTACAATTTAGGTAGTGATGTTAAGGTCATGACCTTACAGGCTATGAGTGTGAAACTGACCTTTCTGGTTCGTATCCAGCTTGGATTCTTGTAGCACTGTATCGCTGGGCTGCGGTCTCATGCCCGTGTCCATGTGGCGTTGGGTGAGGATGGGCTCCGTAGGGGTGAGGTTGTTCCCCATCTCTGTTTGAGATGCGTGGCCGCGCTGGTTCCATGTCTCCCACAATCCTTCGGTAATCAATCTGGTAACTGTCCCTCTCCCCGTCTCCAAACCGGTCATAACCATGACCCTCCATCTCTAGGAAATCCAGGGCTACGACCTCCACGGCGCCCCCCCACCTCACGCACACACACTCTTTAAGCACTTTTGACTTTTATCATACACATTCACAAAATCGCACCCTCACACTCCAGTTAGCAGTGGCCCCAGTGGCTCACAGTAGACGCACACCAACACACACAGATTGCTGTTCAATTAAAAGCACTCATAAACACCCGATGCTCCACACACAAACACACACACAGACCTTTCAGACACACCTGACATGGGAGGAAGCTGTCCTGCCATCTGTTTTGTTGCCATTGCAGCAGTTAAACCAAAATGGCCAAAAATGTAAGATTTCACAGGATCTCACAGGAATTCACAAGTTCCTCTGTTTTTTTGTTTCCAAAAATCTTAAAAACACAGAGACAGCAGCAACAAGAATCTGTTAAAACATGTTGTACGCCCAGAGAAGAGTTTGTATTCCAGCTTCTCAGCACTCATCCTTGGAGGCCATGGAGGCCCTCCGACAGGGTGGCAGAGTGTTTGGCTAACCTGCTGACCAAGCCAACTGTCTTGACACACCAAATTTAAAGATCCTTGTGTTTTCCTCAGCTGGAAGCCCGTGTAGCCGCTTGGGACAAGTCAGGTCTTGCTCAGGTGGCAGAGATTCGTCCCCCCTGGAGGACAAGAGTGCAGCGCTGCCTGGTTATCCCTAAGGCTGGGAGCTTCTCTCCACTCTGTTCTCCTGGTGCCTGCTGAGCTTAACTCTGTTTCTGACAGTAGCAGACGTCACTCTCCCACAAAGAGGATTGGGAGCGTTAATGCAACATGGGGTGGGGTGAGATGGGTGTGTAGGGTGGAGTGAGGCAGTAGGACTGAGGAAGAGAAGGATGGGTCAAGATGACACTTAAACACACTTTCCCCTCAGAGGATTACCACCGGCGCAAAGGTGTGTGCGCATGAGTGTGTATGTGTGTTTTTGCAGAGCTCAAGGAGATGAAGCTGTGAATGAAACAAAGGTCAAATCCCAGAATAATGTTACGTGTCATGTTTTAGTCCTGTGGGACAGACACAGAGAGAATTACAAATAGGTGTTTCTGAGTGTGGCAGAAGGTAAAACTTTTTAAAAGCAACATGTTGGATTTGATTCTTTAATCTAAATTTAAAAGTGACATGTTTCTGAAAGCACCTCTTGCAAATGATAAATATTCTTTTTTAGAGAATAATGTTTAAATATAACTAATGTAGGATTTACCTTAAAGTTTTTGTCTGCAGCAGGTCATTGTTTGGACCATTAAAGCATGAAAACATTGAACAACAAACACATACACGTAAACTGAGATGGGAGAGTAAATTTGTTGCCTAGGTTGCCCTCGACACCTTCAACTGCAGGTGACTGTCTGACTGACTGCTTGTGACAGTTACTGAGGGATTGAACCAGAAAAGCCTCTTACCCAGTCTCTCTCTCTCTCTCTCTCTCCCTCCCTCTCTCCCCCACTGGAAGAAACAAGCTTTATAATATCAACAATGGAAAATACGTTGACAATTAAGTCAGCACACACCATGTCGCTTTCTGTAAAGATAAAGTTAAATGATGGAATTTAATTTCTTTCTGAAAAATATGTTTATTCAAGAAAATACTTAATGGCTTGTAGTAAAATATTAACAAGTTTACATATCGGTATATGCATATACAATATATAGAAGAAAGGCGCCTAGGAGAAGATATATGCATATACAATATATAGAAGAAAGGCGCCTAGGAGAAGAAGCATTGGCAGTCTTTGTCACATCCTTCATGATCCACCTGGAAAAAAAAAACTTAAATGTAATACTTGAATAACTAGTATTGGGGTAAATTATTTTACTGGTTTAAGAAAACCCAATCTTACCAAGCTTCCTCACTAGTTCAGGCTCATGTTTCTTGAGTGCAGTGTAGAAGGCGACTTTGACAATGTCACTTGAACGTAATGAGGTTGTATAAAGTTTTCTCATTTTTTTCTCACGTTCAGGTTGAACATCGATCTCTGTGTATATTTGGCTGGGGACCATGTCTCCAAGTTCGTCCACGATTTTCATCACTGCCATGGCTTCCTGAATTATCTCCGGCATGTTCTCTCGAACAAAATTTACTGTTTGAAAATGAAGAATAATGAAAGCATTTCCATAAAAAAGCATGATTAAATTATAACTGAATAAATGTGAACCTTTTTACATGCAAAAATCACATCATAAACTTACTAAACACACATTAAACGTAACTTACAAACTTCGGTAACAAAAAAAATTCACCTTTATCCTCATCACTCATTGTGTCAGTATAACCACTGTCCGACGGCTGTTGGCAAAAGTCAAAAGTTATTTTAGTCTATACTGAGGACTTATACATGATAGACAAACAAATATTACATTTTTTTACATTGCACATTACATATTATTATATATAAATATATATCTGATATAATAGCCAAACACAAATCCTAATTTGACTTGTTTTAGTTTGTTTGATAATATAATATAATATAATACAATATAATATAATATAATATAATATAACCAAAGTGCCTTTGGTGTACCTGTGTTGAAAACCTTGCATCCACTTCATCATGTGACGGTGACTGACCTAAAACTAAACAGAAAGAAACATCTGCATGATGTTTTATTGTGGAGTGTAATCATTTACCAGATTTAAGTCCCCCAACCCACAGACAGTCTACCTGGGGGTGGCACACTTTCGTTTGAATCTCCTTCTAGTAGTTTCTAAAACAAGGAGAGAAAAAAAATACATGAATATATGACATAGATTTGGTGTAAATTCTAATTGATGATTAATCAGCACTTTCTGACATGTCATTTATGTACCGAGACTTGATGGACTACATCATGAATTCGCTTCTTGTGCTTGGAGTAAACCCTCTCAGTGTCTTCAACGCAGGCTGAAACATAAACCAAGTTTCATTTTAGGAGATACAGTGTGTTTTAATCAGCAGCGGCAGTCAAGTACCTATGTATATTGCCACAACAAATACGTACCTTTAGATTTAGGCCTCTCAGAGGGTGTGTGAGCCCAACACTTGTTCATGAGGTCAACCAGGTCTTTTAACCCTTCTACAGCACCGATTCTCTGATTAAACTTATCGCAGCGAGGTCTTTGTTTTCTCCTGCAAACCCCGTCTACCACAAGATCCTTTCGCGTCCCTGTTGTTCATAGGATATAAAAATTAATTGCATCAAAACATGCAAAAACCTGTGTACAATTTGTGTAAATGTGAAATGTGCATATACTGTATGAATGGTGTGGGAAACAGTTATTAGCAAATAAACAAATGATAAGACAATAAAAATGACTTACCGGGATACGGCTCTTTCCCAGTAAACAGAGACCAGAGAAAGATGCCATAGCTGATCAAGAGAAAGCAAGAGACTTTTTAGCAATGTGTTCAAACTGTTCATGTTTTGAACCATACAGTTTCCTTGTTTTTAATTGTTGATTGGAATTTTTACCTGTATATGTCAAAGTCACTGCGGGGCTGATATGAAATATCAACCAATGCCTCAGGAGGCATGTACTTGTATGTGCCTCCAACAGCTTCCGTTGTTTGACTGTTGCTGTTTCTAGCACTGGCTGAAACTATGGACAAACCAAAGTCTGCTAGCTACTTAAAAAAGGGGAAACAAACAATTACATGAGTTTCAGATACGCTTTAGTTGATATAATAATATCTTATCAGGTCAAGAGCTGAGCTTTATGGCACTTCACCTGGGCATGAAAATCCTCTGTCAGCAGAACATTGCTTGGTTTCAGGTCCTGGTGGACAAGCTTCCTTTGATGGAGGTAGTGTATGGCAAGAGCAACTTCATATGCCAAGCGGAAGGCCAGGGGCTCTGGTAGAGGGCCACGCAGTTTTTCTTGGAGGGTCTCAATTGATCCTCTGGCCATGTACTCCATGACTATTCCCTTTGTTGGTCTGCGGTAGTCTTCAAGTGGTGGAATTCCCTCAAAAATTCCATAAACCCTCAGCACATATGGACAGGAGGCTTGCTCCATGTTTTTAACCTCATTTGACAGTTCTCTCTCCATGAGCAAAAGGCTGCTAGGAGAACATCTGATCAGGGATGAAGCAGAGAAAGAGAAAGGGTTGCTTGAATTTCTATTAAACACGTGGATGTTGATCATTTAAAATGAGTGCTCCAGATAATTACTTTTGTATTTATAAAAATATATATATAATTTTTGAGATATTTATATATTTACCGAACATCTTCATTTAGTAGCTTAATTGCCACGTCGCGCAGATCTTTATTGTTCCGGGCCTTGTAGACACGACCAAATCCCCCAGAACCAAGGATCTCCCATCCTTCCAACACGTCGCTGCCTATAGTCTCGTTGTCCGGCATCTCCTGCTTTAACTAAAAACCCCCAAGTCTGTTATGTTTATGGAGAGAAAATGAAAGTAAAAGCAGGTAAATAAGTGATTTAGCAGCTACTTACACGTTTCTTCACTGAGTTCACTACGTTGTAATTGCTGCTTGTAAAAGTAAAGAACACTGTGTTTTGCTCTTAAAAGCAGTAGCTAGCTAGAAGCAGATGAGTATGAGCAGCAAAAAGTTTTTCTCATCAAGTAACGCTACGAAGACATTTTCCATCAATACGTCTCTGGGTTCTTGTTCTCGTTATATTGTTAAAAATCTACCTTGTTGTACTCACCTCATCCCTTCAGGTGTTGTCCACATAAAAATTCAAGTCTCGGGAGTTTGTTAAACTCTAAACTCCAGCTGCACGGGAACAAGACGACAAGAGTTCAGTTCTGACCATAGACTTCCTGTTTACGCTCTCAACAGTGACGCAATGGCCGGGGGGCGTGGGCTTTACTGCCCTACGAAGCAAAAAGGCAGTCAACTGCATTTTTGGTCGAGTTGTTATCATTTTCATGACATTCAAGGCATCCTTTGTTATGTGACAACCTATCTGATCTTGTGTGTCGTCGAGATAAATGGTGGTCGTTTGTACAGTAACTGCAAAAAGTGAAACAAAGCCGAAGTACAGTAACATGTAGGCCTATTCCTGCTCTGTTTCATGTCAGTTACTGTAACGTTACTTTTGCTTTGTTTTACTTCACGTAAAAACAACCGTGTTGCCGCACAGGAAAGTTACTGTTTCCTTAAAAAAAATAAGTTACTGTTTCCATGGAGAACGCAGACAGCTACGACTGTCAGCTGACTGACAGGCGATGTTTTAGCCAGCGTTTGCTTACCTGCTCCTAGCTGTAACTTCACATCATCGCCGATGCCATGTCATCGTTGTGTCGTTCACATCACAAAGTTATAGGCTAATCCAACCAGCGGTGGAAAGACATTTAATAAAAATTCAAAAGGCATCATAAGTTATTCCACAACATTCAAGCAGCCATGAACGTGATCTCTCTCTTCGTCTAATCAACGGCATCTTCATTTTCCTCGTAGGCCTCATCATTCACGCCTTTGTCCGGCAGGAATATAAATGTCTATAAAACGTAATTATTCTTTAACGTGACACATGTCCGCTTCAACTTAAAACACACCCTTTGTTTAGCGCTGTTTGAAGAATATGTCCGCTGTTTAGAGAAGTTAACGAGTTTGGAGCAAGGACGACTTCTCCATGCGTTCACCTGCTATTCAAAGCAAAAACAAACTTCTGAGCAGGTGAGCCGACAGGTATTGATGTCCCCCTTAGCTATCAGGCTCAAACACATTGGTTCCTGTTCCTAAGCATTTATTTAGTGCATGGTTTCTTCTTCTGAATATAAAAATATATATGGTTTCCCTTAATTATAATTCCTCATTATCATTCCTCAGTCAAAATTATTTTGCTTTGCTCTGTTGAATTGAAGTTAGCCCAACTTGCAATATATTGCTTCAAAGTGAAGTTGTTTTGCAGTGCTTTAACATTAATGTGATTAATTGTAGGTAACCTAGCAGATACATTACAACACACCCAGATAGGCTATATAATACTCACACATACTATGTGGTGCCCTATTCAAAATAAATTGTCCTCATTTGGGCCTTGATACAACTAGGAATGTGAGACACTTTAAGCAGCAATTTCAGCATCAGAACAGCTTCTGGGTGGAAATATTGGCCTAAAATGGTCAAATTACTTTGGGTTTGGTATATCCATGTTCAGAAAAACAAATGGTTCTTCTGACTAGTCCAAATACAGTAACACACCTAGAGCCCAAGTTGTGACAAAATAGTTTTTGAAGAATCTGCAGTTACTGCCTTTTTCCTATGGTGCCACATTTTTGGTAAATAATACAAATCAAGAATACAGTTACTGCAAAATAGCAGTAAAACATCAAATCAAATATGAGGATTAATATGTAGCCTACAAAGAAAACAAAACTGCCACATGTCCATTAATATACCTACAACTACTTAAACTGCCTGGGCGACAGGATAATCAATTTTCTCAGTTCTGCACTCTGCATAGTTAATAACTGCCTTTTTGCTTTGTAACAGGCTGGGTCTCCTCGGAGCAAGGGTCTGAAGTGTGAGTGTTGGAAACAGTCTGGGTGAGTCATTTATCATTTGAATGACGATGAATACGTTTAGCTGTGGAAAAAAAAAAGAATTGCATGACTTCAGACCAACTGTGCCGTGTATGTGCATGTTCTTTTGCATGTTATCTGAAGGTGTGGTTTGGGTAAACTTTGATTCCAGTTGAGAGTTTATCTTTTATGGTAGTTTATCATACAGTAAATGAATCCCAGTGTCAGGGAAGAATTATCATATGAACTCTTTTTAAGTTAACATATTACAACATTTTTGAAGATGTTGTGAACAAAATTTGGGTATCTTTTTATCCATCCATTATTCTGTGCTCTGAAAAATAGCTACCGTTTGTTTATTGTTTTGTCTTTTAGTGGGAAATTTTACAAATAAGCCTCTCACATAGGGTGACATACATTCATTAGGACTATGTAATGAAACGTAGTTACGGTATGAGCTTATTTTGAGAAAAATAATGATATCGCTTGCATAGCAAAATTTTAAGATCCGAAATCCACATTCATACACGTTCACACAAACATCCACAGCACCATCCATAAACATACACATGTACACACTGTGAAGATAAAACACATTCACAATTTAAAGCTGAGCTATAGCTGCATGACAGCACTGAGCCCTGCTTTTCTTCCAGTTATAACACCATGTAGACTACATGATTCCTGACCTTCCTCCTGAATCTTTTTCTCATTACTTCTCTTCATCTCTCTGCCCTGCTTGCTTCCTTCCTGTACAAGCAAGACAAAAGCCACGCTGAGACTGTTGTCTGTGTAAATTATTAATGTCAAACACTGATCTAAAAAATCAGAGTCTGAAGCACAGGTGCCTGTGGATACGGCAGCTATAGTGGATCTATGTGTGCACACTCTCCCATCTACATCCCTTTAATTAAGCAAACTGGAAGTGTATTTACTCATATCACATGCTGCCCTGCTTTTTCAGCCGGCATCGATAGGCGCGGTCTGCTCTCACTCTCTGCATTTCTATTGCTCCTCACCCCTCCCTCTTCTCCACCCACCTTCATTTACGCTCAGCACGGTGTGGACCTCTCTTACCAGTGGCTGCTCTCAACATCTCTCTCCTCCTCGCTCCCTTTACTTCATCTTCTGTCCTTCTGAAACCATTTATTATACTCTTCCTTTATGTGCTTCCCTCTCTGCCCTTGTCTCATGCTGATGATATGTGAGGCGGGGGATTGGTCTAAAGGGGAGCTCTCTCTACTCTGGATCTCTGAGTGGAGAGGTGAGGTGAGCGTCTGTCTTTTCCCACCACAGTGGAGGAGTGCTTGAGGCTGGGGGGTGAGCATCGCTGATGCACGTTGCATCCTCTGGAGCGGCGACAGGACAGCCTCAGCAGCAAGCAGACAGATCCACGTGTACGCCTGGATGTGCTTTGTGTTCAGAGGCAGAAAGCAGCAGCAACTGAGGGAGGAGAGCATTTAGCGAGAGGCACCCGAGTCACAGGGGTTTGGGGGAGGTGGGCGTGGGGTCTGCAGGGAGTGTTTTAAAAGTGAAAGGAGGAGTGGAGGGGGTGTCTGCTGTGCTCTGAGATCAAAGAACTGGAAGAGCGAGGATTGCTTTTCACTCTGGAGAGTCTAGTCTCTCCCGAGACTGTGGCATTACAATTAGAGACCAGAGGTCGTCTGCAGCACTGACTGGAAAGCAGAGGGAGGTGGTTAAGGACACTGAGTGGGAGGACCGGTCAAAGGACTTCATCTGGACAGAGGTGAGCCTGCTTCCTCACTGAAGAGTCAGAATCAGAAGGAGGAGGAGAAGGAGGAGGGAGATAACGAAGAAGAGTCCATCCAGGAAATTGGCGCGGTTCCTTTTTCGCAAGAATCTATAGGAAGATCCCATCATGGCTGTCCAACTCATGCCTGAATCAGCCGTGTGCTTGCTCATGGTGAGTCTCGGAGGGGTATAGTATTCCCCGCACTGTCTACCGGTCGTCTTTGTTTCTTCCTTTCCTCTACTACCGTGCCTTTCTCTCATCACTCTCTCCTCGTGGCAAAACGCTATGCACCCTCTAAAGCAGGATGGAAGCTGTCATCTCATTAAAAGGCATCTTGCTTGTTTGCTCCTCCCCTTTACTACAATCTACCAGTTTGAAATCTTCCGATAACTTTTTAGTGAGGATCAGTGACTGCTTTCTGCACAATAGAGATGTGTGTCTCTTGCACCCAACTCACAAAACTCTTATCTTTTGTCTAACAGCTCCACTTGTGCAACTACTGCAGTGGTCAAGTGTGGGAGAAATCCCAGACAGGCTATTGCAGGCAATAAGGGGGGCACGGTGCTGAACATGGTGTCAGAGCATATTGGAGACGGATGCCATTTAATACATGTGTGCGCAAAAATGATGCAATATGTGCATGTGAATAAGTTGCAAAAAGGTTGTAGTCTGTGTGTGTGTGAGAGAGAGAGACAGATATCAGTGTGTGTGATTATTTCCCATCCTTGAAACTGAATCTGGTCAATTACACATTATAACGAGACCAGTTTTGCTGCAGCCCCTGGCAGAGGATTTGCAGGGTCTTGTTAGCGTAGCATCCAGCCCTTCGCTGACATGACACAGATTGGTTTGGCTCTCCCCATGGTCCTGCCTGGTTCAGATCTGGCCATAGAGAGCCGTGAAATAGAAACACACAACATGCTTCAATCCACTGAACTCTTCTTTCTCCTCTGTCCAGCTGCACAGTGAAACAATGGCAGCGTGGCTTTGCTGCATGTGAAGAATACAGATAAGGCATGGACCCCTCTTGTGATCGGCTTCACTGGATTGAACGTACACCGAGCGATTCTGTATAGGAGGGCATGTTCTGCTCATTCTCATTCTATAGTGTTGGCATTCTGCAGTCCCAGGGGGAGTCATGCATCGCCGCACTACCTGCTATCTCCACCTGTCACGGCTGTCTGTTACTATGGCGATAGGCCATGAACCTCACTTGAGGCAGAGGAAGGCAGTAAAAAGTAGCAGTGCAAGAGATGACAGACAGGGCAGAGAGAAGAAGATGGAATAGGTACGAGTGAGTACGAGTGAAGATGGCAGGAATAGAAGAAGGAATAAAGCGTCACTTTATTTCTGCAGAAAGTAGCACACTATAAATACTGTCAGTCACTCTTAAGAGTTTTTTTTTTTTTCCCTGCGTAGCGTGGAGACGTGATGGGTTCATCTACTGAGCATTGAATCATAACGCAGACAGTTGGTGTCCCTTGACTCCATTTTGCGCTGCCTCTGCATTTGTTAGCATTAGCATAGAGGGCGTTCCACTACAAGCGCTGTTACTGTCATAGCTGACAGCCCTAGAAATGCCTTACTGTCACCCCACATTTTTTTCCATCTCCTCAATGCGCATAAAAAAAACTAGCTTACTGTCACAACTTTTTACTGTCACTGTTCCATTTCTGATTAGAGCCCCACATCTACACTTCTCTCACCACCCAGAGCAGCTTTAGTGTCTTGTCAGTTGGCGATGAGCAAGACACATCAGTATGGATACCGTTGGTTCTTGTGGTGTTTTCTTTGGCACAGATTTATTTGTGTTTGCTACTATAAGCTCACAAAGGCTACAGAATAACATGACTTAAATCTGTTCCATGGTGAATGAATGAATTTTCTTTCACATACATGCTGAGCAACAGTGACAGTGAATCACTCAGTGATTTGTTCACAAAATCCCTGGCATTTTGTATTCATGCTGACGTATTCAGGGGTTGAACCTATCTTAATTATTAATGGGAGTTTATGCAGCAAATGTCTGGTGTGTTGTGTGTGTGTGTGCATGCTCACATGTGGTTGTGTGCGGGCCAAGATTAATATTGATCATGCCTCCTGCCTCCGTGTATATTAATATTTCAGGTGTTTAAGTGATTATCTCCTGCCGTAATTACAGAAACTGCTTTAAATAATTGACAGCACAACAAATACCCCGCATCACGCACATCCAAGAGATAGATAGATAGATAGATAGATAGATAGATAGATAGATAGATAGATAGATAGATAGATAGATGTTCACATTGTTGATATATACACGTATGCAAATATACAAATGCAGTAAATTGTCTTTTAGTCCTCCTCGGGGCTCTGTTGATAATGTGATTGGCTGAGGCTTACAGTAGCTCAGCTATTAAATTGAATGGTCTCATGTCTGTCATAGAAACTGGGGGAAGTGGGGGAAGCCTATTGTGTGAGAATCATGGCCAACATCCTAATATTTTTATGAATAGGGATCAATAAAATAGTATGACTAGGATGAGAAACTAGTGAATGAGTCTTGTGGGAATTGCAGTCTTTTTAAAAAAAAAAAAAAAAAACACTTAATTTTCATGGATAAATTAAGTACGGGCAGACATTATAGGGTTGTTTCCATGTCAACTGTACCTACATGGAGGGATATAGGATCTCTCTGTCTGCCTGGTCTGATGGAGAAGGATCTAAGGATCAATAACAAGACTGTCTCCAGCCAACACACACAGAGACATGATGTCATGTGATATTGAAAGAGACCACAAACTAGATACTATAATTTGACCTCAATGGACCATACTATAGTTATACCGCAGAGATCTCGAGCACAGGGACTTGATGTGTTTCCTAGATTTTTGTTTTTTATCCTTGACCTAACTAGAATGAGTGACTACTACTGCACAGAAATCTTTCTTTTTGTGATTCAAACTGATAACATGTGCTCTTAAATGCAGGATTATTTTACTGTTTCAAATCGCAACTGGAGCAGCTATATATTTTGCCCCCCACGCTCATCACTGAGCTGATTAGCTCTGCTCTTGAGGGCTCTGAGAAGAGCAGCTCTTAGCTACCTCCAAGATGCACATACTATAGGGGTACCCTGAAATACCAAATTAAATGCCAACAAAGGTAAACTAAATATGGGTTTAAAAAGAGCTGCTTTGAATCTGTACTTTTTAATGAGTACAGGAGGTAAATAACAGCAATGATTACAGTCTAAATTCAACAAGATTTCACAGACTCCAATCTGAAGCTTTAGTGTTTTTCAAAGAGGCTTATTCAGGATTCATCCTACATTCGACACATGCCGATGAAATGCCACATTGAATTATAATTAGAAAATGGGAACTCAGTTAATCTCAATTTTTTTCTCTGGCTTGTCTCTTTTTTTCTTGCAAATCTCTTGTACTGTCAGAACAGAGTTTTCTTTTTTTTTCTCCTGGTGATCAACATGCTTTTTGTTTGCTGGTACACTGGTCTCTGCAAATACAGCTCAGGGAAAGCAGGGCAAGTTGGTGTCTTGACACACACACATACACACATAAGATAAGTGGATTATCTTCATATTGCTGGAGGGTTCTGCTCTGCATAAAGTGAGAGAGCAGCAGCTTGCAACTTTGCGCTCCCCAGTGCGGCATGCATGTAAGAGGTTAGCTGTACGTTTCCTCCATGAAGCAGCTCTGCTATGGTGGATGAGATCATCGCACACCTGCCAAAGCAATTATCACGTCTATAAAGCAGTAAGTGTGCGGCTTGCACTTTGCCGCGTGTGAAGTCATGTTGATAACCTCATAATGGAAGTGTTATTTATACTCGGGCGCGCATCCAACTATGAACCTAAAGCTACACAGAAACTCCAAAGCAAAGACCTCATGTTGCCCCTCGTGTTGGCGCCCATGTCTCTTCATTACTGTCCTTCATTCAATTATCCTGTCACTGAGGATGGAGACCAGATGACTCAGTGGTATCAAGTCAGAGGATTCATTCAGCGCTAATCAAATCACTGCTCTATGACGTGAATGTTGGCTACACACGTGACTTAATTGCAGTGTGCATTAGCTTCCGTTTATTCCTATAAAAAGTAGACAATGAATCATGGGTTCATTGTCAGTGTTTGTGTTTTCTATTCCTCATCTGATGCGCACCACAATAGAGCTGCCATTGTACAAATGGAGGAGGGCTGGACAGCATGGGGGAGGGTTGGCAGGATGACATCATACTGAGATAATTGATTAATGCCTGTAACAATGGCAGAGGGAGAGAGGCAGATAACATTGCATGTGTGTGAGTACGTGCAAGTGCAGACCTACATAAGTGTAGAAAGAGTTCATAACAGATGTATTGATATGGACAAACACGGTAATTGACATCGTAACCTTTCAGTAACTTAGCTTGTCTTTTTTTAATCGATAAACACTCCTCTCGAGGAATGTATGAAGACGACTATACACAGACACACACTTTTATATTATTGCCATTTTAAAGTTCTCCTGAACCACCGCTCGGTGAGAAGTATGAACAAGCACGAACAAAGACTTTTTTTTTCTTTTATGCTGTCACACAATCTGCCACTTCATATCCTTGTCCATTATCTATCCCCACTTCTTCCTCTTTGCCTGCATTTCTGTAAGTCTGTACAGGTCTAGTTCCCCCATGATAAAAATAAATAATGATAAAAACCATTTTACAGTTCATCATTTCTTTAATGCTGCAGTCCGACTGCAGAACAGTCATGCTTGAGTGATGTTAGGAGCCGGTTCTGCTGATGTCAGCTAACTAAAGCTCTGGAGTTACTGCAGGGGGAAAGACGCACTTTAACTTTACAACTGAAAAAACTGCCTTATGCACAGCTCACTATGCTATTTGTGTTCAATCTGTTGTTTTTCCAGTGACGTTAAAATGAACAGTGTCACACACCTGAAGGTTTTGTTTGTGTTGTGTGAATAGGTTAGCCTGTTTTAGAGCTATGGGGCTTCATAGCTACAAATCAATCACAGTTTAGGGATATAAAAACATAACCCACCAAATTCATAGATAAATGTGTTCATTTGTTAAATTTGCCTTTTGTCACAAATGTACTATACTTCCTAAATGTGTGCTGCAAACTGAAATGGCAACATTAACTTCAGACCTTCATTTAATTCAACTTTAATTTAATTTTAGACAATTAAACAGACACAAGGTCTGCCTGGACTCTGTATTATCTTTTCATTTTACCTCATTACTACTTGCTATGACATAATTAACTTATGGCATTACAGTGTGTATGCTGGCAAAACCCCAGTAGAAATGGATCATCATCATCATCATCATCATTGTCATCATCATCGTCATCAATAAGTTTTATGGGCATGTTAAGTCAAATATCTTCATTTTCCTCTTTGCTCTGGTTTGGTCTCCTCCAACTCCTGAGATAAACATCCCTGTTTATTTGCTAGTTGCCTTATTATTCTTCATTAGCCACTGTTAGCCAGCAGGTAACTTTCTTTGTCTTTTGGATGCTGTTGCTTAATTTAAGTATTTCTGACAAAAACAGCTACATGGTGGAAATTTTGCTGATGAAAGTAGTGAGTCTCAACCATACGTTAGCTACATTGCAAGTGCAGATATTTAAGATAAAGTACAACAAGCTTAATCCACAGACTTCCACAGATTGATTTTAAGAGATGTTTTCTGTCGATGTTATTACATAATTAGTTTTTGTCAAGGTTTAATATGCACCTAGTCGCTGAGTCCACAAAGTCAAGAACACAGCAGAGGTTTGATATTGATATTCTGCACTTTGATTCTCGGGTGTATGGCTTTGAACGTTGTCCATGATCACAGATCAAAGGAGTACCATCAAGAAATTCCTGCTTGATGCCGGTGAGCGTTGTGAAATTGTTCATTACATTTTCAATTGTTTTACGGAAGTTGAGCACAAGGTGATGCATTTCACACAGGAAGTGCAAGTGAAAGAAATAGGTCTCACTCTCATGTCTCACCACATGCATAAGGGTTTGTGAGTGACTGAGTGTGTGTGTGTGTGTATGTGTGAGAGAGCGAAACCGCAGAATACCATTAAATCTTATGAGCTGTTTACACTGCAGCCTGTTTAAGGACTATTGATGAGCTGCAGAGGTGAAGGCGCCTCAATTCTAATTGACTTCACCCGAGTATCTGCTCGCTCAGCTGTGGTCATTTGAGTGTTTGTGTGTAGCCAGGGGAAGGTCTCAGCCTCTCAGGTGTGTGTATAGTGTTTGCAGTGTGTGCGTGCATGTGTGCTCAGTGCATCCCCTCCTGCATGTTAATGCATGCGGCACGCCGGCAGTGGAGTGTGACGGAGTTCCTTGTGTGTTTAATAGCCAACCCACTTTGCTGGGGAGTTTATATTGTGGAGGAGGTCTGAGGAAGGGGTTAATGAAACAGCCATTAATGAGCAGAAGGTGATCCAGTGTGTGTGAACTGGTAGATGCTAATCAAAGTCTGCCAGTACTTCCCTGCGCTCTGTCTCCGCCTTCAGCTTGATGTTTATTAGGACTCTGCTCTGTCTACGTCTGCAGGTGCACTGAAATGCATTGGAATAGATGAAACAAGCCTTGTTAATTATGCGATTCTCGAGTCGATGCAGCGTATGAGACTGTGCAGAAACATGGGCAGAGATGTGTATTTGCATTCACTGTACGATGCTGGCCATTTCATTGATTGAACAGCAGCAGGAGAAACTGCATTCCTTTCTTATCGCCCACACACACACACACACACACACACACACACACACGTTCCTACATTTACACACAACCCTAACACTCACACATTGCCTGCTTCATAGTGCAGTCAGTCACTGCTTTCAGACCAAACTAAATGTTTAGATGAAATTCCTGCAGCAGCTTTAAAACAGTCCCATCTTATTTCAGCTTCCTTGCAGGACATTGCCTACAGCAAAAACCTGCATATGACATTTATCTGATGCTTGTCCCCTTTAGAAGGTCAAGCTGCCGTGGAAATAAACCTCTCAGGGTAGATAAATGAGGGTTTTCTGCTTGGTGTTGCAGTATCAAAACACAATAAGCTCAGTGTATTCCAGTTTAATCAATCATGGCAGAATCTGAAGCGAGCCTGTGGGTATGGTGGATGCACACCGGCAGAGGAGGGGGTCAATGACTGTTCTCCGTCTCCTGCTTTTTGTTATTGGTTTTGGGTCTCCTCTCTTTGCCTTTGATCCATGTGAACTGTCTGGAAAATGCGTTTGCTCTGAATGTCAACATTGAAGTTAAGGCAAAGCAGGCTCGGCTGGATGCTGCCTGGAGCTAATGTAATGAACACATAAATTATTTTCCAGAGCAGCAGTGTCACATTTGCAAGGTGCCACCTGTCATATGTGCCAGGGTGCAGGTTTTGGGGAGGGGCGGCAGGGTGGCATGGGAGTAACAGCGGCACCAGGCGGTCTGATTGGCTCGCCATCTGTCTCTGGGACCGAACAGATGTCTGAGTAGAAAGACCAGTCTCCATTTTCTTCCAAGTTCATTTTCTCTCCCTTTTGTGTGTATGTAATGTTTGTCGCTGTGTCTATGTGTTTTTGCGTGCGCAGTGCAGTGTGTGTGCTTCTGACGTTTCACACTCTGGCTGACACAGGTCCCACTGGGGCTGATTGTCTTCCATATGGAGTGACTTAACAGAGAACAGGTCCTTGTCATAATGAAGAGCTGTCTTGTTAGCAGCACTTACAGGATAATGAGTGAGAGCCACTGTGAGGGCAGCGACAACCTTGCACATATACAGTATTATACAAGGTTTATTGATATTTTTCTCTGTTTTGTTTTTAAAAGGGTTAAAAGTCTGGACTTTAAAATGAGTGAACTGTCAAGGATGTAAAGAGAAGTGTGGAGAAAGACTTTGTTTCACTTCATTCTCTCACTCTATTGTCCACTAGCTTTAGCTGAGAGTCACTAGCAACTGCAAACTGTCAAAGCGAAACACGTACAACACACGTTCAGTACATACATGTGAATATCTAAATAAAGAAACCGAAAGAGTGTCTGACTTTTCTGATTGAGCCAATGTGCGGAGGGAGTAATTTGGCCTTTTCTTCGTGTTGTATTTCACCAATTATAACGTCTCTGTGTGTAATGTGATATATGGATGATTGTTTACACTTCAATAACCACACATCAGTTTACTCAAATTTTCAGTAAAAATTAGGCACATGCTATGAAATGAATGTTTTGGTCTTTGACACGTAGACACAGTGGGGGTGGAAGTGCTCGTAATAGCAAGTGGTGGTAGCTACTGTAGGAGTGAATGACTATTCACTTCCATTTCCTTCCATTTTGAGTTTGCCTAAATAAGGCATGTGTAGAAATAGCAAAACTAGGAGGAGGAAAGACAAGTAGTAACTTCCTGTTTGCAACGGGAAGTGACACAATTTTTCTGAAATTTGAGCAAAATTGTGGCATAGTATTGAGAAACACTTGATTTGCATGCAGCATTTACACACTGTTTATGTGTCATCTGTTTTCACTAATCGAATGAATGGTGATATTTTTATACCAGGTCACTTCTGACATTTTTTTTTTCCCCCAAATATATATTTTTATATACATTCTATAATAAAAAATCATATTAGCCACCAACAGCATTGTCTGATCAGCAGTGAATGTGGTCCAGCTCAGAGACTTGCTTTTCAACATCTTCTGTGAGACAGAAGTGTGGCCTTGGTTGTCCTAGTAACAGCTGCCTTGCTGCAAAGCCTTCTGAAAAGGCATCTTTTTTTTCACTCCCTTTAATGCTGAGCCCAAACTTAATAAATAAATTAGTATACGGTGACTTCCAAAATAAATATGCCTACAGCAGTACACTAATTGCAAAATCTGTAGTTGAAAGGAAAAATGTACAGTATACCCTTGATGAATATTGATGCCCTGATTTGAAATGTCGTGGCCACTGTATATACAGTATGTAACAATACAGGTTTATTTGTTGTTCCAGCTACAAAAAGAAATGCAGTGGGAATGTAGCTGGAGTCAGGTGTAAAGTAAATCTGGAACCAATACAACTTTGTTCAAAGAAATGTACCGGATACAAATCTTGATTTGCACATGTCTTATGATAACTGCTGACGGCTGGCTGGCTGTATATGAAGAGGACTGGTATTCATGATAGCAGAGCTATGACAGAAAAGTAAGTGTTGGTGGTAGTGGGGGTGTTACTACCATGTGTTCTTTTCAGATATTCACCACAGAGGAATGATGGAAGGAAGATGATGAAAGAGCAGGACAGAGCAAAGAGAAAGAGGAGGAGGAAGACAGACATACTGTATACATAGGTTCCTTAGTCTGCCTCTAGAGGGAGGTAAAGACTATTAAATCAGATCTGAGTGAATTACTCTTATTTGTGCTTTTGGTGATGTTCTGAGACTTTTGCCAGGATGATTAGATTCCTGGAGACAGAGGTGTGTGAGTGTAGTTTCTGTCTAGTCTGTCTTGGCATTTAATAAGGTGGCGTGAGCACCGTTGCTCAGTTAAAATGTGAAACCCCTGGAGTTATGAGCAGGACACGGAGCAGGAAGGTCAACACTGGAGGCTTCGTCTCTGCATGTTACTGCAAATGGCATCTCCCCATGAGCCCTGTTCACATTTGTAAACAACACATTTGTAAAATCTGTTCTTGATTGCAACTGTTCAATGATTTTTGTCCTTGTTCATGTAGCTGTGTTTCTAACAGGCTGATATGACTGATATCAGAGCCTCAGATTTTAAACATTACAAGACCACAGCCACGCTAATCCCCTCTGTGATGCATAATGTATTACCCAGCAGACACACTCAAGGCAGCAGCCTGTAATGCCTCATTTGAGCATGTGCACCTTTTTTGTTTTTCTTTACTGGCTCTTATTTGTTATTTATCAAAGTAAAATTCAAATTAAGCAAATCTGTGTTAAAAGATCAACTATAAATCTTACCAACAACCCACATAAAGCAAATCATTCATGTTCGGTTTTACTCCCTTCACTTTCCTATGGTTTTTCTCCTCAGGGATTAAATCTGGGTCCTTTTTTAGACACCGCCATTCACATGGAGAACAGAGCGCCTTTTGGCTCTCGTCATCCCTTTATCAGGCCAGGCCAGAGTTGAAACCTCCAAATGGTCAAAGTCAAACCCTGGCTTTTCCAGCCTCTAGGCAGCAGCTGTTGGTGGCTAAATTTTTAAAACTTAATGAGAATTATTTTTCTCCCCATTTCCAGTTGATACAACTCCTTTTTGCCTATGGGATATTGTATAGGTTTAAAAAAAAAAGACAAAGACAAACTCATAATGGTCCATGTTCTTTAAATCCCTAATTTCCTGTATGTTTTCATCTCCTCAAAACATTTGTATCATGATAGGTGACTCTACCGTCATTCTTACCTACAGAGTTGTAACTTTTTTTACTTTGTTTTTGCCAAAGACAGTAAATGTACATTTCAGTCAAGGTTTTGCAGTTGTTTGCATTCAAATCTATAATAATTATTTTATTTTGTGTTTTATTATAATGATTTTCATTTTTTGCTATATGTTGACATGAAAAATGAATAAAAAATTGTTAACAAAAAAATATAAAAATCTATATAAATCTCTATGGTGCAATCTATGCACACACATAAAGTTTCGATCTCACATTGTACTATTATTATTTCCACCATTTCCCCTGCTGCTCTTCAATTTTAGTGTAGCATTGAAAATAAAATTTAAATAATCTAACTGTGAACTGAGAGACTGACAAACAGATCAACAGAAAATCAGGCAAATCCACGGCAACACTAACACCCATAACTGTAACGCATTACTATAATGTAAATAATATACATTATGCCTTTTATATGATATTGATAGCACAGGTATTTGAATGCTTCACTACTTTTTGGCCATGCATTATTATAAATTATATGACAGCAGCTGTGCTTCCAGTGATGTTGACAATCGTAGGAAAATCTCATCCTGAAACACGGGAGCAATTTCACCCCAACAAATCCTATTAGTCTCTTCATGGCCTGTTAGCGGACGGATGTATGTTAGTGCTACGGACTCATGGACAAGAATTCAATTACAATCAGATTAAAGACAACAAAGAGAAATGGGTGTGATACATAAAAAATGTGTTATTCTCTATTAATATTCCAGTAAGTGATGGGAATCCAGATCTTATCAATATGGACATAGAAGAGGGAACACTGTGTTTTTATTATCTGTCCTACCCTATTCAATATGAGAAAAACAACTTTTGGCAAACAATATGTATATTGATTTTTTTTTAATCCACTATATCGCATTTGTAATAAATTGTAAATTTTGTCAGGCTGAGAGGAAATACTGTGCCTGCATGTTCTGTTTAAGGATTAGCAGCAGAGGGCAGTGTGTGAATGTGGGTGGGTGATTTGTCCTCCATGCAGTAGCCAGCGTCTGGCTATGCTCTGGGGATGTGTGTGTGAGTATACAGCATGTGTCAGAAATGTAGACATGGGTCAGATTTCTGTGGGTGTTTTGGCCAGTGAAACAGAATTAGTATGCTAAACATGTGAAACATGAGCTCTGGGAATAGAAACTAGGCGTCTCATGAACCATTACATTGTATGAGAGGTGACACATGATGGTGGATGATGAATCTGGATTAGGGATGCAAAGATTGTTGTGATGTTAGATGCAGAAAGCTGTAATTTAGCCACGGTCAACCACGCTGTCACTCTCTGTGTGCCTCTCTCTCTCTCTCTCTCTCTCTGTGCAAGGCTCGCTGTGCTGTCTGCAGAGAATGCTGGTTGCCCCTGACAACAGTTGCTAGGAGACCACTCTGGAGTGACTTCATAGCATTGTGCACGCTTATGCCACAGCTCACGACAAATAAAACCCAATCCTCAGACATTTCCCTTCTCACACATATGTGCATTTAAATAATGATGAAGTACTTTAGAGCCCAGATAATCAATACTACTGATAAATACGTTTTGTTTTTTTGTCGAACCAGGTCATTTCTGATCGATGATACCACAGAGGTTGTTTAAGAAAGTTATGGAAATGAGGTTGATTAAATATTCTCTCTCTCTTTCTATCGCTGCTGTTCTCTCTTACCCAATCTTACTCTCTCTCTCTTTCTATCCCTCATGTCCTTCCACTACAAAACCCTGCTCACATTACCCTCTCCCATCCATCTTTCTCCCTCTCTAATTCTCTGTCTCTCTGCAGTAGTGAGATAAGATGTTCCTCCCTCTGAGCTGTGGTGAGGTGTGAGAGAAGAGGGGCTTTCCTCTCTCTCTTTAAGGACTGCAGGCCAATGAAAGCAGCCACACATAGCAAATGTATGTCTCTGTGCATGTAGGTGAAGGACATTTTCTGTGTGTGTGTGTGTGTGTGTGTGTGTGTGTGTGTGTGTGTGTGTTTCTATGTGTGTGTGAATCATTGTGCATGTGCAGCATGTTTCCCAGGATTGCTGTTTAATGAACTTTAGATTGGATGTCAGACAAATTCCCTCTGGCAACAATCAGCCTGGCTCTTTCCAACATGGCCGGGACCCTTGGCTCAGGGAACACGCTAAAGTAGTTTCATACTCACAATTTATCATAGTAAATCTCACCCTTGGCTGTGAGTCCGACACCAAACAGCAGTAACCAATTGCGCTAAAAAATCTTGTTGAAAGCTCTTAGAACAAACACAAACCTCTCTCAGTCTCCACTACACAGTGAACCCTAAAATAATATTCTATTACTGCTTGAGTAATTCCTGGATTAACCCATCTACTGTACGGCAGCTTACCTCAAGTCTCCACCAGGAATGAGGATTTTAAATATTTAATGATGATAATGTGGTTAATTGATTTGGACAGTAATTAACACTCTTCTTGGCTTACTACTTCAATCCCACAGATTCATACCGCATAGCTCAGTCAATATTAATGTAGTTGGTTGGACAAAACCAACCGATGGCTTATTTTTCCATCTCAGACAATGAAGCAATTGACGCCCTCGACTGAAATTTCCACCCAAACATTTAAAACCTGCAACAGCAGGTTCCAGTCTGTGTGTTTTTCCATCGGACCACCCTCAGTATCGACAGGGATTGTTAACAGGCACACATCTTGTATCTCCAGCTCCCTCCTGAGTCGATGCTATTGGTCTGTGTAGAGCAGAAGTCCCAGTCCGGTGTATGAGCGTCAGCAGCAGTTCCCTCTCTCGTGGCATTGATTTAGCTGTAATGCAGTGACAGGGTCACACACTGACTTATGGTCTCTCTGTTCACAGCCAGACGCCTGGGCACACACAGTGAATAACGATGAATATGACTTCCCTCTTTTTCTGTCGGTTCATCTCTTCACATGTCTATTCTCCCTGTTATTTTGTCCCGCTGGGCTGTCAGCCTGCTCTTGTCCAATTTGATCACCTGGTTGCTGGACCTTTGATAGTAACTTTTGATACTATTTAGTTTTAAACCACACATGAGGGGGTTTTATTCCCCAGACTAACTTCCACTATTAAATATCAAAAGTGAATTTTATAAAGTGGCTGGAAAAAATGGTGTGTGGCTAAGGAAACAGTGAGAATTTGGACGAGCCATAATGGCAGATGGGACAACAGATTAAAAGACGAAAAGACATCAGGTTGAAGCGTGGACTTGGAGCTGCTGTAAAAGGAAGAATAAAACCTTTTAAGCGCCTTTTCTTTTTTTTGCTGTAATGTGGTTTAATTGATAATCATTGCAATTAATTCCTTTGTTTTCCCCATGAAGTAACAGTCTGTCTAACAGCGGCTAATTACCTCAGCCCATTGGACGTCTGCTTTTTGCAGTGTAATTGCAGCTCTCAATAGAAACACAAACAGCCAGAGAAAATTACACACTGCTTTCACATTTTGTCCGTGGTGCCGCTCGCTTATATTTGCTCTGTGCAAACGCTGTTTGTACAATAACATGTTACATTCTCATCTGACCACAAAGGACTGTTGCAGAGTGAATAATGCAAAATTTATTTTTTTTAAAAGACCACAAGGAGTTAGAGTGATAAATCAAACACTCTATGACCAACGTGTGTCAGTTAACATCTGTGTGATGTAAAAACTCACGAGGGATTCATTTTGGGGTCCAGCTGGGGCGATAGGGACCGGAGTGAGGAGGAGGTGAGGGGAATGGGAGAAGGGGGAAGGGGAGACAAAAGGGGGAGGGGATGAGTTGAAGTGCAATGTGCAGTATATTGCGCTGTGCACTGTGCTGTGCAGTATTGTCCTGTGATTGTAATGGTTATCACCCCCGCTATCCTACCCACCCATTCTCTCCTTTATGTATGGCTATGTGCAGGTTTAATAGTGACTGGGAAGGGTTGGGGGCAGGGACGAGGCGTGTGTGTGCGTGCGTGTGCATGTGTGTGATTCGCTGACAGGTTAACATTCACTGTCAGCAGTAATGCGCGATAGTGAAATATGGGGCTGTATGTTACTGTGGCTTGCCAGACACATGCACATCAAGCCTGCTGAAGAAAAAGCACATTTTCAACCTTGCTTCTCCCTGAAATAATGTCTTCACTGGCAAATATACAGTTCTGCCTAAAAACATCATCCCTCCCATAAACACAGCGTAGGCCAAGCTAAAGTAGCAATATATATTCAGCCAGCATTAGGAAAAGAGTAACCAAATACCAAAAATAAAATGAGGCATTATTTGGAACATTCTGGGATATGAGAGAGGTGAAAGGTGCTCTAGGTTTATTCGTAAAGCTTACATTTTAAAGACTACATTGGGTCTACCACTGCTCTGAGGTCAGAGGTCAGCTGAATAATGAGATTTGAGTTCTTCCCACTGCCTCCCTGCAGAGACCTCTGCGGCACTTATCCAATTTTTACGTCGTCAATAAGTGTGTTGTGAGAGAATTAGGGGTTGATATATTGTGTGTCTGTGCCTGTGTGTGTTTATTCATCTGTGTCTGTGATGTGCCCTTGGTTTGTGTGAGCGTGTGCTGTGATATAATCATATGGTCTGATGGTGCTGTTCTGTGTGAAGAGGTAAATTGTCTGATGTGAAGTGGACCGTTGAATGTTCTCCTATGGGAAATCTCCTGTTTAAATATGCTTTATAAATGAAATACATGACTATGAACCCTGTTCATGGGGGTTCATTAATTAGATTTTAATTAGCTCTCAGATAATGAGTATTGCATCAAGTTTCACCTTCTAGGCCCCTGAGCAGTGTTTCAGTCTACAGCACACATTCATGTTTGTCATCATGCAATCCTGCGTGCACATAATTAAGATTTAGATGCAAAGTCTTAATGTTTGATACAGTATCAGTGTTTGCGTTTAAAACCTTTAACGGGACACTACCTTCGCCATCGTTAACACAAACACGCATACGTAAGGCCACATTGGCCGCGCCACCTGCGGGCTGGATGTTATTGATCTGGTCCACACGTTGTTGAGCTGAGATGTCTGTGTCGTCCAGGCCAGCCTGCGATCAATGCCGTTATGTGACAGCAGGTTCCAGTCTATCTGCTTTTTCATCGGTGCGATAGTAACGTGACGGAGTAACACTCGCCATACGTTTTCAGCTTGTCAGCACAAATCAATTGGCGGGCGCCTAACCACCAGCTGTGACCATTCAATGTATGTTAACACACACACACACGCACTCTAACGCTTAATAAACACCAGATCCATAAATGTTTTTAATGTAAAAAGGAAACTCATGATTTGCCACAACTGATGTATTCTAAGTAACTGTACTATTATGGCCTTAATACACAGTGATGGTCAATGACCAGTGGGGCATTAACCACTATAATTTACATGATTATGGGAATTGTTCTGTTTTTGTTTTGATTTTTTTCAAATGATCTTTATTGTTATGATATGTAGATTATATTATTTGTGTATTCACATTTGAGGCGAAGTGGTGCATAATAAACATGTGTTACAGGCCTCGACCCGTAACACATGGCATGGTATGTTATACTGTGCATAAAAACTAATGAGGGGTCTTTATCTGTAATGTCCATGGTGGTTAATTTGGTTAATGAAATGCTTTTTTTGTCTTATCTGGGCCAATACAGAGAAACCAGGCTAAAAATAATTGAGAGAGAGAAACGAAGACAGACAGAGAGAGAGGGAGAGGGAGAGGGAGAGCGCGCTCTTCACTTGATGTCATGCCGTCCAGGCAGTGAGGTGAGGCTTGTTACAGTCATAAGACATGAACCACTAGCGTCTTAACATCTGACAGCGCGGACTGAGAAAGGCAACAGGCACCACCAGCACTAATTTTGACTCATTTATTTCAATCTTTTTTTTTAATGGTCTCGCCGCTTCTCTCTGTGTGCTCCCATTGTTGCCATGACAACGGCAAGATGCAGCTCGGAGCAGAGGTGATGATTTGTCTTGAGTTTTCAACCACTTACAAGGAAGAAAATTAGTGCCTAATAACACAAACGCGTGTTCACAAAGACGTGCATCCAGTGACGCATCACCATTCAGCTCCACATTGGTTTCCAATGGCAGCGCCGTTACACAGAACAAACCAGACACCTGCGAACACGGTAACCAACCATTTATTGTAATGAAACACACCACATGACCTGAATACTTCCAGCAGCTGATGGTGTAGTGTGCTATGAGTGTGGGCAAGGAGGACAAGGTTTGCGTGAGTGTGTGTTTTTGTCTATTTGTGTGTTTGAGAGGGTGACTCATGCCTTGTCTATTAAGAGAATAGAGGGTGATCAGGTTGCTAGGCGATTAAGAGCCACTATTGTCTGGAGGGACAATAGTGGCCCCGAGAGTGCCCTCTCTTCTCTGTCCATGTCTTTCTTTTGCTTTCTTTCTCCGTCTCTTTCACACACACATGCACACGCACACACACGCACACACACCAGCTATAAATGTACATTTTGCCTGACCCCCCCCCCCCCAGCTAGGGTCTTGGGCGGGAACCGGGAACTGACAGTGAGGAGGAGGACTGAAAAAGAAGCATTATGGGAAGCTGAGAGGATGAGAGGGGACGGAGGGAGAGAGAGGTGGAGGAGAGAGAGAGAGGAGAGGGCGAGCAGAGGAGGGAGAGCACTATCAGGAGACTGAGAGAGAGAGAGAGAGAGAGAGAGAGAGAAAAAAGAGAGACCTGCAATCATTTGCCACATTGAAGGGAACAAATGTAGCTGGAGGCAGTGAGAGAGAGGGAGAGAGAAGGGGACAGGCAGGGAGGGAGAGAAAGGAGAGGAGGCAAGGAGAGAGAGAGGGAGAGAGACCTTCCCTGGACACGGCACATTAAAACCACAGTGTTTTGTAGAGGAAGATCACACACCAACTGACAGGTCGGCGGAAGGAGGGGAGGCAGTGGAAGTTTGGCACTGCCCGCACTCCTCCTGCTTCCCACTGTGTGTGTGCGTGTGTGTGTGTGTTGATGTGTGCTGATGTGTGTGTCATGGACATACACACACTCACACACTAAGAAAGAGAGAGGGAGAGAGAGGGAGAGAGAGAGTGTCTGTGCTGTCAGTTTGCCGGGCTCTCTGGGTGGGTAGAGAGCTGCGTTGTAGAGATGTTGGCTCTGAGGATGAGACAGCGTTTCTAACAGGATCTATTTGCGGACTGGGATAATACACCGACACAGCTGAGGGGACCCGAGCCCACCGGAACCAACCGAATCGGCCATGGAGGGACTGCTGTCTCCGATGAGGACGCGGGTAAGTTAGTTACCATGGGGATGGCAGAGCATCCTAACTACAGTGTTCTCCGCAGGAATCAAACATATTGGGGAGATAAGCCGCGGTCTTGCAAGCCGGCGAACTGCCTGAAACAAATCGGTCTGTGCCGCAGTCGCCACGGTGATATACTAGTACTCAAACTGAGAAGTTTCCGAGCCGCCGGCGTTGCTAGGGGCGATGGGCAGAGTGCTGGGGGATAGATAGCAGGAGACACGGGAGATATTCTGAGATAGTAGAGAAAGATGTGAAATCAGGGCAGAAAACGGGAATGGAGTTACAGTTTGCATGCAGTGTGTGTGTTTGTGTGTGTGTGTGTGTGTGTGTGTTTGTGTGTTTGCACAGAGGGGCGGCTTTGAAAGAATGACTCAGTGTTTCACAGTGGTGCCTATCTCCCTTCAGTACAAACCACTGGGCATTTGATTTAGGATAGTGAGGGGAAGGAGCGGTGGAAAGAGTGAATCGGATGAATGTCTGAAAGTGGCGATTCTGTATTGTTGTATAGTTACACACAGTCTACTGTTATATACCCATGTCTGTCTAAGATGAGAGATTTAGATCTGTGTCTCAAAGTCCACAGCGGTCAGCGTCTGTCTGACAGTGATCGTTTATGTCCGCACCATAGAGGAAGGATAATAAAAGAGCACAATTATGTGTTTGTGTGCTGATGGTGTCAGTGAATGTGTCTTGTATCCATGTGACTGCATGTGACATCCAGTGCAACTGTGTGGGGACAGTAATGGACTCTGAGAGGTGTCCACCTCCCGTCTGAGATTTAAGATGATGAGATTTATGAGAGTGAGAGTTAGTGTGCAAGCATCATGTAGAAGAGGGAGGGTTGGCCGGGTAAGGGAAGCTGTAATGGTGTCATTAATATTTATAAAGGTATGATTACATTTTTGGGAGAAGAGGAGAGCAATTCTGCAATATTTACGATTACAACTATTTCAGAGATTACTGTGGTACAGCCCAGAATTAGATTCACCCAATTCACCCAATAATATTCTCACACCATTTTTTTTTGTCTGTGCTCGTTTCCCTTTGCCTTTCTCCTCATGAGGACAGATATGATTTAGCTACCTGCTCTCTTTTTCTATATCCCTCCCTTCCCCCTCCCTCTTTTATTGCCACTGGTACAGATCTATACCAACCAAAAAATACATCCTGACCGCCTCCTCCACCAGCTACACGTGGGGAAATTAGCTTGTATTTTTTAAAGTCTGATTGATCACATTCCTGGACAAAAGATTAGCTCAAAACTATATCGCGACTCCCACACAGCCCTCTACTTGTGAGGGCGTTGAAAGGGTTAATCCACTGGAATGACCTGATGGCACTGTCACACATGAGTACACCGCTCTGCCCACCTCCCCTTCCTCATTTTTGCAATTTGCTCTTCTTCACTGTAGCACCCCACCACCACCACCCTCCTTTTTTTTTCTTTCCCCCTCTTGTGTATGAGCCGCTCACTTTTTTCTGTTGCTTGTAAGCCAAGAGAGTGTATATTTCGCTCCTCTGTCCTGTTTGTCTGCCCACCTGCCCATCTGTCCGTCTGTCTGGCCCTCGCTGTGTCTTTGGCAGTTATAGCTTGAGCGCTGTAATTGGTATTTGCAGATCAGCCCATGATCTAATCCAAAGAGGAGTGTTAGCGGGCTGTTTGGAGATAGACTTGGCTTCAAAGATGTGGAATCGAGCCTGCTGTATCTCTGCTGTCTACCACCCTGGCCAGATTTGCCCAAGAGCCGTGGGACTCATTCTCAGTGACTAAATGACTTTTGCATTTATCTTCATCAGCCACATTGAGCTTCACATGCCCCACAGTCGATCTGTGTATTTGTGTGTGTGTGTGTGTGTGTGTGTGTGTGTGTGTGTGTGTGTGTGTGTGTGTCACTTTTGGCATCAAAGTCACTTCAGTAGATTTATGTGAATGAATCACAGCATGATGAGCCAACGCAGGAGTCTTTCAAAGTTTACACTGTATAATCGTGCCTTAATATGCTATTTCTCACCCCTGGAGATAAAGGGAGGAATCCTTTAGTGAGAACAGCAACTTTTGATTTGTGATTTTTTTTTCTTTCATCCAGTATTTCAGTGCCCTTGCAAACCGCATCAGTGATGAGTAATGTAAAGAGGGAAACAAACCCCTGACAAAATGTTCGTGTTTTCGCAGTGGAAGCAGAACTATTTGAAGCTATATTTTTCCAGCGGAGAGCAGCGTATACTCACAGCCAAAGAGCATCTGTAGAGATATTACCTCAAAGTTTATCCACACAAAAGTGTTGGCAGCATCCCATTGATAGCTTTTATGGGTGTGATTTTTTTTCCCTTTCTCATAAAAACCCAAACCCATTTCAGTATAAGATAAAAAAAAAAGGTTAAAAGAAAACAGCTTCTTCAGCTTCTTTCCTTTCTAAGATGGCATGACTCCTATATAGGTCCTACTTTTGAGGTTACGCCAAAGGTGACTCCGACCTAAGATAAGAGACATGGAAGAGCAAAAGCCTATTCCTAATCCTCAGCTCACTAAAATAGGAAAATTGTGCTGAGCTGGCTGTGTAGGTTATCTAGTGGACTTGAGACGAGTTGTACTTGTATCTCTACTGCCTCACTGCCCCCCTCTGGACTCTATATCACTCTCCCTATCTGTTTCTTTATGTAGGATGACAGTAATGGGCAGTGAAGCAGGAAAATGAAATGAAACAAGCATCAGTGAGTTGTGCGTCTGACTGTGTTGCCTTTGTATAGTTACATACAGCGGAAAAGCAGGTCAACACAAACACACAGTGCATGCAGAAGAAAACAGCAAACTAAGTAATCCTGTGGGAAAGTGGCCAATTTGTTCTCCAAAAACTTTACTTGAGTGTATTTCTCATTATTATAAAGTCTCTTTAGTGAAGATGAGAGGGGAATGACAGATCCAGACAGGCATATATGAACCAAGTTCCCTGTTGATATCCCTACTTGGGCTTAATATATGCATATAGGTCAGTAGAACAAGGAGCTCCAGCTTTACAGAAATCTTCCTCTGGAGGACGTGTGCTGCTGTTGTATGGTACGTCTTGTACGTTCATCATTTAGTCTGAGTGTGTGTATCTCCGGCTCTCCAGTCAACTCCTCTAGTGTGTTACCGGATCAATAGTGAGTAGTTATAAAGGGATTAACCCTGTCAATGCTCTATCAGTCTAATCAGAGAGACCCCTCCGCTCGTCATCTCTCACCCCCGTCGTTTATCTGCTGGCTCGTGTTCTCTTTCAGCACAGTATCACTGTCTTGTCTCGAGGCTCTTTCTTCCTCAGGTCATGTTTTGTGCACAAAAGTGTGTGAGTGTGTGTGTGTGTGTGTGTGTGTGTGTGTGAGATAGAGAGAGAGAGAGAGAGAGAGAGAGAGAGAGTGTGTGTGTGTGTGTGTGTGTGTTTATGTCCAGATGCCCATGACAGATGGAGCCATTACAGAAATGGCCAAGGGTTTGGACATACATGCACATTCACCCACAAGCACATATTTATTACATTAAGAAATGACCGGTTTAAATGACACACACACACGCACGCATGCACGCACGCACACACACACACACACACACGCGCGCACGCACACACACACACACACACACACACACACACAGACTTTTCACATTTTCCCTCTCCCTCTCCCTGTGTTGCTACATTTGGCTCTGTTGCCTTCTGTCTGTATATGAGAACCATCACAAAAACTAACTTCACAGCAGCTTGACTCATCGTTCTGCCGCCCACAATATCCCTACTAGCCTTGGGTACCACATGCCCCCCAAACCCACTACCCCCCCTCATACTCACATTCAAACTCCCACCCCAACCCAACCCTTCTCCTCGTTCTTTTCCCTTTGCCATCCATCCATCCACCTGGTTCATTAGCGGGCAGACGGCTGTCAGGATGGTTAAGGTCAGGGTGACGCAGAGGAGAGGGCGAAGCGAAGCCAAAAGGGAAGTGACCAGACCTTACATCCCTGAAGCCGGCCGCCTCGCTGCTGGGATGAAAATAATTAGGAGAGAAAGGCAGGGCTGGTGGGGTTTGGATCTGCAGCACAAGGTGGGACTGCCTTTGGCAACCCACTCAGACACGGAGACAGGCACACACAGACACACACACACGCATTCAGTGCACAGCAGGTTGGCTGGCAGCATTTAAAGGCCAAAGTAAGCAGCAGAGATGGTGGGGTGGGGCTGGCGGGGGTGTAGTGTCTAGTGACTGGAACCACATGGGGCTCATGCTAACAAACACACACGCTGAGGCACAGATACACACACTGATTGGATGTAGAGCCCCATCTCCCAGCTGTCATCCCAGCCTAATAAGTGCACTGTCAAGGCTGTGTCTGTGTATGAGACCTTACAACAACAGATTTTTTGTTATGCAAATGTAGCCAAAAATACTGTGATCAATTTAATTTCAAATTAAAACCACTGCAATCCAGTTGTCCCATTACGGGCATATTCTATCACAATTGCTCATTTTGGCACTTGCTATAATAGAATAGAAAATCATCATTTGGATTTAATAAAGTTAACTGCAGAAAATAATATCTATTTGCAGTATCTCCAGATACAGACAAAGAGAAGTGTTGCTGTACTGTGTAAGATGACATCAGTGGGATGCCTTGTAGAGAGAGCGATACTCCCACACTTTTGCTGTTTGAAGCGTTTTCCTCTTTGCCACACATCTCCACTTTCCATGTCGGAAGATCTGGCTCTGCATGTCGCCTATACACCATCTCTGATCATACCTGCTATACAAGTGTGGTTCATTTCTTCCGCGTGCGTGCGTGTGTGTGCACATCTGCACATGCGAGCCCGCCCTGCTGTGTCAAGCATGTCAAATGTGCTCTTGTCCCCTTGAAGAGGCCCGAACGATGAGATCAATCAGAGCGCAATTGAGCAACGGGAGAAGCAAACCAGTGATGCACTTAATGTTGGATGTTGTCATGGAAACACAGGGTGCAGATTTTCCACTTCATTGGCTGCCATTGGTCCACAGGCATTTTAAAAAAATGATTCCTGAGAAAGACAATTGAAAGATGGGAGGTATCAAATCAGTAGTGTCCAAGAAGAAAGACGGAAGACACAGCAGGACACAGAGGTGTTGTAATGGAAATTTCACTGTAACACTATGCTTCAATTAATGTGTTTGTGTTTGTGTGTCAGTGTTAAAACCACACACTTTAAAAAGCCTCTAGCAATCTTATTATGTCTATTGACTCTATCTGTGTAATTGCATAGAATAGATAGTCCCAGGAGACGTTCCTCTGCATTGCTTTATGCCTTTAGAGAATCAAAGTGGCAATTACACTTCCTTTCACCAGAATGCAACCACAAGCATGCGCACACACTCGCACACTAACCCAGACACACTCAGACACCTTTGATGAACGAGCAGAGGATTAGTAGTGTCACCCCTGCTGGAGAGGGTGACCCTGCAATGCGCAGGTATCATACATCACCTTATCACTAGATCTACATAGCACAGGCTGCTCTATGCATGCACAAATACGCATACAGGAAATAGACTTACTTTCCACCCTTCACTCTATCATCTATTATTCTCCAATCTCTCTCAGTATCATGCATTTAAGCATCCCCCCTCTCTTTATTCTCCTGTTTTCACCTCGACCCAGGAAGAGACCCACCATTTCTAGACCATTTTCCTCCTCTTTTAAGCCATTCTGCCTCCAGCCTCACATGTCCTCCCGCGGGCTCTGAACTGTGACCTCCTAACATGAGGGGAGAGGAAGGTGGCGGTAGTCACATTTGATTGGCCGACCAAGACCTGGGCGGGTGTCAACGCTGTCCTGAGGGGGGAGAGAGAGGGAGAAAGAGAGAGAGACGTATGTTGTTGTATTGGAGAGAATGAAAAGAGGAACATGCACGATGGAAACTAGTACTACTCAAAAATGCAATGAGAATATCAACAGAAAAACATACTCAACATTCAATACTCACATTTGCTTTCCAGCAGCAACTGTGCTGTTCCAGTTCTGACCTGTTCACGTGCACTGAGGAATACTGGCTCTAGTACAATTACAAATTCAGCCTGGAGCTCAAGTGTGCAATCCCTAGCTGTGCTGTTGGCTTCTGGCGCGGGTGTGCTTCTGTGAGCATAATTGGCAGAGGAGCAGGTAGGTAGCCGCAAACGATCATGTCTTTATAACAGTGCTGATGGCTACGACTAGCAGGCTTCAGCAGTTATTTAGAGCTGATCGCATGGACCGCAACATGTGTTGCGTCCTCCCTGGTGAGAATAGGCCAACACAGGGAGTCAGCTGCAACAAAAACATCTATTCAAAGGTAATTGGCCATTCCTGAACTGTGGAAAAAAAGCAAAACAAATGCAAAGGAACTGAAAAAAACAAAACATTAATGCTCCAATTTTTTGTCAAACAGGCACTCCGTTTAGGATAGAAACAATAACGGTGGAATATTTTGTGACAGGCCACCTTGTAAATAAGAACCTGTTCTTAATGATTTTTCGCCTGGTTAAATAAAGGTTAAATAAAAAAAAAAATAAAATAAAATATAATAAATTTTTGTCTTGTTCACTAGAATTGCTTTGTTCCCCGTTTTTCAGTTCAGTTATTTCATTTCAAAAAGTCTTCAGTGCAAATAGCATGCACAGATTGCACATTTGCACTTTTTATGCTCCAGTGCTTAAATGTCTAACTCACGATTCACTTGACTGTGCACAAAGACAAAGACGTTGAAGGCTTTCCCATATGTGCATACGTACAGATGCACTGCACACACAAAATGTGCATACACACAGATACACGTATGCACAATGGTCAATTTGCATGCTCCATAACATGTACGTGCTCATCTCCAGATGTTCTGGCCCGTATGCTGTCACCAGACAGCTTTATTGATGTTGGCTCGTAGGCAGCCCAGCAGTGATGCCGGTGCGCACAGGTTCAGATGCTGCTCGATGGATGGTTGGCTGGATGGATGGATGGATGGATGGATGGATGGGAGATGGCGAAGGTTTTCCCAGAAGGAGGAGGAATAAATCTGTTCAAAGTGGCAAATTGGACTTGGAGGGCTGAGGAGAATCTTTAGAGCTGGTTCTGATTTCCAGCATTTGATTTTTTGAAGCAGTAGTCCATGACACCACTGGCATTTTACCAATCTCCTCCAGCTTTAGTGTTCTTATTTGGGGTCCTTGGGGGGAAATTCAGCAATGAGGAACATGCTTTTAATACATATTTCTGTCTAAAAGGGGCCTACACCAGAGGATTGCTTCCCATATGTGTGCACATGTTGGCGGGGGTCACCTTAATAAATACTGCGCATTTCAGCTGATTTGTGAAATCGGTCATATAGTAATAATTCCAACCACTTACCCCTTGTTCCCCTTTTCTTGCCTCATTGCCAAAGTGTAGGTAGCACTCTGTGTTTTTATTTGACCCCTGCTGTCAGTTGTTCCCCTCCCATCACCAGTTCATTTCTCCAGCTTCAAACACAGTGCAGTGGTTGCCAAGTATCCTATTATCACCCCTCTCCCATGTGTAGACAGCTGCCATTACGCCGAATTAAACCCAAATATGAAATCAGGGTTGCCAGATTGATGCTCGTCCATCCTCCAAGGAATACTTACATCATCCTAAGTGTCTCGCTGACCCTCTATGCTCTCATTACTGCTTGTTAGAACAATTAAATGTGACATGTGTCAGATTTATAACTCACCCCTGTGTGTGTGTGCACACTTATACGTGTGTGTTTTATTCTGAACAGATGTGAGCATCTGCCACTGCAGTTGAGGCCATTAATACATGTCTAGAGGTGTTTGTATGTGGATGTGTCTGGTTTTCGGCAACAGCTGTTGTTGTTTGCTGTGTAGTCTGTTTGTACGTGCACCTTTGCAAGTTGTCTGGCGTAGTTGTACTTTTAAATATGGATGTGCATTTATGAGACATAGAGAGTCAATGCAGGCGTCTCTCTTCAGTTTTGAGCTGAATCTTGCCCAATTTGGTTTATATCACATGGTGGGATTCTTAAAAAGTGGATATTGTTCATTCATGTGTGTGAACAACAGTAGACACTTGAGCTTGTTTTTCCCAAACACAGGGAATGCTTTAAGCTACATGTTGGCTCTAGTACAGGTGCTTAACAAAATGGAGGAAGAGCATGATAATACAGAGATATAAAGCAGATAATAAAAAAGAACCCCTTTCATTCAGATGTGGAATGTGGTCCCACGAGTCCTGAGGTGGGTGCAGTTTGATGTAGGTGATTATTAAGTACAAATTATAGTGACGCATAAAACTCAGCTTTGTGAATCAGCATGTCAGTTTTCATGAGAAAAATGTGTGTTGATTCCCAGAGGCACCACTTCTGACGTAATTGACGTGTGAACTACACTTTTAACCGTTTCTCAAAAGCTTTTTGTCTGCCGTACCCATTTGTCAATCTTAGTTGTCACCTTGGAAGTCATGGCCTATCAAAAAGTCTTCTACAAGTTCACTAATGTCCTGTAAATCTTCTTCCATAAGTTGTTTCTTCTATTTTTGAGCCTTTTCCCAGAGCCTTTGATTAGTGAGCTGTGTTCCACACTCTGACCACCAGAGTGCGCTGTGCGATGGGATTCCCTGGCCTTGCCCGAAGGCTTCCCTAAATCATGTGCCTGGGTTTCATTGATTGAAGAGGAGCAGGTCCTCATGACCCTGCAGTTGAAATGGTGTCAGAAGAATCCCTTCACCGGTGGAGAAAAACCCCTGACATCGCTTCAGATCCTCGGCTGTTAGACGCAACCAGCCTCCTCCATGCTGCGTACCGTCTGATGTATGGAGCCAATAAGCGGAGACCTTCAGCTCTAATGAGTAGTGGTCTACTGCTCTGCCGCTGCGTGTGAGTGCCGGTCGTTTGGCCCCAATAAACACCAAGTTTTATTGGACAACTCACACAGTTCCTCTCATCTGTCATCACAGCTTTCTCTGAGACACACAGGCCTGTGGAGGGGACCAGGTGGAAAAGAAGGAAAGAGGAGAGAGTGTGTGCATGTGTGTGTGTGTGTGTGCGTGTTGTGACCAGGGAACTGTTATATGTATAATTAATGACCTCACCCTGCTCCTCCTGCTGTCCGAGAAGGAGACAATGAGCAGGCGAAAGACAAAAAAGCAGGGGAAGCAAGAGAAGTGGAGAGAGGGAAAATGAGGGAAAGGGATAGAGGAAGGGGCAGGGAGGGACAAAGAGACTGAAGGGAGGAAGCATATGTTAAAGGCTGCACATGATTAATAATTATGAGTTTTGTCAGTGACCGAGTGGCCATCCCGTTACCCCTGCTGTCTACTGCAAGGGGCAATTATATAGGATTTACCCCCCCAGTGCTCCCTCCCCATCCAAGCCTCCCCCTCTAGACCTTCATTTTTCACGTGCCAGTTGTCTGCTCTGCGTTGCTTCCCTTCCCTTCTCTCTCGTGGCAGCGTCTCTGTTATCACGGTGGTAACAGGAGCTGAATGTAAATAAGTGGTAAATACCAAGGGACAGGACCTTGGCTTGGACTGAAACCTGGGACGGATCAAGCCCTGGCTGTCACAGCACATCTTTTTTTCTTCTCCTGACTGCTGTGGGGTTGAGGAGGTGTAGCAAGGACAAAGGCAAAAGAAAGGTGGGAGGTGGGCTGGTCTGTCTAACAGGGGACCTCAGCTGAGGCTGCGGCCCCAGGGGGTCAGTCTGGCTCTGCTCTGTCAGCCCACTCTCTTTTTGATCCCATTTATTTGTCCTTGCAAAGAGTTAGACGGAGAAAAACAGATGCATTCATACAAAAAACAGAAGACCCTTAAAAAAACAATAAATAGGCGAAATGAATTACTGTGATTTTTCATTTTACCCCCACAATGATGAGGATGGCCTGGAGTAATGTCAGTAGGTGGAGACGATCTCCTCAAATTACGTCTCTCTTTCCCTAAAGCCTTAGGGCTCTTCTCCTCCCTCTCCTCCTCCTCTGTATGATAACAAAGCCAATCTGCCCAAGTCGTTTGGCCAGCATTCACCATTGGTTAGTGTGAGGCCGGTGCACCTGTCATAGGTGTAAGGCCCATCTGTACAGTAACAAGCAGCTTAGTCTCGTGCCTGCAGCAAGAGGTGGAGCTGGCAGTCTGGCTTGGGTTACTGCACCCCTGGGAGAAAGCATGCAAGTGTGTTGTGGATTATAGAATGAGGAGGTCATGTTAGCTCATTAGAAGAACAAGGAAATGCAATTGTGTGTGTGTGTGTGTGTGTGTGTGTGTGTGTGTGTGTGTGTGTGTGTGTGTGTGTGTTTGGCACGGTGTGCACAGGTGCATCCTCTTTGTACTTTGTATTTGTTTGTGCACATACTTTGTTAGTTTGTGGTTTGCATGCCTGAGGTATCATAATGATTCATTGTCTATAAAGAAGGAGACTCGTTCAGTTACGAGGGGCTGAGAGGTTTACGAGGGTTATAAGCACAGCTGCATCCTGCATGTAGACAAATGAGTCCGAGGCAAAGGTCTGAGGAATGAAAACAATTTTGGTGAGGGTGGGAGGAGACAGGAAAACTTACATTAGTTTGTGGGTTTTCAGTTGTTGGCTTCAGTTGCAGCGGCGACAGACACGTTACTGTAAATTGAATATGGTCAAGGAACACAAGCAGTTTGAGATTCACATTGCCCTCTGGGAAATTGAAATGAAAATTTCAACAATTTTCTTATATTACGGAATAAATGAAGAATAATCAACAGATAAATCAGTAATGAAAAAAAATTATTGGTTTTGCAGCCACATGTTTCATGGCACATCTTCTCAGTGATACATCCCTGTATCAAACAGCTGTTGTATATGTGTGCATGCATATAGGACAATGATCCATTTTGAATTCTTGGTCTGCATGTTAACACACACACACACACACGCACACACACAAATACACACATTAAAGTATGTTAACCCATGTTTCTCTCTTTTCCCCGTGTCTGTGTTTTCCCCTGGGAGTACGATCATGTATAACCCATTTCCCCTCATGATCTGGCCTGTTAAGATTAAATATGTAGCTGTATCATCAAACATTTAACGGTTACGCTGCTACAAATCAGGTTCCTAATCGTATGTGGACTTTGGGGTTGGGGGACTCACGTGCGCGTCTTGATCCTAAGTTGATGTGAGTGTGCCGTTTGCACGCTAGAGTAATTCATAAAAAATTGTGCAGCCTTGCAGGCAGACAGGCACGCCTGCTTACTAGAGTGTTAATTGTTAAATCAGTGTTATGGAAACAATGTTTTCTTATCCACTTAACGGTGTTGCTGGGTATGTGTGCGTCTCTCTGTGTCTATTTCTGTGCATGGCGGAGGCTGGGAAGCCTCCTCAGCACTGGGTAAAGTGGGCTAAGTTTACTGGGGCAGAAAATGCTGGAGCGTGACTCAATCCAGCGCCTCCATACAACCAGCCTCGAAAATATGCCTCTGTCGCATTCTGTCTGCTCAGTGCCTCTCAGACACACACTCACCGTGTGGTGAGAGACTTGTATGTAGGACAAGCAAAACAGAAGGAAAGGCTCTGACCAAGTTAGAAAAGGTAGAAGGTGTGCATATTTGTTTTACCCTATGATTCCACTACATATTCACCTTCTGCTCATGTATTCCAAAGAATCTATTCTCTATGAATGGATAGAACTGTAATATCCAAGGTGACTTTCACTGCAGCAAGAATGACATAAGATAGTAGAGTGCACCTGCGTCTCCTCTATGCACACACACAACACACACACACACACACACACACACACACACACACACACACACACACACACACACACACACACACACACACACACTATCATCTAGAGAGACACACAAATAAGAGAGAACCATTCACCGTAATGTGCAATGACAGATTTGGGGTGCGGAGTGACACAGCAGAATTTAGATTACTAACAGTGCTGCAGAGAATGACTTAGCAGAATCCCTTTCATCTGCACTCTGCTGTCCTTCATCACCCCAGACTGACAAAAAAGAGACACATGAATGGAGAGAGGGGGAAAAAAACAGTAAGAGACAGAACTGTCAGCAAAAAGATAAAAATAATGAAAGACAGCAACAGACCTACATCATTGTGGAGACACTGTATGCTAATAAAACTGTTTCCAGGCAGAGTGAGAGGCATAAAAAAATACAACAAAAGGATGATAACTTACAGTGTGACATATACTGTGAATCGATAAAACCATTTTGGTCATATGGCAGACATGTGAGCATATGAGACGCAGTGTGTTAGACTCTCTGCTGCAGACTTTAGCACCTACTAGCCCAGAGTATAAGACTGGCAGTAAACCCTTTAGACAGTTAGCTGCAAACAGGTGCTTAAGAGGCTTTATCAACATGTCTGGAATAGATACTATTTTTGTGTGTGTGTGTGTGTGTGTGTGTGTGTGTGTGTGTGTGTAAACCATTTGGAAGCGTGCCCAGAGTTTGATTAGCACATATCCCTATTTTCCATGCCAGGTGGACATCTCACTCAATCAGGCTAACACACACACACTCACTCTGTACTCTTGCTGAAAACATAAAGACATTAAGAGCACAACTATCCTCAGAGTTTTTCTTTTACAATGAATCCGATTCCAAGAGGCAAAATAAGGCCGGTTTTGTGATGTACAGTCTGAGTTGCTGCAGTTGCCACCACTCTGGTGTACTCATTGCTTACTGGATTACCGGGACAGACAACTTGAATGCGGAAACTGACAGTGAAGATCGGAGCGAAAACACGTCAAACTGCTTCAGCCTGTTTCATCCTCAGGTACCAAATGTAGGGTAGTTGATTTGTTAGATAATGATATATAATATGGCAAACCTTAGGTTTGGTTGTTTTTATGTAAATCATTTGTATAAATCACCTGTTGAATGGCACATTCTCATCTTCTATGTACGCATAAATCCATATAATGGCTATTCTTTGTATATATGCATGATAATGTTCATGAGGAAGTGTGAGTTAGAGCTCAGCAGGGATCCATTTAAATTCCATCTTTATATTTAAATGAGTCATGTGCAGAACAGCAGCTTGGCAGTTCAAACTCCCTCTTTTACAGCATCATGCATTTGCAAGTGCACACCAATGTGCCTTGATGGAACATAATGTGTTCTTTGTTTGTGTGTATTATGCAAAGAGATGAGGTGATGGCTGTTGTAAACACTGCGGTAATGATTCATTCCACCATCTACATACAGCCTCACACACTTTGGATTACACAGAGAAATCTGGGTTTTAACCCCAGCCGTGCAGAGAAGAGTCACACTGGGACATGCTGTCCCGTGCAGCCCCTCTGTTGGGGGCTAAGCTCTTCATTAATGGCAAATGCTGGTCTATATCGGCTACCTGCCGATCTCTCCACTCTTCACTGCATTCAGACTCTGCAGGCCACCTGCTTCACACGTCTTAGTGGCTAAATTCTGTCCATCTTCACCATGCTGGAGGGTATTTATAATGCATGAGCGACATGCAGATGAGAATTAGAGGGATATTTCTGCGTTATTAATGGTGGGGTGTTACATATTCACAGCATTAGAAGCGGCTTCAGAAAGACAGGAAAGCCTCCTGAGGGCAACAAAGGACTGATGGATATGTGCACTGTGTTTTAACACCCATTGGTGTGTGTAATGGTGTCTGTGTAGATGTCTGTGTGTGTGCGTGCACAAAATCCTGGCAGGTCAATAGACTTGGTCACACCCTGCTGCTCCTGACCGCGGAGCTGATGCACGGACTGATGAGTGGCTGTTCTTGTCGACCTCGCACCAGAAAGAGGTCAAAGAGCAAAGGTCATTGGCACTTTGGGTCTGTGTGGCTTAGGAAGAGGGCAGGAGGGGGACAGGAGAGAGATAAGATTGAGAGTGACTTTTCTGAATCATATCGAGGCCGAGTGAGAAAAAAGAAAGAGAGAGGAGGAGATGTGGCCGTCGGGCTCTTTAATGGTGCATCAAAGTACTTTGGGTCATGGAGAACAATGTATTCTATTGTCAAAAAGACATCTCACTTAATCAATCAGCATATTCATGACTGAGTTTTTCGTCTTTCTTGGTGGTTCTCAGCAGGAACCTGATGCCTCAGGTGTGAAATTAGAGGAACTTATTTAACACAAGCACAATCATTAATTTGTCACAGTTTTGAATGTGCATGACAAAGATGAAAATAAACGGCTCTATACACTGTAGTGATGCAATAGGATGAAAATAAACGGTTGCCCAAAGCTTTCTGTCCTCTAAAAGTCTAAATGATGTTATTCATTAGACCTTTTTTGACTCAAAAGTAAGTAAAAGTGCCAAGAAGTCCCATGTTAGAAGTTTACAACCTGGTTTCTGTAAGTAAATTCCTTTGTTGTGGGAACTGCACAGTCAAACATTTAGATATGATTAATTAAATGAGGAGTCATGTTAAATATTTTATATTAATATCATGCATAATTGAGGGTGTGCTGTTTTGAGCGTCAGGTGTTGGTGCTGAAGTCTCGCCTCAACGAACTCCCCATCTCTTTCCACCATTCATTCATAAACTGGGAATAAGGTGGAGACAGCCAAGGTGGTGATGGTGGAACAGCTCGCTCCGAGCTTTAAAACCGCTCCGAAACTCGTGGGTGACATCACAGAGGATACTACTACTACAGAGGATTACGTACATCTTCATTTATAGTCATTGGTGCATGAAAACAGTCTCCCTTCTTACAGGTGGCTACTACACACACACAGTCATATCCTGTTTGGTAGTAAAGCCCAGCTAAACTCACTTCCTCTCACCCCCCGTCTGACTCAATCTCTCTTTCTTTCTTTCTTTCTTTCTTTCTTGCAGTCTGAGAGAGAACATGGGATGGGTTGGGGGTGGTGGTGGGGGCATTCCATCAGCACATGCCAGAAAAACAAAAACAGCCCCTCGCGATGGTCCCGCCAACATCCCTCGTCCCCCTGCTTCCCTTCTTTTCTTCTGTTTTCCTTCCTCCCTCACTGAATCACTGTCTTCTGTGCCATGTACCCTTATCCTCCCACCCGCCTTGCTCCTTCCCAATCAGCCCGCTACCCCACGTGCCCTGTCCTCTACAACCCCCCCACCACCCAGTCTCCTGGCCACTGTTACATAAGCCTGCAGTCATAGATCCAGGCCATATCGCTGTTGATTTCTCCTTGTGTTTCTATGGAAGCCTCGACATCCAGGGCCGGCCCTTAATGAGGCCCCTACAATGGCCCATTGATGAGAGGCCCAGTGTGAGAGAGGATGACCCCAGCCAAGAGCACCCAGAATTGGGCATCAGCTGCCCCAGGCTCTCCCTCCACACAAAGACGTCCACTGTGGACAAAGACCCGAAAGGGCACAGACGAAAAAGAGGGAGAAGGCAGGGGAAAAGAGGGAGGAGATACTGTTCAAACAACTTAGTGAATGTGAGATAGAAAGATATTAAAAAAAAAAAAATGAAACAGACACATGACTTCCCATCAAGCCTTATGCCTCCTCCTCCTCGTCCGCTCCTCTTCTGTGCATCCTAACAGGAACAGTGAGACACACCCTCTGCCAGGGAGTTGTCAGCGTCTTCATCTCTTACATGGATCGAAAATCAGATCTGAACAGGGAACTCCAAGCCTCTAGTCCTTATCAGTAACCACAGGTTGCAGTAAGGAGCGATTGAGGGCACTTCGAGGGGGACGCCCACACCCTTTTTGGAAACAGTTGGAGCAGTGATTGGAATCCAGACAGTTTTCCGAGCCAAGTTTAGTGGCAGTAGACGCGTTAATTTATCAGACTTGGACTACAACTGCTTTTTTTGGGAAGCCACTCTTAAATGGAGAATGAGAGGAACGTGTGGACGAATTAGGCTGAACTGTTAGAAGCTGTCATGGCATGGTTCTTTGGAGAATTGGGATATCACAAGGCTGACATGGCTTAACGTCTCCCATTAAGTCATCTGTCAATATCCAGTAATATAGTAACAGAGGAGTCTGGAAAACCAGAGTTTGGGTCTAAGACCAAGTGGAAAACCTAAATCGAAATTCCCTCTTGTTTTCGAGTTTTTGGATCAGAACAATGACTCTTGCAGCTCGACTCGAGGACTTAGAGGTGACCCTGGAACACATGCTTATGGATGTTTTTGTAAGTTTCCCCACTCTTTCTTTTGTTCAGCTTCACTTTTAATCGCAGTATTCGTCTTATCTGCCATTTAATGGGGGCATGTTGGTCTTTCGTCACCGTTCTTTGCTCTTCTTTGACCTCTTGCATAATTGCAGTCGGAGACCAGAAGCCAACATATGTTCATGTCTCTTTCCAGATGCTCTCTCACTAATTGGCAGAGAAAAAAAATATGTGCTGATTAAACATCAAACTCTGTGCAGAGAGAGAGAGATTAAGGGAATAAACTGGCTGACCAAGAATCTAACCTGGATTTACATGGCCTATGCATGACTCAAAACGGGGTTAACCCACTGCGTAAAGACTTTAGGAATGTTAACTCAGCATGTGAGCAGTTTTCATCCAAAGCATTAAATCTTGATATTGGGGTTACTTATGCTTTCTGTGGTCTGCAGGACTCATATTTATCTGTGGATAGGCACAAATCTTTTGATTATGAGTGAATGAAATCTCCCAAGTAAAGGAAGTGAGGATTGAGAATGAGGAAATGAGGGATGAAAGAGGAATGAGACAAGAAGGAAAGTCTGATGGATGTGATAGTCGGGTTTCTATTGCCCGTGACGCTTGGTTAGAGGTAGATTACTCGGGCTCCTGTGGTTTACAAAGCACACAGGCTGTGGGAATGAAAAACTGCTCCACACTGCAAACCTCACGCACACACACACACGGTGTACACAAGCGAACTCCCTCACACATGCGTAGATACAAAAACATACTCATATGTGGGCGCATGCATGCAGTCTACCTCCATACAGACACACACACACACACTGTAAATACGACATCAGAGTCCCTGGTTGCTTTGATCTGCCGGCTGCTGTAATGAGTTTGGTCGTTAAGCTTCTGTTTTCCTTTAACATTGTTTACAGGCACAGGCATCTGTTTGGAGAGGGGGGTAATCTGTCCTTTTCTGACATACACTTTGCTTCCAGTGAACACGATCAGCACTCACTCCACTGCTGCGGGGCATCAGTGTCACTGATATATGCAGGGATTTTCTGCCCGAATCCATCAACCTATTTTTCAGATTTGGTCATTTTCATACATCCCAATAGTTGATTTATCACTGAAGCAATAAAGATTAGTGTTTATGGCCACAACAGGATTTGGATTATTCATGCACTGCATGTGGGATGGAAAAAATGGGAGTCAAGAAAATACTTCCTTCCTCTACACGTCCTCTCAGCATCCTAATTAGACTGTTTATTTATTTATTTATTATTTCTCTAATTGCTGGAAGAGGCTGGAAAACAGAGGGTTATCTGGCCACTTTGCATACGTAAATGAGAAATATTTAAATCGCCTGCACCCTTTTCCAGCTTGGTTGCTTACCCAGCATGCATATGGCAGTGCATGTGTACTACAGTACACACACACACACACACACACACACACACACACACACACACACACACACAGACAGACACACACAACTGAAGACATGCAGACATGGGCTAAATATGTCTATTTCAGTGAACCATCAAAAATAAAGGCAGGGTGAGTTAAATACTTTTATGGGAAGGATTACCAGCAGTAGATGTGTGTCATTGACCGGGCATCTTATACTACTGAAAACATTTTCATCCTCTGGGTTGAAAAAAACGCAGGGCCCATAACTGTGCCGCTCGCTGGCTTTGAGCAGCAGCTGAGTGCACTGTTGTATTCAAGGGTGTGCAGCTATTTTCATTACCACAGCAGCGCATATGAATGATTCAGAAAAGCCGAGAGGATCCGAGGCTATGAACTTCCTCTACAACCTCTTTCGCTGCAAGAAAAGGAGGTCACTATTTTGTTGCCTCGATCGCTCGCAGGAACCCGGAGTCGAAGCGGAGTCATTTGTAGACTAGTTTTTTCAGGTCAACACTTTTATTTCTCTTGCTTTCAAGCCCCGCTGTCATAGAGTTAAAGCACATGACTGCACGCAACATGGTTACAAAGTCATGCCCACCAGCTTAAAATGTAGAAATCTAGTAAGAAAAGCCCTGATTTTAATGCCAACAGCATTCAAATCAGCTCATGCACTGCCCTTTAGAGGAGAAGCCATGTCTATTTCATTTTTAGAGGCAAAATACCATTAGTCATTAATGGTAGTGTATTGCTTTATTTCTGTGGCGTTTGTGCCCCATAGGTCTCATTCACATTTGAACAGTGTCACTGCCACAGACACAACGAATACAGCACCGCTCGACATGAATAAGATAGTGACATGATCCGAATCTTATGATTGGATATTCTCTTTTTTACATTTTGGCTGCTTAAAAAAGTCTGTTCATCATGTCATATCAGCTCCTACCAAACCTGCAGTGTATTGTGTTGCTGGTCCACTGAGCTGTGTGAGCTGTGAGGGGAGGACAGAGAGAGAAGAGAGAGAGAGATGGCAGCTCCTCTTTCAGAGGATGCCTCACAGTCTTGCACAAAGGCTGACAGTCACGTCAGGAAATGAAGCGGCGTGATTAAAAATGCATTCAGTCCTTGTGTAGTTTAATTGAATCTCCTCCTCCATGCATCCCACCAATGTCTCCCCTCCCCCCCGAGTCCTCTCCCTCCCCAACACCCTCATCACTGCTTACAATCCAGGCCTGGAGGCAGAGCTAAACATCGCATCTCTTAAGTCTTCTGCCTCCCAGATCCCTCTTTTTTTCCCCCTCTCCCATCCCCCTGTGTCTCCTCTGACAGAAGACCTCAGCTGGATGGGATTGTTTCCATCACAGCTGTACTGCGTTGCTCTTTTCAGGAGACAGTCCTTACAGTGCTGACTCCTCTCCTTCAAACAGCTATAATGCACTAGTTCATATCTTTGGGGTGGCCTGTCTGCCAGAAAGGGCCTGTGGTGTCTGCCACGAGCCGAAACACTGTGACGTACTGATACCAGAAACTTGTTTTCTCTACACAGTGACAATTGTATCACAGCATCGTGCAGTATTTGTGTATTTATTTGTCTATAATCTATTCTCTAGCATATGACTTTCTTTTGGCTGCGTGACTGTGTAGATGTGTTGATTCAGGCAGAGGCTATTGACTGGGTGTATTATGTGAGACCATGTTGTTATGTAATGGGTGTGTCCTCTGCCCAGTGACAAAACTGTTCACTTATAATAAGCTGACCTCCTCCCTCTCCTCTACGCCTCTATCCAGCTCTGTCCTTTTTGCTCTGCGTCTCTCTCTCCACCAAACAGTTGTGATCCCATCCACATTAATCTGACAGTGCTGTTCATTTGTATGAGGTTGGAGACACAGTGTCAAGTCCTCTCATAACCAGAGCACAAGTGTTGAGAGATTTTAAAAAAGCCCATCTCTGCAGCCTTATATCAGGCAGATGCTATTGGCTATATTTTTCTTAGAGTGAGCAAACAAATGTACAGATGAGCTCCAAGTAACAATGCATTTATTGATTAATCTCTCCTAAAAGAACCCACAGTTTTCCCCAAGCATTACTCAAACAGAAGTAAATGCATTTGTTTGTTGGTACAGTATTTGTCTAAGTGCAGTTGTTTGGAACTAATTTCGGTTGAGCATTTCATGTTAGTCAGGACTGACTAACACAAGGAACATACTGTCTGTGGATCTGGCCCAAAATAAACTGCAGGGCGTATTCATGTTAATGAAGGAACGTGTCACACTGTGCATGTGGCTCGCTGCTGTGTTTTTATTAGTTTTTGGATAACACTGGATTTCTGTGCAACAAAGGAATCTAGTCCAGGGTGTAGCTACACAGACAATAGGGATGTTGCAAAAACTGATACTTTGGTACCAAGTTAATGCCAAATCTTAGTGTTTTGTGTTTTAGTTTTTCTACAATGATATAGCAGAGTTAGCATAGATGTTGTAGAGTTGTTGGCACTGGAGATGTGATTGGGCAGTAACCTTTCAAATGTTCTGACATCATAGTCCAAGAGAAGAAAAAAGAAAAAGAGCATCATGTGGAATAGTATCAACAATGGCAGGTGAAGTAAGCAGGGGGGAAGTGTTTAGTTGTAGCTTTACATAAGTGAGTTACAGTTGTACAGTTGTTTATATTTACCAGTCACCAGTGTCTGCTAAAATGTTCTAGCTTAACAGCTTTATACCATTGGTCTAGAGGTGTGGTATCAACAATCATGGAGGTTTGTTGGTATTGGTACTGACGGCCAGATTTCTACCAGACACAACTTGAAAATATAATGAAGTCATAGTTGGGTTTGGATTTTCAGCATCATCCGCAAAAAGAAAAATATACAATTAAAAAATACATTATACAAAGTTCAGGAAAACACATAAATTTTCTCCATAGTATGAATCAAATTTGAATAATTTAGTCAAATTTGGCAATCAAAAGTGTTTCTCAGTTTCTTGCCTCATTAGTCTTCTCTCTGACTGCAGAGTCACCCAAATAAATAGAGAAAGGGCAATTATCATAAACTTGAACCAATTTTTATGTGTATGTCTGGAAACTAATACGCTATTATCATTCAACCTTTAATTTCCATGCATGGTCCAGATTCGGATATCAACGGGTCCAGCACACATGCAAGTTTTCCAGTAGACTTGGGTGAATAATTCAGAAGCCTTGAATGCTATTCATTGGGGCAAATTGCACGTCTAGCGGCCCATTCAAGTCTGCTACTACTCCCATAATAGACCACTGATTGGCCCGCTGGAATGATATATTCTAATTCCATTAAAGCATTGATGATGGTATAATAGCAGTGCACAAGCCTGGGTATGGAGTTAGTTCCTTTTTTTTTCTTTTTTAAGGCAATGTCTACACACCTCATCGAGGTTTTAAGCAGAGCGCATTTGCAAATTTTCCATCCGTCTACATTCCTCTGGAGCCAGTGGCTGAAATGTTAATCATACTGAAAGACACATAAGCAAATAAAAAGTACACACGCACACACCCACACATGCATACACACACACACGCAGTCACCTCCCAGCAGGTTTGAGCAGATGTTGTGCGGAGCGACACGGTTTGACTAGGACGATCTGTCCCTGTGTTCCACCAAATCTCTCCACAACACAAATATGCCCCAGTTTTCACAATGAGTCACACACAAAATGTCCCAATTTCCTGAAAATCTCATGGGCTATCGGTTACCTTTCTGAGCATGCAAAAATGTTTCCCATGCTTTCTTACACAGACGCTGCTGAGGGGATGATAATTGAAGTGGATGCTCCCCTGTGGAGAAGTCATTATGATTAGTTCTGGCCTGATGAAGGGTGGGAGACCCCGATTTCTGCTCATCTCCTTCTCATGAGATAGAGAGAGACAACGTTGGCATACACTTAGAAGCACAGACAGAGGCCCACAGTGAGAAATGAATAGAATTAAACTCTCATGGTGGCATTGTTTAGACAGTATGACTGTTTATCTGTGTTTTGTGCAATGATGCTGTAACTGAACCCTTTGTAATTTGCGTAGTCTTGAAACATAAACATCCAACCGCCTCCCTTGTTGCCTGGGATGGGGCAATAGTCCAGCTAGAGGGCATTTCCATAAACATACCCACCCACACACACACACACACACACACACACACACAAACACACAACAAGGAGCAGGACCACAGGGATGAGTCAGACAGCCGTGGGCAGAGACTGGCTGGGTTATCGGGGTAAATTAATGCCTGACAATGCCGGGATTCTAAAATCCAGAGCCACTGCTTCTTATTATTACAACTACAAACACAGACGGGGCAGACATAACACACACACACACACACAGTGTAAAAATAAAACCCAGACAATTCAGATGCTTTGTTTGCACCTCCCCCATTTGCATCTTTCATAACCAGGTAGGTAGTCATTCTCTCTCTCTCTCTCTCTCTCTTTTCTTCTTTGCTTTCACTCTTTTGCTTTTATTTGCAGTTTCTATTAAATGTATTAGTAGCTGTTAGTTCATTCTGAGGACAACTGCCTTGCACTGATCCAATAAACTGAGGCGTGATTAAATCTCCCTGCTCTTTTTTTATGTGTAATGTAACCTATGTAGTTTTGTATTTCACATATTTTTTTTCCAAGTGTAAATCCCATTTGCCTTTATTTATATGTGCTTGTTGACTGAAATGGGTCATCATTCATCTAGCCCGAGGCATCGAGAATAGTAACATGTTTTTATTTTATTTATTTTCTGCTCCTGTCAAGACGAGGGCTTATCACCTCACAGGATTTGAAGCGGTGGAATTTAAAAAAGAAAAAAAATGATGAAAAACAAACAAACAAACTGCAAGCTGTGGGAGAGAACAAACGAAACACAAAACAGACTTAAACTGTTCAATTAGGAGAGCGTATTGTCATCTCCCTGTCAAGGCGTCACAAAAAACCACTATGGAAGCAGCAGGGTTTTTTGTCTCTCAAATCAGCAGTGGCAGTAAATCTCTGTCATCACGATTTGAATTAACATCAAACACACACACACACACACACACACACACACACACACACACGTACACACATATCCCACCCATGTTGCACATAGAGAGAAATGGAGTTGAATCTCTGATTTCTTTCCCTTCTTTCTCCTCCTTCAGCTTGTCTTCTGTAAGACCTGTGTGACTGCAGACAAAGTTTATAAATAGCCCTCTGATATTTCTCATGTAGGCCACAGCCAATCACACACAGATGTGGGCCAGGGTATTGAATAAATAATGCTAACTGGGGATTACCACCACTGCAGATGATTCTCTCCTGAATGCTTGTCGCTCTGTTTTAGCACAACATGTGAGGATTTTTTGGGGGGTGTGTGCCTTTGTAAGCGTGACATATAAACACTATCATGTCATTAAAGCTGCTGGGGGTCCCTACTTATAGAAATCATATGGGGGCGACGGGCGGGGGGATGGAAAAATGCTGCTCATTTTGACTGGTGGCTTTAATCTGATTTTATATCCCATGACCCAGCTTCCACTCACCTCGTAACTGTGATAACCGAGTTTAATCTCACTGGTAATAATCCACAGCTACTGGTTTACAACTACAGAAACTACTGACATGCTCACTGTTATGTACAGTATGTGAACCTGCTGGTCATGTGTGCATCGCGGACATCTGTGTATGCCTGCATATGTGTAGTAGAGCATGTGTGTGCTGATCCACTTTAGTTAATCAGCTGACAGTTCAGTATTGATGTGCAGAGGCGCACAGAGCTCAGCAGTGACTGATGATGAGAATATGACAGTAAGTCACTAGGTGCAGCTGTAACTCATGAGTGCAATAGCTTTAATGGACATGTAAAGACCACCGTGGTGGATACTGGAGGACTGACTCAGCTCTGTGGCTGCAGCCATCATGATGAAAGATTTCTGCAAGAGCAGGAACCTCAGTCGCTGCTAGGAATCCACTACTCCCACAATTTTGTGGGGGGAAAAAAATCAAATCGATTTCTGCACTTTTCTGTGTGCAGACAATGAATCAAGTCCTGGGGATGATCAATATCTGAATACATGAGCATTGTGCATGCTCAACTGCAAGGATGCATGCTTGTGATTGTCTGTACGTGTGTGTGTGTGTGTGTGTGTGTGTGTATGTGTGTACTCCCTTTTTGTCCCAGCCCAGACAGTGCAGGGAGAGAAAGCTGGATGTGGGATTTCAAAGATAATCTCCCTACCAGATGGCAAAACATCCCATATTCCTTTTGAGGTTCCCCACGTGATCCCCCTGTAAGGGCTGGGTGTGTGCGTGGTGGTGGTGGTGGTGGGGGGGGGTATATATGCTCAGACACAATTATTATTGGATCACGTGACGCGGGTGCGTATGCTAATAACAGCCGTAACATCACATTAATCCAGTGACCTGGTTAAGCCCCCAACTGAAGGAAGTGAGTGTGAGAGGCGAGGAGGGGGAGCTGCCTGCCAGAGAGCTGGGGAAGAGAGAGGAGAGACAAAGCGCGCTCTCCCTCTCCCACACTCTCACACACTCATTCACCTCCTGAGCGGCGGAGTGGAGTGGAGCTGAGCGGAGCAGCAGCAGCAGCAGCAGCATGGGCAGTGTTTTAACAGAAACAGAAGCAGAGAGAGGCTCATAGGACCGGTGTGGGGCTGCTACAACCACCCACACACACACACACTCAACTCTTCGCTTCTTCGCACAAGCTTCTTTCCATCCTTACACACACACACACACACATACACATACACATACACACCCACGCGCAAGCTCGCGTGAAACCCGGCTGCCAGGCTGGACGGGACGGCGAGGACACCCACCTCACACGCTTGCACACATGCTCACACACCCACGGACACGCACACCCTGGAGCGTAGTACTATGGTGGTCCAAGGTGCGGTGACACCGGGGAGAACCCGCCGGCTGATGCTTAAGCTGCCGGTGGGGACTCTGCGCAGGAACAGTGGAGAGAGGGTAAGACACAAGCTTCCCTGGATTCCTCCTTTTTTTTTTTTTTTTTACTTTCTCCCTTCTTCTCTGACTCTGTCTCTCCCTCTGCCTGTGCCGTGCCGTTGTGTATGTGTGTGTGTGTGTGTAAGTGGGATTTAAAAAGGTTCTTGGCTAATCCAGGGAACGGTATTAGATTGGAGTTGGTGGAAGGCAAGTCAAGAGCAAAGCTTTTAATCTCTACAGTGGACAATACTTCTCTCTGTGTTTTTCTTCCTGACAGTCTGAGCCTGTCAGTCTTTCCACTGCTGGTTCTGTCTCTGTCACTGCTAATGCATGCCACAGCCGTCCTCGGCTTTTCAAGGTTACAGGGAAGTCTCACTGTGGGAGAGCTGCGTTTGACTGAGTGCAGCTTGTTTGCCTGTCACTGTCAATGCAATGGAACTGACTAGAGACACGAGTAAGCCTTCCTTTTATCAAGCAAAGCCGCACATTGCCTTCAGCTTGATTTTAAAGCAGCAGGCTTTTCATACAGAGAAAATCACTCTGCCTGTCGGGGCATCAGAAGCCCTCAGTGTTTGTGTGTTTGTGTAAATGTGGTGGGTGTGGAAGATAATAGTTCCCAGCGAAGCTTAAGAGGTGGAATGTGTCGCTAAAGTTAACCTTCATCTTGTTGTAAAGAACGGGCTGGAACCTGCCAGGTGATTCACCTCTTTAACTCCTCAGCAAAGTTGTTCAGACCACGAGAAGACTGCGAACTGAAAGGAGCACACAAGTTTGCAGCTGCGAGTGGTATTTGTATGTCTAATCCCCCCCGCCCCCCTCCCCCTCCATGCATTTTCTCTGCGATGTGCATCTGTGCTCTTTCATGCTGTAAAAACACTGGCAGTGGAGTGAATCATCAAGAGCGTGGTGGTGATGAGCAAGTCAACCCCTCCAAACTGCTTTCCAACAAAAATCACGATTGCATTTGATTTGAATTTGATCTCCCCTTTGAAAGCTTGTTTCTTCTCACTTGATACAGTGTGACTTCATCAGTTTCATTAACGCACCTCTTTGAGGGAACGCGACTTCTAAATACCATCGGCTCCTCTGAGATTCGCCGGTCGCTTTGTAGTTCTCTCAGAGGATACGGCAATACACACGAGCGCACACATACTTCACACATGCTATCATAAATTACACGGCGTGGCTACTGCATGTTGGATGAAACAGCTTTCACTTTAATAAGCTCAGACGTGTATATTCCCACCCAACACAAAAAATGACTGACGTAACCTTCATATCTCTGTAAATGTATAAAACTCTAGCTGATTGATTTGCAGAAGAAAGCTCTTGGCTGTCTTTCTGGGAGTGTCTTGTTTGGACTAACTGAATCTGTCTTGTTGTCGTAGTGCATGCTGAGAGAAAACTGAATAATAATCACTGCCCCTAAGACAAGTGATGGTGGTGGTGCTGGTTTTGGTGGTGTCCATCACTTGTAATTCACTTTGGATAAAAGCCAAATGAGTAAATGTTCATATCGATGGTTGACTGGCAGGTAGACACACTCACACACATACCCTCACTTTCAAATTACCAATCAAGAGAGAAAAGCAGATTTTGTCACATAGGAGTGGAGTAAGCTCTCTCTCTCTTTCTCTCTCTCCCTCTCTCCTGATTGCATCCCTTCTCTGCCTCCCATTCCTCTTGCAGCCAGCTGTGTCTGGACAGGCTGAACGGGGGATTACTTGTTGTGATGATTTACATACACTCACTCGCATAACTATTGTGTTGTGCTGAAAGAAATAGATGGATGTGCATCACCTTACTGTGCGAGGCAGTGAATGCATCAGACTTTCAGAATATCATCGTCTATTAAATCAAACAGGGCAACACAGTTTTAAAGGGAGACTTTAAATCCTCAGACTGTCTGACTGATTCCTCTCCTGGGTGATGGCAGGTGAACAAAGCTCAGTGATCTACCGGTTTCTTCCCCAGAGGCGAGGACGACCGACTTTCTTTTGACGTATGATTTTACCTTTACCGCGTCCTTAGTGAGCCTCTGAAATACTTTCACTTCTATACACAGCTGCAGTTTTGTCCTGCTCTGACATGTCGCATTAGATAACTCATTGCATTCTCATCCAGTCTCCATCTTATGCAACTGCGTGAGCTGCAATGGAAGAACACATGCATACAGACAAAAAAAAAATATTGACAAAGTCTGTATCTACGTATACACAGCAGGGGAATGCTGCAGTGTGGAGGGTTTATTGCTGTAAGCAGCACAGATCCAATGAAAAGGCATTTCGCACACTCGTTTTTCCATATCCATTGGCATTTCCCAGTGAACATGCAGAGACTGGTGCGCATCCCCGCTGGTTAAACCCCCTTCTCGGAAATCATTTGCATTCTTTAAGTTGTTGTGAGAGGTGTTTTTTAATGAATGAGACCTCCATCTGCGCCCTGCCACCTAACTAATGCAGATGAATTGTTTCACACGGGGGAAGTTTCTGATGGATGTGGCTTTCGCATCACATTTAATTGAGTAATACATACGGGGAGAACATAGCTATCCCTGTTCAACTGCTATGACACATTTGAACAAAACACGCCTACAACAATTAAGGGTGAGACAAGCTTGATTTGTACTCGATGAATCAACTTCTTATCTCAACCTTAGATTTATCTTGTCCTTTTGGTCTTCCTCTTCATATCTTGACTTGACATGCCTCTTTCCCTCGCTACATCTTGCATAACACTCATTACAACAGTAGTTCTGCGAAAGCAAAAGTGACAGCAATGGTGTGAGTGGTTTATAGAAATGGGAAGGGTTTATAGACAGAAACACTGTTCTGTATGTTGACAGTATAATGTCATAGTGATAAATTGCACAGTTTCTGTTGACACTTTTAAAACAGCTTCTTTTTGGGGGTGTTTTCTGTATAGATTACCCCTGTGAGCAGGCTGTATTAGGATTATCCTCCGCCTTTGTCATCCTGCTATCGTGTTAAGCTGCTCAACTCTTTTCTGTGAAATTAAGAACAAAAACAGCAAACAAACAAAGGGGAAGACAAGATGTGTATGTGTGTTTACGCAGGAGAAAAACATTTCAGATTTTCGGCGGCTAAATTGCTCTCCAAGGAAACATGTTGTTGTCAGGGGCACCGCAGGGGAGCGAGGGTTTAAAGGTGGGAGGGGTGGATCACTGTCAGGGAAGGAGAAGTTCACACAGGCACACACAGACACACACACACACACACACATAGACACATGGTCAAAACACACATTCATGAGCAGGATAGGAATGCAAACAGACAATAGCATGACTGTAATTTACCCCTACAGGCCCTGAAAGATAGAGGCAGCCAGACAAGTGGGGAGGCAGGAATACTAATCGATCCTCGTTACGTTTAAACATCTTGTCTGCACCAATCACAGAGAAGGTCAGCGCTGGACTCCGGCATTCTTTGGGTCAGGTGGATACTCGGCTGGTTTCTCATCAGGCTGATCTAATTGTCTCGATATTAAAGTCAGGATTCATTTAAGCAGCTGTGAAGTTGACACTGAAAACCAATGGACCAATATTGAAAATTGGTCTGTTAATCTGTTATTTATTTATTTATTTTTGCCTTTACTAAATAGCAGTTTAGAGCTTTGAGATTTTCGCCCCTTCAGCTCTGCCTCGCTACAGTATTGATTCCCAGGGATCTCAGCCAGACACCCCCCCCCACCCCCGCCTCCCCAAGATTTAGACTGTAGGTGAGAGAGCTGTGGTCAGTCAGTCCAATTAAAGAGACAAAGAAAAGTGGGAAAGACGGGAGAAAAGAAAGAGAGAGGTGGGAATAACGGGAGCTAAAGGCTCCTGTATAGGCCCCTCACCACACCCTGTTCAGCATGAAAGGGGACCCCCCTTTTCTCCCCAAGGCAGCTCATAAGGAAGAATGTTTTGGAGCGAGGGAGGAGGGAGAGACAGTGGAGACTCCCACCCTTCTCTCCACCCCATCTCTTTCATCACCCTCGGCTCTGATTTTTTCGTCTTCTATCTTTTATTCCTCGTCCAAAATCAACCCGCAGACCTATAGACACACAGCTGTGTACCAGTTCAAAGTAAATCAGCACAGAACATGATCAAACAATGAGGAGATGATCGCCTATTGACTGTGAGTGAAGGCTGAAGGCAGTGAGCTGCTGGTAATGTGTTTTCTCAGTTTGCTAGCAGGGTAGCTATGGTGAGACTGGACTCCTCTGTCCTGTGCCAAAACATCCCCAGTCCATTGATGGATGTGTGTGTCTGTGTGTGTGTGTGTGTGTGTGTGTGTGTGTGTCTGTGTGTGTGTGTGTGTGTGAGTGTGAGTGTGTGTGTCTGTGTGTCTGTGTGTGTGTGCAGAGCTCAGAGTGATTTCTTCATTATCTCTGCTTCTCTATTCTCAGAAATTGCTTTATGGAATCCTTTTGAGGAATGGGCAGAGCAGGGAAGAAGAGAGAAGATGAGTGTGGGTTGATGGGAAGGAGTCTGTTAAATTCCATCTCCCCAAAACAGGATGTAGAGACCCCGAAATGTTCCTGAAATATCCCAGCACAAATGTGCCTTTTGTTAGACAGAGATAACATGACCCAATGAGAACGGAGGCACTGTCTGTGACTCATTCATATGAAGGGGTTTATTCATAGTTTGTGTGTGTGTGTGTGTGTGTGTGTGTGTGTGTGTGAATCCTGCAATGACAGAATAAAACAGAAAGCAGGGGAGAAAAAGAAAGAATATGTGTTAAAGACTTTATTGAATATGTTGGAAGCAAGAAGGCCCATGTTTGTGTGTGTGTGGGCTAGAGTGACAAAGAGAGACGGAGCGGGAAAGGGTTAGAAAAAGAGGGAGAGAGGTGCAGCGCCTTGTTTTCCCGTGGGTGTACTGCAGTAACATAGTAATCCTCATTAATATTTATCTGCCAGGCAAAGTGGAGAGAATGATTAGCTGTGTGTGTGTGTGTGTGTGTGTGTGTGTGTGTGTGTGTGTGTGTGTGTGCGTGCGTGCGTGCGTGCATGCGTGTGCGTGTGTGTTTGAATATCTTCTTGAACATCCCTTTGTGCTTGTGTATAGCATATTACAGCATATAACATATGAACTAGGTCAACTTTTATACTTAAGAGACTGACAACTCCCGGCACTTCAAAGGTTCTGTGTCATCATGGGGTTTGTTCATTGCACGCATGCACAGAAAGTAGTATTTTCACTTTAATTATTGCAAGAGCACATATGTACAGGGAAACCCAAAGTTCATGGTATGCACACATACATATAGACATATAGAAGCTCCCGGCTTTCATCACTCTCTCAAACCACATTGCGTTATGTTATTGATTTTTCTTCTTGCACCTCTAATACAATCACATTCAACTAGACTGATCGGGATTGAATTTCAGGCTGGGCCTACACACGTGTGTCACTTATAATCTCTGTCACAGTGTGGCATTATCACGTAATGAGCCTGTGAGAAAAGTTAACCTGTAAAAAAAAAAACTAAAATCGCTGTCAGGTATATTTTAACTTTAAAATTACAGTAAAAGAAAGGTACATGAGTAGTACCTGTGTGTCAGTCGCACATTCTACGCTCTTGTACACAAACAAGTGATTTAGTGAATTTATGTGCTGAAGAGCCTCAGTTGTGAATGTTCTTGTGAATTTATAGTGTCTGTGACCCATTTCCCTCCACTGCTCTCCCTCCCTCTCGCTCTCTGACACTGCCTGCACTCTAGTATAACACGCCTGAGTGAAGATCAGAGAGCAGAGGGAAGATTGAGAGATAGAGAGAGAGATGAGGGAGAGATGAAAGTGGGAAGGACGGGGAGAGATTGAGGCAGGAGAAAGTAAGAGGGGTGGAAGAGCATACTGAGAGAGATGGAGTAGTGATGGACGTTTACTCCTTATTTATCAGAATTATTGCCTGTGTCAAGACGACTGGGGCGACCTCAGAACAGATTTTAGGTTTTTATTCATCGTCGTCAGTATGTGGATGAATGTGTGAGAGAGAGACTAAAGCAACACAGATTATCTCACTGTTGGGCTGTCAATTCCATCTGTCCACTACGACACTGATTGTAAAAATCCTGAATAGTATCTTCTCTTCTCTGTCTTAATAGTCGGCCAGCTGACGCTCGGGCGATGTCTGTTTACATCGCATGGTCTCGCTCGACCTTTCCCAGGATTCAGCAGGACATAGCAAACACATAGACTCATGGGAACGGTGCACTGTCATACCTAACCTCTCGCCTCCCTCCCCTACCACAACAAATATTTACACCCCTCGTAAATTACAGTGGGTGAGAGGTGAATGCCTCCACCCTTCGTGTGCAGCTCCAGCCAAGCTGATTCATTTTGGAAAATTCACACATTCCTCATGGATTTCTCAAGACGCTGCCGAGAGCAGAACAACATGAGGCCCAGAGGCGGAGAAATGAGGAACTGGTGCCGAGGAATGAGACAATCTTGGAGCATGTGGTTGGTAAAATTTAAGGAGATATGAGAGCGTGTTGCATTATGAGGAATTAGGATTTTTGTGCAACGAACCTAACTGTAATCCTTTCAATTAGCCATCTGTGCAAATTGTAGTGAGAGTGGAGAGTGAAAAAGAAAGTAGCGCACAAATGGAGAGAGAAAGACAAAGAAGAAATAGCCTACAGTAAATTGGGCTCTCACTCCCATAGCTTTAGTCATAACAGTATTGTCTCATTGTGGAAAACCTAAAAACACATTTTTTTTGTTTGACTTTCCACAGTGTATGTTTTATTAGTAATAAAAGCTTACTCATTTTAAGGAACTAACAGATTTTATTATCATACATCAAGTTATATCCACACACACACATACACAGACACACCATAGCTCAGCAGTACAGGATTGACCCCTCGCATCGATAAACCCCCTCCATGAATCAGAGCAGGCTCGGAAAGGCCATTTAATCCAACCATAGTCTGATTGGGTTCGGTTGGAAGGCGGAGAATTACTGTACAGTACAGAGTTATTGAATTCTCTATTGATCAAGGCTTTCAGAGAAAAGTGGAAAAAATAATTCCCTTTGCTGCTGCTGCAAAAAAGGAAACATCCACAAGTATATTTTGGGGCTTTTTTTGCCTTTATTGGATAGTATAGTTGAGAGTGACAGGAAATGGAGAGGCAGAGAGAGAGGGGGAATGACATGCAGTAAAGGGCCGCCCGATGTGGGATTCAAACCGGGGCCGACTGCAGCGTGGACTGTAGCCACTGCATATGGGGCGCCTGCCCAACCCACTGAGCCACACGGCGCCTCTATTTTTTATTTCTGAATGTCATCATTTGGCGTAATAAATCCAGAAGAGACCCAGAAGCTCATGGACAGTCTGTTGTTGTGTCTGTGTTTGACGCACTAAATAATGCTTTTAACATTTAAAATTACACATAACAAAGAGATCAGTGGTCATTAGAGCTGTATTGTTTCAGCAGGACCATTGGCAACCAGAGTTTATAACAGACTGTCGAGGATATACACACTGGCACTGTGGGCTTGGCACAGCTTGTATATGGGGGTTGTATTGCCTCCATGTGGCCATTGTTGTAAATGGGTGTGTGTAATCAAATGCATATTAAGGTTCATTGTGGGTTTTTGTCTCAAATAAACAATTAAGTTTGACGTAATCGGTTATATTTACATTCTTTTGCTCATTCTGTCGGAGGATAATGTGTGGCGTTGGTCGGTCGGAGTAACAGATGGGTTGCATATTCTTCTAATTTTTGGAAGAATCTGATAGGTCAGGTCAGGATACTCCGGCCTGGGAAAACTGGCTCAGAGGAGGAATGTTTCCTTTTTTAAAAGCATTCTGGCTAAAGTCCCAGTGCTGTCAGAAAGTAACATGCTCATGTCTTTAGAGACCAAATGTCAGCATTTTTCAGTCCAGTGACTATTTTGGTCTGTGTATGCATGAGCGCGAGCTTGTGTAAAGTATTTATGTGAGTGTGTGTGTGTGTGTTTCTAGATGTAGGATGAGAAGTATACAGATAGCATCCCGCCTGACCAGGTGTTTACAGTGTATAGGAACACGACCCTTTCTCTCTCTCTCTCTCTCTCTCTTTGAAAGGTGAGACGGCGAGAGCGAGCGAGGACTGGTTGCTCTTCATGGGAGCTGCAGTATTAGAGTGCATATCGCTTTAAAAACAACTACCAGTCAGGGAGACCAAGAGACCGGCTGCATTTCCTTAGAGGGAATGTTTGTGTTTGTGGTGCTCAGACCAACGAACAGAGGCTGCATTGCCTCAGAGGGGAGGAAAGAGAGAGAGGAGGAAGACTAGAGAAAGAGTCAGCAGGGACCACTGTCCGTGTGGGACCGGGGCAGAAGGACTTGCGGGGGTTTTGACCTTGAGGAGGCATCAGACCGCTGAATCCCAGAGAGACTGAGAGGACAGAGGCAGGAGAGGAGGAAGCCGTAGGGTTACCGTGTCTCACCGTGGCTTACCTCTAGAGATGACCCTGTTATTATCTATTGGCGCTAAGTGGTATCAAGAGGACAATAAAGGCAAATCATATCTTCTTATTACCTGGGCCTCTGTGGATTTTACCTGTAACGGCTCACCTGTTGAAATAAAGCTTTGTGTTAATGTGATACCTGTGGACAGCCCACCGATATCATCCGGTACTGCTGTGCAGACCTCTGGTGGTGTGTCTCGTCACAGAGGGCTCGGTGTCGGTCCGTGCTGCTGTGATGGAGGCTGTTCTGTTGGGTCTAGACGAGGTGGTCTGCACTCGGCAGGGTCTGCTGTGGACTCTCACCTCCACGGCGCTCCGACGCCTTCGCGTGCAAGCCAGGAACCTTCCTGGACCCTTGCACTTATTGCACACACACAGGTGTGTTTCAAGGCCGCTCTATCAGGTAGGCTGCACCCGACATACACACTAGATAAACATAAACTACGTTTGCATGTGTGAATCTGTGCATTCAAATAGGCGCCTCTGTCTGCATGTGTGCTACCTGTTCGATGGAGGACACTATTATAAATGAATGACTCCACTGTTGATGTCAAGGATGGGGACAGACAGTGAACATTGCTGCAGGCCAGGTATGTCCTTTAGGTAACAGGCCGAGGCCAGAGACGGCAGCAGAGTTAAACTGGTCTAATTTGTTTCATGTGAAGGACAGAACTGGGTTAGATGTTGTGGCTGTGCTGGTGCAATGGGACAGACAAGCCGATGAAGAAGACACCGCTTATACGTGCGTGTGGAGTGCTGTCCCACCATTTTAATCTCCTGCATTGAAAAAGCTGATTTGTTTTGTTGTTGCTGTGAATAATTATCATTTGTTGTTGTTGTTGTTGTTTTTGTTGTTGCAAAGCTTGAACAGGAAGTTGTGTTGCTAGGGTCACTATTAAGGAGCAGAGAACTAAGCTGTTAAGCTTGTAAGTGTTTCAGTGGATGTGAATGGAGGAAGCTTGCATAAAACACACACACACACACATGGTTTTATAGGCTGTCTGGTGACCAGGCCTCCATCGTGTTACAAATTTAATCTTACTCCATGGTAACTTTTGATGCACTAAATATGTTGGTTTGCTTTAAAAGAACACTTTCACCGGCCTCAATTATTTTTAATTGCTTTATTAAAACCAACTGCAGCTTTTGTGCCTTGTGTTTGTCTAGCTGTGATTCAGCAAAATGGTCGCTCAGTATTCACTCCGCCGCGTCTGGACCAGTACTCAGGGCTTTCATGGAGACATTAGTATTCCCAGGCACGTCACCTGCCCTGTATGCAGCTGGCACCACCAGGACAAACCCAACAGTCTTACAGAGAGAGACTCACCAGGCCTGTTGCTAGATAACAAAGCACAAAATGATCAGTGTGGTAACTTACATACGTGAGCACGGCCTCCACGCATGTAATGTATATGTAAACATCAACGCAGACACTCTCGCCACGTGTGTTTTCCTGTCTCTTTGGTCAAATTCCCTTTTTACTCTCAAGAGGAAAATAAGCTGGTTTGTTTTTCTTACTTTTGTCTTAATGTGCTCTTATCTAGCTCCTATGTTAAAGCATCCTGAGGGAATGTTAACACAATCAGAGGAAACTGAAATAATTTACCCAGGCCTCCCTAAGACAAACCCATCCTTAACACCCCCTCCTGGTTGAGAAACACCCTATAGTCTGAAAGAGACCACGCTAAACCGCTGATCAAACAGAGGTCTTCTAACACTCTACCAAACATCCTCTGGACGAGGGCTTTGATGAGCTGAAAACAATACCTCCACCTGGCCCGATGGAGTGGTACGGTCCAAGGTGGAGTAGCTAATAGTGGGGGGAGTTGCGAAGGCTAGGGGAGGAGGGGTCAGTGTGTCAGGCTGCAGGATGGGGATATCCCTGGCTCACTGCACTGCCTCCCTTCCTCTATTACTGTTAATGAGATACCCAGCCTCACACAACTGGCACATACACAATAGAGAGAGAGCAACTGTGTCTTCATGTTGTATCAACCTGTTTCCACTCCTTTTCCACAGCAGTGATCCAAACATGTTCCTCCATACCTCCTTTTCCTTTTTCCTTTCAATTTTTGCTTTTTTTCCTGCTTAAATTACCTCTTCATTTCTTATTTAAGCCTCTCTCTAATCTTTTTTCAACTCTCGCTGGGGAAGGCATCCATCACGGGCAGTCCTATAAACTCAATCAGGACTCTAGCCAAGACATTTTCCTGCACTCCAGAGTGCCGCAGATATGTCAAGGTGATAATTTTACGCTCAAGGTGCTTTTGCATGTTGCATGGAGGTGCAGCATGCACTGTATGATTGAGCTGCGGCGTTACAGTAACCAGCAGCCTGCAACATTTGCGAAATGTTGTTTGTTCACACACATGTGCTCTTATGTCACTCATGAGAGAACGCAGCCATGTGTTCACACGTTCATACATCAGGCTGAATAATATTGACTCAACAGCCTCCAGTCACACATTTTCCTCTGGTGGTGTGACCCTTTAAACAGGGTTAGAACAGAGAGGCGTGTGAGGCCAGTGCTCTGCTGTGCTGTGTTAGACAGTGTCTCTGGGTAATTGTTTGTCATTTCTCACATTGCTCTCCCCTGCATTGATTTCAACTGTGTGCATTTTTATTTTCTTTCTCGTTTTTCTCACACCCCCAACACCCCACACCCCTCTTTACCACCCGCCCCATCCCAAAAGCAGGATATCCTGCATGGGGAAGAAGCAGGGGTAAGGAGTATAGCAAACACAGGTGGCTGGACTTCCCCTTGAGTTGCAGGAATGTTGCATCTGTAATCACTGTTGTCCTGCAACACACCAGAGCTTCTCCAAGCCATCATTTTGTTCTTATGACTACGAAGTGACATGTCATTAAGCAAAACGTGTCCTCAGCAAGTTCAACATCCCTGTAGGTAATTGCAGACTTGACAAGCTAAACATCCCAGATAGACCCAGTTTATTTCCTGTTATAGTGCTTGGTAATATCAGTAGCTGACAGGAAGCTGGTGCACCCAGTCGGCAAATAAACTATGATCCAAGCTGTCTCCTAGCAACGCAATCCCACTGAAAAGTTTTATGCATATTTTATACCTTGCATTATGTCACATCTATCATACATATTCATCGGGCCTCACTGCTGTGTTCGTTCGGAGGCTCATACTCTGCTGCATCGTATTTAGGATCGAGAGCCGGGTGGTTTGCTCCCACTGAACTCATCTGGTCCCGTTTCCTGTGAGAAAAAGCTCTGTCACTGATCGTATTCCTCTCACACTGACAAATCCCAGCCCATAATGATGTGAAGCAGAGACCTAGCAGCTAAAACCCTAAAATAACCAAAGACACACAATCCTCCCTCTGTCTAGTGGCTGGTTCATTTATGTCTGTACAGTTACGTCTTTTGTTTGTGGTGTGATAAACTGTAGGCGCTCAGTCAGACCACGGTGTTTTCAAGCAAGTGGATTTCTTGGAGGGAGAGTCCACTGTGGTTGCCAGCAGCTCCCCTGGATCAGGACACGACTGTACTCAATTCAGTTTGTCAAGTCTTTCCGACTCTCATGTTTAATTTATCATCCATTTGTTCTCATGTTCCACTGAAACAGATTTCAAAAAAACTACACTCATGTCAAATGGGCAAATATCCAGAATTGGAAATTTGCGTGGCTTTGCTAATTCCCAACCTTATTAATTTGTTCCTGTCTTCCAGCCAAGTCATTATAGAGGTTGAAGTTGAACTTGTGACTTCCTACTGAAGAATTTTGATCACTATCCCTGTCTGGCAGCCATCTTTGTTCTTACTGCCAAAGTCAGGATCTGTATGTGAGAAAATCTTTTCCCAGAACCAAGAGAGAGCTTTGGTGTTGGGAGGGGGGAAATGAGGGCCAGAATGGACATTGTCTCGAAATTTTCCAGGGCCTTGCTCTCTTTTTTTGTTATAATTTTCTAATTTGTTTGCAACTAGCCAGAGGCATGTTTGTGTTTGATATCCCCGTGCAGGCCCACACACACGCACTTAAATGCCCCTCCGTAGATTCTGTCGGTGGTTGAGGCCGTTTACAGTGTCTCCCTAGGGAAAAGGTCTTATTTGCATAGTTTGCCTGGAAAACATTTCCACTGCTCCATTCCCAGGTTTATCAAGTAGTGTGTCAGTGTGAATGTGTGCGTGTGTGCATGTGTGAGAGAAGGGGGGGGGGCTTAAGAAACATTTCCTGTAGAGATTCATCAGCAGTTCAACCATGGGAAACAATTCTCACCCCTCCATGAATCATAAATCATCATCAAAATTTTATCTGTCCTTCATATTTTGTTGCCATAAATATGTCTGATGAGTGTGTTGGAGATCTGCAGTCTTGTTACATGTTAAACATTTAAAGCACCGCACCCCACCCCCCCACGTGCCATGTCACTTAGTCACTGCGCACGATAAGCTTCTTCGACATGTCAGAATCTTAATTTCTCTGGAAGTGTGAGAATATGCACGCTACTTGATAGGACGGCCGCTCACTTGATTAATTACAGGCATGTGAACGCTCACTTCCTCACACGCGTCCTCATGCAATCATCCCAAAGGACTTATCTCCGATTTAAGGCACGGTATTGAAAAATGAATGACATTGCTATTTTGGTCTGTGGCTGCATGACACAGAAAAAAAAAGTCCACAATATAACGATTGCTGACAGTGTTAGGGCTACCAAATATGGACACTTTCCCAGATATCAGTTGCCATGTTGGAGACTATTCAGATGTCCAACGTGATGAAACTCGGTGGTTGCGATATCTGGTCAGTGTTGCGTTGGGCCAAGGTTGAGAGGCCTACTTGATAAATCCGGCTGGTATCCCTCTAAAATCCTCTGAGTGTGTCTGAGCTGTGGCCAGAGCCACAAGTGAGTGGATATGATGAGGTTTTTTGAGGGTGGTCCTCCTCCACCCAGTGAAGTGATAGGTTTAACTGTGGCATTAGTGATTAGGATATAAGCGTTTATAATGTTTTAGGTTCAGAGGTTAGGGCCTCAGTATAGAATGGTAATCCCAGAGGATTACCAGGAGAATCTGGTGAATATCTGAGGAAATCCCTGTCAGGGACTCTCAGATCCTCTGTTTGTGTAGATATAATATCCTCTAACAGCGTGTCCACATGTGTTTACCGAGCAGAGGTTTAAAGTTTTGTATGTGTGTTAACGTTTAGTGTTATATTACCGCTGAATGAGGGAAAATATGATTCACACATGTTCAAATAAAATGGAGCTTCCATCCATCCAGGCCATCCATGTCCTATACTGCTTATCCATGGAGGGTCACTAGAGCCAATCCCATCTGACATACTGTAGGGCGAGGGCGAGGTACGCCCTGGACATGGAGACAAACGCTCACATTAACGCCTATGGGCAATTTTGAGTTGTCAATTAACCTAATGAGCATGTGAGGCACCCAGAGAGAACCGACACAGGCACAGGAAGAGCACGCAAACTCCAGGATCAAACCATTCTTGCTGTGAGGCGACAGTGCTAACCACTGAACCACCATGCCGGACGCGGTGGAGCTTCATCATTCAATTTTCAATGTTCCTCTGGGGAGGTACATTCAGTCACTATACTATATTTAATAACTTATATCAGCTGGCATGGACAGCTAAATATGAAAGCTAGTCCATGTGGACTCTGATGGATTTTTATTACAAGTTTAACACTTTAACACTGTGGATGCCTTCAATTTCTCTCTGTCTGGTATGCACACCTGTAGGCTAAATTCTACATGCACAAGTTCAATGCGCAGAAAACCACAGGGGGATGTGACATGTGCAAGCTCTCGACCAATAATTCAACCACTAAAGCTAAAAAAAATGAACCCAGGTTTCAACTGTAACTTTACGACATGATTGATCAGGTTGTTTTTTTTTTATTTCCTGAGCAAAAGCTTTCCACCTCCTACCTTCATACTCTGGCTCTCCCCGAGGTGAAATGGCCAAATGGAAGACATTCAATACCTTTACAATGACAGGATTCCCTTTGGACGAGAGGAATTGCACACACACACGCGCACACACATTCACATATACACACACAGACCACACAGACTTGCCAAAGGGCTCTCCCTGCAGATGAGCTGGGTCATTTTTCATTACCCTGGCTCAGAGGAATCAAGTGTGTAGTAATGGAGCACAGTCACATTGAGCCAAAGCTATGGAGGGATAAATCCCAACTGCAGAGCACAGTGGAGGCAGAGCAGACGGGCTGCAGGACAGAGCCTGTGGAGGGGCATATACTAGCTCTTCTCCACCCCTCTATTTGTCACCCGAACACCTCAGACTAGATCCTGGGGGAAGATGAAGGAAAGGTCTGAAACGTGTTCCCACCGTCTCCTCTTATCTCTCTGCTGCTTCTGTGTTCTTTATTATCTTGCCCCAATTTGTCAGCCTGCCTCATCTCCGGTTTATTCCCACTTCTACCTGTCTGCTTCGCCTTTGCCGTCTCTTCCCCTGTGAATTCCTTTCCTCGCTGTCTTCGCTGTCGAAGTGCGTGTTTGCGTGTCTCTTACATGTCCCTGTACTCATCTTGCACATAAACCCTCCCACGCCCCCTAGGATAGCCTGAGGGAGAAATACGCGTGGGAGGACAAGGGGGGTGGTCAGGTGGAGGTATGAGAGATCTAAATGTTGACTTTGTAGTGCAGATGGTTCTCGTGTCTTCGCTGTTCAAAGAGCACGATACTGTCATCGGATGGACTGAATGGCTTTGTGAGGGAAACATTAAATTCATGCCTCTTTTACCTCATGTTTACACCCCTGGGTCGGACCTTTGCCTGATACAGTGTCCTCCTGGCATTATCTTACAGCGCCTCCTCCTCTAAGTGCCCTACTTTTCTTGCAGAGAGTGCCCGACAGAGACGGCTGGATCTCTCAGAAAGTTGTCATGGCAACTTTTGTTTGCATCTTAGGCTTGAGAGCACGGGGGAGTGAGGCTGGTCAAACATTTATGTGCATGAGCTTGTGTGCGTGTATGTGCTTAAAGGTGCAGGTTGTGTCTTAGACTTAAGAGATACTTTATTGATCCCATGGGAATTGTCAAAAAGTCTCAGTGCCACTCAGATTTTAAAAGCACTTATTGCACTGACTAAGAGTTATTATGGGGGGCGGAAGCTCACCGAGCCCCCATAAAGCTGGTACCCTGAGTGATGTCGTTCTGACGCTGTCTCCCCTAATTAGCCTGGAGGGTCTCTGGAGCCCTGAAGGACACGCACACACGCACACAAAGGCAAATTAGCAAAGAACAGGGAGGATTTAGGGTGGGTTTTACCCCCAAATCTCTTTTCTCTTTTTCCCTTTTGGTCTCAGGGTACGTATTTGGAGGGCTAGTGGAATACATTAGAGCTGTGGCACATAAACACACACAGTCACAGACACACAAAAATACACACACTCACGCACAGGACTTTGCAGACAGGACTGTTTAATATTCAGCAAGCTAAATGATTAGGGTGTTTGGTATTCCATCCAGTCGAAGGACAGGGGATGGAGGCCACGGGAGTTCAACCGCTCTGCAGTGCACACAGTGCCCTTGAGTTTAGGCCACAAGCTGTGTGTGTGTGTGTGTGCTGTGTGTGTGTGTCTGTCTGTCTGTCTTGTTTATTTGCTTATGAGAAACTGAGAGAGAATCAGAAGAAGCCAGAGAGAGATAAAGAGAGGTGAAGGGTGAATTGAAAAGGTTCAGTTGGTTTACAGACTTAAGTGTATCATCACTAACACACACACACACACACACACACACAGAAGAGCTGTATATGTAGGACACTATAAGCAGTGCAGAACCAAATACCTCGCTCTACGTCACACTGCTTTTCTGCATGCATTGCCAGCAGTATCAGTGAACGCAGGGTTACTCAGGTCTTCGGTGATTTCACACTGTGTGAATTATAAATGAATAGAGGAGGTGTATGAGTAAGAGATCCTTCCCCTGTGAATGACACACTCGCACACACACAAAGACACACATTGACCGGCCAGATCCTTGCAGATCAACCCCCATGATCACTAAAACTGCATCACAGAGATAAATCAGTCCAGAAAACATGACATCACACTTGTACCTATTTGCCCTGAGCCTCTCAGTGCTTCTTATTAATGCGTCAGTGCTCTGCCTCACCCCCAACCCGCTTTGTATCACATTGTCCTCTGTCCTTCCTCAGAAGCTCCTTCAGTTACCTCAGATCTATTTCATCCAAAACACAGAGCAGATGTATGGCCACATTTTCAGAGGCACACCCACTAAGATACACACACACACACACACACACAACAGTGGTGCTTATAATGGCTTTATCAACTAAGTGCTCACTTCAGTCTGGAATTCATGGAATGTCTAAAGCGTGTCAGTAAAGGTCAAAGCTGACCAGAAGAAGACGAAAGAAAGGCGGTTTCCCCTCCTTTGGGACATAGGCAAAGCAGAATAATCCTTTTTGACTATTTTGAATACAGGTCGTGGCCATAAAAGCACAAATGCAAACACATTCAAACTGCTGGCAACATTAAACACAGATGACCTGCATGCACGGTGACAGCAGCCAGTGGTGACCTGCTCTCAAAGCAACACACTGTGGCGCACTACCATCGCGCTGCGCTGCTCGTGAAAGGCTTTTATTTGCCTGGTTGTCATCAAGGGACACATTTGCCATGGTCCAGTTTTAGAGCTCTTTTTTATATTAAATATAACTTCAGGCTCCATGTGAGTGCCTGTGTACATCCATCTGACCCAGTTATTTTCTGCCACAGAGTTCTGGCATCAGTGAGCGCAACATGCAAAAAAAAGGAAAAGGGTCTATTATGGATTAAAAGAGGAAAAGAAAGGAAAGCAAGCAATTGGGGAAAGGCAAAGGTCATGGAGTCTTTTGCATGTATACATTACTAGCTGAAAGCTGAGTAGAGTTTCAGTTTACAGCGCAAGATAACACTCGCTGTAAAAATCAATGACGTAGTTATGCTGGACTTTCAAAAATGCATTTAATGAATTTAAGATCAGTTAGTGACCTTTCAGCAAAAAATCCAAAAAGAATGAAGAGAAAAATTTCAGAGTATCAGGAATTAGTCAAGAACAAGGCAAGGTTATTTGTGTTATGACTACAGGGCATGTTGGAATTTACTGTAGCGATGCAAAATAGTAACTCTGGCTCACGTTTTGCACAATATTGGAAGTGCCTTTTCATGATTTGTTCTGTTGCTGAATATAAAACTGCTGTTACTGCTGGCACACACACTCACATTTATAAAGCCATGATAGCAAACCTTAGATGTGTAGTGAAGATGTAGGAAGGAACTTTTGTACGTCTTCTGGGAGTTTTCAGCATGAAGCCAGGAGATGATGCCAATTCATCAGGGATTGAGGCTCCTCTGGGCGCACATGGCAGTGTAGTTGAACTTATACAGGAAAGGATGGATTTGTGTGGATTCAGCACAACTGAAGTTTGGATCCCACTAAATCAACTATAAAGTATGGCTTCAGTTATCTTCATTGTGCTTATAAACACCTCACAGCAGTTTTCCCGTTAAAAGCTGTGTTTAAAATTCATAAGTGTTAAACTCATAAGCTCTGTCAGTATTAGTCAAAGTTGTGATTCAAGCTAAAAAATGAAGGGGAAAAAATGTAGAAAAGTGTTTTTTTTTAGTAAAGTCTGGGAATGGAGCTTTGTAGTAAAATGAGAACAAAGCAGAGCTGGCTACAGAAATATCTGCTGTTTGTTTGAAGTGCCAGTGTGTTTCTGATTTTAAAAAACGCCCTAACTGGAACCACATTTCAGTCCCAAAGTCACTCACGGGCAGGGAGGGTGGAGCTCACAGACACACAGAAAAACATGCGCACGCACACACACACACACATACATATATATATATACACACTTGAACAAACAAAACAGATCTCTCGCAGTCAGTCATTTCTCAAGACATTCCTGGCTGCCTTTCCGTGACCCTCCCAGCTCTGTCTCACTCTGCTGCAACACGAGGCACTGGATGGAGATGAGGACGGGATTTGGCCCTGCTATTATTTTTCCATCAGGTTTTCAATAACTCATCGAACTGCAACTGCGGTGTATTGAGACCTACAGTATGTTTTGCTGAATCTTGTTTTGCTGAATCTTGTGTTGACATCTAATCTGCACCATATGCAGATACTGTTACATTAAAACTGACGACGAGCCATAAAGCTTATTCAGCCATAATGATCTCAGCATCATAAATCATCACAGGACTGCCTGTGTCAGTCCACGCTTGCTCCCAAAGTGACGTGTTTAAGACTGTGTGTTTGTTTAGTCTCCATAAACACGGGAGAGACTCAGACAAAGACAGAGAGTGAGAGCGTGCAGTGTGTGTGTGTGTGTGTGTGTGTGTGTGTGTCAATCTTAACTGCCTACCGCAGCGTCGCACAGCCAGGGTTAAAGAGATTCTCCATCTTGCTTCAATTAACCGTTCAGAGCTGTTTATATCACATTCCGCCAATATAGGTTACCTTTTCCAGCGCAGAGCATCGACCCTGGTCCCCTGCTCGACCCTAAAACCTGACTCTACCCACCGCCTGTTCAAACCCGCCTCACCCATTCGGATCTTTCCCCTTTGGACCCCAGCTCCCTACAAATACACCAGATCAGCACCTCGTTACGACCACACCTCAGCCCAGAATAGAATCCCACTGGCTGCATAACAAGGCTCTGTCAGGACCCAGATATGTCACACCTATACAAGTGTTTCTCACCTTGTGCCTGTTGGCAACACTCTCTGTAGGCCCTTCAAAGGTGACCATGTGTGGAGGGGAGTTAAGAGGCATGGTCGTCGTACAAACAGCTGGACAGTCACTCACTTCCTGCTTTCCTTCCTGTCCTCATTCCTTTAGCCCTCTGTCTTATTTTGCAAATCTTACCCCCCTCTCATTCAGCTTCTCTGGAGGTTGTCACATCCTTCCCATACAGCCAGGAACAATAATTCATAAACTGTTGTGTTGAAGTGTCCGGGATCTTTTCTTCCGCATTTTCTCCTCTTTTCTATCTTCATCAGTTTTATCCTATCCTTCCACAGCCTGCATTGTCCCTCACTCCCCCCCTCCCTCCCTTGCATTGGTCAAACAACAGGGCCCTTGTGATAGCAAACTGAGGAAGCAACCAATAAAGAGAGATATGTATTTGACCGGAGAAAGAGAAGGAGGAACGGGTGTATGCATTAAAGCCAAAAGAAAGAGTCATCTGGAGATGTTTAAGTTGGACAGGCCAGTTTCCGGTGTCTGGAACAGGCCAAAAATATCCAGAAACAGAAAAATCCAGCAGGAGGGGAAAGGATACACCTCCTCGTTTCTCATGTGACCTTCCACATTCAGCAAACTAAGATGAATTTCAGGCTTGAGGCATTAACCGCAGTTCTAACTAACCACATAAAATCTAACTGCATCGTCATATTGCTTGATGTATGGGAAAAGTATTTCTAAAGGATTCTAAAATTTAAGATTATGCTTTGTATTTCATGTTTGTTGCAAATGCAGGTGACTCAGACGAACTGTATTTTTCACACAGACTCTGAAAGTTAAGATTATCTTTAGACAACAAAAATATCTCAGATGCCGATATACAGTATGTATGTACATTGAGCTTAATGTGGCCTCACACTGTTTTCATAACATGGGGATTACTCATGCTGTAATACAATAATAGAAAACAGGCTAGCCTGCACTCGTAGCGTGATTCAAAGACTGTATTGACAGTAGGTATTGGCTTATCCCTGCCTTCCCAGCACACATTAGTATCTATTTATGGTACCAAGAACTGGACTCATTTTGTTATGTTAACAACTTGCGGTTTTAACGGCTGCTGCTCCAGCTGTGTAAGGTGAACACAAGTGCCCAATTTAGGCCATACAGAAAAAAAAAAACGAGAGTGAGAGAGTCAGTCCAACGGCTGCACTGGAATGAAGGCCAGGAATCATTCAAGCGAGCCAAACCTGAGAGCAAGGAGATTTGTGTTTAAAAGTGCAGACAGGAAGTGACAAGCTGGAGAGTCAGAGGGGGAAAGGGAGACCCAAATGAAACTCCTATTTGGTTGCAGCCAGACCATTTCAGGCTTACAGTATAGATCTATCAGATTCAGAATGCACATGGTATTGGTCTAATATATAACAGCATGGTCAAAGTCATATGAGGATAGTCTTTGAAGGGGACCCTCCCTCCCTCCCCTACAAAGAGTACAGTTTATGGAAGTGCAGCTGATTTGTAGACTGTGATCCCTGCTCATTGTTATTTATCAGCCGTGCATCAGTCGTTTTTTTTAATAGTGTGCTTTGCAGACACGGATGTCTGTTAGGGTTCGCGAGCACACGGATACGCGCGCGAAGAGGCAGAGAGAGGTCTGCAGTTTCTCATGGCTGTGAGAGCTGCTGCAGAAAATTTCCCCTCTCATCCCCTCCTCTCCCCGCCCCCACATCTTGCCTCCATTATTCCCGTGTTTTCCAAGCAACTCCGGTGACAGGGAGAGAAACATCGCTTGCAAGTGAGTGCAACCGTGGAAAACGACTGTTAACCCATTTCTTCCGGTGCGTCGTCCCGTCTCGTCTAGTCTCGTCCCGTCCCCCACCCCTCGGTTGTTGACCGTTGGTACGGTCCTCTGCCTCTCCGCACGTTCACACACACCGTTAGTGCCGGTAGCGAAAAAAGGGGGAGTGGGAGAGAGGTGGAGTGGCGGAGCGAGCGAGCGAGCGAGCGAGCGAGGAGGTGGGGGGCGGCGGTTGAGCTGTGGTCGACCGGGACTAGACCCGTGTGAGAAGAAGCTCTCTGTTTTCGGAGGGAGGGATGAGAGAGAGAGAGAGAGAGAGGAGCCAGCCCCCGGTAAACGCTGCGCGGTCGTCGTTATCTGCAGCCTGAGTGGTAAAGGACACGAGATGTAGCGGCTGTGTGAAGAGGATACAGAGGATACACAGCAGCGAGCTGCGTCGCCACTAAGTAACTAATGGTCACTAACATGGATGCTGATGTGCCTCCTCCCCTAGGCCGGCCGGTGAAAGGGGTGTTTTTTGATTATTTTCTGGCAGTAACACGGCTCGTGTCGTTCTGGGATTAATATTTCGGATATTTTCATTTTAATTTTTTCCCTATTTTTGTCTGTCTCTCTCGGAGCCGTTTTTTTTAACCCTGTGTGGAAGAAGCCTCGTTTGTTTGCAAGGTAACTAATGATAACGTCACTGCCGCCCGTCGCCAGCACTGAGCAGGCAGGCATCACTGTCAACTGTGTTTAGTGTGCACCTCTGTAATTTAGGTGAAATAATGAGGCGTTGTGAACATGGCTGCCTCACACAGTAGTGTTGGGTTTCATTCTTCATTTTCATCTCTTGTAATCTCCAACCGGTGAGTCAGGCCCGAGGAGGTCTGTAGGTTAGCCAGTTAAAACCTGACTAGTAATAGGTCAGAAATTTTGGTGGGAAACAATACAGCATGAATCACACACCAGGGCTACACCTCAGCCTGTGATTCTGTCAGATGAGCTGCATGATAATATAATGTTACAACCTGATCATCAGACCTCAGTGTAGAAAGATGTGTAAAAGAGAGCATAAAAGATCCATCTATGTGTAAATAATATGTTACTAACTCTCCAATGATTAAGCCACACTGCATTAACTGAACATAATCTGCAGTATATTTTTTTTCAACCATGTTAAATGACAGCGAGCTATTCATAGAAACTTAGTACATTTGGTTTCATGGTGAATAGAAACTCAGTAGCATGTCCAATACTGCAAAGTGATTTTTATGACTAAAACCAATAAGCGTATGTCTCTGCCAGATTGGGCTGCCTAATTTTAGCCTGAAGGCAGTGATTTGTTACCTTGACATTAAGGTTTGTACTATTCCCAGGTGCCTCAAGCAGAGTGCCAGTGAGAGGGAGTGTGTATTTGTGTGTGTGTGTGTGTGTGTGTGCGCACTGTCTGCATTGCAGTTTAAAGTATTCTGCAGACGAGATACTTTGGTAGGATGTTTTTAGTCTGTGTACTGTTCTGTCTTCTCTCCTGTCACACTGTCCAGACTCAGTGATTGAGGTAATGGAGAACAAAGATTAGTTTAAACAATGCAGTGTTTTCAGTAATTCTGTTTGCATACAGTCTAGTAACTTTGCCAACTTTTGTTTACTTATCATATCAGTGTTCCTCTGTTATCCATATTCGGTTATACTGGATTGTGGTGGCAGCTTTGACTTAGTAGTCGTCGTGGTAGTACCGTAATTAAAATCACTGTATACAGTATAAACATGGAAAGTTTTGGGAAAAGGTAATGAAACTCCAGACAGGAGATGAAAACAAAAGGCAACGCTGGAAAATGTAAGGGTGTGTGTCACTGACTGTGTGCACAGGTGCACCCAATCTAAACCCTCAAACCACAGGAGATCAATGGTGAGTGGGAGGGAAAACCGAACCCTTCAAAGTACCTAGAAGGCAGGCAGACACACACACACACACACACACACACACACACACACACATGAAAAAAAAGTAGTCATTCTGCAGAGTTCACACAGGGATGGCTGTTGAGACACAACTCTGTCACTTCTTTCCCTCTCTCTGTCTGGTGTCTTCAGCTCTCTGCTAAACTCCCACCTCCAACCTGCCACCTGAATGCCATTTGGAGTGGTGAGAAAGTAAGAGTATGCTATACTCATGTTGTGGACACACCCTTACCAAATTGCTAGAGCCTCAGGTGGCACAATATGATCCTTCTCATGGTGATGAGTTACAAACCGGTTACGCTTGTGCTCATGTTTGTGGCATTTTCGCTTTGATGGGAGTTCTCGTTGATGTTTGTTCGACAATGAGGATGTCTCTCTCTCTCTTTCTCTTCTTTCTCCTTCTTGTCCAACTTTTCTAACCCCAGCACCCCACCCTTCCACACACATACCCACACACACACCACCCCCACTCGCCCCATCTCCCAGATGTGAGGGAAGTGTGGGAGGAGCCAGGGGGTGTTTGTGTTCCTCAGGGTCCCCGCTTCCTGTTAAATTGTGGAGAAACTCCACATGTGCTGAAAACACCACAAACATACACATGCTTGAACAGTCATCTTTTCTAGGTAGTCTGACTCTATTTCTGTGGTGGATATAAACCCTTAGTCTTATTATATTTGTTCGAGTTTGATCACACAGAAGGAAACGTATTGACAGGTTTGGGGAGATGTCTTTCTCTGTCGTGTGTAATGGTCTGATTTGTTGCACATTGTTCCCACAGTTGACTGTTTCATCATTGCACCTGCTTCATTGTTTGTGGATGAACTTGGCAGATGGATATTATCAGTTTTTGCAGCTCTATTCGGCAAATCTTGTATCAACAACATGGGCAAACACTCGAGTGCACAGTGACAGCAGGCAGGCTTCACTAACTGTGGTCACTGATGTCCATTGATGAATAATGGATTTCCTGTTCAAGGAGGAACGTTAGAAATGTCAGCACAAGACATTGTCTCTACTGACTCATTGTGCATATTTAGCTCAGCTAACCTTGTTAAGACTTCACTGAGATCCCACACTCCAAGTCTCCCATACTCTGTGGGTTATTGGGAAACTTAAATCGTTTTCTTAATGTGCTTGCTTGGCATCAGTGGATACCCATACTAATGTCTGCTTTCGATCTATATCATTATAATATGTAATACATATTAACATGGATCCTTTGTTTTTTCTCTGTTTTTCAGATGACAGAGGGGAGGCGATGTCAGGTCCATCTCCTGGACGATCGGAAGCTGGAGCTTCTTGTACAGGTGAATCTTTCTTCCTCCCACCCTCTCTCTTTCTTTCTCTGTCCTTCTTCCTTCTCTCTTTGCAGACTCTCATTTCCTTAGAGCGAGGGAGAAGAGATGTCTGGTATCCTAAGGGACCCGGTTACTGCTGACCAAGGGAAATGTGCTCAGCAGTTGGTGACTTTGCGCTTTCTTGATGTTCACCTGATCTCTACACAGACACAGAATCACACAGCAAACCCTGCCCTAATACACTGTCTCTGTAGAAGCTATGCACCGAGAAACACAGGACAGCCCCAACCGTAACCTAAACAAAACCTTTACTTGCCCTGAGCTCCGGTCGTAATTGTTCATCCCTTCGTCCCGCCTACCCCTTGGAATGCCTCAGTCATCTACATGTCTGCTTGTCTGACTGCTTTCTTGTGTATCCGTACATCTCTTGAAATTGATGCATCTTCCAAATGTCTTGGAAAAACAAAGCAGCATGCTGCCCCCCTCCCCCTACGTCCAACCTTCAATCCTCCCAGCAGGCCTTTCTGCAGTAATGACCGATGGCCATTTCAGAACCCTGCCCTGGATAATGTATTTTACAACACACATTATATAAGGTGGAGATTTTCTAGTTGTATGACACTCTCTTTAGTAACCTCACTTAATTTATTCTTCTCTCCATTGATTGCTGATATCATTAACTTTGGTCATGTATAAAACCAGATCATGGTTTGGCTTCATATACCAAAGCATATTTGTACAAAGCTCTTTCCACTCTTCTTAACCTCACAAGCCCCACTTGTGTCTGACCATTACTTGATTCCTCTGTAAAGAGAGGCAAAAGAAGAAGAAGACAAAAGAAGTTAATTGCCCAGGAACAGGGGAAGAGGAGCAAGTGGAGAGCAGAAAGACCGACACAGAAGCTCAGGAGATTGAGAGGGAGAGGGTAAAGCGAGATGAGAGCTCAGGAATGGAGAGACAGGAGATGACACTAAAGGGACGGGAATAGAGAGGAGAAAATGGAGGGGGGGAGCCGAGGAAAGGTCTGCTGACTTTCTGATTTGATTACTCTGCCAGAACTGATCTCTCTCTCAAAGTGGTACTTCTTTCTGCTCCTCTGCCCCCCTCTCTCTCTCTCTCTCTCTCTTTCTATATCTCTCCGCCTTTTCACTCTTCACCCTCCATATCACATTTTCTCACTCAGCTTCTTTCTTACCTTTACCTGCCTTTCCCTGGATGTGTCTCCTAAATCTCCAAATAGCAGCAGCTCCATATCCCCTCACCCATCCATCCTCTCACCGCTTGATCATCAGGGAAGGAAATGACAAAGAAATAAACAAGAAGACGCTTGAAGAGTCACATAAAAACATTGCAGTGATCCCTGTTATTGGCTTAGATTTTTTTTACAGGTGCTTGAAGACAAGTTGCAAGCTAAAAAAATAATTTCTGTTAATAATAATATACCCAGTGGTAGCAAACTGTGTTTTGACAGTTTGGCAATGATATTAGCAAGAGAGAAGACATAACAAAAAGACAGGAAGAGGGGATGTTATTAACACATCACTGCCATTTAAATCAGGATAGTGTTGACTTTTTTTTTCTTTTTCTCCCGCTCTCTGTCCCTGCTTCTCTCCGTTGGGCGGATGCACAGTAGGCCAGCAAGTTGTTAGTAGGACCACAGAGAATTACAGTGTTATTCTTAGTTTTCCACTCAACTAAGAAACAGTCAAGTCAACCGCTCATTTGCAAAAAAAAAAAAAAAAAAAAAAGGATGAAGGGATGATCATAATTCATCAGCGGTGCAAGCGGTTGTATTTCTCAGATATTAAGACAGTGATCCAGCATTACACGCTTCGCTGGGCTGCTTCATGTCTTCACTGATCATTTAACAGCGCTGTGGTCAAGTATGTCCTGTTGAGGTTTTCATTTAAGTTCCTGACGCCACGCCAGGCGCACCAGCGAGCCAGCGAGCTAGCCTCTGAAAAGGCTGGATCTCTCATTCTGTCACTGGCTTCTAACATTGACCAGCTGTTTAATCCCAGAAGTGTTGTTCACTTTTTTCCTCTTCCTTATCCCCTTCCTCCTCTTTGATAGCGTGTCCTCTGTGGTCTGTTTATGGAGCATCGCCTCATTGGCAGGGAACTATGTGCCAGAGGGCCAACACACCTATTGGCCAGGTTGTAAAGAAGATCGAAGCTAAGCATCAAAAACATCACAGGCTGAAAGTATATTCCAGTCATATGGCTATCGCTCCCTAATGCTGAAGCGTATAGTGAATACAGAATACGCTTCCATGCTGATGTCTAGTGAATGACAGGGAAAAAAAGAGGCACTTAGGGGTTTTTACTTGTGACCCACCATAAGGGAAAGGTGCTACAGCACAAGCATTAGTTAAAATATTAAAACCAGACTTCAAGAGGGGGAAATTATGCACTTAATGAAAGGCGTGTAGCAAAAACCTTTTCCTTTCTCAACCTTGCACTGTAAGAACTGCCACTGATGAATCAGTTAGTGTCCCATAAATCTGAGCGACCGTGAAGGCGCCCAGGGCCTGACTTGCTGTTTGCAGAGATTGGGCTATGACTTGCTGCCAAGCCAGGCCAGTGAGTTGTTGTGTGTTTGTCACTTGTCTGTGGGTTTGCTTTCGCATGTCTCCGCCTCACTAGCACTTCCCTGTAACTCTTCTGCTGTTAATTACCTGTGCTGCTGAGGAGGCACAGGCTAAATGTCTATTAGTAGTAATGCTGTCTAAGCTAGCAGAGAGCTTTACTGTCTGATAGATGGCTCCATACTGTGTGTGTGTGTGTGTGTGTGTGTGTGTGTAGAGAGAGATGTGTCTGGATATGTCTGGCATGTGTACTGTAGCTCCATTATTGTGTGTGTGTGTGTGTGTGTGTTTAATGTGCCGTATCACTTACTATATTACCTGTCATTCATTGTCTCTATCACCATTGGTATCTTCCACAACATTATTACACATCCGTTTTGTATCTGCCTTCTCACAGATAGGGCGTGCAGTCAGGATATGTGCAGTCGTGAGAGGAGGATGAGTCGTCACTTGAAGAGAGTCTAACTCAATTATACTATCCAGTGCAGCCCATGTGATTTTTTTACAGTCTGCTTGGTATTCATAACAATGTTGAGGGGAAGAAGCTCAGCCTAACCTTACAGAAGTCCTTGCCTTGTTCTTTTTTCACTTTCAGTCATACGCTTCTGATATTCAACGGTGTATCAGCGGTTTATTTTTGTCTCCATATCATCTTTTCATTCACTATCAGTGTCCTCGTGTCCCTGTCCCCAACTAATTGTTTGTTACGCTGCAGTGGCACGAATCATGTTTAATTGATATTGTTGCGGAGGCAGTTGACTGTTGCTGTGTGGGTAATGAGAGACCACCACCATAATGTGTCTCAGACTAAACCAAAACATACATTACTGCTAATACTATAACGATTGCCGGTTACTAGACCTAAAATTTCCACATCTAACATCTTTTGAACGCTTCAAAGAGGCCTTGTGTTGCTCTCATGAATGGCTGCCATCCCACTTGGAGAAACAACAGAGCCAGGAAGAACCTTTGTGGATGGGACTACCAAATTTTCAGTCTGACAGATCAGGATGTAAACACAAGTCTGATATTTTAAACTACATGTAACCATAATAAATACTAGATTAACATTTTTTTGACTAAGAGAGGTTGAGTTTATTATTACAAATGTAAATATGCATTTGACAGTAGTAGCGTTAACTAAATCATCCACCACAGTAGACCTGTTTTTTCTAGTTAACATCTTCTGGTTTCTAAGTCATTCAGATTTGAATGTCAGCAGGAACAGCCAACCTATATGTTAGCTTCTCCTCAAGCTCTCTCCATCGCTTCTGTTCTCTCCAGAGCCTTTTTGTGTAGCAGGATCACTGTAGGCGTCGCGCTTATATGAGATCTAGGTCACTGGAGATGTGTGTGTACGTGCATGCGTGCGCGTGTATGTGTGTGTGTGTATGTGTGTGTGTATGCTCGCTGTCTGCATGACATCACCTCCTTTGCTTAAAATAGCTCTTAGTAGCTTCTGTCACTGAAGTTGTAGCTGTGCAGGGAGCAGATAGCACAGGACCTCGGGGAGAGATTATTAGGAATGTGCACACCACATCACTGTATGAAAATATATGCAATCTCTATACTGTAGCTGTGTGTGTTCATATTTGATTGCACGCAGTATGTTCTATCCTGTATGTATACAGCACAGCACATGTGTTCCTCCTCTATGTTGTGAGTAGATTCTGCGCATAGACTCATGTGCATATATGCATTTAGGTTTGTGTGTATGAGTGTGTGTGTGTGTGTGTGTCATGAAAATGTAGGCAGTGAGGCACACCCATGGTTAACCTCAGGGTGGGGCGGGCTGCTGTTACCCAAGATGTCACAAACCAGCAGCATATGGCACCAGTCCCTGGCCTCTGCCTGGCTTTAAGATGCTCTGCATGCTCTGAGTGTTGTGATGAATGGAGCATGTCATCACATACAGTACAGCCCAGACAGTGTTTCACAGTATTAACTAGCTAGCTGCAGCCCTCTCTCCCTGCAATACAGTCGTTCAGCCCACAGCCATGACTCTGCAGTAGAGGTGTGGGTCAGAGAGGCGGAAAGGAAAGAGGGAGGGGAAGGGCAGGGTACCTGCACTGTCAGCAACATCCACACACTCCATCCATCTTTCTCGCGCTCTCTCTCTCATTTATCTCCTCCTCTCATGCTCTTTTCCCCTGTGTTTGTCAGAATGCTTAGTCATTGCAGTAAATCAATACCTGATAGAATACATCAACATAAAACTCTTACCATATGAACTTGCTCCAATTAAACTACTTTAATTAAACTGCAGTGTGATAAACCACTACACTCATACAAGTAATGTGCAAACATAAGGAGAATAACACTAATATGTCTGTCTCCCTGCTGCAGCCCAAGCTGATGGCTAAGGATTTGCTGGACCTTGTGGCCTCCCACTTCAACCTCAAGGAGAAGGAGTATTTTGGAATTGCATACACAGATGAAACGTAAGTCACATTCAAATGTTAAAACCTCTGAAAGTTGCAATGCACAAGATGTATCAGTAACCCAGAGGTATTTTTTTTCATTTGTATCATTTTTTGTAATCATATCCGTGATAATGTTAAAACAGTTTGGGACATATTTGTAGACAAGACATGTTTTCATATAACATGAATGCCCATTAATAGATTTTTTAGGATTAGTACAGAAATCTAAAAACTGCTGAAAAGCCGAGAGGCATTGTCAAATACTTAGAGTAAACATATGCAAGATGCTGCACCATGTTTAAAAGTGCCACTCTGAAAACCTCAGTTACCAGGATATTGTTTGAGTTTTAAATATAGTAACAAAAGTCTTGCAGTAAAATATGGCTGTTGATTTTGGCTCAGTTTTTCTCCTGAGGAATTTCCAGTCTGGTATCATATACTTAACTGTGTTTGTTGTTGTTTTGCACAGGCTTATTTAAATGGTCCTTCTCTGAGGCCTCTTTTCTGAAGGCACATTTGATTGATGTTAGCAACTTACATACAGTCGTTGTTGGAACCATTTTATCGAGATGCAGGAGTCTCCCAAAACCATAGATTGAACTACTGTGGAAACTTCATCGGTAATTTATACAGCACAAACCATCACTAAGCAACACAGGTTGACAGAAACTCAAAGGAAGGTGGTCACCATGTTAGTAAGCTGAAAATCTAATATTGTCACATTTAAGCATAACATTACAGTGTTTTTGTATTTATTGTATGCACCACAGGGGGTAGCACTCCCAATTCCGTTGTATTTTAAATGTGCAATGTTATTGTTGTGTGCTACCTTTAGTTGTTGTACGGGAAGGCGACTAGCAAAGGGTTATGAGGTTATGTCTGCCAGAGGGCTAGTTATGAGAACTGTGCTTGAAATGCAAAACTGACATTACTGTTTTATGACCTAGAAATGCACAGCATGATAGTCCAGAGTCAGCCATGCAGACATACACATGATTTACATAGATGCCAGCATTTCCATGGCCTTTGTGTCATTCCTCTTTGTTTCATCTCACACATACTAGTCATATCAAGCAAGCCCTGGCCGCTGCTCTATGGCATTTACAAGACAGCAACACATGCATGTAGCCAGTGTCAGCTCAGCAAAGAAATATCAGCTTTGCAGTCTCGGTCCCCCAGGGCTAATTCTATGGTGTGTAGATTTGTTAGGTGTGCCTGGGGAGAAGCAGACGCCTCAGATCTGACTGCTCCTGGTCAGAGAGACTATGTGGGGGGAAACGAGGGAGAGAGATTGAGAGACAGAGACAGAGGGAGGGCGACTTTGAGAGAGATGTTGCTCAGTTGCTCAGGAGACCATGTAGGGTTACCAGGGTGACAAACTGTCTCTGCAGTTTTCCTCTCTGCTGGAGAGGGAGAGAAAAAATGAGAGGAGTGGGGCAGAGAAGTGGGGGGAAACGGAAGGGAAGGAATGGTAACAGAAAAACAAACATGTTAAATCTTAAGGAGGAAATATTGTGCTTTGAAGTTTTTGTGTCCTCGTTGGATAGTATCACTGACTGTTTTGTGTTTTTCTTCCATCAGGGGCCATTTTAGTTGGCTGCAGTTGGACCGCAGGGTATTAGAACATGAGTTCCCCAAGAAGTCTGGTCCCATCGTCCTCTACTTCTGTGTCAGGTGAGTTTTTTCTTCCGTTTGAATGTAAGTTGGAGAGAGAAAGAAAGATGGAGAGAGTGTGTCTGCATGAGTATTTGTTTATTCACGTGCAATCATGTGCAAATAGGAACAGATTAACAAGGTTAGTTATGACAAAGCCCTATGAAATTGCTTTGACCCCAGTGTTTAACTCCCGCCACAGGGGCCTCTCAGCCAATCATGTGCTTCTTAGACATCATCAGTATGCACTGCATGCAAATCCCATCACATAGCCTTATGGTGACTACAAAGTGGCATATTCCAAACAGGATATTACAACGCTTTCCCATAGAGGAAGAAGCCTTATTATTTCTGTGCATTTATATGGGAATCAATTCAATAAATGCAGAGTCACTAGTGAATTTTATGCTAAACGAGGTGCAAAATATTCTAGTATTCAACTCAACATGTGATGAGGCATGAGCCCTTGAAGTGGGCTCTTATTATTGCTGTTGCTGCATTAGAGTCAAAACACAGTCAAAAGCCAACTCTTCTATGACCTGTTCTGACAGGGTTATGAAATAACCCCACAATCCCACACTCCTCCCTGAGCCCTTTGTACTGCTCACACAATGGCCCCACTCATATATAAAACACTCCTGACTCATACAGAAGCACCGGATCATGTACAAAATACAGAGGTTGTGTGTCTTTGCTTGGTGCTTTTTTGTGTTTTTGTGGGTATACTTTGTCTTCAATGGCTATTCAATAAAAAAGAAAAATACACCTGACCTGTGAAGAGAATTGCTGATCTTTCTTAGCCTTCCCAACCCACTCGGTGCCTCCAAACAGACACACACACACATGCAGAGAGGCTTCCTCTCTAAGAACCCAAAAGGCAAAGCCAAGGCTTTGTTAGAGAACCAGTGGTTGTTCTCGGTCTCCATACATATCTGGATGATGTCATAGACTCCCCAGGGACTGAGTCTTGGTTAGCAACGTAGTAACGTGACGCACATTAACGCTGCTAAACAATGTCACTGACTAATCATTTCCAGTTGACATTTACTACACAGCTCAAGTAATGACACAATGACACGGCTGTATATCGAAATCACATCCTCAGTACATAGACCTATTGTTCAGCCTATTTTATAAACAATGGCATCATTGTACAAAGTGACAGTGATGCTATCAAATGATGCAAGATAAGTATGATATATTTGGCTGCCATTATTGCTATTGTGGCCATCTACAATATTTTAGATTACTTAAACTGATTAAAACGTCCCCTGTATTTCTGTGGAGGAGGTGGTGGGATGGTCAGGGTGAGGGTCAGCGTGTGTGTATTTGCATAGACTAATAGGTGTTTGAGGATGTGGTAGTGGCGCTGTGACGTTGTGAACTTTGACACCATTTTGAGGCTTCATCGCCCCATTTCTCTCCTGCAGTTCAGTCCAATCTCCAAACTCAATCTCTTCAAATGTCACATTGACTGCACCCTCCACCCCCCTCCCCTCACTCTCTCTGTGACGCACACACATCCTTACCTTACTTCTTAGACATGAAGTCACATACACACATATGCAGTTTCAGGGCCGTAATGGAACAACAATCAGCCCAAATGTCAGACCTGAATCCATTATCAGTCTGTGCGTATTGTTTTCATTAGCACAATATAAGGGTTTTTTTGTGTGTGTGTAGGGCTGAAACGATTCCTCGAGTAATTCGAGTAGCCTACCTCGATTACAAAAAATGGTCCGAGGATTTTTTTCTGCCTCGAGGAATCGTTAATTTAATTGTAGTTCAAGCGGCCGCACGGACTTTCAATGTGGCACAACGTGCGCCGTAACGTAACCTGTGAACGTAACCGTGCACGCCCCCCCCCCCCCCGCGCGGCCGTTCGCCGCGGATGACGGCGGAGATGGGGAGGGGGGCGGCGGCGGCGGCGAGACGATGGCCGCGATGACGGGGGGACGGTGGCGAGTGGCGACAACACAGCAGAACAATCCTGCCTAGGAGCTATCCATGGTTAGGCTACTTAACCAAAGTCTCTTGAAATATCAAACAAAGAAAAGGACTATGGACTGTGGAAGTTTGAATGGCCAAAATACTTAAGTTATCATGACGTGAACCATCTGTTGCGGTGAGACCGTTGATTAGGTAGAAACCTTAACGGGGGGCGGACGTGGGTGTTTGACTGAGGGAGAAAAAGGCGACAAAAAGACAGAAAATGTCTCTCTATAGGCACTCTAGTTGTAACACGGCCCTTGCATACCACAGCAGCACGTCTTCCATGTTGCAGCATCTCCACAGAAAACATTTTTGATATCTTGAAAGTAATTTAATTGTATTTATTTTTGATATCTTGAAAGTAATTTAATTTAATTTATTTTTATTTGTGTTTTATTTATTCTTATTTATGTTAGCAGCAGTCGCCTCTTTAGTAATGTTTCAAGACCAGAAAATACTTGCTTGTGAATTTAAGAAATAAAAACAGTTGATTCTACAAAAGGAAACCAATTGGTCATTCATTATTGAGTGAAATATGTTATTTTCTCTTGTGTATTCATAATTGCTCTTTAACCAAGCAAAAATACGTTTTATCCGATTACTCGATTAATCGATGTAATTTTCAGTAGAGTACTCGATTACTAAAATATTCGATAGCTGCAGCCCTATGTGTGTGTCTCTGTGCAGGTGCATTGTTTGCATGCTTATGTGGTGTTTGTGTGATATGTGTGTTCCTAGTAAAGGCTTAGGCAGATGCCCACCTCCTGCTGATCCAGTGGGTGCCTTTTGCATTTGCTTGCTGCTGTGCCGGCAGTGTGTGTGTGTGTGTGTGTTTCTCATCAACACCGTGGCTTTAATTAAATGTTCACACTGAATATTGACAAGGTTCCTCTCATTCCCTCTTGCAGCTCAATGGGTAACGCGATTTAAGCCCTCCAATATTGATCCTCCTACAATCCCTCTCACTCAATACCTATACGCACTCATATGCACTCACATGAACAGATTCATTTAAGTATGTTCAAAGGAGCGTGTGCTTCGATCACATTAAGCACTCTTACAGTGATATAGCAAGTGTATTTAACATGTGTGTCCAGTCCATACATTTAACTCTATGTTGCTACCGTGGAAATTTCTGCTGATTGTGTGGGAGGTTTTATATGAGACCTCAACAAAAAAATAAGTCAGGGGCCAGATGAGAGCGTCTGTTTGCCATAGCATCTTTCTGATGTACATTTGCACCAAAGAGGCGCTAACAATGAATAGCTTCCTACTGTATCACCCATACTCCCCTCTGGCTCTGCATGCATTCATGAGCTAAATTTAGACTGCATTATTATGTTAGTTCCCTGCTCACCGCTCTGCAGAAGTGGGTTACTGTGCTTCTCTCTCCAGTATGTGACAGTGTGTGTGTGTGTGCGTGCGTGTTTAGTTCTGTATGTGCATGTGGAATCGGTACACACTGCTGATGATGCAGAGAGGTAGACAATATGTGAAGTGCATCATGTGCACATTCAGTGTGTGTGTGTGTGTGTGTGTGTGTGTGTGTGTGTGGCATGCACATTCAGATTGTGGAATGTGCACACACTTACAAACTAATAGTGGATCATTGCCAGCTGCCATGGTGAGAGAGAGAATTGGTTTAAGGGGAAGTGGAAGGACGTTTGTATACAGGTCAGCCTTTGGTATGGTGTGCCCCCCCCTGGCCGCTTCAGTCATTGCACCACTTTCATAGCACGTTCGATCTGTCCTTTTTTATTTCTCGAGACAATACAGTACATAATACATCACTGATCTTCTTTATAGGATTTGTAGGATACCTTTTATGATTCAAGGTCAATATATGCCCTGTTAGCTTTGCTGTTGCAAATGTATTGAGGCTTTTCTTTCTATGTTTTCAGATTCTACATAGAGAGTATATCCTACCTGAAGGACAATGCCACTATTGAGCTGTTTTTTCTTAATGCCAAGTCCATCATCTACAAGGTAAATTCAGTACTTTGTTTCCTTGCATCTGCATTGTATTTGTTTGTGGCAGTGTAGAAATGTATCATTAAATCTGGAGTGCTGCAAATGTGGGCAGATGGGATACTTTGAAAGTTTGTATCTAATACCAAGGTTTGCTTCTGGGCTGGAGTACTGTGATAATGTCCTTGATGCTGTTAGAAGCACGGCACTTAATTAGCCCACTTTTGATTTTAAAAGAAGATATGCCCCAAGAGGGCACCTTGGACAGCGCTCCACACCGATTTGGTGAAGAAGAAAATATGAAGTATTTGCATCAGCTGTTGCCCATCATGTTATATGCTGCAGCACATTCTAGCAGCTGGTGAATAAATTGACACATTCACTGCCATTTGTCAGTGTGGAAGCATATTTATTTGGGTTGCTTTAATAACATTGAAAATAAGCCTTGAAATAGAAACTAACAACAAGTTTCACAACAAGTACTACAAATGCAAATGGTACATGAAAATGTTAGGCAAATGTACATGTATTTTGTATGTTCAGTGAACTGTTCCCTTACAGTGAAGGCCATTTTTCGTTTGTTTGAAGTGAGGGGTCACTGTCTTTTTCAGTCTGGTTCACATTCTGCCTGGGATACCAACTGATTTCTATTGTCATCAGTCTACCTGCTAGATAAACTGGAGTCTGAAGTCACAGTGACAAGCAGTTATTTGTTATGTCCAGAAGAGGGTGTATGTGGCCTGAAGGAAAATAAACTGATCCATAAAAAGCCCTGTCGAAGATAACCTGTTATTTTCTGTGCTAAAAGTAGCACTAAGTTTAACAAATATCTTGCATTGTTCAAAAGTTTGTTGAATGTATGTTCAGTATAGTGGAGAGCTGTCCTGAATGCAAAGGATACATTGTAGGCTTATGGTTGTATACGTTAAGCCAGACTGGCAGTTGAAGGGAACTGACCAGTGCTCTATTACCGATTCTGCATATGAATCTTTTCTGATCTTAACAAATCATGTTTTCTATGTAGGAAATAAGTGTTTTCTCAGGTTTTTGACAGTGTCACCTGACACCACCATGCTTCCATTACAATCCTTGCTCCACGAAAGCAACTTGCTCCCTCTGTTGGTCTGAGAATATGGAAACCTACACAGAACAAAATGAGATATAAACAAATAGTACTGAAACTGTTGTAAGAAATGAGAAATTGTGGAAAATATAGAATAAGCTTTTGGTCTGCTCCACTTATCCACTCCTCACAATATTATACTATTAGCTTTGGCTGTACAATGTAAATATAAGCCTAAAGGTTATGGCTGCTGCTGCATCAATAAGTTTTAATCAGCGGTGCATCCAGTATTCATAGCTAATCAACCTCTTAAATTCACCTTTTAATTGATAGTCAATGTCAGTCCATTTTTTTCCATCATGCATTAGTCCGCTCTGCCAAGCACAGAGACACAGACCTTAATGTTACTGTTTGCTGACATCAAACATGGAGAACAGAGAGTGCAGGTTCACCCGATTTACTTGCAATTCTCTCTCAACATGCACACTGATGGTACATGGGTACCTGGCACTGAGGAGCATGCAGGCCTGGATAAAAGAAGTTAATCAAATAAAAAGGGCTTATGATTCCCATGGTTCAGACAATGTGGACCATTTTTTTATCACCATCCCTACTAATCAAAATGTTGTAACTTGACTGGCAGTGACAGTTGTATCCACATAATCAGAGAGAGGCTTTCCCACAAACATTACGTCTCTGGTTCAATCCGACCGGTTATCTCTGTTGAAATGTCCTTGAAGACTGCTGACCCCTGTCTGACCATTCATCCCCTGTCACCCCTGAGAACATGAGCTGAACATCAGTGTGAAGTACAAATGATCCCCTCTTCTAGCTTTAGTGATAGATGACCTTGTTGACCCCAGAGGGGCAAAAGAGGAAATAGTCACATAGTATTTTAAATAAATATGTTGTAGCAGATGTAGCTCAGGATTTGCAGCCATTGATTGTGTGAGTGTAAGAAGAAATATTTTCTGTTGTGCTGTGGAAATACAAAAACACACGGTACTGTAGGTGATGATCTGGAGCCGCCCTTGATATACCACCCAGGGTGGGTTTGTTCTGTCTCCTGTTTCATCCTGGTTGTCTGATCCTTCAGCCAATTAAGAGGTGGATTGTGAAGGGAACATTCCTGACATACTTGACCCACTACTCACTGCCCACTAACCCTTATCCTTCCCCCCTTCAATACACACACAGAATAGTTATGTATATATATAAGCAAAAGGTTGGTGAATGCGTAAGTACTTGAAAGACAACCGACATTGATTATCAAGCCATTTAGGAAATTTCAGTGCAGCCCAAAGTCTCTCATACACAGGGACATAAAATGATCCCTGTTTTCTTTCTTCTCTGGCCCCCTCCTCTTAGTTCTCCCACTCTTAGAAACACAGAAAAAAACTGTAATGCAACTTTAAAAAAGACACCTTTGGAAAATGTTTGCATCTGTGTAAGAGTCAGTAACCAGAGCATCCATGACTGCCCTCAACCCCCAAACCCCCTCTACCATCCCCCTTCACTTTGCTTCTAATCTCTGAGCTCCATCCACATGAAGAGGTCATGAAATTAGAGAAGGGAGAGAGGAAAAACAGAGGGGGAGTGGTAGGCAGATGAAAGGAACCACCAAGCCATCTTGGAGAAGTGGATGATGATCAGAGGCACGTCCCATTTTCCTTCCCAGCAGGACTGTGTGTGTTTTATTTACTTGATGCCAACAGAAAGAAAATGTATCATTCATGACCCCTGTTCTCTTTTCTCCTCTTTACAGGAGCTTATTGAAGTGGACAGCGACGTTGTCTTCGAAATAGCGTCCTATATTCTACAAGTAAGATGGCTTGTGTTTGCTTGTTGAGTGCGTGTGTAGGAGGGGATGTCTTTCCTCATATTTGTTTTTGTCTACACAGCCTCAGCACTTTCTTTCTCCCATCACTTTCTCAAAGTAGGTTAGTCCATTAACTGCAAGGTCATGTTACACCTAGACAGGACTGACTGGTGTGTTTTCATGTGAGTGCGTGTGTCCACTGTATAGGTGCAGATGCGTAGTATCATGTACCTGCTTTGTAGGCCTTTAGAGGTTTCACTTCAGATGGAGGTTTAATGTTTCTCCCTGATTTCAGAACAGCAGACCTGGCTCCATGCTCACCTGTGCAAACAGAATACATGCACACTTATCTTAAGGCTTCATAAACGTACGGGTAAATTGTCCTCTCACTACTTTTGTCTGTCTCTTTCTGTTCAACAGGAGGCTAAAGGTGATTTCACCAGGTAAGAAGTACTCAAGCACTCAATCATATGCAATGTACGCACACATTTGTGGTTGTATGGGAGTGTTAAGAGGACAGGTCACGGTGTTGATTAAGAGTGATGGTGCTCCAATTTGTTTAAAAGCATATAAGACTCTTGGCAGCCAGAGGGAATATGCAGAGGAGCGCACCTTCTTCACTTGCTCATTGACCCATTTATATGGAGGTGTCTATTCATTTCCTTGTTATACATTGTCATGACTTTATGAGCAAAATCTATATGAAGTTAATAACGAACCTCATCTCCATGTAAGCCAGTGGATTAGATGGTCATTTTCGAGGCTGTGACCTTCTTTGCACCAGATTCATTCATCGGGAAATCAAATCTTTAATCATACTGGTCCAACCCAGGAAAAGTCCCTCATAAAACTAAGAGTGCAGTGACAGACCGCAACATTCACAGGGTTTCCGAAACCATGTTGAGGACCAGTCATTGCGGTGTATGCTTTAAAGGCTTTAAAGTTTCCTTTATTCGCCATCTTTGTCCTCAAAGTGGCATTGCTGTTTTTTTCTAATTGAAAACCAACATGCAGCTACACAGAAGACTGAAGACTTACAAAGGGTCTTGACACTAATTTCTTTGTGGACTGGATGCATGATGACCTAAGATTTAACTCTTATTTTGAATGCTAAATAGTCTACTGCCTAACAGGAGTTAATACATGCATGTACATGATCCAGAAGACAGAGGCACAGACAAGAGGACAATAGAGATGATATCAGTGGTCTGTCTGTTCCCCTGAGCATCGAGGTGCATCACTGAGAACTGTCTTTGTTTCTGAGCTTGATTGACAACTCTCCCTCCTTCTTTCTTGCCATCCCTGCTCCACTTTGGTTCATTTGTTTTCAATCTGTACTGCCATTCATGACAAACACATGGACTTGTGTATGTGTAATGACAGACTATATCATTTTCTAATATGAATTTAAAAGGGTCAGCTATTGACAACTTCAGTTCAAAAAATGTCAGCAAAAGAATCAGTCTTAACTCATTAAAGCTAAATCCTTGAGCTTTGTATGTTTCATGTGAGCTGCGGCCCACATGTGGTTCTCGAGGCGAACATCTGTGTGATGATGTTGGCCTAAATGTGTGTCATCCCTCATCCCCTCATCCCTTTGTTGTAGCGCAGATAACAGACTACAGCAGCCATCACCTCTGACCTCATTTCCGTCAGTGAAAAGAGTAAATAAACACAATATCCAGCAGAGGGCTGGAATGTGACACACTCTGGAGACATTCCTTTCACCCCCCCTCCCACTTTCCTCACCCCTTCCTCCAGCACACATACCTCTCAAACGATCCTGCCCTCTGTAAAGCTCTACATTACCATACACTGTACAAGGCTTCCATATAGAGTTTCACCATATTTCTCACTGCTGCTGCTCTAAAAATATGCAGTATGATGACTAATGTATTGATCCGCTGGATATGATTTTTGTGTGAATTTATTTCCAGTATATTGTAAAAGACATGCAACAAGTAAATCTACATTGGAAACAAGCTGAATTTACCTATTCATTCAAAAAAATTGAAGGGTTTTCTGACTGAATATACATTATAATTTATGACTAAGTCATTTGTGATGATGAACATGCCACGGTGCCATGGCGCACCTACTGTATTTGCTCAATTTTTTTTTTGTCGCTCTTGCCTGCCCCTTCATTATGTGTAACACACCTAATGAGTAGTTACTTGAGTGGATATCAACAAATCTATGTCCACAGCTGTGTCCAAACATTGGAAAACAGCCGGGCAGGGTGGATAGGATGGATATCTTCCAAGGCTTTAGCTCATAGGTTGTTATGTTCCCAGGGCTTTCCCCAATCCTCCGAGGCCTCTGCAAAGGCTGGGGAGAGGCTGAGGGATTATAGTGGGGTATTAAGACCTCCTGCCACTGGAGGTCTGAAAACTGGATCTGGGGCCAAGTCTCTTTGGCTCGCTGTGTGGTTCCCTGTCTCATTTACACTGTCTTAGTGTTTATCGTTTCCTCCTCTATCCCTGTTTTTAATCTTCCTTTATTTTACTTTGTTTATCTTTCATAGCTGTGTCTGTGTCTCTGTCACCTCTTTTCTCTCCCCCGTTTCCGACTGTCTGTGTCTTTGCAGCTGTTGAGAAACAGACAGTGCCCAGTCTGGGGAACAGAGAGCATTTAGGCCATCAGTATTCATTCCCCTTCACTGAGCAGAGTTCCTTTCGCTGCATTCTTCCAAAGTTTACATTTCAATCCAAAGACAGTTCTGGGAAATGGTCCATTGTGCTTCAACTTGTTGCAATGCTAAATAGTTCCAGTTTTCATCCCTCTACAGCCGAGTGGTATTGCCTGGTCAGTTTTTTTTTTTTTTTTTGCATGAAACAGCTCGGCCTACAGCAGAGAGTGATCATTCTTGCAGGAGTTGTGTTGACCATGTCTTGTGGTTTTTCTCCTCCAGTAATGATGCAACCAAGTCTGACCTGAAAAAGCTGCCTGCTCTGCCCACCCAGGCCCTCAAAGATCACCCATCCCTGGCCTACTGGTAAGAGACTCGTCCGTTATCCAGAAAACCATCAGAACATTATACACACGCTCCTCTTCTTGTTTTTTCCCATTCTGAATGATTTTCCTTTTCACTCCTCATTGTACTCTCTAACAGTGAAGACCGGGTCATAGAGCATTACAAGAAGCTCAATGGGCAGTCCAGAGGGCAAGCTATTGTAAAGTAAGTGTCTATGTGTGTCCCTACTTATGTTCATCCACTGCGTGGACGTGCTGTCTGAAGGATGTGCTCTCTAACCCTTACATGTCTGTCTTTCTGCTCCTCACAGTTATATGAGCATTGTCGAGTCTCTGCCCACATATGGAGTACATTACTATGCTGTAAAGGTACAGTTTTACTACTCTGCCTTTTCTCTTTCTCTCTTTTTGTAACACACGCACACCGCATACATTTCTTCTCACTGTGGACTTGTAAGGGAACAGTTTGGATTTGGAGATTGAATGGAGCTTAAAGCAAATGTGCTTTGTTGCTATTTCCAATTACAATAGCATCTTCACACACACACACAACTTTTCCTGAGGTTCTTTTTTTTATTTTGTGTTTCAGGACAAGCAGGGGATCCCATGGTGGTTGGGCCTGAGCTATAAAGGCATCTTTCAGTATGACCACCAGGACAAGGTCAAGCCCAGGAAGGTGAGATGATTCTCCATCTGATCTTTCAGCACCACAACTTAACTGTTCGCTGCACAGCTTTCACCTCTCCTTTATAGTAACACATGAATCAATATACTTAACATCTTTATAAATGCACAATACAAGTTATTTCCCCCATCATAGACATCCATTCTTTTACTCCTTTTTTAAAGACAAAGGTATTGTGTATTAGTGTGAATCATGTCCCTTCTCTGTTTTTTTGTGTCTCTGTCATGGTCACCACTGTCCATTTTTCCAAGTGAGTCAGGATATTGTGTTTGGGAAGAGCATGAACAATGCTGAACAAATACTACTGTCTGGAGACGTTCAGTCTTGGAATGTTTTGCATCCTGTTCTGTTTTTATTTCTGTCCTTCTGTGGACGAAGCCCTCCTCCCAGTCCCTGGGCCCAGTGGCTGGACCGTGAAACCGTTCTCAGCTTACCTCTGACCCTCAGTCGTGTTTAAGGCCTTCATATCTGGCATTCAGCCTTGTCTGGTAGAGTGTTAATGGGGTTAACAGCATCCTTTCATGGTGACGGATCGCCAAGAGGTTGTACACTGTGGCTCGCAAAACCAACACTCTCATTAACGAATGCACACAGGTCAGACAGGAACTGAACTGGACTCTGAACTCACCTCCCTGATGAATACTTCCCGTCTGCCACAACTTTCCTGTTTGCCGCTGACACTGTGCAGTGTGTGTGCACATGTGTCTTGTTTAACACATTCCAGTCTAAGTGACTACCTCACCGCCAAGCCCCGATCCGGCCTCGTTCCCAGTCTCTCCAAATCATGTGGCCTGCTAAGTGTTGAATCACCATGGTGATGGAAAAAAATGCAGTCCACTTGCCCACTAGCCCACTTTATCTCACAGATACAAATGTCAGATCATGCTAGGAAGCCTGTGAAAAGGTCACAAACCATGTGTACCTTAATCTCACAGTGTCTGTACATGTCGTTTGAACAGCGTGAATAGAGCAGGAGACGTTCAGGGAAGAAAGAGTTAAAAACATTCCCACACAAGTGACTTATGAAGCATTCAGCTGCCATAGCAACAGTCAGTATGAGTCACTGGTCCGCTAAGCTCCAGCACCGACCCATTCACTTTACTCTATTCTCCCCTCTCCTTCTTACTCTTTCCCTTTTTCCTTCTCCCTCACTGTTACACACACACACACACACACACACACATAAACACACGTGTTTAGAAGAGGAGAGTGGGTTTCCTCGCTGCCAAAATAAAGTTCAACTAAACCACCTCAGTGAGCACAGTACTCTTTTCCCTTTTCAATAACCAGGCAGAGAACAGAGGGTGGGCGGTACCGCTCTGTGAAACGGTTACACTCAGAGAAGTCAACAGGAGCTTTCCATGTTAGGTTACTAATGAGGGTCATCCCTGTTTCAACAGACTGGGTAGCAGCTGATATGGCTATTAGTCAGTCAGACCAGTCCAGTACCAGTCACCACTGACTCACAGTGTAATCACTTGTTTATCACCATTAAAGCTTTCACCGCTGTGCCTCAGTGGAGGCAGGACGCTAATTATGAGATATTTTGGGCCAGTTGTTACAGAAAAAATGTTTTACGCTTTCAACTCAAGCCTGTTTTATTCATTAAGCAAATTCTACTACAGTGTGTGTGTGTGTGTGTGTATGTATGTGTATGTGTGTGTGTGTGTGTGTGTGTGTGTGTGTGTGTGTGTGTGTGTGTGTGTGTGTGTGTGTGTGTGTGTGTGTGTGTGTGTGTGTGTGTGTGTGCTGGAGACAGTTGTGTTTAATTAGTCACTTTACAAGGGGAGTTCCTGTTGTTTTTAAATGCAAACCATCTACCGCACCCTCCACATTTACTTGGGGATGTTAAAATACTTTTCCTCCTCTGCCTACCGCAGGCCACATGCAGACATATACAGTGCACACAGACAGGGGTTTACGACCCAACCACACACCGTACTAATGCCCCATTAGTGTGCTGTGACTCATTTAGGCAGAGATTATAGACTAACTACCTGGCTGATTGACTTAAGGCTTATGTGTAAAAGCTTCTGTCGACCCTGTGATGAAGCTACAGGAAGGTTTCAGTCAAATGCAGCAAACTATGGTGTAACTCATCATCATCATGGCCTATGCATTTCACTGCATAATGATTCAAGTTTCCTGCTAGTGGACTGTGAGTACACAAAGATAAACTTATTCAACTTCTGTGTTTCAGTTAGAGCAAATAGGCTGCTGCAGCCTGTTCTGATTAGTTTTTCCATAAATTTCACCCCCCAAGACACCACAACCAACTCACAAACAACAGGAAGTGCCCCCAGAGTGTATCTTCATCTCCATGACAACTGGTGGATATAGCATTACACACCAGAACCCCACCTATGGGTGAAACAATGGTCTGGGACCCTCAGGTCCGATTCTAGAGAGGAATAATACCTGCCCTCAGGTTATTGTGGCCTATGCTGTTTAAACTACTCTATTCTTCTACTCTAGACTCTATTCTTCCCAGAGTCCCCTGGGAATCCACTGTACAGAATAAAGGCCTTTACACTCTATCAAATCTGACCTTTCCATCTGTAATGGGCGTTCTTGTTAGGGTGCACAGACATTATTAAAAGGACGACATGCGTCCGTGCCAGTGAGCACCCAGTTGTTCATGAATAATGACCAGTCCCTTCCTCTGCTTGTGTGTGTTTGTGCTATTATGTGTCGATGTTCCAGTCAAAAGAAAGAGGATTTATAGCATACACACGCATACATCCAAAAACCTCGCCCTAATAGTAGAAGCACTCACCAGCTTCCTAAGAAAGAAATTGTCATCATAGTGTTTTTTATCAGATATTCAGGCTATTCAAAAAGTCGTCACAAAGACTACAAAGGTTTCATTAACACAATAGGGTTATATAACTGGAGCACTTTGTGAAGCAGTACTGAAATCACAACAAAAAGTCTAATTTTAAACTCCAAAGCGACTTTTCTGTAAATCACGTGACTGTTGTTAACATTCTCCAAATATATGTGGACACCATTAGCACACATGTATATGCAAAGCTTATCCTGAAACATCAAAGTCCCCTTTCAAAGTTGCAGCCGCTCTGCGTGGAGCGCTTTAGTGGTATCGTGCTTAAACACAGTTTCAAACACCTATCTTATCTCCACAGCTCTGGTCCACATGTAACCAACCTGCTCTCTCACACACACACACAGTCACTCTCTCACTATCTACCCTGCCCGCTATATTTAGCACCATGCTACATTAGCACTTCACACTCCATTTAAAATGTACGGTACTGAAAGAGTTTCGATAAGAACGCCAGTTTTGCTTTCTTCATACTCGCACTCAGCATACACATCAGTACCTAACTCCTCCAGCACATACTAAATACATACATTAGGCTGTGTTTACATGCTGTTTTCATAATATTTCTCACCCTCCTCCCCTTTCCTCCCTCTCATCCCTCTGTCCATTGTTTTCCCAGGCTGTTAAAATTCCTGGGCTGTGACCTGTTCCTCCCTTAGCTCCCTTTCTCCTCTTTTTCTCCTTCATCCTGCCATAGCAGAGCACAGAGTCTTCTACTTTGTTACTTTTGTCTTGCTTGTCAGTTGTTGCAGCTCAGTTTTAGTCTCCTCGCTTAAAGCTGTTCAGTGGCCATCAGAGGTTTGTGACCGTGCTTGCATGTCTGCTTCAGCTGATAGATGCAGACCCTCTTGTGTTCTGAAGCGGCCCACACTCTATCTTTTCTCTAACAAGAACCAGACCCAGACTTTGTGAGTGTGTGTGTGTGTGTGTGTGCATGTGCATGAACAGAGTTCGGACTAAACAAAGCAAAGCAAGGGCACTTCAATTTGGGAGGGGGGGGCACAGAAGTCTTCTCTCCCCCTTCATCACTCCTCCCCTGACCCCACACACACACCTCCCAACCGCAGGACCCAGAGCAGGAAGCACAGTCCCTGAGGGAGGAAGGAGGGGTCAGGAGGAGGGGAAGCATAAACGCCCCCTCCCTCCTCAGCTCTCCTAGCAGAGCTCCAGGAGAGGAGGAAACTTAACTTTACACACTTTCTCTTCACCAACGCACACACACACGCACACATGCCTACAGATGGTGAACACCCACCATCTCAAAACTTTCTGTTCCCTTGCGCCTGGGAGGATTTAAGATACACACATGCTGCGGAGTACGTCTTGGGGGAAACTCTCTCGCCCAGCTGGCTTTAACTACATTTAAAGAGAAGCTGATGGTTCATAAAGTGGACGGAAAAGGGAAAAAAAAAAAAAAAGTAAAGCTGAGCGGAGGAAAGAAAGCCTCCTCCCTCTCTCACTGTCTTTCTGCGGAGTGAGGTCATCCAGAGCAGGGATCCGCTGTGGACAAGACTGCCTGGTCTGGACCTGATCAGAGAGCTCCAGACTAGGTCCTCCTCTCTCTCCCTCCACCTCCTTCTCTGCTTCTAACTCCTCCTCTTCATCGGTTTCCATTTATTTTCTTCTCCGTCTTCTTATCCATTTCTTTTTCTCTTTTTTTTCAAAACAAATTGGGACATATAGAGAAGAGAAAAGAGGATGTGGCTGAAAGCTGTGTGGATTTAATGTGAAGCATGTTTTTCTGTGAGCGACCCTGAAAAGCGTGTGTTTCCCATAAACCTCAGGTGTTCCAATGGCGTCAGTTGGAGAACCTCTACTTCAGAGAGAAGAAGTTTTCAGTGGAAGTTCATGACCCCAGGAGGTAAATTTATATCACAAATTTAAGCAACTTGTTACAGTGCCTGTATTATCTGTGTTTTTTTAAGTTAGAATCTGTATTGTATTATTAGATTATTATTATTATTATCTTGTATGGGTCCTCCATTAGTGACTGAATATTTGGAAGTGATACAGTTTTCCATCAGTGATGGATACATTCCAGTAGATTTTACTGTAAATTACCACTGTGCCATATGTGAATGTGTGAAGACTGAAGCTATATACAGCAGAGTGCAGGAAAAGAGAGATTGGAATCTGATTCGGTAATGGTTGCAGTGTTTGTTTTGGCAATAGAGCAAGATATTGGGGATGTCCCGGTGGAGCCCGACATAGATTGATAGGCCGATTATTAACACACTTGTGCAGCCACATGCATGCAAAAAGCTATGCTCTCTCTGTCTCTCCCTCTCTCTCACACACACACATACACAGGTCAAACCCTTGTAGTTGACCACAGAAGGAAAGATGGCTGAGCGATAGCTGTTTTGTGGAGGAAGTGACCTCTCGTGTGTTTATTTAACATGGCTATATATGTGGAGTGTTATTCTACAGACAGAGAGAGGGAGGTAATGGGAGAAAAAGAGTCAGGGTGAAACAGAGAGCAGTGGTGTTTTCTTTAAAGGAAGCTGTCATTTTGGGTGAGCTGGTCTGTTGCTCAGCTACAGATGTGTGTTTAAATAAGGATGAGTAAACAATGGGGAGCGTCGTGTGTGGCTTTGCAAAGAAATACCTCTATTGGGTTTGCTCTTCAAGCCTTTAATATTTTTTTCCCCTCTTCTTCAGAGCAGCCGCAGCAGTAGTAATTTTATCAGTGTCAGTGGTGGTGGTGGGAGAGTAGCTTGGTGTTTTCACTGTATATGTAGCCATCCTTTGCATTCAGTGTATATAAGGAGGCCTTGTGTCCGCTCCTACTGTAGGGCGTCGGTGACGAGAAGGACGTTTGGCCACAGTGGCATCGCTGTGCATACCTGGTACGCCTGTCCTGCCCTCATCAAGTCCATCTGGGCCATGGCCATCAGCCAACACCAGTTCTACCTGGACCGCAAGCAGAGCAAGGTCAGTCAGTCCCACAAGAAACACTCAACTCAACACAGACCACAGACATGATTAAAGATGTACAAGCCATATACAAACTCTGCAAGGGTTGTGTTGTCACTAAAAAATTTCCCACTTCGTTCTTGTCTGTCCAGTCCAAGATCCATGCGGCACGGAGTTTGAGTGAGATCGCTATAGACCTTACAGAAACAGGAACTCTGAAGACGTCCAAACTGGCCAACATGGGCAGCAAGGGCAAGATTATCAGTGGCAGCAGTGGCAGTCTGCTTTCCTCAGGTCAGTAAATGTGTTTTTATGTTTGTTTGACAAAGTAAGAGACTAACAAACAGGGAGAGAGAATGACTGATATGTGAGTGTACTTGTGTGGTGGTGAGTGGAGCCTCGCTGACAACTGGAGCGACAGAAACAGCTGCCTCTGGAAAGAGGCCACTGATTCTCTGCTGCATGTTCTCACACACATACTGGACACACACCACACCCAGCACCTCTTTGTATGTATAGAGCACCAATCCCACCCTCCATGTCACACAGATTCATCCTCCAGAGGCCCCTGCCCTCTCTAAATTTAGGGAGTGCGGGAATGAAAAGGTCAGCAACACAGAGTACAACTTTGTTTCGGCCTTTAAAACAATGCCTATCTGGACAAGCACCGAGTGTGACAGAGAGATTTGTGCACAAACTAAAATTAGAGTAGAGAGGAAAATGCCCTTTTAAACACAAACAGCCATGCAAAGTGTGGTGCATGCACCTTCTGCTGCGTTATTCACTCATGAAATGAGATGCACTCAACCAAACCAGCATCAGAGGAGGCAAGTATGCGGGTGTGGTCATGGCCATGGGGTCAGCTATTTAGAGTATAGCACACCTTATTGAATCAATTACTGTGGGCCAGAATAAAGAGCACTATTCTATCTCAGTAATTATGTCCTGCGTGCTCTTTTCATTTTCATCTAATCAGATGTGTTTCTTCCTTAACCTCTCTTCTCAGTGTAGATACATGTATCTCCTCTTTCCTCCCCGATCCCTTCCCTTTATCTCTTCAAATACCCATTCATAGTCTCTTAATCTCCCCTTTCCCTCCTCTGTTCTTCTCTAGTTCCACCCCCACTCCATATCATACAGCGTCTCTGGCTTATCTGTCTGAGTCTTGTCACTTGTCTCTGCAGTGTTTATTTCGTGATCTAATGTTTGTTGACTGGAGGCCATCTTTTCCCAGCAACACAAACATGTGACACGAGCAGGCATGTCACATCTATGCCGCAACAAAAGGCAACAATCACAGACTTTTCTGGCTCTTCTACTTACTTCATTAACATATTTCAGACCTCCTTTAAGTAAATTATTATTGTATGTATGCATGGTGTTTGACTGCCACAGTCAACAAGTCTGACTTTGAGCGATGATTGTGAAACTCTTCATGGCCAGAATTGAGTTGTTGCAGAAATGTAACTGTTCAACATCACTTAAATAGATGCAGACAACAGCAACAAAGAGGTTTTGAGTCGTTTTGGAACACTAAAGAGCCATTAAATATTTCTTTCTTGCTTCCATAACTTCTTCAGCAGTGGTTAGTTTGGTATTATTTGACCGCACAGTGAACCACATTGGGTCACCGAGAGAGCAATAGAAAGAAACAGATTGTGTGTGTGTTTGTGTAGTTTTCAACAAGGCATGTTATAAACAAGACTGGCACCGTCTCAGGGCCTTGGAAATTGTGCGTCACAGGCTTTGCCCTAAACTGCCCCTTCCTTGATTCATTCGCACAAACACACGACTCAAACTCAGCTTCCTTATCGAAATGTTCCATTCACTTCCTGTAAACATCCTGCGAGGCAAGCAGGTGCATGCACAATTTCTCCCTCCCCTCCACAATCCTCCTCAAAAGAAGTTCCCCCAACTCCAAACACACACATAACACACTCACACACACATACAGTATATGCTCCAGACTCATGTCCTCTTATCATGTGCTGTCTGCACCTTGCAGGTTCTCAAGAATCGGACAGTTCCCAGACGGCTAAGAAGGACATGCTGGCAGCACTGAGGGCCAGGCAGGAAGCTCTGGAGGAAACACTAAGACAGAGACTAGAGGAACTGAAGAGCATCTGCATCAGAGAGGCGGTACGAGAAAACACGGACAGATTTGGTGAAAAAAATTATTTAAAAGACGTTTTCTTGCTCTTCTTTTCTAACTTTATTTCCCTGCCCCCCCTTCTCATATTTTCCAGGAGCTGACAGGAAAGCTTCCTAAGGAATATCCTCTGGATCCGGGAGAGGAGCCGCCCACAGTGAGACGAAAGATTGGTACCGCCTTCAAACTGGACGAGCAGAAAATTCTTCCTAAGGGAGAGGTGAAGATTGAACTTTCAGTTCTCCTCAGTAACACTTTATCACACTCCACAATCTCCCAGAACAAGCTAAAATGAAAACAGGAGGTCATCTAGAGGTGTACATGTTTGAATCAAATACCATAGTGCAACATGTACCTGCACCTCGCACTGAGCTGCAGTAATTGGAATATGTTGAAAGCAGTGCTGATTAGCAAAGAGTGGTCGTCTCCCTTTACCTGCTATTAACTGAGTTTGGGCATTATAGAGTACAACTGGTGCTTAAAGCTCAGTTCAGTGCAGAAGTGTTGTTCAACAATTTCATTAAAAAATTTTAACATTGATGATTAATGATAAGTTATCTGATCCCTATTCCCTGCTGATTAAGGCAAGCAATGAAAAGCGCAGTAAAAAGCTATAGTCTGAGACGTCTTGGACCTGGTAAAAGTAGCGGAGCTGCATCTTTTTCTCGCTGTCTTTTTGTGCCACGGGTAGATTTTCCAGAGCAGCAAAACTTCTAAAAATAGTCTGGCAGCGTTCTCGCCATAGGAAGTGGTGATAGTAGGATTGTGTGCACGTCTGCGTGTGTGCAGGCATGCGTGTGTGGGTGTGTGTCGTTGAGGTTGTATGCTTTGAAAAGAATCCAGGGACATAATATCGCAGAAGTGCTTTGCGAGCAGAAAAGATGTTTCTTAATTTATCCCCGAACACCTTAAACCCGTGTGCACACACAGAACAAGAAGCCGCCCTGGCAGGAGTGTGAAGGCACTGTTGTGTGAGAGGGATTCCTCAGGACTGAGGTAGTCCAGCAAGATGTCGACTCGAGTGAATACATCATTGTTCTCGCTCTCTGGAGGCAAGTGGGTGTGTTCTGTCATGTGAGAGCACACATCACATGAAGGCTGTACACAGTGTGTACCATGAGTCTATTTTCTTATCTATTATCACATTCACAGGATTATACTGTTCTTTATTATACACACATTGTAGTACTATGTAGACAGACACTGTGCAGTAAACACACATCCAGTATGCAATACATTTGCAGCATGACAGTGTGTGTTTTACTTGGTTCACCTTACAGTCTCGGCTGCACAAATCTCAGGAGGAGTGTAGAGGACGAGAGGATGGATTGATGGAGAGGTGTTGTTATTGGGGGACAGAGGGCCTCAATAGAGAATATCCAGTGGTGAGAAAATGTGGGGCTGCAGCACAGATAAATGATTTCCTCAGTGTGTTTTCTCTGGCAAGGCCCCGTGTGTGTCGAACCAAATACGTTGCATGGGAGAGTTACAGTCTGAATATGTGTCTGCAAACTAAGCTATGTTGTTTTTGGAGTGTGTTTTCGATTTCTGTTGCTAAAAACTGTGAGCAGAATCCAGTATCTTTGTGCTCTCTTGGGTTACCCAAGAGTTTGTTCTCATGTTTGTGTGTGTGTGTGCGTGTGTGTGCTCATCCCAGGAAGAGGAGCTGGAGCGGCTGGAGCGGGAGTTTGCCATTCAGTCCCAGATTACGGAGGCAGCCAGGCGTCTTGCCAGCGATCCTCATGTGAGCAGTAAGAAGCTCAAGAAACAGAGGAAGACTTCTTATCTGAACGCACTGAAGAAGCTACAGGAAATTGAGAACTCTATCAATGAGTACCGGGTCCGCTCTGGCAAGAAGCCTACGCAGAGAGCATCGCTTATCATAGAAGGTACCAATATTCACCTATTCAATGCAGGGAAATCAGATTTTTTTCATATTTCATAGCTATGTCTGTTAGCTGTAAGGCTGACACAACCCAGCATTGTTGTTTTTTTTATACAAAAGATTTGTCAATATGATGTTTTTAAGCTTTTTGATTTTGCAGTTGTACGGCTCTAACACCTTGCCTCTGTTTCCCTGTCCTATAGAGGCCAATATTGGCTCTGAAGACAGCTCACTGTCTGACGCACTGGTCTTGGATGATGGTAATGATAAATGTGACTTTTTCTTATTGTACTTGCGTACTTGTATCTCATATTGTGACGTAATTAAAAGTAATTCTATCTGAATCATTTGAATTGTTTCTGTGTTTCAGATGACCCTCAAGTCACAGGTACTCCCACCTTCTCACCAGTAGCATCACCTCACAAGGGCCTCCCTCCCCGGCCGCCATCTCACAGTCGGCCCCCTCCACCGCAGTCCCTGGACGGCCTGCGACACCTGCACTACACACGCTCTGACTACGATAAATCGCCCATCAAACCCAAGATGTGGAGCGAATCATCACTGGATGAGCCGTATGAAAAAGTCAAGAAACGCTCCTCTCACTCCAGGTATGAGGGAGTTTATCTCAACTGCCCCTATACAATAGACTAGAGGTATATTTATGTTATATTTATGTGTAAGGCTGCCCATAGATATTTTAGTCAGCTGTTTAAATAACCACAGATCAATTTAGGGTATAGTTTAATCATCGTGGAGTACAGACTACAGAGTATACATGTCATGAATTTTTTCATCAGTGATGCGCATTTTCCTTGCACCTCTCCGTAGTCACAGGCGTTTCCCAAGCTCTGGCAGTGCTGAGGCAGGGGGGAGCAACTCTCTGCAGAGCAGCCCCATCAGGAGCCTCCCTCACTGGAACTCTCAGTCCAGCATGCCGTCGACCCCGGACCTGAGGTCCAGGACCCCCCACTATGTTCATTCCACTAGGTCAGTCTTTATACCCCCAATGGTTATTCAAGAGTTACATCACTCCAGTAACAAAAGATTACATAACTGTAAAAGTAGGTAGAGCTGACAAGTCAAAACTGTCTTGCTTCGTTTTCATTTTCTAAATCAGAGTAGCTCAGCTCATTGTTTGTGTTTTTCCAACTGACAGGTCAGTGGACATCAGTCCCACACGTCTGCACAGTCTTGCTCAGCACTTTAGGAACCGCAGCTCCAGCCTTGAGTCCCAGGGCAAACTGCTCGCATCTGACCCCGACGCACACCCGCACACCCTGGGAACCCTGGGCAGCCCTGACTTCTTCCTGGGCCCAGGACGCAGCTCCAATGGCTCGGACCCACTGGACGACTGTTCATCCTGCACCAGCCAAAGCAGCTCAGAGCATTACTACCCTGGCGGACCCCCAGGCAGCAACCCCAACTATTCTACTCTAGGAGAGGACTCCCCCTCCAAAGCCAGGCAGAGGCAGAGGCAAAGGCACAGGTAAAGGGTTGGGGAGATGCAGGGCAAGAAGCTGTCGTTCTTTCCTTTGTACAATACATATTTCAAGAAATAAAACGTTCTGTGAGATTTACATTGTCGGCTTATGTTCTCCATCCAGGTCTGCTGGACACCTGGGTTCCTCTAACTCCGGCTCCATGCCAAACCTGGCAGCTAAGAACGGCTCTGGGGGCAGCACAGGCGGAGGAGGGATGGGAGGGGGACACCATGGCGTTTACCTCCACAGCCAGAGCCAGCCCTCTTCCCAGTATCGTATCAAGGAGTACCCGCTGTACGTGGAGGGCAGCCCCAACCCCGTGGTGGTGCGCAGCCTGGAGAGCGATCAAGAGGGCCACTACAGCGTGAAGGCCCAGTTCAAGACCTCCAGCTCCTACACGGCCGGGGGACTGTACAAGGAGGCCTGGGGGGGAGAGGAGGGAGGAGAGGGGAGCGGCCGACTCACTCCATCACGCTCTCAGATCGTACGGACTCCGTCATTGGGGCGAGAGGGTGGTGGAGGAGGAGGAGGAGGAGGAGGGGGGAGGGCAGCAGTGTCTGAAGAACTGCGATGTTGGTACCAGAGGTCCTCAGGGAGCCTGAAGGAGAGGAGTCACTCACATTCGGGGTCCACTTCCTCCGAGACAGGGTCACAGCAAGGCACTCTGGGACACGGACGAGGGAGTAGAGTAGGGACACTCGTCAAGGGCTCACCAGGTGGGTCACCTTTATTTATTTATTTACACTTAGTGTGTTTTAGATAAACATTTCCCTTTATTTAGTTTATTTAGAGGCTCCAACAATAAATCTCCATTTTAGTAAATATTGCCATATGTGAGGCTCAAATTTAAAGCCTTCACATTATGAGATTAAGAGCAAATATACAGGGGGTAGGAAGAATAACACCTACTGCTCCGTGTGAGGCTTGAACTCACAGCCATCAAATTACAAAACTGACAAGCTGCCTACTGTGTCAACAAGGTTTATCTGTGCACTGACAGATTTGTGCTGATGACTTCAACTAGCTGAGTAATTAAATGTAGTACCATTTTGAAATACCAAGAGACAAGCTGAGTCCAAAAGTCCACATCTTCTGCTTGATGAGAGCCTCGTGAACTTTGGTCACATCAAACTGCAGATTCTCTGCCTGTGGTTTGACCTCAGCTTTTCATACAGTTTTCTGTCACCAGAACAAATCACAAACTACATTTACACATCAAAGATAAACAAAATGAGGTCTTTGAAAATACATATGGCACAGTTGGAGTACAATCTATAAATTGTGCATGAGTCACATGGGAGTGAGTTGTGTTAGCTGTGTTGATCTATGGCAAAACAACACAGCACAGCTGTTTTATGAGGCCAGATGAAGTGTAAAAACAAAAACACACTGCCCCGTGTGAGGCTCGAACTCACGACCTTCAGATTATGAGACTGACGCGCTGCCTACTGCGCCAACGAGGCTGTGTCTGTTTGTGACCTCTGAGTTGAACTGTGGTGACATAGAGGACACCTCCCCCAACACCATTTGTGACACCGCTGAAATTCCTCTGTCACTCACCTCACTATAGCCTCTCTTGTGCGTCTGTTGTCCCCGTCTATATGTAAACGCGTGTCCTTTGTCTGTCTCACGCTGCATGTGTCGTATCAGCGTCACTAACTGTCCGTTTTTCCCGTAGCTGCATCCCCTCACAGCCAGAGGAGTATGACGCCCTCCAGTGAACACGCAGCCACACCCACACCCCCTTGTAGCCCACAGCACATCCTCAACTGGCAGAGCGGGTAAGAGACACACCAGCGCACACATGAAGCGGCTCAAACAGGGTGACAAGATGTTTAAAGATATGACTTTTATCTTAATACTTAGGATGAACTATATCTTGCCCTCTGAGCTTCTTTCTCACCTTCTTTGTCCAAACCTGACTTGATCGTCCTCACAAGCTTTCACTGTCTCTTGTATCTGTGTAAGCGGATGTCGTTTTTCACTGTGGTTTACGGGGTTAACATCTTTTCTCTTAACAACTTCTCCTGCCTTGTCGTCCAGTTTGGCTGTTTGTGTCATGGTTTCACTCACTGCATCGTTGTTTCTTCACTCTTTACCTTCCAACCTCTGGGTGTCTCTACCTTATGAAGCGTTTTTTTCTATTACCTAATATTGTCATTTCTTTCCCGTCTCTCTCTCTGTCTATACTAACCCTCCTTTACTTGTGTGTGTGTCCTCTCTCCTGGTTTAGAGGCACAGCAGACAGCTCTCCTACTGAGGACGTCTGTCAGTCTCCCCCTCAGCCCAGCTCTGATGCATAGAGGTACTGTCTGTGGTCTCAGCCTCCCACTGGTCTAAAGCTACAGTGTAGTGTTGGGAAAACACAGCAGCAGCATAAGCAGAAATTGCAACAACAACAAAAAAAAAAACTAATAATAATCTTGAAAGAAAAATATAGCAATAGCAATAAAAAGTGATCGAAATACCACACAGTCAGATGTTCAGAGACATGTGACCATACACACCCCTGAAAGTCATATCATGACCTATATCAATAACTGTGGGGGGGCTGACAATGAGGAGGGTTCACAGCTTCTTGCTCTTTGACGGTGGAGGTATGTGTGTCAGGTACTCCTTCCCTGGCTGTATCTGTATCTGATCTCTGCATGTGCTCTGCTCCCTGCTCTGACAATGTGGCTCATTCACCACAGGGTTCACTAATAGAAATACTTAACCATGCGCTGTGTGTGTTGTAACAGAGAACGTTGTGTAACAGAAAACTTAGAAGCAGATGAACACTAGAAATCATATGTTTTGAATGTTTGATTGCTTCACCTCTTGAAAATGGAGGCTACTGTTGTGGAAAGTCAATGTGGTCTCTGTTCCTCTGCAGGTCTTTCAGTGACAGCTGTTTTCTCAGCAGCCCCCTGTGTTCAGAGCTGGCAGATGTGCAGTGGTACGGACACGACAAGGCCAAACCTGGAACCCTGGTCTGAGACCTTCCTTTAGGGGGCCAGAGAAGTACCGTTGCCCTCTCCTACTGCCTCTCAACTGTCCCTCACTGCTACCCATCGACAACCAACAACCTCATCCTTAAAGCCCTACAAAAACCCTGCCCCCACCAGACTGGTGGACTGGACATGAGCCTTCCTCCTCCTCCTCCTCCTCCTCCTCCTCCTCCCTGCATCCTGCCCCTCTTCCATCTCACCACCTCTTTATTATGCCCCCCTTTATCACAGCTCAGTCAGACAGGGACACGCTCACTAGGCTCTGATAAGGGCTGGTTTCACAGGACAGACTGAGCGGTATCACCTCAGCTGTTGAACTGTAGCCCTACAGCATCACAGAGCCCTTTTCTTTACTCACCCCTTCGCAGCACACAAGCAACGGGCACTTCGGGGGGAAGGAGCGATGGAGAGAGAGAGAGCACAGGAAAAAAATATCAAACACAAAACTCACACTGGCCACTTCCAGGATTGATTTCATATCTCATCTTTGGTCACCCCCTCCCCACTCAACCTTACGAACTCCAGTGCACTGCCACCCAATCAGAGGATACCTGCTGGATTTGAGCCACCAGTTTGAAACCCATTTCCAGGCCCAAACGAACTGTGTTGGATTTCATTATGCCCATCGATGTCGTTTGTCAGTCTTGTTTATTTCTCCCTGCATATTTATAAAAGAGAACATGACACAAACTTTTCCAAAAAAAAAAAAGAAAAGAAGAAGAAGCTGGATTTACAACCATATAGATGACAAATTCAACTCCTCTCAGTTCTAACCCACACAACCAAAGACAACTGGATTGACTGATCAACACCAGGGTCCAATGAGTTGGGTCCCCCCGCCCCCACCCCATCCCACCCCCCTCCTACAGAAAAGTGACTGTCAGTCAACCGTCTAAGTGTGAATTCACAGTGACAATATCGGGATGGTTTCTGGGACTCTGTCTGGGATATTGATGAGGACTATAGCAATAACAAACATTGTACAAGTACATGAACTGGTTTGAATCTTCAGAGTGAATAGAAGCAGGCAGTTTGCCATGTTCTCTGCCTTGTGACGCTCGGAGTAAAGGATCATTAGTGCATCACAGGGAGGATGTGGAGTTGCGGTTATTGGGTTTGGCATTAATCTATGCTTTCTTCAGTGACTTCATCATTCATTTTTATTTAACGTCTTTGGTCTTTATAAGATTTCTACGTCCATAACAGTTTGTTTGGCCGCATGGTGGATTATGAACAGTACTTGAGCCAGAGCATGGAAGACTGGGTTGAAGGGTGATGTTATTTTTAAGCATTGGCTACACACAGTCACAGTTACTGCAACTTTTCATTTAGGCTTTTCACATTTTTCATCTTCAGCCCTGAAGGTAAGACTGGACACTGTTGACACCTGTTGGCATCACTTGTGGTTTGATACTGAGCCTATTCAGTGGTAAATCTCTACGGTGACTCATCTTCTTTTTTCTTTTTTTTTATCCCGAGTGTCTGTTCTTCGCCTTTGGTCTTGGTTTTACATTCACACCATGCTGTGCATCGGTCAGTCTCTTTGTAGGACTGTGTTCTCTCATCTTTCTGTCCATTGCTTCAGCAGCACAGGAGAGATCCTGACTAGACACAGATAGTCCCAATTTCACACTGGCCAGAACTCACGCTGACAGTTACAACACTTGCATTTACCGGCACACGTGAATAATAACATATTTGTGCCAAACATGTCGGTGCTTTACATTTGCACTGTATTCAGCACTGGAACGGTAACCTCCCTCAAGCTACAAACCCCTTCAAATCTCCACTGTCTATAGTTGTTCTATAAAAACAGCAACAAAGCAGAGTAGCTAGAAGACACTTCTCGTGCTCATCTATATTTTGGCGTCTGGTGGAGTTGTTAAGGAACTAGTTGTTCTTACTCACTGGTCTCAAAGCACAACATCAACAGTGTCTGAGGGCTGGAGACACAATTGGTATGTTCTCATTTTCCACCCTCAATATTGTACTGAGGAGTTGGATCAAAGTGCATAAGAAGTAACTAGAAAAGCTGGAATCATAGATGAGACATTTTTGAGACATAATTGTGTTTTTTTTTGTTTTTTTTACAGTATATCATTAATGAATTAATAGTTATTACCCCACTGTCAGGGCAGAAGAGAAAGCCATAACCAGAACTGAAAAAAAATCAACTCCCTCTGAGATGAGAGTGAGAATTATTCTATCACACATCCCAGTCAACAATCAAATATTCAGAACAGGGTTAGAAAAGCACATCTGGTTTTGTACAAAGGAAGTAGAACTTTGCATGTTGTTGCTGTCTCTGAATCAGTTCCCTCATCATGACCTTGTAAAATGTTTATGTTGAAGAATGACGCTTACCATTGTTTCACTGTTGCACAAAATCTGAACCAATCAGATGTTGATTTTATTAAGATTATGACAGATTGTACATCTCAGTGTCAGAGAGAAGTGGACGTGTTTTGTGTTTTTCAGGCTCATTGCACCATTATGTCTGGATAAACTGTGTATCATGCTGTAACGCATGGGCAGAATGGTACGTATGCTACCCTGTCCCTCACGGTAGTGTTTCCTTTATGCACTGACGTCAGTTGTTGTAATCTGTCACTTTCTAGACTGTTTTCATAAGAAGGGTTTAGCCCACTCCCATGCACCTCGTGTATGGCTGGCCCCCGCCCCAAGATTTACCCATCCATGCCTGGTCAAATCTGACAAGTCTTTACCCAAGCTTCGAACCAGCATTCACCACACAGTTATCATCTTTAGTGTATTCAAGTTTGACCCATCGTTTTCTCACTCAAAGTCTGCGCAATCCCACGCATGCCATGAAGCTCCAGTGATGAATGAAAACTCCTCTAAGACATCCAGCGTGCCATTTCTATATGCTAACATTAGCAGGTCTTGCTCCGTAGTGTTGCCCCACCACTCCCAGACAGTCCTGTTTTTGCCCCTGTGGTAATCTCTGACCCCTGAGCCCAATGTGATTTAAAGTGTGACCTCCCCTCCTTCTGTAGTTCCAAACACACCATATTTTCTGTGCTTCATAGAGATGTTTGAGGTTTTTTATAATACTCCAAGAGAAATGAACTAACTCTTTATCAGTCTTTTCCTGTATGTACGGAGGGGCACTGTAAGGTTTTGTGGGGTTTTTAACATTCACATTCATTGTTTTAACAATGTTCCATTTTATATGAACCAGTATTGTTTTTGTTTTGTTCTTCTTTTTTTTTTTTTTTTTAGTTCTGACATCGTAACAACCCTTCAGGTGCTACAAATGACCAGTTACTGCTTTGTCACGTAGGATCTAGACATCTCTTCATTGTTATCAATAGATTCAATACCAGTTGTGCAAAACGAAGCTTATTTTAACAAACAGTTTAATAGTAGATCACTACCCCTACCAGACAATAGAGCATGTAACTTGATTTTATCAGTTCTGTTCAACTGTAACATTAAAAGTGTTGTAGAAAAAAATGTGGAATTGATAAGAAAAAAAAACTGAATTCCACAGTTAATTTATTCTTTTTTCTATTAAAAATTTGTATAGTAACTTTACATTTTTCAAAACTGTGTTGTTGGACATTGATGATGACTTTTCAAGATGAGAAGCCGTGGTGGTTCTTGAGAGTAAGAAAAATAAATTATTGATGAATGTTCTCAAGACTATGCCTTTGTCTGTTTTTTTTCCCCCTCTTCTAATAGTGAAAAAACAAAAAGCAAACATGAAGTTATTTAGTTCCCTGGCTTCCAGGTTATTAAGCTGAAAGGTCAGAGTGTCAGTGAGACTAATCAAAGGGAATCTCCACATGTAGTCACTGCTTCCTCTCCTCCGGACACACTCACTCTGTTGTCATCACATCCAGGCCTCGCTCACTTCCCTCTCACACTCTGGCCCTCGAAGAGCAAGAGAAAGAGGATTTCCTGTAGAGTCAAAGGGAAGATCCACTCCAAGGATAACAGATATTACTCATCACCCTACAGCGGACCACAAGACTAAACAGCTGCACATTAGACATCTAGGCTTTCATTTTTTCTCCACACATTTAGCCGTTTCTGATTTGCAAACCACTGTGTCACATGGTCTGGCTGTTAACTCGGATCACAAAGAACAATCCCTCTTTGTCTAAATGCAACATGGAACCGTTCAAGCGCACTGGCAGGAGATGCAGACATCTGAACAAATGGATTGTGTACAACTTTTACATGTACACATCTTCAAACACAAGCAGCACGGATGGTGAACACACTCAAAACAGTAGTTTTGATGCTGTACCACATAGAAACGTGGTTTCTACCAAAGGAATCAATTGTCAGTTTCTTTGAGGACACCAAACCTCATCATCCTGCTTTGTTTTAGTCTCCTTCTGTGTCCATTTACTAATGAATCCCATGTTACTCTTTGTACTCGGTGTGTTCCCATAGCAGCTCTCTCAACCAGGCAACAGCTGGAAGCTGTTAGCCAGACATGCCGTGAGAAACTAGCTGCTCTGTGATTTTTTTCACTCACACAAGTCGATTAGAATGTGTGTGTGTGTGTGTGTGTGTGTGTGTGTGTGTGTGTGTGTGTGTGTGTGTGTGTGTGTGTGTGTGTGTGTGTGTGTGCTCTACAATAGTAGTGTGTGAGTAGCCTACTTGCTTTATATATTCAATGAAATTCTCCATCAGTTAAATACTCACACGACAACGTTGACTCTGTACGCTTTGAAATCCATCTTTGTGAGGAGCAGAATGATAGTGGGTTTTTGTTGTTAGTTCTCTTTAAAGGGCTTTAACCTGGTTTTATGATATAAGATAGAATCAGGTTCAGTCTTATACGAACGGTAGTGTAAGATGTATTTACAGTCTGTCTTGGTTCAATAACAGTGTGCTCTGGATCAGTTCAAAACATGAAGAACTCCTTAGAGTGAATTACAGAATCTACATCTTCAACAGACCACACTGTCTCCTCAGGCACCAACAAGGTCTTAAATGAAACAATTTCGCCCTCTGTTTTTATGATAAACACCAGAAAGAGGTCTGTGTATCAAACTGGACCTCGACATGAAAAACCTCTGGTAATGCTGCCCTCTAGTGTTGACCACAGAGTAGCATCTTTGAAAATGAGAAAAACTGGGGAACAAGAGGAGGAAACTGTAACAGCTGTTAAATTATGAGATACCTTTGTTTATCAGCAAATCTACACAGAGGTTTATTATGGGCTGTCACAAATAATAGGCCGACTAGAGTTAAGCCCGTAAACTTTATTAGCAAATTCCAGTTTATTAAGTCATTGTGATACTTAATATGCACTTCTATCCATTTAACATGCTGTTTATTTTCTTAGCTTTTGAATTTGTCTAAGTAATTCTTCATAGTTTACTGCACATTTCAAGTTTTGAGAAGGAGAAGTGATACTATAAGTCATCAGAACAGTGGCATGTTATTATTTCCTCACATCTTAACCCAGAAGTGCACAAAAAATTCATAAACATTTGTCTCAGGTCAACAACAACAACAGTAACACATTTACAAAAGCTCTTCAAGCTGGAGTGAATCTATACAGGAGTGTGAATATCCCCGTCCCAGTGAGCAAGTGGGATTGATACATTTACAGTAAATCTTAAAAAAAAGAGAGAAAGGATTATAGATTACAGATTATATTCCACTTGTTCCAGTAAAGGTCCATTGGTTTCATCTGGCTCCTGCCCCAAAAAGAGAGGAGAACAATAAAAATCAAAAATCAGATTTAGTGACTAGTCAAGAACTGGGAAAGACCGTAAGCCCAAAGTTAATGGTGAATCAATCTCTCTGTATACAATCCTGCTGCATTTACCTGTGAGAGGCGGCTGTAGGTCTGAGGGTGGGGAGGACTGTAGCGACGCAGGCCCCTCCACGACAGGAGAAGTATATAAATAGACGCCAGAAAACACAGGACTGAAAACGTTATGGAGCTTCCCCTCGCAACATACGAGCCAGCGCGCTGATGGGGGACAAAACAGAATGATTTAACAGGATTTCTAAGTTATAAATGAATATAAAAAGCATCCAAAGTATTTTGATAATTACCTGCTGGCTTGTTTTGAGTGCAGCAGGTTCTGCAAACACGAGACTGTTGGCCAGGACAGCAGAGAACCCAAGCAGCAGAGTAAAGGCGTTCAGACCCATGAGAGTGATGATCTGTTTGTTATTGGGACAGAATCAAGTGAAGCAGTCGATAACTAAGAGCAGAGAGTGATGTAAAAAATATGAAACAAAGCATTTACCTTTATTTTATTAGCTTTCCTCCGAACCTCCAGTCCCAGACAACCAGCAGCCACATACTGGAACAACACAAACAGTTATGAGCCATGACAGCTGTTAAGTTTCTGTTTCTGTCTGCAAGATCTGCACTGAGTGGACTCACAAAGAGGCTTGACCACACGGGCGTCATCATAGAGACTGAGCAGTTGTAACTCACACATGCATGGGTGACTGTGCTTAGTATACAAGCTACAGCGCTGATAACCTGCACCACCTGAGGGGAGACACACGCAGGACATGAAGCAGGGAGACTGTTTTAAAACGTGATATGAATCTATATGAGTATAATGTAGCATCTCACCCCTGCAACTAAGAGTCTGGAGTTGACCACAGTCCCGAACCAACGATGGATCCTGGCGTTGTCCAGCTCCACATGGACATTGGTATCCTGGGTCTGTGGGCGGCTCGAGGGTCTATCCTTAAAAAAGACATGGTACAGCCCCTCCTGAAACATGTTCTGTGTCATCTGAAAAAATGGAGGAAAACACAATTGAAAACGCCCAACGCATGTATCAGTTCAACACACCAGTAGATCAGGTTTCACACTTAATTTCAGCTTTGGTGACCACTTACCTTTCCCAAATATTGTAAGGCTTTTACTTGTTTCTTCACATGCCCTCGTGTGAGCAGGAAACGTCATCTAACTAAAATAAGAAACATTTAGACTGATAGTTTTTCTCTAACTGCTGCTGTCACTCTACGGTGTCGTACAGTAAATCCAGAGGGTCAATGTTCACTTGAGTTAGGTGACAGTGACTCATGGTTAAAGTTCACCCCAGAGGAAGCAGTCCGAGGAGGTGACGAAAGAGCTTATCACCTCAACAAAGTTTACAGCTGTATATTTTGTGATTCACAGATTAATACAAGACTCATATTCATATAGGACAGGGGAAAATCCATACTTGTTGATATGTTATTTTACAAATAAAAACAACATTTTATTTGTGATGGACAAAGGCAGGATAAAATGTTACAGTATGACAATTATCTTTCACTGTGACCACAGTGCAAGGCAGTAACAGTGTCTCATACACACAGGAGCAAGAGACACTCTTATAGATAATATTACCCCCAGAGAAAGATAAACATAAAAACATGTAACAAATGAAAACAAATAGCTGAGCGTTGATGAATAAAAGTATTCTCAGTAATGCATGAGGATGTTTTCTTTGAGAGATAATTTAAGTTGTTGACAACCCAGGACTTCATTATTATGCTTGTATTTAAGTTCATGTCTTGGTGTTGGTGCTGCATAACTACGAGCTCTAACTCAGCCTGTCAAGATATTGACCATTTTTATGTTTACTTGAATCACTTCGGAAAAATCCGTTAGAAATACAGTAGCAATCATTTGTAAAGCTGTTACCCACATAGTAAATGTGGTTTACTTTAATTTTGAAGTGAAGTTTGGGGCAAAACAAATTCCTGCAATGACATAGGCCTAGTGAAATAAAACAAACCAGGGAAGCCAAGAGTTGCACGAAATGACCATATGCATCTTCTGTCTCAGAGCACAGCCGAGTCTGGAAAAAAGCCACACTGGGCGACAGAGAAAGGTCACTGTGCTGCCAAGGGCTGAGGGCTTTAAATAAACATGAGCCTGTCAGACCCATTCTGTTTTTCCTGGCAGTGTTTCTGTGTCGTCCTCCTCTACCCCACCTGTGTACAGGTCAGCTAACCTGCCGAACCGAGGCCCCCACTGAGTCAGACTCTGATAGCAGTGCTCCTCGTCTGGCTCTGACGAGTTGATGGAACTGAGTGAATCTGCATCAGAGCCAACACCTTCATAGTCGAACACCAGGAGAGAGTCATAAGGCGGAGCTGTGGGGTCATTGTCTGCAGCGTGGATGTTCTACAGGGACAGACAGAACTCAATTCAATAAACATTGCACTGATTCAAACTCTGACATTCATACTGTCCTAGCAAACAAACTATAAAACCTCCACTCACGTCTTTAATAAATTCGCCAATCTCCTCATTGGCTTGGAGCTGTAGGCGATAGCGTGGGGCGTTCTGGACAACAGGAAGTACATCAGTGCAGAGGACATCAGGCCGGGTGTCCAGCCCTCTGTGAAGCTGGCTCAGGTCAAACTCCTGAAGAAACATGAATCAGTTACCAATATCTCCCTGAAGATTTTCTGACATAAGCCGGAGAGCGGAGCTGCAAACTGTTGTGCGACTCAGTGATTACTGTAGGTTTGTGAGGCGACCATGTCCTGTTTGTCCTGTCTTCCTATGCATCACTCTCCTAATCGATCCAGCTAACATTTGTCACATAACTACACTGCCCGCCTCAATTTGTCCCTGTTGCTTTCAGCCTGTTTCACTACCTACATTGTCTACTTTAGTTTTTATGACTCTTTTTAATGGCGCTTTTTGACCTTTTGTGGCCTTTAAAACTGTTTCCTGAGCCTGCCTATTTCTCTCTTGATGATGTAGGTCATTTTAACCTCTACTAACTCTTTACTATGTTCCTAACCAATATGGCCTCTTTTACTTAAGGCTACAATAAAGACTTTATTAGGTACAACTAGTCTAGGTCAAAATAATTTAATTGCAAAGAAAAAAGGGAATATCCACACACTGGATTAAAGCTCCCATTTATTGGATAGCCTACTTGCTTGCAACGTTTCGAAACGTATCCTGACTGTCCGGCACCTGGCCTAAAATAGGCATTGGATGTGCGCACAACCACCCTGTTTTTCTCAAAATAATTTAATTAACATGTCTAAGGCTGTTAACACTTCACTTTGGGACAGAAAAAAGATGTTGCGAGATATGACAAAACAAATCCTGTGGTAACAGTTACATAGACAACATCCTGAAAACAGTAAGTAAAAGGTAGAAAAGAAGAGCAAATGGTGTCATGAATCTCTTTTCTTTTCTCTTTCCTCTTGCTCCTACCTTGTCTTCTTCACCTCCTCCCTCCTCATCGTAGTAAAAGATGTTGTCTCTGGGTATGTCTTCCAGAAGAGGGACAGCCTTCTCTGAGCTCCTCGTCCTCCTCCTCAACAACAGCAGCAGAAGTAGAAGCAACACTGTGTTCAAAAAAGAAAGACAAATCTGAGTAAGTAAAGTGAATCAAAACAAACGCAGGACATAGTGTGAAGAAAAAGAAGACCTGCTACATACACAGAAGACCAAAAATTGCTCCTAGAACTGATGTGGCAATAGAGGATACGTGCAGACGAGGGGATGGGTGTGACACGACACAGGTGGAAACGGCCCCGTGACATTCACACACCTCCACATCCAGTGTGCTGTCTTGGTAGAGTGCGCCAGAATCATAGATGCACATGAGCACATGATAGTTCCCAGGTGACAACTCACGTTTTGGGGCCAGGACTGCAACATCACCTACAATGGTCAGCAGAAGATGAGAGAATTGACACCACAGCAGTCAAATTACAGCTTCTACATCTTGTCAGTGGGTTTGTATTGTGTTAGTAATCTGTCTTACTTGTGGAGTTGGTGGTAACAGTCCAGTTCATCGCGTGATCTCCTTGAAGCACCACATTAAATGGTCCAGAAAAATCTGGTCCGTCTCTGTCCAGTATGTCCAGAAGGACACGAACAGGGTCTTTGTTGCATATGCTGGCTTTTCTCTGCTTGATCACGGGACGATGATCATTCACATCCGAAAGCGTCACAACCAGAGTGCCTGTCCCTGTCGCTGGGAAAGTATCTGGAAGAATGAAAACATAGGGATTCTGGGTTATTGTTCAGTCAGGATTAAGAACTAGATTCATTTATGAGAGGATTGTTAGAACAAAAGTCTAACCGTTGTCATAAGCCAGAATTAGGACCGTGTATTTGCTATCTTTGACGTAGTGTGATTCTCTGTCCATACTGTATCTAACTTTGACTAATCCTGAGTCTCCATCAATACTCAGCCACCTTGCAGAGTCGTTGTATAGTTTATATCTGAAAACAAGGGAGACAACCAGATTTAGAACTAAAACAGAACAATGTACATGCATGTTAACACCTACATACGTGCGTTGACAGGTAACAAGACGTTTTCCATTACCTAACAGTCTGTTTCCTTGCAGTGTCTGGGTCCTTGGCTCTGATGTGGACAACAGCTGCCCCAACTTTGAAGTCCTCTGGGATTGTCTCTTGTATCTTTGCTGGGCTGAAGACAGGAGGCTCGTTCTTGTCTTCCACTGTCACGGTGACTGTGGCTGTTGAGGTGAGAACCGGCTCTGAGAACGGCACCTCGTTTGTTACCACTACCAGCAGAGTGAAGATGGGACTGCTCTCAAAATCCAGCTCCTTGGAGATTGTGGGAAACAGGAGAAGAAAATATTAATGTACTCTGGACAATGGGTAAAGACGACAAAGTAAAGTGGACTGACGTCTACTGACCTTGGCTGTGGTGATGATTCCCTCCATTTTATTGGGGCCCGTGGTGACGCTGAACTCTCCCCCACTGTTGCCTTTGATTATCGAATATTTAGTGTTGGCATTTGGAGATCCTAACTCATCCTTGTCCATGACGGTTAGCCGTATGACCTCAACTCCAATCTCATTCTCAGGGACCGATGTGGATAACTGGGAGAGAGCAAGACAAACATGTTAAATGTAGCTAAAGATCAAACTCATTTATGCTTATTTTAAGTATTTGGGCTTTTTCAACTCACCGATGTGCTAGAAAATTGCGGAGCATTGTCGTTGCTGTCAGTGATGCTAATGATAACAGTGCAGGAGGTCGTCAGCCCATCCCCCTCCATGTCAGCAGCTTCAATCGTCAGCTGGTACTCTGGGTGAGTCTGACACAGGGAATTGGAATGGAATGGAAATGAGACGTGACAGACTCTTGGGAGGGGGAGAGTGGTGTTTACACTGTATCATAACTTTACCTCTCTGTCCAGTCCGCCTGCTGCCACACTGATCATCCCACTCACTGGGTTTATGCTAAACATGCTGTTTTTGGGCATTTGAGGAATCTGAGTCTTTATCTGATATCTAATTATTGCATTGTTTGTGCGTGCATCATCTTTATCCACTGCTGTAACCATTATGACAGGGTCACCTGTAGAACAACAAAACAAAAGGGACTTTAGATTCAGATTGCTGGAGGTCATGTGAACTTTAGAGGATCCAGATTTTTATTTTTTTCTCACCAACTTCAGAGCTTTCGGGGACTCTGCCGTAGAAAGAGGTCTGAGTGAACTGTGGAGCGTTGTCGTTCTGGTCAATGACGTTGATGATGAGCTCCATTGGATCCTCGACCTTATTGCCCTCATTCATCGCATGGGCAAACAGCTGGAACACACACCACACAGTTTCTAATAACAGAACTTGTGCATAAGGATTAAGACATACTGTAATTGAGATTGAGGTTATACTGTTAGCTCACGGTGTAATTGGCTGTCTTCTCCCTGTCCAGTGGCTGTGTCACATACAGCACCCCAGACCTCCGATCCACAGTGAACACATTCTCGGGGGGCTCATCAGCCCCTGGTCCAGAGATCCTGTAGGTTATGGCCACCCTTTGCGCATTGCTGGACTTAATCTTAAAGGGATAGTAGCATTTTTTTTAAAGTGGGGTTGTATGATCTACAAATAGCCCCTAAGTACTTTAATTGCAGTAGAAGACTCTCTGCACTCCTCCCGTTAGCAACACCAGCCCATAGTCCTGCCCAGAGATTTACAACATACAGTGTTGTGAACAGACCCAAAGAAATGGCCTATTTTCGCGGCCTAAAAGAGGTTTTACCTGAAAAAAAATACACAATTCCATTGTTCACTATAATACAATTTTTTCCAGCCCCTCAAAGTGCAGGAAAAACACAGTTTTTATTTGGACCTAACCAACTGCTGATCGGCGGGCGCTAACCCTGGGCGGAGGGATACGTGAGTTGGTTAGGTCCAAATAAAAACTGCGGTTTTCCTGCACTTTGGGGGGCTGGAAAAAATTGTATTATAGTGAACAATGGAACTGTGTATTTTTTTTTCAGGTAAAACCTCTTTTAGGCCACGAAAATAGGCCGTTTCTTTGGGTCCATTTACAACAATGTATGTTGTAAATCTCTGGGCAGGGCTATGGGCTGGCGTTGCTAACGGGAGGAGTGCAGAGAGTCTTCTACTGCAATTAAAGTACTTAGGGGCTATTTGTAGATCATACAACCCCACTTTTAAAAAATGCTACTATCCCTTTAAGTGCAACAATAAAGTTATTTTAGTCAAGACAGCTGTAACGCAAATGAAAATGCATTAAAAACTATTAAATCCATTCATTAATCCTGTATTTACCGTCACCATATATTTGGGGTATGGACCCCGGTCATTTTCTGGAAAGTTAATTGGTGGAATAACCCACTCCCTCTTCATGCGTTTCAAACCACCAGACACATGTGGGAAGTGAATGGTGGACACCTGCTGAAGGTTCAGGTCAGAGAGTCAGGATGTTTAGTCAAACATTTGTCTGTAATTTAATAAAATCATTTTAAGATTACAAAACCTATACATTTACCTCAGGATTCGTGTTTATTGTGTTTCCTTTATCAGAGCAGTTGTTTCTATTGTTGAAGCACTGTGGTTGGGTCCACATCACAGCCAGAGTGAACAAACACTGAGGAGTAAACATTATCCTATGACATTTGTTCAATATGAACATTTGAGCATTGTTTTTTTTGTTTTGTTTTTTTTACACAAATACTAATAATGATGATGTAATGGGTGTGCAATACTATTCAGGTGTAGAAAGATGTAAATGTTCAATGTTCCTGATCATTCAAAATAAAATATAAATAAATCTAAACATCTAGTGGATAAAACATGAAAATTAATTAACATATTAAAAAAAAAAAAACTCAATTGAGCTGAACAGTAAAAATCTACAGGTTTCTGACTGCCAAAGGACATTTACCACTGACAAAAGCACACTCACACACACAATCACCTTAGCATTTCTGTGTCAAAACACTCACGTGGACTTGGCAGAGTGAAAATAGCACCCTCAAAGCTGAGCTGTTCCCCATCATCTGCTTCACACAGACCTGTCCTCCGCTGTCAGACGGACTGATCCTCTGGACTGGATGTGCTGCTTTGTTCCAGTGGCAGACTGCCAAGTTTCTGACATTTACTAACTCTCCTTTTTTGACAGGTTTTCACCTTCAAAGTTGACTCCTTCAAATTAATTATTTCTTTTCCAGAGACATGGACTGTCATCTATTCTTTAAACTGCCTGTGGCAACAGCGATGGTGTTTACTCCTACTTTGCTTTACTCCCCCCGATGCTGCAGTTGTCTGATTTTTATCTGCGAGGGGCTGGTGAAAAACAAGGAAGCTAAAGGTGACCTCAGGCACCTTCACACATGCAGGTGTGTGTGTTTATGCAGGTAACGATTCCAATTCTTGACTTCTGAAAAATGGTGATGTTTCCATAACATGGATTTACAACCTATAAAAATTCTAAATTAGGAGTTACAGAGGAGGAACTACAGACATACAGTATACGTTACTTAAGGCATGCATTAAAATATATCCCCTCACTCTGATTTTGGCAGGATAATGGGGTCACTGGGGCTGAACTTTTTCTCAGTTGACAGAATACACATGTTTACACAACAGTAGAGGATCAGGTTGTCGACTCTCAGCAACGAATACATTAGTGGATTATTTTGAAAACTTGGTTTCCCACACATCTTTATGCATCAAATTCTCTGCATCGTTCAAAATGTAAGTTGGCCTTCAATTTCATTACTTTTGTAATTCAAATGTCTCTTTGATTAGTGAGTGAGAGAACTTAAATCCATCTGATAATCACATTTAAGACAGTTCATTTATATAAAACGTATATATACTGTAGGATTGGTGGCTTCTGCACAAGCTGAAGTTAAACTGTTGCTGGCTTGGTGAATAAATGGTGTAATAATGGGATAAAATGAAAAGTGAAGAAGATTGCAAACTAGCGTGACCAGTGAAAATGAAAATGCCTGTATAAGGTGTAACTTTTAGAAATAAATCACTTCACTCTCCTGGTGTGCGGGCAGGGGCTGGGGTTGGAGGGGCCTGGCTTGTCCTGGATAAAGCAAAGAGGTCTTACCGGTAAGTAAAAAAAGGTTTGGAAACACTGCCTTAAGACATTTTAAAAGAAGCAACAATACATCAACACCATTAAGCAAATGACTGCATTATCTGGAATGACAAAAACAATTATTAACCAAATCAAATTTATTAAGATATTTCTTCATTTTTTGTCTATCTGTACACTTAGATGCAAAAAGTGAGAGGAAAAATAAAATGACAGATGAGTAGAACATATAGTGGAAGTGCTTTCACAGCAATCCCAAATAAACAAATACTTCACAGCTTACACAGAGGTAACAGGGAAGATGGATTGTCTAAGTCAAACTGTACAAGACAAACAGACACAAAATACAGACACAGAACAAAGTGGGTATGTGCATTACTCCATACTTTCTTCCCTCCTCTTTTGACTTGAAACTTAAATGTCCATTAAATGAACATCACAAATACACTGAAGGACCAAATGTTTTTTCTGCACAGACATGAGTATTTTTGACCTGATGATCGCTGCAAATATGAATGTAACCACAAGTTAAATCTATAGAATAATGATTTTAGAAAAAGCTGTCCCTTCAATTGTAATATTTAGAAATCTATTTATCTAACAGGTTGTAACGATTACCTGTTGTATCCCCAATTTATATCTCTGTCCAGTGCTGTATAAAAACAATCCGTTAGCTGTGGTGATTTCTGGCCAGGTCAGAGTTCAGATACACCACAGTAGCTGTGATATCGTCCCTGTACATTCGAGCCAAGTCCTCCGGCAGAGCGAGCATAGAGGCCAGTCTCTCCTGACACAGTTCTCCATACTCCCCTGTGCCGAGAGCATGTCTGATGAGGTGTGTGGCACCATTGGTGTCGAGGGCAGGGGAGGCACGGGCCTGACGCTTCAGTAAGAGTTCATGCATCTGACCCAGTTTCAGCTGCCTCTCGGATGGAGAAACTGGAGCCTGAAAAATAGAGAAGGTGGTTGGAAAACATTTTTGCAGGATAAAAACACAAAAAACATAAAGACATGAAAATTGTGTCACTGTGACTCCGCCCACAAACCTGTAGGTGGATCCCACTCAGGTGCTCTCCAACCAGTCGTACAGCCTCCTCACTACTTAGTTCGTCCCACAGCCCGTCAGTGCCAAGGATCAGGAAGTGGTCCTGAGGTCTGAGCTTGTGATAGGTTATCTCAGGTGTCACGTCCAAGTAGGGTGGAGTCAGGTAATTAGGTGGAGTGTACTGGTACAAGTTGAGAGAGTCCAGATCCACTCCCGATTCCAGGCCGGCTAAAATGCTCTGCTGCAACTCACAGCTCCACTTGAATCTCACATCGCCGAACGCACGCAGGGGCATCAGAACCTGACAGATTGATAAATGTTTAGCACTAGTGATTTAAAACGTGACTTTCAACTCATAATGATCATTAAGTCAAAAACCTCTCACCCCGAGCAGTCTGTCCTCTGTGACCACTGTGTCTCTCTCTGTGGGTGGGTGCTGGGCTGTGATTCGCTCTACTTCAGCCTGGTTCTGTGAGTTATGGTCCTTGGATAAGGGTAACGCACTCCACGAACCATCCTCTTCCCGCACTCCCAATACTGCTCTGCAGTCTCCAGCATTCGCCACGTGGATCCCATTTGTGCCAATATGAGCCACGCAGGCTGTGCAACCGGCAAACGCCACCTAAACACATGATGATGCATGTGAGTAAACATTATATAAGCTTGAACACACTGAAGAAGGAAAAGATTTAGCTCATTACTTGGATGGCTGTGCTTTTCATCAGGTCATTGGAAAGTGGGACTTGAGCCTCCAAGGATATGTCAGCATCTAGTCGTTTGAAAGCACATTCCAGAGCATCTTGAGGGCTAAAAGAAAAAAGGGGGAGAGATGATAGAAGTATGTAAAAGAAAAAAACAATATCAAGCAGATGTAGAATATATTAAAATACATGCAAGTTTACCTCATGCCTTCATCGTGTTCCTCATTATCTAGTAATTCCTGCCAGAAAACTCTGAGGTGGTCAATGTAGAGAGAAGCAGATTCACGATAGTTGAAGTCTGCATGATGTTTGTACCACTTCAGGATAGGAGGAACAGGTCTGCCATGCTCCATGCACTTCTCAAGGTCCTCCAGGCTTTGCTTTTGCATCATTGCGGTGGCTATGTAATACAGCAGTCGCTCACTGACGGCCTGGGCACACGCCCAACCCCCATGGCCGTCAAACACTCCAAAGAGCATGCCCTTTGTCTAGAGAAGATAGAGAGGAGTGACTTAAATTTAATGAAAGGGAGAAAGAAAAGTTGCGGAGGTGGATGTATGTGAGGAGAAGATGCATACCTGTAAGCAGGTGGCTGCGCTGCGGCGGTCTTCATTTGGAGTGTTAGCAGCTAGCTGGTTACTCTCAAACTTTTTCACAGCACTCAGTCCCCTGCCATCAAACTCTGGCACACTCACAACCTGAAACAGATAATTGTGCAAAAACAATTAGCTTTTTCACCTTGCTCTGTAGCATGCTGCTCACTGTAGCTTTTGATAGCCAATGTGTCTTTTTTAGAATACCATCTCATTCGAACCTAGAAACATATATCACTGCTATAACTGTCTCACTGTATTACCTGCTCATTAGAGCGCAGAATACTGTTGATTTGGACCCGGCTGAGTTGAAAGTCCAGGTCCTGACGAGTTGAGAGGTGTCGACCTCTTGGAGGCCAGTTTCCTGACTCTTCACCACTGGAGCACAAGTGGTCTGATCTGTAGTTACCCCAGGATGAGAAGTGACAAATATGGGCTGGTCGAGGCTGAGAAGACGAAAATACAACAAGGTGAACACACTGATAAGGGTGATTAGGACGTGCTGGTGCTACACTGAATATATAACATATAATGGCCAAAGTATGAGGTCGGACAGGATGGTACAAACCTGAAAATAGGTACTGGAGGAGAGTGTGTAGCTTGAAGCTCTTTGGAGGATGCTGGCGCACACACGACCAGACATCTCTAATGCAACTCTCTCAGCAGGGTGTAGTGCAGCTTTATCACCCAGACACCTGTGTAAGCAGTGAAAGGATACCAGTTATGTTATGGTCATACCGGGCATAACTCCTGTCAAAACACTGGACAATCGAGGCACTGACGTAACTGTAACTACATAGCAAGCTAACGTAAATGTTGTTACCCGGCTTCAAATTGACGCCACAATCATTGTGCTATAGCGTTAACGTACACTTGTATCGCACAGCATAGCTCCTTTTATGAACTATCCGCAGTATTACTAGGTTCAACCTCTTTTATATACAGTCTATGGGTGCAACCAAATCATATAACGCTAAGATGACCATATAAAACGTAAAGTTAGCTTGCTAGGCGGCTAGCTCTGCTAACGTTTAACATATTAGCTACTTCCGCTATTCAAAGAACCTGTCGTTGACGTAAACGGCTTCATACCGGTCGATGTGCTATGTGTTTAAATTCAGTCAATAACAACTTAATTAGTCAACTTCATACATACTTAGTAATTGCGCGAATGAATCAACGTCGATCGGCTGTCATCTGCTCCATACGTGACGTCGACGTGCCACACAGCGAACGTCTGACGTTAAGGTTGACGCATCAGCATTAGATGAGTGCGTCAAATGTAAAAAAAAGAGAGAGAGAGAGAGAGAGAGAGAGAGAGAGAGAGAGAGAGAGAATAATCGGAGAACAATTTAAAGAGTTTTTTTGTTTTGTTTTCTAGTTTGTAATGTAAGAATAGGGTTAAGCGGCAGCATTAACAAGATGAGGAGTCTGTAGACAGTGTAGGAAAATCTTTTGTGACCTGCAGTGGCCGGCCGAGTGCCAGTTCACATCGATTCATTCATTATGTCACAACACATTACGGTAGTCTATTCTGCCCCCTGCCCAGGTGATAAATCTACAGCTACATCTTCTGCACACACATAATAATTAATATAGGCTAAACAAAACAGAAAGAAAGAAAGAAATTGAAAGCGAGAAGTAAGATTTTCCACCCCTTTAGAACTTTTTAATTTTCATTTCATCTATTTCTTATTCTTGTGTATATTTCTTTCTTTTAACATTTTTTGTAACATGTTCATAAAAATGACAGTTCAGGTTACACGTATCAACCGCATGAGTTCACAGGAGTGAAGTTACGAGTTTGACTGTACGTTCCAACCGGGTAACCATAGGAACAGGTCGGAAACGCAGCAACACTACGTTGTTTTTCGACCTTAAAAGAATGTTTCTAAACTCATTCAAGTGATAGAAAAATGGTTAATGTGATGAATCGTGCCGCTGTCGTGTTTAGGTTAGGTCAAATACGGTTTATAAACCTAAATAGAGTATCTTTTTAAACCGTCTTTGGTTTCAGTCCTGAGACAGGTTGTTTCCATGGTAACGCGAAGTGCCGTTGCTTCACTATCTAAACGCGGAAACTTAACATTGGCTGAAGTTTATATTTTCTCACTTTACCATCACATGTTTTGTCAGAGCAGAAGTTTGGATCTTAGCTTAAGGAAACACCATACATTAACAGAGCAACAGCTTTAGCCAATGTAAATATTAGCACGATTATTTAAGGTTTGTAAGATAGGTTAGCTGGGCAGCTAATTGGAAATAGCATCTCGTTAGCACACAACCACACTATTATCCGCTGGAAGTAAGTAAAAAGAGATAATGTTCTTGTAATTATAAGTTAGCCATGCTGTTGTTAAACTTGAATCGCATTTAATCCTGGCTCTGAACCTGCTGAGAAAATGGATAAGACTGGCAACAGCCGCAACAGTAGGTGACCTTGATGCTAACGCTATCTATAAGTTACTCATTTTGTTTATGTAACTTATTTCACTATCCAGCTAGCCTTTATAAATGCATGACTGTTGTTAATTTGATCTCTGCTTGCTTTCAGGCATAAAGACGGATCTCAGCTTCCTGCTTGAGAGCCTGAAATTACAGATGAAAAGCCCTGATTTACAGAACCAAGCTCTTGACACCATTCGCGATATCTGTGAAAAGAGAGGTAACGTTAATATAAGTGAACTATGACTTTTCCCTTTCATGCACACACTTGGCAGCCCTGTCAGTAACTAACTCAGATTTGTGGTTAGGGAGTAATCATTTTCATTCAAAGTAGCATTATGTCTAGGTGTGATACCATTCAACTGTCTGTGTAATTCTATTTTTTTTGTAATTATTATTATTTCAGAGGATAATGTGGACCTGCTGAGAGAATTGGGAGGTGTGGCATTTCTGTATAACCTCTCCAAGTCCAGCATTGTTTATCCTGATGTCAAGGAGTCAGCACTCTTTACACTCTGCATACTGTTGGAGGCCAATGGTAGGGGTATAGTGTGTGATGGTTGCAGAATCCCAATTTGGTGACGCCCTAGTAAAGGATTCACTCTAACAATTGTTTTGCAGCACTTGAAACCTGTGATGAAGTTCACATACTTCTTAAATGAAAAAGTGTAGTCTTACAGGAACAAAATCTATGGATGTATATGGTTTGGATTTGAAGTCAAAAAACAGAAGATGTACAGATTTAAGGGCAGATAATTGCCCTTAAAAGTGGTATATTAAATGACCTGGTTGCTTATATTAATAATTATTTATGGAACTTTATAACTCTGATGTTCATATTGATCCCTGTGTAGACTGTGGGATACTTAAAACTGCAAAGGACACATGGAACACCTCTGTCAATGTATTATGACATTCAGATTTGAAGTGTAGGCATTACAGTCTGTGGTCATGTATTGCAATGGAATTTAACTGTAATTTATTTGAAAAGTATACAACAACCCTGTGTACCATAATATTTTCAAATGTCATTTCATCATAAGTTTAACATAAAGTTAATATATTGTTAATACTCTTTCTGGCAGTGTATTGCAAGAATTCTTTTTGCCGAAAGGAGACATTTGTAGACCTTGGCCGTTGCTTGATGAAAGAGGACAACACACTGACACAGAAGAGCACGTCTGTCTATTTGCTGTCTGTGCTAGTAGCCAACAACAGTAAGATCAAGACACCTTAGCTGACATAAAGGATTACAGCTGTCTAATTTATGTGCACTTTTTATCTCACACAATTTCATGATGATGAGTATGATGGTCTTACTTTTATTATGCAGACATTTGTAGCCCTTGTGTGTCTGTGTGCTTTTGCAGAATTAGGACAGACTTTAGCCCAAAACACTGGTTGCCTTGATGTTCTCCTGGACCTTTTCAGGTACTTTTCAATGATGTAGCGAGACTCGTGTCTCATAGTCCACATTGGTAGATAGATTTAAAGAAAATTATGATTTTATTTAATATTTCTTTTCAGGACCACTTTTCCCCTCCCCACCGACACTACTTCACCTGTAGTGAATTCCACGCACCTCTATAAGCTCTGGACATCTGTGTCTATTGCTCTCGGTGGATGTGTCAACAATCCTCAGAATGGTAATGTCATCTTTTTTTTCATGCCTTGTAATGAAGCACTGTAAAACATTGACAGTCATCCTGACCTCCTTTTTGAAGCCCAACCATAGGGTACTTTATTTTGCTTTATTTGGAGTAAGAACAAGAACTGTTTTTGCTCAATTTACTGAAGTCTTTTTTGTGCTAACAGCCAGAAACCTTCCAGATGTCTAGTGGACACATGTCTGAAGAACGAGATGTAACAAGGTCACACTGACCTCAAAACACTTTTTAGCCTCTATTCAAGACTTCACATAGCAATTATGGCAAATTTATTTGATGTGATTCTGGACAAACAACTTGAGAATTTGACAACAAATTGCAGCTAGTCTCAAGTGGTCTCAGTCTGGTGGTGGCATGCACCCCCTTGAGGGTTATTCTACTTTTGTCTTGCAGAGGAGGGTCAGCTCATTTGTGTGGCAGCCTTCCCCATAGTAAAGACATGGCTTCAGCAGATTGCTCTGCAACGCACAGATATCCTTCAGCCAATATGTTCCTTCATAGCAATGACAGTTTCCAACAACAGTAAGTTTTTATATGTGTATATACAGTATTTGGGTAAAACATCTAAATTGAAACAAAAATCCAAACAATTAAATTGGTTGAAATGAATCAGTTGTTCTGTTTGTCCATAGCCTTTGTTCAGGAGCATTTTGCTGCCTCAGGGGGATTGGAAACTCTTGCTCTTTCACTGGTTCGTCAAGCGTCTGTGGCAGATTTGAGCTTGATGTCTTGCCAACTTTCTGTCACTATATCCAAGACCCTATCAGCTTGTGTAACTGATAACTGTGCGTATTGCTCTTTCATACAAAAACACATGCACAACAAGAGGTTACACAAATATTCACAGTATTTCCCTCTCTATTGACAATCTACTCTCTTTAGCTCCTCTGGCTTCAGGTCTGGCTAAGTATGGCATCGTGCCCCATCTCTTCTCCCTGCTGGCTTGTCCAAATCTTAACCCTGTGGACCGGATCTCAGTTTTACTCACACTGGGTCACTGCACTTGGGCTTCTGGTAAGACTGCTCTTCAGTCTGTTTTTGTGTCCAGTATTTTCTAGTTGTTTTTGAGTCATCCAGTGCTACAGTACTCCTTCTCTTGAGATTACAACTTGGTAATTTTGTGCTACCCAAATATTTTTCACAAATATGTTTTTCTTCCTGTCTGTAGTGGAGCATCAGTCCCAGTTGATGCAGTGTGGAGGCCTGCCCCTTATAATAACCCTACTTGCCGAGGACACATGTGAAGAGGTTAGGAGGGCTGCAACATTCATATTGCAAACCTGTAAACAGGCCAGTAAGTCAAGGCAATTTTGTTTCTATTATAATGCAATTATGTTAGTCATCGTGTTATGCATAGACATTTTAATTTAGCATCCAACAAAGTCATGCACTTAAGGGTGGGCTGCTGAATTCCTGCAATCAAAATGGGCCACTTTGATGGAAGAACATTCACACTAATCTCTAAAGCCCATTTAAAAATCCCAAAATGTTCAGTGCAATCAAAGCTACTGTAAACACAGTTTCAGTGTATCTGTTGGCAAAAAAAATAGCAATAGCACTGAAAAAAGTTAGGTTAAATTGCTACACTGTGTAACACTGTTATTGTCATAGCTTCAGAGTGGCATTGTTGATTAGTCCTGTTTGTTAATACAGGGTCTGTTTTTGAACACCTGCTCATAAAAATGAAAAAAAAAACTCTCTGTAATTAGCCTGGGTAACTTTTGTCACATTAGATAAGTTAAATTAACTGTTTTTGTCTTTACCTGTGAAGCCACAGCCTTTGGAGTGCATGATCTGACAGTAAAACATGGAGAGGATGAAAACACTGAGCGCCTTACAAATGTGGAAAGCTTCAGGAGCTCAGCCAAGGAGTTGCTGCACAGGATTGATCTGCTAGAAAAGAACCAGACAAAGGTTAAACATGCCTACACTCACATGATGACAGTTCATTAAGGACATACAGTATTTATGCGTGTGATGTGTGTTAATATTCATCTTTAGGTAGCTGAGGACAACCAGGAAGACAAAGACTCAGCTACTTCAGCAGAAGGGCATATTGTACCATCTTTACCTCAAGCCTTACCTCCACCTCTGCAGCATAAGCAGGACATTAGAACAAACCCCATAGTTTATAGACAGAATAGCACTCACAATGATATGAAGGAAGATTGTGACAACAGCATTCAAGTTCAAAGTGTTAGAAACTTAAAGGAAAATGACAGTGAACTGAAGAAAATGAACTTCAACGAGGCTAAACCCAGTGAGAAGCAGGAGTGGTGGTCACTAGAGGGAGACAGAGAGCCACTTACTACAAACAGGTTAGTAAAAGTGGTACTTATTTATCAGAAAACCTCAAATCAAATACTGTTTTTTTTATTTTTATAATTGCTTTCTCTTGTCCTTTTTTTAGTCCCTTCTTTAAACCCCCAGCACCACTGAGGTACAGCGTACCAGAGGAAATGAAATGTACTTATACAGAAGGTAAGAGTTGGAGGGGGGTCAACAAATGTCTTAAATGCACTTTTCTGATAACATACTTTTGCTGATTTTGACTTTTGGTTATACTGTTGTTTATCATGTGCTTTGTTTTATGTTCAGACTTACAGAACCCAGTGACGAGTAATATCAGGGAATTTACAGCAGAAGAACACTTGCTTGCTCGTTCTCGCTGTGCAGGTACAAGAACATGAAGACATATGAAAATAAAATAAAAAATCCTACAAAATACTGTCCATCTTTATGATGAAATAGCAATGTGAAACGACATTGTGTGTTTGCATGCTTTTACTATACTCTCTTTTCAAGCCAGGAATACATTCAGACCTGAGAATGCTGATCTCTTCCTCTTGGTTGTTTTTCAAACACAAATTATTAAAATCCCCTGTACTGAAGTCTGAATACTCCATCAAACACTCATCTGCTTATATCAGATTTTTAAGTACAGTATGTATTACCTGTTGTATTTTCATTTGGGACTGGCAACAGGTTTAGCTACACAAACAGTCAATTGTATTCATATTGAGCTGTTAAGGGGTGCACAGCTAATCTTATCTTATTTTTACATTCCTTTAATCTCTTTTCTTCAGGCTGTGTGGTGCCTTTTGAGAAAGTGACCAGCCGCACCTTTGCATCTCTTCAAAGCTCCTGCCGTCACAGCTGTGAAATGCACAAGGCTCTCCAAGCGGCCACAGAGCAATTCAGGACTCGTCACTGCAGCCTTCTTCTCAGGAGAAAGAACCAGGGTGGCTGTGTTGAGACGACAAGACAAGACTCTGAGAGCGTGTCAGCAACAGAGTCACAAAGGAGAAAAGAACACTGGAGTGGTAAGAGGCTTCAACATTTGAATTTATACAGTAAAATCTCTAAATCAGACAGTGCAGTTCTAGTCTTACAATCTGATTGGACATAGAGCAAATTGCAGTCCCTGTAAACAGAGATATAAAATTGCTTTTTGTGGTAAAGAGAGCAATTTTGTGTTCATTCATTTTTCAGATCTGCAGAGTGATTCCTTGTAGAAGCTCTTTATAGGTTATAGGCTGCGTCATGTTTTTTTTTTTACTACGTTTGACAGGGAAATATAATAAACAGTTCTTAAAACACCTATGTGATGCATATTTCAGACTTTGCTCCTTGTATGCGCTTTGCCATGGGTGCACTCAGTTATGGCAGTTGTGATTTATGCATGTCTTCATAGCATGAAAAGGTTGTATTTGTAACATACTGGGACTAGTGACATCTGCTCTAAACTTTATCACAGTGCATTAGTTCAGTCAAGACAAAAGTAAGAACTTAACCACTGAATAAATGTGAATCTGTGTGGAGTTGATTATATTTTATTAACAAACCTTTCAGAGAGTAAGCATGCATCACAAGTGTACCTGTTGGTCCAAAGAGTTTTTTATTTTCCCTGGCCATCACTTCATGAATATTATTTTAATGACCTCATTAAGAAGCACACATTGTTGACTCAAGCTACTGCTATAAAAATGTCTGATTTCTACTCTACAGTAAAAGAGGTCTCCCTGACTCCCATACGTAAAAGAGAAGGTACCCTGCCAGCACACAACTGGAAAACACACAGGGGTAAGAAGCAACTTAATATTAATAGAACTCTTAACACGTGTCTAGAACTGCTGGGAATGAGTGTATGATGTATCATTAAAAGGTAGAAATAAATGCACAAGACCTGCCAGCCACGAAAAAAACAAGTTTGTCTGATAAAACTAAATGTCAAGATGTAACACGTGACAGCAGAAAGCAAATTATATCTTAGAAAAGAAAAAAATTGGGATTGAAGTACTTGTAAGCTTTCTAACATTATTTGACCTTTATCATTGATGTGACATGCAGTATTCGTTATTTGGGTGTTGTCTTTTTCCCCCGAACCATAGGCAGCAGTTTGACTCCAATGCGCAGACGAGGTGCAAAGGAGACATCCACCCCCTATAACAAGACTGGTATGTACATGATATTTTCATAGCAGCACATGGTGCTGTCCTTTAAATGTGTCATAACCAAAACAGGTTCATCTTCCTGCAGGTAAACATGTGACAGCAGATTCGTGTGTTTACAGTGGATTGCGATGTGTGAATGTTGTGATTGAGAGGCTGCGGTGGGAGCTGTCCTCTGTAATGTGTTCTTGGCAGCAGACAAACCAAAGAGCAGGAGGAATGTTGAACTGCAGCCAGTGTTCTCACAGCGCAGGCCAGGGCAGCACAGCTGTATTAAGCTGTTTCACACTCTATATAACACCATGTGTGTGTGCGTACGTGTGTGTGTATGTGAAACAGAGGGAGAGGGAAAAGAGAGAGAGATTGAAGGGTGTGTTCTGATGCTTTTGTCCAATGCCAGTGACAAAGCAGTGAATGCAGAGGAGTTTTAAAGTGTTCCACCTTATGGTCTTGTATGTTCTGTACTTGCATTACAATCACTTTACTGTAATGCACATAATTATATAATTTGTGGTTGTCTCTGCCATCCATGTCCTTTTTCTTCTCCCATTTCCCAATTTTGCCAGTTCACATGATCTTGCTCAGACTGTCTATTGCCAAAACTTGCAACAGTGTTGTAATATGGATGTAGAGGCGCCAGTGTGGAGTACAGTCTCTGTGCTGTCAGGCTGAGATTTACTGTATTTTTATACTACTCAGCCAAATGCATTTTCCAATGCTGACTTTATGAGTCCACACTTCAAATAGTTTTTCTTGCACTGCACAGTCCACATTTTTATTCTCTCCGTCCAGTTCATCTGTTTTTTACATTCTTCACCTTCTCCGGTAATATACTTCCTTCTGTCTTACAGTAATTCTCTGCTTTTCTTTCTCGTCCCTCGTCTCCCCTTCATTCATCGCACATTCTTCTATTTCTGTATTATTGTTTGTATGTCAGCTGTATTAGTCGTTAAAGGTAATGTGAAATCACTCCAATGAGAAATAGAGATAGAGTGAAAAGAGATTAAGTATCTTTGTGTATTGACTCAGGTAATGTGATGTTGAGTAACTGAATAAGTTGCAAAAACAGACCTGTTCTGACTCGTACACACACACACAAATGCAAACTGTTTTGTTTCAGCTACAGAGAGCAGAGGAGCGGGTGACAGCAGGCGCCGTGTTCCTGAGGATGAGCCGAGGACTATCGCTGATCACTGCTCTGCTGTAAGACTTTGAGAGAATATTTTCAGTCAAAATGTTCATGTTGATATGGCCTGACAGATTTTACCACCAGCTTTGTGTTGCCATGACTTATAGACTGCAGTATATTTCACTCCAACACTGCTTTGTCGTGTCAGTGCCTGCACACAGTAATACAGAGATGCATGTCAAATTAAATCTAACCCATGGAACAAAGGAGAAAAGATATTTTTCCTTTATTTTTGATACTGTCCTTGGATTATTTATCTAAGGTGAACAGCTAATGTCAAAGTAATGATTATTGTGGCTTTATTAATTAACCTGTTAGAGTAGTTGCAGGGTTGCCAGCTGTGCAACCAATGAAAGACAAAATGTATGTAGCTTACTGCAAGTATAGACAAAGTTCCACTACGACCCATGCCCGGCTAAGGTATCTCTCAATTTCAGAACAATATGAAAAACAGCAAAAACCTTACTGGTTGGATTTATTTATCGAAAATTACAATATTAATGTGGTCATCCCTTGCATGGTACACTTGATCAAGTCATGATCAACAGCTGAATCTTAACACAGCTGCCAAAATGTTCTTGAAACCACTAACAGATGATCTTTGAAAACGACCATTGCACCATCCAGTAATTTTAATGTAACACCCTATTGCACAACATGATCAAGTGTTAAATGCACAAATGCGTCAACTGTGTTAAGCCAACTGAGTTTCATAGCTTACTGAAGTTTGTTCAAAGCAATCGCTGCCTGAAATGTGGGATCTCAAATAAGAACTGAAGGATATGCTTTGCAGGATGGTTGGGAGTAATTTATACCATTTGTAGTTAATGGGCTGAAATGTGCACAACCACCAGTAAATTCCAATAACATTGGTAAGACAGGCAGCCTGGGTGGATCGTATTGGATTGTAGTAATTAAATGAAAAACAGACGCTCAGTACACCCATTTCATTTCTATTCTATTTTATTATACTATCAGTAGAGCTTTAGTGTCAAGGCCGTGTGTCACTGGAGAAGTCATCAACATCTGAAGCAGTTACAGTTACAGCACAATGCACAGTTTTGCAATGAGGTAGCTTGTGTAAGGCTGAACCGCCCTGGCATTAAACTTAATGATTCCAAGTGTGCATCTTTGCACGTGACTCGTTGCATAATTCACACTCTCCTGTCTGTCAGACAGTCTAATCTTAGTTTAGTCTTTACTGTCATATGATCAATCTTAGGGTAGAAGAAGGAGGAAGCACTTCAGCCATGAGGAGGTGCGCTGTCTACTGAGTGGAGTGAAGAGATTTGGCTCCTCTTGGAACTCCATCTTGTGGTCATATCCCTTCCATCCTGAACGCACTAATGTTGACCTGGCCAAGAAATACAGGCAGCTAATGGTAACAAGAGAACATCTTGAAATGAGGTTTTAAGGTAACTGTTATGAAATGTACTGAGATTAACTACCTTGGTGTCTCTTCTTGTTTTTGCCTTCAGAGAGGTAAAACCCATGGATGCTGTCTGTGAATAATCCTAATCTGAAGTTCTCTGCCAGACACATTGATGCTGGCCTTCTGGGAATCAACACCCTTGAAATATCTGAAATGCTTTGATTCTGTCTGGTTCAAAACACTGTATTTATGATAGAGTTATTCATCTAAAGTTGTAAACACTCCATATTTATCTAGATATTGTTCTTTGAATTTTAGTACTTTGTATATCGTTGGCACTGTCCTAGACATTGTTTCTGCAGTGGTTGTTGGTGTTTTGACTGATATTGCAAATGGTTCCATTTTGTTATATATTAAAACAAAAACAGTTTTCGCCTCTTAACTTTGTCTCCTATATCTTCTTCAAGTACCTTGTATTTTTGCAAACAAACCTTTCAGAGACATCCTAAATTGAAAATATGGCAACAAACTCTAGTTATGATGTGCGTAATATAAAAAGCTAATTAAGACCAAATCAGAAACTATTTGTTTGGATCAGTTGTGCCACATTTAGATAAAATTAGATGTATGTAACTTTTAAGCCCGTTGTTTTGCTGTTGCATCACCTCTTGATGATTCACCGCCACATTGTGCCAGACCACTGTGTTGTCAGGTATTGGATGTCTGCCAGATATAATTGCAGTTGCATAATGTTGTCATGGGTTGTGGCAGTTAAATGTTCGAGAACTTAACACTCAGGCAATCAATCATAACTCTCCTATATAACAAATTTTTTTAGCCTCAGTTGGATTTAAACAGACAGATTTTGGATAATAATTTTAAGACATGTAAATAAAGTTGAGAGTTATTTTTTAGGTGGTTAAAATGTCAGAGAAGTTGTTCCAGCAGAATTGATATTTACCAAAGGGATACAAGAAAAGATTTTGGGTTGTTCATTCCTGCAGATTTTTCTCGGCCTACTGTACTAATACTGTATTCAAAAGTTAGTGGTGTTACGCATTTGAATTTGACATGTAGTATTTTCTTGCCTTTTATTTTTAACAAGAATCTGCTTTTTTAAATGCAAGAATGATCCAACCACAAAGCAATGATAGTTGCACTTCTGCTTTGCCCCTACAAAAAAAGCCTTCAAAATCACATTTTTGTTACTTCCCTTGCCATATACTGTCACGGAAGTAAATACCAAGTTCTGTTTTCTTTGGTTTTGTGCTTAGGCCATCAGAGTCCGTGGAGAGGACAGGAAATCAGCATTGTTTATTGAGCTGAAAACCTCTGGTATGACAGGAATCACAAATATTGCAAATCAGCTTCTTATCTATTCTCGGTGAGCATCAAGAAGCAGCTAACTGTACGCTTTACCAAAGGCAAGCTTGACTGAGATCACTGTCTAAAGTGTGCCTCTCCCTTTCCATGGGGACTCCTCTGTGTGTTGCCAAAACCATGGGACTTACCCGTTTACCATGTTCTGATGCGTTGACTGTTAAAGTTCGATATGACTGAAGAGGGGAAAAAGTTTATGGGGAACTACACACAAATTTTGTATATACTGTATATATTTTATATATTGTCAGCAGTATACTGCATTGTACATCTTGATGACACTGCAGGATTGTTAGGTGCTAAAGTTCCTGTCACAGTGGCACAGTCTGTTATTTTACAAAGTTTCATTTTTAGGCATGGCCTCTCATACCAGTTCACTAACTACTTTGTCAAAATGTTGGGATAGCAAGCCAGCGAGGGCAGAGGGAGTGTGGTGGGAGAGGCATGTGAGGAGCAGATTTCTCATGGACTGCAACACAGTCACACTCGAGACTTTTGACCCAGGCCCCCCGAAAACCTCCTTCCTCTGGAAAGAATGTGGCCTCGTCTCTCCCCCTCCTCCCCCTTCCTCCTCCTTCTTCTCTCGTCTTCTCTCCCATGAGACTGTGAGAAGGCGCTGTCTCTTTTATGTGATCTGTACTGTGTTGAGGCTGGAATTTGATTTCCATATGTGCTCTGTGCTCCCATACATGCACTAGCATGATCTGTCTAACAGTGAAAGCTCAGCAGTTGGCACTTATGTATTGGACTGGCTGAGTCACATTCCTCATTAGAAATAAAGGGATGAGCTCACAGCTACTGTTTATCTGAAGGCTTGTTGTTAGACATACAAGCTAATGAATGCTAAGCATCATACCAACTTGCCTTTCTCTTGACCTTTGTATTTTTCGTTTCCATTCTCAACATCATACAGAGTAACATGTTTTATTATTGTTGAAAAAAAAAAAACAGGGTGGGTGACTATGACACACATGGAATAATATTTTTATTTTTTATTTTTTTTACAAGCAAGCTACTAAAATTTCTTTTCAAAATTACATTATTATACTGACAATACAATAACCACTCCTGTTATTGCCAAGTCCAAACATGAGTATGTTAAAGCAAACATGTTTATAGGATACTTGTATCCTTTTATATCATCAAATAGTGTCCACCTGTGGTTGCATTGCTACTGTCCCCTGCCTGTCCTTTTGCACTAACTTATGAGTTATCCACTTAAAAAAAACTGGTACTTTTCCCTCAATTGTTTTCATTATCCCTCATTTTTCACTATCAGGTTGTGATATAAAGGTACCTTTTTGTTCAAGTCCTTACATGAAATACATGAATAGTCTTGCTTGGTGAATTTGCATAGAGGAAGATCTCTGTTGTCCATTAATACACTTAAGTACACTAATATCCCCTGTCCTGTTTAAGCTATTTTACACTTCACCCACACACAATATATGGCTGTATACAAGTATGAAAAAACATGAATGTATCAGTATTTAGTTTTGGGTTAAAGCTGTCCCAGAGTTCACTTGGCACATTTGGTTCATTTTGAAAAAGAAAAAAAGCAGTTTGACCACACAGGTGAGGAAAAGAAATTGTATCTGAAATTCTTACAGACATCATGTGAAAGGTAAAGAGGGTTTCACAGAAAAATATCCATTCACTTGCTTCATGAATTCTCGCCCAGTGGATTCACATCAGCTCAGTAGGCGTGCTTATGTCTGTGACGAGAGTGTCATCAGGGATCTTGACATCACTGGGAATGAGGTCAGCAACAAGGTCATTTCCTTTCAGCTCTAGGTTCTGTAGAAGTCCACTAATGTTTTCCTCATTGACATCACTCACAAGCTGCTCCAAATTCTCTGCAGCCTCCACCTCTGTCGGCTTTTCCACAGATTCTGTTGTTTCCTCAGGCTTTTCCGGCTCCAATGTGGAAATCTCAGCAGCCTCGACGCTGCCTTCGCATTCCTCGGCCATTGGGATGTCTGAGGGCTCTTCTGTATTATCTGGGTCAGAGGGGGAAGCGTTAACCTGTTGGGGAGCGTCATCGCTGACACCTAGGTCCACTAGAGGGGCTGAGACAAGCTCTGGCTCAGGGAGAGACTCTTGGTTAGCCATGTCTGTCTGCTGCTCCAGAGACTCAGCAGGGACCGGTGCTGCCTCTGAGATGGGTTCAGGTACAGCTTCAGCCTCAGCTTCTGCCTCTGGTTTTGAGGTAGGCTCTGGTTCAGGAACAGGTTCTGGGGCCGGGGCCGGGGCCGGTTCTGGGGCAAGCTGAGCATCGGCAACAGGTTCTGGTTCTGGAGGTGATGGTTCACTGATTGAGACCAGAGGCTCCGGTTGGGCTGGTGCTGGAGTTTCCTCCTTTGGCACAGACTCTGGTGCAGCATCGTTTGGTGTGGCTGAGGCAACAGGGGCCTCGACCTCTTTGGACTCTGCCACACATGCTTCAGTAGGTAAACACGCCACTGGTGTCACTGGCTCCCCCACCACCACATCTAGATTCTCTGTAGTGGCCTCCTGAGTCTGCGCCACAGCAGACTCCTCTGCTGCTGGTGGAGGAGCTGCTGGCTCCTGTGCAGCCCTCTGTTCAGTGGCAGCAGTTTCACCACTGCTGGCTGGCGTGTCTCGCCTTCTGCTGAACCTGTTTCCCATGATCAACCTGTTGTCAAGTTCAAAATGAGAATAGTCGTTTTTAAATAATTAGTCAACAGTTTGTTTGTAAAAAGTAAATATGTACTGTAACATTTAACTCGATACTACATAAAATTCCTGTGGTTGGTGGCACTGTGTTAAGTTGAAGCTGATGTTTTACTTCCAAATTCATGGATACACAATTGAATTGAGTTACATAAACAACAAAAAAGTATTTTTAAAAATAAGAAATACAATAAAGAGGGAATCTTTATTTTAGTCAAATCAGGTTTTTAAGTTTATTTACATCAACTAGTTGGGCAAACATATTCATGTTTGTGTGTTTTGGTACATTATGTTCCCTTGAAGCTTTCCTGGACTGCATGTACACTGTGCTGTGCTGTGCTGGGAGGAGAGCTGTGTCTGTGTGGTGAAAAGTTTCTGAAGTGCCTGGGGATGATTTGAAGTTTAAAAGTTTGTTTGATTCTTTCTTTCTTGTTTGCTTTCTTTCTTGTTTGCAGGTCACCTCACGGGTTTGCCCTTTAACTGCATGAAAATCCTGATGAATACTAGACAAGTTTAAACGTGCTCTTCACACATTAACCCCTAAAATATAAAGGAAAAAGTTTCTTTTTTGTTGTTATTGTTTTCTTTATTGCATTTTCTGTTTATTCTATATCACAACCACACCTTATTATCCGTCTGCCAGAGCCTTGATCTCCTTTACCACATGCAATTTTATGTGTAATCATAAAAAATTTTGCCCTGACAAATATAATGATGATCATAATTTAAACCGCAGATAATATCATTTGGATAATTGCTTATAATTGCAAGTCAAAGCAAAACGAACAAAGAAACTCTTGCTGACGACCCGCCTCCCTCCCTCTGCTGAACAAACTGTTAAAACTCTCCAAAGCGCAGAGGTGAAAACAACTCCGGTGATAATGAGTAGTGAAAAATATGGAACAGGAGCTAATGTGCAACCAACCTTCAGGACCTTTCTTCGGTGCAGAAAAGTAGAAAACGCAGCAGACGATCTCGCACTCTCGACTTGGAGAAGTCCGCACGTCAAACTGACTGTGCAGCGCACCAGCTGCAGGACAGACGGAGCTGTGCAGACGCTGCTGCTGCTGCGCACGGAGCGCGTTCACGTCCTTTGCGCGCCACCGCCACCACAATTGACCAGAAAGCTGCACTTCCTTACTCAGATTGGCACGAGTCTCTTCAAAGATGTAAGTAAATAATAAAACCTTTAATTCAAACTATGTTTATAATGTACCACATTTCAATATAATCATAGGGTTTAAAATGATCAACATTAGAGGTTTTTTGAACTGATACCTGTGGGTTTTGTATAGGCCTAATACAATGTACAAGTAGCCTAAACATGCTGGTCAGTTGGTTGAATATTAATCCCGTGACACATTTGCAGAAGTTGACAGGGATTCCACTCAAAGCTCACTCATGAACACCATCTAGTTGATAATGGGGTAAGTTTGTGTTGAATACTTGAATTGATGGGCGGATTTATGGAGTCTAAATGTTTGTCATCTCTCTGTTTGTCATATTGTTGGTTGTTTTGGTTTTTGACAATCTGAATATTAATGTGCAGGTCAAAGATCAAAGGGCCTCATCAGGCTTCAGTTCTATCTGCTCTGGCCATGAAGAGTCCCACAAGGTGCTGTTTGTGGATTTCTGTGTTTCTGCTGCTCATCTTCATTCAGATGATTACATCCCTGGTGCTCTTCCCTGGCGTGTTCATTGCCTCCAATGATGCCCTCATCGGTCCCTTTGAAGCCGAAAACAGCAAACTGTACTACCTAACTCTCTGGGGAGCTGAATTTGAGATAATAATTGACATTATTTCAACAGTAGTTGTCCTGGGTTTGTACGCTCCAGTGGTGCTGGTGGCCTTTGCCCTGCTGGCAGGGCTGTTGACAGCCTACGCCAAAGACAGAGCAGCACTGTGGTTTAGTATGGCCTGCCAGGCTGCATCAAGCCTGCTCATCCTGACTGGCATTATTGCTTTTCTAGTACTCAATCAGCCGTATGTGACCTGGGAAGACATGACCCTCTGGTTTTATGTGTGTGTGGGAGTGCAGGTTGAGCTGGATATAACAACTGTGTTGACCTGCGTATTAGGGAGGAGGCTAACGTCTGATTGGAAGTAGACTGATTCAAACTGTCCCTACACAAACACCTCAGTTGGGTGCGTGCAATTGCTTGTGTGTAGTCATTCTCACCTTAATCCAAAGGAAACTTTAATCATGAAGACAAAGTACTTGAGGCGGGTATAACTAACCTGTGTGTGTGTGTGTGTTTTTTTTGTAAACATTACATAATATTTGATATGTTTTCACTATATCATCTCAACCATGGGAAATGCTGGCGAAATAAAAAATATATATAGCCTATCAATGACCTGTGATAGATAAGATAACCTGATAAATGTTTTAATAAAATGTATTTCAGTTCCTTCCTTTTGTTTAATCAACTAGAACAGGATGTTAGCTCTAATATAGTAAATGCACACACAAATGAAGATAAGAACATCAGAGGCTTTAATCTGTGGTGTTATAAAATCAAAAACTGAAGCTGCTTCACTGAGACCGACTCCAGTGCAGAAATGTTGTTTTTCTTATAGCCGAAGCTACAATATTGTGCCCAGAGTGGAAACTCTGCATAAAGTCCAATAGTTTGCCCATAGAAACTTCAGAAAGCATTGGACTTATGTACACACAGCTGTGGTGAAACAACCACAAAAAGCATCTACACCTCATTTTGATGCAAAACTGTTGGTGATTAGTATCTTTCTCCATGTCCACTTTCTACTGCGCTGTGCCAAAATTTTACACAGTAGTAGCCTATCAATTGACGGATCAATGATTGAATTTGTAGATTTATGGAGGAGCTGTGTATATTTACATGTGCTTACTGACTTGACTCGATTACAGAACATAGCATTCCCTTATAAAGAGAAGATTGTTCCTCAGTGGTATTTGATGAAGTTCATCGTCAGGTGAAAAAAATTTCTCGCACAAGCCGTAAGGCATCATCCTCCTCTTTTGCATCTGTTGGCGTCTGAGAGCGCTCCTCCTTTTTCTCAGCCTCCAGTTCACTGATTACAGCACCACTGTGTTTCTGAACTGGTCCTGACCTCTGTGCCTCAGGTTCCTGAAGCCTCTGGTTGTTGGTATATGGCAGTGTTTCCACTTCAGTAACATCCAAGTCTGTTTCTGAAGTGTATGCTGCCGCCTGGGCCTCACTGCAGTCGGAGGACTCCTCCTCTGCAGCCTCTCTCACTGCCTTTGGTTTTGCCTTTGAAGATGCAGGTTTCTCCTTGATCTCTGCAGTGGTGTCTTCTGCCTTGTCCCAAAACTCAGCCTGTGTGGGCAGAACAAGCACTCATGATTTATAGGCAGTGGTTCAGCCACAAATAAATGAGCGGTATGAATCAGAACATTTTTTACATAGAAATTATCTGCACAGTATACTAATTAGAGCTTTATGGAGAAAATGTATGGTGTGTCTACTTAATTATATAGTCCCTTTGATGTTCACATACAGTATGACAAACATGTATTATCTCATCATTTTTATGCTTCAATCTTCACAATTTTCATGGAAGTTTACAGAAAGAATTATGTAATCTGGTTTCTTCCTCTGGCTAAATTAAGTGGATGAGCTTATGCAATGATTTAAGAGAGCTGATTTTCTATGAAACAGTTTGACATTAATTTATCTTGGTGGGCAGATGATCAAAAACTGAAACTGCTGTAAAATTTTGATGTGTTTACGTTTCCTAACTTATTATGGCTTTATATGGATTGTTAATTTAGTATTTATTTCATGTAATAACTGCTTACTTCAGTTGAAGTTTATACTGGTCCAAAAATCTTATAAATTATGCTCTACTAGTTTCTACAGTTTGGGATTTGATGTTCAGAGTTTTTTCAGTTTGGAAACATGAGCCGCTTTAAAAGGGAGAGAGGAGAAACAGCGCCACCTTCTGGTCCGTGGGAAGAGCCACATCCTCGCCGGCACCGTGGGTAAGAAACGACACAGCAGCGTCCACCAGCTCCTTCTCGTTCATGCAGTAGAAAGCAGCTCTTAAAAACACAACAGTGCGGGTTTGTTCAACAGACTCCACATATGAAATCACACATAAACCAGACTCTCTTTTGTTACACAGGTCGTTTACCTCGCTGCTTTCCGTTTTCTCTTGCTCTTCAGCGGCTCCTTCTCTTTCACTTCCTGCTTCTTTGCCATCCATGACGGCAGCGCCCGGTGTTTGTCCGACATGTTGGATTTGTTTTAAGCACACGCAGCTTTTTACAACCACGCGTCCATCCCCTCTAACACTGCAGTTGCGTCTCTGTATTATCCACCATTTAGTGAACAGAAAACCACATCCATGGTGAAGTCCCGCGACCACAGAGACCGACTGAACCACTAGCGCCACCTGGTGGGCAAACAGCTTCATGCGCCATCAGAAAACATTCAGTAGAACACAGACCATCCTCAAAATAAGACCCACTTGTTGGCTATTTAATACAGAACATATTCTACTTTTTGGTAATATCTTATATAATTAACAGAATCTGCAAAATAATCAAACTAGCCTACATAATGCAGATCTGTGCAGAAGTGGAGTTGCAAACAGCATGTTGCTAAGGCAGAATGAGGCTATAAAGGTTCTTCTGTGGTTTTGTTTTTAAGTGACATTACTGCTAATAATTCTTTCTACACAATTATTATTATAGCCTAACTATTAAATTATATGTTTAACATAAATTATATGTTTTTGTGTGGTTTGGAGAATATTTAAGGTACAAGCTACTGACATAGCCTACCATCATTTTCAAATGCCTCGCTCTCCAGTCTTTGCCTATCCTCGCTCACTCGCATCTTCTACACAGCAGAGCACACTTACATAAACTCTCTGTCTCTCCCACACACAGACACACACACACACACACACACACACACACACACACAGACACACACACACACACACACACACACACACACACACACACACACACACACACACACACAGAGTACAATTTGTTGTTGGAATTAATCAGCATCGCAGCAGTGTAGGCTACTGTGCTGTGGTGTGTAATTAAAACTGTATTGCAATTGCAAAGTCCTATCATCTAAGGTCACATCTTTCACCGTGGCCTTTTTGTGATCTGAGATTGTTCAACTTAAATTTGAAGTGTGTCTCTAAAAGTCTTCCTGCTTTCTTGTTTCTACGTCACAAATTTGGACTGGTATACCAAGGGTCTTGTTCTTCAAAGAAATTACAAGAAAATCTATTTATTACTTTTGCACTTTCTTCCCAAGTTACCTATTGTTTTATGCCCCTTCTTTGCTGCTGAAATGTATTCTGGGTATGTGAGGACATTCAGAAGCTCTATCCCCATGCCGCTTGGTCGATGGCCAACAGCAGTTAATCCACACCAGTCTAGTCTTATGACACATTCCCACTTCTCCCTATCTTCTCCTTTCTCTGTTCTTTTCTCACCCTCTTTAAGTGTGATATTCAAAGCAACCTTGTATCAGACTCTCACTTTCTGTCACTTTGTACCCAAAGCTGCCGTCTCTCACTCAGGCATTTTAATTATGTCTCTAAAGCCCCTTCCTACAAGTGCTTAGGCTTTGATTGCAAAGACCAGCTTTGTATATTTGACTAAATTAAAAAGTGGGGAAGAAGAGAGGGGAGGAGGGGCGGGGGGACTCAAGGCAAAGAGCATGTTAACGGCCAGATGCATGCACAGTGTCATTTTCCCTAAAGTACTCAAGTTCAGCGCATTTTAGGAACAGCAAGTAATCAGATGGTTGAACTGGTTTCACAGTAAAAAAAACAAAACATGTTTCATGTTTTTAAAAATCCTGTCGTTCCTAAAATCCGTTTCTTTTTTTATATGATGCTACTGTACAACTCATAATATGAGCAAGCACAAACTGATAAATATTAGCCTAGATTTAACTGGTTTGCCGTGAAAGACACCACTTGTGTAACATGAGGGTCCCAGACAAAGCTCTACCCTATCCATCTTTTTTATATCCACCACAGTGTGGTGGTGTTTCTAAAAAAAAAAAAACAAATACACAAAACATCATCATAATTAACTCTTTGCTAAAATCACAAATTCTTAATAAAAAATCAGCTAAACATTTAAAAAAATCTTTGATGAACCTTAAGTGGCACTGGACTCATCCTCGTCCAGGCTTGCTGCCACATCCACAGATCAGTCCATGCTAAGAAGATTTCAGTTTGCTACTGCAGTAAAGCTTGTCACTGCTCTACTTGCCTGCTGACTTTGTGGGTCGAACACGGCCAAGATGTCTGATCAACTTAGAGACATGGGAGCATCAGCACTGTGGCGTTGTTGGTTTTATACCGGGATGAAGAATCTTCCTTTTTAAAACATTGCTATATTGTAATGAACCCATTTTTTAAATCATAAAATATAGATTTGCAAAACACAATTATCTCCCAATATTGATTTTTAATTTTTGATAGGGCAGAAGACACAAATGATCCAAGTTGAATTTTGACTTAATCTAATCTATATCCCCTCTTGTTTCCCACATCCTCCTCCTCCTCACATGTTATACAGAGGGTCCTAATTGGTGAGAAGCAGACTAATCTTTCAGTTGTCTTCCTGGGTTTAATCGTACTTTGCGTACTGTAAGGGTCATTACCATTGGCCATCTGTTCCAGAAACATCCTTGTGATTGGCCATATGCTGTAAGATTTAGGAAGAGCAGAATGTTTAAATTGAATGAGGATATCCCACTGCACTGGTCGTGAGGGGAGTGGTGTGTGATGGAAATGTTGCCATATATTTTGACTAGTGACGTGTTTTGGGAACTACAGTATAAGGATAGCAGGTCTGAGAACATCTTGCTCACTCACCCATTGACTGACTGTTCATGCGGTTGTATGTATGTGACTCCATTCATGAATGCTTAGGCTATTAAAACCCAGGAAAGACAGCTGTCGTGTGAAGACTTTCTTTTTAAATTCTTTATTGAATAGATATATAAAAAAAATTTACCACCACAGGTGTTATCTGTTGGGAGAGACACAAGATCATCTCACTGTGGCATCCAGGATCACATTAGTACAACAGTATTCACTGATGTGGAGTTTGGTAAGAAGTAAAATACGATGCAACAAGACACACAGTCCAACACCTGAGGAAAAGAGGAAGTCATTTTTAGATGTAAGCCGACTGTCAAGATCCCATTTGGCTTTGATCACTAAAACACATGGGAGCCAATTATTCCCTGTATAAAATTATGTAGAGTGCAGTAGTCCAGCACTCATTTAATGCATTTATATATGACTGCTACTAAGTGCACTTGATTTAAAGTTGCAGTACATAATGTTTCTATCACATCAACTGGATATGCGTATAAATACTTACTCATTCCTGTTGATATCTTTGCTTTTTTAAAACAATATATATATTTTGCTAATGATACACAGCATATAACTTGAATATAAAAGCTTTTTATTAATTTATGACTCAACTTATTATGTTGTGCCAATTTTTCTGAGGTAACACTTAAGGCTGTTGAAATAATCACTGGAAATACAGTGTATGGCATCATGTCTTGTATTTTTGCATAAAATTAGAAAGTCTTGCTTTAGTTTCCTGAGCCAACAGGTAAACAGTGAGCAATCCATCCAAAATCAGCTCATCAGCTCCCCACATATCCCCTCTCCTCGCCTACAGGGCACTTTGCTAAAAATGTTTTAATGACAGTGTCTTTAAAACATTTTTCTTTGAAAATGAGGAAGATGCCTCAAGGATCAAATTCCCAAATGCCATATCCCAAATAACAAAATAGCTTGTTCTTCTCCCTTGAAAATATTAATTTACAGTTGTATGCGGTTCTGGTTTGATCTCAACAGGAAGCAAAATACTTGAAGAAAAAATTAGATTAAATACATTTCCATCTAGTTGCATGAAACTGAAGGTTTGCAAATGACAGTTTTTTGAGGAACTGAATGCGTGTGCAACATCACACACACGACAGACCATATGTTAGTTTGAATTATTACATGTATGATGCCACTGTCTATGGGAGCTGAGGATGAGCATGAACAGATTATGGAGATTGTAAAGTAGAGAAGTACATGCTTACAAATATTTTGAAGAACCAGGATTGCTGTGAAAGTCAATCAGGGAGCTTAGTCTCAAATGTAACCAACCAAACACATCTCACAATGCATTTTATTCAGGGGTGTTTACACAGACTTAATACTTGTTTTCTGACAGGAGATCATTTTTCTTTCCTCTCCTTTCTTCTCTGTCTAATCTGTTGTCATGGGCTAAAGATAAGAATGGAGTTTAGCAAGAGCCCTTCCTGCTGAATGATATCACATGTATCTAAATCTGTCTAGGACCAGGATATTTGTATATTCTCATTGACTGGGTCTTCAGGGACAGCCTGGTTTTGAAACCTACGATGACCATTATGTAAGGAATCATCTATTTGGATGATTAAAATTCTAGTGAAATGTAATGTATGTGTCAATAACAATCAATCAATCAATCAATCAATCAATCAATCAATCAATATCCTTTATTTAACCAGGTAAAAAACTCATTGAGATTTAAAACCTCTTTTCCAAGAGTGACCTGGCCAAGACGGCAGCACACAACAGCTCAGTTGCACATCACACAAGACTCAAATAAAATACAATCACACATTTCAGGAAAACATGATTATTATTATTATTATTAAACATGACGCAATCACACAGTCCGATTGAGCTCAATTCTCTGTCTATTATAACATTATATAACATTTTTGGTTAATGCCCTTTAAGGGGAAAGTAAATTATGCATTAGGTGCGTTGAGGATAAGGGATTTTTGCGACACTATATGACCTGTGTTTGAGCTCCCAGCTGAGTGTAGGATTTAACACAGTGGACTGAGGGGTGATTAGTTGGAACATAATCTACAGTTGTAACATCAAATGCTTATGGGCCGAGCACAGGCTATAAAATCTGTCGCGCTAAAATGTGTTGGAGAGGACCAAAAAGAAAAAAAAAAAGGAAAAAAGAAAAACAAATCAATGTGATGATAAATAAGAAGTCACTGGGAAGCAGTAATCTGTTCCACCCTATTAAAGTCGGGACTTGTAGGCTACTGTGCTTCCTCATCAACAGTAATAGGCCAAATCCACAGGGATTTCATGCCAATCACAGGCTCGTGGTGGTGTCTTAATGACTTTTCCTCGGAAGCTGATAAAAGTGCTTTTCTTCTAAATTCAGCAATCTGTTGTGTTTCACTGCGACAAGCAGATCGAGCAACAGTGGCACGGATTCAAAGCAAGTCCAGATAGTGTATTACTATGTGCTTGGAAACCTCTTAACCTCGTTGTGCCATGCATGGAACGTCCTGCTGTGTAATCCCTGACCTTAAAGATGACCCTGTCCTTGGAAGCTCATTGTTCTTTTCAGACATGCAAAATAATTTCCAATACAAGACACGCAGCTGGTCATACATGCATATGATGCATGCGTGTGTACTTTAACAGTAAGGACATTAAAAAAGACAGAGTGAAGAAAGTGTGCAGCCCTGTCACCTGGCTCACTCAACCATAGACAATGCCAAATTAAAGATGTTAATTTCGTCCTTAAGCACATGCTAATAGGAGCAATCACTTGCCTGGGTAAGACTGCAATTAAAATTCTAATTACAGTTCTGGTCCTGCAAATGAACAATGTAGGATTCATTGTCCTCTGTCAGTTCTATGCTGCAGTCTTGGCCTTCTTTTGATCGCGATCTGCTCACAGAAAAAGTTGTTATATGACAAAGAGATGTCTGATTATCTTCACATCACAGTTGACCTCTTTTCTCAAATGTAATGCATGAGTCTGATCTACGGCTGGTTGAGCTTTGTTGTACTTTTTTGGATTAGGGTTATACGAGACATTGGCGACTGTGCAGCTACTCTTTGTTATAAGCTATTTGGTGCATTCATATCAGTCACAATGCATTACATACTACTGCAACAAAACTGTATTGTGTGTTTTGAAAGTTGGCACAACGATTTTACCATTAGCTCCATGATGTGGTTTACCAGAGTTTTTATTGTGTTTACTGATTTCCTTCTGCAGAAAAAGTTTGTCCACGCAGTTGTCGAGAAATTGTAAATGAATGAATTTCTCATTTTTGAGCTTTCAAAAAGTCCGACATGAAAACAGCCCTTGCTGATCTTAACCTCACCATAAGATCAGTCGTTTGAACAAGATGAGACTGAAAGGGATTGTTTTGCCAAAATAAATACTAATAGCTCCCTACAAAACTCATCAAAAGTTGCATTTCAGTTTTGTTGGTTTTTTAGGGAACATTGTGAAAATGGTGAACGACTGTTTTCATCAGCTTGTTGATTAGTTGGTACAGGGAGAGCCAACACCACACACATGCAACACCCAGAGAAGTGATTTTGTACAACATTGTATTCATAAAAATGACAAGGCTGCAGCAGTTTGCATGAAGGAGGCAAATTTAGGAATCAAGGACAACACAGTTTTACAAAAGCTCTCCCAACATTACAGTAACTCAAAGGGGAAAACACGGTATTCCCACTGGCATCAGGTTTTACTACAACACAAAGCTTCCCCGCTACTTGCAGCAGCAGCGCAGGTAGACGGACCAGGAGATTTTGTCTTTTGTTTTACTTTCATCTTTGTCTCTGTCAAACCTAGTGAAATCCGATGCTTCCCAGGTCCCTGATTGCCTAAGAAGAAGCAGGGAAGACACCAGCCCTGTTACCATGGCAACAGATGCAAATTTCAATACCTTTGATGTGCAGTAAACAAAGGTGTATGTGAACCGGTTTGCTAGTTTGCATGTGTTTTTACTAGCGGCTATGTGACACACAGACAGACAGACAGATGGTGACCTGCAGACAACTGTGGCCTCTGGTCATGACAGCAACAGCTGGTTTTGTCCATCGAGGCTTGTTGACGACCCGTCACTCGCACTTTCTCCGAGTGGTTCAAATGTCACGCAGCTTAGGATGAGACAGTGTCTGAGCAGTCCTGCCCAACCAAACACGTCCTATAAAATAAATGATTCATGCGTCTCTGAGGCAACACTCTCACTTTATCATCAATCATAAGGGAACAGTGTCATTTTTAAACACGGGCCCAGATGATGCAACTTTATGATAGCGCCTATATTGTGTGGGTGAGTTTGTTCATCTCCTGCTGAATTAATTTACCCTGAGGTTGTTACTGCAGAGGAAAAATTGGTCCCACCTTACTGAATAATGATGGCCTTGGAGACTTTGAAAATGTGGCCAGTGGGTTTTCTGATAGGATGTGTAGCTTTGTGGATTGCCGGGTCGCTTGAAGTTTGGTGGCTGCTGTTTTTCTTCTGTCTTACTGAAATTGTTCGTCAAGTTTTATGTGAGAGACGTAACTTCAAAGAAAGAACGATGGAAGAAATCATTATCGTGAGAAAAAAATAACACGCATAATGAGTTTTCAACTTAAATTACACAGGTTGGTTGGAAAGGATCCACTTTTTGTATCAACTGCTAGTAAACCATGGTGCAAGCTCACTAAGTATATTCACTTTACTATTTTACTTAAACCTTTAAGTTGTTGTATTCTATACTTTAAACTTTTATTGTAATCCAGAAGGAAATATCGTACTGGTTACCTTACAGAAAAATGATTTTTCATATACGATCAGTTTATGACATTCATTTTTAAGATTACTCAGCTCATGAATATACACTACTACATCCGTAACATTATTTGATAATTATACTGCAGAGACCAAAATTTAGATTAGTGATTATATTTTGCTGCTATACTTCTGCACTTTTAAAGTGATAATATGTAACTTCTGAAAGAACTGCAGTCTTCCACTCATAAATCAAAAGTTGAATTCAGAAGCACAGCAACACTGCATGGCCCAATTCAATGCACTGGTGTGTGTGTGTGTGTGTGTGTGTGTGTGTGTGTGTGTGTGTGTGTGTGTGTGTGTGTGTGTGTGTGTGTGTGTGTGTGTGTGTGTGTGTGTGTGTGTGTGTGTGTGTGTGTGTGTGTGGGGGGGGGGGTCTGATATGACGAGTAGCTTGTGGTTACAGTATAATTACACAGCAAGTATCAGAGATGTATGACTGTGTAACTGACTGCTATGACTCGTTTATACATGTATCATTCTGCCATTGTCTAGTAGTCATAGTGTGACAAATGCCTCTCATATCAAGGAGGGTATTCTATTTAAAAGATACTTCAAAAACTGTTTTGTAGAAGGCTACAGATGCATACGACCACACAAGTGTGAGTGTAAAAGGCCAGGGTGCATATTAGACTTTATCACTTATTTAGACTCAGGCATCTGTCAGAGTGAGATTGCCTTGGGCTGCCAGGAGCGCCCTTACATCGTCCAGAGCCACTGATTCAAAGCAATTACAATCAGCTGCTGAGGCACGAATCTGCCACTGAAAATTCTGACAGGTTGTGTTGTTAAAAGGCAACACATCAAAGGAAAATCTCCATCCCACCAACTCTTGGCTTCCATTTTCTGCAGCTCCAGCCAGCATTTTTTTTTTTTAAGGCTGCGGGCACTCTGTGTCCTTCTAGAAAAATGAGAAAAGACAACAGTGAATGTGCCCTGCTCCCTGCTCTGCATAGAAATGCACACAGGAATGTAATGTGTGACTGTTTTATGCCTACTGAGCTCTTTGGCACAGGTGTCCAGTGTGTGTGTGTGTGTGTGTGTGTGTGTGTGTGTGTGTGTGTCCATCCCCTTCTGGACGCTTGCCCTGTAAGAGCTAATTAAATTAAAATAAAATGTTAATTCATAATATAATTCATGAATATGCTAGACAGGCTATGTGAGGATTATCATAACACTTATAACTCATGTATGATTATGCACATGCGCAATCATCTCTTCCCCCTTCTCGCGCCAACTGAGCCCAATCTTAAAACAGCGAGCAGCCGCAGACAGATCATCTGTTTATTTAAGAGGGGAAGTCTCAGACTGATACAGACTTGAGCTCTGCGGTAGCAGAGTCTCTGCGCATGCAGGAAAACTCTGCTCATCTGGTTTTGTTTTTGTTTTTTGTCTTCTTTTTTTTTTCTCCACAAGTGGAGACCGATGATAAATCAGAAGTCGTTCATCAGCGCTTTCTTTGCCCCAGAAACCTCTCGCTCTCACATTGACCAATAGGATGAGGATGAAAAGGTGAAAGTTGGACTTTGGAAATCTGTGGTTCGAACATTCGCCAATCCGGACCATTGATTTAAACGGGCAGAGGGATGTGAGGGATACACAGCTGGTTAAGTTTGAAACCCAAAGCCAGAAAATTCTTCTGAGAGGATGCATGTAGGTGAGTGGAATTATTCATACTCGCGTCGCGTGTGTGTTTTTTTAAGAGCGTCCAGTGAAACGGTGACTTTTCCTGTCTGTGTCTGGAGGAGTGGGTGATGTAGGAAAGTCATGCTTTCTAATCGAATCAGTGTGTGTGTGTGTGTGTGTGTGTGTGTGTGTGTGTGTGTGTGTGTGTGTGTGTGTGTGTGTGTAAAATTAACTCCGATATATGCAGGTTTGATTTGATCCGTGCCCAAAAGTCACGTATGTAGATGTGCGTGTTTTTTTTTAAAAGACCAAACAAACTTTATGATCGGTGAAACATGACAGCGTAGTTCAAAACACACGGAACTGCCTCGCTAAATAGTATTGAAGGTTTCTCTGGTCCAACATTCATGGTGCTGAAGTGACAGCTCCTGCACTACGTTTTTCTACTACAATTATTTATGTAGGCTTTTTTTTTTTTTTTTTTTTCATTTTTGCTTGAGTAAACTAAAATGAAATATTGTTCCCCTTTGCACCATGGGTGCAGTGGGCAAGTGACAGGGGGAGGATTTAAGCTGCTGCTGCCTCAGTTTTTCCTCCAAACACACACACTGAACACAGTGGAGGTGGTTTGGTGGAGAGAAAAAAAATCATTGGACAAAAACCTGGAGCTATTGACTTTGACACAGTGGGTAAATGTCACGACATTTTGCTCTGTCTGCCTTGGCTTCATTGTAAGATGTGGTTAGTGACAGTAGCCTACTGCAAATTCTCATTTGGGGTTTTCTCAAGATTAGTGGGGATAGAGGGTAATCCTTGGATCTTTTAAAATTTACTTTACCATAATAACACACAACAACATGGAATAAAACATTAAGAGGCCTGTGTGAGCACAAGTAAAACATCATCAAGAAACTAAGTTGTCGGACACTAATCAGCACATACTGTAGTGTTCGACACTGCTGCTCTGTGACTTGTATGTCACGGGACGTTTACAGCAAAATGCCAACACGTCAACTTGCCACTTTGGTTAAAACTCAAAGCAAATTTCAGTGTCCCGTTGCCCTCAGGCTAGATGCCCTGCCCTATTTAGGTCATATTTTATGTAATGGCACAAATGTGGCACAAGACGTGGTTTCATGAAGCAGGGATGATATTTCATTTGCCATTGATCATTCTTGCACTCAGCAGCACATATGGCAGTCAGCAGATAAACAGCCCCAGCTCTCATCCGCTGTGATACATGTAAACATTTGGATGCAGAGATAGGAATAAAGCAGAGGAAGCAGCATGTCTTTACTCTCTTCCTGTCAGGTGTTTGAACTCCACACCACTGGCCTGTCGTGAAGATTCAGGGATTCAGAAAAGAGAACAAGCAAAGGCAGAAACCCTGCTAAGCTGTCTCTCCCTCATCCTTTTATTCCTGGACTGTGACCCTTTCACACACACACACACACTCACTTCTTTTTACAGTCTGGATATTTCTCCTGGTCATTGAGGAGGGATTTGCCCTGGCACAGAAGACTAAAGGTAGGATTGATACTTTCATTAATGGATAGACCCTTGTTCTAATTTAACTACAGACTAGTGACATTATAACACAAGCAGGTGCACACAGTGGTGTCTTGCTGGGGTATCATTAAGTGTATTTTTTCTCTAAATTATGATTTACTGTCAGAATGTCATGTCTCAGCTGGATGTCATTTCACATGCAGATGGCGGAGCGGGATCAAAAGCAGCTAAATCTTCTCAGCAGTCACAGAGCTCTCGTCACTGTGGGAACTGGGTACGAAACACAGATGGAGGCACCTTCAGCTCCCCCAACTACCCAAATACGTACCCTGCCAACAAAGAGTGCCTTTACGTACTGGAAGGTAACCAACAATATATACCTGAGGCTGATTATTTCATTTTGATGAGCGGTGTCTTATTATATTATTATATATATATTATATCAGAGTCCCTCTGATATAAACAACACTGTTTCATTTTCTTTGCGTATAAGATTACTTAGAATTCAATCCTCTCTTCCTTCAACGATGGCATCGTTACATCACTCATATAAACTGATCACAAATGAAGCCCTTTTTTTATTTCTTGGCTTCAAAGCCAATTTCTGACCAAGTTAATATGTGCAGTCTTGAAGTTTTCCCTGTGTGGTTGTTAAAGCACAAAGCACTGGCAGGTGATAACTTTTTCACAGTTGTCTTATCTCATTATCTCGCGCTCCAGAAAGGATATCAAACTCTGCTGTCTGTCTGTGTGTCACTTCCCCTGTAATTGCAACAAGAGCTGACAAAACAAAACAAAACAAAAGTCTGATTTACTAATGCAAAAAAAAAAAAAACAGCAACACTGAGGGAAATTTGAAAGGATTTTTATTTTTTTTACCATCATTTTTTTCACCGTTTTTATTTTTCTTTCTGCCTCACCTCTGTGGCAGTACAACTGACTTACCACTGTGCTTCCCTCCCCCAGCCCTGCCCCGCCAGAGAATAGAGCTCCTATTCGACGATGCCTTCTACATCGAGGCGTCGTTTGAGTGTCGCTTTGACCACATCGAGGTACGGGATGGTCCGTTCAGCTTTTCGCCCCTCATAAATCGCTTCTGTGGCTCGGCCAATCCCGGGCTCGTCCTCTCCAGTGGTCGCTTCATGTGGATTCGCTTCTTCAGTGATGAAGAGCTGGAGGGGATTGGCTTCCAGGTCCAGTACAGCTTTACTGCAGGTGATGCACACGCAGTGGGATGGTTTATTGGTCCCTGTATGGCAATGTCCTCCCTGCACCATTCTGATACTCACTGAATGTTCATGCGCGGAAATAATACTTCAATCAAATGCCTCTTACTGGCCAATCACATCTCTGTATTTGGACTGATGATGCCTCTCAGTGTGACATCTCTCTCTCTCTGTGATTTCCCCTCAAGACCCTGAATTTCATCTCCATGTGGGAGGACTTCTAAACCCTATCCCAGGTAGTAGAACTACATACTTATTCAAATCATTTTTTACATTAACATGTGATGCAGACTCATGGCTATTTCCCCTCACCACCACCACCACCACCACCACCACTAATCTCCCTCTTCTCTCTGGTGTGTTTCCACTTTCTCTGCCTGATATTGATATTTCCCTGCTCTCTGTCTGTGGGGCAGATTGCCAGTTTGAGCTGACTGGACCTGACGGCCTGATCCGCTCCAGTCAGGTGGAGGAGGAGTACAAAGTGAAGCCAGACCAGGCAGTGGACTGCATCTGGACTATACGAGCCCCAACAAACAATAGGGTATGGCATACTACAGTGTTTTACATCAACATTTTTCATTATTTTCTTTTAACATATAGACCAAACAATTAATCAGTTTGTCAACAAAATTAATGGCAGATTATTAGATTAATGGGACATGAAAGATAATCAGTAATTGAATCATTGATTGCAGACCTAATGTAACATTTTCGCCATTTAGCTGATATTCTACATTGTCAGTGATATGAACCGCACAGGATGACAATACAGGAAAGAAAGGCTGAGAAAGTATGAACCAAAGGGAGATTAGAAAATAATACAGTAACACCTTTTGTTGAGGAGAGGGGATGTGAATTATTTGGAACCAATGGTTGAACAGAAGAGTTTCCTGTCTGCAGTGTATTATACATCCTCTATATCTCTTTATCTATTGTGATGTGCGCTTGTTCCACATACTTAACATTATCATAAGAATGTGGATTTGAGATTCATACAACATAAAATGTGTTTTATGATCAAACATACAGTGCATCCAAGCTGTGGATGAAAAAACTTCAAATGGGACTTGTCCACATGTCAGAACCTCATACTGTAGCAAAGAAAAACACACATAATATCATGAAAAAGTGACTAAATGTATCATATACTGTATCTCCTACACATTGATTATTCCAGATTTACCTACGATTCTTGGAGTACCAGATGGAAAACTCAAATGAATGTAAGAAGAACTTTGTGGCTGTTTATGATGGCAGTAATGCCATTGAGGACCTAAAGGTAATATAATTTATGTTCTGAAATGTACTGTAAAATGATACAGTGTATTTTATTTGCGGCACATAGTATTTTTTTATTTTATTCTTTCAGTTCTGAGTTTCTCTCTCCTGATACAGTGCATCTTTCCTTGTCATGGTTGCACCTCTTTTAATATCACATTTCAAAGAGAAATATATAGCAACTGTTCTACAGACCTTGGCCTCAATGAGACTGCACATCCAAGACTACGAGAGAAAATAATGTGTGGTTTCTTGCAGGCTAAGTTTTGTAGCACAGTAGCTAATGACATCATGCTGGACACTGGTGTGGGAGTAGTGAGGATGTGGGCTGATGAGACGAGCCGTCTTAGCCGTTTCCGCATGCTGTTCACATCTTTTGCTGACCGTGAGTTTCTCCTTCAGTTACTCTTAACCTCTGTCATTTTAATCTTTTTTCTGCCAATGTCCCATTTGTTTAGTTGCTGCTGCTGTGAGATGGAAAGTACAGTGTGTGGTCTGGACTGCAAACAGATCTGTAATAGCACTCTCTTGTGTTGTCTACTCAATATTGTGGGTTTTAAAAGTAAGGAAGCATTAAACTATATAATGTATTGTAATAGTACTCCTCATGAAAACACAACAGTGTAGTTATAATTCAATAAGTACTTGATAAACAATTGGAGCAGAAAGAGTTTCAGGAAATAATGAGTTTCCTCTTACTGTTAATTTGCTTAGCTGTGACAATTTTGCCTTCGTCACAGATACAACTTTGTTTATGTTTCAGCACCCTGCTCGGGCAGCGCATTCTTTTGCCACAGCAATATGTGCATCAACACTTCTCTGGTATGCAACGGCATCCAAAACTGTGTCTTTCCCTGGGATGAGAGCAACTGCAAAGGTACTCTAGTTGTGCCAGAACACTTTGTCATGTTATATAAGATGATGCATGTCATGCCTGGCTTTGGTGTCACATTGACTCTCCTTTGAGGATCCTTTTTCTCAAATATCCCTGCAAGTCTTCGATGTAATTTTTCACCCCGAGTCCTACAGAGCAGTGAATGTAGGTCAGTGTCGGGCACTACAGGAAATTCTTACAAAATTTCCTCCTGGCAGAGAAAGCAGAATGTCTTCATCTTTGGCACCTCTCCAACTTAAGAACCTGAATGGCCTTTTGTCTGATAGAAACTCTTTAGCACCTTGGTTGACTGAGATGGCTGTTCATCAGTGCCTTGACTCTTAGTGACACCTCTGAACTCATCCTGGCAACCAAAGATAGAGAGAATCCTGACAAGGATGGCAATAAGTAAATGACTGATATACTTTCAGGGCACCTGAATGCCGTTCATATTTATAACCCTCCTCATCCCTCTCTTCATCTCCGTTATCCAGAGAAAAAGAGCAAAGGTATTTTTCACCAGATCACAAAGACCCATGGGACCATAATTTGTGTCTCTACGGGAGTAGTCCTGCTGCTCCTCATTGTCTCCATCCTGGTGCAAGTCAAACAGCCACGAAAAAAGGTAATAGACAAGTTACAGTTATACTACAAAATTTCAGTGTAGAAATAATTAATTTATCAAGCTTTTTTATCATATTTTAAAGGTGTTGGTACGCAAGAATAATCTGTTTCAGCGTGGCGACTTCCAGGAGGTGTTTGATCCTCCCCATTATGAACTTTTTACTCTCAGAGACAAGGTTAGTTTAATCACTTTGATCATTTTTACCTTAGCACAGCCATGTTCTTTAAAAAAAAAAGTGACAACGCTCTTCTTTTTAGGAGATGTCTGGGGACCTTGGGGAGCTATCAGAGGAACTTCAGTCTCTGCAGGCGCTCAGGAGATCCTCATCAGGCTCCCGCTGCATCCATGAACACCACTGTGGCTCTCAGGCCTCTGTCAACTCCATCAAAGCCAGTCAGGGTGCGCACGGCCTGGGGAGGGGATCCATGGAGCTTCCCCCTTTCAGAGGCGACTTCCAGAGCACCTTACCTCCCTTCAGGGACTTGAACAGCAGTCTGCGTAAGAAGAGCTGGCCTAGTATGAAACCAGGCCGAATGCAGAGCCATCACAGTATGGGGGATAGAGCACTGGGACGACAGGATAGAGTGATGGAGGAGGATGAAGAGGAGGATGAGGATGGGAGGTACGATGTTTATGTGCGTAGAGCAGGAAGCCGAAGAGGGAACTATGAAATGGCCCAGCAGAGATCTTTGTCCATGGACTTCTGAAAAGAAAAGACGAGTTTGGCACCTTAAATACTACAGCAGCAGTTTTTCAATCACTGCCACAGTTTGGAAGAGGTCACACATTTACAGGAAAGAGGAGGAAGAAACTGCCAAGACGGTGTGACTCAGACACATCTCACAACTGCCAATGCTGTGTATTGTTCTTGTGATTGATATGTTTTGTTAAATACATTTTACTGTAAGGAAATAGATTAAGAATAAGAGTAGGCCTGATAACACTTCTGGAAACAACAGAAAGAAGAAATTAAGAATAAACAATAGAGGTAAAATGACAATTTACACCGAAGCAGGTGCACGTGCGTCTGAAAGGATGAGTCACACAGGTGCGCTGGAATTTCCCCCTTAAAGCTGCTTGCCAAAATGAAGTGTTTAATCATCCACTACTTCACTGGCACTCCTGTCCCATCAAAAAAACAAAAACATCAAAACAGTTTCGCTATGTTTTCTGAGTGTAAACAGATTTAGTAGTCTGCAATAGAGGCAATTTACAGATTATTGTTGTTTAACGAGACCAACATTGAAAAGGGGTTAAAGGTCCATGACAATCTGTTTGTCACCACAACATAGGGCCTTTTGACAGGTTGCATTAACGGACTATTTCTTAAATTTTGTTTGTCGTTGATGATAACCCAATAAAGATCAGATAAAGAATCTGTGAAAATTGTTCATATGATAAAGAATCTGTGAAAATTGTTCATATTTGACATTAGAAAAGTAGGAAGTATATCACAAATGACCATAAATGTGTCCGTTGTGTTGCCTTTTCTCACATTGGCACAGCTTTGTTGTTTGTTAGACCAACTGCTACATAACCTTGGGGCTGGAGGACAGAACACATTTAGAAATCCAGCGTCATTTCTAGGCCACAGCCTCGCAGTTTAGTCAGCAAATCTGTAGGCTTCATGTATCATATTCAGAAAATTCACTGGGCAGATAATTAATGGAGCAACTACGCGTATGCACAAACACATGAACATGCAGGCTTGTTGCTACAGGATGGGCACTGTTTGTGCCAGTGAACCCTGTCATGCAATTAGTGTTTGAAGTATAGTCTGATATGTCCAAGAATGAACAAAATCATAAGAATTTAGCTCTGTGGGACTTTCTGCACATGTTAAAAAGAATAAAGATATGATCGAACAGTCACAAATACTGTTAATAAGTCATTCGTAATGACTCATTAACTTATTAGCACTGGACTGAGCAATACGTTTATCAGGAAGGAATATTTTTAAAATCTGTGTCATGCCCACACTGTAAATTTGCTGAGCTACTTTTAAGAACACTGTGGCATGTCGTCATTATTTGTGTCACAATATGTATGACTAGTATATCTCATACACATATAATGAATATCCGTGGAAACTAAAATTAGGCGAATAAATGCAGGAGACACCGGTTGTAAGGTTTTTTTTGTTACAGTAAAACAATATCACATTTGGATCTGTGATAAAAGCTCAAGTTATGATCATGCAGAAGGTTTTTGTTATTCTTGCCACAACTGAATTCATATTAAACACATGAAACAATTTTTTTGACAGACGTATCTCCAATCTATCTCTGTGTATTATCAGCCTGATTCAACAGTGCAGTCATTATCTGTAACCCTGTTATCTCAAACCCATGTGACTGACTATTATGGTAATCAGTAAAGGTAAACTGTGCACATCACGTTCACAAAACAGTGCAGTAGATAAGTGACAGTTTGACCACTCAAGTAAAAAGCATGCATGCTTTAACATGGTCATGGAGTTTGAGACAACATGAGAATGTGCTGATATCTGTGCCTGTGTGTATGTGAGAGACCATATAGCTGAGAGTTCTTATATAAGACCTCAGTTACACAAGTACGCAATATTTTTTATGAGAAAAGTTAACGGTTGTCGTTGGACCCAGACATGACAAACCTTACCAGACACTGTGTTCCCTCTCTTGTCATGCTTCGTGCTCCTCAGATTGAACTCTATATTATCACAGGTGACATGTGCTTCTGAGGTGACAGAGAGGTGACTGCATGTGTGCTACCCCAACAGTTTTTTTCATTGTTCTAACAATGAGTGTTTAAGTACTGTTGAATAACAAGTCAGCAATAAAACAGCTGGTAATCACTACAATTCTCTTTGGCATCTTTTATATACAATACATTGATAACACATAAATACAACACAATTGCACAATTTTGGGCCTTCTTGGTCTCATTTATACAAAAAAAAATGCTACTTAAAATATTACAAATCACATTGTTTACTACATGAACAACTGAGCAGTTGCAATGAAAAGCACTGCATCTGTTATTGCCCATTTTAAGGGTCTTTGTGTTTCCTTCATCTTTTTGTTCCATTTCTTTTCGACTTCAGTCTTTGATGAGAGCATTTTATCTTCCAGTCTAAACTGTCATGAAGTCATGAAGTGTGCAGACAGTCGATGCTCCTCGGGCCAGCAGCAGGTTGTGCCAACAATTTTTCTCGCCGTGTTCAGAGTCAACAATCAAGATGAACTCCTCAGCGATTCATCAAAGAAGGGAAGTTGGTATTGTGCCACCAGGGGCGTGTTCTCCCCAAGAACAGCTTCTGTGAAGTTTGGTCGTCTCCAAGCGTAAACCATACTGTTCAGGAAACCTTGCAGGGACACACTGGCAGCCTGAAATACACACAAAAAACTTTTTTTACTCACAACTCAGACATACGTACATTGGGTGCAATTCTTAATTTCCCCCCTCATTTGAAGTCTTGATTTTCAGAGATGCAGCCTACCTGTATCACGTAGAGGCCAAATAGACTTTTCTGTTCAATGTCGGTCATTATCATGAGGGTGGACATCAGAATTAGCATAAGAGCTGGGGGAGGAAACGTAGAATATGAGTCTGATAGTGAGTCAAAGCCAATGAAACAAATTACATTACCATTAAGTATGTGTCCATACCTGGTGTCCAACAGAATAGGATAACCATCACCATATTTCTTGCTGTGGAAATCATTCTTTTGAATTTCCTTCTTGAGCGTCCATCTCCTTCCACTGGAAAAAGATTTGGATGATGATGTCTTTCATACCATTTTCCCACATTGTAGTACATTGCCTAACACAAGAAAGGAAAAAAAAGATTACAATCTTCTTATGCATATGTAAGTACACTTCCCAAACCTTTACATTGTATCACAAAATAATGAAAATGAACAAAACTGCAAATAAGAATGTCAAATGTCCTCTTGAGACTAGACAAGTTAATTGCTTACTTACAGAGCAATACAGCATCACTGGTACAACAACGAGGATAAGAAAAATTCTGATGAAAGTATCATGGAGTTTTTCCTAGTAAAAAAAACAAACACATTAGGACATACACATATTGTATATTGACAAAAAATGACATATACAATATAATAAACACAATAAACTACAATACAAATTGCAGAATATTTGAAGTAAAACAACAGAAATGAAAACAAAGCCTGAAGCTAAAAGCAAGTGGATAAAAGTGTGTCATTAAAGAGTTTTATACTCACAGAGTCTGAGCAAGCGTCCCTCCAGACATGCAAGAACAAAATACAACTGAGAAAAAAGAACAATCAAAAAGGTCAGAAACACAGGGGAACAGACCTATTTCACTTCTGTAACTTCTTTAAAAGAAGTGACCTTGAAAGTAGTTCATCTTTGAAGGTTGTGGGCTCACCTGTTGCAGTACATGCTCTCATTTTGGACATCCCCATTCGCTGACCTGTCGGTGCTTGGGATCACCAAAGCAAGTTTTAAGAAGGGGGTTAAGATATATGCTAAGTACATTGCAATGGGGATCAACCTATGAAAGAGAGAGAGACAGAGTTAAATTGCATAAAGGTAGTTTCATGAGTGGATTACAGTGTTTAAAATAAGTGAAACAACTCACCACGCCAGGGCGTATAGAGGTATAGCTACCATTTGCCTTCTACAATGACTCTGTAATCAAAGACATAGTGAGAGAGAGATGATTGAATCCATCCTGACTCCTCTCTGGACAAACGATAATCTATACCAATGCAGTTGACGACTCACCTGTCCACCCTCGTCCCCTGATCTCCATCCTCGGATTACATTTTTCGATTTCCATGCGTAAATCACCACCAGCAGAAATGAAACAAAGTAAAATGTCTGGAATAGAAAAGAACACAAACACATAAAGAATATATAATGAAATCAAATGTGACAATAATGAAGCTGAGACAATTATCATTCAAATATAACTCCTCACAGGGAGGGATCCTACTCTGAAAATCGAAAATCAGTTCCTTCATGAGGTTAGAGATCAATACTCCAACAAGTTCAGACGACTGCTCTTTGTTTTTATAGGAACATTTTTTATGATTCTTCATGGGGACATTTTTATTACTCACGTCACGTTGTAAAAATGCTAATAAAAGGTTTTGCTCAAAATCTATGATCTATTATTTCTTATTATGGGTTATTATCATTATCAAATATCTCAATTTATACCAACTTCACTACAGTATCGACTGAAAACCACATCTTGGAAATTATTCATCTCAGGTTTGAACTGACTTTCAGGTCATTCAGTTCAGAAATGTGAACGGACACAGTTATTTTTAAATATTGAACTTTTAATAAAGGCTAAATAGTTTCCATATCTACATTTTGAAACAAATCCACATCCTGAACTGAATGAAGTTGCATAACACGACATTACATTCTTTTCTCTGTAAAATATCCACTCTGCTTCAGAGTACTGCTGTCTCTGCAAATCACACGTGGCAGACAATATAAAACTTGTGAATCATAATGTTTACACAAAATAGTAATTAAAACTTGAAACATGCTGTGTCAGGAAATAATAAAAGATTTTTAAAAACTGACAACAAGATCCAGCTCACCATTTTGCTTTATAACGAATTTAAGGGTTTGACTCATTTTACTGTTGGGATGATGTGACAGTGAATGTTTGTAAGGCAAGCCTCCCCCTTTTTATTATTACTTTCCTGTTATAGTTTAGAGGAATTCATCTTGTAAATTTGTATACATTTAAAACATGTATTTAAGAGCTCAGTCACTCACCAGTGACAGTGGCAGGCAGTACTGACAGATGAGTACACGATGGTCGATGGTTTCAATTTTGTTCATGACACTGGTGAACATCAGGATCAGAGCAGCCAGAAGGTCTGCGAGGGCGAGCTGCACCAGGAGATGCACCTGCACACAAACACACAAAAATCAATACATTTTCCGCAGCCTTTTAAGCCACAGTAGACTGAGTCGCTCTGTGCCAAAGTACTTCCAACAAATCAATAAACTATATCAAAAAGAAGCTTTTCAGTGTGAAGCTTTACAAACAACTTGACTCACCTGTTGTTGTAGATGCCTCCATTTCACTATGGAAACCACCAGGACAGAAAAACTCCCAATCACACTGCAGATAATCAGAAATATGTGAATGGCAGACAGTACAATCATATCACATAACACACACACATTGTTGAACATGTGCGTAAGATTTTACAAGGAACGAGGATCACAAAGCTGAGCCAAGGATTGGTTTATTGGACAACTCAGTAGATTACACATTTTGAAAATAAACTTCAGACACACGTGACCTCTGCATGAATAAAAAAGACATAACTCTCGTAAAATAGTGCACGTTAAATATTTATCCGCCTCTTGGCCTTTGTAGAAACAAACGGAAAGTACAGAGTTCATTTTCTCCTCCACTAGTTTGTTTTCCCTTTTACTGTTTTGCTTCCTTCATCACAAAGCAAGAAAGATACATGATTAACTATGTTCATTGAAGGGAGTTAAAGTTTGCATTAGCGACCTCCAATTCAATGACATAGGCTACATTTGAATTTCAGGAAGCAACACAGACAGCAATGACCTAAATAGACTTGAAACATGCAACAAAGAAAACATAGAGGCTCATCATGCCTCGTGCCACATGCTACCTTACTGGTTTGGCAGATTTAATGAAATGAACCAACTGTATAATTTGTAAAACAATTCATGCACGAGACTAAAAAAGTATGAGGAAGCATATTACCTGGGAGTCAGAAACACCAAGTAGACATCAGATAGAGCATTAATCTGAAAAACAGAATACAAGAATCTGTTCAGAGATGAACCGCAGTAATTTCCCGCCTAAAGGTTTTCATACAAAAACCTATTTCTATTTTGCTCTGTATTATAATGGAAAGTATTAAGTGTAAAACCAACCTGAGCTCTATCCAGTGTACCGTTGAGCTCTATGGAAGCCATCAAATAAAAAGTCAATCCACACTTCACACACTCTGTTTATGAGCAGCTATATTACCTGTCTCCATAACAGACCTTTGTGAAAATGAAGTTTTCTTATCAAAGCACGCCTCTATAAGCATCTGCACCTTGTCACATGCTGTTTGACTCCACCTGTTGTGGGTGTGTAGTCATGTCAGTACTGTTCAGTGGGAAGCCCCAAGAAGAATCATAGGGAAATGTGTTGTCTCACCATCATTCTTTTAAGATGTTATGACAGTTGAGGGGGCAAAGAAAACAGTGAGATGAAAATTGGAAATTCCTCAGTGCTGTTTGAATTATTATCCTCCTCACAAACATGTAGTCTATGCCCTCACATGTCCTGCTTTCCTAACAATTTCTATAATTAAATAATAATAATAATAATAATAATATAAATTGCACAAATAATTTTACAAAATTTACATTTTGGTATTTATTAGTTTCTTTTTTCAACTAGGCTATTATTTTTTTTCATTTTCGTCCTGCATACATAGGTTCATCACACCAAAGATACAAACCGCCTTAAGACACACCAAGGCGGTTTAGAAACCAATATAATCACACTACGGGTGTATTTTCCATATGACAACGTTGATATTATAGCGACATCTGATGGTAGGAATCCGCCTTGCGTTTGATATCTTGAGATTAAAACACGTCTTTTGTCTTTTTCTATTATGTTGAAGTATTTAGCCTGCAAAATAGTGCTCCAGGATTATCTGTATGAATAAAGGAGCTAAAATATGTGCGCGAGGAGAAAAGACACTACAAAAGCACACCCCTGACTCATACAGCCGCTGTGTTCGGGTGTTCACAAATGTGTCGATAAAGTTGGTTCAAAGTGATGACGTCGTGGATTCCACGTTGGCCCGGACGTGGCAGTCGTCCTGAATCAGAGCAAACCGGACCAGTGTGAAATTGTCACACTTCGCCTCTGCTGTCGTTAACATCAGTGCCATTTCCACAGATTGAAACCCCCTCGGTCAGTCATGGGGCTCACCATCTCGTCGATCTTCGGCCGACTCTTTGGCAAAAAACAAATGAGGATTTTGATGGGTGAGTAAAAAGCTTTGTTTGGCTCGCGTTGGCCAGTGTCTCGGTTTTTTAGCTTTAGCTCCGAGCTAAACGAGGAGACAGCTCGTTCTTGACGGGCTCGTCATGGCAGTGGGGTTTTTATTTTTTATTTTTTAAGTATAACATCGTGACAGATGCGGGAAGAAAACTCAAATAAGACCCTTTCAATAAATCCCTGTTTGTAAAAAGATGACGCTAGCTTCTCCACCAGGTGTTACTGTTTAGGACTCGGGTGTGTTGTTTTTAAAGGAAGTTTGGCAATTAAATTTGTCAGCGACGACTGTATCCTGAACGGCTTCATTTAAAGAATACTGGAATTTGCCAAACAATATCTTTTCTAAAAACACTTAGCTGGCGTTAGCAAGGGGTTTATAGAATATGTGCATCCGAATTTATTCACACTAACTTCTTTGAGGAAAAAGCCGTTTACTCCTAATTATATACAAGGGAGGTTTTATTGCCCAAGTCCTTATGACGTTAGAGAGTCAGATGTCATTGTGTTGCTTAATTTTCAGCTCCATTTCCGGCCACAAAGGGTGTAATATATTCTCAATGAAAAATGAAAAAAAAAAAAAAACTTATTACTGTCAAGGCCATATTTAGTAATTGAGATATGTGTCCTCCTCCACACTAAATAATGAAAATGGCTCAGGGGATTACAGATGTTTCTGTATGTGCAGTCAAATGTTATTACATGGCCACTGCTGTGTGATGATTAGGCCTATAGGAACAGGCTTGTTATGTAATGTGGATGTAGATGTTGTTACTGTATATGTGTCTGGTGCCCTCACCTGATACAATGCAAATACTGATTATGACCTCACCTTACTTCCCTGTAGTTGGGCTGGATGCTGCCGGAAAAACAACGATCTTGTACAAACTGAAGCTAGGTGAAATTGTAACCACCATCCCAACCATCGGTAAGCAACACATTTACTTTAAAGTGCATCTTTGTTTAACCTGTGCCATGTATGGATATTATCATGATTTCTCCCTTATCTTCCTCTTTATACAGGTTTCAATGTGGAGACAGTAGAATACAAGAATATCAGTTTCACTGTATGGGACGTGGGCGGTCAGGACAAGATCAGACCCCTCTGGAGACATTACTTCCAGAACACACAGGTACGAGTGTGACAAGGGAGTGTGTAATTACAGTGTCTGATAGATGCATTAGTTGTATGTAGCTCTCATATTGAATGTTGCACTGTAACACCTACACTCAGTTGACTGGAGTTGTGCCAACACAGCCACAGAATCTTACCAAGATGTGCTCATGTATGTGTTCGTCAACAAGTGATGAATATTTTGCTCGTTAAAAAAAAAAAAAAAAATTCTCTTTGAAACTACCAGGACCTTTTTTTTTGTTAAGATTGCTTTGGTATCTTAATATGGACATATTAAGTTTCCATTCCACATTCACATCACATTTAATCCAATCTTAACTTCTCCAAATATTTGAAAATCTATTAAATCTGCAGTAATCAGTAGTGTTTTTGTTTTTTTGTGTATACTCATTGAGTTGCTAAATTGAATTCAGAAAAAGGTAACTCTAACCGCTTGACTGTTTGTCCCATCTAGGGCCTCATCTTTGTAGTGGACAGTAATGACCGAGAAAGAGTGGCAGAGTCTGCAGAAGAGCTTTCAAAGATGGTAGGTATTTAAAATGTTCAGCTCAGTTGGGAGTAATGCATTATTAGTGTGCATTGTGGCTCTGTCAGAGGATAAGATGGTTCTGACATGCTGTCTCATATTGTGATAGGGATAAATCATAACAAATAGTGTGATTGTTTGTGTCCCTCCTAAATGTGGAATGATCCTCCTACACTAGTCACAACAGCAGGACTTTCTGTGTTGTTGTTGTTCTTGTGTGTTGAATGACAGTCCTTCAAACTGCAGAGATCTGTATATAGGTCAGCTGAAATGTACACACTTGGTAACAGGATCTTCTTGTTTGTGGATTGCATGGTTAACCTCATTGGTTTCAGATTTAGATTTTCTTTTTTTTCTTTTTTTTAACATTGAAATTTTTGTCCTGGATAATCACTATATTTCATGCATAAAAAATGATGCCAGAAGTACTATTGGCTAGCAGGAGAGATGGACATCATGGCCATTTTTTCATAGGCAATATAGGCAAATCTAGTTAGTTTATTAGAGCCCCAAATCTCCTGAATATCTCAAAACTAAAGTTTCTAGAATTGCTGTATACAGTTGATGTTTTACTTTAGGAATATTAATTAGGCTTCTTGTGATTTTAAGAAACCTCCATAATGTCAGATGAGTACGGCAGTATTATGTCAATGTAAATGACATAAGTCTAACCGCTAATGCCCTAATCTCTATTTTCTCTCCCTCTAGTTGCTCGAGGACGAATTGAAAGACGCCGTTTTGCTGGTGTTTGCCAACAAACAGGATCTCCCCAATGCCTTATCAGTCAGCGAACTCACAGACAAACTCGGCCTACATGCTCTCCGCAACAAAACTGTAAGCAATCTGTATAGAAACCTGATCCCTGCTCCTGCTGTAAATTTCACTTCTTTACACGTATACACATCTTTATTCATAGTCTCCTAACCAACCTTGTAATCTCTGACTCCACAGTGGCACATTGAGTCAACTTGTGCCACCCAGGGCACTGGGTTGTATGAAGGACTTGACTGGCTATCCAAAGAGCTTTCCAAGAACTAAAACAGGATTGGCTGGACAGATGAGAGTGAGAGAGACTGAACACCACGGGACAGGAGAGAAGGCACAGACACTCAATGCAGAAACATTTGGTCTTCCACCAAAAGGACAAAGCTGGTGGACAGTGTAATCACCCTTGGGAAATTTTACTATCTCATATTTCTTATTTTGTTATCAATACTATGACTGTATTATCTCTTGACATAGTCACTACTTCTCTCTCTTTGTTTCTAAACTCTTGGCAACATGTTGTACTCCAGTTGCATGGTGCGCAAATGTCCAATTAGGGTAATTTCATGCAAATGATGAATAGAGTAATGGGAATTTCTTTTTCCACTTGACACCTTAGCTCCTGTCTGGGCAGCATTTGCGGTAATCAACCACTTAATAATTTGTGAACCTCTTGAGCCTAGGTTGAGGGATATGATAATATAACCCTTGAGTTTTGGGCAAGAACAGCTTGCAAGCTGCAACAAGCTGTTCATCTCCACAACCCCTCATGGATATTTGACTCCCTTGCAGACCTGACCCTTAGCTCTTCCCTGCTACATCCTCAATCTTATGCCAAATCATTCCTCTAAAGGCCTGTAGCCCATAGAATGAGAACAAGGAGGGCTGCAGTGATTTCACAGATAGGTTTTTGTTAGTGTTGTGAAACCATGTGGCCTCCCAGTAAATGGATCCAAAAAGGAACAATGTGCCTTCTGGTCCCTCTTTACACAAATCTGAGTAATCCTTGAGTTGTCTCATTCTCAGGTCACACTCCTGCCTAAGATGCTTTTGTGACTTTTTTTTTTTTTGCTTTTGAAAGACAAGATATTGCAAGAGGGCACTTCCTTTTGTACTGCAACATATGCTGTGGTGCAGCCAAACCACACCAATGCAACTGTAGATTGCCTCCTTACATATTAACTTATCTATCAACCAGGATATTGTCCTGTTTGAACATATTTGAATTTGTCCTCATTCCTCTTTCTTCCTTTCTTTAAACAACCATGGAAAAGGATTTGATTAAACTTTCACTTCTTGTAATCTAGAATATTTTTTTTTTTAACCTAAAGGGAGGAAGGAAGTGTGTTTTCAGCGTTGACTTAAGGCCAGCGTCGACGTATTTCAGCAAAGTAGCATGTTTTCTGTTGTTGTGTTTTTGTTTTCTCTGGGCAGTGCTTAGTGCTGAGTTTGTACCAGCTGATGGCAGATACTGCATTGTATTCTACCCCTTTTGAAACACAAATACATACCTGCCCACTGATTTATTTGGGTGTACATTCCAAACTACGCTTGCAAATGCTGGAGCTGTGACTCTTGAAAATTATTCGCTGAGAATATTTTACAAAAAAAACCTCTGAATAAATCCAGTGTTTAAAAAAATAAATAACTTGTTTTGGACTCTTTAAGCTTCAAGTACAGCCAATCAATTAGATTGTATTGTGAAAAACATTTTCTGTCCAATATATTCACAGATGATGAAAAGAAATCACAATTTCTTCATTTTCACATTTTGTTTCATAATAACTTGGTAAAATACTCAATTTGCAAGTAGTATCAGGAACTGTGGTTGCTAAGAGGAAGTTTTGCTCTGTCCAACTCTATCTAAGCTTGTGACTTAACACATAGATCTTTGCAAACAGATCTGGCCCCCATCTATCTTTGGTGGAGTACCACTCACTTTCAAACCACTATACTTCCTACCACATGTTACATCATAAATCTACCTATGTCTAAGCTGTCTATACAGCAACTATACGGCTTCTGCTGCCATGTAATGGAAATATCTCTAGGCAAGTGATCTTATTTTAAATAATAATTTAAAGGTTATAAGTGTACATCAAATTAAAAGTGTAAACAAATAAGTGGAGAGTTTAAATATACATCAGGAATGCCAGTCAATGCAATGTTAAAGCAGGACACTGAGGCTGAATGAGCTGCACCTTTGCTCTGACCACTGACACAGAAAGACACCTGGGAGGGAAAGTTGTTTTTTAATAAACATCTAAGTGTAAGAAGCAGATTATGTGACAGCTTTGATGAATATGATGCAATCATGATAAAACATCTTATTAAGATACAGATACAGATTTAGAAAAGGTTATCACACAGACACACATTTCCTCTGAGGCTAAAACTCAGCATAATGTTCACCAGGAGCTATTGACATCACTTGTTATTTCACAACAGCTTAAACTAATTAGTGTGAATGCTGGAAGCATTCACACTATTGTTATTCGGTTCGGCCATTTTCTGCCTTTCTTCGTCATGTAACTAGTCCTTCATACTTTGTGCTATTTCAACAATTCAAATATCAAAATGTTCAGCCTTTTCGGGACAGGTGTGCTATGTCTTTTCTCTTTTCAACTATTCATACTTTTTGCAATATTCAACTATTTCTGATTTTTTTTTCCCCATAGAGAATGCATTGGAACAGTCTTTAACTCTTCAAATCTTCTTACTTCTTTCAGCCTTTAAAGCGTCCACATACTTTCAGCTAGAGACTTCATTCAAATTCTGAGCTGTAGACAAACTTCTAATGTATTCATCCTGTATGTACAACTTTTTCATAGCTTGTACCGTTTTTGAGATAAATCCTTTAAAAGCACATGAGGATTTCTGACAAATTTCACACTTTTCAATGAGTGTGTATGGGGTTGGGTCAGAGTGAGTGACATCATCGTTAGAGTGAGAGGGATCGAAAAAACATTCAGGATTTTTTCTGGATAAATTGCCAGCACGGCCACAAATTAAACTCTAGACACATGATTTCCTCACCGGTTTGTAGCCACACTTGTCGTGTCTCATCTGATGTGCTCAAAACAGCAGACAGACTTACAGAATTGTCTCTATGAGCCTAATTGTCCAGCTAGACCCGCTCCAGTGGCTCATCCACTTCAATATAAAAGTAGGAGCTGATTTTTTTAGAAAAGCAGAAATGCCCCCCTTTTCTACCTTGCGACCCTGAGAAAAGTTTTTGCCCTACAAACATTTAATGCACATCAATGTGCTCAGGAAGGTCTCCTTCCCCAGTAGTCATGGCCACATTCTGATAAGAGGTACGGTTCTCTTTTTCTGGGCTGTTTTCGGAAGCTGCACAGAACTCAAATCTCTCTGCTCTGCTCTGCCCTGTGTAGTGCAGTTGGTCCAGCTGTAGTGGCCAGCTCGTTATCAAAGTCTATAAATAGAACAGGTGCAGGTGCAGCCTGGCCGCTCGTTAAGATGTTTTTAAACACAGCCCCACACACACACATGATAAACCAGACTGACAGAGGATGTCCACGCACAAACACAGGCATCACACTCACACAGACAGACACACACAGACACTCACACACAGTCACACATGCACACATACACAAACAAACAATTCCATTCCATTCTTCATTCTTCCATTCTTAGATAATAATTTAAAATATTTTTTAAATGCAGCCAGGGAGCTCTCTGCTCTCATTCAACCCAATGCATTTTTTTCACAGCAGCAGGAGAAGGAGCTCAACTTTGTAACTTGCTGTTAAGTGCTTTTTAATTCATTTTAATTCACCAAAAAATAGTCACAGGTCACAAAAAAGTCCTCTTCTTGCTTGGTGAGGCTAATTTCTGCACTTTCCTTATTCTTTTTTTTAAGCATCATTGAAAAATCTCACATTCATCAAAGTCTCAACCTCTTCTCCACAACTCCACTGTAGTGTAGGGGGTAGGGTGGCCGCTTGCCAACCCCAAGGTCACTGGTTCGAATCCAAGTGAAGAACTCTTGTTATGTTATGTTGAATTCTGCTCTCCTCCACCGCCTTCAATTGGTTACAGGTGTTTGTTATCTCCTTGATTACTCATACCAGTTTGCAGCACATCATCACATTACAATGAATGACAACAGTCTTGAAAGCAGTGTGCTCTCTGTAGCCGAGTGGCAGAGTAAAGGCTTAATGGTCATGGGTTCGATTCATGCCTCAGTCATTTCACATCATTGCTTGACTTTTGATTCCAATTATTCAGCTGTCATTGGACAGTCTTTGATTCCTCATAGTATAAAGCTCATTGTAACTCAGGTTCTCTGTGGCTGTATGGTTAGTGTGTTAGGTTACCACTCATGAAGTTGTGGGTTCAATTCCTTCCATGGACATGTTTCTTGTATGCCATTCCGCATGTCTTTGTCAATTTATTCTGCTAATTCAGCATGGTTCAGCATTGGGTTTCAGCATTCACACGCATGTTCCGTTAGGAAATGCTGTTTCTAGTTTCATATACAAACCATCAGGATTGATGCGTCTAATATTTAGTGTTGAAAACCAGTTTATTAGGGCCACGGGCAATCGCACCGGGCACTACTGTTATTGTGTGGATTTTTTCCTAGTTAGTGTGAATGCTGGAAGCATTTACACTATTGTTATTCGGTTCGGCCATTTTCTGCCTTTCTTCGTCATGTAACTAGTCCTTCATACTTTGTGCTATTTCAACAATTCAAATATCAAAATGTTCAGCCTTTTCGGGACAGGTGTGCTATGTCTTTTCTCTTTTCAACTATTCATACTTTTTGCAATATTCAACTATTTCTGATTTTTTTTTCCCCATAGAGAATACATTGGAACAGTCTTGAAACTCTTCAAATCTTCTTACTTCTTTCAGCCTTTAAAGTGTTCACATACTTTCAGCTAGAGACTTCATTCAAATTCTGAGCTGTAGACAAACTTTTTAAGTATTCCTCTATGACTCAGCTTATTGATATCTTCAACAGTTTCTGATATTTGGCCACTTTAAAATCATTAAGTTTTTTGACAAAATCCAGCTTTATAATGGGTGTGTGTTGCGTCTAACGAGCAGAGCTTAGAGTGAGTGACATCATCGCTAGAGTGAGAGGGATCGAAAAAACATTCAGGATTTTTTCTGGATAAATTGCCAGCACGGCCACAAATTAAACTCTAGACACATGATTTCCTCACTGGTTTGTAGCCACACTTGTCGTGTCTCATTTGATGTGTTCAAAACAGCAGACAGACTTACAGAATTGTCTCTATGTAAAGAGCCTAATTGTGCAGCTAGACCCGCTCCAGTGGCTCATCCACTTCAATATAAAAGTAGGAGCTGATTTTTTAAGAAAAACAGAAATGCCCCCCTTTTCTACCTTGCGACCCTGAGAAAAGTTTTTGCCCTACAAACATTTAATGCACATCAATGTGCTCAGGAAGGTCTCCTTGCCCCAGTAGTCATGGCCACATTCTGATAAGAGGTACGGTTCTCTTTTTCTGGGCTGTTTTCGGAAGCTGCTCAGAGCACAAATCTCTCTGCTCTGCTCTGCTCTGTGTGCAGTGGCCAGCTGTTGGGGCCAGCTCGTTATCAAAGTATATAAATAGAACAGTGCAGGTGCAGCCTGGCCGCTCGTTAAAATCACCTGTTTGGTTTTTGGTCATTTTCTCCAAAACCACCGGCCCGATTTCAACCAAACCTTCTGCGTTGGACTCCCCTCGGACCCCCAGATGATATATCCGAGTTTGGAGAAATTTGAAGAAATTTTAATTTTTAGCCAAAAAAAAAAAACGTAAGCCGCGCGCCTGTCGTCTTTTTAAAATCGCCTGTTTGGTTTTTGGTCATTTTCTCCAAAACCACCGACCAAACCTTCTGCGTTGGACTCCCCTCGGACCCCCAGATGATATATCCGAGTTTGGAGAAATTTGAAGAAATTTTAATTTTTGGTCAAAAAAAAAAAAAACGTAAGCCGCGCGCCTGTCGTCTTTTTAAAATCGCCTGGTTGGTTTTTGGTCATTTTCTCCAAAACCACCGGCCCGATTTCAACCAAACCTTCTGCGTTGGACTCCCCTCGGACCCCCAGATGATATATCCGAGTTTGGAGAAATTAAAATTTTTGGTCAAAAAAAAAAAAACGTAAGCCGCGCGCCTGTCGTCTTTTTAAAATCGCCTGGTTGGTTTTTGGTCATTTTCTCCAAAACCACCGGCCCGATTTCAACCAAACCTTCTGCGCTGGACTCCCCTCGGACCCCCAGATGATATATCCGAGTTTGGAGAAATTTTAATTTTTGGTCAAAAAAAAAAAAACGTAAGCCGCGCGCCTGTCGTCTTTTTAAAATCGCCTGTTTGGTTTTTGGTCATTTTCTCCAAAACCACCGGCCCGATTTCAACCAAACCTTCTGCGTTGGACTCCCCTCGGACCCCCAGATGATATATCCGAGTTTGGAGAAATTTTAATTTTTGGTCAAAAAAAAAAAAACGTAAGCCGTGCGCCTGTCGTCTTTTTAAAATTGCCTGTTTGGTTTTTGGTCATTTTCTCCAAAACCACCGGCCCGATTTCAACCAAACCTTCTGCGTTGGACTCCCCTCGGACCCCCAGATGATATATCCGAGTTTGGAGAAATTTGAAGAAATTTTAATTTTTGGTCAAAAAAAAAAAAAAACGTAAGCCGCGCGCCTGTCGTCTTTTTAAAATCGCCTGTTTGGTTTTTGGTCATTTTCTCCAAAACCACCGGCCCGATTTCAACCAAACGTTCTGCGTTGGACTCCCCTCGGACCCCCAGATGATATATCCGAGTTTGGAGAAATTTGAAGAAATTTTAATTTTTGGCCAAAAAAAAAAAGACGTACGCCGCGCGCCTGTCGTCTTTTTAAAATCGCCTGTTTGGTTTTCGGTCATTTTCTCCAAAACCACCGGCCCGATTTCAACCAAACCTTCTGCGTTGGACTCCCCTCGGACCCCCAGATGATATATCCGAGTTTGGAGAAATTTGAAGAAATTTTAATTTTTGGTCAAAAAAAAAAAAACGTAAGCCGCGCGCCTGTCGTCTTTTTAAAATTGCCTGTTTGGTTTTTGGTCATTTTCTCCAAAACCACCGGCCCGATTTCAACCAAACCTTCTGCGTTGGACTCCCCTCGGACCCCCAGATGATATATCCGAGTTTGGAGAAATTTTAATTTTTGGTCAAAAAAAAAAAAACGTAAGCCGCGTGTAACCAGGTTGAAATGTACTTTAATTTTATCTTTTGAAACCTCACCAAAACCCTGATTTTATTTTGAAAGGAACCATTTTATTTGTTTTCACCTTTATTTTGTAGTTTGGTCTGCAGAGACATTAAATCAGTACTGTCTCTTTAAGAGTTCGTCGTCTGCTTGACCCGCGAACTGCTCCGCTCTCAGTCGGTGATGACCCCACTGAGAGCAGGTATGTGTTCATTTCTCTCGTCATGTTTACATTTTGTTTTGGGTTGAAAGGTATTAAAAACGTAATAATATACATGTATGGATGATAAATGAAGAGTGTGAACGGTTGTGGTGTGTGTTGCTAGGTGAATTTCGCAGCTATGCCATTGTAAAACTACTGCAGGCACAAGTGTTTATTTTTCGTTGTTTTCTTCGTGTGTGTATGTGTGTGCTGCTAACAGGGGCCTGCTGTGAGCTAGCTCAAGACCGCATGTCACAGATGCACTTTCATTTGATTCTCATACAGGTATGGATACTGATGTATTTCACTGTTTACTGGTTTCATTTTTCCATTGACTTGGTTGATTGTTGGTTGAATTTATGTTCATGTACAGATACAACTCAACAAGGAACATTTTAATATATTTTTTTATTTCATTTTATTTCAGTATTTTATTAAATATAATTGTGAACTTTATAGTTAGCGCAGTCGGTGATGACCCCACTGAGAGCAGGGGCCTGCTGTGAGCTAGCTCAAGACCGCATGTCACAGATGCACTTTCATTTGATTCTCATACAGATTGCCTGTTGAATAAATGTCCGGTGGATCAGCAGCCTGAGTCCTGTGTCCATCTTTCCCTCACCCCCAAGAACACAACGCAGGATAGAAACAACACACACAAGAAACAAGTTAACGGATGTGCATAGGCCAGAGACAATACACACCCGTTACAATGGTGCCGTGACCTTTCAAGGATTGGTCAGAAGTTCGACGTCAGCTCGTCCACCGAGGGAAGCTGCAGTCACTCACCTTTCATGGTACTCAGGTATTTCCACGGACTATGCCCAGCGGACAGTTTCTTTTGGATTTACATGGACTAAGATTCTGAGACAGAAAAAAATTAGAAAAAATAAAATAAAAAAAAATGATAAGGAAGAAAGATGTGGAAAATGGCTTGTGTCAACATAACAGCGCCTAGAGGTTGATTTATTGTTTTGAAACTGTTGATTGATGTGGTTATCTGTTTTTTTCTGCTATTTTGATTTAACCACTCTGACTGATTTGATATCTTTACCAGATATTTTTTTTGTTTGTTTGTATGAAGTGAAAGTACCATGGCAGAGGGCGGTGAGACATTTTTTGTTGAGGGGGAAAGTGTTGATGTTGGGCGTGACTCTTTTGAGTTCCAGTTTGGTGTGGGGAGGGGGTTTGCCAGGCAGCCTTCAGAGACCAGGACACCAGGGCACAGAGTCAGTGCACTAGACATGCCACAACTTACCTCAACACAATATGTAGATCGTGCCAGGCCAAGCCATGTCGAGCAGGACCCAGACTTGGGCTCACTCATCACACAGATAGCTGCAAAGCTAGGTGAGTCCATTGCAGCTCAGCTACAGCACGACAGGAACACAATCAGTACAGACACTCCTGACAAATCCTCAGACATGTCACAATCTAATGTCAAGTTTGTCATGCAGTCAGATGCAAAGGAGCCTCCTATATTTAGGGGCGATGGCTCAGACAGATTCACTGTTCATGAGTGGGAAAATTTGATGACTCTGTACTTAAAGAAAAGACATATTCCTGTTCATGAGCAATCACAAGAAATTCTAGCGAGGCTTATGGGCAAGGCAGGGGATGTAGTGAGGATAAAGCTGCGTAATAACACCTCTATCAACCATACTACAGACCCACACATGATTTTTGACATTTTGAAACAACACTTTAGCGAATTGACATACTCCAACATGCCACTGGCAGATTTTTATAACACACTACCTGCACCAGGTGAAGATGCCATGGAGTATTGGATCAGGCTAAATAAAACTGTGGATGTGGCAGATGAATGTTTGAGAAGGCAAGGCCGTAACATTGATGACCCAAGCCATGAAGTTAGCATGATGTTTATCAAACACTGCCCAGACCAATCTCTTGCCAGTGTTTTCAAGTACAAGTCTGCAGAGAAATGGTCAGCTTGTGAGATCCAAGAGAGACTGGATGAACACATGCAGGAGAAGAAGACTCGAGCTGCTGTCATAAGACCAACTAGACCAAGTACAGTAGAACACAAAGTCCATTCCCAGTGTCAAGTTTCTAAGGTTGACAATGCACCTGTCCCTAATGTTACTATGCAGTCTGTGCCACTTTCAGTACCCTCAGCTGCATCTTGTGTTAATAATGACTGCATGAAGAGCTTGGTGACTTTGTTAGATCGGCTAGTCACACAACAGACACAAGTGCCAGCTACAGACTTTCGCTCTCGAGCCACAGCACCTCACGCTCTCCAGAGGGTGTGTAGAGTTTGTGGGGCTTCTAATCATTCTACATTGTCTCACTGCAGGAAGGAGAACAGGTGCCTGAAGTGTTTGTCTCCTGGTCATTGGAAGAAGGACTGTCCACAGCAGGCTAGCCAGCGCCGCTTCCAGCCCGACAGCAGCGCTGGTGGGCAGAACCAGCAGTTAAACTAGAGCGCCTGCACCTGGAGGGGGGCGGTGTGGGTGATTTGACTGAATCCCTCTCTGACACATCTGATCCTGCTTGGCTATATGAGAACAGCTGTGCAAAGGCTCCAAAAGGGACCAAGATTGTCATTCAAGCCTCTCAGAAAATTCAAGCCTTCAGTGAGCTGTTCTATGCTCCTGTCCTCGTCAACAACAGCGTGGAGCTTAAAGGTATGTTGGACTCTGGGTCTATGGCGTGTAGCGTCAGTGAGCCCGCTGTGGAGAAACTCAGCTCTGCCGGTGTTTTGCCTGAGAGACAGTACCCTGAAGAGAATGTTGTTTTGATTGGCTGTGGAGGTCTGCAAACTCAACCTGAGGGTTTTCATGAGTTAGAAATGAAGATTTATGGTGTTCATTGTGTTGTACCTACCTTGGTGGTCCCTGGCCAGCGTGACGACCTCATCTTGGGTTCAAATGTCATCAAGCACATCATTCATGTCATGAAGAGCGACAGCGACTATTGGGACATTGCATCCAGACATGGATATCAGCCTGATCCTGATGTTGAGCAGTTCTTGTCTATGTTCACCAATGTTGAGTCATGGAAAGGGCGTGAAGTTCCTGACAAAATAGGCACTGTTAAACTCACCCAAGCAGTAACACTCCTGCCGAGACATGAACATTTGGTTTGGGGCAGACTTCCTGCAAACTCACCTATGTCTCCAGGCAGCACGGTTGTTGTAGAGCCGACCAGCTCCAAGTCCATGCCACGAGGTGTTTTGGTGGGTCGTCTCGTCTCGCCTCTTTGGGGTGATAGATGGGTACCTATGACTGTTGTGAACCCGTCTGAAAAAGCAGTCACACTGAAAAGAAACTGTAAATTGGCTGATGTGTTTTCTTGTGTGGCAATTGAAGATTTGGATGTTTTCCAGGGCATGCAAGCTGCTTCTGAGAAGCTGCAGTCAGATGCAGAGACACCAGCTTCTGGCGCAGACACGCAGCATTCTGGCAGCTCATCCTGTGTCCCTCCTGCCGTTCACTTGGACAAAAGTTTGTTGGAGTTGGGCCTGAGTGACATCGATGTAGACTCTTGTCAGGTCAGTGCTGCCTGTAAGTCTCAGCTCACACAGTTGATATCTGAATATCAGGACATTTTCTCGAGACATTCTTTGGACTGTGGTGAAGTCAGTGGGTACGTGCACCGCATTCGTCTCACGGACGACCGTCCTTTTCGCCTGCCGTACCGAAGAGTTCCTCCTGCGCATTATCAGAAGCTGAGGCAAGTTCTTACTGAGATGGAGGAGAAGGGTATCATTAGGAAATCCTCAAGTGAATATGCTTCGCCTCTGGTGATGGTGTGGAAGAAAGACGGTGGGGTGCGGATTTGCACCGACTTCAGGTGGCTGAACGCCAGAACTTTGAAAGACGCTCACCCTTTACCGCACCAGTCCGATTGTCTGGCCGCTCTTGGAGGCAACTGTCTCTTTAGCACAATGGACCTCACTTCGGGCTTCTTTAACATCCCGCTTCACGAGGACGACAAGAAGTACACAGCTTTCACAACTCCTCTGGGGCTGCATGAATACAATCGCATGCCCCAGGGATTGTGTAACAGTCCCGCGTCCTTCATGAGGATGATGATTGGGATCTTTGGGGACATGAACTTTTCAAAGCTGTTGTGTTACCTCGACGATCTCCTTGTTTTTGCGCCGTCAGAGGATGAGGCCTTGTCCAGACTCCGGTTAGTGTTTCAGAGGTTGCGGGAGAATAATTTGAAATTGGCTCCTAAAAAATGCCATTTCCTGAAGAAGCAAGTTGGTTTCCTCGGCCATGTCATCAATGGTGAGGGTGTGTCAGTCGATCCCGCCAAGGTGGAAGTCATCACCAAGATGACTGTACAGGATCTCATGGAGGTTGATGAGTGTACACCCTCTGTCCGAAGAATCAAATCTTTCCTTGGTATGGTATTCTACTACCAGCATTTCATCCCACATTGTTCAGCTATTGCAAAGCCACTGTTTGCTCTAACAGCTGGACAGAAAAGAAAAGGAAAGTTTGCAAAAGACAGGAAGTCTCAGGGCACTTATCGTAAACTTACCTCCGCTGATTGGTCAGTAGAATGTCAAGACGCTTTTGAGCAGTTGAAGACCATGTTGTTGCAGTGTGTTGTGCTTGCTCATCCAGACTTTAACGAACCTTTCATTTTGTCAGTTGACGCGTCATTGGACGGACTTGGGGCGGTTCTATCTCAAGTGCCTCAAGGGGAGTCTAAAGCCAGACCCGTGGCTTTTGCGAGCAAGACACTGAACGCGTCACAGCGAAGATATCCAGCGCACAGATTGGAGTTTATGGCTTTGAAGTGGAGTGTTTGCGAAAAATTCAGCCACTGGCTGAAAGGCCGTAGGTTCACCATTTGGACGGATAATAATCCGCTTACATACCTGCTGACGAAGCCGAAGCTTGACGCCTGTGAGATCCGCTGGGTGTCTAAGCTCGCATCCTACTCCTTTGACCTCAAACATCTACCTGGAAAGAAGAACGTGGTGGCTGATGCTCTGAGCCGCGACCCATTCGCCAAGTCTATCAGTCAGAGACTACTGAAAGAGCCATATTCCACCTTGGTTCAGGAGGCCAATGCTGTCGAAGGGGAGTCTGTGCAGGATGTTTTCAGGGCCAGCTGTCTGTCTCAATCCTGCAGGTCCAAAGGTCACTCGTTCCCCAAGTCAGTCTGTGATGCAAATGAAATCCAGGCTCTTTGCCAGGCTCACTGTGACTGGATTGACGCGGCTGAGTCCAGGGCACTCTGTTTGGTCCAGCATGTCCAACAGCTACCAGCTGGTCCAGAAACTTTGCCCATGTTTTCTGCCCAAGAGCTGCAGTTGAGTCAAGAGCAGGACTCCAACATTTCTAAGGTTGTGTCTTTTGTTGCTGCCAAGAGGCGACCGTCAAGACGTGAAAAGCATGGCGCTAATTCCAAAGTGCTCAGGTTGTTGAGGCAATGGGACAAATTTGTAGTCTGTGATGGTGTCCTGTACAGAGTCATGAAGGACCACGTGTCCAAACAGAAAAGATTCCAGTACGTGTTGCCTGAGAGCCTGTTGAACAAAGCTTTGTCCGGCGTCCATGACCTGGCTGGTCATCAGGGTCAGGACCGGACTCTCTCACTCGCTAGGCAGCGTTTTTACTGGCCCACCATGGAGAGGGATGTGAGAGCTTACGTCAAGTGTTGTCAGAGGTGTGTGGTTGGGAAGTCGCCCGAACCTGCTGCTCGTGCGCCATTGGAAAGCATCAAGAGCTCAGCACCAATGGAGCTGGTGTGCATAGATTTTTGGTCGGCGGAGGACAGCAGGCAGCGGTCAGTCGATGTCCTAGTGGTCACCGACCACTTTACCAAACTCGCCCATGCTTTTCCTTGTACCAACCAAACAGCGCAGCAGGTCGCCAGAAAGCTCTGGGATAACGTGTTCTGTGTGTACGGCTTTCCTGTGCGACTACATTCCGATCAGGGCACCAATTTTGAGAGCAAGTTGATCGCAGAGCTCCTCCAGTTGGCTGGTGTCGCCAAATCTCACACAACAGCCTATCACCCTATGGGTAATGGCGGGACAGAGCGATTCAATCGCACTCTGGGTAACATGCTCCGTACCCTTCCCCTCAAAGAAAAACATCGGTGGCCACAACAGATCCAGACCCTCACATTTGCGTACAACGCCACTGTCCATGAGACTACAGGTTACGCCCCCTTCTTTTTGATGTTTGGGCGTGTCCCTCGCCTGCCTGTGGATCTCATGTTCGGGCCTGTTCTGAGCGACTCTGACGTTGTCGACTATGACTCATATGTGACTTCTTTGCTCTCCTGTCTGAAAAGCGCCATGGAGATTGCTCAGAGACATTCTTCTGTCGAGCAGCGACATCAAACTCAGCAATACAACAAGCGTGTGAAGGGCGCTTACTTGTCTGTGGGAGATCGTGTCTTGGTGGCAAACAAGACTGAACGTGGGAAGAGGAAATTGGCCGACAAATGGGAGGATGGAGTGTACACAGTTGTTGGAGTGAATCCGGACATTCACGTCTACAAGATACAGGATGTGGCTGGACGTACAAAAGTGGTACACAGGAACCTTTTGCTGGAGGTCAACTTCCTGCCTCTCTCTGGGATGGATACAGGTGAGGACACCTGCGCCACTGATCTGTCATTCATCAGCGAGGAATCCGATCAGGCAGAGGATGGTGATGGTATAACTTCACTGTTGGGAGCACTGGCTGAGGACGACGATGCGCAGGATGGAGGAGGATCTGATGTTTCACTCTCTGCTGATACACCTGAGCCTGAATCGGCTGATTCAGAAGAGCAGGACCAGCCTGGTCCAGTGTCTAGCCCTGTCGATGCCATTGCTGAGAACCCATCCATCTCACTGGCACCCCCCACAGACATGCTACCATCAACAGATGCAAGTGTCTCAGTTCACACTGACCCATGCACACACACAGGGGCTGATGGTCATGTTAGAACACGTGCAGGGAGATTGGTGAAATCTGTGAACAGACTGATAGAGTCTATGGTTCAGACTCCACTTTTAAGGGTTAAGTTTTGAATGTGCAAGTGTCTATAGACAATTTTGTGGGCCAAGTGTTATGTGGCGTATCAGGCGTCACATTTAACTAAGGGAATTTTGAGATTTGATCACCCTCTTTCTTTCCTGATCCTTATATGTAAGGTAACTCCTGAGTTGTTACTGAGGACTAGGTCCTTCTTTTCACTTGTGCCAGTTTGTGTCAGTGTTAGACATCTTTGCATTCCTGAACAGACATCTAAAATCAGGATGTTGTTGAATTTCAGGAGGGGTGAATGTAACCAGGTTGAAATGTACTTTAATTTTATCTTTTGAAATCTCACCAAAACCCTGATTTTATTTTGAAAGGAACCATTTTATTTGTTTTCACCTTTATTTTGTAGTTTGGTCTGCAGAGACATTAAATCAGTACTGTCTCTTTAAGAGTTCGTCGTCTGCTTGACCCGCGAACTGCTCCGCTCTCAGTCGGTGATGACCCCACTGAGAGCAGGTATGTGTTCATTTCTCTCGTCATGTTTACATTTTGTTTTGGGTTGAAAGGTATTAAAAACGTAATAATATACATGTATGGATGATAAATGAAGAGTGTGAACGGTTGTGGTGTGTGTTGCTAGGTGAATTTCGCAGCTATGCCATTGTAAAACTACTGCAGGCACAAGTGTTTATTTTTCGTTGTTTTCTTCGTGTGTGTATGTGTGTGCTGCTAACAGGGGCCTGCTGTGAGCTAGCTCAAGACCGCATGTCACAGATGCACTTTCATTTGATTCTCATACAGGTATGGATACTGATGTATTTCACTGTTTACTGGTTTCATTTTTCCATTGACTTGGTTGATTGTTGGTTGAATTTATGTTCATGTACAGATACAACTCAACAAGGAACATTTTAATATATTTTTTTATTTCATTTTATTTCAGTATTTTATTAAATATAATTGTGAACTTTATAGTTAGCGCAGTCGGTGATGACCCCACTGAGAGCAGGGGCCTGCTGTGAGCTAGCTCAAGACCGCATGTCACAGATGCACTTTCATTTGATTCTCATACAGATTGCCTGTTGAATAAATGTCCGGTGGATCAGCAGCCTGAGTCCTGTGTCCATCTTTCCCTCACCCCCAAGAACACAACGCAGGATAGAAACAACACACACAAGAAACAAGTTAACGGATGTGCATAGGCCAGAGACAATACACACCCGTTACACGCGCGCCTGTCGTCTTTTTAAAATCGCCTGTTTGGTTTTTGGTCATTTTCTCCAAAACCACCGGCCCGATTTCAACCAAACCTTCTGCGTTGGACTCCCCTCGGACCCCCAGATGATATATCCGAGTTTGGAGAAATTTGAAGAAATTTTAATTTTTGGTCAAAAAAAAAAAACGTAAGCCGCGCGCCTGTCGTCTTTTTAAAATCGCCTGTTTGGTTTTTGGTCATTTTCTCCAAAACCACCGGCCCGATTTCAACCAAACCTTCTGCGTTGGACTCCCCTCGGACCCCCAGATGATATATCCGAGTTTGGAGAAATTTGAAGAAATTTTAATTTTTGGTCAAAAAAAAAAAAAACGTAAGCCACGCGCCTGTCGTCTTTTTAAAATCGCCTGTTTGGTTTTTGGTCATTTTCTCCAAAACACCGGCCCGATTTCAACCAAACCTTCTGCGTTGGACTCCCCTCGGACCCCCAGATGATATATCCGAGTTTGGAGAAATTTGAAGAAATTTTAATTTTTGGTCAAAAAAAAAAAGACGTAAGCCGCGCGCCTGTCGTCTTTTTAAAATTGCCTGTTTGGTTTTTGGTCATTTTCTCCAAAACCACCGGCCCGATTTCAACCAAACCTTCTGCGTTGGACTCCCCTCGGACCCCCAGATGATATATCCGAGTTTGGAGAAATTTGAAGAAATTTTAATTTTTGGTCAAAAAAAAAAAAACGTAAGCCGCGCGCCTGTCGTCTTTTTAAAATCGCCTGTTTGGTTTTTGGTCATTTTCTCCAAAACCACCGGCCCGATTTCAACCAAACCTTCTGCGTTGGACTCCCCTCGGACCCCCAGATGATATATCCAAGTTTGGAGAATTGAAGAAATTTTAATTTTTGGTCAAAAAAAAAAAAAACGTAAGCCGCGCGCCTGTCGTCTTTTTAAAATCGCCTGTTTGGTTTTTGGTCATTTTCTCCAAAACCACCGGCCCGATTTCAACCAAACCTTCTGCGTTGGACTCCCCTCGGACCCCCAGATGATATATCCGAGTTTGGAGAAATTTGAAGAAATTTTAATTTTTGGTCAAAAAAAAAAAAAACGTAAGCCGCGCGCCTGTCGTCTTTTTAAAATCGCCTGTTGGTTTTTGGTCATTTTCTCCAAAACCACCGGCCCGATTTCAACCAAACCTTCTGCGTTGGACTCCCCTCGGACCCCCAGATGATATATCCGAGTTTGGAGAAATTTGAAGAAATTTTAATTTTTGGTCAAAAAAAAAAAGACGTAAGCCGCGCGCCTGTCGTCTTTTTAAAATTGCCTGTTTGGTTTTTGGTCATTTTCTCCAAAACCACCGGCCCGATTTCAACCAAACCTTCTGCGTTGGACTCCCCTCGGACCCCCAGATGATATATCCG